>NW_027101829.1:0-1344313 GCF_035609145.1 Eleutherodactylus coqui
TATAGATATTTATCTATACACAGAGACAGATAGATAGATAGATAGATAGATAGACTGTATGCAATAACCCTGGATGTCTGACAGTTGAAGCTGACTGGTGATGTCATTAAGGCTCTATTTTGACACGTACAGCTTGGAACCATAAACACTCATGCATGGCAGCCATTTACAGCCAGTCTCCATTGGAGATGGAATTGGGCAGAAATGTACTGGCCTATCTTCCTATTCTGACTCAATAACATGGCTGTAAGCGTATCGGCTGAAGTAACTTCTCTTGTAGTTATGAACCAGTACTCACAGAAGATATATGTTGTCAGACAGCATCCAACTCGACTGCAGAGGCATGTCAGAAGATTCCAGGGTCTTCCAGCTCCCTCAGTGCATTGTGGGTACGCCCGGAATGCTGCCTGAGCGTGTTGCATCTGATACGTCCCCTATCTGGGGATCATATATTAAAGGGAGCATAGGTGCAGCACGTTTCTGTAAAACCAATAGAGGGCGCTGCAATGTTACTGTAGAAACCAATGGACAGCATGGCAGGTAGCTATACATAGATTTTAATGACGACGACTGCCAAGGCTAAAGCCCGTGTATATTCCATAGACTATAGCTATCTCCAGGATAGCTGCATGCACAGTCGCGCCATTGTCTCACACGGCTGCTTTCATTCCGCGCTTCCTGACAAGGCAATGTACGCATACGTCACTAGTGACGTATGCGTACATTGACCTGAAGGAAGCGGAAGGTAGCGCAATGTACGCTTTTTGACCGGATGGAGGAAAATCGGGTTGCTGGAGGTCACGTGACCGAAGTGACAAGCGGCTCCAGGAGAAGATTTGGGATAAGAAGAAGAGGTAAGCAGGCTGCCTGGGGAGCAATAGGTAAGTATATATTTTTTTGTTTTTAATGACAGAACCCCTTTAAGGCTCTTTTATGACACTTTTCGAACCGTGGTATGGTTACATGTGGGGAGTGTGGTGACAATACGGTTACACTAGGAAAGTGGGCTTACATGAGGGGAGCGTGGAGGTGGTGCGGCTACACAAGGGGACTGTGATGGAACCCCTAACAATAATCTGTGCCGTGTCATTTCCATAAATGTCATAGAAGGTAATGAAAATGAAGTGAACAGTTTAGCATACAGTAATTCCCCTTTCACATGGGCCAAAACTCTCACTTACCCAAAGTAAGCTCTGTTAGACTACACATGTGATACTGGACAATGCACCCATCCTCAGCCCTAGTTGGCCTGTGGTTCACATTCCTATGTGGGTCAGAAGCGGTGTTGTGTCTCCTTAAGGAGAGCACCCAAAAAGTATGTGGAGACACCCATGGGGTAAATGGGTCAGGGGATAGTATAGTCACTACCCAAGCACTGCACACAGAAGAGGGGTTTGAAAACCTAAAAAATGAGTAAGAAAGCTTATAAGGTGATGCTAGCTCCTCTGGGATATCTATGCAAATAAGGATAAGACAATACCTCTATAGCGCCATCTATTGGATGCAGCATTCCTTCAAATCCAAGTGATTTATCACAAGCCTTAACAATGATTGGGAATATTAAACCAAGCCAGGAAGCCATGCACAGACACACTGTTTCATGGTGATTGGCCCTCCTCAGTGTGCAGCAGGCTTCTGGCTTAGGGTGCATTCACACGAACGTATATCGGCTCGGTTTTCACGCCGAGCCGATAGACGTTGTCTTCATATGCGGGGGGGGGGGGGGGAGGCTGGAAGAGCCCAGGAGCAGGAACTGAGCTCCCGCCCCTCTCCACCCCTCTGCACTATTTGCAATGGGGAGAGGCGGAACAGGGGCAGGGCTAATACCTGGAACTTAGCCCCGCCTCCGCTCTGCCTCCTCTCATTGTAAATAGTGCAGAGGGGCGGAGAGGAGGCAGAGAGGGGGCGGGAGCTCAGTTCCTGCTCCTGCGCTCTTCCAGCCTCCACCCCCTGCACATGAGGACAACGTATATCGGCTTGGCATGAAAACCAAGCCGATATACGTTCGTGTGAATGCACCCTTAGTCTGTGAGGGGCCTGTGATGTGGATTATAAGCCGTGTCGTATCTCCTTAAGGTGAGCACCCGAAAAGTGTGTGGAGACACCTAGGGGGTGAGTGAGTCAGGGGATACGGAGATACGACACTGCTTATAATCCACATCACAGGCCCCTCACAGACTGAGGGTACATTCACACGAATGTATATCGGCTCGGTTTTCACGCCGAGCCGATATACGTCGTCCTCATCTGCGGGGGGGGGGGAGGCTGGAAGAGCCAGGAGCGAGAACTGAGCTCCCACCTCCTCTCTGCCTCCTCTCCACCCCTTCTCCGCCACTCTGCCATGCTGTCCATTGGTTTCTACAGTAACATAACAGCGCCCTCTATTGGTTTTACAGAAACGTGCTGCACCTCCTATTGGATTTACCCAAATTACAGCACCATGGAGATTAGCGGGTCACCTCCCAGTTCTCCATCTTTTTGCCCTAATTTTCTCTAGGGTGGTTTCAAACCGGCGGGAAAGTCGCGCCAATTTTACCCGATGCGTTGGTTATTGAAAAAAAAAGCAGATTCCGCAGCCAATGCTGAGGTAAAATGAAAGCTGTGCTGTGATTGGTTGCTATTTTTTATACTGTTAAGGTAACATGAAAGCTGTGCTGTGATTGGTTGCTATATATTATACTGCTGAGGCAACATGAAAGCTGTGCTGTGATTGGTTGATACTTCTTATACTACTCAGGTTACATGAAAGCTGTGCTGCGATTGGTTGCTATATATTATACCGGGAAGATCCTAGCAATACTGAGAATAATGAAAATAAAACACATCATAGGTTGAAGAAATTATACGCACGGCACATCTTTTCTTCAGCCTTACATGACTATATATCTATATATGTATACATCCATATATTTGGGTAGAAATCCATAAAAATATATATCGATATATATGTATTTCTATATATTTATATAGATATTTATCTATACACAGAGACAGATAGATAGATAGATAGATAGACTGTATGCAATAACCCTGGATGTCTGACAGTTGAAGCTGACTGGTGATGTCATTAAGGCTCTATTTTGACACGTACAGCTTGGAACCATAAACACTCATGCATGGCAGCCATTTACAGCCAGTCTCCATTGGAGATGGAATTGGGCAGAAATGTACTGGCCTATCTTCCTATTCTGACTCAATAACATGGCTGTAAGCGTATCGGCTGAAGTAACTTCTCTTGTAGTTATGAACCAGTACTCACAGAAGATATATGTTGTCAGACAGCATCCAACTCGACTGCAGAGGCATGTCAGAAGATTCCAGGGTCTTCCAGCTCCCTCAGTGCATTGTGGGTACGCCCGGAATGCTGCCTGAGCGTGTTGCATCTGATACGTCCCCTATCTGGGGATCATATATTAAAGGGAGCATAGGTGCAGCACGTTTCTGTAAAACCAATAGAGGGCGCTGCAATGTTACTGTAGAAACCAATGGACAGCATGGCAGGTAGCTATACATAGATTTTAATGACGACGACTGCCAAGGCTAAAGCCCGTGTATATTCCATAGACTATAGCTATCTCCAGGATAGCTGCATGCACAGTCGCGCCATTGTCTCACACGGCTGCTTTCATTCCGCGCTTCCTGACAAGGCAATGTACGCATACGTCACTAGTGACGTATGCGTACATTGACCTGAAGGAAGCGGAAGGTAGCGCAATGTACGCTTTTTGACCGGATGGAGGAAAATCGGGTTGCTGGAGGTCACGTGACCGAAGTGACAAGCGGCTCCAGGAGAAGATTTGGGATAAGAAGAAGAGGTAAGCAGGCTGCCTGGGGAGCAATAGGTAAGTATATATTTTTTTGTTTTTAATGACAGAACCCCTTTAAGGCTCTTTTATGACACTTTTCGAACCGTGGTATGGTTACATGTGGGGAGTGTGGTGACAATACGGTTACACTAGGAAAGTGGGCTTACATGAGGGGAGCGTGGAGGTGGTGCGGCTACACAAGGGGACTGTGATGGAACCCCTAACAATAATCTGTGCCGTGTCATTTCCATAAATGTCATAGAAGGTAATGAAAATGAAGTGAACAGTTTAGCATACAGTAATTCCCCTTTCACATGGGCCAAAACTCTCACTTACCCAAAGTAAGCTCTGTTAGACTACACATGTGATACTGGACAATGCACCCATCCTCAGCCCTAGTTGGCCTGTGGTTCACATTCCTATGTGGGTCAGAAGCGGTGTTGTGTCTCCTTAAGGAGAGCACCCAAAAAGTATGTGGAGACACCCATGGGGTAAATGGGTCAGGGGATAGTATAGTCACTACCCAAGCACTGCACACAGAAGAGGGGTTTGAAAACCTAAAAAATGAGTAAGAAAGCTTATAAGGTGATGCTAGCTCCTCTGGGATATCTATGCAAATAAGGATAAGACAATACCTCTATAGCGCCATCTATTGGATGCAGCATTCCTTCAAATCCAAGTGATTTATCACAAGCCTTAACAATGATTGGGAATATTAAACCAAGCCAGGAAGCCATGCACAGACACACTGTTTCATGGTGATTGGCCCTCCTCAGTGTGCAGCAGGCTTCTGGCTTAGGGTGCATTCACACGAACGTATATCGGCTCGGTTTTCACGCCGAGCCGATAGACGTTGTCTTCATATGCGGGGGGGGGGGGGGGGAGGCTGGAAGAGCCCAGGAGCAGGAACTGAGCTCCCGCCCCTCTCCACCCCTCTGCACTATTTGCAATGGGGAGAGGCGGAACAGGGGCAGGGCTAATACCTGGAACTTAGCCCCGCCTCCGCTCTGCCTCCTCTCATTGTAAATAGTGCAGAGGGGCGGAGAGGAGGCAGAGAGGGGGCGGGAGCTCAGTTCCTGCTCCTGCGCTCTTCCAGCCTCCACCCCCTGCACATGAGGACAACGTATATCGGCTTGGCATGAAAACCAAGCCGATATACGTTCGTGTGAATGCACCCTTAGTCTGTGAGGGGCCTGTGATGTGGATTATAAGCCGTGTCGTATCTCCTTAAGGTGAGCACCCGAAAAGTGTGTGGAGACACCTAGGGGGTGAGTGAGTCAGGGGATACGGAGATACGACACTGCTTATAATCCACATCACAGGCCCCTCACAGACTGAGGGTACATTCACACGAATGTATATCGGCTCGGTTTTCACGCCGAGCCGATATACGTCGTCCTCATCTGCGGGGGGGGGGGAGGCTGGAAGAGCCAGGAGCGAGAACTGAGCTCCCACCTCCTCTCTGCCTCCTCTCCACCCCTTCTCCGCCACTCTGCCATGCTGTCCATTGGTTTCTACAGTAACATAACAGCGCCCTCTATTGGTTTTACAGAAACGTGCTGCACCTCCTATTGGATTTACCCAAATTACAGCACCATGGAGATTAGCGGGTCACCTCCCAGTTCTCCATCTTTTTGCCCTAATTTTCTCTAGGGTGGTTTCAAACCGGCGGGAAAGTCGCGCCAATTTTACCCGATGCGTTGGTTATTGAAAAAAAAAGCAGATTCCGCAGCCAATGCTGAGGTAAAATGAAAGCTGTGCTGTGATTGGTTGCTATTTTTTATACTGTTAAGGTAACATGAAAGCTGTGCTGTGATTGGTTGCTATATATTATACTGCTGAGGCAACATGAAAGCTGTGCTGTGATTGGTTGATACTTCTTATACTACTCAGGTTACATGAAAGCTGTGCTGCGATTGGTTGCTATATATTATACCGGGAAGATCCTAGCAATACTGAGAATAATGAAAATAAAACACATCATAGGTTGAAGAAATTATACGCACGGCACATCTTTTCTTCAGCCTTACATGACTATATATCTATATATGTATACATCCATATATTTGGGTAGAAATCCATAAAAATATATATCGATATATATGTATTTCTATATATTTATATAGATATTTATCTATACACAGAGACAGATAGATAGATAGATAGATAGACTGTATGCAATAACCCTGGATGTCTGACAGTTGAAGCTGACTGGTGATGTCATTAAGGCTCTATTTTGACACGTACAGCTTGGAACCATAAACACTCATGCATGGCAGCCATTTACAGCCAGTCTCCATTGGAGATGGAATTGGGCAGAAATGTACTGGCCTATCTTCCTATTCTGACTCAATAACATGGCTGTAAGCGTATCGGCTGAAGTAACTTCTCTTGTAGTTATGAACCAGTACTCACAGAAGATATATGTTGTCAGACAGCATCCAACTCGACTGCAGAGGCATGTCAGAAGATTCCAGGGTCTTCCAGCTCCCTCAGTGCATTGTGGGTACGCCCGGAATGCTGCCTGAGCGTGTTGCATCTGATACGTCCCCTATCTGGGGATCATATATTAAAGGGAGCATAGGTGCAGCACGTTTCTGTAAAACCAATAGAGGGCGCTGCAATGTTACTGTAGAAACCAATGGACAGCATGGCAGGTAGCTATACATAGATTTTAATGACGACGACTGCCAAGGCTAAAGCCCGTGTATATTCCATAGACTATAGCTATCTCCAGGATAGCTGCATGCACAGTCGCGCCATTGTCTCACACGGCTGCTTTCATTCCGCGCTTCCTGACAAGGCAATGTACGCATACGTCACTAGTGACGTATGCGTACATTGACCTGAAGGAAGCGGAAGGTAGCGCAATGTACGCTTTTTGACCGGATGGAGGAAAATCGGGTTGCTGGAGGTCACGTGACCGAAGTGACAAGCGGCTCCAGGAGAAGATTTGGGATAAGAAGAAGAGGTAAGCAGGCTGCCTGGGGAGCAATAGGTAAGTATATATTTTTTTGTTTTTAATGACAGAACCCCTTTAAGGCTCTTTTATGACACTTTTCGAACCGTGGTATGGTTACATGTGGGGAGTGTGGTGACAATACGGTTACACTAGGAAAGTGGGCTTACATGAGGGGAGCGTGGAGGTGGTGCGGCTACACAAGGGGACTGTGATGGAACCCCTAACAATAATCTGTGCCGTGTCATTTCCATAAATGTCATAGAAGGTAATGAAAATGAAGTGAACAGTTTAGCATACAGTAATTCCCCTTTCACATGGGCCAAAACTCTCACTTACCCAAAGTAAGCTCTGTTAGACTACACATGTGATACTGGACAATGCACCCATCCTCAGCCCTAGTTGGCCTGTGGTTCACATTCCTATGTGGGTCAGAAGCGGTGTTGTGTCTCCTTAAGGAGAGCACCCAAAAAGTATGTGGAGACACCCATGGGGTAAATGGGTCAGGGGATAGTATAGTCACTACCCAAGCACTGCACACAGAAGAGGGGTTTGAAAACCTAAAAAATGAGTAAGAAAGCTTATAAGGTGATGCTAGCTCCTCTGGGATATCTATGCAAATAAGGATAAGACAATACCTCTATAGCGCCATCTATTGGATGCAGCATTCCTTCAAATCCAAGTGATTTATCACAAGCCTTAACAATGATTGGGAATATTAAACCAAGCCAGGAAGCCATGCACAGACACACTGTTTCATGGTGATTGGCCCTCCTCAGTGTGCAGCAGGCTTCTGGCTTAGGGTGCATTCACACGAACGTATATCGGCTCGGTTTTCACGCCGAGCCGATAGACGTTGTCTTCATATGCGGGGGGGGGGGGGGGGAGGCTGGAAGAGCCCAGGAGCAGGAACTGAGCTCCCGCCCCTCTCCACCCCTCTGCACTATTTGCAATGGGGAGAGGCGGAACAGGGGCAGGGCTAATACCTGGAACTTAGCCCCGCCTCCGCTCTGCCTCCTCTCATTGTAAATAGTGCAGAGGGGCGGAGAGGAGGCAGAGAGGGGGCGGGAGCTCAGTTCCTGCTCCTGCGCTCTTCCAGCCTCCACCCCCTGCACATGAGGACAACGTATATCGGCTTGGCATGAAAACCAAGCCGATATACGTTCGTGTGAATGCACCCTTAGTCTGTGAGGGGCCTGTGATGTGGATTATAAGCCGTGTCGTATCTCCTTAAGGTGAGCACCCGAAAAGTGTGTGGAGACACCTAGGGGGTGAGTGAGTCAGGGGATACGGAGATACGACACTGCTTATAATCCACATCACAGGCCCCTCACAGACTGAGGGTACATTCACACGAATGTATATCGGCTCGGTTTTCACGCCGAGCCGATATACGTCGTCCTCATCTGCGGGGGGGGGGGAGGCTGGAAGAGCCAGGAGCGAGAACTGAGCTCCCACCTCCTCTCTGCCTCCTCTCCACCCCTTCTCCGCCACTCTGCCATGCTGTCCATTGGTTTCTACAGTAACATAACAGCGCCCTCTATTGGTTTTACAGAAACGTGCTGCACCTCCTATTGGATTTACCCAAATTACAGCACCATGGAGATTAGCGGGTCACCTCCCAGTTCTCCATCTTTTTGCCCTAATTTTCTCTAGGGTGGTTTCAAACCGGCGGGAAAGTCGCGCCAATTTTACCCGATGCGTTGGTTATTGAAAAAAAAAGCAGATTCCGCAGCCAATGCTGAGGTAAAATGAAAGCTGTGCTGTGATTGGTTGCTATTTTTTATACTGTTAAGGTAACATGAAAGCTGTGCTGTGATTGGTTGCTATATATTATACTGCTGAGGCAACATGAAAGCTGTGCTGTGATTGGTTGATACTTCTTATACTACTCAGGTTACATGAAAGCTGTGCTGCGATTGGTTGCTATATATTATACCGGGAAGATCCTAGCAATACTGAGAATAATGAAAATAAAACACATCATAGGTTGAAGAAATTATACGCACGGCACATCTTTTCTTCAGCCTTACATGACTATATATCTATATATGTATACATCCATATATTTGGGTAGAAATCCATAAAAATATATATCGATATATATGTATTTCTATATATTTATATAGATATTTATCTATACACAGAGACAGATAGATAGATAGATAGATAGACTGTATGCAATAACCCTGGATGTCTGACAGTTGAAGCTGACTGGTGATGTCATTAAGGCTCTATTTTGACACGTACAGCTTGGAACCATAAACACTCATGCATGGCAGCCATTTACAGCCAGTCTCCATTGGAGATGGAATTGGGCAGAAATGTACTGGCCTATCTTCCTATTCTGACTCAATAACATGGCTGTAAGCGTATCGGCTGAAGTAACTTCTCTTGTAGTTATGAACCAGTACTCACAGAAGATATATGTTGTCAGACAGCATCCAACTCGACTGCAGAGGCATGTCAGAAGATTCCAGGGTCTTCCAGCTCCCTCAGTGCATTGTGGGTACGCCCGGAATGCTGCCTGAGCGTGTTGCATCTGATACGTCCCCTATCTGGGGATCATATATTAAAGGGAGCATAGGTGCAGCACGTTTCTGTAAAACCAATAGAGGGCGCTGCAATGTTACTGTAGAAACCAATGGACAGCATGGCAGGTAGCTATACATAGATTTTAATGACGACGACTGCCAAGGCTAAAGCCCGTGTATATTCCATAGACTATAGCTATCTCCAGGATAGCTGCATGCACAGTCGCGCCATTGTCTCACACGGCTGCTTTCATTCCGCGCTTCCTGACAAGGCAATGTACGCATACGTCACTAGTGACGTATGCGTACATTGACCTGAAGGAAGCGGAAGGTAGCGCAATGTACGCTTTTTGACCGGATGGAGGAAAATCGGGTTGCTGGAGGTCACGTGACCGAAGTGACAAGCGGCTCCAGGAGAAGATTTGGGATAAGAAGAAGAGGTAAGCAGGCTGCCTGGGGAGCAATAGGTAAGTATATATTTTTTTGTTTTTAATGACAGAACCCCTTTAAGGCTCTTTTATGACACTTTTCGAACCGTGGTATGGTTACATGTGGGGAGTGTGGTGACAATACGGTTACACTAGGAAAGTGGGCTTACATGAGGGGAGCGTGGAGGTGGTGCGGCTACACAAGGGGACTGTGATGGAACCCCTAACAATAATCTGTGCCGTGTCATTTCCATAAATGTCATAGAAGGTAATGAAAATGAAGTGAACAGTTTAGCATACAGTAATTCCCCTTTCACATGGGCCAAAACTCTCACTTACCCAAAGTAAGCTCTGTTAGACTACACATGTGATACTGGACAATGCACCCATCCTCAGCCCTAGTTGGCCTGTGGTTCACATTCCTATGTGGGTCAGAAGCGGTGTTGTGTCTCCTTAAGGAGAGCACCCAAAAAGTATGTGGAGACACCCATGGGGTAAATGGGTCAGGGGATAGTATAGTCACTACCCAAGCACTGCACACAGAAGAGGGGTTTGAAAACCTAAAAAATGAGTAAGAAAGCTTATAAGGTGATGCTAGCTCCTCTGGGATATCTATGCAAATAAGGATAAGACAATACCTCTATAGCGCCATCTATTGGATGCAGCATTCCTTCAAATCCAAGTGATTTATCACAAGCCTTAACAATGATTGGGAATATTAAACCAAGCCAGGAAGCCATGCACAGACACACTGTTTCATGGTGATTGGCCCTCCTCAGTGTGCAGCAGGCTTCTGGCTTAGGGTGCATTCACACGAACGTATATCGGCTCGGTTTTCACGCCGAGCCGATAGACGTTGTCTTCATATGCGGGGGGGGGGGGGGGGAGGCTGGAAGAGCCCAGGAGCAGGAACTGAGCTCCCGCCCCTCTCCACCCCTCTGCACTATTTGCAATGGGGAGAGGCGGAACAGGGGCAGGGCTAATACCTGGAACTTAGCCCCGCCTCCGCTCTGCCTCCTCTCATTGTAAATAGTGCAGAGGGGCGGAGAGGAGGCAGAGAGGGGGCGGGAGCTCAGTTCCTGCTCCTGCGCTCTTCCAGCCTCCACCCCCTGCACATGAGGACAACGTATATCGGCTTGGCATGAAAACCAAGCCGATATACGTTCGTGTGAATGCACCCTTAGTCTGTGAGGGGCCTGTGATGTGGATTATAAGCCGTGTCGTATCTCCTTAAGGTGAGCACCCGAAAAGTGTGTGGAGACACCTAGGGGGTGAGTGAGTCAGGGGATACGGAGATACGACACTGCTTATAATCCACATCACAGGCCCCTCACAGACTGAGGGTACATTCACACGAATGTATATCGGCTCGGTTTTCACGCCGAGCCGATATACGTCGTCCTCATCTGCGGGGGGGGGGGAGGCTGGAAGAGCCAGGAGCGAGAACTGAGCTCCCACCTCCTCTCTGCCTCCTCTCCACCCCTTCTCCGCCACTCTGCCATGCTGTCCATTGGTTTCTACAGTAACATAACAGCGCCCTCTATTGGTTTTACAGAAACGTGCTGCACCTCCTATTGGATTTACCCAAATTACAGCACCATGGAGATTAGCGGGTCACCTCCCAGTTCTCCATCTTTTTGCCCTAATTTTCTCTAGGGTGGTTTCAAACCGGCGGGAAAGTCGCGCCAATTTTACCCGATGCGTTGGTTATTGAAAAAAAAAGCAGATTCCGCAGCCAATGCTGAGGTAAAATGAAAGCTGTGCTGTGATTGGTTGCTATTTTTTATACTGTTAAGGTAACATGAAAGCTGTGCTGTGATTGGTTGCTATATATTATACTGCTGAGGCAACATGAAAGCTGTGCTGTGATTGGTTGATACTTCTTATACTACTCAGGTTACATGAAAGCTGTGCTGCGATTGGTTGCTATATATTATACCGGGAAGATCCTAGCAATACTGAGAATAATGAAAATAAAACACATCATAGGTTGAAGAAATTATACGCACGGCACATCTTTTCTTCAGCCTTACATGACTATATATCTATATATGTATACATCCATATATTTGGGTAGAAATCCATAAAAATATATATCGATATATATGTATTTCTATATATTTATATAGATATTTATCTATACACAGAGACAGATAGATAGATAGATAGATAGACTGTATGCAATAACCCTGGATGTCTGACAGTTGAAGCTGACTGGTGATGTCATTAAGGCTCTATTTTGACACGTACAGCTTGGAACCATAAACACTCATGCATGGCAGCCATTTACAGCCAGTCTCCATTGGAGATGGAATTGGGCAGAAATGTACTGGCCTATCTTCCTATTCTGACTCAATAACATGGCTGTAAGCGTATCGGCTGAAGTAACTTCTCTTGTAGTTATGAACCAGTACTCACAGAAGATATATGTTGTCAGACAGCATCCAACTCGACTGCAGAGGCATGTCAGAAGATTCCAGGGTCTTCCAGCTCCCTCAGTGCATTGTGGGTACGCCCGGAATGCTGCCTGAGCGTGTTGCATCTGATACGTCCCCTATCTGGGGATCATATATTAAAGGGAGCATAGGTGCAGCACGTTTCTGTAAAACCAATAGAGGGCGCTGCAATGTTACTGTAGAAACCAATGGACAGCATGGCAGGTAGCTATACATAGATTTTAATGACGACGACTGCCAAGGCTAAAGCCCGTGTATATTCCATAGACTATAGCTATCTCCAGGATAGCTGCATGCACAGTCGCGCCATTGTCTCACACGGCTGCTTTCATTCCGCGCTTCCTGACAAGGCAATGTACGCATACGTCACTAGTGACGTATGCGTACATTGACCTGAAGGAAGCGGAAGGTAGCGCAATGTACGCTTTTTGACCGGATGGAGGAAAATCGGGTTGCTGGAGGTCACGTGACCGAAGTGACAAGCGGCTCCAGGAGAAGATTTGGGATAAGAAGAAGAGGTAAGCAGGCTGCCTGGGGAGCAATAGGTAAGTATATATTTTTTTGTTTTTAATGACAGAACCCCTTTAAGGCTCTTTTATGACACTTTTCGAACCGTGGTATGGTTACATGTGGGGAGTGTGGTGACAATACGGTTACACTAGGAAAGTGGGCTTACATGAGGGGAGCGTGGAGGTGGTGCGGCTACACAAGGGGACTGTGATGGAACCCCTAACAATAATCTGTGCCGTGTCATTTCCATAAATGTCATAGAAGGTAATGAAAATGAAGTGAACAGTTTAGCATACAGTAATTCCCCTTTCACATGGGCCAAAACTCTCACTTACCCAAAGTAAGCTCTGTTAGACTACACATGTGATACCGGACAATGCACCCATCCTCAGCCCTAGTTGGCCTGTGGTTCACATTCCTATGTGGGTCAGAAGCGGTGTTGTGTCTCCTTAAGGAGAGCACCCAAAAAGTATGTGGAGACACCCATGGGGTAAATGGGTCAGGGGATGGTATAGTCACTACCCAAGCACTGCACACAGAAGAGGGGTTGAAAACCTAAAAAATGAGTAAGAAAGCTTATAAGGTGATGCTAGCTCCTCTGGGATATCTGTGCAAATAAGGATAAGACAATACCTCTATAGCGCCATCTATTGGATGCAGCATTCCTTCAAATCCAAGTGATTTATCACAAGCCTTAACAATGATTGGGAATATTAAACCAAGCCAGGAAGCCATGCACAGACACACTGTTTCATGGTGATTGGCCCTCCTCAGTGTGCAGCAGGCTTCTGGCTTAGGGTGCATTCACACGAACGTATATCGGCTCGGTTTTCACGCCGAGCCGATAGACGTTGTCTTCATATGCGGGGGGGGGGGGGGAGGCTGGAAGAGCCCAGGAGCAGGAACTGAGCTCCCGCCCCTCTCCACCCCTCTGCACTATTTGCAATGGGGAGAGGCGGAACAGGGGCAGGGCTAATACCTGGAACTTAGCCCCGCCTCCGCTCTGCCTCCTCTCATTGTAAATAGTGCAGAGGGGCGGAGAGGAGGCAGAGAGGGGGCGGGAGCTCAGTTCCTGCTCCTGCGCTCTTCCAGCCTCCACCCCCTGCACATGAGGACAACGTATATCGGCTTGGCATGAAAACCAAGCCGATATACGTTCGTGTGAATGCACCCTTAGTCTGTGAGGGGCCTGTGATGTGGATTATAAGCCGTGTCGTATCTCCTTAAGGTGAGCACCCGAAAAGTGTGTGGAGACACCTAGGGGGTGAGTGAGTCAGGGGATACGGAGATACGACACTGCTTATAATCCACATCACAGGCCCCTCACAGACTGAGGGTACATTCACACGAATGTATATCGGCTCGGTTTTCACGCCGAGCCGATATACGTCGTCCTCATCTGCGGGGGGGGGGAGGCTGGAAGAGCCAGGAGCGAGAACTGAGCTCCCACCTCCTCTCTGCCTCCTCTCCACCCCTTCTCCGCCACTCTGCCATGCTGTCCATTGGTTTCTACAGTAACATAACAGCGCCCTCTATTGGTTTTACAGAAACGTGCTGCACCTCCTATTGGATTTACCCAAATTACAGCACCATGGAGATTAGCGGGTCACCTCCCAGTTCTCCATCTTTTTGCCCTAATTTTCTCTAGGGTGGTTTCAAACCGGCGGGAAAGTCGCGCCAATTTTACCCGATGCGTTGGTTATTGAAAAAAAAAGCAGATTCCGCAGCCAATGCTGAGGTAAAATGAAAGCTGTGCTGTGATTGGTTGCTATTTTTTATACTGTTAAGGTAACATGAAAGCTGTGCTGTGATTGGTTGCTATATATTATACTGCTGAGGCAACATGAAAGCTGTGCTGTGATTGGTTGATACTTCTTATACTACTCAGGTTACATGAAAGCTGTGCTGCGATTGGTTGCTATATATTATACCGGGAAGATCCTAGCAATACTGAGAATAATGAAAATAAAACACATCATAGGTTGAAGAAATTATACGCACGGCACATCTTTTCTTCAGCCTTACATGACTATATATCTATATATGTATACATCCATATATTTGGGTAGAAATCCATAAAAATATATATCGATATATATGTATTTCTATATATTTATATAGATATTTATCTATACACAGAGACAGATAGATAGATAGATAGATAGACTGTATGCAATAACCCTGGATGTCTGACAGTTGAAGCTGACTGGTGATGTCATTAAGGCTCTATTTTGACACGTACAGCTTGGAACCATAAACACTCATGCATGGCAGCCATTTACAGCCAGTCTCCATTGGAGATGGAATTGGGCAGAAATGTACTGGCCTATCTTCCTATTCTGACTCAATAACATGGCTGTAAGCGTATCGGCTGAAGTAACTTCTCTTGTAGTTATGAACCAGTACTCACAGAAGATATATGTTGTCAGACAGCATCCAACTCGACTGCAGAGGCATGTCAGAAGATTCCAGGGTCTTCCAGCTCCCTCAGTGCATTGTGGGTACGCCCGGAATGCTGCCTGAGCGTGTTGCATCTGATACGTCCCCTATCTGGGGATCATATATTAAAGGGAGCATAGGTGCAGCACGTTTCTGTAAAACCAATAGAGGGCGCTGCAATGTTACTGTAGAAACCAATGGACAGCATGGCAGGTAGCTATACATAGATTTTAATGACGACGACTGCCAAGGCTAAAGCCCGTGTATATTCCATAGACTATAGCTATCTCCAGGATAGCTGCATGCACAGTCGCGCCATTGTCTCACACGGCTGCTTTCATTCCGCGCTTCCTGACAAGGCAATGTACGCATACGTCACTAGTGACGTATGCGTACATTGACCTGAAGGAAGCGGAAGGTAGCGCAATGTACGCTTTTTGACCGGATGGAGGAAAATCGGGTTGCTGGAGGTCACGTGACCGAAGTGACAAGCGGCTCCAGGAGAAGATTTGGGATAAGAAGAAGAGGTAAGCAGGCTGCCTGGGGAGCAATAGGTAAGTATATATTTTTTTGTTTTTAATGACAGAACCCCTTTAAGGCTCTTTTATGACACTTTTCGAACCGTGGTATGGTTACATGTGGGGAGTGTGGTGACAATACGGTTACACTAGGAAAGTGGGCTTACATGAGGGGAGCGTGGAGGTGGTGCGGCTACACAAGGGGACTGTGATGGAACCCCTAACAATAATCTGTGCCGTGTCATTTCCATAAATGTCATAGAAGGTAATGAAAATGAAGTGAACAGTTTAGCATACAGTAATTCCCCTTTCACATGGGCCAAAACTCTCACTTACCCAAAGTAAGCTCTGTTAGACTACACATGTGATACTGGACAATGCACCCATCCTCAGCCCTAGTTGGCCTGTGGTTCACATTCCTATGTGGGTCAGAAGCGGTGTTGTGTCTCCTTAAGGAGAGCACCCAAAAAGTATGTGGAGACACCCATGGGGTAAATGGGTCAGGGGATGGTATAGTCACTACCCAAGCACTGCACACAGAAGAGGGGTTGAAAACCTAAAAAATGAGTAAGAAAGCTTATAAGGTGATGCTAGCTCCTCTGGGATATCTGTGCAAATAAGGATAAGACAATACCTCTATAGTGCCATCTATTGGATGCAGCATTCCTTCAAATCCAAGTGATTTATCACAAGCCTTAACAATGATTGGGAATATTAAACCAAGCCAGGAAGCCATGCACAGACACACTGTTTCATGGTGATTGGCCCTCCTCAGTGTGCAGCAGGCTTCTGGCTTAGGGTGCATTCACACGAACGTATATCGGCTCGGTTTTCACGCCGAGCCGATAGACGTTGTCTTCATATGCGGGGGGGGGGGGGGAGGCTGGAAGAGCCCAGGAGCAGGAACTGAGCTCCCGCCCCTCTCCACCCCTCTGCACTATTTGCAATGGGGAGAGGCGGAACAGGGGCAGGGCTAATACCTGGAACTTAGCCCCGCCTCCGCTCTGCCTCCTCTCATTGTAAATAGTGCAGAGGGGCGGAGAGGAGGCAGAGAGGGGGCGGGAGCTCAGTTCCTGCTCCTGCGCTCTTCCAGCCTCCACCCCCTGCACATGAGGACAACGTATATCGGCTTGGCATGAAAACCAAGCCGATATACGTTCGTGTGAATGCACCCTTAGTCTGTGAGGGGCCTGTGATGTGGATTATAAGCCGTGTCGTATCTCCTTAAGGTGAGCACCCGAAAAGTGTGTGGAGACACCTAGGGGGTGAGTGAGTCAGGGGATACGGAGATACGACACTGCTTATAATCCACATCACAGGCCCCTCACAGACTGAGGGTACATTCACACGAATGTATATCGGCTCGGTTTTCACGCCGAGCCGATATACGTCGTCCTCATCTGCGGGGGGGGGGGGAGGCTGGAAGAGCCAGGAGCGAGAACTGAGCTCCCACCTCCTCTCTGCCTCCTCTCCACCCCTTCTCCGCCACTCTGCCATGCTGTCCATTGGTTTCTACAGTAACATAACAGCGCCCTCTATTGGTTTTACAGAAACGTGCTGCACCTCCTATTGGATTTACCCAAATTACAGCACCATGGAGATTAGCGGGTCACCTCCCAGTTCTCCATCTTTTTGCCCTAATTTTCTCTAGGGTGGTTTCAAACCGGCGGGAAAGTCGCGCCAATTTTACCCGATGCGTTGGTTATTGAAAAAAAAAGCAGATTCCGCAGCCAATGCTGAGGTAAAATGAAAGCTGTGCTGTGATTGGTTGCTATTTTTTATACTGTTAAGGTAACATGAAAGCTGTGCTGTGATTGGTTGCTATATATTATACTGCTGAGGCAACATGAAAGCTGTGCTGTGATTGGTTGATACTTCTTATACTACTCAGGTTACATGAAAGCTGTGCTGCGATTGGTTGCTATATATTATACCGGGAAGATCCTAGCAATACTGAGAATAATGAAAATAAAACACATCATAGGTTGAAGAAATTATACGCACGGCACATCTTTTCTTCAGCCTTACATGACTATATATCTATATATGTATACATCCATATATTTGGGTAGAAATCCATAAAAATATATATCGATATATATGTATTTCTATATATTTATATAGATATTTATCTATACACAGAGACAGATAGATAGATAGATAGATAGATAGACTGTATGCAATAACCCTGGATGTCTGACAGTTGAAGCTGACTGGTGATGTCATTAAGGCTCTATTTTGACACGTACAGCTTGGAACCATAAACACTCATGCATGGCAGCCATTTACAGCCAGTCTCCATTGGAGATGGAATTGGGCAGAAATGTACTGGCCTATCTTCCTATTCTGACTCAATAACATGGCTGTAAGCGTATCGGCTGAAGTAACTTCTCTTGTAGTTATGAACCAGTACTCACAGAAGATATATGTTGTCAGACAGCATCCAACTCGACTGCAGAGGCATGTCAGAAGATTCCAGGGTCTTCCAGCTCCCTCAGTGCATTGTGGGTACGCCCGGAATGCTGCCTGAGCGTGTTGCATCTGATACGTCCCCTATCTGGGGATCATATATTAAAGGGAGCATAGGTGCAGCACGTTTCTGTAAAACCAATAGAGGGCGCTGCAATGTTACTGTAGAAACCAATGGACAGCATGGCAGGTAGCTATACATAGATTTTAATGTCGACGACTGCCAAGGCTAAAGCCCGTGTATATTCCATAGACTATAGCTATCTCCAGGATAGCTGCATGCACAGTCGCGCCATTGTCTCACACGGCTGCTTTCATTCCGCGCTTCCTGACAAGGCAATGTACGCATACGTCACTAGTGACGTATGCGTACATTGACCTGAAGGAAGCGGAAGGTAGCGCAATGTACGCTTTTTGACCGGATGGAGGAAAATCGGGTTGCTGGAGGTCACGTGACCGAAGTGACAAGCGGCTCCAGGAGAAGATTTGGGATAAGAAGAAGAGGTAAGCAGGCTGCCTGGGGAGCAATAGGTAAGTATATATTTTTTTGTTTTTAATGACAGAACCCCTTTAAGGCTCTTTTATGACACTTTTCGAACCGTGGTATGGTTACATGTGGGGAGTGTGGTGACAATACGGTTACACTAGGAAAGTGGGCTTACATGAGGGGAGCGTGGAGGTGGTGCGGCTACACAAGGGGACTGTGATGGAACCCCTAACAATAATCTGTGCCGTGTCATTTCCATAAATGTCATAGAAGGTAATGAAAATGAAGTGAACAGTTTAGCATACAGTAATTCCCCTTTCACATGGGCCAAAACTCTCACTTACCCAAAGTAAGCTCTGTTAGACTACACATGTGATACTGGACAATGCACCCATCCTCAGCCCTAGTTGGCCTGTGGTTCACATTCCTATGTGGGTCAGAAGCGGTGTTGTGTCTCCTTAAGGAGAGCACCCAAAAAGTATGTGGAGACACCCATGGGGTAAATGGGTCAGGGGATGGTATAGTCACTACCCAAGCACTGCACACAGAAGAGGGGTTGAAAACCTAAAAAATGAGTAAGAAAGCTTATAAGGTGATGCTAGCTCCTCTGGGATATCTGTGCAAATAAGGATAAGACAATACCTCTATAGTGCCATCTATTGGATGCAGCATTCCTTCAAATCCAAGTGATTTATCACAAGCCTTAACAATGATTGGGAATATTAAACCAAGCCAGGAAGCCATGCACAGACACACTGTTTCATGGTGATTGGCCCTCCTCAGTGTGCAGCAGGCTTCTGGCTTAGGGTGCATTCACACGAACGTATATCGGCTCGGTTTTCACGCCGAGCCGATAGACGTTGTCTTCATATGCGGGGGGGGGGGGGGGGAGGCTGGAAGAGCCCAGGAGCAGGAACTGAGCTCCCGCCCCTCTCCACCCCTCTGCACTATTTGCAATGGGGAGAGGCGGAACAGGGGCAGGGCTAATACCTGGAACTTAGCCCCGCCTCCGCTCTGCCTCCTCTCATTGTAAATAGTGCAGAGGGGCGGAGAGGAGGCAGAGAGGGGGCGGGAGCTCAGTTCCTGCTCCTGCGCTCTTCCAGCCTCCACCCCCTGCACATGAGGACAACGTATATCGGCTTGGCATGAAAACCAAGCCGATATACGTTCGTGTGAATGCACCCTTAGTCTGTGAGGGGCCTGTGATGTGGATTATAAGCCGTGTCGTATCTCCTTAAGGTGAGCACCCGAAAAGTGTGTGGAGACACCTAGGGGGTGAGTGAGTCAGGGGATACGGAGATACGACACTGCTTATAATCCACATCACAGGCCCCTCACAGACTGAGGGTACATTCACACGAATGTATATCGGCTCAGTTTTCACGCCGAGCCGATATACGTCGTCCTCATCTGCGGGGGGGGGGGAGGCTGGAAGAGCCAGGAGCGAGAACTGAGCTCCCACCTCCTCTCTGCCTCCTCTCCACCCCTTCTCCGCCACTCTGCCATGCTGTCCATTGGTTTCTACAGTAACATAACAGCGCCCTCTATTGGTTTTACAGAAACGTGCTGCACCTCCTATTGGATTTACCCAAATTACAGCACCATGGAGATTAGCGGGTCACCTCCCAGTTCTCCATCTTTTTGCCCTAATTTTCTCTAGGGTGGTTTCAAACCGGCGGGAAAGTCGCGCCAATTTTACCCGATGCGTTGGTTATTGAAAAAAAAAGCAGATTCCGCAGCCAATGCTGAGGTAAAATGAAAGCTGTGCTGTGATTGGTTGCTATTTTTTATACTGTTAAGGTAACATGAAAGCTGTGCTGTGATTGGTTGCTATATATTATACTGCTGAGGCAACATGAAAGCTGTGCTGTGATTGGTTGATACTTCTTATACTACTCAGGTTACATGAAAGCTGTGCTGCGATTGGTTGCTATATATTATACCGGGAAGATCCTAGCAATACTGAGAATAATGAAAATAAAACACATCATAGGTTGAAGAAATTATACGCACGGCACATCTTTTCTTCAGCCTTACATGACTATATATCTATATATGTATACATCCATATATTTGGGTAGAAATCCATAAAAATATATATCGATATATATGTATTTCTATATATTTATATAGATATTTATCTATACACAGAGACAGATAGATAGATAGATAGATAGATAGACTGTATGCAATAACCCTGGATGTCTGACAGTTGAAGCTGACTGGTGATGTCATTAAGGCTCTATTTTGACACGTACAGCTTGGAACCATAAACACTCATGCATGGCAGCCATTTACAGCCAGTCTCCATTGGAGATGGAATTGGGCAGAAATGTACTGGCCTATCTTCCTATTCTGACTCAATAACATGGCTGTAAGCGTATCGGCTGAAGTAACTTCTCTTGTAGTTATGAACCAGTACTCACAGAAGATATATGTTGTCAGACAGCATCCAACTCGACTGCAGAGGCATGTCAGAAGATTCCAGGGTTTATTCAGGTAGAAATCTTGTATAATGCACATTCAGCAGTAGGTAAAAAGAATGATGATTAGCCAAAGCACAGAGTAGAGACCTAGCACATAGGCTATAGACAGGAAACTCCCTAGCAGGAGGAAAAGGAGGAGTTATGCAATACAGGGGGTACAGAGGACCAGAATGGACAAACTAAAGAAGGCAAACACTTGCAGATACAGTACAGGTTATACATGTCAATGAATAGAGTCAGGTAGATGAGACATGACACTTCCCAAGACGCCACAGCAGCCGGACAAATTGTATGTTTGACAGAATGGCTGTTTTATTCAGCCCATAAAGGTGACTACCCACTACAGTTCTTTTTTTTCACTGCGAAATTCACAGCAGTTTTTTTTCTGCAGGCGTCTATGGGACTTGTAATGTTAAAATCGCAATCGCGCAAAATCGCGATTTTTAACTGGAAGCAAAACAACAACACACACCCCCTACGTCTGTATGCTCCACGTATTCGGGTCATGGGTGTATGTACAGTGGATGCGGTCGCACCTGGGGCCCGGAGCCCTAGGGGGCCCATAAAGTCTCTCTTTCCCACATTGTAAACCAATGCTATCAATGAAGCTTTATAGTTGGGGGCCCAGTTCCAGACTTCGTACTGGGGCCCCACAGCTTCAAGTTACACCTCCGGATTAGGATAATGCTAGGCCATTCCAACCAGCCTGTGTGAGTGACCTACAGTCGCTGCTAGTTCAAAAGCGGCAAGCATGCAGGCTGGCCCCTGATGCGTGCTTCAGAGCCAACGCTTCTAGATGGAGCGACATTCGGGGAGCAAAGAACTCCAATGAACGGATGTCTACTTTAAAAGGATGTATTGCTTTATTCAATGCCTAGACACAGCAACAGTTCAACCGCTCGATAAAGACCGCAGTCAGTAAAGGAAATGTGTCTGTTTAATGTAAACTTGCATGGGAAACGTTTGCGAGCCACTGACTGACTGAATGCTGCTGGTGCCGCTGCTGCATGTCTGAAACTTGGTCTGACGTTACATGCACCACCAGGAATAAGGCCTTGCCTATAAGCATTCCCCAGCTGGCAAAAACGGAACATCCCTGCCTATTCCTCACCGTGGAAGGACAGAACCTACCTTTTTAAAAAAAATAAATAAATAGGCCACAGCGGCAGCCAACTGGATTTTGGTAGGCCGCTGTCTCCCCCTTGTGTGCTGCATTCAAAATGCACTCTGCTAAAAATAAAAAGGATCCAGTTCTGTGGCTTCTCGGAGGAGATAAGGGTTCCCCCACCTCCCGTCTCCGAGCTGCAGCGGAGACTGACTAACATGGCTGCCAAGTCTGGTATTTATACTTCTAAATTGATGACATCTAAATGCAGTGACATCAGCCTGCCAGACACCTGGCTCATTTGCATACAGTGTGTATGTATGTATGTATGTATGAATTAATGAATCTATCTATTTATTAATTATGTAGATTATAGATATAGAATTATAGAATATACATATATACATAATACAGCTTTATGTGTTTGTGTATGTATGTAGATATATATATATATATATATATATATATATATATATATATATCATCTAAAATCTATCTTTAATCTATATGCACAAGATCTATAATTCAGATATAATCTATATCTATAATCTACATAATTATTAAATAGATAGATTCATTCAGTCATACTCATTCATTCATACATACATACATACACACTGTATGCAAATGAGCCAGGTGTCTGGCAGGCTGATGTCACTGCATTGTGATGTCATCAATTTAGAAGTATAAATACCGGACTTGGCAGCCATGTTAGTCAGTCTCCGCTGCAGCTCGTGGACGGGAGGTGGGGGATCCCCTATCTCCTCCGAGAAGCCACAGAACTGGACCCTTTTTATTTTTAGCAGAGTGCATTTTTAATGCAGCACACAAGGGGGAGACAGCGGCCTACCAAAATCTACTGGGTCATATGACGTGGCTGGCGGTGGGCGGGGAAGCGGTTTTTACTCTATCTTCCGCTGTGCTACAGCGGAAGATAGCGTGACGCACTGCTTCCATTGACTAGAATGGAGGCCGGCCGCGCGTACACCCGCGGCAAATAAAGCATACCGCGGGTGAGGTCAGGTGATTTCACGGTGCGGAATTCCATCGTGGAATTCCGCACCGTGAGCATTGAGCTATTAGGTTCAATAGAACCTAATAGCTGCGGGCAACGCAGCAGATTTACGCAGCATAAATCCCTCCGTGGGAATGAGCCCTAACTTTAGCCAGCAGAAGGCGCCATAGTATAAGGCAGAAAAAGAAAAGCCCCATGGCAACCCAAATCCAAAATCGGATTGCAGAGGGTTAAAGAGGCCCTGTCCTTTTTAGAACGACGGGGGTAAAATCATACGTCCTGATCAGCCCCGCCCCTGACACGTTGGCGCTTTGCGATAAATAAGTGGGTTTTGTGTTGCAGTTTGGGTACCCAGTCTCTAAAAGGTTCGCCATCACTGATATAGAGGAAGCCCCGACATGTTGGATACACATGGGAGTGCAGCGCCAAAAACGCATGGAACCGTAGTAAGAGGAAAAACAGTGTGAAAATGGCCTTATAAAGATATATGTTTACATTTAGGCTGGATTCCGATGAGCTTACGCATATTTGCACAGACAAAGAAATAACACGCAACGATTATCTCAGCTAGTGAAATAGACAATTAGTATAATATGCGTTCTTTCCCTATGAGAATGTACGAGAAAATATAGTATGCTGCGTATTTTTTTGTGAGATCGAAATGCACATGGAAAATACGCGCCTGTGAACAAACCCATTGAAATCAATCATTTCTATTTTCTGTGACTTTCATAGGTGCAACTGCCCCAGAACAAATGGAATCCTGTCCCCTTCACCAGCAGTTTACACTCCGTGCCAGTGCGCGGAAGTTTGGAAATTGCTACGGGATGACAGGCGCCGCCCGATCTTCCCTGCAGGTACTGTCACTACATGATAGGGCAGGTATTATCTTTTCCCGAGCGCACAAATAACGGGCGGGAAAAGAAGTGGTAAAAACAAAACCGCAGAAATTCCAAATTGCAAGAGGGCAGTGTTTCGATACACTCTCCTGCTCTGAACAGAGCGGGAATTAAAAAAAAAAAATCAAACTGCGCATGTCCGTGATGTGAAATTAGTGGGCATGCACAGTGCTATACTTACCACATACGCGGCCTCTGCCGTCTATCTGCCGGCAGAGAGTATTGGTTGCAATTTGTAAAACACCGCAGGAGACCCACAGTGTGTTACGTATACGCCCGTGGACATGAGCCCTAAGGCTGCTTTCACACAGGCGTCTGGTAAAATGCTGCATTTTAAAGCGTTTTCGAACGCCATTTTCAAACGTGCTCAACAGCGTTGTGTAATGCACTCCATCATTACAATAGGTGATGAGGGGCGTTAAAAAGGGCTGAAACAAACTAAAATAGAGAGGCCTTAGAGACAAAGTCTGTTTGCTCCTTAACCCCTTATTGACCGCCCTATAGTGTTTTTGATCCCTAGGGCCGTAAAAACATGCTCACTCTGAGGATTAAAGCCCTGGGGGCTGTGGACATGACAGCTCCTGGCGGAAGATGATGATTGGTATTTGTTTCGGGGGTGGGGGAGAAATTTCCGGAATACTCATTGGGTGTCTCGTCTGAAGTTTTTGCATCTATGGTCGGGGAATGGGAGAGCCCAAATCTTATAGTTCCAGTGTATGTACAACCTTCCACGAGAGCGCGGGGACGTTACTAGTCTAAGTAAACGATGCGCATAAATGCCACAAATGTATTAACCCTTAGGGCGCCCACCCACTGGCGATTTTTTTTTTTTTTTTTTTCCCTGCGAAATTCGCAGCGATTTTGCGCGATCGCGATTTTAACATTACAAGTCCCATAGACCCCTGCAGAGAACAAAATGCTGCGAATTTCGCAGGGAAAAAAATCGCCAGTGGGTGGGCGCCCTTAATCGTACTGACCAGCAGATTGTGTGCCTTTATGAAAAGCATAGGTGTACCGTCAGGTGTCACAATTGCAAACCGGCCCCTGCGGTGAGGGAACTCAGAGGCCCCCACCATATAAAGACTGTGCATGGAGTGCGTTACTCCCTTGCCGCACTGCCTGTTGTGGGAGGGGGTGGAGGGTTGGCCAATGCAGTGTACAGCGCGGAGCTGGTTGATGACATCATCATTCTTCTGCTCCTGGCACCCGTGTGGTCTCCTCACACTACCAGACACCTGTTGTGGGAGGGGTGGAGGGTCGGCCGGCGCGGAGTTGGATGATGACATCATCATCCTGCTCCTGGCGCCTGTGTGGTCCCTTCACACTGCCGGACGCCTGTTGTGGGAGGGGTGGAGTGTCTGCCGACGCGGTGTATGTAGTGGAGCCGGATGATGACATTGTCATTCTTCTGCTCCTGGCACCTGTAGAGAGCATTGGTCCTGTTCCGGAGGGCTGGTCCCATGACTGTCATATTCTGACTGCCCTGTGTTTGTCCCCCCCTTCCCCAGGGGTCAATGTATTTCTTGGAAGCCCCTTGAGGACATGGCCATATGAGGCCTGGTGAAGTGTAGTTCTTATTTTCCCATTTCTCGACGCCTGTGATGTATTCCAGCATTAATGCCCGGATACATTGTGTCCTGCGGCGGGCAGAATATCTCCATATCAAACACAACACTTGGTTTTGGAAGTTCTTTTCCCATCCCCGCATTCAGCATCCCATAACTTCTGCATCTTCCCCGGTCAGAGGTATGTGAGGCCTTGCTTTCTACGTGACGAGCTTTTTGCCCCATTTTGGGTCCATACTTTTGATCACTTAGTATTTTGCCTCCATTTATTAGAGGTTTGTCTTTTTCTCCAGTTTTTCTGTGTTTGATAGTGTATTCAGTGTATTGTACAGGCCATTACGGATATGGTGATACCAAATATGGGGGTCCTCACCCCCCCCCCCATATGAAATAGAGGAAAATGCACAGAAAAGTTGAATATCTATATCTCTCTCTATAGGGGCCACAACAGCCATGATTATACAAGAGGCTTCTGTACCGCAATGCCTCATCAGTTACAGTAGTGATCATAGGTAATGGCAAGCAGGGACACCTGTTGTCATGGCAACCAATCGGCCAGCCACGATTACAAGGGCCAGACGACATAACATAGGGAGCATGCTCCCTCGGGGAATCTTCTACTTGCTGCCATCTCAACAGAATGTAGGAGTTTAATAGTAGGGATCACTATCCTTATGTACCCTGCTGTAGCAGTGGGAAGCCCGCTATCGGATGGTGTGAGCTCAGCTTCTGATCCCACGCCATCCACATGATGTACGCTTGTGTCCTGTTGTGGCAAGTACCACACAGCCTGGACAGACGTACATCCGGTGGCATTAAGGGTTTAACCCCTTAAGAGATAACTTATGTCCTGGGTGGTTGGTACTTGCTGTAAACTCGTGGGAGCAGAATCTGAGATTGTACTATCCCACAGTGGGAGCTGGCTGGGACTGACAGCAATCTATGCTGATTGTGGCATGTAAAGGGTTCACAGAGGGAGCTGGCTGGGACTGACAGCAATCTATGCTGACCGCGGCATGTAAAGTGGTCACAGAGGGAGCTGGCTGGGGCTGATAGCAATCTATGCTGACCGTGGCATGTAAAGGGTTCACAGTGGGAGCTGGCTGGGGCTCACAGCAATCTATGCTGACCGTGGCATGTAAAGGGTTCGCAGAGGGAGCTGGCTGGGACTGACAGCAATCTATGCTGACTGGGCATGTAAAAGGTTTACAGAGGGAGCTGGCTGGGACTGACAGCCATCTATGCTGACCGTGGCATGTGGAGGGAGCACAGAGGGAGCTGGCTGGGACTGACAGCAATCTACGCTGATCGCAACATGTAAAGGGTTTACAGAGGGAGCTGGCTGGAACTGACAGCCATCTTTGCTGACCGCGGCATGTAAAGGGTTCACAGTGGGAGCTGGCTGGGATTGAAAGTAATAAATGCTGACCACGGCATGTAAAGGGTTTACAGAGGGAGCTGGCTGGGGCTGACAGCAATCTATGCTGACCGTGACATGTAAAAATTTTATGTAATCTGTTATCCGGCCTATAAGATGAAATTTTAACACAGCAAATTATTGTCCAAATTCGACGTACGTGTACACACGCGTACGTACATACACACGCGTACGTACATACATACACGTACGTACGTACGTACACACATACACGGGAGTACGTACATGCACGGACGTACATACATAAACGCACGTATGTACATACGTACAGTACATACATACACGCACGTACATACATACATACATACACGCACGTAGGTACATACATACATGCACGTACGTACGTACATACACGCACGTACGTACATACATGCACGTACGTACGTACATACACGCACGTACGTACATACATACACACACGCACGTACATACATACATACACACACGCACGCACGTACACACACGCACATACATACACGCACGCACGTACATACACACACGCAGCTGATGACGAGTGCGAACCGCTGCCACTTCAGTCTATGCCAGACGCAGCACCGTACATTTCCGGCTGTACACGCCTGCATAGGATTGCATTTTAATACGCAATCCTATGCAGAAGGCCGTGGTTTATCTACGCGAAATCACGCGCAGAAAACAAACCGCGCCATGCTCTAATTCTGTGCGGGGTTCGCAGAGCCCCGGACATAAACGTCACTCGCTGGCTGCCGGCTCTGCGCATGCGCCGTTTGCTGGCACATGAGTCAGAGCTGCGGGAGCGGGCGAGTTCCGCACTGCTCTCTGCAGGCGCTCAGGTCGGGTCCAGTTGCGAGCAGCTGGATGCGACACGGCTGTCTGCAGGCGGCCTTAGGCCTCATGTCCACTAGAAAAATACAATCCGCGTAGAATCAGGCGTCACGCGCTCGATTGCCCATGCGCGCTGAGGCGTCATGCGGGACTCCGAAACCGGAAGTATTGGGGTCTCTTGGGGCCGCCGTGACAGGCTCCGCCCCGGAATTCCATGGCAGAGCCTGTCACAGCCATGTGCAGCCGGCTTTAGGCCTCATGTCCACGGGGAAAATCAGATCCGCTGCAGATTCTCCATGTAGAATCTGCAGCGGGTCCCTCCTGCCCCGCGGACATGAGGGCTGAAAATAGCAATTTAAAAGCATTTACCTATCCGTAGCGGGCGGGGACGCTCTGCTCTTCCTCACGGCCGGATCTTCATTTTCGGCCGGCGGATGAATTCCTGACGCCGGCGGCACGTCGCCGGCACGTCGTCGACGTGCCGCGCGCATGCGCCGGGCACATCCGCCGAGCCGAAGCAAGGGAGATGCGGCCGTGAGGAAGAGAAGACCTTCAGCGCCCGCTCCGGGTGAGTAATTCTTTTAAATTCCTATTTTTGGTCTCCCGCGGATCCGGACGGCTTCCATAGGCTTCAATAGAAGCCCGCGGGAGCCGTCCCCGCGGGAGACCCGCATGAAAATGAAGCATGGTCCAGATTTTTTCATGCTCCATTTTTTTTTAAATCTCTTTTATTGACGATCCGCGGGTATTTATCTACCCGCGGGTGGTCAATGCATCCCTATGGGGTGCGGATCCGCGCGCGGGAGATCCGCTGCGGATTTTAAATCTCATTTTGCCCGTGGACATGAGCCCTTACAGCGTGGGTAATCAGGAGTCTGAAAACATAAATAAGGTAAAACAAAAAAACAAATTCAAATCACGTTTTATTATTTATTAAAAATGTGGATTTTACACCAAGTGTCATTCCCTGATAAACCAAAGGCCGCTCTGTTTGGGTATCTTTTCTGTTTACTCAATCGGTGTAAAATATAAGCGCTGCGGAATAAGTTGGCGCTATACAAATAAAGATTATTATTATTATTATTATAAATATTGCGCAGTTTTTCAGGATCCTCCGTCCTAATTCTTTGAAAGAAAAAGCTTATAAAAAAAAAAAAAAAGGTGAGTCACAGGCAAAAAGCAGTCCAATAGCCCTAAACAATATTGTTAAAGGGGCGTTCGAGGCTATCGCTCTTCATGACTGTGAAAGCTTCTTCCCAGGAGCGTGGGCGCAATACACTCGGCGGCACGAAGCGCAATTGTGCCTCGAGGAGAGCGATCCCTTGGCCGGCTTTACCGATACCACGCTACACAGCAGATGAAAGATATGTTTTTTTTCAGACAGCATTCGCTAGTTGTTACCATGTACGTCAGGCGCAAACAGAGCTGTAAGTCACGGATGAGAATAACGGAGGAAAAGATTCCTGAAAGTCGCCCAAAGAAAATGTGGCGGAGCGAGAAAACCAAACTAAAACGACGCAGACAGTTCTCAGCGAGGCACAGGATTTACTGAATGAAAAACTATTCGTCTGCAATACAACCCCCCCCCCCCATATGAAATAGAGGAAAATGCACAGAAAAGTTGAATATCTATATATCTCTCTATAGGGGCCACAACAGCCATGATTATACAAGAGGCTTCTGTACCGCAATGCCTCATCAGTTACAGTAGTGATTATAGGTAATGGCAAGCAGGGACACCTGTTGTCATGGCAACTAATCGGCCAGCCACGATTACAAGGGCCAGACGACATAACATAGGGAGCACGCTCCCTCGGGGAATCCTCTACTTGCTTACATCTCAACACAATGTAGGAGTTTAATAGTAGGGATCGCTATCCTTATGTACCCTGCTGTAGCAGTGGGAAGCCCGCTATCGGATGGTGTGAGCTCAGCTTCTGATCCCACGCCATCCACATGATGTACGGCCTATAATGGAGGGAACACCCGTTGGATTTCAGTGCACAACTGAATAAATTCCAGGCCCCATTGCCCACTTGTGCAGAAAAAAAAATTGACTTTCTAAAAATAATCCCCCTCTACAACCCCCCTCCCCCCTGCCATCCCCAATTTTTAGCATTCCCTAAATCTTAGATAAAAGTAATAATATAAACTGCGTTTTATGTCCGACGGCGGGGTAATTACAGAGGCTGGTTGAGATGGGCACATGGGGCAAGAAAATCAGGTATCTGCCCTCCTCTCATGCTTTTTTGGGGGTATTTCTTGACCTCAGCGGCGGGTATGGGGTGTAAAAAGTGGCGCTCTGTGAGGCTTTGTATGCTTGCCATGGTGCGGAAGTCTCACACAGAAGACTCTCAACAAGCTGCTCTTGGAACTGCAGGAAGGCAAGCGTTCCCGGGGCTTCTTGTAAATTATGTATTCTAGGTAGTGGTCTGAATAACGCTGGGATCACACTGCCGTATGTAGAATCCACTTGTGGAGGCCGGCGGGCGCATGCACAGAAGCCGGAAGGGTCCATGGAGGATAACCGGATCTGGATTCAAATGCGGAAGCCTCCGAGAAGATGTTTCATCTCCTCTCGCTGATGGCCGGGGTAAGGTCCGCGGATCAACATCCCATCAGGGGACAAATCCGGGGACCTTAGGTACGTAATTTCATCTCCCCTTATGGATACGAAGTGGGGTGAGTATCTTCACCTTCCCTCATGGATCCGATCCATGAGGGGATGTGAAACTTATGAATGTGTGTGTGTATGAATGTGTGTGCGTGTGTATATGAATGTGTGTGAAAATGAATGTGTGTGTGTGTATGAATGTGTGTGTGTGTGTGTATGAATGTGTGTGTGTGTTTGTGTGTGTGTATGTATGAATGTGTGTGTGTGTATGTGTGTGTGAGAATGAATGTGTGTGTGTGTATGTATGAGTGTGTGTGTGTGTGTGTGTGTGTGTGTGTGTGTGTGTGTGTGTGTGTGTGTGTATGTATGTATGAGTGTGTGTGTGTGTGTGTGTGTGTATGTATGATAAAGAGCTGGTATGTGAGGTTGAAACGTCGCACTCCTTTTCATGCTTACATACTGGGAAAATAAAAGCTGATTTTTCTACGAAAAAGTTATCCAATGTGCTGGTCCTCCTTCTGAAACTTTCCTAAACACTCTGCTCCTCACACAGCCGCCCGCCTGCTCACCCACTTACTCAGCCACCCCCTCTCTCTCACACACACACTTGCTGTGTTCAATTTGTCTTATTGGTCGAAAAAGACATTACATTAGATTTGAGTATTTAATTCCTTTTTTATTTTTAGCAAACATACAGGTTCTATCACAATACTGTACCAAATTTCCACTAACTGAACAAACCTTCGGAGAAACATACCAATTGTCCAAATAAGATATCTTTATCTATTAAAGTAGGAGTGAAAAAAAGCAGGAACAGTGTGTTGCCTATAGATGTTTAGAGATGTATTAGGCAATAACTATGCAAACCCACGGAACTAAGCCAATTGCAGGGAATAGAGCCTCCTGAGTGTGAACAAGCTGGTGATGCCACCAGCTGCTTCCGTTCTGTAAGTGAGTGGAGCTACTGAAGAGAGGAGCCGCTCCAATCTAGTCTTGTGGAGCTAGTGAGCGCTATATTACCTTCAGAGGGGAAGGATGGGTGGGGCGCTGTTGGATCCTGGGGGGGGGGGGTTGGATCCTGACAGTCATCAAAGGGATGACAAACAGCTAGAACTAGAAGTAATAGATGCAATATAGACCATCCACCATAACACTGATACATATGGTTGGTGAGGAGACAAACTGCTATAGGCGTGCCGCGCGCCGGGCACATCCGCCGGGCCGAAGAAAAAAGATCCGGCCGCAAAGAAGAGGAGATCTGCCCGGTCCGCTACGGGTGAGTTATTCTTATTTTAGGTCTCCCGCGGATCCGGACGGCTTCCATAGGCTTCAATAGAAGCCTGCGGGAGCCGTCCCCGCGGGGGACCCGCACCTAAATGGAGCATGTCCATTTTTTTTCATGCTCCACATTTTTTTTAATTCACTTTTATTGACCATCCGCGGGTATTTATCTACCCACAGGTGGTCAATGCATCCCTACGGGGTGCGGATCCGCGTGCAGGTGATCCGCTGCGGATTTTAATTCTTTTCCCCGTGGACATGAGGCCTAAAGGCTCTGCATATCCAAGTGATTCTGATATTGTTTTTTTGCCACATGTTGTACTTCATTTAGGAGGTGAAAATAGTCTGATAAAATTAGTGTATATTTATTAAAAGCGTCAAAATTGAGAAAAATTTTAGAAAAAACGTAATTTATTTTCAGCCGCAATATCTCAAACATGTGCAAACATACTGTACAAATCTTTGATAAGATATATATTTCCATCTGTTTACTTTATTCTGGACGCACATTAGAAAAACTTCAGGTTTTTTTTAACCATTTAGGAGACGTACAAATTTTACATTGATTTTTAACATTTTGAGGAACACTTTCTTTTCCTGCACCAAGCCAAGATTGCAAAGTCTCATGGGTGTCCAAATGATAGATCCCCCCACAAATGACCCCATTTTATAAACTACACCCCTTAATGTATTCACTGAGGGGGTCAAAAATGCAAATATGTCATTTTAATTTTAATGATGGGATTTTTTTCTATATTGCACATGAAGATGAGGATTGGCACCCCAAAATGGAGACCCCCCTGTATGTCCCGTGTTCAGAGATATACCCACTGTGGCCCTAATCTTGTGTCCGTATGCACAATGGGGGCCAAACCGAAAGGAGCAGCCGGTGGCTTTGTGAAGTTATTTTGCATGAAAGTGTTTTAGGCCCCATTGCCCACTTGTGGAGCCCTTGAGCGGCTTTGGAGAACCCCCACAAATGACCCTGTTTAATTGTCTCTTTATTAACAATTTTCCATTACAATCAAAAGAGAAAAAAAAAAGGGACTTTTCATATTGTTAACATATTGAAGTGTAGTAGTACTGTGGCAATATCCAAATTATACCAGAACTACAGAGCAGAATAGAGCATATATATATAACATATTGAAAGAGGAACAAAATAAAATAAAATAACATGGAATAAAATAACATGAGATAGAGGAGATACACTTATGATGGGGACTGATGAGTTATTTGAGTCCAAAATCTATCGAATTTACCATACTACCGTATGTTTTCCGGGGTGTGGGTAGGGGGGGGCTTCGGTCGACGGAGGGGGAGTTAGAACATGTGGGGGGTCAGCAGGTCCGCCTCATTTGGGTTTAGCAGTTAAGGGAGGTGGCATTGCCTTTTCGTGTCTTTAGGGATTATTAGTCATATAGTCTATCCAGGTTGCCCAAAAGGTCATTCGTGGGCCCCCGGAAGCAAATCTTCGTGAGTAGGCCTCCTCTAAATGAAATGTGTGGTTTACTAAGTTCCTTACCTCCAGTATGGAGGGGGCTTCCTTTGCTTTCCAGTGTTTGGCAATTGCCATACGTGACGCTAGGAGAATGTGTGAGGTGAGAGCCGAGTAGAAGGGGGATAGCTTCTTTGTGTTCAGGAAACAAAGGGCCAGGGTCGGGTCAGGGGCTACATATTGGTGGGTGACTGAGTGGATGAAGTTGAACACTGTGTTCCAGAACGATCTTATGACTGGACCAAGCCACCACATGTGAAAATATGTGCCTTTCGCACCGCACTCTCTCCAGCAGGTCTCCGGGATTAGGTTGTTCATCTTAGATATTCTAGCTGGGGTAAGGTACCAGCGAAGAAATATCTTCTGGGATGTTTCCCAGTGTGCTATTCCATGCGATATCTTTTTCGTCCATGCAAGCGCCCTACTCCAATCTTCCAGACTGAATGTTTGTTTAAAGTCAAGCTCCTATAGCATCATATGGGCTGATTTGGTTTGGGAGATCTGAGAGAACGAGCTCTCGTAAAAAGTAGATATGCCTCCGGAGACCTCTGTTGAGAGCGAGTAGAAAGTAAAGGCCGTTTTTGGGAATAGTGGTTTACTAATATCTAGGGATTGTAGTGCGTATCTCAATCTCAAATGTGAGAAGCCCAGTTTACTAGGGAGATTGAATTTTCTGCTTAATGTAGGGAAGTCCATTATAGCAGCCTCTTCCCATAGATCTCCTACTTTTTTCACCCCAGCTCTCTCCCAGGTCCCAAATTCAAAGTCCGGGAGTATAGAGGATAGGAATCTCAGGGGGAGGGATATGGCCGAGACCTTTTCCGAGTTGGATGCCACTAGTTGGTTCCAAATCTGCACCGACACCTGAAGACTTGGTAGGGTACGAGTTGGCAGCGGGGGGGGGGGGGCAACTCCGAGAAGGGAGATCAGGGGGGCTCCCAATGTTGCTTTTTCTATGCTCACCCATTTTTTGGGGGATGAGGTAACCCACCAGTGTTTGATTTGATCTAGAATAGTGGCTGCGAAGTATCGCTTAATGTCAGGTGCTCTCATACCTCCCAGTTCGTATGGTTTTGCTAAAGTGGCGAATTTTATTCTAGCGTGGGATCCTCCCCAGATGAATTGGTTAATCAAGGCTTGGAGTTTGGTTATGAATTGGGACGAAATTGGGATTGGTACTGTTCTGAAGACATATAGGATTCGGGGTAGCATCATCATTTTGACTGCTGCTATTCTACCTGCCCAGGAGATGAAGGGTTTGCGAAACTTACTTAGAATATTGGGGATACTGTTAAGAAGTGGTAGATAGTTTTTGGAGAAGGTGAGGGAGCTGGGGTATGCTATGTTGATGCCCAGGTATGGCATAGAACTGCTGCACCATGTGAAAGGGAATGCTTCCGTAATGCTTTGGGTCGTCTTGGGGTCCAGGCCTAAATTTAACATTTGGGATTTTGTGTTGTTGATTTTATAGTATGAGACATCTCCAAATTGGTCTAAAGTAGACTGGACATGTGGCAGGGAAGAGGTTGGGTTAGTAATGGCTAAAATGACGTCGTCTGCATATAAACCAATCTTATGTTCTTGTAATGCTACTTTGATCCCTTGAATGTTTGGATTAGTCCTAAACTTTTCAGCTAGTGGTTCCATTACCAAGGCAAATATTAGGGGGGAAAGGGGGCACCCCTGTCTTGTACCATTAGAGATGGCAAATGGAGAGGAAAGGCATCCCGAGGCGAATATCCTTGCTGACGGGGCAGAGTACAGGGACATGATTGCTGTCTTGATACGTCCTGAAAATCCAAACCTCTCCAGGGTGGCTTCCAGGAACCCCCAATGGATTCGGTCGAATGCTTTCTCAGCATCTAGTGCTAAGAGCATAGCTGGTGTTCTGTTCCTTTCGGCCACCCTGACCAGGTCTAGAAAGCGACGGGTACCATCCGATGCCTGTCTTTGGGGGACAAATCCCACTTGGTCTGTTGCTACTAATACTGGAAGGATTGTGAACAGTCTTATACCAAGGATTTTTGCGTAAATTTTTACATCTGTGTTCAACAGGGAGATAGGTCGGAAATTGGCTGGGGATGTATTCTCCTTCCCTGGTTTGGGGATTGTAACGATCAGAGCTTCCAACATCTCGGGTGGGAAGGAGCCGTTTTCCATCGCCCTGTTGAACACAGATGCCAGATGAGGGGCCAGGAGCGTTGCGAATTTTTTATAATAACCGTTTGAAAATCCGTCCGGGCCTGGGGTTTTGTGGGGCTTAAGTAATTTAATCGCGTCCTCCACTTCCTGAGAGGTGATTGGGGAAGAGAGATTTTCTATTTGCTCGGGAGACAGGCGAGGGAGGTTCACACTTTGTAGGAAACTGTGTATTTCTTCCTTTTGGGGATGGTGTATGTTTTGGTTATTTTTTAAGTTATATAAGGAGGAATAATATGCAGCAAATGCGTTCGCCATTTTTTGGGGATGGAAGATTTTTCTGCCTTGTGGGTCGAGGAGGTATGCAATTCTTTCTTTAGTTCTAAGATCTTTGAGCTGCTTCGCTAGTAAGGCCCCCGTCCTATTGTCGTGCGCATAAAATTGCATTCTGAGTTTTTGAAACGCGGTCATGTTTAAAAACCAACAGGTTTTGTAGCTTCGCCCGAAGGTTAAAAAGGTCTGTTGTCCTTTGTGGGGTAGGTTTATTTTTTTTTTTTATATTTTATTTTCTTTATTAAGAAAAAATTGCACAGTACATAGTAAAATTATGTAAAAGTATAGACTCAATATTGCATAGAGTACATATTGTGCTAAAGTTTGCTTAGATATAATAACAACGTTTTCCTTGTATATTTTTTCTGTAAATAACAATAAACTTTTAACCGATAAACTCGATCCGCCCATGCCGATTGGTTACATTCTTGTGAGATAAAGCTCTGCTCTCGTTATTTGTTAGGTAAATAGGGGCACAGGAGTGTATGTGAGGAGAGGGAGGGAGGGGGGGAGAGAGAAGGGATACGAGTCTGGGAGTTCAGTCCGCGGATAAGGTAGAGTTGGTATCCAACCAGATGTCCCATATTTTGTGGAATTTGTTTGGGCATCCTCTATTTTGATAGATAATTTTCTCGTAGGAGATTACTGTATTCACCGACCGAACCCAGCATGAGATCGTGGGAGTACCCGCCGCCATCCAATAGGTGGCTATCGCTTTACGTGCCAGAAATAATATCTTCTGTAAAAAGATGCGAATGTGATACGGCCACTCCTCCTCCTCCAGTAGGCCAAATAGGATCGTCTTGGGATCCATCCCAAGGCTAAGGGGAGATGGTAATAGTGAGTTTGTGAAGGATACGATCTCAGACCAGAATCCGTTTACCAGGGGGCAGTCCCAAATCAGATGCCAGAAATCAGCCTCTGGCTGGCGGCATCTGTGACAGGAGTTTGAGGAGGAACTGCCCATTTTATATAGTCGGTTGGGTGTGAGGTATGCTTGGTGACTAATATATAGTTGAATCAATTTGTTGTTGACTGCAGGGGAAACTAAGAGATGGGATTCAGATATATCTTCCCAGTCTTCCGGTGATAAGGACGGGATGGCAGTCTTCCATTTATCGTAAGCTGGGGGCTGACTATGGTCGGTTTTTGCTGAAAGGAGGTGCGTATAGAGCACTGAGATTAGGCCCCTGGGTCCTTGAGATCTGAGAATGCCGATTGTGGGGAATTTGGATATACTTGTGAAGGTGGGTGGGAATTGGGAGTTCAGGGCGTGCCTCAGCTGAAAGTATCTAAACAGTTGAAGTTGTGGGGACTGTATTTTTTCCCGCAGTTGGTTGAATGTAAGGAGGTTCCCGTCCGTATAGACATCTCCCACCGACACCACCCCTATAGATCTCCAATATTGGGGGTCTGGGACCGACTGCAGGGCCTTGAGGCCAGGATTATTCCATAGGGGAAGTTCGCACATTATTCCTTTGTACCGTTGGTTGGCCTTGGTCTCCTTCCACACCTTTAAGGCAAGTTTGTGAAGTGGCAGTGTGTCGGAGGGATTGGTATGTTCTGGGAATTCCAGGAAGCTTAAAAGGTTGTTACCCTTCACTTGTTTAGCCAGGTATTGGTCCGCGATGGGCATTTCCCGTTCTAGGAACCAGCTCCGGACGTTACGCAGCTGTCCGGCTAGGTAATATGCATGGAGGTCTGGAAGCGCCATTCCAGCCTGCTCCTTCGGTCTCTGGAGGGTCGAAAGACTAAGCTTTGATCGTGTTGAATTCCAGATGAAAGATATAATGAGGGAGTTAAGGGCTTGGAAGATGCGCCTGGGTACAATTATTGGCATGTGCTGTAGTATGTACAGGCACTTGGGTTGAATGGCCATTTTTATCAGGTTTATGCGGCCAGCTACCGAAAGCGGTAATTTAGACCATCGCTCGAGTTTGTTTTTGACATTTCCCAGCAGTGGGTCAATATTATCTTTTATAGCGTTATTTGGATTTTGGGACATAAACATTCCCAAATATTTGAATGTGGAGACCACGGCTAGATTATATCTGGCGACACAAGGGTCTGTTATTGGGTTGAGATTTGTGTATAGAATTGTGGACTTGGGCCAGTTGACATGTAAACCGGATAGGTGGGAAAATTTGTCGATTTGGGACATAGCGTGGGAGAAAGAATTTATAGGATCTGACAAGAATAGGATTGTGTCATCCGCGTATAAGCCCACTTTACTTTCAAGGTTCGCCCATTTAATGCCGGTTACTTCAGGGGTACTTCTCAACCGAATTGCCATGGCTTCAATAGCTATAGCAAATAGAGCCGGGGACAGCGGGCAGCCTTGACGAGTGCCTCTTGCGAGGCGGAACTCTGTGGATGGGATGCCATTTACTATTACATTAGCGCTTGGCGATTTGTATATGGTCTTGACCCATTGTAAGAATTGGGGGCCAAACCCGAAACGAACCAGGCAGGCCTCAAGGAAAGCCCACTCCAACGAATCAAAGGCCTTCATTATGTCCAGAGAGACCAGTGCCCAGGGCATGTTAAACTGTTTGCCCAGTTGAATCGCAGTTTGTACTCTCCGTATATTGATTGTTGTGGACTTTCCTGGCATGAAGCCAGTCTGGTCAGGGTGTATGATGGATAGGATTACTTGATTTAGTCTTGTGGCTAGGAGTTTTGTTAGGATTTTATAATCGACATTTACCAGGGATATGGGTCGATAAGAGCTACAGTCTGTAGGGTCTTTGTCTGGTTTCAAGATAACTATAATAGATGCTCCATAGAACGAGGGTGGGAGGGATTGGTCTATTTGGGCCTGTTGTAGTGTTTCTAATAATAGTGGGGCCAATTGCTCGTCATATTTCCGGTATACCTCAATCGGGAGGCCGTCGGGGCCCGGGGCTTTGTTGGGTGCCATGTCCCGGATTGTCTGCCGGATTTCATCTAGGGTGATTGGGGCCTCCAGGAATTCCACCTGTTCTTCTGACAGTGTTGGAAAAGTCAGGTCGTTCAAGTAATCTAGGATATCTGCTTTAGTAAAATTTGTGGGTGAGCTATACAGGTTAGCGTAAAATTCTTTAAAGCGATTTGTGATGGCTGGGGCGTCAGTCAGCTCTACACCATATTGATCTTTTATCTTAAGGATCGTGTTCGAGTATTTCTCGTGTTTAATCAGATTAGCTAGTAAATGGCTGGATTGGTTACCCAGTTCAAAGTAGTATTGCTTCACAAAGAATAATTTACGCTTGGCCTTGGCGTGAATTTGGTGTTTGTAGAGGCGGGAGCAACTAAGCCATGCTTCTTTGTTAGAGTCTGTGGGATTGCCAATATAAGTCTTTTCTGCCTCAAGTGTCTTGACTTCAATCTCTCTGTCCGCCTGGGCTGTCGTTTGTTTGATATATATAATGGCTGATTTAAGAAACCCCCGAAGGTATGCTTTGAGGGTATCCCATCTCAAGGCCGGATGGGTGTTGTTGTTATGGGCATCTAGAAAAAGGGATATATGAAACGGGGTTTGGTCGTCTGGGCCTAGAAGTTTGAGCCAAAACGGGTGTAGTTTCCAGGTGGGGAGAATTTTGAGTTGGGGAAATTTCAGTTTTAGTAGTATCGGACTGTGGTCCGATATGCCCCGCGGGCCATGTGTTATATCTGCGAGGTACACCGCCACTTCCCTGGAGCTGAATATGTAGTCGATTCTTGAAAGGGAGTTATGACCCAGGGAGTGGCAGGTGTATTCCAGGGTGGCAGGATGGTGTAACCGCCAGAGGTCGACCCAGCCCACGCTCTCGGTCGTCTGCCGGAGGGAGGAGCTAGTATTGGCGGTTGTGTTGGCCAGGGCATGGAATTTGTCCCTGGTCGGGTCCACTACCTGGTTAAAGTCTCCCATACAGAGTACTCCTATTGAGGGATATTGGTGTGCGAAGGTCACGGCTGCCTGAAGGAGGGAGAGATTATTGTGTGGTGGATTATAGATACATAAAATTACATAAGGCTTGGAGTCTATTTCTGCATATACGAATATTGATCTGCCTTCCGGGTCTTTGCGGACTTTAATAGGATTCCATCTTATGGAGCTATGTATAAGCAATGAAACGCCTCTGGAGGAGGAGGTGTGAAAGGAGTGAGCCGCCCATTGTACCCACGGCTTTTTAAGAGTGTCGGCCCTGTCCTTGGTGAAGTGGGTCTCCTGCAGACACACGATATGGGGGTTGTTTTGTTTAATAAAGGAGAAAACTTTCCTGCGCTTGAGGGCTGTGCCGAGACCACGTACGTTCCAGCTAAGAAATTTTAAAGACATTGGTGTCGGTGTAAATATAGATCTCGGTTGATGTCCCTACAGTCGGGGAGGGGAGGGAGAGGACCTTGCGAGAACAGAGCAGTGGGGATCATCGGCATAGACACTTCAGAACAAATAACATTTATCTCAAAACAGTTTAAACCTTTAGCTATTGGCATCCTGTCTGAATATGAACGTGGGAATCCTAAGTTAGGTTTCCGGTAAATCTAAAGACAGGAGACAATGAAAAACTTAAGCTACAACTATCAGTAGGTAGCTGATGTTGCTGGGGGGGAAAGGATCCCAATGGCCTATGGGTGGCTGGCTTTGTCTGGTAGACTTAAATTGTTAGATTAAAGTAACGTTGAGACCCGAGGGGGTCCCGGGTAGTACATTCGCGGCGTGGACGGCCGGCACACCACCAGTAGGTCAGGGGGATAATAGAGCTTCTCAGTCACATTTCAAGTTAGTATACATATTTATGCATGTTATGGGTTAGCGCCTCTTGGTGATCTCGGGTGCATTCTGAGCCATTCCAGAGCTTCAGTAGGGGAATGTAGAAAGATCACTTTGCCCTCCGCGACAATGCGCAGACGGGCTGGGTATGCCATTGAATAGGGAATGTTTCTGCCTTTAAATTTCTTTTTTACTTCCATAAAGGTAGCTCTTTGTTTTTGCAAGTCCGCAGAAAAATCAGGAAAGATAGATATCACTGAGTTGTTGTGTTTAAGTGGGCCCTTTAATCTGGCTTGGCTCAGGGCGGCGTCGCGATCCCTGCAGTTAAGAATTCTTGCTAGGAATGGGCGCGGGGGTGCGCCCGGCTGTGGTGGTTTTGCCGGGACGCGGTGGGCTCTCTCCACGGTGAAGTGAGTAGAGAAGGTTTCTTCACCCAGCAATGATTTTAGCCAGTTCTCCGCAAACAGTTCTGGTTGAGAGCCTTCTGTCTTTTCAGGTAGGCCGATTATGCGTAGATTGTTGCGGCGCGCACGATTTTCAAGGTCATCGGTTTTTGCTTGGCAATATTCCGCTGTTCTTATGGCTTTTTTAACCGCTGCAGGGATTGGGCGCAGGGTGTCCTCAACATTCGAGATGCGGTCCTCCATTTCCCGTACCCTGCCACGCATGTTTTGTAGATCTTGTCGCAGGAGAGCTACATCTGATTTGACCTCTTCTATCTTGTCTGTAAGGGCGGATTTGCAGGTGTTAATTGCTTCCAGAAGTTGGCGCATTGTTGGTTCGGGTTGCTGCCTAGATATGTCTTCGGTTTCTTTTGTTTGAGCGGGTCGTATCGCTCGAGGAGTGTGGTCTGGAGTTTCGGTGCGTGAGAATTCTTTTAATCTTTCCGCCGCGGAGCCGCTTTTTGCGCGCGTGCTCATGTTCACGGGCAGTTGCTTAACGTGTTTAACTGAAAGCGTAAGCGGTTTCTTTGGTGGTATGAACGTATGAGTGTTTCTGACAAAGATTACTGCGTTATGGGGCTGGTTAGCCTATCAGATATCTTGTAGGGGTTCTGATGGAATATGTAAATTGCTGATATCTCCGGGGGCCCTGCTGTCACGAAGCCACCACCGTTTTTTTGGAGTTTGGCGTACCAGTGAAATGTGTCTCCGATGTGGGGAGATATTGTTTATGGCTCAGGACAATTCGGATAGTTCGGCTGGGAGGCCGTTGAGTCTTGTCAATCTCCCCTATAGCGAGTAGAGGGCACTGTAGGGTCACGGGGGGGGGGGGAGGAGAGTCTTAAGATGGCGGGGGACTTTGTATGTTGTTAATTCCAAGTCCAAATTAATTCAGAGGGGTAAGATTTTCCCCGTTCGGCCTTTCCTCTCCGGGCACCCGGCGTCTAACGCTGCGGCGTGCCGTTGCTAGGTGTTGTCCCCCGACCTTTGTCCCCACTTACGGTTTTTTGTCGCCGGCTCCGCTGGGCCGGTTTACGGTCGGTAGGTTTCCCCGCTTCTGGTGCTCAGCCGGGTGTAATAGGATGTGCCCCCCCGTGGCGGTAAGGGTAACAGGTAGTTAACTGGATCGCGGCCCTCGGTGGCAGGTAAACCGCGGCAGGAGGGGTAGATGTCTGGTGCCTCTCTCTTTTGGCTGCGGCCGGACGCTCAGCGGTCCCACCCCTCCGCGGCAGCAGGGGGTCTCGGCTCCGCCAAGCGGCAGGGGGTGATATGGCCCAGGGAGCCGACAAGCCCAGCCGCAGGTTCCGGGGTATCACGGGCTGCCGCTCCACCGGTCCCGGCGCGCCGCGTTCTCTCTGCAGCAGGGGAAGGATGTCAGCCGGGCTGCTGTCCCCCGCGGGTTATATGGCCGACGGATCGTCTCAGGAGAAGGACAGGCGGCTCAGCCAGGTACGGGAGGCCGCCAGCCGCGGCAGACAATCAGTCCCGGTCGCCGGTCCGTCCGGGAGTGCGGGGGTTAATGAGTTTGGCCGGCGGCTGCTCACGCCCCCTCCTCCGCGGGCAGGTCCGGGCAGTCCAGCGCTCACAGCGGCGGCAGGGGAGCAGGTCCGGGAGGAAGGTGAAGGGAGGCACTCCAAAGGTATCGGAGCGTAGGTCTTCCCGCGGCGTCCGGTCCGGACGGCAAGCGCTCGCCCCGCAGCCGCGGGGGAGGAGGAGATCACAAGCGGCCCGCTGGGCAGTTCGCGCTCACAGCGGCGGCGGGGGAGCAGGTCCGGGAGGAAGGTGAAGGGAGGCACTCCACAGGTGTCGGAGCGCTGGTCTTCCCGCGGCGTCCGGTCGGGTCGGCAAGCGCTCGCCCCGCAGCCGCGGGGGAGGAGGAGATCACAAGCGGCCGGCCGGGCAGTTCGCGCTCACAGCGGCGGGGGAGCAGGTCCGGGAAGAAGGTGAAGGGAGGCACTCCACAGGTGTCGGAGCGTGGCTCTTCCTGCGGCGTCCGGTCGGGACGGCAAGCGTTCACCCCGCAGCCGCGGGGGAGGAGGAGATCACAAGCGGCCGGCCGGGCTGCCGGCTCCACGTGCGCCGTCTCGTGTTCGGAGGGTAAGGAGGAAGGACTGTTCCGCCGCCCGGCGCAGACCACAGGCAATGTAAGTCTACGGAGCCGCCGCTCCGAATGTCGGCAGCGGCGGGAAGGGAGCTGGGCGCCGGCGCGGTCTCACCTCCGGGCCGGTCCACGCCGCTTGTATCGCGTTTAGGGGGTTTAGTCTGCCCCGGTTCCGTCCCAGTCTTCTATGGCGAATCTTAGGAGTTTTAGTTATCCAATTAGGTCACCCTAAGGCCAGGATTTTTGCAGGATAGATGTGTCCCCTACGGAGCTCCTTTCACGTGCGACCGGCCATGTTGGATGCTGGCCACGCCCCCGGGGTAGGTTTATTTTTATTTAATGCTTCTAGGGATTTAATTTTGTCCATTAGGAGGTTAAATTCCTCTTCTCTTTTCTTTTTGGCTCTTGCTCCAAGTTTAATAAATATGCCTCTCATGTAGGCTTTGTGTGTATTCCACACTGTGGAGATGTTCGGGACTGATCCTATATTGTTTGCAAAAAATCCTTCTAATTCCTCTTTAAGAGGTAGTTCGTGCTCAGGATGGTTTAAAGTGTATTCATTTAATCTCCATGGGAATGATGGGGAGTAGTTGAATTTCTCTTGGAGCGTTAAGGATATGGGGGCGTGGTCAGACCATGATATTGTTCCAATATCCGCCTGTAAAACCCCCTCGAGGCCTGCCCGCGGCAGCAGGAACATATCTATCCTAGAATAAGATGCATGTGGCGCGGAGAGAAACGTGTAGTCCCTCTACGATCCATGCATGCACCTCCACACGTCGTATAATTCTTCTGAGTGTATGATTGGGACAATGGGTGACATGCCCCTGCCGCTCGCGGTGGAGTCCAAGGTAGGGTCCACCACTGAGTTTAGATCTCCTCCGATCACCAAATTCCCCTCTCGAATTTTAGCCACTTCGGAAAGAACATGTTTGAAGAATTTGGCCTGCCTTTTAAATGGGAAGTAGACATTTACTAGAGTGTAGGTGGTGGCGTTAATTACGCAGACTAATATTAGAAATCGCCCGCCTGGGTCCACGTATACGTTTTTTTTGGAAAATGTAACGTTCTGGCTAATGGCTATCATTACGCCTTTCTTTTTTTTCCCTTCATTTGATGCCAGGAAAATGTTTGGAAATTTAGGGTGGTTGCAGGGGGGGTGTTTATCTCTCAGGAAGTGTGTCTCTTGGGCGAGGAAGATGTCTGAGTGGGACTTAAGAGCCTGTCTCCAAAGCATGCTACGTTTATAGGGGCTGTTCAGACCTTTTACATTTAGGGATGTGATGCTAATGGGCATAACTGGTAGGTGGTTTATACGCTGGGGAGTCGTTGTGTTTTTTCATATTAAGTATGGTGGGGGGGGGGGGTAGGGAAGTGGCCTCCTACTGAACCTTTTATAACTATATTTGCCATAAGGAAAAAAAACATCATTAACAGTTAACAAAATCAAAATATTGTTCATCCAGCGCCTATCTGCACTGGATGAATGAACCTTAGGTAGGGGTGGCATTTTAAACCATCCACTTTAGGCTCCGTAAAGGAGAAATATAACTATGGGTTCAAGACCCTTTACAACATCAATTTATGCGTGTCTGCCATGCTTATCTGCTGTTTTCCAGTCTTGTTCGATTCTTGTAGGAGATTCTACCGCCGTCCTCAGAGGCTTCTGAAGGATAGGGATCCGCCATTGTTTCAGGAACGAGACGCCTTCTTCTGGCGAGGTGGCAACCTGGATGGTTCAATTTTTTGAGATCAGTAGTTTGGTTGGGAATCCCCATCTATACTTGATGTGCGCCTCTCGTAGTGCTGCTGTAACTTCTGTAAACTTTCTCCGAGACTGCAGAGTGGCGGCTGAAAGATCTGGAAATATTTGTATGTCTTCATATGGAGTCGGTAGTGTGCCTCTACGCCTTCCAACTGCCAAGACTTCCTCTTTTATTTTATGGAAGTGTATTCTTGCTAAGATGTCTCTGGGGGCTGACTCAGGGACAGAGCGTGCTTTTGGAATTCTGTGGGCTCTGTCAACTGCATATTCGATCTCGGGAAGGTCCGGGAGGAGCGTTTGGAGTAATTTGAGTATATATTGTGGAATGTCAGGGGGGGGTCACAGTCTCTGGAACTCCCCTAAATTTGAGATTGTTTCTTCTGGATCGGTCTTCCAAGTCTATGACCTTCTCTCTCAAATATGCGACTTCTTCCATACTGCCATGCGCATCTACCAACTCGTTGTGGGCTTTGGTAAATTCTCCCATTTTCCGTTCAAGGTGGTCAGTTCTGGTAGCTAGGTGGTCGATGTTAGATTGTAATTGACCAGAGAGGCTCTGTATATCTTTAGAAATGTCCTTTTGCAGCAGGATTAGCATAGTCTTCAGAGCGTTTATAGTTAAGGGGCTTTCAGAGTCGGGATAAGCTTGGAGATTGTTGATAGGATCTGTCTGCGGGGGAGTTTCTTGTGGATTGTTATTTTGGCTCTTTTTTGCCGCCGGTCCTTTTGGGGAGGGGGAGGCTGGTAGGGGGTCCTGAACATTCCTTTTCCCTCCGCTTCCAGGGGAGGTGTTGGGATTGGCTGGGGTAGGCGGGAGAGATTCTGTGGAGGAGTATGGAGACAGAGCCGCAGGGCTGTGGGTGTTGGGTATTTCTTCGGTTACGGGGATGTTTGAATGAGATGTGGCGGGTTTGTTTTTGTTGCTCTGTGTGCCAGGCGGGAAGTACTCTGAGAGTCTCCTGGGGGCCGTTGCTTTAATACGTCGCTTAACCATCCTGAATAGTTAATTCTTGGATATGCGCTGTGGATTGGTCGCTATTTGTTGTATAGTGGTCTACCGGGTGGCGTATTCTTTATGGAGGCGTTGGAAGGCGTAGTTGTTTGTTAAAAGTTCCTTTAGAAGCTCATTGATGTTGAGTGGTCCTGTTATGTGTTGCTGAGGAGCCTCATGTGGCGGGTGGAGTTAGAACATAGAGTCCTGCTATTCCATCTTGAGTGCCTTAGGTAGCGCTCCTGTAGAGTTTTGAAGATTTGTTAAGTGTGGCTTTGCCTGATAAGAGTCCTTTCTTTTTTTAGAACTATCAGTATTTGCTGAGAAGAAAGTGTTTGGGATTGAGGAGTCCGCTGGGTCGCACCGGGAATTTGATATTTGCGTCTGCGAGGCGCGCGATGTATTGCTTCCTTGGGTGTTGCGGGGGCTGGGACTTGCTTCCAGGCTATTTTGTAATGCTGAGGAGGCTATATAGTGTTTTTCTGTCAGTACCCTTTGGCACAGGGTCTGTCTTTGTGGGTTACTGACAGTTTCTATATAGCAGTCTGGCTAGCAGATATTCCTCCACAGATCACTTGGCAGTAAGGTGGGGAGGTATTCTCCTTGTAGTTAACTGTGAGTCCCTCTTCTCAACACACTTAGGCCTCATGTCCACGGGGAAAATCAGATCCGCTGCAGATTCTCCATGTAGAATCTGCAGCGGGTCCCTCCTGCCCCGCGGACATGAGCGCTGAAAATGGGAATAAATGAGAATAAACTCACCTCCCATCCGCTCCGTTTCTTCTCTTCGCGGCGGCGTCATCTTCTCTCGTCGCGGCCGGATCTTCATTCTTCGGCTCGGCGGATGTGCATGATGACGTCGGTGACGTGCCTCGCGCATGCGCCGGGCCGAAGCAAAATGATCCGGCCGCGACTGAGAGAAGATGGCGCGGCGCCGAAGAGAAGAACCGGAGCGTGTAAGTAAAATATGATTTTTGTGTCCCGCGGATCCGGACGGCTTCCATAGGCTTCAATAGAAGCCCGCGGGAGCTGTCCCCGCGGGAGACCCGCATGAAAATGGAGCATGGTCCAGATTTTTTCATGCTCCATTTTTGTTAAAATCACTTTTATTGACGATCCGCGGGTATTTATCTACCCGCGGGTGGTCAATGCATCCCTATGGGGTGCGGATCCGCGCGGAAGAAGAGTTAAAATCCGCTGCGGATTTTAATTCTTATTTTCCCCGTGGACATGAGGCCGTAGGCCTCCTTCCCACAAACGGATTTACGCCGCGTAAATCCGCGGCAAAAATCCGCTGCGTTGCCCCATGCTATTAGGTTCTATTGAACCTAATAGCACAATGCACACGATGCGTAATTCCACCGCGGAATTACGCACCGTGAAATCTCCCGTTGTCACCCGCAGCATGTTCTATTTGCTGCGGGTGTACGCGCTGACGGCTTCCATTGCAGTCAATGGAAGCCGTCCGTTCACGCTATCTCCCGCTCCAACCAGCGGAAGATAGCGTGAAAAAACGCTTCCCCGCCTACCGCCGCGCGTCATATGACGCGGCCGGCGCGTCACGTGACACGGCCGGCCGCGTCATGTGACGCGGTGGGCGTGTCACATGACGCGACGGCGGTGGGCAGGGAAGCGTCTTCACGCGATCTTCCGCTGGTAAGTATGGGGTCTCTGGGGGGCGCCGTGACGGGCTTCACTGTGTAATATTACGCGGCGGAGCCCGTCACGCTCGTGGGAAGGAGGCCTTAGGGGCCTCGTTGCTCTTTCTAATGGGCAAGGATTGGCTTTGTTTAGTGCTTTGAGAAAGGGATGAGAAGAGGTTCAGGTCCTGGTTATCTCTGTTTTGGCCACTAGATGGTGCTGTGGTGCATTGATATTTGAACTGCACTATACTTTAATGGAGCCTGCTGTCGGTCTGAGAGCTCCGGGGAGAGGACCTCCGTTCCCCCGCTGCACGTCAGAAATAGTGAGTACTGCTTTAAACTTTGCCTGGTGTTGATGTGCTGGGAGGATCACAGTATCCTCTCTTTTTTACTTTTACTTTTCTGCTCTGGTCTGGCTAGTATGCCTAGCAGCCTGCTCGACTCAGGTGGGAGGGGGGGCGAGATGGCCGCTGCCTCACAGGGAGCTAGAGACTAGGTGCAGATCTTCCGGTGTGCCCGCCCGTGCTGATTGTCGGCTCTGGGGAGCAGGAGGGGGAAAACCACCAGCGTGGGGATTAGTCCAGCGGGGGATCACCCTGATGAGTGTATGTGCCGCCGAGTTGCAGGTTGGTTGCCACGGCGGTATATTCAGAGGGAGGGAGCCGCGGCTGTGTATTTGCAAGGCGCTGCGGTGAGAGCTCGGGCACTGAGGGTGACAGAGCCTCCCCTCCAAGTCGGCAGGGGTTACCTTGTGCCGTAGTCCTCTGCTTGGGGCTCTGTGAGCGGTCCTCGCCGGGTGTTTCTGAGCGCGGTACTTGTCGGGTTAGGCCGCGGGCGCGGGCCGCTGTGCAGGGCCGCGGCTCTTCGGCTTCTTTTTGGCGGCTGGAGATCACCAGGTGAGCCTTGTCCGGGCCGGTTGTGGGTTCTGGTGGGTCCCCAGGTGCTGTGCTCTTGTCTGCCTCTGTTTGGGTCACTGATTTGACCCAGAAAAGGGCTGAAAAGGGAGATTCTGTGGAGGAGCAAAACAGCGTGCGACCTCTCTCCTTGCTTGCTAAGCCACGCCCCGGGCCATAGTGTTTTTACGTCCTCCCGAAGTGGGCTTTATTCTCTGAGGAAGTAAAAACATGTGTCCTGCAGAGAATAAAGCCCCTCGGGCTCTGGACGTGACAGCTCCATGCTGTCGGTGTCCGCAGCATGGAGCTGTCATCCTGGGCTGTTCGGACCCCCCCACCCCCGGCATTGTGATCGGCGCTATGCAATGGATATGGATGCATTAGACACCTGCAGGTAGTAAAATACCTGCGGATGTCATTTTTCCCTGCAGGCGCAGGTCCCGCGTGCAGGAAAAAATCCGGACATGCTCCATTCAGGCGCGGGTCTCCCGCGGGGACGGCTCACCCTGGTTGAGAAGGCGTTGGGCGGGGCTATGCAAAGGTCTTCCGGCTCCCTCAGTGCATTGTGGGTGTGCCCGGAGTGCTGGCTGAGCGTGTTGCATCTGATACGTCCCCTATCTGGGGATCATATATTAAATGGATTTTTAGAACAGGGAGCTGGAAAAAGTGCTTGCTCTGTCCACTCCGCACATTGACCTGGTATTGCAGTACCTCCAGTACTGGTGCACCCCTTTCCTACAGCAGTTTCCAAAAGCAGGAAAAAAAACTGATGAGCAAGAGGTGCAGCGCAGCTGCGGCTGCTAACAACCAAGCACTTAGATTTAGGCCTCATGTCCACGTGATACATGGCGGAAGTATCGCATGATACTTGTGCGACGGCTCGTGTTTTTGCGTGATGTCCTGTAGTTTTTATTTGTACCATTTTGGAGTTTATAAGACTTTTTTATCGCTGTTTATTATAACTTTTTTTGGAGATAGGAATCGGTTACGTGCACACTTCCCATAGACTTGTACAGGGACCCTTGGTGCGCAAATGTGCACAAAAATAGAGCATGGTGAGGTTTTGCACGCATGCGAAATGTGTGAGTAAAGAGAATTCTGAATGCATCCATTGAAACAAATATGTTTGTGTGAAGCGGCCCTTACTGTACTTTTGTTAGCACGAATCAAGCACATTTGCAAGCGCAAAAAACACTCAACCATGCCGCCATTTATTGAAATGGGCAATTAGTGTAATTAGAATAATACATGTTCTGCCCCTGCAGAAATGCACGAGAAAATAAAGGGGACTGCTTTTTTTTTAAACAAAATGCGCATGCAAAATACACTTATGTGAAGGAACTCGCTGCAATCAGCGGGTTCTACTGACGTGTATTTAGCATGTATATTTTTCATGCATAATATGCTGCGCAAATACATCTGTGTGAATCTGGCCGAAGAGCCCACGGTGGTATGCGTAAAACGCTGCGTCTCTGCGGTGAGAACACAGTCGTGGACATGAGCCCTAAGGCTGGAGCTCTATGGAGTCTTTCGCCATGACATGGGTCATGTGACCAAAGATCGCTGTGCAGCCCTGTGAACTTGCATTCTCAAATATATCAATGGGGTCGCGCAAGTTCCCACAACCTATAGATTGCTTAAACCTCTACGAGGTTGGATTTTTGCAATATATTGGTCGCAGCTACTTGTGAGTTGTATCGCAACTCCATTGTCTTCAGTAAGGCCGGTTGCACACGACCGCTTCACATTCCGAATGCGGGATACCACTGCGGAATCTGGCCGTTAACCCAGACGGTGACCCTGCGTTCCTGCAGAATCTGCAATGCGGATGACCGCGAGTGTGAAGGAAGTAGCAGTAGTATGTATCTTTCAATGCGTGTGATTTGCTGCGGATCCTCCGTGTGGACGACGACTGTGGATTGAACAATAGGAAACCGGTGGTGTGAAGCCGGCCCGAGAGTGTGAGGTCGCAGGGCTATACAGCAATCTTGGTCGCGTAGCACTAGTCTCATTGCATGACTACGACTCCGCCGTTCATGGGAGCTCAGTGCTTGACCATCTCCGTCAGCTCCACAGAAGTGAATGGAGAAGTAGTCACACGTTTAAAGAAATCTCATCCATATAATGCGGAAAAACAATCTACAGTTTAAATTGACCTGTGGGGCGGATTTTAAAGCTGCCCCTTCAGCAGCGCTCTGCACTCACACTATAGCAGGTTAGTGTGAGAGCGCAGAGTGCTGCTGAAGGGGCCACGGGATTGTTCCTTTTAGAACAAAAGTTCCTGGCGGGAACAAATCCCAATCATCATCTTCCGCCAAGTCACTAAGATGACTAATCCGATATTTTTGTATCTAAGTGAACTGAATATGGCCACCACCACAACTTGCCTCCAGCTTTCCTAGTCTTCTGCACAACATCATTACATGTCTACACCACTTTGTTTTCAGGAGCCGAGGCAAGTGGGGTGACGACTACCGAGCGAGGCTCTGTTCGTGTCAGTGGTAGGGAGCTCCATGATGGTCATCAGGTTACCAACATGTTCTGTCACCCAGCTTTCCTTGTCCCTGAATGGCCAGTCAGCCTCCTTTTGTCATATCACTGTAGGGCAGTGACTCCCACCTCCACAGGTCATGTTTTCAGGACTTCCTCAGTGTTGTACAGGTGATGTAATTATCATCGGTACCTCAGACATTGCCACAGGTGTTCTTACTATACGAGATCCTGTACATGACCTGTTGGGGGCGCTGAGGGGCGGAGGTGGGGAGCACTGCTCTAGAGGGTTCTAGGAAAGCTGGGAGATCCATTGTGTTGGCATTAGGTTAGCTGAACCCCCAGCGATCCGCTGTAATCCAAGGAAGATCTGGCAGTAAGGCTAATGTCACACAGTGAGTGCGATACCAGGCCGTGAATCGCGGCCCGTTTTCGCGCTCGCTAACGTACGATTTTTCTGTGGATGTGAGTCATTTTTGTAATAAAAATTCACTAAGATACAAAATATCGTGAGTTCAGAACTGCTGCGTCCTCCCCAGAGCTGCCGCTCACTAGCCCCGCCCCCGCTCACTGATTGGATGGTGCGTCTGGAGTGTATTGGCTGCTGGGAGATCCTACCACCAGCCAATACATTCTAGCCAGCGGATCAGTGAAGTGGCTAGAGTGGAGCTACTGAAGAGAGGAGCCGCTCCAATCTAGTCTTGTGGAGCTAGTGAGCGCTATATTACCTTCAGAGGGGAAGGATGGGTGGGGGGCTGCTGGATCCTGATGGGTGTGGGGCCGCTGGATCCTGATGGGTGGGGGGGCTGGTGGATCCTGATGGGTGGGAGGGGGGGGGGTTGTTGGATCCTGACAGTCATCAAAGGGATGACAACCAGCTAGAACTAGGAGTAATAGATGCAATGTAGACCATCCACCATAACACTGATACATATGGTTGGTGAGGAGACAAACTGTTATAGGCGTGCCGCGCGCGTGCGCCGGGCACATCCGCCGGGCCGAAAAAAGAAGATCTGGCCGCAAAGAAGAGAAGATCTGCCCGGTCCGCTACGGGTAAGTTATTCTTATTTTAGGTCTCCCGCGGATCCGGACGGCTTCCATAGGCTTCAATAGAAGCCTGCGGGAGACCCGCACCTAAATGGAGCATGTCCATTTTTTTTTCATGCTCCACATTTTTCTTAATTCACTTTTATTGACCATCCGCGGGTATTTAAATGATCCGCTGCGGATTTTAATTCTTCTTTTCCTCGTGGACATGAGGCCTAAAGGCTCTGCATATCCAAGTGATTCTGATATTGTTTTTTTGCCACATGTTGTACTTCATTTAGGGCTCATGTCCACGGGCAAAATGTGATTTAAAATCCGCAGCGGATCTCCCGCGCGCGGATCCGCACCCCATAGGGATGCATTGACCACCCGCGGGTAGATAAATACCCGCGGATCGTCAATAAAAGGCATTTTAAAAAAAATGGAGCATGAAAAAATCTGGACCATGCTCCATTTTCGTGCGGGAGACCTAAAATAGGAATTTAAAGCATTTACTCACCGCAGCGGACCGCGAAGCTCTTCTCTTCCTCACGGCCGCATCTCCCTTGCTTCGGCTCGGCGGATGTGCCCAGCGCATGCGCGCGGCACGTCGACGACGTGCCGGCGATGTGCCGCCGGCGTAAGGAATTCATCCGCCGGCCGAAAATGAAGATCCGGCCGTGAGGAAGAGCAGAGTTTCGCCGCCCGCTACGGATAGGTAAATGCTTTTAAATTCTTATTTTCAGCGCTCATGTCCGCGGGGCAGGAGGGACCCGCTGCAGATTCTACATGTAGAATCTGCAGCGGATCTGATTTTCCCCGTGGACATGAGGCCTTAGGTGGTGAAAATAGTCTGATAAAATTAGTGTATATTTATTAAAAGCGTCAAAATTGAGAAAAAATTTATAAAAATGTAATTTATTTTCAGCCACAATATCTCAAACATGTGCAAACATACTGTACAAATCTTTGATAAGATATATATTTCCATCTGTTTACTTTATTCTGGACGCACATTAGAAAAACTTCAGTTTTTTTTTAACAATTTAGGAGACGTGCAAATTTTACATTGATTTTTAACATTTTGAGGAACACTTTTTTTTCCTGCACCAAGCCAAGATTGCAAAGTCTCATGGGTGTCCAAATGATAGATCCCCCCACAAATGACCCCATTTTATAAACTACACCCCTTAATGTATTCACTGAGGGGGTCAGGAGGATTTTTACCCCACAGGTTTTGTCAAGAATTAATGCAATTTGGAGGGGAAGAAATTAAATTTCATATTTTTGCAAATATGTCATTTTAATTTTAATGATGGGCTTTTTTTCTATATTGCACATGAAGATGAGGATTGGCACCCCAAAATGGAGACCCCCCGTATGTCCCGTGTTCAGAGATATACCCATTGTGGCCCTAATCTTGTGTCCGTATGCACAATGGGGCCCAAACCGAAAGGAGCAGCCGGTGGCTTTGTGAACAGTTATTTTGCATGAAAGTGTTTTAGGTCCCATTGCTCACTTGTGGAGCCCTTGAGCACTTTGGAGAACCCCCACAAATGACCCTGTTTAAAAAACTAGACCCCTTAACGAATTCCTCTAGGGCTGTGCTGCGTATTTTGACCCACAGTATTTAAATGAATCTGAGCAAAGCAGAAGGAAAAAAGTTAAAGTTGTACTACCTCTAGCTTGGATACAAAATGTGAAACAGACCCTGTTGTATCGCCTCTAGCTTGGATACAAGACGTGACATGGGCGGGCAAGCTGCCACTTGGGATGCATTATGCATTGACACTTGGGGGTCAGGATAACAGCATGCTGACAATAGAGGGCAATGTATAGCTTTATGTCTTTGGTGATGTTAAATTCATTCTCTGTGGCTGATTTTACACAAGTGAGCACTATATCAGCCTGAGAAACTCAAACCAATATCTCGCATGGCAAATATGCGAGTGTGTCTGGCAGTGCAGTGCGCCTTGTAAGAACAATGCATTGCGATGTGTGTATGTGTGTAAAATATATACACATACATACACACATACATATACAAACACACACACACCGCTGTAGGAGCAACTGTAAGAAACAAAATAAATGGTGGGAATATGGCGGCCGCCTGATCTTTCACGCACATAGTATTCATAGGGGAGGTTCTATATTCTCTCGGTCAAGTATTAATGGGAGAGAATACTGCTGGTGAAAACGAAACCACAGAAATCTTAGGCTTAGTTTTGTCCCAATATACGGCCGTGACCATCACCAGCGATGCTTTTTTTTAGAGGATTAAATCGCATCGCTGCCGCGCACATTAAAAACCGCATGTTTTTGTTTAACGCGCAAGTCGGTAGGACTTTCCAATGTTAACATTGCAGCGCATATTTGTCGCCTTGTGATGCGATAAAACGCAGCCTCCATAGGATTACATGGGAGATTTTAAAAAACAAAGTGATCCCAGGAATGCACAAAAATAAAGACTGAAAAACTGGTTGCTCATTAGCAGGGGCGTACCTAAAGCCTAAGGGGCCCGGGTGCAAAAGTTCAGCTGGGCCCCCCTCCATCTGTACCCGTACCTATACCTAAACCGTGCTAATTTACAAACATGATCTAGCCCCTTGGTGCTTTTTATTGCGGTATACTGCTTCCATTGATTTGAATGCAATTACTCAGACGTGAGCTCGGAAGCGGTGATTTTTAAGCGCTCTGTCCTGTATTTGCGTTTTCTAACGCACCTCCCCACCCATCACAATTGTGGGGTGCATTAAAACCGCTTTACCATGCGTTCAAAAGTGCTGCTAAAAATTGAGGTAAAAAACCCACGATTTTAAGCTGTGTTTTCTGAATGCACGTCTTAGAGCAGCCTTAGGCCCCGTGCACACGGGCGGAAATTCCGCTGCCGGATTTCCCGCAGAATTTCCACCCATGGAAGCTGCCATAGGATTGCGTTAGAAAACGCAATCCTAGGCAGACGGCCGCGGTTTGTCCACGCGAAATCACACGTGGAAAACAAACCGCGGCATGCTCTATTTCTGTGCGGGGATCGCAGTGCCCCGCACAGAAATGTCACTCGCCGGCCGCTGGCACCGGTCTGCGTATTTAGGACGGCAACTCCCACAGCCTAGAAGTTTGTATGATCTAGAGCACAGGTGTCAAACAATGCCCGCGGGCCGAATCCGGCCCGCCGCCTATGCAGTAACTTCCCTCACTCCTCTGTGCTGCTGTCAGTAGGCAGTCTGCTCTCGGCTTGTTCTGTCTAATGCAGACAGTAATAGAGGAGTGCCGATAGCAGACTGACAACAGCTGCGGAGGAGGGAAGGGGAGTGCAGAGAACATGATCTCTGCAGCAAGGAGAGCATGGCTGAGGAGGAGCAGCTGCAGGGTGAGAGCCGTGTGTGTGTGTGTGTGTGTGTGCGTGCGTGCGTGCGTGCGTGCGTGCGTGCGCGTGTGTGTGTGTCATATATATATATATATATATATATATATAATGTGTGTGTGTGTGTATACAGGATGTGTATCCCCCTGTATATAGTGGCATGTCCCATGCTGGTGTAACCTGTGTATTCCCTGTATATAATTATATATATACAGCTGATATAACTTATACCAGCTATACATATATAATTATAATTCCTTCTCTACTCACCTCTGCAGCAGTCTCTGGGCAGCCTGTAATGGAAAGTCCCCCATCTTTTGATCACATGACCAGAGGCTGGTCATGTGATCTGCAGCCACAGGTCCTGTGCATACAGCGCTCCGGAGGTGAGTAGAGCCGCAGTAGCCCCTCCCCTGGTAATCGCTAGCCGGAAGAGACTGATAGACTGCAGCTGTGACCACTCACAGCTGCAGTCTATCAGTTGGAGGGCCGCGCCGTGGGAGTCTGCAGCCTGTAATTAGCTGCCGGCTCCACGTGTAACAGCCCTCCCCTCTGCTCTTGCCGACCTGCGGCGCTGCCTCCCGTCTCTCTTCTCTCTCCTCAGCCATCATGCGGCCGACAGCGTCGATCCCCCGGGCCCCCTCAGCTCAAGGGCCGGGTATATGCACTGGGGGAGGGTGTCACTATTGCACTGGGGAGCCGTCACTATTGCACTGGGGAGCCGCTGGGGGGGTGTCACTATTGCGCTGGGGGGCCGCTGGGGGGGGGGGTGTCACTATTGCAGTGGGGGGCCGCTGGGGGAGGGTGTCACTATTGCACTGGGGAGCCGTCACTATTGCACTGGGGAGCCGCTGGGGGGGTGTCACTATTGCGCTGGGGGGCCGCTGGGGGGGGGGTGTCACTATTGCAGTGGGGGGCCGCTGGGGGAGGGTGTCACTATTGCACTGGGGGGCTGCTGAGGGGGGGGGTGTCACTATTGCAGTGGGGGGCTGCAGGGGGAGGGTGTGTCACTATTGCAGTGGGGGGCCGCTGGGGGAGGGTGTCACTATTGCACTGGGGGGCCGCTGCGAGGTGGGGGGGTGTCACTATTGCACTGGGGGGCCGCTGGGGGGGGTGTCACTATTGCACTGGGGGGCCGCTGGGGGGGTGTCACTATTGCGCTGGGGGGGTGTCACTATTGCACTGGGGGGGTGTCACTATTGCACTGGGGGGCCGCTGGGGGGGGTGTCGCTATTGCGCTGGGGGGGGTGTCGCTATTGCGCTGGGGGGGTGTCGCTATTGCACTGGGGGGCCGCTGGGGGGGGGTGTCGCTATTGCACTGGGGGGCCGCTGGGGGGGGTGTCACTATTGCACTGGGGGGCCACTGGCGGGTGTCGCTACTGCACTGGGGGGCCGCTGGGGGGGGGGTTGCGCTATTGCACTGGGGGGCCGCTGGGGGGGGGGTGTCACTATTGCACTGGGGGGCCACTGGCGGGTGTCGCTACTGCACTGGGGGGCCGCTGGCGGGTGTCGCTACTGCACTGGGGGGGCCGCTGTGGGGTGTCGCTACTGCACTGGGGGGGCCGCTGTGGGGTGTCACTACTGCACTGGGGGGCCGCTGTGGGGTGTCACTACTGCACTGGGGGGCCGCTGTGGGGTGTCATTGTTGCACTGGGGGGCCACTGTGGGGTGTCATTGTTGCACTGGGGGGCCGCTGGGGGGTGTCATTGTTGCACTGGGGGGCCGCTGGGGGGTGTCATTGTTGCACTGGGGGGCCGCTGGGGGGTGTCATTGTTGCACTGGGGGGCTGCTGGGGGGTGTCATTGTTGCACTGGGGGGCCGCTGGGGGGTGTCATTGTTGCACTGGGGGGCCGCTGGGGGGTGTCATTGTTGCACTGGGGGGCCGCTGGGGGGTGTCATTGTTGCACTGGGGGGCCGCTGCGGGGTGTCATTGTTGCACTGGGGGGCCGCTGGGGGGTGTCATTGTTGCACTGGGGGGCCGCTGGGGGGTGTCCCTAATGCACTGGGGGCCCGCTGGGGGGGTCACTATCGCCGCTGTGGGGGTCACTATTACCGCTGGGGCCGCTGTGATGTGGGGGTCACTATTACTGCTGGGTGGGGGGTCACTATTATCGCTGGGGGTGCTGGGGGGGGAGGGGTCACTATTACCGCTGGGGGGTGGGGGTCACTATTACCGCTGGGGCTGCTGTGTGGTGGGGCTCACTATTATCGCTGTGGGGGGTCACTATTACCGCTGGGGCTATTGTGTGGTGGAGGTCACTATTATCGCTGTGGGGGGTCACTATTACCGCTGGGGCAGCTGTAGGGTGGGGGTCACTATTACCGCTGGGGCTGCTGTGTGGTCGGGGTCACTATTATCGCTGTGGGAGGTCACTATTACCGCTGGGGCCGCTGTGATGCAAGGGTCACTATTACTGCTGGGGCTGCTGGGGGTGGGTCACTATTACCGCTGGGGTATGTTTACATGTGGCGGAAATGGGCAGGGCTGTTTCAAAATAGGGTGCAAATTTTGACTACTTTTTGGATGCGGAAATGCTGCAGAATTTTCCACAGAAATTTCCGCTGAGGACGTTCTGCAGCATTTCCGCATCTAAAAGCAGTCAAAATCTGCATGCTGTCAATTTTGAAGCGGCTGGTCCTTTTTGGAACGACGGGGGTAAAATCATATGCCGTGATAAACCCCGCCCCCGACGTGTTGGCACTTTGTGATAAATAAGTGGGTTTTAGGTTGCGGTTTGGGCACTCGATCTCTAAAAGGTTCGCCATCACTGGCCTATGCTCATTAGTGCTTAAACCAGGTCAGTCATGAAGGAGTTACCTGCGGGCGAATGCAGGTTACAGATGGAGGGATGTTGGTTGAACTGCATGTAAATCTGCAATAGTTTGGGGGACTCCCAGCAGACAGAGGGGTTCTCCTCCAGGAAGCAGGCAGCACATGGTTAACTACCTAAGCCGGGTGCTGGTGAATGCAACGCTTGTATGAAAGAGGCATAAAGCTGCGGGGGGTTTTTTCTCCCCTCTTCCCCCATGCACAGATATACGTTGTCCTCGTGTGCAGGGGAAGGGGGGGGGGGAAGAGCCAGGAGCAGGAACTGAGCTCCTGTCCCCCTCTCTGCCTCCTCTCCGCCCCTCTGCACTATTTGTAATGGGGAGAGGTGGGACGGGGGCGGGGCTAATTCTCGGAACTTAGCCCCGCCCCCGCCTCTTCCCATTGCAAATAGCGCAGCGTCATGACCGCGGGAAAGGAGGGAGCCGCTGCGGGATTCTGCATGAAGAATCTGCGGCGGGCATGATTTTCCCCGTGGACATGAGGCCTAAGGCCCCAGGGCCACGGGGAAAATCAGGCACGCTACGGATTCTCCATGGAGAATCCGTAGCTGGTCCCGCCTGCCCCGCGGACATGATGCTAAGAAATAGGAATAAACTCACCTGCAGCGGTCCGTGCGTGTCTTCCTTCCATCACGAACGGAACTTCTTTCTTCAGCCCAGCGGATGTGCTTGGCATGTCGGCTGCGTGCCGTTCGCATGCGCCGGTCACATCCGCCGGGCCGAAGAAAGAAGTTTCCGGCCGCGAAGGAAGGAAGACCTGCATTGCCCGGAGCAGGTGAGTTTAATTCAGGCGCGGGTCTCCTGCGGATCCGGACGGCTTCCATAGGCCTCAATAGAAGCCTGCGGGAGCCATCCCCGCGGGAGACCCGCGCCTGAATGGAGCATGGCCGGATTTTTTCCTGCACACGGGACCCGCGCCTGCAGGAAAAAATGACATCCGCAGATATTTTACTACCTGCGGGTGTCTAATGCATCCCTATGGGGCGCGGATCCGCGTGCAGGAAAAACGCTGCAGATTTAAAATCCGCATTTGCCCGTGGACATGAGGCCTAAGGCGGATTTTAACTCTTCTTGTTTTCACCGTCCTGTAACTCGGCACCTGAGAGGTGTAGACCGTGTTTGAAAAAGCAATAAGCTTGCGCTCCCAGCCTAAAGCATGAATCAGAGCACGATTCGCGTCTAACACAAACTCACTGTTTTCACCGTCCTGTAACTCGGCACCTGAGAGGTGTAGACCGTGTTTGAAAATGCAATAAGCTTGAGCTCCCCGCCTAGAGCTTGAATCAGAGCACGATTCGCGTCTAACACAAACTCACTGTTTTCACCGTCCTGTACCTCGGCACCTGAGAGGTGTAGACCGTGTTTGAAAAAGCAATAAGCTTGCGCTCCCAGCCTAAAGCATGAATCAGAGCACGATTCGCGTCTAACACAAACTCACTGTTTTCACCGTCCTGTAACTCGGCACCTGAGAGGTGTAGACCGTGTTTGAAAAAGCAATAAGGTTAAAGCATGAATCAGAGCACGATTCGCGTCTAACACAAACTCACTGTTTTCACCGTCCTGTAACTCGGCACCTGAGAGGTGTAGACCGTGTTTGAAAAAGCAATAAGCTTGAGCTCCCAGCCTAGAGCGTGAATCAGAGCACGATTCGCGTCTAACACAAACTCACTGTTTTCACCGTCCTGTAACTCGGCACCTGAGAGGTGTAGACCGTGTTTGAAAAAGCATTACGCTTGCGCTCCCAGCCTAGAGCATGAATCAGAGCACGATTCGCGTCTAACACAAACTCACTGTTTTCACCGTCCTGTAACTCGGCACCTGAGAGGTGTAGACCGTGTTTGAAAAAGCAGTAAGCTTGAGCTCCCAGCCTAGAGCATGAATCAGAGCACGATTCGCGTCTAACACAAACTCACTGTTTTCACCGTCCTGTAACTCGGCACCTGAGAGGTGTAGACCGTGTTTGAAAAAGCAATAAGCTTGAGCTCCCCGCCTAGAGCATGAATCAGAGCACGATTCGCGTCTAACACAAACTCACTGTTTTCACCGTCCTGTACCTCGGCACCTGAGAGGTGTAGACCGTGTTTGAAAAAGCAATAAGCTTGCGCTCCCAGCCTAAAGCATGAATCAGAGCACGACTCGCGTCTAACACAAACTCACTGTTTTCACCGTCCTGTAACTCGGCACCTGAGAGGTGTAGACCGTGTTTGAAAAAGTAATAAGCTTTCGCTCCAAGCCTAGAGCGTGAATCAGAGCACGATTCGCGTCTAACACAAACTCACTGTTTTCACCGTCCTGTACCTCGGCACCTGAGAGGTGTAGACCGTGTTTGAAAAAGCATTACGCTTGCGCTCCCAGCCTAGAGCATGAATCAGAGCACGATTCGCGTCTAACACAAATTCACTGTTTTCACCGTCCTGTACCTCGGCACCTGAGAGGTGTAGACCGTGTTTGAAAAAGCAATAAGCTTGCGCTCCCAGCCTAGAGCATGAATCAGAGCACGATTCGCGTCTAACACAAACTCATTGTTTTCACAGTCCTGTAACTCGGCACCTGAGAGGTGTAGACCGTGTTTGAAAAAGCATTACGCTTGCGCTCCCAGCCTAAAGCATGAAACAGAGCACGATTCGCGTCTAACACAAACTCACTGTTTTCACCGTCCTCTAACTCGGCACCTGAGAGGTGTAGACCGTGTTTGAAAAAGCAATAAGCTTGAGCTCCCAGCCTAGAGCATAAATCAGAGCACGATTCGCGTCTAACACAAACTCATTGTTTTCACCGTCCTGTAACTCGGCACCTGAGAGGTGTAGACCGTGTTTGAAAAAGCAATAAGCTTGCGCTCCCAGCTTAAAGCATGAAACAGAGCACGATTCGCGTCTAACACAAACTCACTGTTTTCACCGTCCTGTACCTCGGCACCTGAGAGGTGTAGACCGTGTTTGAAAAAGCAATAAGCTTGAGCTCCCAGCCTAGAGCATGAATCAGAGCACGATTCGCGTCTAACACAAACTCATTGTTTTCACAGTCCTGTAACTCGGCACCTGAGAGGTGTAGACCGTGTTTGAAAAAGCATTACGCTTGCGCTCCCAGCCTAGAGCATGAATCAGAGCACGATTCGCGTCTAACACAAACTCACTGTTTTCACCGTCCTGTAACTCGGCACCTGAGAGGTGTAGACCGTGTTTGAAAAAGCAGTAAGCTTGAGCTCCCAGCCTAGAGCATGAATCAGAGCACGATTCGCGTCTAACACAAACTCACTGTTTTCACCGTCCTGTAACTCGGCACCTGAGAGGTGTAGACCGTGTTTGAAAAAGCAATAAGCTTGAGCTCCCCGCCTAGAGCATGAATCAGAGCACGATTCGCGTCTAACACAAACTCACTGTTTTCACCGTCCTGTACCTCGGCACCTGAGAGGTGTAGACCGTGTTTGAAAAAGCAATAAGCTTGCGCTCCCAGCCTAAAGCATGAAACAGAGCACGATTCGCGTCTAACACAAACTCACTGTTTTCACTGTCCTCTAACTCGGCACCTGAGAGGTGTAGACCGTGTTTGAAAAAGCAATAAGCTTGAGCTCCCAGCCTAGAGCATAAATCAGAGCACGATTCGCGTCTAACACAAACTCATTGTTTTCACCGTCCTGTAACTCGGCACCTGAGAGGTGTAGACCGTGTTTGAAAAAGCAATAAGCTTGCGCTCCCAGCCTAAAGCATGAATCAGAGCACGACTCGCGTCTAACACAAACTCACTGTTTTCACCGTCCTGTAACTCGGCACCTGAGAGGTGTAGACCGTGTTTGAAAAAGTAATAAGCTTTCGCTCCAAGCCTAGAGCGTGAATCAGAGCACGATTCGCGTCTAACACAAACTCACTGTTTTCACCGTCCTGTAACTCGGCACCTGAGAGGTGTAGACCGTGTTTGAAAAAGCATTACGCTTGCGCTCCCAGCCTAGAGCATGAATCAGAGCACGATTCGCGTCTAACACAAACTCACTGTTTTCACCGTCCTGTACCTCGGCACCTGAGAGGTGTAGACCGTGTTTGAAAAAGCATTACGCTTGCGCTCCCAGCCTAGAGCATGAATCAGAGCACGATTCGCGTCTAACACAAACTCACTGTTTTCACCGTCCTGTAACTCGGCACCTGAGAGGTGTAGACCGTGTTTGAAAAAGCATTACGCTTGCGCTCCCAGCCTAAAGCATGAATCAGAGCACGACTCGCGTCTAACACAAACTCACTGTTTTCACCGTCCTGTACCTCGGCACCTGAGAGGTGTAGACCGTGTTTGAAAAAGCATTACGCTTGCGCTCCCAGCCTAGAGCATGAATCAGAGCACGATTCGCGTCTAACACAAACTCACTGTTTTCACCGTCCTGTACCTCGGCACCTGAGAGGTGTAGACCGTGTTTGAAAAAGCAATAAGCTTGCGCTCCCAGCCTAGAGCATGAATCAGAGCACGATTCGCGTCTAACACAAACTCATTGTTTTCACAGTCCTGTAACTCGGCACCTGAGAGGTGTAGACCGTGTTTGAAAAAGCATTACGCTTGCGCTCCCAGCCTAGAGCATGAATCAGAGCACGATTTGCGTCTAACACAAACTCATTGTTTTCACCGTCCTGTAACTCGGCACCTGAGAGGTGTAGACCGTGTTTGAAAAAGCATTATGCTTGCGCTCCCAGCCTAGAGCATGAATCAGAGCACGATTCGCGTCTAACACAAACTCACTGTTTTCACCGTCCTGTAACTCGGCACCTGAGAGGTGTAGACCGTGTTTGAAAAAGCAGTAAGCTTGAGCTCCCAGCCTAGAGCATGAATCAGAGCACGATTCGCGTCTAACACAAACTCACTGTTTTCACCGTCCTGTAACTCGGCACCTGAGAGGTGTAGACCGTGTTTGAAAAAGCAATAAGCTTTCGCTCCCCGCCTAGAGCATGAATCAGAGCACGATTCGCGTCTAACACAAACTCACTGTTTTCACCGTCCTGTACCTCGGCACCTGAGAGGTGTAGACCGTGTTTGAAAAAGCAATAAGCTTGCGCTCCCAGCCTAAAGCATGAAACAGAGCACGATTCGCGTCTAACACAAACTCACTGTTTTCACCGTCCTGTAACTCGGCACCTGAGAGGTGTAGACCGTGTTTGAAAAAGTAATAAGCTTGAGCTCCAAGCCTAGAGCGTGAATCAGAGCACGATTCGCGTCTAACACAAACTCACTGTTTTCACCGTCCTCTAACTCGGCACCTGAGAGGTGTAGACCGTGTTTGAAAAAGCAATAAGCTTGCGCTCCCAGCCTAGAGCATGTATCAGAGCACGATTCGCGTCTAACACAAACTCACTGTTTTCACCGTCCTGTACCTCGGCACCTGAGAGGTGTAGACCGTGTTTGAAAAAGCAATAAGCTTGCGCTCCCAGCCTAGAGCATGAATCAGAGCACGATTCGCGTCTAACACAAACTCACTGTTTTCACCGTCCTGTACCTCGGCACCTGAGAGGTGTAGACCGTGTTTGAAAAAGCAATAAGCTTGAGCTCCCAGCCTAGAGCATGAATCAGAGCACGATTCGCGTCTAACACAAACTCACTGTTTTCACCGTCCTGTACCTCGGCACCTGAGAGGTGTAGACCGTGTTTGAAAAAGCAATAAGCTTGCGCTCCCAGCCTAAAGCATGAAACAGAGCACGATTCGCGTCTAACACAAACTCACTGTTTTCACCGTCCTGTAACTCGGCACCTGAGAGGTGTAGACCGTGTTTGAAAAAGCAATAAGCTTGAGCTCCCAGCCTAGAGCATGAATCAGAGCACGATTCGCGTCTAACACAAACTCACTGTTTTCACCGTCCTGTACCTCGGCACCTGAGGAGGTGTAGACCGTGTTTGAAAAAGCAATAAGCTTGCGCTCCCAGCCTAAAGCATGAAACAGAGCACGACTCGCGTCTAACACAAACTCACTGTTTTCACCGTCCTGTAACTCGGCACCTGAGAGGTGTAGACCGTGTTTGAAAAAGTAATAAGCTTTCGCTCCAAGCCTAGAGCGTGAATCAGAGCACGATTCGCGTCTAACACAAACTCACTGTTTTCACCGTCCTGTAACTCGGCACCTGAGAGGTGTAGACCGTGTTTGAAAAAGCATTACGCTTGCGCTCCCAGCCTAGAGCATGAATCAGAGCACGATTCGCGTCTAACACAAACTCACTGTTTTCACCGTCCTGTAACTCGGCACCTGAGAGGTGTAGACCGTGTTTGAAAAAGCAGTAAGCTTGAGCTCCCAGCCTAGAGCATGAATCAGAGCACGATTCGCGTCTAACACAAACTCACTGTTTTCACCGTCCTGTAACTCGGCACCTGAGAGATGTAGACCGTGTTTGAAAAAGCAATAAGCTTTCGCTCCCCGCCTAGAGCATGAATCAGAGCACGATTCGCGTCTAACACAAACTCACTGTTTTCACCGTCCTGTAACTCGGCACCTGAGAGGTGTAGACCGTGTTTGAAAAAGCAATAAGCTTGAGCTCCCAGCCTAGAGCATGAATCAGAGCACGATTCGCGTCTAACACAAACTCACTGTTTTCACCGTCCTGTAACTCGGCACCTGAGAGGTGTAGACCGTGTTTGAAAAAGCAATAAGCTTGAGCTCCCCGCCGAGAGCATGAATCAGAGCACGATTCGCGTCTAACACAAACTCACTGTTTTCACCGTCCTGTACCTCGGCACCTGAGAGGTGTAGACCGTGTTTGAAAAAGCAATAAGCTTGCGCTCCCAGCCTAAAGCATGAAACAGAGCACGATTCGCGTCTAACACAAACTCACTGTTTTCACCGTCCTCTAACTCGGCACCTGAGAGGTGTAGACCGTGTTTGAAAAAGCAATAAGCTTGAGCTCCCAGCCTAGAGCATAAATCAGAGCACGATTCGCGTCTAACACAAACTCATTGTTTTCACCGTCCTGTAACTCGGCACCTGAGAGGTGTAGACCGTGTTTGAAAAAGCAATAAGCTTGCGCTCCCAGCCTAAAGCATGAATCAGAGCACGACTCGCGTCTAACACAAACTCACTGTTTTCACCGTCCTGTAACTCGGCACCTGAGAGGTGTAGACCGTGTTTGAAAAAGTAATAAGCTTTCGCTCCAAGCCTAGAGCGTGAATCAGAGCACGATTCGCGTCTAACACAAACTCACTGTTTTCACCGTCCTGTAACTCGGCACCTGAGAGGTGTAGACCGTGTTTGAAAAAGCAATAAGCTTGATCTCCCAGCCTAGAGCATGAATCAGAGCACGATTCGCGTCTAACCCAAACTCACTGTTTTCACCGTCCTGTACCTCGGCACCTGAGAGGTGTAGACCGTGTTTGAAAAAGCAATAAGCTTGCGCTCCCAGCCTAAAGCATGAAACAGAGCACGATTCGCGTCTAACACAAACTCACTGTTTTCACCGTCCTGTACCTCGGCACCTGAGAGGTGTAGACCGTGTTTGAAAAAGCAATAAGCTTGAGCTCCCAGCCTAGAGCATGAATCAGAGCACGATTCGCGTCTAACACAAACTCATTGTTTTCACAGTCCTGTAACTCGGCACCTGAGAGGTGTAGACCGTGTTTGAAAAAGCATTACGCTTGCGCTCCCAGCCTAGAGCATGAATCAGAGCACGATTCGCGTCTAACACAAACTCACTGTTTTCACCGTCCTGTAACTCGGCACCTGAGAGGTGTAGACCGTGTTTGAAAAAGCAGTAAGCTTGAGCTCCCAGCCTAGAGCATGAATCAGAGCACGATTCGCGTCTAACACAAACTCACTGTTTTCACCGTCCTGTAACTCGGCACCTGAGAGGTGTAGACCGTGTTTGAAAAAGCAATAAGCTTGAGCTCCCCGCCTAGAGCATGAATCAGAGCACGATTCGCGTCTAACACAAACTCACTGTTTTCACCGTCCTGTACCTCGGCACCTGAGAGGTGTAGACCGTGTTTGAAAAAGTAATAAGCTTTCGCTCCAAGCCTAGAGCGTGAATCAGAGCACGATTCGCGTCTAACACAAACTCACTGTTTTCACCGTCCTGTAACTCGGCACCTGAGAGGTGTAGACCGTGTTTGAAAAAGCATTACGCTTGCGCTCCCAGCCTAGAGCATGAATCAGAGCACGATTCGCGTCTAACACAAACTCACTGTTTTCACCGTCCTGTAACTCGGCACCTGAGAGGTGTAGACCGTGTTTGAAAAAGCAGTAAGCTTGAGCTCCCAGCCTAGAGCATGAATCAGAGCACGATTCGCGTCTAACACAAACTCACTGTTTTCACCGTCCTGTAACTCGGCACCTGAGAGATGTAGACCGTGTTTGAAAAAGCAATAAGCTTTCGCTCCCCGCCTAGAGCATGAATCAGAGCACGATTCGCGTCTAACACAAACTCACTGTTTTCACCGTCCTGTAACTCGGCACCTGAGAGGTGTAGACCGTGTTTGAAAAAGCAGTAAGCTTGAGCTCCCAGCCTAGAGCATGAATCAGAGCACGATTCGCGTCTAACACAAACTCACTGTTTTCACCGTCCTGTAACTCGGCACCTGAGAGGTGTAGACCGTGTTTGAAAAAGCAATAAGCTTGAGCTCCCCGCCTAGAGCATGAATCAGAGCACGATTCGCGTCTAACACAAACTCACTGTTTTCACCGTCCTGTACCTCGGCACCTGAGAGGTGTAGACCGTGTTTGAAAAAGCAATAAGCTTGATCTCCCAGCCTAGAGCATGAATCAGAGCACGATTCGCGTCTAACACAAACTCACTGTTTTCACCGTCCTGTAACTCGGCACCTGAGAGGTGTAGACCGTGTTTGAAAAAGTAATAAGCTTTCGCTCCAAGCCTAGAGCGTGAATCAGAGCACGATTCGCGTCTAACACAAACTCACTGTTTTCACCGTCCTGTAACTCGGCACCTGAGAGGTGTAGAGCGTGTTTGAAAAAGCAATAAGCTTGAGCTCCCAGCCTAGAGCATGAATCAGAGCACGATTCGCGTCTAACACAAACTCACTGTTTTCACCGTCCTGTAACTCGGCACCTGAGAGGTGTAGACCGTGTTTGAAAAAGCAGTAAGCTTGAGCTCCCAGCCTAGAGCATGAATCAGAGCACGATTCGCGTCTAACACAAACTCACTGTTTTCACCGTCCTGTAACTCGGCACCTGAGAGGTGTAGACCGTGTTTGAAAAAGCAATAAGCTTGAGCTCCCCGCCTAGAGCATGAATCAGAGCACGATTCGCGTCTAACACAAACTCACTGTTTTCACCGTCCTGTACCTCGGCACCTGAGAGGTGTAGACCGTGTTTGAAAAAGCAATAAGCTTGCGCTCCCAGCCTAAAGCATGAAACAGAGCACGATTCGCGTCTAACACAAACTCACTGTTTTCACCGTCCTCTAACTCGGCACCTGAGAGGTGTAGACCGTGTTTGAAAAAGCAATAAGCTTGAGCTCCCAGCCTAGAGCATAAATCAGAGCACGATTCGCGTCTAACACAAACTCATTGTTTTCACCGTCCTGTAACTCGGCACCTGAGAGGTGTAGACCGTGTTTGAAAAAGCAATAAGCTTGCGCTCCCAGCCTAAAGCATGAATCAGAGCACGACTCGCGTCTAACACAAACTCACTGTTTTCACCGTCCTGTAACTCGGCACCTGAGAGGTGTAGACCGTGTTTGAAAAAGCATTACGCTTGCGCTCCCAGCCTAGAGCATGAATCAGAGCACGATTCGCGTCTAACACAAACTCACTGTTTTCACCGTCCTGTAACTCGGCACCTGAGAGGTGTAGACCGTGTTTGAAAAAGCAGTAAGCTTGAGCTCCCAGCCTAGAGCATGAATCAGAGCACGATTCGCGTCTAACACAAACTCACTGTTTTCACCGTCCTGTAACTCGGCACCTGAGAGATGTAGACCGTGTTTGAAAAAGCAATAAGCTTTCGCTCCCCGCCTAGAGCATGAATCAGAGCACGATTCGCGTCTAACACAAACACTGTTTTCACCGTCCTGTACCTCGGCACCTGAGAGGTGTAGACCGTGTTTGAAAAAGCAGTAAGCTTGAGCTCCCAGCCTAGAGCATGAATCAGAGCACGATTCGCGTCTAACACAAACTCACTGTTTTCACCGTCCTGTAACTCGGCACCTGAGAGGTGTAGACCGTGTTTGAAAAAGCAATAAGCTTGAGCTCCCCGCCTAGAGCATGAATCAGAGCACGATTCGCGTCTAACACAAACTCACTGTTTTCACCGTCCTGTACCTCGGCACCTGAGAGGTGTAGACCGTGTTTGAAAAAGCAATAAGCTTGCGCTCCCAGCCTAAAGCATGAAACAGAGCACGATTCGCGTCTAACACAAACTCACTCTTTTCACCGTCCTCTAACTCGGCACCTGAGAGGTGTAGACCGTGTTTGAAAAAGCAATAAGCTTGAGCTCCCAGCCTAGAGCATAAATCAGAGCACGATTCGCGTCTAACACAAACTCATTGTTTTCACCGTCCTGTAACTCGGCACCTGAGAGGTGTAGACCGTGTTTGAAAAAGCAATAAGCTTGCGCTCCCAGCCTAAAGCATGAATCAGAGCACGACTCGCGTCTAACACAAACTCACTGTTTTCACCGTCCTGTAACTCGGCACCTGAGAGGTGTAGACCGTGTTTGAAAAAGTAATAAGCTTTCGCTCCAAGCCTAGAGCGTGAATCAGAGCACGATTCGCGTCTAACACAAACTCACTGTTTTCACCGTCCTGTAACTCGGCACCTGAGAGGTGTAGAGCGTGTTTGAAAAAGCAATAAGCTTGAGCTCCCAGCCTAGAGCATGAATCAGAGCACGATTCGCGTCTAACACAAACTCATTGTTTTCACAGTCCTGTAACTCGGCACCTGAGAGGTGTAGACCGTGTTTGAAAAAGCATTACGCTTGCGCTCCCAGCCTAGAGCATGAATCAGAGCACGATTCGCGTCTAACACAAACTCATTGTTTTCACAGTCCTGTAACTCGGCACCTGAGAGGTGTAGACCGTGTTTGAAAAAGCATTACGCTTGCGCTCCCAGCCTAGAGCATGTATCAGAGCACGATTCGCGTCTAACACAAACTCACTGTTTTCACCGTCCTGTAACTCGGCACCTGAGAGGTGTAGACCGTGTTTGAAAAAGCAATAAGCTTGCGCTCCCAGCCTAAAGCATGAAACAGAGCACGATTCGCGTCTAACACAAACGCACTGTTTTCACCGTCCTGTAACTCGGCACCTGAGAGGTGTAGACCGTGTTTGAAAAAGCAATAAGCTTGATCTCCCAGCCTAGAGCATGAATCAGAGCACGATTCGCGTCTAACCCAAACTCACTGTTTTCACCGTCCTGTACCTCGGCACCTGAGAGGTGTAGACCGTGTTTGAAAAAGCAATAAGCTTGCGCTCCCAGCCTAAAGCATGAAACAGAGCACGATTCGCGTCTAACACAAACTCACTGTTTTCACCGTCCTGTAACTCGGCACCTGAGAGGTGTAGACCGTGTTTGAAAAAGCAATAAGCTTGAGCTCCCAGCCTAGAGCATGAATCAGAGCACGATTCGCGTCTAACACAAACTCACTGTTTTCACCGTCCTGTACCTCGGCACCTGAGAGGTGTAGACCGTGTTTGAAAAAGCAATAAGCTTGAGCTCCCCGCCTAGAGCATGAATCAGAGCACGATTCGCGTCTAACACAAACTCACTGTTTTCACCGTCCTGTACCTCGGCACCTGAGAGGTGTAGACCGTGTTTGAAAAAGCATTACGCTTGCGCTCCCAGCCTAGAGCATGAATCAGAGCACGATTTGCGTCTAACACAAACTCATTGTTTTCACCGTCCTGTAACTCGGCACCTGAGAGGTGTAGACCGTGTTTGAAAAAGCATTATGCTTGCGCTCCCAGCCTAGAGCATGAATCAGAGCACGATTCGCGTCTAACACAAACTCACTGTTTTCACCGTCCTGTAACTCGGCACCTGAGAGGTGTAGACCGTGTTTGAAAAAGCAGTAAGCTTGAGCTCCCAGCCTAGAGCATGAATCAGAGCACGATTCGCGTCTAACACAAACTCACTGTTTTCACCGTCCTGTAACTCGGCACCTGAGAGGTGTAGACCGTGTTTGAAAAAGCAATAAGCTTTCGCTCCCCGCCTAGAGCATGAATCAGAGCACGATTCGCGTCTAACACAAACTCACTGTTTTCACCGTCCTGTACCTCGGCACCTGAGAGGTGTAGACCGTGTTTGAAAAAGCAATAAGCTTGCGCTCCCAGCCTAAAGCATGAAACAGAGCACGATTCGCGTCTAACACAAACTCACTGTTTTCACCGTCCTGTAACTCGGCACCTGAGAGGTGTAGACCGTGTTTGAAAAAGTAATAAGCTTGAGCTCCAAGCCTAGAGCGTGAATCAGAGCACGATTCGCGTCTAACACAAACTCACTGTTTTCACCGTCCTCTAACTCGGCACCTGAGAGGTGTAGACCGTGTTTGAAAAAGCAATAAGCTTGCGCTCCCAGCCTAGAGCATGTATCAGAGCACGATTCGCGTCTAACACAAACTCACTGTTTTCACCGTCCTGTACCTCGGCACCTGAGAGGTGTAGACCGTGTTTGAAAAAGCAATAAGCTTGCGCTCCCAGCCTAGAGCATGAATCAGAGCACGATTCGCGTCTAACACAAACTCACTGTTTTCACCGTCCTGTACCTCGGCACCTGAGAGGTGTAGACCGTGTTTGAAAAAGCAATAAGCTTGAGCTCCCAGCCTAGAGCATGAATCAGAGCACGATTCGCGTCTAACACAAACTCACTGTTTTCACCGTCCTGTACCTCGGCACCTGAGAGGTGTAGACCGTGTTTGAAAAAGCAATAAGCTTGCGCTCCCAGCCTAAAGCATGAAACAGAGCACGATTCGCGTCTAACACAAACTCACTGTTTTCACCGTCCTGTAACTCGGCACCTGAGAGGTGTAGACCGTGTTTGAAAAAGCAATAAGCTTGAGCTCCCAGCCTAGAGCATGAATCAGAGCACGATTCGCGTCTAACACAAACTCACTGTTTTCACCGTCCTGTACCTCGGCACCTGAGGAGGTGTAGACCGTGTTTGAAAAAGCAATAAGCTTGCGCTCCCAGCCTAAAGCATGAAACAGAGCACGACTCGCGTCTAACACAAACTCACTGTTTTCACCGTCCTGTAACTCGGCACCTGAGAGGTGTAGACCGTGTTTGAAAAAGTAATAAGCTTTCGCTCCAAGCCTAGAGCGTGAATCAGAGCACGATTCGCGTCTAACACAAACTCACTGTTTTCACCGTCCTGTAACTCGGCACCTGAGAGGTGTAGACCGTGTTTGAAAAAGCATTACGCTTGCGCTCCCAGCCTAGAGCATGAATCAGAGCACGATTCGCGTCTAACACAAACTCACTGTTTTCACCGTCCTGTAACTCGGCACCTGAGAGGTGTAGACCGTGTTTGAAAAAGCAGTAAGCTTGAGCTCCCAGCCTAGAGCATGAATCAGAGCACGATTCGCGTCTAACACAAACTCACTGTTTTCACCGTCCTGTAACTCGGCACCTGAGAGATGTAGACCGTGTTTGAAAAAGCAATAAGCTTTCGCTCCCCGCCTAGAGCATGAATCAGAGCACGATTCGCGTCTAACACAAACTCACTGTTTTCACCGTCCTGTAACTCGGCACCTGAGAGGTGTAGACCGTGTTTGAAAAAGCAATAAGCTTGAGCTCCCAGCCTAGAGCATGAATCAGAGCACGATTCGCGTCTAACACAAACTCACTGTTTTCACCGTCCTGTAACTCGGCACCTGAGAGGTGTAGACCGTGTTTGAAAAAGCAATAAGCTTGAGCTCCCCGCCGAGAGCATGAATCAGAGCACGATTCGCGTCTAACACAAACTCACTGTTTTCACCGTCCTGTACCTCGGCACCTGAGAGGTGTAGACCGTGTTTGAAAAAGCAATAAGCTTGCGCTCCCAGCCTAAAGCATGAAACAGAGCACGATTCGCGTCTAACACAAACTCACTGTTTTCACCGTCCTCTAACTCGGCACCTGAGAGGTGTAGACCGTGTTTGAAAAAGCAATAAGCTTGAGCTCCCAGCCTAGAGCATAAATCAGAGCACGATTCGCGTCTAACACAAACTCATTGTTTTCACCGTCCTGTAACTCGGCACCTGAGAGGTGTAGACCGTGTTTGAAAAAGCAATAAGCTTGCGCTCCCAGCCTAAAGCATGAATCAGAGCACGACTCGCGTCTAACACAAACTCACTGTTTTCACCGTCCTGTAACTCGGCACCTGAGAGGTGTAGACCGTGTTTGAAAAAGTAATAAGCTTTCGCTCCAAGCCTAGAGCGTGAATCAGAGCACGATTCGCGTCTAACACAAACTCACTGTTTTCACCGTCCTGTAACTCGGCACCTGAGAGGTGTAGACCGTGTTTGAAAAAGCAATAAGCTTGATCTCCCAGCCTAGAGCATGAATCAGAGCACGATTCGCGTCTAACCCAAACTCACTGTTTTCACCGTCCTGTACCTCGGCACCTGAGAGGTGTAGACCGTGTTTGAAAAAGCAATAAGCTTGCGCTCCCAGCCTAAAGCATGAAACAGAGCACGATTCGCGTCTAACACAAACTCACTGTTTTCACCGTCCTCTAACTCGGCACCTGAGAGGTGTAGACCGTGTTTGAAAAAGCAATAAGCTTGAGCTCCCAGCCTAGAGCATGAATCAGAGCACGATTCGCGTCTAACACAAACTCATTGTTTTCACAGTCCTGTAACTCGGCACCTGAGAGGTGTAGACCGTGTTTGAAAAAGCATTACGCTTGCGCTCCCAGCCTAGAGCATGAATCAGAGCACGATTCGCGTCTAACACAAACTCACTGTTTTCACCGTCCTGTAACTCGGCACCTGAGAGGTGTAGACCGTGTTTGAAAAAGCAGTAAGCTTGAGCTCCCAGCCTAGAGCATGAATCAGAGCACGATTCGCGTCTAACACAAACTCACTGTTTTCACCGTCCTGTACCTCGGCACCTGAGAGGTGTAGACCGTGTTTGAAAAAGCAATAAGCTTGCGCTCCCAGCCTAAAGCATGAAACAGAGCACGATTCGCGTCTAACACAAACTCACTGTTTTCACCGTCCTGTAACTCGGCACCTGAGAGGTGTAGACCGTGTTTGAAAAAGTAATAAGCTTGAGCTCCAAGCCTAGAGCGTGAATCAGAGCACGATTCGCGTCTAACACAAACTCACTGTTTTCACCGTCCTCTAACTCGGCACCTGAGAGGTGTAGACCGTGTTTGAAAAAGCAATAAGCTTGCGCTCCCAGCCTAGAGCATGTATCAGAGCACGATTCGCGTCTAACACAAACTCACTGTTTTCACCGTCCTGTACCTCGGCACCTGAGAGGTGTAGACCGTGTTTGAAAAAGCAATAAGCTTGCGCTCCCAGCCTAGAGCATGAATCAGAGCACGATTCGCGTCTAACACAAACTCACTGTTTTCACCGTCCTGTACCTCGGCACCTGAGAGGTGTAGACCGTGTTTGAAAAAGCAATAAGCTTGAGCTCCCAGCCTAGAGCATGAATCAGAGCACGATTCGCGTCTAACACAAACTCACTGTTTTCACCGTCCTGTACCTCGGCACCTGAGAGGTGTAGACCGTGTTTGAAAAAGCAATAAGCTTGCGCTCCCAGCCTAAAGCATGAAACAGAGCACGATTCGCGTCTAACACAAACTCACTGTTTTCACCGTCCTGTAACTCGGCACCTGAGAGGTGTAGACCGTGTTTGAAAAAGCAATAAGCTTGAGCTCCCAGCCTAGAGCATGAATCAGAGCACGATTCGCGTCTAACACAAACTCACTGTTTTCACCGTCCTGTACCTCGGCACCTGAGGAGGTGTAGACCGTGTTTGAAAAAGCAATAAGCTTGCGCTCCCAGCCTAAAGCATGAAACAGAGCACGACTCGCGTCTAACACAAACTCACTGTTTTCACCGTCCTGTAACTCGGCACCTGAGAGGTGTAGACCGTGTTTGAAAAAGTAATAAGCTTTCGCTCCAAGCCTAGAGCGTGAATCAGAGCACGATTCGCGTCTAACACAAACTCACTGTTTTCACCGTCCTGTAACTCGGCACCTGAGAGGTGTAGACCGTGTTTGAAAAAGCATTACGCTTGCGCTCCCAGCCTAGAGCATGAATCAGAGCACGATTCGCGTCTAACACAAACTCACTGTTTTCACCGTCCTGTAACTCGGCACCTGAGAGGTGTAGACCGTGTTTGAAAAAGCAATAAGCTTGAGCTCCCAGCCTAGAGCATAAATCAGAGCACGATTCGCGTCTAACACAAACTCATTGTTTTCACCGTCCTGTAACTCGGCACCTGAGAGGTGTAGACCGTGTTTGAAAAAGCAATAAGCTTGCGCTCCCAGCCTAAAGCATGAATCAGAGCACGACTCGCGTCTAACACAAACTCACTGTTTTCACCGTCCTGTAACTCGGCACCTGAGAGGTGTAGACCGTGTTTGAAAAAGTAATAAGCTTTCGCTCCAAGCCTAGAGCGTGAATCAGAGCACGATTCGCGTCTAACACAAACTCACTGTTTTCACCGTCCTGTAACTCGGCACCTGAGAGGTGTAGAGCGTGTTTGAAAAAGCAATAAGCTTGAGCTCCCAGCCTAGAGCATGAATCAGAGCACGATTCGCGTCTAACACAAACTCATTGTTTTCACAGTCCTGTAACTCGGCACCTGAGAGGTGTAGACCGTGTTTGAAAAAGCATTACGCTTGCGCTCCCAGCCTAGAGCATGAATCAGAGCACGATTCGCGTCTAACACAAACTCATTGTTTTCACAGTCCTGTAACTCGGCACCTGAGAGGTGTAGACCGTGTTTGAAAAAGCATTACGCTTGCGCTCCCAGCCTAGAGCATGTATCAGAGCACGATTCGCGTCTAACACAAACTCACTGTTTTCACCGTCCTGTAACTCGGCACCTGAGAGGTGTAGACCGTGTTTGAAAAAGCAATAAGCTTGCGCTCCCAGCCTAAAGCATGAAACAGAGCACGATTCGCGTCTAACACAAACGCACTGTTTTCACCGTCCTGTAACTCGGCACCTGAGAGGTGTAGACCGTGTTTGAAAAAGCAATAAGCTTGATCTCCCAGCCTAGAGCATGAATCAGAGCACGATTCGCGTCTAACCCAAACTCACTGTTTTCACCGTCCTGTACCTCGGCACCTGAGAGGTGTAGACCGTGTTTGAAAAAGCAATAAGCTTGCGCTCCCAGCCTAAAGCATGAAACAGAGCACGATTCGCGTCTAACACAAACTCACTGTTTTCACCGTCCTGTAACTCGGCACCTGAGAGGTGTAGACCGTGTTTGAAAAAGCAATAAGCTTGAGCTCCCAGCCTAGAGCATGAATCAGAGCACGATTCGCGTCTAACACAAACTCACTGTTTTCACCGTCCTGTACCTCGGCACCTGAGAGGTGTAGACCGTGTTTGAAAAAGCAATAAGCTTGCGCTCCCAGCCTAGAGCATGAATCAGAGCACGATTCGCGTCTAACACAAACTCATTGTTTTCACAGTCCTGTAACTCGGCACCTGAGAGGTGTAGACCGTGTTTGAAAAAGCATTACGCTTGCGCTCCCAGCCTAGAGCATGAATCAGAGCACGATTCGCGTCTAACACAAACTCATTGTTTTCACCGTCCTGTAACTCGGCACCTGAGAGGTGTAGACCGTGTTTGAAAAAGCATTACGCTTGCGCTCCCAGCCTAGAGCATGAATCAGAGCACGATTCGCGTCTAACACAAACTCACTGTTTTCACCGTCCTGTAACTCGGCACCTGAGAGGTGTAGACCGTGTTTGAAAAAGCAGTAAGCTTGAGCTCCCAGCCTAGAGCATGAATCAGAGCACGATTCGCGTCTAACACAAACTCACTGTTTTCACCGTCCTGTAACTCGGCACCTGAGAGGTGTAGACCGTGTTTGAAAAAGCAATAAGCTTGAGCTCCCCGCCTAGAGCATGAATCAGAGCACGATTCGCGTCTAACACAAACTCACTGTTTTCACCGTCCTGTACCTCGGCACCTGAGAGGTGTAGACCGTGTTTGAAAAAGCATTACGCTTGCGCTCCCAGCCTAGAGCATGAATCAGAGCACGATTTGCGTCTAACACAAACTCATTGTTTTCACCGTCCTGTAACTCGGCACCTGAGAGGTGTAGACCGTGTTTGAAAAAGCATTACGCTTGCGCTCCCAGCCTAGAGCATGAATCAGAGCACGATTCGCGTCTAACACAAACTCACTGTTTTCACCGTCCTGTAACTCGGCACCTGAGAGGTGTAGACCGTGTTTGAAAAAGCAGTAAGCTTGAGCTCCCAGCCTAGAGCATGAATCAGAGCACGATTCGCGTCTAACACAAACTCACTGTTTTCACCGTCCTGTAACTCGGCACCTGAGAGGTGTAGACCGTGTTTGAAAAAGCAATAAGCTTGAGCTCCCCGCCTAGAGCATGAATCAGAGCACGATTCGCGTCTAACACAAACTCACTGTTTTCACCGTCCTGTACCTCGGCACCTGAGAGGTGTAGACCGTGTTTGAAAAAGCAATAAGCTTGCGCTCCCAGCCTAAAGCATGAAACAGAGCACGATTCGCGTCTAACACAAACTCACTGTTTTCACTGTCCTCTAACTCGGCACCTGAGAGGTGTAGACCGTGTTTGAAAAAGCAATAAGCTTGAGCTCCCAGCCTAGAGCATAAATCAGAGCACGATTCGCGTCTAACACAAACTCATTGTTTTCACCGTCCTGTAACTCGGCACCTGAGAGGTGTAGACCGTGTTTGAAAAAGCAATAAGCTTGCGCTCCCAGCCTAAAGCATGAATCAGAGCACGACTCGCGTCTAACACAAACTCACTGTTTTCAAAGTCCTGTAACTCGGCACCTGAGAGGTGTAGACCGTGTTTGAAAAAGTAATAAGCTTTCGCTCCAAGCCTAGAGCGTGAACCAGAGCACGATTCGCGTCTAACACAAACTCACTGTTTTCACCGTCCTCTAACTCGGCACCTGAGAGGTGTAGACCGTGTTTGAAAAAGCAATAAGCTTGCGCTCCCAGCCTAAAGCATGAATCAGAGCACGACTCGCGTCTAACACAAACTCACTGTTTTCACCGTCCTGTACCTCGGCACCTGAGAGGTGTAGACCGTGTTTGAAAAAGCAATAAGCTTGCGCTCCCAGCCTAAAGCATGAAACAGAGCACGATTCGCGTCTAACACAAACTCACTGTTTTCACCGTCCTGTAACTCGGCACCTGAGAGGTGTAGACCGTGTTTGAAAAAGCAATAAGCTTGAGCTCCCAGCCTAGAGCATGAATCAGAGCACGATTCGCGTCTAACACAAACTCACTGTTTTCACCGTCCTGTACCTCGGCACCTGAGAGGTGTAGACCGTGTTTGAAAAAGCAATAAGCTTGCGCTCCCAGCCTAAAGCATGAAACAGAGCACGATTCGCGTCTAACACAAACTCACTGTTTTCACCGTCCTGTAACTCGGCACCTGAGAGGTGTAGACCGTGTTTGAAAAAGTAATAAGCTTTCGCTCCAAGCCTAGAGCGTGAACCAGAGCACGATTCGCGTCTAACACAAACTCACTGTTTTCACCGTCCTCTAACTCGGCACCTGAGAGGTGTAGACCGTGTTTGAAAAAGCAATAAGCTTGCGCTCCCAGCCTAAAGCATGAATCAGAGCACGACTCGCGTCTAACACAAACTCACTGTTTTCACCGTCCTGTACCTCGGCACCTGAGAGGTGTAGACCGTGTTTGAAAAAGCAATAAGCTTGCGCTCCCAGCCTAAAGCATGAAACAGAGCACGATTCGCGTCTAACACAAACTCACTGTTTTCACCGTCCTGTACCTCGGCACCTGAGAGGTGTAGACCGTGTTTGAAAAAGCATTACGCTTGCGCTCCCAGCCTAGAGCATGAATCAGAGCACGATTCGCGGCTAACACAAACTCACTGTTTTCACCGTCCTGTACCTCGGCACCTGAGAGGTGTAGACCGTGTTTGAAAAAGCAATAAGCTTGCGCTCCCAGCCTAGAGCATGAATCAGAGCACGATTCGCGTCTAACACAAACTCATTGTTTTCACAGTCCTGTAACTCGGCACCTGAGAGGTGTAGACCGTGTTTGAAAAAGCATTACGCTTGCGCTCCCAGCCTAGAGCATGAATCAGAGCACGATTCGCGTCTAACACAAACTCATTGTTTTCACCGTCCTGTAACTCGGCACCTGAGAGGTGTAGACCGTGTTTGAAAAAGCAGTAAGCTTGCGCTCCCAGCCTAGAGCATGAATCAGAGCACGATTCGCGTCTAACACAAACTCACTGTTTTCACCGTCCTGTAACTCGGCACCTGAGAGGTGTAGACCGTGTTTGAAAAAGCAGTAAGCTTGAGCTCCCAGCCTAGAGCATGAATCAGAGCACGATTCGCGTCTAACACAAACTCACTGTTTTCACCGTCCTGTAACTCGGCACCTGAGAGGTGTAGACCGTGTTTGAAAAAGCAATAAGCTTGAGCTCCCCGCCTAGAGCATGAATCAGAGCACGATTCGCGTCTAACACAAACTCACTGTTTTCACCGTCCTGTACCTCGGCACCTGAGAGGTGTAGACCGTGTTTGAAAAAGCAATAAGCTTGCGCTCCCAGCCTAAAGCATGAAACAGAGCACGATTCGCGTCTAACACAAACTCACTGTTTTCACTGTCCTCTAACTCGGCACCTGAGAGGTGTAGACCGTGTTTGAAAAAGCAATAAGCTTGAGCTCCCAGCCTAGAGCATAAATCAGAGCACGATTCGCGTCTAACACAAACTCATTGTTTTCACCGTCCTGTAACTCGGCACCTGAGAGGTGTAGACCGTGTTTGAAAAAGCAATAAGCTTGCGCTCCCAGCCTAAAGCATGAATCAGAGCACGACTCGCGTCTAACACAAACTCACTGTTTTCACCGTCCTGTAACTCGGCACCTGAGAGGTGTAGACCGTGTTTGAAAAAGTAATAAGCTTTCGCTCCAAGCCTAGAGCGTGAACCAGAGCACGATTCGCGTCTAACACAAACTCACTGTTTTCACCGTCCTCTAACTCGGCACCTGAGAGGTGTAGACCGTGTTTGAAAAAGCAATAAGCTTGCGCTCCCAGCCTAAAGCATGAATCAGAGCACGACTCGCGTCTAACACAAACTCACTGTTTTCACCGTCCTGTACCTCGGCACCTGAGAGGTGTAGACCGTGTTTGAAAAAGCAATAAGCTTGCGCTCCCAGCCTAAAGCATGAAACAGAGCACGATTCGCGTCTAACACAAACTCACTGTTTTCACCGTCCTGTAACTCGGCACCTGAGAGGTGTAGACCGTGTTTGAAAAAGCAATAAGCTTGAGCTCCCAGCCTAGAGCATGAATCAGAGCACGATTCGCGTCTAACACAAACTCACTGTTTTCACCGTCCTGTACCTCGGCACCTGAGAGGTGTAGACCGTGTTTGAAAAAGCAATAAGCTTGCGCTCCCAGCCTAAAGCATGAAACAGAGCACGATTCGCGTCTAACACAAACTCACTGTTTTCACCGTCCTGTAACTCGGCACCTGAGAGGTGTAGACCGTGTTTGAAAAAGCAATAAGCTTGCGCTCCCAGCCTAGAGCGTGAAGCAGAGCACGATTCGCGTCTAACACAAACTCACTGTTTTCACCGTCCTGTAACTCGGCACCTGAGAGGTGTAGACCGTGTTTGAAAAAGCAATAAGCTTGCGCTCCCAGCCTAAAGCATGAATCAGAGCACGACTCGCGTCTAACACAAACTCACTGTTTTCACCGTCCTGTACCTCGGCACCTGAGAGGTGTAGACCGTGTTTGAAAAAGCATTACGCTTGCGCTCCCAGCCTAGAGCATGAATCAGAGCACGATTCGCGGCTAACACAAACTCACTGTTTTCACCGTCCTGTACCTCGGCACCTGAGAGGTGTAGACCGTGTTTGAAAAAGCAATAAGCTTGCGCTCCCAGCCTAGAGCATGAATCAGAGCACGATTCGCGTCTAACACAAACTCATTGTTTTCACAGTCCTGTAACTCGGCACCTGAGAGGTGTAGACCGTGTTTGAAAAAGCATTACGCTTGCGCTCCCAGCCTAGAGCATGAATCAGAGCACGATTCGCGTCTAACACAAACTCATTGTTTTCACCGTCCTGTAACTCGGCACCTGAGAGGTGTAGACCGTGTTTGAAAAAGCATTACGCTTGCGCTCCCAGCCTAGAGCATGAATCAGAGCACGATTCGCGTCTAACACAAACTCACTGTTTTCACCGTCCTGTAACTCGGCACCTGAGAGGTGTAGACCGTGTTTGAAAAAGCAGTAAGCTTGAGCTCCCAGCCTAGAGCATGAATCAGAGCACGATTCGCGTCTAACACAAACTCACTGTTTTCACCGTCCTGTAACTCGGCACCTGAGAGGTGTAGACCGTGTTTGAAAAAGCAATAAGCTTGAGCTCCCCGCCTAGAGCATGAATCAGAGCACGATTCGCGTCTAACACAAACTCACTGTTTTCACCGTCCTGTACCTCGGCACCTGAGAGGTGTAGACCGTGTTTGAAAAAGCAATAAGCTTGCGCTCCCAGCCTAAAGCATGAAACAGAGCACGATTCGCGTCTAACACAAACTCACTGTTTTCACTGTCCTCTAACTCGGCACCTGAGAGGTGTAGACCGTGTTTGAAAAAGCAATAAGCTTGAGCTCCCAGCCTAGAGCATAAATCAGAGCACGATTCGCGTCTAACACAAACTCATTGTTTTCACCGTCCTGTAACTCGGCACCTGAGAGGTGTAGACCGTGTTTGAAAAAGCAATAAGCTTGCGCTCCCAGCCTAAAGCATGAATCAGAGCACGACTCGCGTCTAACACAAACTCACTGTTTTCACCGTCCTGTAACTCGGCACCTGAGAGGTGTAGACCGTGTTTGAAAAAGTAATAAGCTTTCGCTCCAAGCCTAGAGCGTGAACCAGAGCACGATTCGCGTCTAACACAAACTCACTGTTTTCACCGTCCTCTAACTCGGCACCTGAGAGGTGTAGACCGTGTTTGAAAAAGCAATAAGCTTGCGCTCCCAGCCTAAAGCATGAATCAGAGCACGACTCGCGTCTAACACAAACTCACTGTTTTCACCGTCCTGTACCTCGGCACCTGAGAGGTGTAGACCGTGTTTGAAAAAGCAATAAGCTTGCGCTCCCAGCCTAAAGCATGAAACAGAGCACGATTCGCGTCTAACACAAACTCACTGTTTTCACCGTCCTGTAACTCGGCACCTGAGAGGTGTAGACCGTGTTTGAAAAAGCAATAAGCTTTCGCTCCCAGCCTAGAGCATGAATCAGAGCACGATTCGCGTCTAACACAAACTCACTGTTTTCACCGTCCTGTACCTCGGCACCTGAGAGGTGTAGACCGTGTTTGAAAAAGCAATAAGCTTGCGCTCCCAGCCTAAAGCATGAAACAGAGCACGATTCGCGTCTAACACAAACTCACTGTTTTCACCGTCCTGTAACTCGGCACCTGAGAGGTGTAGACCGTGTTTGAAAAAGCAATAAGCTTGCGCTCCCAGCCTAGAGCGTGAAGCAGAGCACGATTCGCGTCTAACACAAACTCACTGTTTTCACCGTCCTGTAACTCGGCACCTGAGAGGTGTAGACCGTGTTTGAAAAAGCAATAAGCTTGCGCTCCCAGCCTAAAGCATGAATCAGAGCACGACTCGCGTCTAACACAAACTCACTGTTTTCACCGTCCTGTACCTCGGCACCTGAGAGGTGTAGACCGTGTTTGAAAAAGCATTACGCTTGCGCTCCCAGCCTAGAGCATGAATCAGAGCACGATTCGTGTCTAACACAAACTCACTGTTTTCACCGTCCTGTACCTCGGCACCTGAGAGGTGTAGACCGTGTTTGAAAAAGCAATAAGCTTGCGCTCCCAGCCTAGAGCATGAATCAGAGCACGATTCGCGTCTAACACAAACTCATTGTTTTCACAGTCCTGTAACTCGGCACCTGAGAGGTGTAGACCGTGTTTGAAAAAGCATTACGCTTGCGCTCCCAGCCTAAAGCATGAAACAGAGCACGATTCGCGTCTAACACAAACTCACTGTTTTCACCGTCCTCTAACTCGGCACCTGAGAGGTGTAGACCGTGTTTGAAAAAGCAATAAGCTTGAGCTCCCAGCCTAGAGCATAAATCAGAGCACGATTCGCGTCTAACACAAACTCATTGTTTTCACCGTCCTGTAACTCGGCACCTGAGAGGTGTAGACCGTGTTTGAAAAAGCAATAAGCTTGCGCTCCCAGCTTAAAGCATGAAACAGAGCACGATTCGCGTCTAACACAAACTCACTGTTTTCACCGTCCTGTACCTCGGCACCTGAGAGGTGTAGACCGTGTTTGAAAAAGCAATAAGCTTGAGCTCCCAGCCTAGAGCATGAATCAGAGCACGATTCGCGTCTAACACAAACTCATTGTTTTCACAGTCCTGTAACTCGGCACCTGAGAGGTGTAGACCGTGTTTGAAAAAGCATTACGCTTGCGCTCCCAGCCTAGAGCATGAATCAGAGCACGATTCGCGTCTAACACAAACTCACTGTTTTCACCGTCCTGTAACTCGGCACCTGAGAGGTGTAGACCGTGTTTGAAAAAGCAGTAAGCTTGAGCTCCCAGCCTAGAGCATGAATCAGAGCACGATTCGCGTCTAACACAAACTCACTGTTTTCACCGTCCTGTAACTCGGCACCTGAGAGGTGTAGACCGTGTTTGAAAAAGCAATAAGCTTGAGCTCCCCGCCTAGAGCATGAATCAGAGCACGATTCGCGTCTAACACAAACTCACTGTTTTCACCGTCCTGTACCTCGGCACCTGAGAGGTGTAGACCGTGTTTGAAAAAGCAATAAGCTTGCGCTCCCAGCCTAAAGCATGAAACAGAGCACGATTCGCGTCTAACACAAACTCACTGTTTTCACTGTCCTCTAACTCGGCACCTGAGAGGTGTAGACCGTGTTTGAAAAAGCAATAAGCTTGAGCTCCCAGCCTAGAGCATAAATCAGAGCACGATTCGCGTCTAACACAAACTCACTGTTTTCACCGTCCTGTAACTCGGCACCTGAGAGGTGTAGACCGTGTTTGAAAAAGCAATAAGCTTGAGCTCCCAGCCTAGAGCATGAAACAGAGCACGATTCGCGTCTAACACAAACTCACTGTTTTCACCGTCCTGTAACTCGGCACCTGAGAGGTGTAGACCGTGTTTGAAAAAGTAATAAGCTTTCGCTCCAAGCCTAGAGCGTGAACCAGAGCACGATTCGCGTCTAACACAAACTCACTGTTTTCACCGTCCTCTAACTCGGCACCTGAGAGGTGTAGACCGTGTTTGAAAAAGCAATAAGCTTGCGCTCCCAGCCTAAAGCATGAATCAGAGCACGACTCGCGTCTAACACAAACTCACTGTTTTCACCGTCCTGTACCTCGGCACCTGAGAGGTGCAGACCGTGTTTGAAAAAGCATTACGCTTGCGCTCCCAGCCTAGAGCATGAATCAGAGCACGATTCGCGTCTAACACAAACTCACTGTTTTCACCGTCCTGTACCTCGGCACCTGAGAGGTGTAGACCGTGTTTGAAAAAGCAATAAGCTTGCGCTCCCAGCCTAGAGCATGAATCAGAGCACGATTCGCGTCTAACACAAACTCATTGTTTTCACAGTCCTGTAACTCGGCACCTGAGAGGTGTAGACCGTGTTTGAAAAAGCATTACGCTTGCGCTCCCAGCCTAGAGCATGAATCAGAGCACGATTTGCGTCTAACACAAACTCATTGTTTTCACCGTCCTGTAACTCGGCACCTGAGAGGTGTAGACCGTGTTTGAAAAAGCATTATGCTTGCGCTCCCAGCCTAGAGCATGAATCAGAGCACGATTCGCGTCTAACACAAACTCACTGTTTTCACCGTCCTGTAACTCGGCACCTGAGAGGTGTAGACCGTGTTTGAAAAAGCAGTAAGCTTGAGCTCCCAGCCTAGAGCATGAATCAGAGCACGATTCGCGTCTAACACAAACTCACTGTTTTCACCGTCCTGTAACTCGGCACCTGAGAGGTGTAGACCGTGTTTGAAAAAGCAATAAGCTTTCGCTCCCAGCCTAGAGCATGAATCAGAGCACGATTTGCGTCTAACACAAACTCATTGTTTTCACCGTCCTGTAACTCGGCACCTGAGAGGTGTAGACCGTGTTTGAAAAAGCATTATGCTTGCGCTCCCAGCCTAGAGCATGAATCAGAGCACGATTCGCGTCTAACACAAACTCACTGTTTTCACCGTCCTGTAACTCGGCACCTGAGAGGTGTAGACCGTGTTTGAAAAAGCAGTAAGCTTGAGCTCCCAGCCTAGAGCATGAATCAGAGCACGATTCGCGTCTAACACAAACTCACTGTTTTCACCGTCCTGTAACTCGGCACCTGAGAGGTGTAGACCGTGTTTGAAAAAGCAATAAGCTTTCGCTCCCCGCCTAGAGCATGAATCAGAGCACGATTCGCGTCTAACACAAACTCACTGTTTTCACCGTCCTGTACCTCGGCACCTGAGAGGTGTAGACCGTGTTTGAAAAAGCAATAAGCTTGCGCTCCCAGCCTAAAGCATGAAACAGAGCACGATTCGCGTCTAACACAAACTCACTGTTTTCACCGTCCTGTAACTCGGCACCTGAGAGGTGTAGACCGTGTTTGAAAAAGTAATAAGCTTGAGCTCCAAGCCTAGAGCGTGAATCAGAGCACGATTCGCGTCTAACACAAACTCACTGTTTTCACCGTCCTGTAACTCGGCACCTGAGAGGTGTAGACCGTGTTTGAAAAAGCAATAAGCTTTCGCTCCCAGCCTAGAGCATGAATCAGAGCACGATTTGCGTCTAACACAAACTCATTGTTTTCACCGTCCTGTAACTCGGCACCTGAGAGGTGTAGACCGTGTTTGAAAAAGCATTATGCTTGCGCTCCCAGCCTAGAGCATGAATCAGAGCACGATTCGCGTCTAACACAAACTCACTGTTTTCACCGTCCTGTAACTCGGCACCTGAGAGGTGTAGACCGTGTTTGAAAAAGCAGTAAGCTTGAGCTCCCAGCCTAGAGCATGAATCAGAGCACGATTCGCGTCTAACACAAACTCACTGTTTTCACCGTCCTGTAACTCGGCACCTGAGAGGTGTAGACCGTGTTTGAAAAAGCAATAAGCTTTCGCTCCCCGCCTAGAGCATGAATCAGAGCACGATTCGCGTCTAACACAAACTCACTGTTTTCACCGTCCTGTACCTCGGCACCTGAGAGGTGTAGACCGTGTTTGAAAAAGCAATAAGCTTGCGCTCCCAGCCTAAAGCATGAAACAGAGCACGATTCGCGTCTAACACAAACTCACTGTTTTCACCGTCCTGTAACTCGGCACCTGAGAGGTGTAGACCGTGTTTGAAAAAGTAATAAGCTTGAGCTCCAAGCCTAGAGCGTGAATCAGAGCACGATTCGCGTCTAACACAAACTCACTGTTTTCACCGTCCTCTAACTCGGCACCTGAGAGGTGTAGACCGTGTTTGAAAAAGCAATAAGCTTGCGCTCCCAGCCTAGAGCATGTATCAGAGCACGATTCGCGTCTAACACAAACTCACTGTTTTCACCGTCCTGTACCTCGGCACCTGAGAGGTGTAGACCGTGTTTGAAAAAGCAATAAGCTTGCGCTCCCAGCCTAGAGCATGAATCAGAGCACGATTCGCGTCTAACACAAACTCACTGTTTTCACCGTCCTGTACCTCGGCACCTGAGAGGTGTAGACCGTGTTTGAAAAAGCAATAAGCTTGAGCTCCCAGCCTAGAGCATGAATCAGAGCACGATTCGCGTCTAACACAAACTCACTGTTTTCACCGTCCTGTACCTCGGCACCTGAGAGGTGTAGACCGTGTTTGAAAAAGCAATAAGCTTGCGCTCCCAGCCTAAAGCATGAAACAGAGCACGATTCGCGTCTAACACAAACTCACTGTTTTCACCGTCCTGTAACTCGGCACCTGAGAGGTGTAGACCGTGTTTGAAAAAGCAATAAGCTTGAGCTCCCAGCCTAGAGCATGAATCAGAGCACGATTCGCGTCTAACACAAACTCACTGTTTTCACCGTCCTGTACCTCGGCACCTGAGGAGGTGTAGACCGTGTTTGAAAAAGCAATAAGCTTGCGCTCCCAGCCTAAAGCATGAAACAGAGCACGACTCGCGTCTAACACAAACTCACTGTTTTCACCGTCCTGTAACTCGGCACCTGAGAGGTGTAGACCGTGTTTGAAAAAGTAATAAGCTTTCGCTCCAAGCCTAGAGCGTGAATCAGAGCACGATTCGCGTCTAACACAAACTCACTGTTTTCACCGTCCTGTAACTCGGCACCTGAGAGGTGTAGACCGTGTTTGAAAAAGCATTACGCTTGCGCTCCCAGCCTAGAGCATGAATCAGAGCACGATTCGCGTCTAACACAAACTCACTGTTTTCACCGTCCTGTAACTCGGCACCTGAGAGGTGTAGACCGTGTTTGAAAAAGCAATAAGCTTGAGCTCCCAGCCTAGAGCATAAATCAGAGCACGATTCGCGTCTAACACAAACTCATTGTTTTCACCGTCCTGTAACTCGGCACCTGAGAGGTGTAGACCGTGTTTGAAAAAGCAATAAGCTTGCGCTCCCAGCCTAAAGCATGAATCAGAGCACGACTCGCGTCTAACACAAACTCACTGTTTTCACCGTCCTGTAACTCGGCACCTGAGAGGTGTAGACCGTGTTTGAAAAAGTAATAAGCTTTCGCTCCAAGCCTAGAGCGTGAATCAGAGCACGATTCGCGTCTAACACAAACTCACTGTTTTCACCGTCCTGTAACTCGGCACCTGAGAGGTGTAGAGCGTGTTTGAAAAAGCAATAAGCTTGAGCTCCCAGCCTAGAGCATGAATCAGAGCACGATTCGCGTCTAACACAAACTCATTGTTTTCACAGTCCTGTAACTCGGCACCTGAGAGGTGTAGACCGTGTTTGAAAAAGCATTACGCTTGCGCTCCCAGCCTAGAGCATGAATCAGAGCACGATTCGCGTCTAACACAAACTCATTGTTTTCACAGTCCTGTAACTCGGCACCTGAGAGGTGTAGACCGTGTTTGAAAAAGCATTACGCTTGCGCTCCCAGCCTAGAGCATGTATCAGAGCACGATTCGCGTCTAACACAAACTCACTGTTTTCACCGTCCTGTAACTCGGCACCTGAGAGGTGTAGACCGTGTTTGAAAAAGCAATAAGCTTGCGCTCCCAGCCTAAAGCATGAAACAGAGCACGATTCGCGTCTAACACAAACGCACTGTTTTCACCGTCCTGTAACTCGGCACCTGAGAGGTGTAGACCGTGTTTGAAAAAGCAATAAGCTTGATCTCCCAGCCTAGAGCATGAATCAGAGCACGATTCGCGTCTAACCCAAACTCACTGTTTTCACCGTCCTGTACCTCGGCACCTGAGAGGTGTAGACCGTGTTTGAAAAAGCAATAAGCTTGCGCTCCCAGCCTAAAGCATGAAACAGAGCACGATTCGCGTCTAACACAAACTCACTGTTTTCACCGTCCTGTAACTCGGCACCTGAGAGGTGTAGACCGTGTTTGAAAAAGCAATAAGCTTGAGCTCCCAGCCTAGAGCATGAATCAGAGCACGATTCGCGTCTAACACAAACTCACTGTTTTCACCGTCCTGTACCTCGGCACCTGAGAGGTGTAGACCGTGTTTGAAAAAGCAATAAGCTTGCGCTCCCAGCCTAGAGCATGAATCAGAGCACGATTCGCGTCTAACACAAACTCATTGTTTTCACAGTCCTGTAACTCGGCACCTGAGAGGTGTAGACCGTGTTTGAAAAAGCATTACGCTTGCGCTCCCAGCCTAGAGCATGAATCAGAGCACGATTCGCGTCTAACACAAACTCATTGTTTTCACCGTCCTGTAACTCGGCACCTGAGAGGTGTAGACCGTGTTTGAAAAAGCATTACGCTTGCGCTCCCAGCCTAGAGCATGAATCAGAGCACGATTCGCGTCTAACACAAACTCACTGTTTTCACCGTCCTGTAACTCGGCACCTGAGAGGTGTAGACCGTGTTTGAAAAAGCAGTAAGCTTGAGCTCCCAGCCTAGAGCATGAATCAGAGCACGATTCGCGTCTAACACAAACTCACTGTTTTCACCGTCCTGTAACTCGGCACCTGAGAGGTGTAGACCGTGTTTGAAAAAGCAATAAGCTTGAGCTCCCCGCCTAGAGCATGAATCAGAGCACGATTCGCGTCTAACACAAACTCACTGTTTTCACCGTCCTGTACCTCGGCACCTGAGAGGTGTAGACCGTGTTTGAAAAAGCATTACGCTTGCGCTCCCAGCCTAGAGCATGAATCAGAGCACGATTTGCGTCTAACACAAACTCATTGTTTTCACCGTCCTGTAACTCGGCACCTGAGAGGTGTAGACCGTGTTTGAAAAAGCATTACGCTTGCGCTCCCAGCCTAGAGCATGAATCAGAGCACGATTCGCGTCTAACACAAACTCACTGTTTTCACCGTCCTGTAACTCGGCACCTGAGAGGTGTAGACCGTGTTTGAAAAAGCAGTAAGCTTGAGCTCCCAGCCTAGAGCATGAATCAGAGCACGATTCGCGTCTAACACAAACTCACTGTTTTCACCGTCCTGTAACTCGGCACCTGAGAGGTGTAGACCGTGTTTGAAAAAGCAATAAGCTTGAGCTCCCCGCCTAGAGCATGAATCAGAGCACGATTCGCGTCTAACACAAACTCACTGTTTTCACCGTCCTGTACCTCGGCACCTGAGAGGTGTAGACCGTGTTTGAAAAAGCAATAAGCTTGCGCTCCCAGCCTAAAGCATGAAACAGAGCACGATTCGCGTCTAACACAAACTCACTGTTTTCACTGTCCTCTAACTCGGCACCTGAGAGGTGTAGACCGTGTTTGAAAAAGCAATAAGCTTGAGCTCCCAGCCTAGAGCATAAATCAGAGCACGATTCGCGTCTAACACAAACTCATTGTTTTCACCGTCCTGTAACTCGGCACCTGAGAGGTGTAGACCGTGTTTGAAAAAGCAATAAGCTTGCGCTCCCAGCCTAAAGCATGAATCAGAGCACGACTCGCGTCTAACACAAACTCACTGTTTTCAAAGTCCTGTAACTCGGCACCTGAGAGGTGTAGACCGTGTTTGAAAAAGTAATAAGCTTTCGCTCCAAGCCTAGAGCGTGAACCAGAGCACGATTCGCGTCTAACACAAACTCACTGTTTTCACCGTCCTCTAACTCGGCACCTGAGAGGTGTAGACCGTGTTTGAAAAAGCAATAAGCTTGCGCTCCCAGCCTAAAGCATGAATCAGAGCACGACTCGCGTCTAACACAAACTCACTGTTTTCACCGTCCTGTACCTCGGCACCTGAGAGGTGTAGACCGTGTTTGAAAAAGCAATAAGCTTGCGCTCCCAGCCTAAAGCATGAAACAGAGCACGATTCGCGTCTAACACAAACTCACTGTTTTCACCGTCCTGTAACTCGGCACCTGAGAGGTGTAGACCGTGTTTGAAAAAGCAATAAGCTTGAGCTCCCAGCCTAGAGCATGAATCAGAGCACGATTCGCGTCTAACACAAACTCACTGTTTTCACCGTCCTGTACCTCGGCACCTGAGAGGTGTAGACCGTGTTTGAAAAAGCAATAAGCTTGCGCTCCCAGCCTAAAGCATGAAACAGAGCACGATTCGCGTCTAACACAAACTCACTGTTTTCACCGTCCTGTAACTCGGCACCTGAGAGGTGTAGACCGTGTTTGAAAAAGTAATAAGCTTTCGCTCCAAGCCTAGAGCGTGAACCAGAGCACGATTCGCGTCTAACACAAACTCACTGTTTTCACCGTCCTCTAACTCGGCACCTGAGAGGTGTAGACCGTGTTTGAAAAAGCAATAAGCTTGCGCTCCCAGCCTAAAGCATGAATCAGAGCACGACTCGCGTCTAACACAAACTCACTGTTTTCACCGTCCTGTACCTCGGCACCTGAGAGGTGTAGACCGTGTTTGAAAAAGCAATAAGCTTGCGCTCCCAGCCTAAAGCATGAAACAGAGCACGATTCGCGTCTAACACAAACTCACTGTTTTCACCGTCCTGTACCTCGGCACCTGAGAGGTGTAGACCGTGTTTGAAAAAGCATTACGCTTGCGCTCCCAGCCTAGAGCATGAATCAGAGCACGATTCGCGGCTAACACAAACTCACTGTTTTCACCGTCCTGTACCTCGGCACCTGAGAGGTGTAGACCGTGTTTGAAAAAGCAATAAGCTTGCGCTCCCAGCCTAGAGCATGAATCAGAGCACGATTCGCGTCTAACACAAACTCATTGTTTTCACAGTCCTGTAACTCGGCACCTGAGAGGTGTAGACCGTGTTTGAAAAAGCATTACGCTTGCGCTCCCAGCCTAGAGCATGAATCAGAGCACGATTCGCGTCTAACACAAACTCATTGTTTTCACCGTCCTGTAACTCGGCACCTGAGAGGTGTAGACCGTGTTTGAAAAAGCATTACGCTTGCGCTCCCAGCCTAGAGCATGAATCAGAGCACGATTCGCGTCTAACACAAACTCACTGTTTTCACCGTCCTGTAACTCGGCACCTGAGAGGTGTAGACCGTGTTTGAAAAAGCAGTAAGCTTGAGCTCCCAGCCTAGAGCATGAATCAGAGCACGATTCGCGTCTAACACAAACTCACTGTTTTCACCGTCCTGTAACTCGGCACCTGAGAGGTGTAGACCGTGTTTGAAAAAGCAATAAGCTTGAGCTCCCCGCCTAGAGCATGAATCAGAGCACGATTCGCGTCTAACACAAACTCACTGTTTTCACCGTCCTGTACCTCGGCACCTGAGAGGTGTAGACCGTGTTTGAAAAAGCAATAAGCTTGCGCTCCCAGCCTAAAGCATGAAACAGAGCACGATTCGCGTCTAACACAAACTCACTGTTTTCACTGTCCTCTAACTCGGCACCTGAGAGGTGTAGACCGTGTTTGAAAAAGCAATAAGCTTGAGCTCCCAGCCTAGAGCATAAATCAGAGCACGATTCGCGTCTAACACAAACTCATTGTTTTCACCGTCCTGTAACTCGGCACCTGAGAGGTGTAGACCGTGTTTGAAAAAGCAATAAGCTTGCGCTCCCAGCCTAAAGCATGAATCAGAGCACGACTCGCGTCTAACACAAACTCACTGTTTTCACCGTCCTGTAACTCGGCACCTGAGAGGTGTAGACCGTGTTTGAAAAAGTAATAAGCTTTCGCTCCAAGCCTAGAGCGTGAACCAGAGCACGATTCGCGTCTAACACAAACTCACTGTTTTCACCGTCCTCTAACTCGGCACCTGAGAGGTGTAGACCGTGTTTGAAAAAGCAATAAGCTTGCGCTCCCAGCCTAAAGCATGAATCAGAGCACGACTCGCGTCTAACACAAACTCACTGTTTTCACCGTCCTGTACCTCGGCACCTGAGAGGTGTAGACCGTGTTTGAAAAAGCAATAAGCTTGCGCTCCCAGCCTAAAGCATGAAACAGAGCACGATTCGCGTCTAACACAAACTCACTGTTTTCACCGTCCTGTAACTCGGCACCTGAGAGGTGTAGACCGTGTTTGAAAAAGCAATAAGCTTGAGCTCCCAGCCTAGAGCATGAATCAGAGCACGATTCGCGTCTAACACAAACTCACTGTTTTCACCGTCCTGTACCTCGGCACCTGAGAGGTGTAGACCGTGTTTGAAAAAGCAATAAGCTTGCGCTCCCAGCCTAAAGCATGAAACAGAGCACGATTCGCGTCTAACACAAACTCACTGTTTTCACCGTCCTGTAACTCGGCACCTGAGAGGTGTAGACCGTGTTTGAAAAAGCAATAAGCTTGCGCTCCCAGCCTAGAGCGTGAAGCAGAGCACGATTCGCGTCTAACACAAACTCACTGTTTTCACCGTCCTGTAACTCGGCACCTGAGAGGTGTAGACCGTGTTTGAAAAAGCAATAAGCTTGCGCTCCCAGCCTAAAGCATGAATCAGAGCACGACTCGCGTCTAACACAAACTCACTGTTTTCACCGTCCTGTACCTCGGCACCTGAGAGGTGTAGACCGTGTTTGAAAAAGCATTACGCTTGCGCTCCCAGCCTAGAGCATGAATCAGAGCACGATTCGCGGCTAACACAAACTCACTGTTTTCACCGTCCTGTACCTCGGCACCTGAGAGGTGTAGACCGTGTTTGAAAAAGCAATAAGCTTGCGCTCCCAGCCTAGAGCATGAATCAGAGCACGATTCGCGTCTAACACAAACTCATTGTTTTCACAGTCCTGTAACTCGGCACCTGAGAGGTGTAGACCGTGTTTGAAAAAGCATTACGCTTGCGCTCCCAGCCTAGAGCATGAATCAGAGCACGATTCGCGTCTAACACAAACTCATTGTTTTCACCGTCCTGTAACTCGGCACCTGAGAGGTGTAGACCGTGTTTGAAAAAGCATTACGCTTGCGCTCCCAGCCTAGAGCATGAATCAGAGCACGATTCGCGTCTAACACAAACTCACTGTTTTCACCGTCCTGTAACTCGGCACCTGAGAGGTGTAGACCGTGTTTGAAAAAGCAGTAAGCTTGAGCTCCCAGCCTAGAGCATGAATCAGAGCACGATTCGCGTCTAACACAAACTCACTGTTTTCACCGTCCTGTAACTCGGCACCTGAGAGGTGTAGACCGTGTTTGAAAAAGCAATAAGCTTGAGCTCCCCGCCTAGAGCATGAATCAGAGCACGATTCGCGTCTAACACAAACTCACTGTTTTCACCGTCCTGTACCTCGGCACCTGAGAGGTGTAGACCGTGTTTGAAAAAGCAATAAGCTTGCGCTCCCAGCCTAAAGCATGAAACAGAGCACGATTCGCGTCTAACACAAACTCACTGTTTTCACTGTCCTCTAACTCGGCACCTGAGAGGTGTAGACCGTGTTTGAAAAAGCAATAAGCTTGAGCTCCCAGCCTAGAGCATAAATCAGAGCACGATTCGCGTCTAACACAAACTCATTGTTTTCACCGTCCTGTAACTCGGCACCTGAGAGGTGTAGACCGTGTTTGAAAAAGCAATAAGCTTGCGCTCCCAGCCTAAAGCATGAATCAGAGCACGACTCGCGTCTAACACAAACTCACTGTTTTCACCGTCCTGTAACTCGGCACCTGAGAGGTGTAGACCGTGTTTGAAAAAGTAATAAGCTTTCGCTCCAAGCCTAGAGCGTGAACCAGAGCACGATTCGCGTCTAACACAAACTCACTGTTTTCACCGTCCTCTAACTCGGCACCTGAGAGGTGTAGACCGTGTTTGAAAAAGCAATAAGCTTGCGCTCCCAGCCTAAAGCATGAATCAGAGCACGACTCGCGTCTAACACAAACTCACTGTTTTCACCGTCCTGTACCTCGGCACCTGAGAGGTGTAGACCGTGTTTGAAAAAGCAATAAGCTTGCGCTCCCAGCCTAAAGCATGAAACAGAGCACGATTCGCGTCTAACACAAACTCACTGTTTTCACCGTCCTGTAACTCGGCACCTGAGAGGTGTAGACCGTGTTTGAAAAAGCAATAAGCTTTCGCTCCCAGCCTAGAGCATGAATCAGAGCACGATTCGCGTCTAACACAAACTCACTGTTTTCACCGTCCTGTACCTCGGCACCTGAGAGGTGTAGACCGTGTTTGAAAAAGCAATAAGCTTGCGCTCCCAGCCTAAAGCATGAAACAGAGCACGATTCGCGTCTAACACAAACTCACTGTTTTCACCGTCCTGTAACTCGGCACCTGAGAGGTGTAGACCGTGTTTGAAAAAGCAATAAGCTTGCGCTCCCAGCCTAGAGCGTGAAGCAGAGCACGATTCGCGTCTAACACAAACTCACTGTTTTCACCGTCCTGTAACTCGGCACCTGAGAGGTGTAGACCGTGTTTGAAAAAGCAATAAGCTTGCGCTCCCAGCCTAAAGCATGAATCAGAGCACGACTCGCGTCTAACACAAACTCACTGTTTTCACCGTCCTGTACCTCGGCACCTGAGAGGTGTAGACCGTGTTTGAAAAAGCATTACGCTTGCGCTCCCAGCCTAGAGCATGAATCAGAGCACGATTCGTGTCTAACACAAACTCACTGTTTTCACCGTCCTGTACCTCGGCACCTGAGAGGTGTAGACCGTGTTTGAAAAAGCAATAAGCTTGCGCTCCCAGCCTAGAGCATGAATCAGAGCACGATTCGCGTCTAACACAAACTCATTGTTTTCACAGTCCTGTAACTCGGCACCTGAGAGGTGTAGACCGTGTTTGAAAAAGCATTACGCTTGCGCTCCCAGCCTAAAGCATGAAACAGAGCACGATTCGCGTCTAACACAAACTCACTGTTTTCACCGTCCTCTAACTCGGCACCTGAGAGGTGTAGACCGTGTTTGAAAAAGCAATAAGCTTGAGCTCCCAGCCTAGAGCATAAATCAGAGCACGATTCGCGTCTAACACAAACTCATTGTTTTCACCGTCCTGTAACTCGGCACCTGAGAGGTGTAGACCGTGTTTGAAAAAGCAATAAGCTTGCGCTCCCAGCTTAAAGCATGAAACAGAGCACGATTCGCGTCTAACACAAACTCACTGTTTTCACCGTCCTGTACCTCGGCACCTGAGAGGTGTAGACCGTGTTTGAAAAAGCAATAAGCTTGAGCTCCCAGCCTAGAGCATGAATCAGAGCACGATTCGCGTCTAACACAAACTCATTGTTTTCACAGTCCTGTAACTCGGCACCTGAGAGGTGTAGACCGTGTTTGAAAAAGCATTACGCTTGCGCTCCCAGCCTAGAGCATGAATCAGAGCACGATTCGCGTCTAACACAAACTCACTGTTTTCACCGTCCTGTAACTCGGCACCTGAGAGGTGTAGACCGTGTTTGAAAAAGCAGTAAGCTTGAGCTCCCAGCCTAGAGCATGAATCAGAGCACGATTCGCGTCTAACACAAACTCACTGTTTTCACCGTCCTGTAACTCGGCACCTGAGAGGTGTAGACCGTGTTTGAAAAAGCAATAAGCTTGAGCTCCCCGCCTAGAGCATGAATCAGAGCACGATTCGCGTCTAACACAAACTCACTGTTTTCACCGTCCTGTACCTCGGCACCTGAGAGGTGTAGACCGTGTTTGAAAAAGCAATAAGCTTGCGCTCCCAGCCTAAAGCATGAAACAGAGCACGATTCGCGTCTAACACAAACTCACTGTTTTCACTGTCCTCTAACTCGGCACCTGAGAGGTGTAGACCGTGTTTGAAAAAGCAATAAGCTTGAGCTCCCAGCCTAGAGCATAAATCAGAGCACGATTCGCGTCTAACACAAACTCACTGTTTTCACCGTCCTGTAACTCGGCACCTGAGAGGTGTAGACCGTGTTTGAAAAAGCAATAAGCTTGAGCTCCCAGCCTAGAGCATGAAACAGAGCACGATTCGCGTCTAACACAAACTCACTGTTTTCACCGTCCTGTAACTCGGCACCTGAGAGGTGTAGACCGTGTTTGAAAAAGTAATAAGCTTTCGCTCCAAGCCTAGAGCGTGAACCAGAGCACGATTCGCGTCTAACACAAACTCACTGTTTTCACCGTCCTCTAACTCGGCACCTGAGAGGTGTAGACCGTGTTTGAAAAAGCAATAAGCTTGCGCTCCCAGCCTAAAGCATGAATCAGAGCACGACTCGCGTCTAACACAAACTCACTGTTTTCACCGTCCTGTACCTCGGCACCTGAGAGGTGCAGACCGTGTTTGAAAAAGCATTACGCTTGCGCTCCCAGCCTAGAGCATGAATCAGAGCACGATTCGCGTCTAACACAAACTCACTGTTTTCACCGTCCTGTACCTCGGCACCTGAGAGGTGTAGACCGTGTTTGAAAAAGCAATAAGCTTGCGCTCCCAGCCTAGAGCATGAATCAGAGCACGATTCGCGTCTAACACAAACTCATTGTTTTCACAGTCCTGTAACTCGGCACCTGAGAGGTGTAGACCGTGTTTGAAAAAGCATTACGCTTGCGCTCCCAGCCTAGAGCATGAATCAGAGCACGATTTGCGTCTAACACAAACTCATTGTTTTCACCGTCCTGTAACTCGGCACCTGAGAGGTGTAGACCGTGTTTGAAAAAGCATTATGCTTGCGCTCCCAGCCTAGAGCATGAATCAGAGCACGATTCGCGTCTAACACAAACTCACTGTTTTCACCGTCCTGTAACTCGGCACCTGAGAGGTGTAGACCGTGTTTGAAAAAGCAGTAAGCTTGAGCTCCCAGCCTAGAGCATGAATCAGAGCACGATTCGCGTCTAACACAAACTCACTGTTTTCACCGTCCTGTAACTCGGCACCTGAGAGGTGTAGACCGTGTTTGAAAAAGCAATAAGCTTTCGCTCCCAGCCTAGAGCATGAATCAGAGCACGATTTGCGTCTAACACAAACTCATTGTTTTCACCGTCCTGTAACTCGGCACCTGAGAGGTGTAGACCGTGTTTGAAAAAGCATTATGCTTGCGCTCCCAGCCTAGAGCATGAATCAGAGCACGATTCGCGTCTAACACAAACTCACTGTTTTCACCGTCCTGTAACTCGGCACCTGAGAGGTGTAGACCGTGTTTGAAAAAGCAGTAAGCTTGAGCTCCCAGCCTAGAGCATGAATCAGAGCACGATTCGCGTCTAACACAAACTCACTGTTTTCACCGTCCTGTAACTCGGCACCTGAGAGGTGTAGACCGTGTTTGAAAAAGCAATAAGCTTTCGCTCCCCGCCTAGAGCATGAATCAGAGCACGATTCGCGTCTAACACAAACTCACTGTTTTCACCGTCCTGTACCTCGGCACCTGAGAGGTGTAGACCGTGTTTGAAAAAGCAATAAGCTTGCGCTCCCAGCCTAAAGCATGAAACAGAGCACGATTCGCGTCTAACACAAACTCACTGTTTTCACCGTCCTGTAACTCGGCACCTGAGAGGTGTAGACCGTGTTTGAAAAAGTAATAAGCTTGAGCTCCAAGCCTAGAGCGTGAATCAGAGCACGATTCGCGTCTAACACAAACTCACTGTTTTCACCGTCCTGTAACTCGGCACCTGAGAGGTGTAGACCGTGTTTGAAAAAGCAATAAGCTTTCGCTCCCAGCCTAGAGCATGAATCAGAGCACGATTTGCGTCTAACACAAACTCATTGTTTTCACCGTCCTGTAACTCGGCACCTGAGAGGTGTAGACCGTGTTTGAAAAAGCATTATGCTTGCGCTCCCAGCCTAGAGCATGAATCAGAGCACGATTCGCGTCTAACACAAACTCACTGTTTTCACCGTCCTGTAACTCGGCACCTGAGAGGTGTAGACCGTGTTTGAAAAAGCAGTAAGCTTGAGCTCCCAGCCTAGAGCATGAATCAGAGCACGATTCGCGTCTAACACAAACTCACTGTTTTCACCGTCCTGTAACTCGGCACCTGAGAGGTGTAGACCGTGTTTGAAAAAGCAATAAGCTTTCGCTCCCCGCCTAGAGCATGAATCAGAGCACGATTCGCGTCTAACACAAACTCACTGTTTTCACCGTCCTGTACCTCGGCACCTGAGAGGTGTAGACCGTGTTTGAAAAAGCAATAAGCTTGCGCTCCCAGCCTAAAGCATGAAACAGAGCACGATTCGCGTCTAACACAAACTCACTGTTTTCACCGTCCTGTAACTCGGCACCTGAGAGGTGTAGACCGTGTTTGAAAAAGTAATAAGCTTGAGCTCCAAGCCTAGAGCGTGAATCAGAGCACGATTCGCGTCTAACACAAACTCACTGTTTTCACCGTCCTCTAACTCGGCACCTGAGAGGTGTAGACCGTGTTTGAAAAAGCAATAAGCTTGCGCTCCCAGCCTAGAGCATGTATCAGAGCACGATTCGCGTCTAACACAAACTCACTGTTTTCACCGTCCTGTACCTCGGCACCTGAGAGGTACGATTCGCGTCTAACACAAACTCACTGTTTTCACCGTCCTGTACCTCGGCACCTGAGAGGTGTAGAGCGTGTTTGAAAAAGCAATAAGCTTGAGCTCCCAGCCTAGAGCATGAATCAGAGCACGATTCGCGTCTAACACAAACTCACTGTTTTCACCGTCCTGTACCTCGGCACCTGAGAGGTGTAGACCGTGTTTGAAAAAGCAATAAGCTTGCGCTCCCAGCCTAGAGCATGAATCAGAGCACGATTCGCGTCTAACACAAACTCACTGTTTTCACCGTCCTGTACCTCGGCACCTGAGAGGTGTAGACCGTGTTTGAAAAAGCAATAAGCTTGAGCTCCCAGCCTAGAGCATGAATCAGAGCACGATTCGCGTCTAACACAAACTCACTGTTTTCACCGTCCTGTACCTCGGCACCTGAGAGGTGTAGACCGTGTTTGAAAAAGCAATAAGCTTGCGCTCCCAGCCTAAAGCATGAAACAGAGCACGATTCGCGTCTAACACAAACTCACTGTTTTCACCGTCCTGTAACTCGGCACCTGAGAGGTGTAGACCGTGTTTGAAAAAGCAATAAGCTTCAGCTCCCAGCCTAGAGCATGAATCAGAGCACGATTCGCGTCTAACACAAACTCACTGTTTTCACCGTCCTGTACCTCGGCACCTGAGAGGTGTAGACCGTGTTTGAAAAAGCAATAAGCTTGCGCTCCCAGCCTAAAGCATGAAACAGAGCACGATTCGCGTCTAACACAAACTCACTGTTTTCACCGTCCTGTAACTCGGCACCTGAGAGGTGTAGACCGTGTTTGAAAAAGCAATAAGCTTGCGCTCCCAGCCTAGAGCGTGAAGCAGAGCACGATTCGCGTCTAACACAAACTCACTGTTTTCACCGTCCTGTAACTCGGCACCTGAGAGGTGTAGACCGTGTTTGAAAAAGTAATAAGCTTGAGCTCCAAGCCTAGAGCGTGAATCAGAGCACGATTCGCGTCTAACACAAACTCACTGTTTTCACCGTCCTCTAACTCGGCACCTGAGAGGTGTAGACCGTGTTTGAAAAAGCAATCAGCTTGCGCTCCCAGCCTAAAGCATGAATCAGAGCACGACTCGCGTCTAACACAAACTCACTGTTTTCACCGTCCTGTACCTCGGCACCTGAGAGGTGTAGACCGTGTTTGAAAAAGCATTACGCTTGCGCTCCCAGCCTAGAGCATGAATCAGAGCACGATTCGCGTCTAACACAAACTCATTGTTTTCACAGTCCTGTAACTCGGCACCTGAGAGGTGTAGACCGTGTTTGAAAAAGCATTACGCTTGCGCTCCCAGCCTAGAGCATGAATCAGAGCACGATTCGCGTCTAACACAAACTCATTGTTTTCACCGTCCTGTAACTCGGCACCTGAGAGGTGTAGACCGTGTTTGAAAAAGCATTACGCTTGCGCTCCCAGCCTGAAGCATGAATCAGAGCACGATTCGCGTCTAACACAAACTCACTGTTTTCACCGTCCTGTAACTCGGCACCTGAGAGGTGTAGACCGTGTTTGAAAAAGCAGTAAGCTTGAGCTCCCAGCCTAGAGCATGAATCAGAGCACGATTCGCGTCTAACACAAACTCACTGTTTTCACCGTCCTGTAACTCGGCACCTGAGAGATGTAGACCGTGTTTGAAAAAGCAATAAGCTTTCGCTCCCCGCCTAGAGCATGAATCAGAGCACGATTCGCGTCTAACACAAACTCACTGTTTTCACCGTCCTGTACCTCGGCACCTGAGAGGTGTAGACCGTGTTTGAAAAAGCAATAAGCTTGCGCTCCCAGCCTAAAGCATGAAACAGAGCACGATTCGCGTCTAACACAAACTCACTGTTTTCACCGTCCTGTAACTCGGCACCTGAGAGGTGTAGACCGTGTTTGAAAAAGCAATAAGCTTGAGCTCCCAGCCTAGAGCATAAATCAGAGCACGATTCGCGTCCAACACAAACTCACTGTTTTCACCGTCCTGTAACTCGGCACCTGAGAGGTGTAGACCGTGTTTGAAAAAGCAATAAGCTTGCGCTCCCAGCCTAAAGCATGAATCAGAGCACGACTCGCGTCTAACACAAACTCACTGTTTTCACCGTCCTGTACCTCGGCACCTGAGAGGTGCAGACCGTGTTTGAAAAAGCATTACGCTTGCGCTCCCAGCCTAGAGCATGAATCAGAGCACGATTCGCGTCTAACACAAACTCACTGTTTTCACCGTCCTGTACCTCGGCACCTGAGAGGTGTAGACCGTGTTTGAAAAAGCAATAAGCTTGCGCTCCCAGCCTAGAGCATGAATCAGAGCACGATTCGCGTCTAACACAAACTCATTGTTTTCACAGTCCTGTAACTCGGCACCTGAGAGGTGTAGACCGTGTTTGAAAAAGCATTACGCTTGCGCTCCCAGCCTAGAGCATGAATCAGAGCACGATTTGCGTCTAACACAAACTCATTGTTTTCACCGTCCTGTAACTCGGCACCTGAGAGGTGTAGACCGTGTTTGAAAAAGCATTATGCTTGCGCTCCCAGCCTAGAGCATGAATCAGAGCACGATTCGCGTCTAACACAAACTCACTGTTTTCACCGTCCTGTAACTCGGCACCTGAGAGGTGTAGACCGTGTTTGAAAAAGCAGTAAGCTTGAGCTCCCAGCCTAGAGCATGAATCAGAGCACGATTCGCGTCTAACACAAACTCACTGTTTTCACCGTCCTGTAACTCGGCACCTGAGAGGTGTAGACCGTGTTTGAAAAAGCAATAAGCTTTCGCTCCCAGCCTAGAGCATGAATCAGAGCACGATTTGCGTCTAACACAAACTCATTGTTTTCACCGTCCTGTAACTCGGCACCTGAGAGGTGTAGACCGTGTTTGAAAAAGCATTATGCTTGCGCTCCCAGCCTAGAGCATGAATCAGAGCACGATTCGCGTCTAACACAAACTCACTGTTTTCACCGTCCTGTAACTCGGCACCTGAGAGGTGTAGACCGTGTTTGAAAAAGCAGTAAGCTTGAGCTCCCAGCCTAGAGCATGAATCAGAGCACGATTCGCGTCTAACACAAACTCACTGTTTTCACCGTCCTGTAACTCGGCACCTGAGAGGTGTAGACCGTGTTTGAAAAAGCAATAAGCTTTCGCTCCCCGCCTAGAGCATGAATCAGAGCACGATTCGCGTCTAACACAAACTCACTGTTTTCACCGTCCTGTACCTCGGCACCTGAGAGGTGTAGACCGTGTTTGAAAAAGCAATAAGCTTGCGCTCCCAGCCTAAAGCATGAAACAGAGCACGATTCGCGTCTAACACAAACTCACTGTTTTCACCGTCCTGTAACTCGGCACCTGAGAGGTGTAGACCGTGTTTGAAAAAGTAATAAGCTTGAGCTCCAAGCCTAGAGCGTGAATCAGAGCACGATTCGCGTCTAACACAAACTCACTGTTTTCACCGTCCTGTAACTCGGCACCTGAGAGGTGTAGACCGTGTTTGAAAAAGCAATAAGCTTTCGCTCCCAGCCTAGAGCATGAATCAGAGCACGATTTGCGTCTAACACAAACTCATTGTTTTCACCGTCCTGTAACTCGGCACCTGAGAGGTGTAGACCGTGTTTGAAAAAGCATTATGCTTGCGCTCCCAGCCTAGAGCATGAATCAGAGCACGATTCGCGTCTAACACAAACTCACTGTTTTCACCGTCCTGTAACTCGGCACCTGAGAGGTGTAGACCGTGTTTGAAAAAGCAGTAAGCTTGAGCTCCCAGCCTAGAGCATGAATCAGAGCACGATTCGCGTCTAACACAAACTCACTGTTTTCACCGTCCTGTAACTCGGCACCTGAGAGGTGTAGACCGTGTTTGAAAAAGCAATAAGCTTTCGCTCCCCGCCTAGAGCATGAATCAGAGCACGATTCGCGTCTAACACAAACTCACTGTTTTCACCGTCCTGTACCTCGGCACCTGAGAGGTGTAGACCGTGTTTGAAAAAGCAATAAGCTTGCGCTCCCAGCCTAAAGCATGAAACAGAGCACGATTCGCGTCTAACACAAACTCACTGTTTTCACCGTCCTGTAACTCGGCACCTGAGAGGTGTAGACCGTGTTTGAAAAAGTAATAAGCTTGAGCTCCAAGCCTAGAGCGTGAATCAGAGCACGATTCGCGTCTAACACAAACTCACTGTTTTCACCGTCCTCTAACTCGGCACCTGAGAGGTGTAGACCGTGTTTGAAAAAGCAATAAGCTTGCGCTCCCAGCCTAGAGCATGTATCAGAGCACGATTCGCGTCTAACACAAACTCACTGTTTTCACCGTCCTGTACCTCGGCACCTGAGAGGTACGATTCGCGTCTAACACAAACTCACTGTTTTCACCGTCCTGTACCTCGGCACCTGAGAGGTGTAGAGCGTGTTTGAAAAAGCAATAAGCTTGAGCTCCCAGCCTAGAGCATGAATCAGAGCACGATTCGCGTCTAACACAAACTCACTGTTTTCACCGTCCTGTACCTCGGCACCTGAGAGGTGTAGACCGTGTTTGAAAAAGCAATAAGCTTGCGCTCCCAGCCTAGAGCATGAATCAGAGCACGATTCGCGTCTAACACAAACTCACTGTTTTCACCGTCCTGTACCTCGGCACCTGAGAGGTGTAGACCGTGTTTGAAAAAGCAATAAGCTTGAGCTCCCAGCCTAGAGCATGAATCAGAGCACGATTCGCGTCTAACACAAACTCACTGTTTTCACCGTCCTGTACCTCGGCACCTGAGAGGTGTAGACCGTGTTTGAAAAAGCAATAAGCTTGCGCTCCCAGCCTAAAGCATGAAACAGAGCACGATTCGCGTCTAACACAAACTCACTGTTTTCACCGTCCTGTAACTCGGCACCTGAGAGGTGTAGACCGTGTTTGAAAAAGCAATAAGCTTCAGCTCCCAGCCTAGAGCATGAATCAGAGCACGATTCGCGTCTAACACAAACTCACTGTTTTCACCGTCCTGTACCTCGGCACCTGAGAGGTGTAGACCGTGTTTGAAAAAGCAATAAGCTTGCGCTCCCAGCCTAAAGCATGAAACAGAGCACGATTCGCGTCTAACACAAACTCACTGTTTTCACCGTCCTGTAACTCGGCACCTGAGAGGTGTAGACCGTGTTTGAAAAAGCAATAAGCTTGCGCTCCCAGCCTAGAGCGTGAAGCAGAGCACGATTCGCGTCTAACACAAACTCACTGTTTTCACCGTCCTGTAACTCGGCACCTGAGAGGTGTAGACCGTGTTTGAAAAAGTAATAAGCTTGAGCTCCAAGCCTAGAGCGTGAATCAGAGCACGATTCGCGTCTAACACAAACTCACTGTTTTCACCGTCCTCTAACTCGGCACCTGAGAGGTGTAGACCGTGTTTGAAAAAGCAATCAGCTTGCGCTCCCAGCCTAAAGCATGAATCAGAGCACGACTCGCGTCTAACACAAACTCACTGTTTTCACCGTCCTGTACCTCGGCACCTGAGAGGTGTAGACCGTGTTTGAAAAAGCATTACGCTTGCGCTCCCAGCCTAGAGCATGAATCAGAGCACGATTCGCGTCTAACACAAACTCATTGTTTTCACAGTCCTGTAACTCGGCACCTGAGAGGTGTAGACCGTGTTTGAAAAAGCATTACGCTTGCGCTCCCAGCCTAGAGCATGAATCAGAGCACGATTCGCGTCTAACACAAACTCATTGTTTTCACCGTCCTGTAACTCGGCACCTGAGAGGTGTAGACCGTGTTTGAAAAAGCATTACGCTTGCGCTCCCAGCCTGAAGCATGAATCAGAGCACGATTCGCGTCTAACACAAACTCACTGTTTTCACCGTCCTGTAACTCGGCACCTGAGAGGTGTAGACCGTGTTTGAAAAAGCAGTAAGCTTGAGCTCCCAGCCTAGAGCATGAATCAGAGCACGATTCGCGTCTAACACAAACTCACTGTTTTCACCGTCCTGTAACTCGGCACCTGAGAGATGTAGACCGTGTTTGAAAAAGCAATAAGCTTTCGCTCCCCGCCTAGAGCATGAATCAGAGCACGATTCGCGTCTAACACAAACTCACTGTTTTCACCGTCCTGTACCTCGGCACCTGAGAGGTGTAGACCGTGTTTGAAAAAGCAATAAGCTTGCGCTCCCAGCCTAAAGCATGAAACAGAGCACGATTCGCGTCTAACACAAACTCACTGTTTTCACCGTCCTGTAACTCGGCACCTGAGAGGTGTAGACCGTGTTTGAAAAAGCAATAAGCTTGAGCTCCCAGCCTAGAGCATAAATCAGAGCACGATTCGCGTCCAACACAAACTCATTGTTTTCACCGTCCTGTAACTCGGCACCTGAGAGGTGTAGACCGTGTTTGAAAAAGCAATAAGCTTGCGCTCCCAGCTTAAAGCATGAAACAGAGCACGATTCGCGTCTAACACAAACTCACTGTTTTCACCGTCCTGTACCTCGGCACCTGAGAGGTATAGACCGTGTTTGAAAAAGCAATAAGCTTGAGCTCCCAGCCTAGAGCATGAATCAGAGCACGATTCGCGTCTAACACAAACTCATTGTTTTCACAGTCCTGTAACTCGGCACCTGAGAGGTGTAGACCGTGTTTGAAAAAGCATTACGCTTGCGCTCCCAGCCTAGAGCATGAATCAGAGCACGATTCGCGTCTAACACAAACTCACTGTTTTCACCGTCCTGTAACTCGGCACCTGAGAGGTGTAGACTGTGTTTGAAAAAGCAGTAAGCTTGAGCTCCCAGCCTAGAGCATGAATCAGAGCACGATTCGCGTCTAACACAAACTCACTGTTTTCACCGTCCTGTACCTCGGCACCTGAGAGGTGTAGATCGTGTTTGAAAAAGCAATAAGCTTGCGCTCCCAGCCTAAAGCATGAAACAGAGCACGATTCGCGTCTAACACAAACTCACTGTTTTCACCGTCCTGTAACTCGGCACCTGAGAGGTGTAGACCGTGTTTGAAAAAGTAATAAGCTTGAGCTCCAAGCCTAGAGCGTGAATCAGAGCACGATTCGCGTCTAACACAAACTCACTGTTTTCACCGTCCTCTAACTCGGCACCTGAGAGGTGTAGACCGTGTTTGAAAAAGCAATAAGCTTGAGCTCCCAGCCTAGAGCATGAATCAGAGCACGATTCGCGTCTAACACAAACTCACTGTTTTCACCGTCCTGTACCTCGGCACCTGAGAGGTGTAGACCGTGTTTGAAAAAGCAATAAGCTTGCGCTCCCAGCCTAAAGCATGAAACAGAGCACGATTCGCGTCTAACACAAACTCACTGTTTTCACCGTCCTGTAACTCGGCACCTGAGAGGTGTAGACCGTGTTTGAAAAAGCAATAAGCTTGAGCTCCCAGCCTAGAGCATGAATCAGAGCACGATTCGCGTCTAACACAAACTCACTGTTTTCACCGTCCTGTACCTCGGCACCTGAGAGGTGTAGACCGTGTTTGAAAAAGCAATAAGCTTGCGCTCCCAGCCTAAAGCATGAAACAGAGCACGATTCGCGTCTAACACAAACTCACTGTTTTCACCGTCCTGTAACTCGGCACCTGAGAGGTGTAGACCGTGTTTGAAAAAGCAATAAGCTTGCGCTCCCAGCCTAGAGCGTGAAGCAGAGCACGATTCGCGTCTAACACAAACTCACTGTTTTCACCGTCCTGTACCTCGGCACCTGAGAGGTATAGACCGTGTTTGAAAAAGCAATAAGCTTGAGCTCCCAGCCTAGAGCATGAATCAGAGCACGACTCGCGTCTAACACAAACTCACTGTTTTCACCGTCCTGTACCTCGGCACCTGAGAGGTATAGACCGTGTTTGAAAAAGCAATAAGCTTGAGCTCCCAGCCTAGAGCATGAATCAGAGCACGATTCGCGTCTAACACAAACTCATTGTTTTCACAGTCCTGTAACTCGGCACCTGAGAGGTGTAGACCGTGTTTGAAAAAGCATTACGCTTGCGCTCCCAGCCTAGAGCATGAATCAGAGCACGATTCGCGTCTAACACAAACTCACTGTTTTCACCGTCCTGTAACTCGGCACCTGAGAGGTGTAGACCGTGTTTGAAAAAGCAGTAAGCTTGAGCTCCCAGCCTAGAGCATGAATCAGAGCACGATTCGCGTCTAACACAAACTCACTGTTTTCACCGTCCTGTAACTCGGCACCTGAGAGGTGTAGACCGTGTTTGAAAAAGCAATAAGCTTGAGCTCCCCGCCTAGAGCATGAATCAGAGCACGATTCGCGTCTAACACAAACTCACTGTTTTCACCGTCCTGTACCTCGGCACCTGAGAGGTGTAGACCGTGTTTGAAAAAGCAATAAGCTTGCGCTCCCAGCCTAAAGCATGAATCAGAGCACGACTCGCGTCTAACACAAACTCACTGTTTTCACCGTCCTGTAACTCGGCACCTGAGAGGTGTAGACCGTGTTTGAAAAAGTAATAAGCTTTCGCTCCAAGCCTAGAGCGTGAATCAGAGCACGATTCGCGTCTAACACAAACTCACTGTTTTCACCGTCCTGTAACTCGGCACCTGAGAGGTGTAGACCGTGTTTGAAAAAGCATTACGCTTGCGCTCCCAGCCTAGAGCATGAATCAGAGCACGATTCGCGTCTAACACAAACTCACTGTTTTCACCGTCCTCTAACTCGGCACCTGAGAGGTGTAGACCGTGTTTGAAAAAGCAATAAGCTTGCGCTCCCAGCCTAAAGCATGAATCAGAGCACGACTCGCGTCTAACACAAACTCACTGTTTTCACCGTCCTGTACCTCGGCACCTGAGAGGTGTAGACCGTGTTTGAAAAAGCATTACGCTTGCGCTCCCAGCCTAGAGCATGAATCAGAGCACGATTCGCGTCTAACACAAACTCACTGTTTTCACCGTCCTGTACCTCGGCACCTGAGAGGTGTAGACCGTGTTTGAAAAAGCAATAAGCTTGCGCTCCCAGCCTAGAGCATGAATCAGAGCACGATTCGCGTCTAACACAAACTCATTGTTTTCACAGTCCTGTAACTCGGCACCTGAGAGGTGTAGACCGTGTTTGAAAAAGCATTACGCTTGCGCTCCCAGCCTAGAGCATGAATCAGAGCACGACTCGCGTCTAACACAAACTCACTGTTTTCACCGTCCTGTAACTCGGCACCTGAGAGGTGTAGACCGTGTTTGAAAAAGCAGTAAGCTTGAGCTCCCAGCCTAGAGCATGAATCAGAGCACGATTCGCGTCTAACACAAACTCACTGTTTTCACCGTCCTGTAACTCGGCACCTGAGAGATGTAGACCGTGTTTGAAAAAGCAATAAGCTTTCGCTCCCCGCCTAGAGCATGAATCAGAGTACGATTCGCGTCTAACACAAACTCACTGTTTTCACCGTCCTGTAACTCGGCACCTGAGAGGTGTAGACCGTGTTTGAAAAAGCAGTAAGCTTGCGCTCCCAGCCTAGAGCGTGAAGCAGAGCACGATTCGCGTCTAACACAAACTCACTGTTTTCACCGTCCTGTAACTCGGCACCTGAGAGGTGTAGACCGTGTTTGAAAAAGCAATAAGCTTGCGCTCCCAGCCTAAAGCATGAATCAGAGCACGACTCGCGTCTAACACAAACTCACTGTTTTCACCGTCCTGTAACTCGGCACCTGAGAGGTGTAGACCGTGTTTGAAAAAGCATTACGCTTGCGCTCCCAGCCTAGAGCATGAATCAGAGCACGATTCGCGTCTAACACAAACTCACTGTTTTCACCGTCCTGTAACTCGGCACCTGAGAGGTGTAGACCGTGTTTGAAAAAGCAGTAAGCTTGAGCTCCCAGCCTAGAGCATGAATCAGAGCACGATTCGCGTCTAACACAAACTCACTGTTTTCACCGTCCTGTAACTCGGCACCTGAGAGGTGTAGACCGTGTTTGAAAAAGCAATAAGCTTGAGCTCCCCGCCTAGAGCATGAATCAGAGCACGATTCGCGTCTAACACAAACTCACTGTTTTCACCGTCCTGTACCTCGGCACCTGAGAGGTGTAGACCGTGTTTGAAAAAGCAATAAGCTTGAGCTCCCAGCCTAGAGCATAAATCAGAGCACGATTCGCGTCTAACACAAACTCATTGTTTTCACCGTCCTGTAACTCGGCACCTGAGAGGTGTAGACCGTGTTTGAAAAAGCAATAAGCTTGCGCTCCCAGCCTAAAGCATGAATCAGAGCACGACTCGCGTCTAACACAAACTCACTGTTTTCACCGTCCTGTAACTCGGCACCTGAGAGGTGTAGACCGTGTTTGAAAAAGCATTACGCTTGCGCTCCCAGCCTAGAGCATGAATCAGAGCACGATTCGCGTCTAACACAAACTCACTGTTTTCACCGTCCTGTAACTCGGCACCTGAGAGGTGTAGACCGTGTTTGAAAAAGCAGTAAGCTTGAGCTCCCAGCCTAGAGCATGAATCAGAGCACGATTCGCGTCTAACACAAACTCACTGTTTTCACCGTCCTGTAACTCGGCACCTGAGAGATGTAGACCGTGTTTGAAAAAGCAATAAGCTTTCGCTCCCCGCCTAGAGCATGAATCAGAGCACGATTCGCGTCTAACACAAACACTGTTTTCACCGTCCTGTACCTCGGCACCTGAGAGGTGTAGACCGTGTTTGAAAAAGCAATAAGCTTGCGCTCCCAGCCTAAAGCATGAAACAGAGCACGATTCGCGTCTAACACAAACTCACTGTTTTCACCGTCCTCTAACTCGGCACCTGAGAGGTGTAGACCGTGTTTGAAAAAGCATTACGCTTGCGCTCCCAGCCTAGAGCATGAATCAGAGCACGATTCGCGTCTAACACAAACTCATTGTTTTCACAGTCCTGTAACTCGGCACCTGAGAGGTGTAGACCGTGTTTGAAAAAGCATTACGCTTGCGCTCCCAGCCTAGAGCATGAATCAGAGCACGATTCGCGTCTAACACAAACTCACTGTTTTCACCGTCCTGTAACTCGGCACCTGAGAGGTGTAGACCGTGTTTGAAAAAGCAGTAAGCTTGAGCTCCCAGCCTAGAGCATGAATCAGAGCACGATTCGCGTCTAACACAAACTCACTGTTTTCACCGTCCTGTAACTCGGCACCTGAGAGGTGTAGACCGTGTTTGAAAAAGCAATAAGCTTGAGCTCCCCGCCCAGAGCATGAATCAGAGCACGATTCGCGTCTAACACAAACTCACTGTTTTCACCGTCCTGTACCTCGGCACCTGAGAGGTGTAGACCGTGTTTGAAAAAGCAATAAGCTTGCGCTCCCAGCCTAAAGCATGAAACAGAGCACGATTCGCGTCTAACACAAACTCACTGTTTTCACCGTCCTGTAACTCGGCACCTGAGAGGTGTAGACCGTGCTTGAAAAAGCAATAAGCTTGAGCTCCCAGCCTAGAGCATGAATCAGAGCACGATTCGCGTCTAACACAAACTCACTGTTTTCACCGTCCTGTACCTCGGCACCTGAGAGGTGTAGACCGTGTTTGAAAAAGCAATAAGCTTGCGCTCCCAGCCTAAAGCATGAAACAGAGCACGATTCGCGTCTAACACAAACTCACTGTTTTCACCGTCCTGTAACTCGGCACCTGAGAGGTGTAGACCGTGTTTGAAAAAGCAATAAGCTTGCGCTCCCAGCCTAGAGCGTGAAGCAGAGCACGATTCGCGTCTAACACAAACTCACTGTTTTCACCGTCCTGTAACTCGGCACCTGAGAGGTGTAGACCGTGTTTGAAAAAGCAATAAGCTTGAGCTCCCAGCCTAGAGCATGAATCAGAGCACGATTCGCGTCTAACACAAACTCATTGTTTTCACCGTCCTGTAACTCGGCACCTGAGAGGTGTAGACCGTGTTTGAAAAAGCATTACGCTTGCGCTCCCAGCCTAGAGCATGAATCAGAGCACGATTCGCGTCTAACACAAACTCACTGTTTTCACCGTCCTGTAACTCGGCACCTGAGAGGTGTAGACCGTGTTTGAAAAAACAATAAGCTTGCGCTCCCAGCCTAAAGCATGAAACAGAGCACGATTCGCGTCTAACACAAACTCACTGTTTTCACCGTCCTGTACCTCGGCACCTGAGAGGTGTAGACCGTGTTTGAAAAAGCATTACGCTTGCGCTCCCAGCCTAGAGCATGAATCAGAGCACGATTCGCGTCTAACACAAACTCACTGTTTTCACCGTCCTGTAACTCGGCACCTGAGAGGTGTAGACCGTGTTTGAAAAAGCAGTAAGCTTGAGCTCCCAGCCTAGAGCATGAATCAGAGCACGATTCGCGTCTAACACAAACTCACTGTTTTCACCGTCCTGTAACTCGGCACCTGAGAGGTGTAGACCGTGTTTGAAAAAGCAATAAGCTTGAGCTCCCCGCCTAGAGCATGAATCAGAGCACGATTCGCGTCTAACACAAACTCACTGTTTTCACCGTCCTGTAACTCGGCACCTGAGAGGTGTAGACCGTGTTTGAAAAAGCAATAAGCTTGCGCTCCCAGCCTAAAGCATGAATCAGAGCACGACTCGCGTCTAACACAAACTCACTGTTTTCACCGTCCTGTAACTCGGCACCTGAGAGGTGTAGACCGTGTTTGAAAAAGTAATAAGCTTTCGCTCCAAGCCTAGAGCGTGAATCAGAGCACGATTCGCGTCTAACACAAACTCACTGTTTTCACCGTCCTGTAACTCGGCACCTGAGAGGTGTAGACCGTGTTTGAAAAAGCAATAAGCTTGAGCTCCCAGCCTAGAGCATGAATCAGAGCACGATTCGCGTCTAACACAAACTCATTGTTTTCACAGTCCTGTAACTCGGGTGCCGAGTTACAGGACGGTGAAAACAGTGAGTTTGTGTTAGACGCGAATCGTGCTGTGATTCATGCTCTTAGCGGGGAGCTCAAGCTTATTACTTTTTCAAACACGGTCTACACCTCTCAGGTGCCGAGGTACAGGACGGTGAAAACAGTGAGTTTGTGTTAGACGCGAATCGTGCTCTGATTCATGCTCTAGGCTGGGAGATCAAGCTTATTGCTTTTTCAAACACGGTCTACACCTCTCAGGTGCCGAGTTACAGGACGGTGAAAACAATGAGTTTGTGTTAGACGCGAATCGTGCTCTGATTCATGCTCTAGGCTGGGAGCTCAAGCTTATTGCTTTTTCAAACACGGTCTACACCTCTCAGGTGAATCAGAGCACGATTCGCGTCTAACACAAACTCACTGTTTTCACCGTCCTGTAACTCGGCACCTGAGAGGTGTAGACCGTGTTTGAAAAAGCAATAAGCTTGAGCTCCCAGCCTAGAGCGTGAATCAGAGCACCTGAGAGGTGTAGACCGTGTTTGAAAAAGCAATAAGCTTGAGCTCCCAGCCTAGAGCATGAATCAGAGCACGATTCGCGTCTAACACAAACTCACTGTTTTCACCGTCCTGTAACTCGGCACCTGAGAGGTGTAGACCGTGTTTGAAAAAGCAATAAGCTTGAGCTCCCCGCCTAGAGCATGAATCAGAGCACGATTCGCGTCTAACACAAACTCACTGTTTTCACCGTCCTGTACCTCGGCACCTGAGAGGTGTAGACCGTGTTTGAAAAAGCAATAAGCTTGCGCTCCCAGCCTAAAGCATGAATCAGAGCACGATTCGCGTCTAACACAAACTCACTGTTTTCACCGTCCTGTAACTCGGCACCTGAGAGGTGTAGACCGTGTTTGAAAAAGCAATAAGCTTTCGCTCCAAGCCTAGAGCGTGAATCAGAGCACGATTCGCGTCTAACACAAACTCACTGTTTTCACCGTCCTGTAACTCGGCACCTGAGAGGTGTAGACCGTGTTTGAAAAAGCAGTAAGCTTTCGCTCCCAGCCTAGAGCATGAATCAGAGCACGATTCGCGTCTAACACAAACTCACTGTTTTCACCGTCCTGTAACTCGGCACCTGAGAGGTGTAGACCGTGTTTCAAAAAGCAATAAGCTTGCGCTCCCAGCCTAGAGCGTGAATCAGAGCACGATTCGCGTCTAACACAAACTCACTGTTTTCACCGTCCTGTAACTCGGCACCTGAGAGGTGTAGACCGTGTTTGAAAAAGCATTACGCTTGCCCTCCCAGCCTAGAGCGTGAATCCGAGCACGATTCGCGTCTAACACAAACTCACTGTTTTCACCGTCCTGTAACTCGGCACCTGAGAGGTGTAGACCGTGTTTGAAAAAGCAATAGGGGTCAGAAACGCTCTTTTCTCCTTAGGGAGAGCAACTATATACTATAAATAAGTGAGGAGACTCAAATGGCCACGCACGCTCCTCTGGGTAATATGCAAATAAGGGAGATGGAATAAATCCTCCACAGTGCCACCTACTGAAAGGCAGCATTCCTTCGAGTCAAAGTGGGACTTTTTATACAAGTCTTGCTACAATGACTGGGAATCAAAAGCAAAGCCAGACCCCATGTACATACAGCTGTTTCCGGGTTATTGCCCATCATCAGTGTACAGTAGGAGTCTGGCTTTTGCTAGTGAGAGGCCAGGGACAGGGGTCAGAAACGCTCTTTTCTCCTTAGGGAGAGCAACTATATACTATAAATAAGTGAGGAGACTCAAATGGCCACGCACGCTCCTCTGGGTAATATGCAAATAAGGGAGATGGAATAAATCCTCCACAGTGCCACCTATTGAAAGGCAGCATTCCTTCGAGTCAAAGTGAGACTTTTTATACAAGTCTTCTTACAATGACTGGTATTCAAAAGCAAAGCCAGACTCCATGCACTTACAGCTGTTTCCGGGTTATTGCCCATCATCAGTGTACAGTAGGAGTCTGGCTTTTGCTAGTGAGAGGCCTGGGACAGGGGTCAGAAACGCTCTTTTCTCCTTAGGGAGAGCAACTATATACTATAAATAAGTGAGGAGACTCAAATGGCCACGCACGCTCCTCTGGGTAATATGCAAATAAGGGAGATGGAAATCTCCCTTATTTGAAAAAGCAATAAGCTTGAGCTCCCAGCCTAAAGCAAGAAACAGAGCACGATTCGCGTCTAACACAAACTCACTGTTTTCACCGTCCTGTAACTCGGCACCTGAGAGGTGTAGACCGTGTTTGAAAAAGCAATAAGCTTGAGCTCCCAGCCTAGAGCATGAATCAGAGCACGATTCGCGTCTAACACAAACTCATTGTTTTCACTGTCCTGTAACTCGGCACCTGAGAGGTGTAGACCGTGTTTGAAAAAGCATTACACTTGCGCTCCCAGCCTAGAGCATGAATCAGAGCACGATTCGCGTCTAACACAAACTCACTGTTTTCACCGTCCTGTAACTCGGCACCTGAGAGGTGTAGACCGTGTTTGAAAAAGCAATAAGCTTGAGCTCCCAGCCTAGAGCGTGAATCAGAGCACGATTCGCGTCTAACACAAACTCACTGTTTTCACCGTCCTGTAACTCGGCACCTGAGAGGTGTAGACCGTGTTTGAAAAAGCAATAAGCTTTCGCTCCCAGCCTAGAGCATGAATCAGAGCACGATTCGCGTCTAACACAAACTCACTGTTTTCACCGTCCTGTAACTCGGCACCTGAGAGGTGTAGACCGTGTTTGAAAAAGCAATAAGCTTGCGCTCCCAGCCTAGAGCGTGAATCAGAGCACGATTCGCGTCTAACACAAACTCACTGTTTTCACCGTCCTGTAACTCGGCACCTGAGAGGTGTAGACCGTGTTTGAAAAAGCAATAAGCTTGAGCTCCCAGCCTAGAGCATGAATCAGAGCACGATTCGCGTCTAACACAAACTCATTGTTTTCACCGTCCTGTAACTCGGCACCTGAGAGGTGTAGACCGTGTTTGAAAAAGCATTACGCTTGCGCTCCCAGCATAGAGCATGAATCAGAGCACGATTCGCGTCTAACACAAACTCACTGTTTTCACCGTCCTGTAATTCGGCACCTGAGAGGTGTAGACCGTGTTTGAAAAAGCAATAAGCTTGCGCTCCCAGCCTAGAGCATGAATCGCGTCTAACACAAACTCACTGTTTTCACCGTCCTGTTACTCGGCACCTGAGAGGTGTAGACCGTGTTTGAAAATGCAATAAGCTTGAGCTCCCCGCCTAGAGCATGAATCAGAGCACGATTCGCGTCTAACACAAACTCACTGTTTTCACCGTCCTGTAACTCGGCACCTGAGAGGTGTAGACCGTGTTTGAAAAAGCATTACGCTTGCGCTCCCAGCCTAGAGCATAAATCCCAGCACGATTCGCGTCTAACACAAACTCACTGTTTTCACCGTTCTGTAACTCGGCACCTGAGAGGTGTAGACCGTGTTTGAAAAAGCATTACGCTTGCGCTCCCAGCCTAGAGCATGAATCAGAGCACGATTCACGTCTAACACAAACTCACTGTTTTCACCGTTCTGTAACTCGGCACCTGAGAGGTGTAGACCGTGTTTGAAAAAGCAATAAGCTTGAGCTCCCAGCCTAGAGCGTGAATCAGAGCACGATTCGCGTCTAACACAAACTCATTGTTTTCACCGTCCTGTAACTCGGCACCTGAGAGGTGTAGACCGTGTTTGAAAAAGCATTACGCTTGCGTTCCCAGCCTAGAGCGTGAATCAGAGCACGATTCGCGTCTAACACAAACTCACTGTTTTCACCGTCCTGTAACTCGGCACCTGAGAGGTGTAGACCGTGTTTGAAAATGCAATAAGCTTGAGCTCCCCGCCTAGAGCATGAATCAGAGCACGATTCGCGTCTAAGACAAACTCACTGTTTTCACCGTCCTGTAACTCGGCACCTGAGAGGTGTAGACCGTGTTTGAAAAAGCATTACGCTTGCGCTCCCAGCCTAGAGCATAAATCCCAGCACGATTCGCGTCTAACACAAACTCACTGTTTTCACCGTCCTGTAACTCGGCACCTGAGAGGTGTAGACCGTGTTTGAAAAAGCAATAAGCTTGCGCTCCCAGCCTAGAGCGTGAATCAGAGCACGATTCGCGTCTAACACAAACTCACTGTTTTCACCGTCCTGTAACTCGGCACCTGAGAGGTGTAGACCGTGTTTGAAAAAGCAATAAGCTTGAGCTCCCCGCCTAGAGCTTGAATCAGAGCACGATTCGCGTCTAACACAAACTCACTGTTTTCACCGTCCTGTACCTCGGCACCTGAGAGGTGTAGACCGTGTTTGAAAAAGCAATATGCTTGAGCTCCCAGCCTAGAGCATGAATCAGAGCACGATTCGCGTCTAACACAAACTTATTGTTTTCACCGTCCTGTAGCTCGGCACCTGAGAGGTGTAGACCGTGTTTGAAAAAGCAATAAGCTTTCGCTCCCCGCCTAGAGCATGAATCAGAGCACGATTCGCGTCTAACACAAACTCACTGTTTTCACCGTCCTCTAACTCGGCACCTGAGAGGTGTAGACCGTGTTTGAAAAAGCAATAAGCTTGAGCTCCCAGCCTAGAGCATAAATCAGAGCACGATTCGCGTCTAACACAAACTCATTGTTTTCACCGTCCTGTAACTCGGCACCTGAGAGGTGTAGACCGTGTTTGAAAAAGCAATAAGCTTGAGCTCCCGGCCTAGAGCATGAATCAGAGCACGATTCGCGTCTAACACAAACTCACTGTTTTCACCGTCCTGTAACTCGGCACCTGAGAGGTGTAGACCGTGTTTGAAAAAGCAATAAGCTTGCGCTCCCAGCCTAAAGCATGAATCAGAGCACGACTCGCGTCTAACACAAACTCACTGTTTTCACCGTCCTGTAACTCGGCACCTGAGAGGTGTAGACCGTGTTTGAAAAAGTAATAAGCTTTCGCTCCAAGCCTAGAGCGTGAATCAGAGCACGATTCGCGTCTAACACAAACTCACTGTTTTCACCGTCCTGTAACTCGGCACCTGAGAGGTGTAGACCGTGTTTGAAAAAGCAATAAGCTTGAGCTCCCAGCCTAGAGCATGAATCAGAGCACGATTCGCGTCTAACACAAACTCATTGTTTTCACAGTCCTGTAACTCGGGTGCCGAGTTACAGGACGGTGAAAACAGTGAGTTTGTGTTAGACGCGAATCGTGCTGTGATTCATGCTCTTAGCGGGGAGCTCAAGCTTATTACTTTTTCAAACACGGTCTACACCTCTCAGGTGCCGAGGTACAGGACGGTGAAAACAGTGAGTTTGTGTTAGACGCGAATCGTGCTCTGATTCATGCTCTAGGCTGGGAGATCAAGCTTATTGCTTTTTCAAACACGGTCTACACCTCTCAGGTGCCGAGTTACAGGACGGTGAAAACAATGAGTTTGTGTTAGACGCGAATCGTGCTCTGATTCATGCTCTAGGCTGGGAGCTCAAGCTTATTGCTTTTTCAAACACGGTCTACACCTCTCAGGTGAATCAGAGCACGATTCGCGTCTAACACAAACTCACTGTTTTCACCGTCCTGTAACTCGGCACCTGAGAGGTGTAGACCGTGTTTGAAAAAGCAATAAGCTTGAGCTCCCAGCCTAGAGCGTGAATCAGAGCACCTGAGAGGTGTAGACCGTGTTTGAAAAAGCAATAAGCTTGAGCTCCCAGCCTAGAGCATGAATCAGAGCACGATTCGCGTCTAACACAAACTCACTGTTTTCACCGTCCTGTAACTCGGCACCTGAGAGGTGTAGACCGTGTTTGAAAAAGCAATAAGCTTGAGCTCCCCGCCTAGAGCATGAATCAGAGCACGATTCGCGTCTAACACAAACTCACTGTTTTCACCGTCCTGTACCTCGGCACCTGAGAGGTGTAGACCGTGTTTGAAAAAGCAATAAGCTTGCGCTCCCAGCCTAAAGCATGAATCAGAGCACGATTCGCGTCTAACACAAACTCACTGTTTTCACCGTCCTGTAACTCGGCACCTGAGAGGTGTAGACCGTGTTTGAAAAAGCAATAAGCTTTCGCTCCAAGCCTAGAGCGTGAATCAGAGCACGATTCGCGTCTAACACAAACTCACTGTTTTCACCGTCCTGTAACTCGGCACCTGAGAGGTGTAGACCGTGTTTGAAAAAGCAGTAAGCTTTCGCTCCCAGCCTAGAGCATGAATCAGAGCACGATTCGCGTCTAACACAAACTCACTGTTTTCACCGTCCTGTAACTCGGCACCTGAGAGGTGTAGACCGTGTTTCAAAAAGCAATAAGCTTGCGCTCCCAGCCTAGAGCGTGAATCAGAGCACGATTCGCGTCTAACACAAACTCACTGTTTTCACCGTCCTGTAACTCGGCACCTGAGAGGTGTAGACCGTGTTTGAAAAAGCATTACGCTTGCCCTCCCAGCCTAGAGCGTGAATCCGAGCACGATTCGCGTCTAACACAAACTCACTGTTTTCACCGTCCTGTAACTCGGCACCTGAGAGGTGTAGACCGTGTTTGAAAAAGCAATAGGGGTCAGAAACGCTCTTTTCTCCTTAGGGAGAGCAACTATATACTATAAATAAGTGAGGAGACTCAAATGGCCACGCACGCTCCTCTGGGTAATATGCAAATAAGGGAGATGGAATAAATCCTCCACAGTGCCACCTACTGAAAGGCAGCATTCCTTCGAGTCAAAGTGGGACTTTTTATACAAGTCTTGCTACAATGACTGGGAATCAAAAGCAAAGCCAGACCCCATGTACATACAGCTGTTTCCGGGTTATTGCCCATCATCAGTGTACAGTAGGAGTCTGGCTTTTGCTAGTGAGAGGCCAGGGACAGGGGTCAGAAACGCTCTTTTCTCCTTAGGGAGAGCAACTATATACTATAAATAAGTGAGGAGACTCAAATGGCCACGCACGCTCCTCTGGGTAATATGCAAATAAGGGAGATGGAATAAATCCTCCACAGTGCCACCTATTGAAAGGCAGCATTCCTTCGAGTCAAAGTGAGACTTTTTATACAAGTCTTCTTACAATGACTGGTATTCAAAAGCAAAGCCAGACTCCATGCACTTACAGCTGTTTCCGGGTTATTGCCCATCATCAGTGTACAGTAGGAGTCTGGCTTTTGCTAGTGAGAGGCCTGGGACAGGGGTCAGAAACGCTCTTTTCTCCTTAGGGAGAGCAACTATATACTATAAATAAGTGAGGAGACTCAAATGGCCACGCACGCTCCTCTGGGTAATATGCAAATAAGGGAGATGGAAATCTCCCTTATTTGAAAAAGCAATAAGCTTGAGCTCCCAGCCTAAAGCAAGAAACAGAGCACGATTCGCGTCTAACACAAACTCACTGTTTTCACCGTCCTGTAACTCGGCACCTGAGAGGTGTAGACCGTGTTTGAAAAAGCAATAAGCTTGAGCTCCCAGCCTAGAGCATGAATCAGAGCACGATTCGCGTCTAACACAAACTCATTGTTTTCACTGTCCTGTAACTCGGCACCTGAGAGGTGTAGACCGTGTTTGAAAAAGCATTACACTTGCGCTCCCAGCCTAGAGCATGAATCAGAGCACGATTCGCGTCTAACACAAACTCACTGTTTTCACCGTCCTGTAACTCGGCACCTGAGAGGTGTAGACCGTGTTTGAAAAAGCAATAAGCTTGAGCTCCCAGCCTAGAGCGTGAATCAGAGCACGATTCGCGTCTAACACAAACTCACTGTTTTCACCGTCCTGTAACTCGGCACCTGAGAGGTGTAGACCGTGTTTGAAAAAGCAATAAGCTTTCGCTCCCAGCCTAGAGCATGAATCAGAGCACGATTCGCGTCTAACACAAACTCACTGTTTTCACCGTCCTGTAACTCGGCACCTGAGAGGTGTAGACCGTGTTTGAAAAAGCAATAAGCTTGCGCTCCCAGCCTAGAGCGTGAATCAGAGCACGATTCGCGTCTAACACAAACTCACTGTTTTCACCGTCCTGTAACTCGGCACCTGAGAGGTGTAGACCGTGTTTGAAAAAGCAATAAGCTTGAGCTCCCAGCCTAGAGCATGAATCAGAGCACGATTCGCGTCTAACACAAACTCATTGTTTTCACCGTCCTGTAACTCGGCACCTGAGAGGTGTAGACCGTGTTTGAAAAAGCATTACGCTTGCGCTCCCAGCATAGAGCATGAATCAGAGCACGATTCGCGTCTAACACAAACTCACTGTTTTCACCGTCCTGTAATTCGGCACCTGAGAGGTGTAGACCGTGTTTGAAAAAGCAATAAGCTTGCGCTCCCAGCCTAGAGCATGAATCGCGTCTAACACAAACTCACTGTTTTCACCGTCCTGTTACTCGGCACCTGAGAGGTGTAGACCGTGTTTGAAAATGCAATAAGCTTGAGCTCCCCGCCTAGAGCATGAATCAGAGCACGATTCGCGTCTAACACAAACTCACTGTTTTCACCGTCCTGTAACTCGGCACCTGAGAGGTGTAGACCGTGTTTGAAAAAGCATTACGCTTGCGCTCCCAGCCTAGAGCATAAATCCCAGCACGATTCGCGTCTAACACAAACTCACTGTTTTCACCGTTCTGTAACTCGGCACCTGAGAGGTGTAGACCGTGTTTGAAAAAGCATTACGCTTGCGCTCCCAGCCTAGAGCATGAATCAGAGCACGATTCACGTCTAACACAAACTCACTGTTTTCACCGTTCTGTAACTCGGCACCTGAGAGGTGTAGACCGTGTTTGAAAAAGCAATAAGCTTGAGCTCCCAGCCTAGAGCGTGAATCAGAGCACGATTCGCGTCTAACACAAACTCATTGTTTTCACCGTCCTGTAACTCGGCACCTGAGAGGTGTAGACCGTGTTTGAAAAAGCATTACGCTTGCGTTCCCAGCCTAGAGCGTGAATCAGAGCACGATTCGCGTCTAACACAAACTCACTGTTTTCACCGTCCTGTAACTCGGCACCTGAGAGGTGTAGACCGTGTTTGAAAATGCAATAAGCTTGAGCTCCCCGCCTAGAGCATGAATCAGAGCACGATTCGCGTCTAAGACAAACTCACTGTTTTCACCGTCCTGTAACTCGGCACCTGAGAGGTGTAGACCGTGTTTGAAAAAGCATTACGCTTGCGCTCCCAGCCTAGAGCATAAATCCCAGCACGATTCGCGTCTAACACAAACTCACTGTTTTCACCGTCCTGTAACTCGGCACCTGAGAGGTGTAGACCGTGTTTGAAAAAGCAATAAGCTTGCGCTCCCAGCCTAGAGCGTGAATCAGAGCACGATTCGCGTCTAACACAAACTCACTGTTTTCACCGTCCTGTAACTCGGCACCTGAGAGGTGTAGACCGTGTTTGAAAAAGCAATAAGCTTGAGCTCCCCGCCTAGAGCTTGAATCAGAGCACGATTCGCGTCTAACACAAACTCACTGTTTTCACCGTCCTGTACCTCGGCACCTGAGAGGTGTAGACCGTGTTTGAAAAAGCAATATGCTTGAGCTCCCAGCCTAGAGCATGAATCAGAGCACGATTCGCGTCTAACACAAACTTATTGTTTTCACCGTCCTGTAGCTCGGCACCTGAGAGGTGTAGACCGTGTTTGAAAAAGCAATAAGCTTTCGCTCCCCGCCTAGAGCATGAATCAGAGCACGATTCGCGTCTAACACAAACTCACTGTTTTCACCGTCCTCTAACTCGGCACCTGAGAGGTGTAGACCGTGTTTGAAAAAGCAATAAGCTTGAGCTCCCAGCCTAGAGCATAAATCAGAGCACGATTCGCGTCTAACACAAACTCATTGTTTTCACCGTCCTGTAACTCGGCACCTGAGAGGTGTAGACCGTGTTTGAAAAAGCAATAAGCTTGCGCTCCCAGCCTAGAGCGTGAATCAGAGCACGATTCGCGTCTAACACAAACTCACTGTTTTCACCGTCCTGTAACTCGGCACCTGAGAGGTGTAGACCATGTTTGAAAAAGCAATAGGGGTCAGAAACGCTCTTTTCTCCTTAGGGAGAGCAACTATATACTATAAATAAGTGAGGAGACTCAAATGGCCACGCACGCTCCTCTGGGTAATATGCAAATAAGGGAGATGGAATAAATCCTCCACAGTGCCACCTATTGAAAGGCAGCATTCCTTCGAGTCAAAGTGAGACTTTTTATACAAGTCTTCTTACAATGACTGGTATTCAAAAGCAAAGCCAGACTCCATGCACTTACAGCTGTTTCCGGGTTATTGCCCATCATCAGTGTACAGTAGGAGTCTGGCTTTTGCTAGTGAGAGGCCTGGGACAGGGGTCAGAAACGCTCTTTTCTCCTTAGGGAGAGCAACTATATACTATAAATAAGTGAGGAGACTCAAATGGCCACGCACGCTCCTCTGGGTAATATGCAAATAAGGGAGATGGAAATCTCCCTTATTTGAAAAAGCAATAAGCTTGAGCTCCCAGCCTAAAGCATGAAACAGAGCACGATTCGCGTCTAACACAAACTCACTGTTTTCACCGTCCTGTAACTCGGCACCTGAGAGGTGTAGACCGTGTTTGAAAAAGCAATAAGCTTGAGCTCCCAGCCTAGAGCATGAGTCAGAGCACGATTCGCGTCTAACACAAACTCATTGTTTTCACTGTCCTGTAACTCGGCACCTGAGAGGTGTAGACCGTGTTTGAAAAAGCATTACGCTTGCGCTCCCAGCCTAGAGCATGAATCAGAGCACGATTCGCGTCTAACACAAACTCACTGTTTTCACCGTCCTGTAACTCGGCACCTGAGAGGTGTAGACCGTGTTTGAAAAAGCAATAAGCTTGAGCTCCCAGCCTAGAGCGTGAATCAGAGCACCTGAGAGGTGTAGACCGTGTTTGAAAAAGCAATAAGCTTAAGCTCCCAGCCTAGAGCATGAATCAGAGCACGATTCGCGTCTAACACAAACTCACTGTTTTCACCGTCCTGTAACTCGGCACCTGAGAGGTGTAGACCGTGTTTGAAAAAGCAATAAGCTTGAGCTCCCAGCCTAGAGCGTGAATCAGAGCACCTGAGAGGTGTAGACCGTGTTTGAAAAAGCAATAAGCTTAAGCTCCCAGCCTAGAGCATGAATCAGAGCACGATTCGCGTCTAACACAAACTCACTGTTTTCACCGTCCTGTAACTCGGCACCTGAGAGGTGTAGACCGTGTTTGAAAAAGCAATAAGCTTGAGCTCCCCGCCTAGAGCATGAATCAGAGCACGATTCGCGTCTAACACAAACTCACTGTTTTCACCGTCCTGTACCTCGGCACCTGAGAGGTGTAGACCGTGTTTGAAAAAGCAATAAGCTTGCGCTCCCAGCCTAAAGCATGAATCAGAGCACGATTCGCGTCTAACACAAACTCACTGTTTTCACCGTCCTGTAACTCGGCACCTGAGAGGTGTAGACCGTGTTTGAAAAAGCAATAAGCTTTCGCTCCAAGCCTAGAGCGTGAATCAGAGCACGATTCGCGTCTAACACAAACTCACTGTTTTCACCGTCCTGTAACTCGGCACCTGAGAGGTGTAGACCGTGTTTGAAAAAGCAGTAAGCTTTCGCTCCCAGCCTAGAGCATGAATCAGAGCACGATTCGCGTCTAACACAAACTCACTGTTTTCACCGTCCTGTAACTCGGCACCTGAGAGGTGTAGACCGTGTTTGAAAAAGCAATAAGCTTGCGCTCCCAGCCTAGAGCGTGAATCAGAGCACGATTCGCGTCTAACACAAACTCACTGTTTTCACCGTCCTGTAACTCGGCACCTGAGAGGTGTAGACCATGTTTGAAAAAGCAATAGGGGTCAGAAACGCTCTTTTCTCCTTAGGGAGAGCAACTATATACTATAAATAAGTGAGGAGACTCAAATGGCCACGCACGCTCCTCTGGGTAATATGCAAAAAAGGGAGATGGAATAAATCCTCCACAGTGCCACCTACTGAAAGGCAGCATTCCTTCGAGTCAAAGTGGGACTTTTTATACAAGTCTTGCTACAATGACTGGGAATCAAAAGCAAAGCCAGACCCCATGTACATACAGCTGTTTCCGGGTTATTGCCCATCATCAGTGTACAGTAGGAGTCTGGCTTTTGCTAGTGAGAGGCCAGGGACAGGGGTCAGAAACGCTCTTTTCTCCTTAGGGAGAGCAACTATATACTATAAATAAGTGAGGAGACTCAAATGGCCACGCACGCTCCTCTGGGTAATATGCAAATAAGGGAGATGGAATAAATCCTCCACAGTGCCACCTATTGAAAGGCAGCATTCCTTCGAGTCAAAGTGAGACTTTTTATACAAGTCTTCTTACAATGACTGGTATTCAAAAGCAAAGCCAGACTCCATGCACTTACAGCTGTTTCCGGGTTATTGCCCATCATCAGTGTACAGTAGGAGTCTGGCTTTTGCTAGTGAGAGGCCAGGGACAGGGGTCAGAAACGCTCTTTTCTCCTTAGGGAGAGCAACTATATACTATAAATAAGTGAGGAGACTCAAATGGCCACGCACGCTCCTCTGGGTAATATGCAAATAAGGGAGATGGAATAAATCCTCCACAGTGCCACCTATTGAAAGGCAGCATTCCTTCGAGTCAAAGTGAGACTTTTTATACAAGTCTTCTTACAATGACTGGTATTCAAAAGCAAAGCCAGACTCCATGCACTTACAGCTGTTTCCGGGTTATTGCCCATCATCAGTGTACAGTAGGAGTCTGGCTTTTGCTAGTGAGAGGCCTGGGACAGGGGTCAGAAACGCTCTTTTCTCCTTAGGGAGAGCAACTATATACTATAAATAAGTGAGGAGACTCAAATGGCCACGCACGCTCCTCTGGGTAATATGCAAATAAGGGAGATGGAAATCTCCCTTATTTGAAAAAGCAATAAGCTTGAGCTCCCAGCCTAAAGCATGAAACAGAGCACGATTCGCGTCTAACACAAACTCACTGTTTTCACCGTCCTGTAACTCGGCACCTGAGAGGTGTAGACCGTGTTTGAAAAAGCAATAAGCTTGAGCTCCCAGCCTAGAGCGTGAATCAGAGCACGATTCGCGTCTAACACAAACTCACTGTTTTCACCGTCCTGTAACTCGGCACCTGAGAGGTGTAGACCGTGTTTGAAAAAGCATTACGCTTGCGCTCCCAGCCTAGAGCATGAATCAGAGCACGATTCACGTCTAACACAAACTCACTGTTTTCACCGTCCTGTAACTCGGCACCTGAGAGGTGTAGACCGTGTTTGAAAAAGCAATAGGGGTCAGAAACGCTCTTTTCTCCTTAGGGAGAGCAACTATATACTATAAATAAGTGAGGAGACTCAAATGGCCACGCACGCTCCTCTGGGTAATATGCAAATAAGGGAGATGGAATAAATCCTCCACAGTGCCACCTACTGAAAGGCAGCATTCCTTCGAGTCAAAGTGGGACTTTTTATACAAGTCTTGCTACAATGACTGGGAATCAAAAGCAAAGCCAGACCCCATGTACATACAGCTGTTTCCGGGTTATTGCCCATCATCAGTGTACAGTAGGAGTCTGGCTTTTGCTAGTGTGAGGCCAGGGACAGGGGTCAGAAACGCTCTTTTCTCCTTAGGGAGAGCAACTATATACTATAAATAGGTGAGGAGACTCAAATGGCCACGCACGCTCCTCTGGGTAATATGCAAATAAGGGAGATGGAATAAATCCTCCACAGTGCCACGTATTGAAAGGCAGCATTCCTTCGAGTCAAAGTGAGACTTTTTATACAAGTCTTCTTACAATGACTGGTATTCAAAAGCAAAGCCAGACTCCATGCACTTACAGCTGTTTCCGGGTTATTGCCCATCATCAGTGTACAGTAGGAGTCTGGCTTTTGCTAGTGAGAGGCCTGGGACAGGGGTCAGAAACGCTCTTTTCTCCTTAGGGAGAACAACTATATACTATAAATAAGTGAGGAGACTCAAATGGCCACGCACGCTCCTCTGGGTAATATGCAAATAAGGGAGATGGAAATCTCCCTTATTTGAAAAAGCAATAAGCTTGAGCTCCCAGCCTAAAGCATGAAACAGAGCACGATTCGCGTCTAACACAAACTCACTGTTTTCACCGTCCTGTAACTCGGCACCTGAGAGGTGTAGACCGTGTTTGAAAAAGCAGTAAGCTTGAGCTCCCAGCCTAGAGCATGAATCAGAGCACGATTCGCGTCTAACACAAACTCACTGTTTTCACCGTCCTGTAACTCGGCACCTGAGAGGTGTAGACCGTGTTTGAAAAAGCAATAAGCTTGAGCTCCCCGCCTAGAGCATGAATCAGAGCACGATTCGCGTCTAACACAAACTCACTGTTTTCACCGTCCTGTACCTCGGCACCTGAGAGGTGTAGACCGTGTTTGAAAAAGCAATAAGCTTGCGCTCCCAGCCTAAAGCATGAATCAGAGCACGACTCGCGTCTAACACAAACTCACTGTTTTCACCGTCCTGTAACTCGGCACCTGAGAGGTGTAGACCGTGTTTGAAAAAGTAATAAGCTTTCGCTCCAAGCCTAGAGCGTGAATCAGAGCACGATTCGCGTCTAACACAAACTCACTGTTTTCACCGTCCTGTAACTCGGCACCTGAGAGGTGTAGACCGTGTTTGAAAAAGCATTACGCTTGCGCTCCCAGCCTAGAGCATGAATCAGAGCACGATTCGCGTCTAACACAAACTCACTGTTTTCACCGTCCTCTAACTCGGCACCTGAGAGGTGTAGACCGTGTTTGAAAAAGCAATAAGCTTGCGCTCCCAGCCTAAAGCATGAATCAGAGCACGACTCGCGTCTAACACAAACTCACTGTTTTCACCGTCCTGTACCTCGGCACCTGAGAGGTGTAGACCGTGTTTGAAAAAGCATTACGCTTGCGCTCCCAGCCTAGAGCATGAATCAGAGCACGATTCGCGTCTAACACAAACTCACTGTTTTCACCGTCCTGTACCTCGGCACCTGAGAGGTGTAGACCGTGTTTGAAAAAGCAATAAGCTTGCGCTCCCAGCCTAGAGCATGAATCAGAGCACGATTCGCGTCTAACACAAACTCATTGTTTTCACAGTCCTGTAACTCGGCACCTGAGAGGTGTAGACCGTGTTTGAAAAAGCATTACGCTTGCGCTCCCAGCCTAGAGCATGAATCAGAGCACGATTCGCGTCTAACACAAACTCATTGTTTTCACCGTCCTGTAACTCGGCACCTGAGAGGTGTAGACCGTGTTTGAAATAGCATTACGCTTGCGCTCCCAGCCTAGAGCATGAATCAGAGCACGATTCGCGTCTAACACAAGCTCATTGTTTTCACCGTCCTGTAACTCGGCACCTGAGAGGTGTAGACCGTGTTTGAAAAAGCAATAAGCTTGCGCTCCCAGCCTAAAGCATGAATCAGAGCACGACTCGCGTCTAACACAAACTCACTGTTTTCACCGTCCTGTAACTCGGCACCTGAGAGGTGTAGACCGTGTTTGAAAAAGTAATAAGCTTTCGCTCCAAGCCTAGAGCGTGAATCAGAGCACGATTCGCGTCTAACACAAACTCACTGTTTTCACCGTCCTGTAACTCGGCACCTGAGAGGTGTAGACCGTGTTTGAAAAAGCATTACGCTTGCGCTCCCAGCCTAGAGCATGAATCAGAGCACGATTCGCGTCTAACACAAACTCACTGTTTTCACCGTCCTGTAACTCGGCACCTGAGAGGTGTAGACCGTGTTTGAAAAAGCAGTAAGCTTGAGCTCCCAGCCTAGAGCATGAATCAGAGCACGATTCGCGTCTAACACAAACTCACTGTTTTCACCGTCCTGTAACTCGGCACCTGAGAGATGTAGACCGTGTTTGAAAAAGCAATAAGCTTTCGCTCCCCGCCTAGAGCATGAATCAGAGTACGATTCGCGTCTAACACAAACTCACTGTTTTCACCGTCCTGTAACTCGGCACCTGAGAGGTGTAGACCGTGTTTGAAAAAGCAGTAAGCTTGCGCTCCCAGCCTAGAGCGTGAAGCAGAGCACGATTCGCGTCTAACACAAACTCACTGTTTTCACCGTCCTGTAACTCGGCACCTGAGAGGTGTAGACCGTGTTTGAAAAAGCAATAAGCTTGCGCTCCCAGCCTAAAGCATGAATCAGAGCACGACTCGCGTCTAACACAAACTCACTGTTTTCACCGTCCTGTAACTCGGCACCTGAGAGGTGTAGACCGTGTTTGAAAAAGCATTACGCTTGCGCTCCCAGCCTAGAGCATGAATCAGAGCACGATTCGCGTCTAACACAAACTCACTGTTTTCACCGTCCTGTAACTCGGCACCTGAGAGGTGTAGACCGTGTTTGAAAAAGCAGTAAGCTTGAGCTCCCAGCCTAGAGCATGAATCAGAGCACGATTCGCGTCTAACACAAACTCACTGTTTTCACCGTCCTGTAACTCGGCACCTGAGAGGTGTAGACCGTGTTTGAAAAAGCAATAAGCTTGAGCTCCCCGCCTAGAGCATGAATCAGAGCACGATTCGCGTCTAACACAAACTCACTGTTTTCACCGTCCTGTACCTCGGCACCTGAGAGGTGTAGACCGTGTTTGAAAAAGCAATAAGCTTGAGCTCCCAGCCTAGAGCATAAATCAGAGCACGATTCGCGTCTAACACAAACTCATTGTTTTCACCGTCCTGTAACTCGGCACCTGAGAGGTGTAGACCGTGTTTGAAAAAGCAATAAGCTTGCGCTCCCAGCCTAAAGCATGAATCAGAGCACGACTCGCGTCTAACACAAACTCACTGTTTTCACCGTCCTGTAACTCGGCACCTGAGAGGTGTAGACCGTGTTTGAAAAAGCATTACGCTTGCGCTCCCAGCCTAGAGCATGAATCAGAGCACGATTCGCGTCTAACACAAACTCACTGTTTTCACCGTCCTGTAACTCGGCACCTGAGAGGTGTAGACCGTGTTTGAAAAAGCAGTAAGCTTGAGCTCCCAGCCTAGAGCATGAATCAGAGCACGATTCGCGTCTAACACAAACTCACTGTTTTCACCGTCCTGTAACTCGGCACCTGAGAGATGTAGACCGTGTTTGAAAAAGCAATAAGCTTTCGCTCCCCGCCTAGAGCATGAATCAGAGCACGATTCGCGTCTAACACAAACACTGTTTTCACCGTCCTGTACCTCGGCACCTGAGAGGTGTAGACCGTGTTTGAAAAAGCAATAAGCTTGCGCTCCCAGCCTAAAGCATGAAACAGAGCACGATTCGCGTCTAACACAAACTCACTGTTTTCACCGTCCTCTAACTCGGCACCTGAGAGGTGTAGACCGTGTTTGAAAAAGCAATAAGCTTGAGCTCCCAGCCTAGAGCATGAATCAGAGCACGATTCGCGTCTAACACAAACTCATTGTTTTCACCGTCCTGTAACTCGGCACCTGAGAGGTGTAGACCGTGTTTGAAAAAGCAATAAGCTTGCGCTCCCAGCCTAGAGCGTGAAGCAGAGCACGATTCGCGTCTAACACAAACTCACTGTTTTCACCGTCCTGTAACTCGGCACCTGAGAGGTGTAGACCGTGTTTGAAAAAGCAATAAGCTTGCGCTCCCAGCCTAAAGCATGAATCAGAGCACGACTCGCGTCTAACACAAACTCACTGTTTTCACCGTCCTGTACCTCGGCACCTGAGAGGTGTAGACCGTGTTTGAAAAAGCATTACGCTTGCGCTCCCAGCCTAGAGCATGAATCAGAGCACGATTCGCGTCTAACACAAACTCATTGTTTTCACAGTCCTGTAACTCGGCACCTGAGAGGTGTAGACCGTGTTTGAAAAAGCATTACGCTTGCGCTCCCAGCCTAGAGCATGAATCAGAGCACGATTCGCGTCTAACACAAACTCACTGTTTTCACCGTCCTGTAACTCGGCACCTGAGAGGTGTAGACCGTGTTTGAAAAAGCAATAAGCTTGCGCTCCCAGCCTAAAGCATGAAACAGAGCACGATTCGCGTCTAACACAAACTCACTGTTTTCACCGTCCTGTAACTCGGCACCTGAGAGGTGTAGACCGTGTTTGAAAAAGCATTACGCTTGCGCTCCCAGCCTAGAGCATGAATCAGAGCACGATTCGCGTCTAACACAAACTCACTGTTTTCACCGTCCTGTAACTCGGCACCTGAGAGGTGTAGACCGTGTTTGAAAAAGCAGTAAGCTTGCGCTCCCAGCCTAAAGCATGAAACAGAGCACGATTCGCGTCTAACACAAACTCACTCTTTTCACCGTCCTCTAACTCGGCACCTGAGAGGTGTAGACCGTGTTTGAAAAAGCAATAAGCTTGAGCTCCCAGCCTAGAGCATAAATCAGAGCACGATTCGCGTCTAACACAAACTCATTGTTTTCACCGTCCTGTAACTCGGCACCTGAGAGGTGTAGACCGTGTTTGAAAAAGCAATAAGCTTGCGCTCCCAGCCTAAAGCATGAATCAGAGCACGACTCGCGTCTAACACAAACTCACTGTTTTCACCGTCCTGTAACTCGGCACCTGAGAGGTGTAGACCGTGTTTGAAAAAGTAATAAGCTTTCGCTCCAAGCCTAGAGCGTGAATCAGAGCACGATTCGCGTCTAACACAAACTCACTGTTTTCACCGTCCTGTAACTCGGCACCTGAGAGGTGTAGACCGTGTTTGAAAAAGCAATAAGCTTGAGCTCCCAGCCTAGAGCATGAATCAGAGCACGATTCGCGTCTAACACAAACTCATTGTTTTCACAGTCCTGTAACTCGGCACCTGAGAGGTGTAGACCGTGTTTGAAAAAGCATTACGCTTGCGCTCCCAGCCTAGAGCATGAATCAGAGCACGATTCGCGTCTAACACAAACTCATTGTTTTCACAGTCCTGTAACTCGGCACCTGAGAGGTGTAGACCGTGTTTGAAAAAGCATTACGCTTGCGCTCCCAGCCTAGAGCATGTATCAGAGCACTATTCGCGTCTAACACAAACTCACTGTTTTCACCGTCCTGTAACTCGGCACCTGAGAGGTGTAGACCGTGTTTGAAAAAGCAATAAGCTTGCGCTCCCAGCCTAAAGCATGAAACAGAGCACGATTCGCGTCTAACACAAACGCACTGTTTTCACCGTCCTGTAACTCGGCACCTGAGAGGTGTAGACCGTGTTTGAAAAAGCAATAAGCTTGATCTCCCAGCCTAGAGCATGAATCAGAGCACGATTCGCGTCTAACCCAAACTCACTGTTTTCACCGTCCTGTACCTCGGCACCTGAGAGGTGTAGACCGTGTTTGAAAAAGCAATAAGCTTGCGCTCCCAGCCTAAAGCATGAAACAGCACGATTCGCGTCTAACACAAACTCACTGTTTTCACCGTCCTGTAACTCGGCACCTGAGAGGTGTAGACCGTGTTTGAAAAAGCAATAAGCTTGAGCTCCCAGCCTAGAGCATGAATCAGAGCACGATTCGCGTCTAACACAAACTCACTGTTTTCACCGTCCTGTACCTCGGCACCTGAGAGGTGTAGACCGTGTTTGAAAAAGCAATAAGCTTGCGCTCCCAGCCTAAAGCATGAAACAGAGCACGATTCGCGTCTAACACAAACTCACTGTTTTCACCGTCCTCTAACTCGGCACCTGAGAGGTGTAGACCGTGTTTGAAAAAGCAATAAGCTTGAGCTCCCAGCCTAGAGCATAAATCAGAGCACGATTCGCGTCTAACACAAACTCATTGTTTTCACCGTCCTGTAACTCGGCACCTGAGAGGTGTAGACCGTGTTTGAAAAAGCAATAAGCTTGCGCTCCCAGCTTAAAGCATGAAACAGAGCACGATTCGCGTCTAACACAAACTCACTGTTTTCACCGTCCTGTACCTCGGCACCTGAGAGGTGTAGACCGTGTTTGAAAAAGCAATAAGCTTGAGCTCCCAGCCTAGAGCATGAATCAGAGCACGATTCGCGTCTAACACAAACTCATTGTTTTCACAGTCCTGTAACTCGGCACCTGAGAGGTGTAGACCGTGTTTGAAAAAGCATTACGCTTGCGCTCCCAGCCTAGAGCATGAATCAGAGCACGATTCGCGTCTAACACAAACTCACTGTTTTCACCGTCCTGTAACTCGGCACCTGAGAGGTGTAGACCGTGTTTGAAAAAGCAGTAAGCTTGAGCTCCCAGCCTAGAGCATGAATCAGAGCACGATTCGCGTCTAACACAAACTCACTGTTTTCACCGTCCTGTAACTCGGCACCTGAGAGGTGTAGACCGTGTTTGAAAAAGCAATAAGCTTGAGCTCCCCGCCCAGAGCATGAATCAGAGCACGATTCGCGTCTAACACAAACTCACTGTTTTCACCGTCCTGTACCTCGGCACCTGAGAGGTGTAGACCGTGTTTGAAAAAGCAATAAGCTTGCGCTCCCAGCCTAAAGCATGAAACAGAGCACGATTCGCGTCTAACACAAACTCACTGTTTTCACCGTCCTGTAACTCGGCACCTGAGAGGTGTAGACCGTGCTTGAAAAAGCAATAAGCTTGAGCTCCCAGCCTAGAGCATGAATCAGAGCACGATTCGCGTCTAACACAAACTCACTGTTTTCACCGTCCTGTACCTCGGCACCTGAGAGGTGTAGACCGTGTTTGAAAAAGCAATAAGCTTGCGCTCCCAGCCTAAAGCATGAAACAGAGCACGATTCGCGTCTAACACAAACTCACTGTTTTCACCGTCCTGTAACTCGGCACCTGAGAGGTGTAGACCGTGTTTGAAAAAGCAATAAGCTTGCGCTCCCAGCCTAGAGCGTGAAGCAGAGCACGATTCGCGTCTAACACAAACTCACTGTTTTCACCGTCCTGTAACTCGGCACCTGAGAGGTGTAGACCGTGTTTGAAAAAGCAATAAGCTTGAGCTCCCAGCCTAGAGCATGAATCAGAGCACGATTCGCGTCTAACACAAACTCATTGTTTTCACCGTCCTGTAACTCGGCACCTGAGAGGTGTAGACCGTGTTTGAAAAAGCATTACGCTTGCGCTCCCAGCCTAGAGCATGAATCAGAGCACGATTCGCGTCTAACACAAACTCACTGTTTTCACCGTCCTGTAACTCGGCACCTGAGAGGTGTAGACCGTGTTTGAAAAAACAATAAGCTTGCGCTCCCAGCCTAAAGCATGAAACAGAGCACGATTCGCGTCTAACACAAACTCACTGTTTTCACCGTCCTGTACCTCGGCACCTGAGAGGTGTAGACCGTGTTTGAAAAAGCATTACGCTTGCGCTCCCAGCCTAGAGCATGAATCAGAGCACGATTCGCGTCTAACACAAACTCACTGTTTTCACCGTCCTGTAACTCGGCACCTGAGAGGTGTAGACCGTGTTTGAAAAAGCAGTAAGCTTGAGCTCCCAGCCTAGAGCATGAATCAGAGCACGATTCGCGTCTAACACAAACTCACTGTTTTCACCGTCCTGTAACTCGGCACCTGAGAGGTGTAGACCGTGTTTGAAAAAGCAATAAGCTTGAGCTCCCCGCCTAGAGCATGAATCAGAGCACGATTCGCGTCTAACACAAACTCACTGTTTTCACCGTCCTGTACCTCGGCACCTGAGAGGTGTAGACCGTGTTTGAAAAAGCAATAAGCTTGAGCTCCCAGCCTAGAGCATAAATCAGAGCACGATTCGCGTCTAACACAAACTCATTGTTTTCACCGTCCTGTAACTCGGCACCTGAGAGGTGTAGACCGTGTTTGAAAAAGCAATAAGCTTGCGCTCCCAGCCTAAAGCATGAATCAGAGCACGACTCGCGTCTAACACAAACTCACTGTTTTCACCGTCCTGTAACTCGGCACCTGAGAGGTGTAGACCGTGTTTGAAAAAGCATTACGCTTGCGCTCCCAGCCTAGAGCATGAATCAGAGCACGATTCGCGTCTAACACAAACTCACTGTTTTCACCGTCCTGTAACTCGGCACCTGAGAGGTGTAGACCGTGTTTGAAAAAGCAGTAAGCTTGAGCTCCCAGCCTAGAGCATGAATCAGAGCACGATTCGCGTCTAACACAAACTCACTGTTTTCACCGTCCTGTAACTCGGCACCTGAGAGATGTAGACCGTGTTTGAAAAAGCAATAAGCTTTCGCTCCCCGCCTAGAGCATGAATCAGAGCACGATTCGCGTCTAACACAAACACTGTTTTCACCGTCCTGTACCTCGGCACCTGAGAGGTGTAGACCGTGTTTGAAAAAGCAATAAGCTTGCGCTCCCAGCCTAAAGCATGAAACAGAGCACGATTCGCGTCTAACACAAACTCACTGTTTTCACCGTCCTCTAACTCGGCACCTGAGAGGTGTAGACCGTGTTTGAAAAAGCAATAAGCTTGAGCTCCCAGCCTAGAGCATGAATCAGAGCACGATTCGCGTCTAACACAAACTCATTGTTTTCACCGTCCTGTAACTCGGCACCTGAGAGGTGTAGACCGTGTTTGAAAAAGCAATAAGCTTGCGCTCCCAGCCTAGAGCGTGAAGCAGAGCACGATTCGCGTCTAACACAAACTCACTGTTTTCACCGTCCTGTAACTCGGCACCTGAGAGGTGTAGACCGTGTTTGAAAAAGCAATAAGCTTGCGCTCCCAGCCTAAAGCATGAATCAGAGCACGACTCGCGTCTAACACAAACTCACTGTTTTCACCGTCCTGTACCTCGGCACCTGAGAGGTGTAGACCGTGTTTGAAAAAGCATTACGCTTGCGCTCCCAGCCTAGAGCATGAATCAGAGCACGATTCGCGTCTAACACAAACTCATTGTTTTCACAGTCCTGTAACTCGGCACCTGAGAGGTGTAGACCGTGTTTGAAAAAGCATTACGCTTGCGCTCCCAGCCTAGAGCATGAATCAGAGCACGATTCGCGTCTAACACAAACTCACTGTTTTCACCGTCCTGTAACTCGGCACCTGAGAGGTGTAGACCGTGTTTGAAAAAGCAATAAGCTTGCGCTCCCAGCCTAAAGCATGAAACAGAGCACGATTCGCGTCTAACACAAACTCACTGTTTTCACCGTCCTGTAACTCGGCACCTGAGAGGTGTAGACCGTGTTTGAAAAAGCATTACGCTTGCGCTCCCAGCCTAGAGCATGAATCAGAGCACGATTCGCGTCTAACACAAACTCACTGTTTTCACCGTCCTGTAACTCGGCACCTGAGAGGTGTAGACCGTGTTTGAAAAAACAATAAGCTTGCGCTCCCAGCCTAAAGCATGAAACAGAGCACGATTCGCGTCTAACACAAACTCACTGTTTTCACCGTCCTGTACCTCGGCACCTGAGAGGTGTAGACCGTGTTTGAAAAAGCATTACGCTTGCGCTCCCAGCCTAGAGCATGAATCAGAGCACGATTCGCGTCTAACACAAACTCACTGTTTTCACCGTCCTGTAACTCGGCACCTGAGAGGTGTAGACCGTGTTTGAAAAAGCAGTAAGCTTGAGCTCCCAGCCTAGAGCATGAATCAGAGCACGATTCGCGTCTAACACAAACTCACTGTTTTCACCGTCCTGTAACTCGGCACCTGAGAGGTGTAGACCGTGTTTGAAAAAGCAATAAGCTTGAGCTCCCCGCCTAGAGCATGAATCAGAGCACGATTCGCGTCTAACACAAACTCACTGTTTTCACCGTCCTGTACCTCGGCACCTGAGAGGTGTAGACCGTGTTTGAAAAAGCAATAAGCTTGAGCTCCCAGCCTAGAGCATAAATCAGAGCACGATTCGCGTCTAACACAAACTCATTGTTTTCACCGTCCTGTAACTCGGCACCTGAGAGGTGTAGACCGTGTTTGAAAAAGCAATAAGCTTGCGCTCCCAGCCTAAAGCATGAATCAGAGCACGACTCGCGTCTAACACAAACTCACTGTTTTCACCGTCCTGTAACTCGGCACCTGAGAGGTGTAGACCGTGTTTGAAAAAGCATTACGCTTGCGCTCCCAGCCTAGAGCATGAATCAGAGCACGATTCGCGTCTAACACAAACTCACTGTTTTCACCGTCCTGTAACTCGGCACCTGAGAGGTGTAGACCGTGTTTGAAAAAGCAGTAAGCTTGAGCTCCCAGCCTAGAGCATGAATCAGAGCACGATTCGCGTCTAACACAAACTCACTGTTTTCACCGTCCTGTAACTCGGCACCTGAGAGATGTAGACCGTGTTTGAAAAAGCAATAAGCTTTCGCTCCCCGCCTAGAGCATGAATCAGAGCACGATTCGCGTCTAACACAAACACTGTTTTCACCGTCCTGTACCTCGGCACCTGAGAGGTGTAGACCGTGTTTGAAAAAGCAATAAGCTTGCGCTCCCAGCCTAAAGCATGAATCAGAGCACGACTCGCGTCTAACACAAACTCACTGTTTTCACCGTCCTGTAACTCGGCACCTGAGAGGTGTAGACCGTGTTTGAAAAAGTAATAAGCTTTCGCTCCAAGCCTAGAGCGTGAATCAGAGCACGATTCGCGTCTAACACAAACTCACTGTTTTCACCGTCCTGTAACTCGGCACCTGAGAGGTGTAGACCGTGTTTGAAAAAGCAATAAGCTTGAGCTCCCAGCCTAGAGCATGAATCAGAGCACGATTCGCGTCTAACACAAACTCATTGTTTTCACAGTCCTGTAACTCGGCACCTGAGAGGTGTAGACCGTGTTTGAAAAAGCATTACGCTTGCGCTCCCAGCCTAGAGCATGAATCAGAGCACGATTCGCGTCTAACACAAACTCATTGTTTTCACAGTCCTGTAACTCGGCACCTGAGAGGTGTAGACCGTGTTTGAAAAAGCATTACGCTTGCGCTCCCAGCCTAGAGCATGTATCAGAGCACTATTCGCGTCTAACACAAACTCACTGTTTTCACCGTCCTGTAACTCGGCACCTGAGAGGTGTAGACCGTGTTTGAAAAAGCAATAAGCTTGCGCTCCCAGCCTAAAGCATGAAACAGAGCACGATTCGCGTCTAACACAAACGCACTGTTTTCACCGTCCTGTAACTCGGCACCTGAGAGGTGTAGACCGTGTTTGAAAAAGCAATAAGCTTGATCTCCCAGCCTAGAGCATGAATCAGAGCACGATTCGCGTCTAACCCAAACTCACTGTTTTCACCGTCCTGTACCTCGGCACCTGAGAGGTGTAGACCGTGTTTGAAAAAGCAATAAGCTTGCGCTCCCAGCCTAAAGCATGAAACAGCACGATTCGCGTCTAACACAAACTCACTGTTTTCACCGTCCTGTAACTCGGCACCTGAGAGGTGTAGACCGTGTTTGAAAAAGCAATAAGCTTGAGCTCCCAGCCTAGAGCATGAATCAGAGCACGATTCGCGTCTAACACAAACTCACTGTTTTCACCGTCCTGTACCTCGGCACCTGAGAGGTGTAGACCGTGTTTGAAAAAGCAATAAGCTTGCGCTCCCAGCCTAAAGCATGAAACAGAGCACGATTCGCGTCTAACACAAACTCACTGTTTTCACCGTCCTCTAACTCGGCACCTGAGAGGTGTAGACCGTGTTTGAAAAAGCAATAAGCTTGAGCTCCCAGCCTAGAGCATAAATCAGAGCACGATTCGCGTCTAACACAAACTCATTGTTTTCACCGTCCTGTAACTCGGCACCTGAGAGGTGTAGACCGTGTTTGAAAAAGCAATAAGCTTGCGCTCCCAGCTTAAAGCATGAAACAGAGCACGATTCGCGTCTAACACAAACTCATTGTTTTCACAGTCCTGTAACTCGGCACCTGAGAGGTGTAGACCGTGTTTGAAAAAGCATTACGCTTGCGCTCCCAGCCTAGAGCATGAATCAGAGCACGATTCGCGTCTAACACAAACTCACTGTTTTCACCGTCCTGTAACTCGGCACCTGAGAGGTGTAGACCGTGTTTGAAAAAGCAGTAAGCTTGAGCTCCCAGCCTAGAGCATGAATCAGAGCACGATTCGCGTCTAACACAAACTCACTGTTTTCACCGTCCTGTAACTCGGCACCTGAGAGGTGTAGACCGTGTTTGAAAAAGCAATAAGCTTGAGCTCCCCGCCCAGAGCATGAATCAGAGCACGATTCGCGTCTAACACAAACTCACTGTTTTCACCGTCCTGTACCTCGGCACCTGAGAGGTGTAGACCGTGTTTGAAAAAGCAATAAGCTTGCGCTCCCAGCCTAAAGCATGAAACAGAGCACGATTCGCGTCTAACACAAACTCACTGTTTTCACCGTCCTGTAACTCGGCACCTGAGAGGTGTAGACCGTGCTTGAAAAAGCAATAAGCTTGAGCTCCCAGCCTAGAGCATGAATCAGAGCACGATTCGCGTCTAACACAAACTCACTGTTTTCACCGTCCTGTACCTCGGCACCTGAGAGGTGTAGACCGTGTTTGAAAAAGCAATAAGCTTGCGCTCCCAGCCTAAAGCATGAAACAGAGCACGATTCGCGTCTAACACAAACTCACTGTTTTCACCGTCCTGTAACTCGGCACCTGAGAGGTGTAGACCGTGTTTGAAAAAGCAATAAGCTTGCGCTCCCAGCCTAGAGCGTGAAGCAGAGCACGATTCGCGTCTAACACAAACTCACTGTTTTCACCGTCCTGTAACTCGGCACCTGAGAGGTGTAGACCGTGTTTGAAAAAGCAATAAGCTTGAGCTCCCAGCCTAGAGCATGAATCAGAGCACGATTCGCGTCTAACACAAACTCATTGTTTTCACCGTCCTGTAACTCGGCACCTGAGAGGTGTAGACCGTGTTTGAAAAAGCATTACGCTTGCGCTCCCAGCCTAGAGCATGAATCAGAGCACGATTCGCGTCTAACACAAACTCACTGTTTTCACCGTCCTGTAACTCGGCACCTGAGAGGTGTAGACCGTGTTTGAAAAAACAATAAGCTTGCGCTCCCAGCCTAAAGCATGAAACAGAGCACGATTCGCGTCTAACACAAACTCACTGTTTTCACCGTCCTGTACCTCGGCACCTGAGAGGTGTAGACCGTGTTTGAAAAAGCATTACGCTTGCGCTCCCAGCCTAGAGCATGAATCAGAGCACGATTCGCGTCTAACACAAACTCACTGTTTTCACCGTCCTGTAACTCGGCACCTGAGAGGTGTAGACCGTGTTTGAAAAAGCAGTAAGCTTGAGCTCCCAGCCTAGAGCATGAATCAGAGCACGATTCGCGTCTAACACAAACTCACTGTTTTCACCGTCCTGTAACTCGGCACCTGAGAGGTGTAGACCGTGTTTGAAAAAGCAATAAGCTTGAGCTCCCCGCCTAGAGCATGAATCAGAGCACGATTCGCGTCTAACACAAACTCACTGTTTTCACCGTCCTGTACCTCGGCACCTGAGAGGTGTAGACCGTGTTTGAAAAAGCAATAAGCTTGAGCTCCCAGCCTAGAGCATAAATCAGAGCACGATTCGCGTCTAACACAAACTCATTGTTTTCACCGTCCTGTAACTCGGCACCTGAGAGGTGTAGACCGTGTTTGAAAAAGCAATAAGCTTGCGCTCCCAGCCTAAAGCATGAATCAGAGCACGACTCGCGTCTAACACAAACTCACTGTTTTCACCGTCCTGTAACTCGGCACCTGAGAGGTGTAGACCGTGTTTGAAAAAGCATTACGCTTGCGCTCCCAGCCTAGAGCATGAATCAGAGCACGATTCGCGTCTAACACAAACTCACTGTTTTCACCGTCCTGTAACTCGGCACCTGAGAGGTGTAGACCGTGTTTGAAAAAGCAGTAAGCTTGAGCTCCCAGCCTAGAGCATGAATCAGAGCACGATTCGCGTCTAACACAAACTCACTGTTTTCACCGTCCTGTAACTCGGCACCTGAGAGATGTAGACCGTGTTTGAAAAAGCAATAAGCTTTCGCTCCCCGCCTAGAGCATGAATCAGAGCACGATTCGCGTCTAACACAAACACTGTTTTCACCGTCCTGTACCTCGGCACCTGAGAGGTGTAGACCGTGTTTGAAAAAGCAATAAGCTTGCGCTCCCAGCCTAAAGCATGAAACAGAGCACGATTCGCGTCTAACACAAACTCACTGTTTTCACCGTCCTCTAACTCGGCACCTGAGAGGTGTAGACCGTGTTTGAAAAAGCAATAAGCTTGAGCTCCCAGCCTAGAGCATGAATCAGAGCACGATTCGCGTCTAACACAAACTCATTGTTTTCACCGTCCTGTAACTCGGCACCTGAGAGGTGTAGACCGTGTTTGAAAAAGCAATAAGCTTGCGCTCCCAGCCTAGAGCGTGAAGCAGAGCACGATTCGCGTCTAACACAAACTCACTGTTTTCACCGTCCTGTAACTCGGCACCTGAGAGGTGTAGACCGTGTTTGAAAAAGCAATAAGCTTGCGCTCCCAGCCTAAAGCATGAAACAGAGCACGATTCGCGTCTAACACAAACTCACTGTTTTCACCGTCCTGTAACTCGGCACCTGAGAGGTGTAGACCGTGTTTGAAAAAGCATTACGCTTGCGCTCCCAGCCTAGAGCATGAATCAGAGCACGATTCGCGTCTAACACAAACTCACTGTTTTCACCGTCCTGTAACTCGGCACCTGAGAGGTGTAGACCGTGTTTGAAAAAACAATAAGCTTGCGCTCCCAGCCTAAAGCATGAAACAGAGCACGATTCGCGTCTAACACAAACTCACTGTTTTCACCGTCCTGTACCTCGGCACCTGAGAGGTGTAGACCGTGTTTGAAAAAGCATTACGCTTGCGCTCCCAGCCTAGAGCATGAATCAGAGCACGATTCGCGTCTAACACAAACTCACTGTTTTCACCGTCCTGTAACTCGGCACCTGAGAGGTGTAGACCGTGTTTGAAAAAGCAGTAAGCTTGAGCTCCCAGCCTAGAGCATGAATCAGAGCACGATTCGCGTCTAACACAAACTCACTGTTTTCACCGTCCTGTAACTCGGCACCTGAGAGGTGTAGACCGTGTTTGAAAAAGCAATAAGCTTGAGCTCCCCGCCTAGAGCATGAATCAGAGCACGATTCGCGTCTAACACAAACTCACTGTTTTCACCGTCCTGTACCTCGGCACCTGAGAGGTGTAGACCGTGTTTGAAAAAGCAATAAGCTTGAGCTCCCAGCCTAGAGCATAAATCAGAGCACGATTCGCGTCTAACACAAACTCATTGTTTTCACCGTCCTGTAACTCGGCACCTGAGAGGTGTAGACCGTGTTTGAAAAAGCAATAAGCTTGCGCTCCCAGCCTAAAGCATGAATCAGAGCACGACTCGCGTCTAACACAAACTCACTGTTTTCACCGTCCTGTAACTCGGCACCTGAGAGGTGTAGACCGTGTTTGAAAAAGCATTACGCTTGCGCTCCCAGCCTAGAGCATGAATCAGAGCACGATTCGCGTCTAACACAAACTCACTGTTTTCACCGTCCTGTAACTCGGCACCTGAGAGGTGTAGACCGTGTTTGAAAAAGCAGTAAGCTTGAGCTCCCAGCCTAGAGCATGAATCAGAGCACGATTCGCGTCTAACACAAACTCACTGTTTTCACCGTCCTGTAACTCGGCACCTGAGAGATGTAGACCGTGTTTGAAAAAGTAATAAGCTTTCGCTCCAAGCCTAGAGCGTGAATCAGAGCACGATTCGCGTCTAACACAAACTCACTGTTTTCACCGTCCTGTAACTCGGCACCTGAGAGGTGTAGACCGTGTTTGAAAAAGCAATAAGCTTGAGCTCCCAGCCTAGAGCATGAATCAGAGCACGATTCGCGTCTAACACAAACTCATTGTTTTCACAGTCCTGTAACTCGGCACCTGAGAGGTGTAGACCGTGTTTGAAAAAGCATTACGCTTGCGCTCCCAGCCTAGAGCATGAATCAGAGCACGATTCGCGTCTAACACAAACTCATTGTTTTCACAGTCCTGTAACTCGGCACCTGAGAGGTGTAGACCGTGTTTGAAAAAGCATTACGCTTGCGCTCCCAGCCTAGAGCATGTATCAGAGCACTATTCGCGTCTAACACAAACTCACTGTTTTCACCGTCCTGTAACTCGGCACCTGAGAGGTGTAGACCGTGTTTGAAAAAGCAATAAGCTTGCGCTCCCAGCCTAAAGCATGAAACAGAGCACGATTCGCGTCTAACACAAACGCACTGTTTTCACCGTCCTGTAACTCGGCACCTGAGAGATGTAGACCGTGTTTGAAAAAGCAATAAGCTTGATCTCCCAGCCTAGAGCATGAATCAGAGCACGATTCGCGTCTAACCCAAACTCACTGTTTTCACCGTCCTGTACCTCGGCACCTGAGAGGTGTAGACCGTGTTTGAAAAAGCAATAAGCTTGCGCTCCCAGCCTAAAGCATGAAACAGCACGATTCGCGTCTAACACAAACTCACTGTTTTCACCGTCCTGTAACTCGGCACCTGAGAGGTGTAGACCGTGTTTGAAAAAGCAATAAGCTTGAGCTCCCAGCCTAGAGCATGAATCAGAGCACGATTCGCGTCTAACACAAACTCACTGTTTTCACCGTCCTGTACCTCGGCACCTGAGAGGTGTAGACCGTGTTTGAAAAAGCAATAAGCTTGCGCTCCCAGCCTAAAGCATGAAACAGAGCACGATTCGCGTCTAACACAAACTCACTGTTTTCACCGTCCTCTAACTCGGCACCTGAGAGGTGTAGACCGTGTTTGAAAAAGCAATAAGCTTGAGCTCCCAGCCTAGAGCATAAATCAGAGCACGATTCGCGTCTAACACAAACTCATTGTTTTCACCGTCCTGTAACTCGGCACCTGAGAGGTGTAGACCGTGTTTGAAAAAGCAATAAGCTTGCGCTCCCAGCTTAAAGCATGAAACAGAGCACGATTCGCGTCTAACACAAACTCATTGTTTTCACAGTCCTGTAACTCGGCACCTGAGAGGTGTAGACCGTGTTTGAAAAAGCATTACGCTTGCGCTCCCAGCCTAGAGCATGAATCAGAGCACGATTCGCGTCTAACACAAACTCACTGTTTTCACCGTCCTGTAACTCGGCACCTGAGAGGTGTAGACCGTGTTTGAAAAAGCAGTAAGCTTGAGCTCCCAGCCTAGAGCATGAATCAGAGCACGATTCGCGTCTAACACAAACTCACTGTTTTCACCGTCCTGTAACTCGGCACCTGAGAGGTGTAGACCGTGTTTGAAAAAGCAATAAGCTTGAGCTCCCCGCCCAGAGCATGAATCAGAGCACGATTCGCGTCTAACACAAACTCACTGTTTTCACCGTCCTGTACCTCGGCACCTGAGAGGTGTAGACCGTGTTTGAAAAAGCAATAAGCTTGCGCTCCCAGCCTAAAGCATGAAACAGAGCACGATTCGCGTCTAACACAAACTCACTGTTTTCACCGTCCTGTAACTCGGCACCTGAGAGGTGTAGACCGTGCTTGAAAAAGCAATAAGCTTGAGCTCCCAGCCTAGAGCATGAATCAGAGCACGATTCGCGTCTAACACAAACTCACTGTTTTCACCGTCCTGTACCTCGGCACCTGAGAGGTGTAGACCGTGTTTGAAAAAGCAATAAGCCTGCGCTCCCAGCCTAAAGCATGAAACAGAGCACGATTCGCGTCTAACACAAACTCACTGTTTTCACCGTCCTGTAACTCGGCACCTGAGAGGTGTAGACCGTGTTTGAAAAAGCAATAAGCTTGCGCTCCCAGCCTAGAGCGTGAAGCAGAGCACGATTCGCGTCTAACACAAACTCACTGTTTTCACCGTCCTGTAACTCGGCACCTGAGAGGTGTAGACCGTGTTTGAAAAAGCAATAAGCTTGAGCTCCCAGCCTAGAGCATGAATCAGAGCACGATTCGCGTCTAACACAAACTCATTGTTTTCACCGTCCTGTAACTCGGCACCTGAGAGGTGTAGACCGTGTTTGAAAAAGCATTACGCTTGCGCTCCCAGCCTAGAGCATGAATCAGAGCACGATTCGCGTCTAACACAAACTCACTGTTTTCACCGTCCTGTAACTCGGCACCTGAGAGGTGTAGACCGTGTTTGAAAAAACAATAAGCTTGCGCTCCCAGCCTAAAGCATGAAACAGAGCACGATTCGCGTCTAACACAAACTCACTGTTTTCACCGTCCTGTACCTCGGCACCTGAGAGGTGTAGACCGTGTTTGAAAAAGCATTACGCTTGCGCTCCCAGCCTAGAGCATGAATCAGAGCACGATTCGCGTCTAACACAAACTCACTGTTTTCACCGTCCTGTAACTCGGCACCTGAGAGGTGTAGACCGTGTTTGAAAAAGCAGTAAGCTTGAGCTCCCAGCCTAGAGCATGAATCAGAGCACGATTCGCGTCTAACACAAACTCACTGTTTTCACCGTCCTGTAACTCGGCACCTGAGAGGTGTAGACCGTGTTTGAAAAAGCAATAAGCTTGAGCTCCCCGCCTAGAGCATGAATCAGAGCACGATTCGCGTCTAACACAAACTCACTGTTTTCACCGTCCAGTAACTCGGCACCTGAGAGGTGTAGACCGTGTTTGAAAAAGCAATAAGCTTGCGCTCCCAGCCTAAAGCATGAATCAGAGCACGACTCGCGTCTAACACAAACTCACTGTTTTCACCGTCCTGTAACTCGGCACCTGAGAGGTGTAGACCGTGTTTGAAAAAGTAATAAGCTTTCGCTCCAAGCCTAGAGCGTGAATCAGAGCACGATTCGCGTCTAACACAAACTCACTGTTTTCACCGTCCTGTAACTCGGCACCTGAGAGGTGTAGACCGTGTTTGAAAAAGCAATAAGCTTGAGCTCCCAGCCTAGAGCATGAATCAGAGCACGATTCGCGTCTAACACAAACTCATTGTTTTCACAGTCCTGTAACTCGGGTGCCGAGTTACAGGACGGTGAAAACAGTGAGTTTGTGTTAGACGCGAATCGTGCTGTGATTCATGCTCTTAGCGGGGAGCTCAAGCTTATTACTTTTTCAAACACGGTCTACACCTCTCAGGTGCCGAGGTACAGGACGGTGAAAACAGTGAGTTTGTGTTAGACGCGAATCGTGCTCTGATTCATGCTCTAGGCTGGGAGATCAAGCTTATTGCTTTTTCAAACACGGTCTACACCTCTCAGGTGCCGAGTTACAGGACGGTGAAAACAATGAGTTTGTGTTAGACGCGAATCGTGCTCTGATTCATGCTCTAGGCTGGGAGCTCAAGCTTATTGCTTTTTCAAACACGGTCTACACCTCTCAGGTGAATCAGAGCACGATTCGCGTCTAACACAAACTCACTGTTTTCACCGTCCTGTAACTCGGCACCTGAGAGGTGTAGACCGTGTTTGAAAAAGCAATAAGCTTGAGCTCCCAGCCTAGAGCGTGAATCAGAGCACCTGAGAGGTGTAGACCGTGTTTGAAAAAGCAATAAGCTTGAGCTCCCAGCCTAGAGCATGAATCAGAGCACGATTCGCGTCTAACACAAACTCACTGTTTTCACCGTCCTGTAACTCGGCACCTGAGAGGTGTAGACCGTGTTTGAAAAAGCAATAAGCTTGAGCTCCCCGCCTAGAGCATGAATCAGAGCACGATTCGCGTCTAACACAAACTCACTGTTTTCACCGTCCTGTACCTCGGCACCTGAGAGGTGTAGACCGTGTTTGAAAAAGCAATAAGCTTGCGCTCCCAGCCTAAAGCATGAATCAGAGCACGATTCGCGTCTAACACAAACTCACTGTTTTCACCGTCCTGTAACTCGGCACCTGAGAGGTGTAGACCGTGTTTGAAAAAGCAATAAGCTTTCGCTCCAAGCCTAGAGCGTGAATCAGAGCACGATTCGCGTCTAACACAAACTCACTGTTTTCACCGTCCTGTAACTCGGCACCTGAGAGGTGTAGACCGTGTTTGAAAAAGCAGTAAGCTTTCGCTCCCAGCCTAGAGCATGAATCAGAGCACGATTCGCGTCTAACACAAACTCACTGTTTTCACCGTCCTGTAACTCGGCACCTGAGAGGTGTAGACCGTGTTTCAAAAAGCAATAAGCTTGCGCTCCCAGCCTAGAGCGTGAATCAGAGCACGATTCGCGTCTAACACAAACTCACTGTTTTCACCGTCCTGTAACTCGGCACCTGAGAGGTGTAGACCGTGTTTGAAAAAGCAATAGGGGTCAGAAACGCTCTTTTCTCCTTAGGGAGAGCAACTATATACTATAAATAAGTGAGGAGACTCAAATGGCCACGCACGCTCCTCTGGGTAATATGCAAATAAGGGAGATGGAATAAATCCTCCACAGTGCCACCTACTGAAAGGCAGCATTCCTTCGAGTCAAAGTGGGACTTTTTATACAAGTCTTGCTACAATGACTGGGAATCAAAAGCAAAGCCAGACCCCATGTACATACAGCTGTTTCCGGGTTATTGCCCATCATCAGTGTACAGTAGGAGTCTGGCTTTTGCTAGTGAGAGGCCAGGGACAGGGGTCAGAAACGCTCTTTTCTCCTTAGGGAGAGCAACTATATACTATAAATAAGTGAGGAAACTCAAATGGCCACGCACGCTCCTCTGGGTAATATGCAAATAAGGGAGATGGAATAAATCCTCCACAGTGCCACCTATTGAAAGGCAGCATTCCTTCGAGTCAAAGTGAGACTTTTTATACAAGTCTTCTTACAATGACTGGTATTCAAATGCAAAGCCAGACTCCATGTACTTACAGCTGTTTCCGGGTTATTGCCCATCATCAGTGTACAGTAGGAGTCTGGCTTTTGCTAGTGAGAGGCCTGGGACAGGGGTCAGAAACGCTCTTTTCTCCTTAGGGAGAGCAACTATATACTATAAATAAGTGAGGAGACTCAAATGGCCACGCACGCTCCTCTGGGTAATATGCAAATAAGGGAGATGGAAATCTCCCTTATTTGAAAAAGCAATAAGCTTGAGCTCCCAGCCTAAAGCAAGAAACAGAGCACGATTCGCGTCTAACACAAACTCACTGTTTTCACCGTCCTGTAACTCGGCACCTGAGAGGTGTAGACCGTGTTTGAAAAAGCATTACGCTTGCGCTCCCAGCCTAGAGCATGAATCAGAGCACGATTCGCGTCTAACACAAACTCACTGTTTTCACCGTCCTGTAACTCGGCACCTGAGAGGTGTAGACCGTGTTTGAAAAAGCAATAAGCTTGAGCTCCCAGCCTAGAGCGTGAATCAGAGCACGATTCGCGTCTAACACAAACTCACTGTTTTCACCGTCCTGTAACTCGGCACCTGAGAGGTGTAGACCGTGTTTGAAAAAGCAATAAGCTTTCGCTCCCAGCCTAGAGCATGAATCAGAGCACGATTCGCGTCTAACACAAACTCACTGTTTTCACCGTCCTGTAACTCGGCACCTGAGAGGTGTAGACCGTGTTTGAAAAAGCAATAAGCTTGCGCTCCCAGCCTAGAGCGTGAATCAGAGCACGATTCGCGTCTAACACAAACTCACTGTTTTCACCGTCCTGTAACTCGGCACCTGAGAGGTGTAGACCGTGTTTGAAAAAGCAATAAGCTTGAGCTCCCAGCCTAGAGCATGAATCAGAGCACGATTCGCGTCTAACACAAACTCATTGTTTTCACCGTCCTGTAACTCGGCACCTGAGAGGTGTAGACCGTGTTTGAAAAAGCATTACGCTTGCGCTCCCAGCCTAGAGCATGAATCAGAGCACGATTCGCGTCTAACACAAACTCACTGTTTTCACCGTCCTGTAACTCGGCACCTGAGAGGTGTAGACCGTGTTTGAAAAAGCAATAAGCTTGCGCTCCCAGCCTAGAGCATGAATCGCGTCTAACACAAACTCACTGTTTTCACCGTCCTGTTACTCGGCACCTGAGAGGTGTAGACCGTGTTTGAAAATGCAATAAGCTTGAGCTCCCCGCCTAGAGCATGAATCAGAGCACGATTCGCGTCTAACACAAACTCACTGTTTTCACCGTCCTGTAACTCGGCACCTGAGAGGTGTAGACCGTGTTTGAAAAAGCATTACGCTTGCGCTCCCAGCCTAGAGCATAAATCCCAGCACGATTCGCGTCTAACACAAACTCACTGTTTTCACCGTTCTGTAACTCGGCACCTGAGAGGTGTAGACCGTGTTTGAAAAAGCATTACGCTTGCGCTTCCAGCCTAGAGCATGAATCAGAGCACGATTCACGTCTAACACAAACTCACTGTTTTCACCGTCCTGTAACTCGGCACCTGAGAGGTGTAGACCGTGTTTGAAAAAGCAATAAGGTTAAAGCATGAATCAGAGCACGATTCACGTCTAACACAAACTCACTGTTTTCACCGTCCTGTAACTCGGCACCTGAGAGGTGTAGACCGTGTTTGAAAAAGCAATAAGCTTGAGCTCCCAGCCTAGAGCATGAATCAGAGCACGATTCGCGTCTAACACAAACTCATTGTTTTCACCGTCCTGTAACTCGGCACCTGAGAGGTGTAGACCGTGTTTGAAAAAGCATTACGCTTGAGCTCCCAGCCAAGAGCGTGAATCAGAGCACGATTCGCGTCTAACACAAACTCACTGTTTTCACCGTCCTGTAACTCGGCACCTGAGAGGTGTAGACCGTGTTTGAAAATGCAATAAGCTTGAGCTCCCCGCCTAGAGCATGAATCAGAGCACGATTCGCGTCTAACACAAACTCACTGTTTTCACCGTCCTGTAACTCGGCACCTGAGAGGTGTAGACCGTGTTTGAAAAAGCATTACGCTTGCGCTCCCAGCCTAGAGCATAAATCCCAGCACGATTCGCGTCTAACACAAACTCACTGTTTTCACCGTCCTGTAACTCGGCACCTGAGAGGTGTAGACCGTGTTTGAAAAAGCAATAAGCTTGCGCTCCCAGCCTAGAGCGTGAATCAGAGCACGATTCGCGTCTAACACAAACTCACTGTTTTCACCGTCCTGTAACTCGGCACCTGAGAGGTGTAGACCGTGTTTGAAAAAGCAATAGGGGTCAGAAACGCTCTTTTCTCCTTAGGGAGAGCAACTATATACTATAAATAAGTGAGGAGACTCAAATGGCCACGCACGCTCCTCTGGGTAATATGCAAATAAGGGAGATGGAATAAATCCTCCACAGTGCCACCTACTGAAAGGCAGCATTCCTTCGAGTCAAAGTGGGACTTTTTATACAAGTCTTGCTACAATGACTGGGAATCAAAAGCAAAGCCAGACCCCATGTACATACAGCTGTTTCCGGGTTATTGCCCATCATCAGTGTACAGTAGGAGTCTGGCTTTTGCTAGTGAGAGGCCAGGGACAAGGGTCAGAAACGCTCTTTTCTCCTTAGGGAGAGCAACTATATACTATAAATAAGTGAGGAGACTCAAATGGCCACGCACGCTCCTCTGGGTAATATGCAAATAAGGGAGATGGAATAAATCCTCCACACTGCCACCTATTGAAAGGCAGCATTCCTACGAGACAAAGTGAGACTTTTTATACAAGTCTTCTTACAATGACTGGTATTCAAAAGCAAAGCCAGACTCCATGCACTTACAGCTGTTTCCGGGTTATTGCCCATCATCAGTGTACAGTAGGAGTCTGGCTTTTGCTAGTGAGAGGCCTGGGACAGGGGTCAGAAACGCTCTTTTCTCCTTAGGGAGAGCAACTATATACTATAAATAAGTGAGGAGACTCAAATGGCCACGCACGCTCCTCTGGGTAATATGCAAATAAGGGAGATGGAAATCTCCCTTATTTGAAAAAGCAATAAGCTTGAGCTCCCAGCCTAAAGCATGAATCAGAGCACGATTCGCGTCTAACACAAACTCACTGTTTTCACCGTCTTGTAACTCGGCACCTGAGAGGTGTAGACCGTGTTTGAAAAAGCAATAAGCTTGCGCTCCCAGCCTAGAGCGTGAATCAGAGCACGATTCGCGTCTAACACAAACTCACTGTTTTCACTGTCCTGTAACTCGGCACCTGAGAGGTGTAGACCGTGTTTGAAAAAGCAATAAGCTTGAGCTCCCAGCCTAGAGCATGAATCACAGCACGATTCGCGTCTAACACAAACTCATTGTTTTCACCGTCCTGTAACTCGGCACCTGAGAGGTGTAGACCGTGTTTGAAAAAGCAATAAGCTTGCGCTCCCAGCCTAGAGCATGAATCGCGTCTAACACAAACTCACTGTTTTCACCGTCCTGTTACTCGGCACCTGAGAGGTGTAGACCGTGTTTGAAAATGCAATAAGCTTGAGCTCCCCGCCTAGAGCATGAATCAGAGCACGATTCGCGTCTAACACAAACTCACTGTTTTCACCGTCCTGTAACTCGGCACCTGAGAGGTGTAGACCGTGTTTGAAAAAGCATTACGCTTGCGCTCCCAGCCTAGAGCATAAATCCCAGCACGATTCGCGTCTAACACAAACTCACTGTTTTCACCGTTCTGTAACTCGGCACCTGAGAGGTGTAGACCGTGTTTGAAAAAGCATTACGCTTGCGCTCCCAGCCTAGAGCATGAATCAGAGCACGATTCACGTCTAACACAAACTCACTGTTTTCACCGTCCTGTAACTCGGCACCTGAGAGGTGTAGACCGTGTTTGAAAAAGCAATAGGGGTCAGAAACGCTCTTTTCTCCTTAGGGAGAGCAACTATATACTATAAATAAGTGAGGAGACTCAAATGGCCACGCACGCTCCTCTGGGTAATATGCAAATAAGGGAGATGGAATAAATCCTCCACAGTGCCACCTACTGAAAGGCAGCATTCCTTCGAGTCAAAGTGGGACTTTTTATACAAGTCTTCTTACAATGACTGGTATTCAAAAGCAAAGCCAGACTCCATGCACTTACAGCTGTTTCCGGGTTATTGCCCATCATCAGTGTACAGTAGGAGTCTGGCTTTTGCTAGTGAGAGGCCTGGGACAGGGGTCAGAAACGCTCTTTTCTCCTTAGGGAGAGCAACCATATACTATAAATAAGTGAGGAGACTCAAATGGCCACGCACGCTCCTCTGGGTAATATGCAAATAAGGGAGATGGAAATCTCCCTTATTTGAAAAAGCAATAAGCTTGAGCTCCCAGCCTAAAGCATGAAACAGAGCACGATTCGCGTCTAACACAAACTCACTGTTTTCACCGTCCTGTAACTCGGCACCTGAGAGGTGTAGACCGTGTTTGAAAAAGCAATAAGCTTGAGCTCCCAGCCTAGAGCATGAATCAGAGCACGATTCGCGTCTAACACAAACTCATTGTTTTCACTGTCCTGTAACTCGGCACCTGAGAGGTGTAGACCGTGTTTGAAAAAGCATTACGCTTGCGCTCCCAGCCTAGAGCATGAATCAGAGCACGATTCGCGTCTAACACAAACTCACTGTTTTCACCGTCCTGTAACTCGGCACCTGAGAGGTGTAGACCGTGTTTGAAAAAGCAATAAGCTTGAGCTCCCAGCCTAGAGCGTGAATCAGAGCACCTGAGAGGTGTAGACCGTGTTTGAAAAAGCAATAAGCTTGAGCTCCCAGCCTAGAGCATGAATCAGAGCACGATTCGCGTCTAGCACAAACTCACTGTTTTCACCGTCCTGTAACTCGGCACCTGAGAGGTGTAGACCGTGTTTGAAAAAGCAATAAGCTTGAGCTCCCCGCCTAGAGCATGAATCAGAGCACGATTCGCGTCTAACACAAACTCACTGTTTTCACCGTCCTGTACCTCGGCACCTGAGAGGTGTAGACCGTGTTTGAAAAAGCAATAAGCTTGCGCTCCCAGCCTAAAGCATGAATCAGAGCACGATTCGCGTCTAACACAAACTCACTGTTTTCACCGTCCTGTAACTCGGCACCTGAGAGGTGTAGACCGTGTTTGAAAAAGCAATAAGCTTTCGCTCCAAGCCTAGAGCGTGAATCAGAGCACGATTCGCGTCTAACACAAACTCACTGTTTTCACCGTCCTGTAACTCGGCACCTGAGAGGTGTAGACCGTGTTTGAAAAAGCAGTAAGCTTTCGCTCCCAACCTAGAGCATGAATCAGAGCACGATTCGCGTCTAACACAAACTCACTGTTTTCACTGTCCTGTAACTCGGCACCTGAGAGGTGTAGACCGTGTTTGAAAAAGCAATAAGCTTGCGCTCCCAGCCTAGAGCGTGAATCAGAGCACGATTCGCGTCTAACACAAACTCACTGTTTTCACCGTCCTGTAACTCGGCACCTGAGAGGTGTAGACCGTGTTTGAAAAAGCATTACGCTTGCCCTCCCAGCCTAGAGCGTGAATCCGAGCACGATTCGCGTCTAACACAAACTCACTGTTTTCACCGTCCTGTAACTCGGCACCTGAGAGGTGTAGACCGTGTTTGAAAAAGCAATAGGGGTCAGAAACGCTCTTTTCTCCTTAGGGAGAGCAACTATATACTATAAATAAGTGAGGAGACTCAAATGGCCACGCACGCTCCTCTGGGTAATATGCAAATAAGGGAGATGGAATAAATCCTCCACAGTGCCACCTACTGAAAGGCAGCATTCCTTCGAGTCAAAGTGGGACTTTTTATACAAGTCTTGCTACAATGACTGGGAATCAAAAGCAAAGCCAGACCCCATGTACATACAGCTGTTTCCGGGTTATTGCCCATCATCAGTGTACAGTAGGAGTCTGGCTTTTGCTAGTGAGAGGCCAGGGACAGGGGTCAGAAACGCTCTTTTCTCCTTAGGGAGAGCAACTATATACTATAAATAAGTGAGGAGACTCAAATGGCCACGCACGCTCCTCTGGGTAATATGCAAATAAGGGAGATGGAATAAATCCTCCACAGTGCCACCTATTGAAAGGCAGCATTCCTTCGAGTCAAAGTGAGACTTTTTATACAAGTCTTCTTACAATGACTGGTATTCAAAAGCAAAGCCAGACTCCATGCACTTACAGCTGTTTCCGGGTTATTGCCCATCATCAGTGTACAGTAGGAGTCTGGCTTTTGCTAGTGAGAGGCCTGGGACAGGGGTCAGAAACGCTCTTTTCTCCTTAGGGAGAGCAACTATATACTATAAATAAGTGAGGAGACTCAAATGGCCACGCACGCTCCTCTGGGTAATATGCAAATAAGGGAGATGGAAATCTCCCTTATTTGAAAAAGCAATAAGCTTGAGCTCCCAGCCTAAAGCAAGAAACAGAGCACGATTCGCGTCTAACACAAACTCACTGTTTTCACCGTCCTGTAACTCGGCACCTGAGAGGTGTAGACCGTGTTTGAAAAAGCAATAAGCTTGAGCTCCCAGCCTAGAGCATGAATCAGAGCACGATTCGCGTCTAACACAAACTCATTGTTTTCACTGTCCTGTAACTCGGCACCTGAGAGGTGTAGACCGTGTTTGAAAAAGCAATAAGCTTGCGCTCCCAGCCTAGAGCATGAATCGCGTCTAACACAAACTCACTGTTTTCACCGTCCTGTTACTCGGCACCTGAGAGGTGTAGACCGTGTTTGAAAATGCAATAAGCTTGAGCTCCCCGCCTAGAGCATGAATCAGAGCACGATTCGCGTCTAACACAAACTCACTGTTTTCACCGTCCTGTAACTCGGCACCTGAGAGGTGTAGACCGTGTTTGAAAAAGCATTACGCTTGCGCTCCCAGCCTAGAGCATAAATCCCAGCACGATTCGCGTCTAACACAAACTCACTGTTTTCACCGTTCTGTAACTCGGCACCTGAGAGGTGTAGACCGTGTTTGAAAAAGCATTACGCTTGCGCTCCCAGCCTAGAGCATGAATCAGAGCACGATTCACGTCTAACACAAACTCACTGTTTTCACCGTTCTGTAACTCGGCACCTGAGAGGTGTAGACCGTGTTTGAAAAAGCAATAAGCTTGAGCTCCCAGCCTAGAGCGTGAATCAGAGCACGATTCGCGTCTAACACAAACTCATTGTTTTCACCGTCCTGTAACTCGGCACCTGAGAGGTGTAGACCGTGTTTGAAAAAGCATTACGCTTGCGTTCCCAGCCTAGAGCGTGAATCAGAGCACGATTCGCGTCTAACACAAACTCACTGTTTTCACCGTCCTGTAACTCGGCACCTGAGAGGTGTAGACCGTGTTTGAAAATGCAATAAGCTTGAGCTCCCCGCCTAGAGCATGAATCAGAGCACGATTCGCGTCTAAGACAAACTCACTGTTTTCACCGTCCTGTAACTCGGCACCTGAGAGGTGTAGACCGTGTTTGAAAAAGCATTACGCTTGCGCTCCCAGCCTAGAGCATAAATCCCAGCACGATTCGCGTCTAACACAAACTCACTGTTTTCACCGTCCTGTAACTCGGCACCTGAGAGGTGTAGACCGTGTTTGAAAAAGCAATAAGCTTGCGCTCCCAGCCTAGAGCGTGAATCAGAGCACGATTCGCGTCTAACACAAACTCACTGTTTTCACCGTCCTGTAACTCGGCACCTGAGAGGTGTAGACCGTGTTTGAAAAAGCAATAAGCTTGAGCTCCCCGCCTAGAGCTTGAATCAGAGCACGATTCGCGTCTAACACAAACTCACTGTTTTCACCGTCCTGTACCTCGGCACCTGAGAGGTGTAGACCGTGTTTGAAAAAGCAATATGCTTGAGCTCCCAGCCTAGAGCATGAATCAGAGCACGATTCGCGTCTAACACAAACTTATTGTTTTCACCGTCCTGTAGCTCGGCACCTGAGAGGTGTAGACCGTGTTTGAAAAAGCAATAAGCTTTCGCTCCCCGCCTAGAGCATGAATCAGAGCACGATTCGCGTCTAACACAAACTCACTGTTTTCACCGTCCTCTAACTCGGCACCTGAGAGGTGTAGACCGTGTTTGAAAAAGCAATAAGCTTGAGCTCCCAGCCTAGAGCATAAATCAGAGCACGATTCGCGTCTAACACAAACTCATTGTTTTCACCGTCCTGTAACTCGGCACCTGAGAGGTGTAGACCGTGTTTGAAAAAGCAATAAGCTTGCGCTCCCAGCCTAGAGCGTGAATCAGAGCACGATTCGCGTCTAACACAAACTCACTGTTTTCACCGTCCTGTAACTCGGCACCTGAGAGGTGTAGACCATGTTTGAAAAAGCAATAGGGGTCAGAAACGCTCTTTTCTCCTTAGGGAGAGCAACTATATACTATAAATAAGTGAGGAGACTCAAATGGCCACGCACGCTCCTCTGGGTAATATGCAAATAAGGGAGATGGAATAAATCCTCCACAGTGCCACCTATTGAAAGGCAGCATTCCTTCGAGTCAAAGTGAGACTTTTTATACAAGTCTTCTTACAATGACTGGTATTCAAAAGCAAAGCCAGACTCCATGCACTTACAGCTGTTTCCGGGTTATTGCCCATCATCAGTGTACAGTAGGAGTCTGGCTTTTGCTAGTGAGAGGCCTGGGACAGGGGTCAGAAACGCTCTTTTCTCCTTAGGGAGAGCAACTATATACTATAAATAAGTGAGGAGACTCAAATGGCCACGCACGCTCCTCTGGGTAATATGCAAATAAGGGAGATGGAAATCTCCCTTATTTGAAAAAGCAATAAGCTTGAGCTCCCAGCCTAAAGCATGAAACAGAGCACGATTCGCGTCTAACACAAACTCACTGTTTTCACCGTCCTGTAACTCGGCACCTGAGAGGTGTAGACCGTGTTTGAAAAAGCAATAAGCTTGAGCTCCCAGCCTAGAGCATGAGTCAGAGCACGATTCGCGTCTAACACAAACTCATTGTTTTCACTGTCCTGTAACTCGGCACCTGAGAGGTGTAGACCGTGTTTGAAAAAGCATTACGCTTGCGCTCCCAGCCTAGAGCATGAATCAGAGCACGATTCGCGTCTAACACAAACTCACTGTTTTCACCGTCCTGTAACTCGGCACCTGAGAGGTGTAGACCGTGTTTGAAAAAGCAATAAGCTTGAGCTCCCAGCCTAGAGCGTGAATCAGAGCACCTGAGAGGTGTAGACCGTGTTTGAAAAAGCAATAAGCTTAAGCTCCCAGCCTAGAGCATGAATCAGAGCACGATTCGCGTCTAACACAAACTCACTGTTTTCACCGTCCTGTAACTCGGCACCTGAGAGGTGTAGACCGTGTTTGAAAAAGCAATAAGCTTGAGCTCCCAGCCTAGAGCGTGAATCAGAGCACCTGAGAGGTGTAGACCGTGTTTGAAAAAGCAATAAGCTTAAGCTCCCAGCCTAGAGCATGAATCAGAGCACGATTCGCGTCTAACACAAACTCACTGTTTTCACCGTCCTGTAACTCGGCACCTGAGAGGTGTAGACCGTGTTTGAAAAAGCAATAAGCTTGAGCTCCCCGCCTAGAGCATGAATCAGAGCACGATTCGCGTCTAACACAAACTCACTGTTTTCACCGTCCTGTACCTCGGCACCTGAGAGGTGTAGACCGTGTTTGAAAAAGCAATAAGCTTGCGCTCCCAGCCTAAAGCATGAATCAGAGCACGATTCGCGTCTAACACAAACTCACTGTTTTCACCGTCCTGTAACTCGGCACCTGAGAGGTGTAGACCGTGTTTGAAAAAGCAATAAGCTTTCGCTCCAAGCCTAGAGCGTGAATCAGAGCACGATTCGCGTCTAACACAAACTCACTGTTTTCACCGTCCTGTAACTCGGCACCTGAGAGGTGTAGACCGTGTTTGAAAAAGCAGTAAGCTTTCGCTCCCAGCCTAGAGCATGAATCAGAGCACGATTCGCGTCTAACACAAACTCACTGTTTTCACCGTCCTGTAACTCGGCACCTGAGAGGTGTAGACCGTGTTTGAAAAAGCAATAAGCTTGCGCTCCCAGCCTAGAGCGTGAATCAGAGCACGATTCGCGTCTAACACAAACTCACTGTTTTCACCGTCCTGTAACTCGGCACCTGAGAGGTGTAGACCATGTTTGAAAAAGCAATAGGGGTCAGAAACGCTCTTTTCTCCTTAGGGAGAGCAACTATATACTATAAATAAGTGAGGAGACTCAAATGGCCACGCACGCTCCTCTGGGTAATATGCAAAAAAGGGAGATGGAATAAATCCTCCACAGTGCCACCTACTGAAAGGCAGCATTCCTTCGAGTCAAAGTGGGACTTTTTATACAAGTCTTGCTACAATGACTGGGAATCAAAAGCAAAGCCAGACCCCATGTACATACAGCTGTTTCCGGGTTATTGCCCATCATCAGTGTACAGTAGGAGTCTGGCTTTTGCTAGTGAGAGGCCAGGGACAGGGGTCAGAAACGCTCTTTTCTCCTTAGGGAGAGCAACTATATACTATAAATAAGTGAGGAGACTCAAATGGCCACGCACGCTCCTCTGGGTAATATGCAAATAAGGGAGATGGAATAAATCCTCCACAGTGCCACCTATTGAAAGGCAGCATTCCTTCGAGTCAAAGTGAGACTTTTTATACAAGTCTTCTTACAATGACTGGTATTCAAAAGCAAAGCCAGACTCCATGCACTTACAGCTGTTTCCGGGTTATTGCCCATCATCAGTGTACAGTAGGAGTCTGGCTTTTGCTAGTGAGAGGCCAGGGACAGGGGTCAGAAACGCTCTTTTCTCCTTAGGGAGAGCAACTATATACTATAAATAAGTGAGGAGACTCAAATGGCCACGCACGCTCCTCTGGGTAATATGCAAATAAGGGAGATGGAATAAATCCTCCACAGTGCCACCTATTGAAAGGCAGCATTCCTTCGAGTCAAAGTGAGACTTTTTATACAAGTCTTCTTACAATGACTGGTATTCAAAAGCAAAGCCAGACTCAATGCACTTACAGCTGTTTCCGGGTTATTGCCCATCATCAGTGTACAGTAGGAGTCTGGCTTTTGCTAGTGAGAGGCCTGGGACAGGGGTCAGAAACGCTCTTTTCTCCTTAGGGAGAGCAACTATATACTATAAATAAGTGAGGAGACTCAAATGGCCACGCACGCTCCTCTGGGTAATATGCAAATAAGGGAGATGGAAATCTCCCTTATTTGAAAAAGCAATAAGCTTGAGCTCCCAGCCTAAAGCATGAAACAGAGCACGATTCGCGTCTAACACAAACTCACTGTTTTCACCGTCCTGTAACTCGGCACCTGAGAGGTGTAGACCGTGTTTGAAAAAGCAATAAGCTTGAGCTCCCAGCCTAGAGCGTGAATCAGAGCACGATTCGCGTCTAACACAAACTCACTGTTTTCACCGTCCTGTAACTCGGCACCTGAGAGGTGTAGACCGTGTTTGAAAAAGCATTACGCTTGCGCTCCCAGCCTAGAGCATGAATCAGAGCACGATTCACGTCTAACACAAACTCACTGTTTTCACCGTCCTGTAACTCGGCACCTGAGAGGTGTAGACCGTGTTTGAAAAAGCAATAGGGGTCAGAAACGCTCTTTTCTCCTTAGGGAGAGCAACTATATACTATAAATAAGTGAGGAGACTCAAATGGCCACGCACGCTCCTCTGGGTAATATGCAAATAAGGGAGATGGAATAAATCCTCCACAGTGCCACCTACTGAAAGGCAGCATTCCTTCGAGTCAAAGTGGGACTTTTTATACAAGTCTTGCTACAATGACTGGGAATCAAAAGCAAAGCCAGACCCCATGTACATACAGCTGTTTCCGGGTTATTGCCCATCATCAGTGTACAGTAGGAGTCTGGCTTTTGCTAGTGTGAGGCCAGGGACAGGGGTCAGAAACGCTCTTTTCTCCTTAGGGAGAGCAACTATATACTATAAATAGGTGAGGAGACTCAAATGGCCACGCACGCTCCTCTGGGTAATATGCAAATAAGGGAGATGGAATAAATCCTCCACAGTGCCACGTATTGAAAGGCAGCATTCCTTCGAGTCAAAGTGAGACTTTTTATACAAGTCTTCTTACAATGACTGGTATTCAAAAGCAAAGCCAGACTCCATGCACTTACAGCTGTTTCCGGGTTATTGCCCATCATCAGTGTACAGTAGGAGTCTGGCTTTTGCTAGTGAGAGGCCTGGGACAGGGGTCAGAAACGCTCTTTTCTCCTTAGGGAGAACAACTATATACTATAAATAAGTGAGGAGACTCAAATGGCCACGCACGCTCCTCTGGGTAATATGCAAATAAGGGAGATGGAAATCTCCCTTATTTGAAAAAGCAATAAGCTTGAGCTCCCAGCCTAAAGCATGAAACAGAGCACGATTCGCGTCTAACACAAACTCACTGTTTTCACCGTCCTGTAACTCGGCACCTGAGAGGTGTAGACCGTGTTTGAAAAAGCAATAAGCTTGAGCTCCCAGCCTAGAGCATGAATCAGAGCACGATTCGCGTCTAACACAAACTCATTGTTTTCACTGTCCTGTAACTCGGCACCTGAGAGGTGTAAACCGTGTTTGAAAAAGCATTACGCTTGCGCTCCCAGCCTAGAGCATGAATCAGAGCACGATTCGCGTCTAACACAAACTCACTGTTTTCACCGTCCTGTAACTCGGCACCTGAGAGGTGTAGACCGTGTTTGAAAAAGCAATAAGCTTGAGCTCCCAGCCTAGAGCGTGAATCAGAACACGATTCGCGTCTAACACAAACTCACTGTTTTCACCGTCCTGTAACTCGGCACCTGAGAGGTGTAGACCGTGTTTGAAAAAGCAATAAGCTTTCGCTCCCAGCCTAGAGCATGAATCAGAGCACGATTCGCGTCTAACACAAACTCATTGTTTTCACCGTCCTGTAACTCGGCACCTGAGAGGTGTAGACCGTGTTTGAAAAAGCAATAAGCTTGCGCTCCCAGCCTAGAGCATGAATCGCGTCTAAAACAAACTCACTGTTTTCACCGTCCTGTTACTCGGCACCTGAGAGGTGTAGACCGTGTTTGAAAATGCAATAAGCTTGAGCTCCCCGCCTAGAGCATGAATCAGAGCACGATTCGCGTCTAACACAAACTCACTGTTTTCACCGTCCTGTAACTCGGCACCTGAGAGGTGTAGACCGTGTTTGAAAAAGCATTACGCTTGCGCTCCCAGCCTAGAGCATGAATCAGAGCACGATTCACGTCTAACACAAACTCACTGTTTTCACCGTCCTGTAACTCGGCACCTGAGAGGTGTAGACCGTGTTTGAAAAAGCAATAGGGGTCAGAAACGCTCTTTTCTCCTTAGGGAGAGCAACTATATACTATAAATAAGTGAGGAGACTCAAATGGCCACGCACGCTCCTCTGGGTAATATGCAAATAAGGGAGATGGAATAAATCCTCCACAGTGCCACCTACTGAAAGGCAGCATTCCTTCGAGTCAAAGTGGGACTTTTTATACAAGTCTTGCTACAATGACTGGGAATCAAAAGCAAAGCCAGACCCCATGTACATACAGCTGTTTCCGGGTTATTGCCCATCATCAGTGTACAGTAGGAGTCTGGCTTTTGCTAGTGAGAGGCCAGGGACAGGGGTCAGAAACGCTCTTTTCTCCTTAGGGAGAGCAACTATATACTATAAATAAGTGAGGAGACTCAAATGGCCACGCACGCTCCTCTGGGTAATATGCAAATAAGGGAGATGGAATAAATCCTCCACAGTGCCACCTATTGAAAGGCAGCATTCCTTCGAGTCAAAGTGAGACTTTTTATACAAGTCTTCTTACAATGACTGGTATTCAAAAGCAAAGCCAGACTCCATGCACTTACAGCTGTTTCCGGGTTATTGCCCATCATCAGTGTACAGTAGGAGTCTGGCTTTTGCTAGTGAGAGGCCTGGGACAGGGGTCAGAAACGCTCTTTTCTCCTTAGGGAGAGCAACTATATACTATAAATAAGTGAGGAGACTCAAATGGCCACGCACGCTCCTCTGGGTAATATGCAAATAAGGGAGATGGAAATCTCCCTTATTTGAAAAAGCAATAAGCTTGAGCTCCCAGCCTAAAGCATGAAACAGAGCACGATTCGCGTCTAACACAAACTCACTGTTTTCACCGTCCTGTAACTCGGCACCTGAGAGGTGTAGACCGTGTTTGAAAAAGCAATAAGCTTGAGCTCCCAGCCTAGAGCATGAGTCAGAGCACGATTCGCGTCTAACACAAACTCATTGTTTTCACTGTCCTGTAACTCGGCACCTGAGAGGTGTAGACCGTGTTTGAAAAAGCATTACGCTTGCGCTCCCAGCCTAGAGCATGAATCAGAGCACGATTCGCGTCTAACACAAACTCACTGTTTTCACCGTCCTGTAACTCGGCACCTGAGAGGTGTAGACCGTGTTTGAAAAAGCAATAAGCTTGAGCTCCCAGCCTAGAGCGTGAATCAGAGCACCTGAGAGGTGTAGACCGTGTTTGAAAAAGCAATAAGCTTAAGCTCCCAGCCTAGAGCATGAATCAGAGCACGATTCGCGTCTAACACAAACTCACTGTTTTCACCGTCCTGTAACTCGGCACCTGAGAGGTGTAGACCGTGTTTGAAAAAGCAATAAGCTTGAGCTCCCCGCCTAGAGCATGAATCAGAGCACGATTCGCGTCTAACACAAACTCACTGTTTTCACCGTCCTGTACCTCGGCACCTGAGAGGTGTAGACCGTGTTTGAAAAAGCAATAAGCTTGCGCTCCCAGCCTAAAGCATGAATCAGAGCACGATTCGCGTCTAACACAAACTCACTGTTTTCACCGTCCTGTAACTCGGCACCTGAGAGGTGTAGACCGTGTTTGAAAAAGCAATAAGCTTTCGCTCCAAGCCTAGAGCGTGAATCAGAGCACGATTCGCGTCTAACACAAACTCACTGTTTTCACCGTCCTGTAACTCGGCACCTGAGAGGTGTAGACCGTGTTTGAAAAAGCAGTAAGCTTTCGCTCCCAGCCTAGAGCATGTTTTCACTGTTTTCACCGTCCTGTAACTCGGCACCTGAGAGGTGTAGACCGTGTTTGAAAAAGCAATAAGCTTGAGCTCCCAGCCTAGAGCGTGAATCAGAGCACGATTCGCGTCTAACACAAACTCACTGTTTTCACCGTCCTGTAACTCGGCACCTGAGAGGTGTAGACCGTGTTTGAAAAAGCAATAAGCTTTCGCTCCCAGCCTAGAGCATGAATCAGAGCACGATTCGCGTCTAACACAAACTCATTGTTTTCACCGTCCTGTAACTCGGCACCTGAGAGGTGTAGACCGTGTTTGAAAAAGCAATAAGCTTGCGCTCCCAGCCTAGAGCATGAATCGCGTCTAAAACAAACTCACTGTTTTCACCGTCCTGTTACTCGGCACCTGAGAGGTGTAGACCGTGTTTGAAAATGCAATAAGCTTGAGCTCCCCGCCTAGAGCATGAATCAGAGCACGATTCGCGTCTAACACAAACTCACTGTTTTCACCGTCCTGTTACTCGGCACCTGAGAGGTGTAGACCGTGTTTGAAAATGCAATAAGCTTGAGCTCCCCGCCTAGAGCATGAATCAGAGCACGATTCGCGTCTAACACAAACTCACTGTTTTCACCGTCCTGTAACTCGGCACCTGAGAGGTGTAGACCGTGTTTGAAAAAGCATTACGCTTGCGCTCCCAGCCTAGAGCATGAATCAGAGCACGATTCACGTCTAACACAAACTCACTGTTTTCACCGTCCTGTAACTCGGCACCTGAGAGGTGTAGACCGTGTTTGAAAAAGCAATAGGGGTCAGAAACGCTCTTTTCTCCTTAGGGAGAGCAACTATATACTATAAATAAGTGAGGAGACTCAAATGGCCACGCACGCTCCTCTGGGTAATATGCAAATAAGGGAGATGGAATAAATCCTCCACAGTGCCACCTACTGAAAGGCAGCATTCCTTCGAGTCAAAGTGGGACTTTTTATACAAGTCTTGCTACAATGACTGGGAATCAAAAGCAAAGCCAGACCCCATGTACATACAGCTGTTTCCGGGTTATTGCCCATCATCAGTGTACAGTAGGAGTCTGGCTTTTGCTAGTGAGAGGCCAGGGACAGGGGTCAGAAACGCTCTTTTCTCCTTAGGGAGAGCAACTATATACTATAAATAAGTGAGGAGACTCAAATGGCCACGCACGCTCCTCTGGGTAATATGCAAATAAGGGAGATGGAATAAATCCTCCACAGTGCCACCTATTGAAAGGCAGCATTCCTTCGAGTCAAAGTGAGACTTTTTATACAAGTCTTCTTACAATGACTGGTATTCAAAAGCAAAGCCAGACTCCATGCACTTACAGCTGTTTCCGGGTTATTGCCCATCATCAGTGTACAGTAGGAGTCTGGCTTTTGCTAGTGAGAGGCCTGGGACAGGGGTCAGAAACGCTCTTTTCTCCTTAGGGAGAGCAACTATATACTATAAATAAGTGAGGAGACTCAAATGGCCACGCACGCTCCTCTGGGTAATATGCAAATAAGGGAGATGGAAATCTCCCTTATTTGAAAAAGCAATAAGCTTGAGCTCCCAGCCTAAAGCATGAAACAGAGCACGATTCGCGTCTAACACAAACTCACTGTTTTCACCGTCCTGTAACTCGGCACCTGAGAGGTGTAGACCGTGTTTGAAAAAGCAATAAGCTTTCGCTCCCAGCCTAGAGCATGAATCAGAGCACGATTCGCGTCTAACACAAACTCATTGTTTTCACTGTCCTGTAACTCGGCACCTGAGAGGTGTAGACCGTGTTTGAAAAAGCATTACGCTTGCGCTCCCAGCCTAGAGCATGAATCAGAGCACGATTCGCGTCTAACACAAACTCACTGTTTTCACCGTCCTGTAACTCGGCACCTGAGAGGTGTAGACCGTGTTTGAAAAAGCAATAAGCTTGAGCTCCCAGCCTAGAGCGTGAATCAGAGCACCTGAGAGGTGTAGACCGTGTTTGAAAAAGCAATAAGCTTAAGCTCCCAGCCTAGAGCATGAATCAGAGCACGATTCGCGTCTAACACAAACTCACTGTTTTCACCGTCCTGTAACTCGGCACCTGAGAGGTGTAGACCGTGTTTGAAAAAGCAATAAGCTTGAGCTCCCCGCCTAGAGCATGAATCAGAGCACGATTCGCGTCTAACACAAACTCACTGTTTTCACCGTCCTGTACCTCGGCACCTGAGAGGTGTAGACCGTGTTTGAAAAAGCAATAAGCTTGCGCTCCCAGCCTAAAGCATGAATCAGAGCACGATTCGCGTCTAACACAAACTCACTGTTTTCACCGTCCTGTAACTCGGCACCTGAGAGGTGTAGACCGTGTTTGAAAAAGCAATAGGGGTCAGAAACGCTCTTTTCTCCTTAGGGAGAGCAACTATATACTATAAATAAGTGAGGAGACTCAAATGGCCACGCACGCTCCTCTGGGTAATATGCAAATAAGGGAGATGGAATAAATCCTCCACAGTGCCACCTACTGAAAGGCAGCATTCCTTCGAGTCAAAGTGGGACTTTTTATACAAGTCTTGCTACAATGACTGGGAATCAAAAGCAAAGCCAGACCCCATGTACATACAGCTGTTTCCGGGTTATTGCCCATCATCAGTGTACAGTAGGAGTCTGGCTGAAAACAGTGAGTTTGTGTTAGACGCGAATCGTGCTCTGATTCATGCTCTAGGCTGGGAGCGCAAGCGTAATGCTTTTTCAAACACGGTCTACACCTCTCAGGTGCCGAGTTACAGGACAGTGAAAACAATGAGTTTGTGTTAGACGCGAATCGTGCTCTGATTCATGCTCTAGGCTGGGAGCGAAAGCTTATTGCTTTTTCAAACACGGTCTACACCTCTCAGGTGCCGAGTTACAGGACGGTGAAAACAGTGAGTTTGTGTTAGACGCGAATCGTGCTCTGTTTCATGCTTTAGGCTGGGAGCTCAAGCTTATTGCTTTTTCAAATAAGGGAGATTTCCATCTCCCTTATTTGCATATTACCCAGAGGAGCGTGCGTGGCCATTTGAGTCTCCTCACTTATTTATAGTATATAGTTGCTCTCCCTAAGGAGAAAAGAGCGTTTCTGACCCCTGTCCCAGGCCTCTCACTAGCAAAAGCCAGACTCCTACTGTACACTGATGATGGGCAATAACCCGGAAACAGTTGTAAGTGCATGGAGTCTGGCTTTGCTTTTGAATACCAGTCATTGTAAGAAGACTTGTATAAAAAGTCTCACTTTGACTCGAAGGAATGCTGCCTTTCAATAGGTGGCACTGTGGAGGATTTATTCCATCTCCCTTATTTGCATATTACCCAGAGGAGCGTGCGTGGCCATTTGAGTCTCCTCACTTATTTATAGTATATAGTTGCTCTCCCTAAGGAGAAAAGAGCGTTTCTGACCCCTGTCCCTGGCCTCTCACTAGCAAAAGCCAGACTCCTACTGTACACTGATGATGGGCAATAACCCGGAAACAGCTGTATGTACATGGGGTCTGGCTTTGCTTTTGATTCCCAGTCATTGTAGCAAGACTTGTATAAAAAGTCCCACTTTGACTCGAAGGAATGCTGCCTTTCAGTAGGTGGCACTGTGGAGGATTTATTCCATCTCCCTTATTTGCATATTACCCAGAGGAGCGTGCGTGGCCATTTGAGTCTCCTCACTTATTTATAGTATATAGTTGCTCTCCCTAAGGAGAAAAGAGCGTTTCTGACCCCTATTGCTTTTTCAAACATGGTCTACACCTCTCAGGTGCCGAGTTACAGGACGGTGAAAACAGTGAGTTTGTGTTAGACGCGAATCGTGCTCTGATTCACGCTCTAGGCTGGGAGCGCAAGCTTATTGCTTTTTCAAACACGGTCTACACCTCTCAGGTGCCGAGTTACAGGACGGTGAAAACAGTGAGTTTGTGTTAGACGCGAATCGTGCTCTGATTCATGCTCTAGGCTGGGAGCGAAAGCTTACTGCTTTTTCAAACACGGTCTACACCTCTCAGGTGCCGAGTTACAGGACGGTGAAAACAGTGAGTTTGTGTTAGACGCGAATCGTGCTCTGATTCACGCTCTAGGCTTGGAGCGAAAGCTTATTGCTTTTTCAAACACGGTCTACACCTCTCAGGTGCCGAGTTACAGGACGGTGAAAACAGTGAGTTTGTGTTAGACGCGAATCGTGCTCTGATTCATGCTTTAGGCTGGGAGCGCAAGCTTATTGCTTTTTCAAACACGGTCTACACCTCTCAGGTGCCGAGGTACAGGACGGTGAAAACAGTGAGTTTGTGTTAGACGCGAATCGTGCTCTGATTCATGCTCTAGGCGGGGAGCTCAAGCTTATTGCTTTTTCAAACACGGTCTACACCTCTCAGGTGCCGAGTTACAGGACGGTGAAAACAGTGAGTTTGTGTTAGACGCGAATCGTGCTCTGATTCATGCTCTAGGCTGGGAGCTTAAGCTTATTGCTTTTTCAAACACGGTCTACACCTCTCAGGTGCTCTGATTCACGCTCTAGGCTGGGAGCTCAAGCTTATTGCTTTTTCAAACACGGTCTACACCTCTCAGGTGCCGAGTTACAGGACGGTGAAAACAGTGAGTTTGTGTTAGACGCGAATCGTGCTCTGATTCATGCTCTAGGCTGGGAGCGCAAGCGTAATGCTTTTTCAAACACGGTCTACACCTCTCAGGTGCCGAGTTACAGGACAGTGAAAACAATGAGTTTGTGTTAGACGCGAATCGTGCTCTGATTCATGCTCTAGGCTGGGAGCGAAAGCTTATTGCTTTTTCAAACACGGTCTACACCTCTCAGGTGCCGAGTTACAGGACGGTGAAAACAGTGAGTTTGTGTTAGACGCGAATCGTGCTCTGTTTCATGCTTTAGGCTGGGAGCTCAAGCTTATTGCTTTTTCAAATAAGGGAGATTTCCATCTCCCTTATTTGCATATTACCCAGAGGAGCGTGCGTGGCCATTTGAGTCTCCTCACTTATTTATAGTATATAGTTGCTCTCCCTAAGGAGAAAAGAGCGTTTCTGACCCCTGTCCCAGGCCTCTCACTAGCAAAAGCCAGACTCCTACTGTACACTGATGATGGGCAATAACCCGGAAACAGCTGTAAGTGCATGGAGTCTGGCTTTGCTTTTGAATACCAGTCATTGTAAGAAGACTTGTATAAAAAGTCTCACTTTGACTCGAAGGAATGCTGCCTTTCAATAGGTGGCACTGTGGAGGATTTATTCCATCTCCCTTATTTGCATATTACCCAGAGGAGCGTGCGTGGCCATTTGAGTCTCCTCACTTATTTATAGTATATAGTTGCTCTCCCTAAGGAGAAAAGAGCGTTTCTGACCCCTGTCCCTGGCCTCTCACTAGCAAAAGCCAGACTCCTACTGTACACTGATGATGGGCAATAACCCGGAAACAGCTGTATGTACATGGGGTCTGGCTTTGCTTTTGATTCCCAGTCATTGTAGCAAGACTTGTATAAAAAGTCCCACTTTGACTCGAAGGAATGCTGCCTTTCAGTAGGTGGCACTGTGGAGGATTTATTCCATCTCCCTTATTTGCATATTACCCAGAGGAGCGTGCGTGGCCATTTGAGTCTCCTCACTTATTTATAGTATATAGTTGCTCTCCCTAAGGAGAAAAGAGCGTTTCTGACCCCTGTCCCTGGCCTCTCACTAGCAAAAGCCAGACTCCTACTGTACACTGATGATGGGCAATAACCCGGAAACAGCTGTATGTACATGGGGTCTGGCTTTGCTTTTGATTCCCAGTCATTGTAGCAAGACTTGTATAAAAAGTCCCACTGTGACTCGAAGGAATGCTGCCTTTCAGTAGGTGGCACTGTGGAGGATTTATTCCATCTCCCTTATTTGCATATTACCCAGAGGAGCGTGCGTGGCCATTTGAGTCTCCTCACTTATTTATAGTATATAGTTGCTCTCCCTAAGGAGAAAAGAGCGTTTCTGACCCCTATTGCTTTTTCAAACACGGTCTACACCTCTCAGGTGCCGAGTTACAGGACGGTGAAAACAGTGAGTTTGTGTTAGACGCGAATCGTGCTCTGATTCACGCTCTGGGCTGGGAGCGCAAGCTTATTGCTTTTTCAAACACGGTCTACACCTCTCAGGTGCCGAGTTACAGGACGGTGAAAACAGTGAGTTTGTGTTAGACGCGAATCGTGCTCTGATTCACGCTCTAGGCTGGGAGCGCAAGCTTATTGCTTTTTCAAACACGGTCTACACCTCTCAGGTGCCGAGTTACAGGACGGTGAAAACAGTGAGTTTGTGTTAGACGCGAATCGTGCTCTGATTCATGCTCTAGGCTGGGAGCGAAAGCTTACTGCTTTTTCAAACACGGTCTACACCTCTCAGGTGCCGAGTTACAGGACGGTGAAAACAGTGAGTTTGTGTTAGACGCGAATCGTGCTCTGATTCACGCTCTAGGCTTGGAGCGAAAGCTTATTGCTTTTTCAAACACGGTCTACACCTCTCAGGTGCCGAGGTACAGGACGGTGAAAACAGTGAGTTTGTGTTAGACGCGAATCGTGCTCTGATTCATGCTCTAGGCGGGGAGCTCAAGCTTATTGCTTTTTCAAACACGGTCTACACCTCTCAGGTGCCGAGTTACAGGACGGTGAAAACAGTGAGTTTGTGTTAGACGCGAATCGTGCTCTGATTCATGCTCTAGGCTGGGAGCTTAAGCTTATTGCTTTTTCAAACACGGTCTACACCTCTCAGGTGCTCTGATTCACGCTCTAGGCTGGGAGCTCAAGCTTATTGCTTTTTCAAACACGGTCTACACCTCTCAGGTGCCGAGTTACAGGACGGTGAAAACAGTGAGTTTGTGTTAGACGCGAATCGTGCTCTGATTCATGCTCTAGGCTGGGAGCGCAAGCGTAATGCTTTTTCAAACACGGTCTACACCTCTCAGGTGCCGAGTTACAGGACAGTGAAAACAATGAGTTTGTGTTAGACGCGAATCGTGCTCTGATTCATGCTCTAGGCTGGGAGCTCAAGCTTATTGCTTTTTCAAACACGGTCTACACCTCTCAGGTGCCGAGTTACAGGACGGTGAAAACAGTGAGTTTGTGTTAGACGCGAATCGTGCTCTGTTTCATGCTTTAGGCTGGGAGCTCAAGCTTATTGCTTTTTCAAATAAGGGAGATTTCCATCTCCCTTATTTGCATATTACCCAGAGGAGCGTGCGTGGCCATTTGAGTCTCCTCACTTATTTATAGTATATAGTTGCTCTCCCTAAGGAGAAAAGAGCGTTTCTGACCCCTGTCCCAGGCCTCTCACTAGCAAAAGCCAGACTCCTACTGTACACTGATGATGGGCAATAACCCGGAAACAGCTGTAAGTGCATGGAGTCTGGCTTTGCTTTTGAATACCAGTCATTGTAAGAAGACTTGTATAAAAAGTCTCACTTTGACTCGAAGGAATGCTGCCTTTCAATAGGTGGCACTGTGGAGGATTTATTCCATCTCCCTTATTTGCATATTACCCAGAGGAGCGTGCGTGGCCATTTGAGTCTCCTCACTTATTTATAGTATATAGTTGCTCTCCCTAAGGAGAAAAGAGCGTTTCTGACCCCTGTCCCTGGCCTCTCACTAGCAAAAGCCAGACTCCTACTGTACACTGATGATGGGCAATAACCCGGAAACAGCTGTATGTACATGGGGTCTGGCTTTGCTTTTGATTCCCAGTCATTGTAGCAAGACTTGTATAAAAAGTCCCACTTTGACTCGAAGGAATGCTGCCTTTCAGTAGGTGGCACTGTGGAGGATTTATTCCATCTCCCTTATTTGCATATTACCCAGAGGAGCGTGCGTGGCCATTTGAGTCTCCTCACTTATTTATAGTATATAGTTGCTCTCCCTAAGGAGAAAAGAGCGTTTCTGACCCCTATTGCTTTTTCAAACACGGTCTACACCTCTCAGGTGCCGAGTTACAGGACGGTGAAAACAGTGAGTTTGTGTTAGACGTGAATCGTGCTCTGATTCATGCTCTAGGCTGGGAGCGCAAGCGTAATGCTTTTTCAAACACGGTCTACACCTCTCAGGTGCCGAGTTACAGGACGGTGAAAACAGTGAGTTTGTGTTAGACGCGAATCGTGCTCTGATTCATGCTCTAGGCGGGGAGCTCAAGCTTATTGCATTTTCAAACACGGTCTACACCTCTCAGGTGCCGAGTAACAGGACGGTGAAAACAGTGAGTTTGTGTTAGACGCGAATCGTGCTCTGATTCATGCTCTAGGCGGGGAGCTCAAGCTTATTGCATTTTCAAACACGGTCTACACCTCTCAGGTGCCGAGTAACAGGACGGTGAAAACAGTGAGTTTGTTTTAGACGCGATTCATGCTCTAGGCTGGGAGCGCAAGCTTATTGCTTTTTCAAACACGGTCTACACCTCTCAGGTGCCGAGTTACAGGACGGTGAAAACAATGAGTTTGTGTTAGACGCGAATCATGCTCTGATTCATGCTCTAGGCTGGGAGCGAAAGCTTATTGCTGTTTCAAACACGGTCTACACCTCTCAGGTGCCGAGTTACAGGACGGTGAAAACAGTGAGTTTGTGTTAGACGCGAATCGTGCTCTGATTCACGCTCTAGGCTGGGAGCTCAAGCTTATTGCTTTTTCAAACACGGTCTACACCTCTCAGGTGCCGAGTTACAGGACGGTGAAAACAGTGAAAACATGCTCTAGGCTGGGAGCGAAAGCTTACTGCTTTTTCAAACACGGTCTACACCTCTCAGGTGCCGAGTTACAGGACGGTGAAAACAGTGAGTTTGTGTTAGACGCGAATCGTGCTCTGATTCACGCTCTAGGCTTGGAGCGAAAGCTTATTGCTTTTTCAAACACGGTCTACACCTCTCAGGTGCCGAGTTACAGGACGGTGAAAACAGTGAGTTTGTGTTAGACGCGAATCGTGCTCTGATTCATGCTTTAGGCTGGGAGCGCAAGCTTATTGCTTTTTCAAACACGGTCTACACCTCTCAGGTGCCGAGGTACAGGACGGTGAAAACAGTGAGTTTGTGTTAGACGCGAATCGTGCTCTGATTCATGCTCTAGGCGGGGAGCTCAAGCTTATTGCTTTTTCAAACACGGTCTACACCTCTCAGGTGCCGAGTTACAGGACGGTGAAAACAGTGAGTTTGTGTTAGACGCGAATCGTGCTCTGATTCATGCTCTAGGCTGGGAGCTTAAGCTTATTGCTTTTTCAAACACGGTCTACACCTCTCAGGTGCTCTGATTCACGCTCTAGGCTGGGAGCTCAAGCTTATTGCTTTTTCAAACACGGTCTACACCTCTCAGGTGCCGAGTTACAGGACGGTGAAAACAGTGAGTTTGTGTTAGACGCGAATCGTGCTCTGATTCATGCTCTAGGCTGGGAGCGCAAGCGTAATGCTTTTTCAAACACGGTCTACACCTCTCAGGTGCCGAGTTACAGGACAGTGAAAACAATGAGTTTGTGTTAGACGCGAATCGTGCTCTGACTCATGCTCTAGGCTGGGAGCTCAAGCTTATTGCTTTTTCAAACACGGTCTACACCTCTCAGGTGCCGAGTTACAGGACGGTGAAAACAGTGAGTTTGTGTTAGACGCGAATCGTGCTCTGTTTCATGCTTTAGGCTGGGAGCTCAAGCTTATTGCTTTTTCAAATAAGGGAGATTTCCATCTCCCTTATTTGCATATTACCCAGAGGAGCGTGCGTGGCCATTTGAGTCTCCTCACTTATTTATAGTATATAGTTGCTCTCCCTAAGGAGAAAAGAGCGTTTCTGACCCCTGTCCCAGGCCTCTCACTAGCAAAAGCCAGACTCCTACTGTACACTGATGATGGGCAATAACCCGGAAACAGCTGTAAGTGCATGGAGTCTGGCTTTGCTTTTGAATACCAGTCATTGTAAGAAGACTTGTATAAAAAGTCTCACTTTGACTCGAAGGAATGCTGCCTTTCAATAGGTGGCACTGTGGAGGATTTATTCCATCTCCCTTATTTGCATATTACCCAGAGGAGCGTGCGTGGCCATTTGAGTCTCCTCACTTATTTATAGTATATAGTTGCTCTCCCTAAGGAGAAAAGAGCGTTTCTGACCCCTGTCCCTGGCCTCTCACTAGCAAAAGCCAGACTCCTACTGTACACTGATGATGGGCAATAACCCGGAAACAGCTGTATGTACATGGGGTCTGGCTTTGCTTTTGATTCCCAGTCATTGTAGCAAGACTTGTATAAAAAGTCCCACTTTGACTCGAAGGAATGCTGCCTTTCAGTAGGTGGCACTGTGGAGGATTTATTCCATCTCCCTTATTTGCATATTACCCAGAGGAGCGTGCGTGGCCATTTGAGTCTCCTCACTTATTTATAGTATATAGTTGCTCTCCCTAAGGAGAAAAGAGCGTTTCTGACCCCTATTGCTTTTTCAAACACGGTCTACACCTCTCAGGTGCCGAGTTACAGGACGGTGAAAACAGTGAGTTTGTGTTAGACGTGAATCGTGCTCTGATTCATGCTCTAGGCTGGGAGCGCAAGCGTAATGCTTTTTCAAACACGGTCTACACCTCTCAGGTGCCGAGTTACAGGACGGTGAAAACAGTGAGTTTGTGTTAGACGCGAATCGTGCTCTGATTCATGCTCTAGGCGGGGAGCTCAAGCTTATTGCATTTTCAAACACGGTCTACACCTCTCAGGTGCCGAGTAACAGGACGGTGAAAACAGTGAGTTTGTTTTAGACGCGAATCGTGCTCTGATTCATGCTCTAGGCTGGGAGCTCAAGCTTATTGCATTTTCAAACACGGTCTACACCTCTCAGGTGCCGAGTTACAGGACGGTGAAAACAATGAGTTTGTGTTAGACGCGAATCGTGCTCTGATTCATGCTCTAGGCTGGGAGCGAAAGCTTATTGCTTTTTCAAACACGGTCTACACCTCTCAGGTGCCGAGTTACAGGACGGTGAAAACAGTGAGTTTGTGTTAGACGCGAATCGTGTTCTGATTCACGCTCTAGGCTGGGAGCTCAAGCTTATTGCTTTTTCAAACACGGTCTACACCTCTCAGGTGCCGAGTTACAGGACGGTGAAAACAGTGAGTTTGTGTTAGACGCGAATCGTGCTCTGATTCATGCTCTAGGCTGGGAGCGCAAGCGTAATGCTTTTTCAAACACGGTTTACACCTCTCAGGTGCCGAGTTACAGGACAGTGAAAACAATGAGTTTGTGTTAGACGCGAATCGTGCTCTGATTCATGCTCTAGGCTGGGAGCTCAAGCTTATTGCTTTTTCAAACACGGTCTACACCTCTCAGGTGCCGAGTTACAGGACGGTGAAAACAGTGAGTTTGTGTTAGACGCGAATCGTGCTCTGTTTCATGCTTTAGGCTGGGAGCTCAAGCTTATTGCTTTTTCAAATAAGGGAGATTTCCATCTCCCTTATTTGCATATTACCCAGAGGAGCCTGCGTGGCCATTTGAGTCTCCTCACTTATTTATAGTATATAGTTGTTCTCCCTAAGGAGAAAAGAGCGTTTCTGACCCCTGTCCCAGGCCTCTCACTAGCAAAAGCCAGACTCCTACTGTACACTGATGATGGGCAATAACCCGGAAACAGCTGTAAGTGCATGGAGTCTGGCTTTGCTTTTGAATACCAGTCATTGTAAGAAGACTTGTATAAAAAGTCTCACTTTGACTCGAAGGAATGCTGCCTTTCAATACGTGGCACTGTGGAGGATTTATTCCATCTCCCTTATTTGCATATTACCCAGAGGAGCGTGCGTGGCCATTTGAGTCTCCTCACCTATTTATAGTATATAGTTGCTCTCCCTAAGGAGAAAAGAGCGTTTCTGACCCCTGTCCCTGGCCTCACACTAGCAAAAGCCAGACTCCTACTGTACACTGATGATGGGCAATAACCCGGAAACAGCTGTATGTACATGGGGTCTGGCTTTGCTTTTGATTCCCAGTCATTGTAGCAAGACTTGTATAAAAAGTCCCACTTTGACTCGAAGGAATGCTGCCTTTCAGTAGGTGGCACTGTGGAGGATTTATTCCATCTCCCTTATTTGCATATTACCCAGAGGAGCGTGCGTGGCCATTTGAGTCTCCTCACTTATTTATAGTATATAGTTGCTCTCCCTAAGGAGAAAAGAGCGTTTCTGACCCCTATTGCTTTTTCAAACATGGTCTACACCTCTCAGGTGCCGAGTTACAGGACGGTGAAAACAGTGAGTTTGTGTTAGACGCGAATCGTGCTCTGATTCACGCTCTAGGCTGGGAGCGCAAGCTTATTGCTTTTTCAAACACGGTCTACACCTCTCAGGTGCCGAGTTACAGGACGGTGAAAACAGTGAGTTTGTGTTAGACGCGAATCGTGCTCTGATTCATGCTCTAGGCTGGGAGCGAAAGCTTACTGCTTTTTCAAACACGGTCTACACCTCTCAGGTGCCGAGTTACAGGACGGTGAAAACAGTGAGTTTGTGTTAGACGCGAATCGTGCTCTGATTCACGCTCTAGGCTTGGAGCGAAAGCTTATTGCTTTTTCAAACACGGTCTACACCTCTCAGGTGCCGAGTTACAGGACGGTGAAAACAGTGAGTTTGTGTTAGACGCGAATCGTGCTCTGATTCATGCTTTAGGCTGGGAGCGCAAGCTTATTGCTTTTTCAAACACGGTCTACACCTCTCAGGTGCCGAGGTACAGGACGGTGAAAACAGTGAGTTTGTGTTAGACGCGAATCGTGCTCTGATTCATGCTCTAGGCGGGGAGCTCAAGCTTATTGCTTTTTCAAACACGGTCTACACCTCTCAGGTGCCGAGTTACAGGACGGTGAAAACAGTGAGTTTGTGTTAGACGCGAATCGTGCTCTGATTCATGCTCTAGGCTGGGAGCTTAAGCTTATTGCTTTTTCAAACACGGTCTACACCTCTCAGGTGCTCTGATTCACGCTCTAGGCTGGGAGCTCAAGCTTATTGCTTTTTCAAACACGGTCTACACCTCTCAGGTGCCGAGTTACAGGACGGTGAAAACAGTGAGTTTGTGTTAGACGCGAATCGTGCTCTGATTCATGCTCTAGGCTGGGAGCGCAAGCGTAATGCTTTTTCAAACACGGTCTACACCTCTCAGGTGCCGAGTTACAGGACAGTGAAAACAATGAGTTTGTGTTAGACGCGAATCGTGCTCTGATTCATGCTCTAGGCTGGGAGCGAAAGCTTATTGCTTTTTCAAACACGGTCTACACCTCTCAGGTGCCGAGTTACAGGACGGTGAAAACAGTGAGTTTGTGTTAGACGCGAATCGTGCTCTGTTTCATGCTTTAGGCTGGGAGCTCAAGCTTATTGCTTTTTCAAATAAGGGAGATTTCCATCTCCCTTATTTGCATATTACCCAGAGGATCGTGCGTGGCCATTTGAGTCTCCTCACTTATTTATAGTATATAGTTGCTCTCCCTAAGGAGAAAAGAGCGTTTCTGACCCCTGTCCCAGGCCTCTCACTAGCAAAAGCCAGACTCCTACTGTACACTGATGATGGGCAATAACCCGGAAACAGCTGTAAGTGCATGGAGTCTGGCTTTGCTTTTGAATACCAGTCATTGTAAGAAGACTTGTATAAAAAGTCTCACTTTGACTCGAAGGAATGCTGCCTTTCAATAGGTGGCACTGTGGAGGATTTATTCCATCTCCCTTATTTGCATATTACCCAGAGGAGCGTGCGTGGCCATTTGAGTCTCCTCACTTATTTATAGTATATAGTTGCTCTCCCTAAGGAGAAAAGAGCGTTTCTGACCCCTGTCCCTGGCCTCTCACTAGCAAAAGCCAGACTCCTACTGTACACTGATGATGGGCAATAACCCGGAAACAGCTGTATGTACATGGGGACTGGCTTTGCTTTTGATTCCCAGTCATTGTAGCAAGACTTGTATAAAAAGTCCCACTTTGACTCGAAGGAATGCTGCCTTTCAGTAGGTGGCACTGTGGAGGATTTATTCCATCTCCCTTATTTGCATATTACCCAGAGGAGCGTGCGTGGCCATTTGAGTCTCCTCACTTATTTATAGTATATAGTTGCTCTCCCTAAGGAGAAAAGAGCGTTTCTGACCCCTATTGCTTTTTCAAACACGGTCTACACCTCTCAGGTGCCGAGTTACAGGACGGTGAAAACAGTGAGTTTGTGTTAGACGCGAATCGTGCTCTGATTCACGCTCTAGGCTGCGAGCGCAAGCTTATTGCTTTTTCAAACACGGTCTACACCTCTCAGGTGCCGAGTTACAGGACGGTGAAAACAGTGAGTTTGTGTTAGACGCGAATCGTGCTCTGATTCACGCTCTAGGCTGGGAGCGCAAGCTTATTGCTTTTTCAAACACGGTCTACACCTCTCAGGTGCCGAGTTACAGGACGGTGAAAACAGTGAGTTTGTGTTAGACGCGAATCGTGCTCTGATTCATGCTCTAGGCTGGGAGCGAAAGCTTACTGCTTTTTCAAACACGGTCTACACCTCTCAGGTGCCGAGTTACAGGACGGTGAAAACAGTGAGTTTGTGTTAGACGCGAATCGTGCTCTGATTCACGCTCTAGGCTTGGAGCGAAAGCTTATTGCTTTTTCAAACACGGTCTACACCTCTCAGGTGCCGAGTTACAGGACGGTGAAAACAGTGAGTTTGTGTTAGACGCGAATCGTGCTCTGATTCATGCTTTAGGCTGGGAGCGCAAGCTTATTGCTTTTTCAAACACGGTCTACACCTCTCAGGTGCCGAGGTACAGGACGGTGAAAACAGTGAGTTTGTGTTAGACGCGAATCGTGCTCTGATTCATGCTCTAGGCGGGGAGCTCAAGCTTATTGCTTTTTCAAACACGGTCTACACCTCTCAGGTGCCGAGTTACAGGACGGTGAAAACAGTGAGTTTGTGTTAGACGCGAATCGTGCTCTGATTCATGCTCTAGGCTGGGAGCTTAAGCTTATTGCTTTTTCAAACACGGTCTACACCTCTCAGGTGCTCTGATTCACGCTCTAGGCTGGGAGCTCAAGCTTATTGCTTTTTCAAACACGGTCTACACCTCTCAGGTGCCGAGTTACAGGACGGTGAAAACAGTGAGTTTGTGTTAGACGCGAATCGTGCTCTGATTCATGCTCTAGGCTGGGAGCGCAAGCGTAATGCTTTTTCAAACACGGTCTACACCTCTCAGGTGCCGAGTTACAGGACAGTGAAAACAATGAGTTTGTGTTAGACGCGAATCGTGCTCTGATTCATGCTCTAGGCTGGGAGCGAAAGCTTATTGCTTTTTCAAACACGGTCTACACCTCTCAGGTGCCGAGTTACAGGACGGTGAAAACAGTGAGTTTGTGTTAGACGCGAATCGTGCTCTGTTTCATGCTTTAGGCTGGGAGCTCAAGCTTATTGCTTTTTCAAATAAGGGAGATTTCCATCTCCCTTATTTGCATATTACCCAGAGGAGCGTGCGTGGCCATTTGAGTCTCCTCACTTATTTATAGTATATAGTTGCTCTCCCTAAGGAGAAAAGAGCGTTTCTGACCCCTGTCCCAGGCCTCTCACTAGCAAAAGCCAGACTCCTACTGTACACTGATGATGGGCAATAACCCGGAAACAGCTGTAAGTGCATGGAGTCTGGCTTTGCTTTTGAATACCAGTCATTGTAAGAAGACTTGTATAAAAAGTCTCACTTTGACTCGAAGGAATGCTGCCTTTCAATAGGTGGCACTGTGGAGGATTTATTCCATCTCCCTTATTTGCATATTACCCAGAGGAGCGTGCGTGGCCATTTGAGTCTCCTCACTTATTTATAGTATATAGTTGCTCTCCCTAAGGAGAAAAGAGCGTTTCTGACCCCTGTCCCTGGCCTCTCACTAGCAAAAGCCAGACTCCTACTGTACACTGATGATGGGCAATAACCCGGAAACAGCTGTATGTACATGGGGTCTGGCTTTGCTTTTGATTCCCAGTCATTGTAGCAAGACTTGTATAAAAAGTCCCACTTTGACTCGAAGGAATGCTGCCTTTCAGTAGGTGGCACTGTGGAGGATTTATTCCATCTCCCTTATTTGCATATTACCCAGAGGAGCGTGCGTGGCCATTTGAGTCTCCTCACTTATTTATAGTATATAGTTGCTCTCCCTAAGGAGAAAAGAGCGTTTCTGACCCCTATTGCTTTTTCAAACACGGTCTACACCTCTCAGGTGCCGAGTTACAGGACGGTGAAAACAGTGAGTTTGTGTTAGACGTGAATCGTGCTCTGATTCATGCTCTAGGCTGGGAGCGCAAGCGTAATGCTTTTTCAAACACGGTCTACACCTCTCAGGTGCCGAGTTACAGGACGGTGAAAACAGTGAGTTTGTGTTAGACGCGAATCGTGCTCTGATTCATGCTCTAGGCGGGGAGCTCAAGCTTATTGCATTTTCAAACACGGTCTACACCTCTCAGGTGCCGAGTAACAGGACGGTGAAAACAGTGAGTTTGTGTTAGACGCGAATCGTGCTCTGATTCATGCTCTAGGCGGGGAGCTCAAGCTTATTGCATTTTCAAACACGGTCTACACCTCTCAGGTGCCGAGTAACAGGACGGTGAAAACAGTGAGTTTGTTTTAGACGCGATTCATGCTCTAGGCTGGGAGCGCAAGCTTATTGCTTTTTCAAACACGGTCTACACCTCTCAGGTGCCGAGTTACAGGACGGTGAAAACAATGAGTTTGTGTTAGACGCGAATCGTGCTCTGATTCATGCTCTAGGCTGGGAGCGAAAGCTTATTGCTTTTTCAAACACGGTCTACACCTCTCAGGTGCCGAGTTACAGGACGGTGAAAACAGTGAGTTTGTGTTAGACGCGAATCGTGCTCTGATTCACGCTCTAGGCTGGGAGCTCAAGCTTATTGCTTTTTCAAACACGGTCTACACCTCTCAGGTGCCGAGTTACAGGACGGTGAAAACAGTGAAAACATGCTCTAGGCTGGGAGCGAAAGCTTACTGCTTTTTCAAACACGGTCTACACCTCTCAGGTGCCGAGTTACAGGACGGTGAAAACAGTGAGTTTGTGTTAGACGCGAATCGTGCTCTGATTCACGCTCTAGGCTTGGAGCGAAAGCTTATTGCTTTTTCAAACACGGTCTACACCTCTCAGGTGCCGAGTTACAGGACGGTGAAAACAGTGAGTTTGTGTTAGACGCGAATCGTGCTCTGATTCATGCTTTAGGCTGGGAGCGCAAGCTTATTGCTTTTTCAAACACGGTCTACACCTCTCAGGTGCCGAGGTACAGGACGGTGAAAACAGTGAGTTTGTGTTAGACGCGAATCGTGCTCTGATTCATGCTCTAGGCGGGGAGCTCAAGCTTATTGCTTTTTCAAACACGGTCTACACCTCTCAGGTGCCGAGTTACAGGACGGTGAAAACAGTGAGTTTGTGTTAGACGCGAATCGTGCTCTGATTCATGCTCTAGGCTGGGAGCTTAAGCTTATTGCTTTTTCAAACACGGTCTACACCTCTCAGGTGCTCTGATTCACGCTCTAGGCTGGGAGCTCAAGCTTATTGCTTTTTCAAACACGGTCTACACCTCTCAGGTGCCGAGTTACAGGACGGTGAAAACAGTGAGTTTGTGTTAGACGCGAATCGTGCTCTGATTCATGCTCTAGGCTGGGAGCGCAAGCGTAATGCTTTTTCAAACACGGTCTACACCTCTCAGGTGCCGAGTTACAGGACAGTGAAAACAATGAGTTTGTGTTAGACGCGAATCGTGCTCTGACTCATGCTCTAGGCTGGGAGCTCAAGCTTATTGCTTTTTCAAACACGGTCTACACCTCTCAGGTGCCGAGTTACAGGACGGTGAAAACAGTGAGTTTGTGTTAGACGCGAATCGTGCTCTGTTTCATGCTTTAGGCTGGGAGCTCAAGCTTATTGCTTTTTCAAATAAGGGAGATTTCCATCTCCCTTATTTGCATATTACCCAGAGGAGCGTGCGTGGCCATTTGAGTCTCCTCACTTATTTATAGTATATAGTTGCTCTCCCTAAGGAGAAAAGAGCGTTTCTGACCCCTGTCCCAGGCCTCTCACTAGCAAAAGCCAGACTCCTACTGTACACTGATGATGGGCAATAACCCGGAAACAGCTGTAAGTGCATGGAGTCTGGCTTTGCTTTTGAATACCAGTCATTGTAAGAAGACTTGTATAAAAAGTCTCACTTTGACTCGAAGGAATGCTGCCTTTCAATAGGTGGCACTGTGGAGCATTTATTCCATCTCCCTTATTTGCATATTACCCAGAGGAGCGTGCGTGGCCATTTGAGTCTCCTCACTTATTTATAGTATATAGTTGCTCTCCCTAAGGAGAAAAGAGCGTTTCTGACCCCTGTCCCTGGCCTCTCACTAGCAAAAGCCAGACTCCTACTGTACACTGATGATGGGCAATAACCCGGAAACAGCTGTATGTACATGGGGTCTGGCTTTGCTTTTGATTCCCAGTCATTGTAGCAAGACTTGTATAAAAAGTCCCACTTTGACTCGAAGGAATGCTGCCTTTCAGTAGGTGGCACTGTGGAGGATTTATTCCATCTCCCTTATTTGCATATTACCCAGAGGAGCGTGCGTGGCCATTTGAGTCTCCTCACTTATTTATAGTATATAGTTGCTCTCCCTAAGGAGAAAAGAGCGTTTCTGACCCCTATTGCTTTTTCAAACACGGTCTACACCTCTCAGGTGCCGAGTTACAGGACGGTGAAAACAGTGAGTTTGTGTTAGACGTGAATCGTGCTCTGATTCATGCTCTAGGCTGGGAGCGCAAGCGTAATGCTTTTTCAAACACGGTCTACACCTCTCAGGTGCCGAGTTACAGGACGGTGAAAACAGTGAGTTTGTGTTAGACGCGAATCGTGCTCTGATTCATGCTCTAGGCGGGGAGCTCAAGCTTATTGCATTTTCAAACACGGTCTACACCTCTCAGGTGCCGAGTAACAGGACGGTGAAAACAGTGAGTTTGTTTTAGACGCGATTCATGCTCTAGGCTGGGAGCGCAAGCTTATTGCTTTTTCAAACACGGTCTACACCTCTCAGGTGCCGAGTTACAGGACGGTGAAAACAATGAGTTTGTGTTAGACGCGAATCGTGCTCTGATTCATGCTCTAGGCTGGGAGCGAAAGCTTATTGCTTTTTCAAACACGGTCTACACCTCTCAGGTGCCGAGTTACAGGACGGTGAAAACAGTGAGTTTGTGTTAGACGCGAATCGTGTTCTGATTCACGCTCTAGGCTGGGAGCTCAAGCTTATTGCTTTTTCAAACACGGTCTACACCTCTCAGGTGCCGAGTTACAGGACGGTGAAAACAGTGAGTTTGTGTTAGACGCGAATCGTGCTCTGATTCATGCTCTAGGCTGGGAGCGCAAGCGTAATGCTTTTTCAAACACGGTTTACACCTCTCAGGTGCCGAGTTACAGGACAGTGAAAACAATGAGTTTGTGTTAGACGCGAATCGTGCTCTGATTCATGCTCTAGGCTGGGAGCTCAAGCTTATTGCTTTTTCAAACACGGTCTACACCTCTCAGGTGCCGAGTTACAGGACGGTGAAAACAGTGAGTTTGTGTTAGACGCGAATCGTGCTCTGTTTCATGCTTTAGGCTGGGAGCTCAAGCTTATTGCTTTTTCAAATAAGGGAGATTTCCATCTCCCTTATTTGCATATTACCCAGAGGAGCGTGCGTGGCCATTTGAGTCTCCTCACTTATTTATAGTATATAGTTGTTCTCCCTAAGGAGAAAAGAGCGTTTCTGACCCCTGTCCCAGGCCTCTCACTAGCAAAAGCCAGACTCCTACTGTACACTGATGATGGGCAATAACCCGGAAACAGCTGTAAGTGCATGGAGTCTGGCTTTGCTTTTGAATACCAGTCATTGTAAGAAGACTTGTATAAAAAGTCTCACTTTGACTCGAAGGAATGCTGCCTTTCAATACGTGGCACTGTGGAGGATTTATTCCATCTCCCTTATTTGCATATTACCCAGAGGAGCGTGCGTGGCCATTTGAGTCTCCTCACCTATTTATAGTATATAGTTGCTCTCCCTAAGGAGAAAAGAGCGTTTCTGACCCCTGTCCCTGGCCTCACACTAGCAAAAGCCAGACTCCTACTGTACACTGATGATGGGCAATAACCCGGAAACAGCTGTATGTACATGGGGTCTGGCTTTGCTTTTGATTCCCAGTCATTGTAGCAAGACTTGTATAAAAAGTCCCACTTTGACTCGAAGGAATGCTGCCTTTCAGTAGGTGGCACTGTGGAGGATTTATTCCATCTCCCTTATTTGCATATTACCCAGAGGAGCGTGCGTGGCCATTTGAGTCTCCTCACTTATTTATAGTATATAGTTGCTCTCCCTAAGGAGAAAAGAGCGTTTCTGACCCCTATTGCTTTTTCAAACACGGTCTACACCTCTCAGGTGCCGAGTTACAGGACGGTGAAAACAGTGAGTTTGTGTTAGACGTGAATCGTGCTCTGATTCATGCTCTAGGCTGGGAGCGCAAGCGTAATGCTTTTTCAAACACGGTCTACACCTCTCAGGTGCCGAGTTACAGGACGGTGAAAACAGTGAGTTTGTGTTAGACGCGAATCGTGCTCTGATTCACGCTCTAGGCTGGGAGCTCAAGCTTATTGCTTTTTCAAACACGGTCTACACCTCTCAGGTGCCGAGTTACAGGACGGTGAAAACAGTGAGTTTGTGTTAGACGCGAATCGTGCTCTGTTTCATGCTTTAGGCTGGGAGCTCAAGCTTATTGCTTTTTCAAATAAGGGAGATTTCCATCTCCCTTATTTGCATATTACCCAGAGGAGCGTGCGTGGCCATTTGAGTCTCCTCACTTATTTATAGTATATAGTTGCTCTCCCTAAGGAGAAAAGAGCGTTTCTGACCCCTGTCCCAGGCCTCTCACTAGCAAAAGCCAGACTCCTACTGTACACTGATGATGGGCAATAACCCGGAAACAGCTGTAAGTGCATGGAGTCTGGCTTTGCTTTTGAATACCAGTCATTGTAAGAAGACTTGTATAAAAAGTCTCACTTTGACTCGAAGGAATGCTGCCTTTCAATAGGTGGCACTGTGGAGGATTTATTCCATCTCCCTTATTTGCATATTACCCAGAGGAGCGTGCGTGGCCATTTGAGTCTCCTCACTTATTTATAGTATATAGTTGCTCTCCCTAAGGAGAAAAGAGCGTTTCTGACCCCTGTCCCTGGCCTCTCACTAGCAAAAGCCAGACTCCTACTGTACACTGATGATGGGCAATAACCCGGAAACAGCTGTAAGTGCATGGAGTCTGGCTTTGCTTTTGAATACCAGTCATTGTAAGAAGACTTGTATAAAAAGTCTCACTTTGACTCGAAGGAATGCTGCCTTTCAATAGGTGGCACTGTGGAGGATTTATTCCATCTCCCTTATTTGCATATTACCCAGAGGAGCGTGCGTGGCCATTTGAGTCTCCTCACTTATTTATAGTATATAGTTGCTCTCCCTAAGGAGAAAAGAGCGTTTCTGACCCCTGTCCCTGGCCTCTCACTAGCAAAAGCCAGACTCCTACTGTACACTGATGATGGGCAATAACCCGGAAACAGCTGTATGTACATGGGGTCTGGCTTTGCTTTTGATTCCCAGTCATTGTAGCAAGACTTGTATAAAAAGTCCCACTTTGACTCGAAGGAATGCTGCCTTTCAGTAGGTGGCACTGTGGAGGATTTATTCCATCTCCCTTTTTTGCATATTACCCAGAGGAGCGTGCGTGGCCATTTGAGTCTCCTCACTTATTTATAGTATATAGTTGCTCTCCCTAAGGAGAAAAGAGCGTTTCTGACCCCTATTGCTTTTTCAAACATGGTCTACACCTCTCAGGTGCCGAGTTACAGGACGGTGAAAACAGTGAGTTTGTGTTAGACGCGAATCGTGCTCTGATTCACGCTCTAGGCTGGGAGCGCAAGCTTATTGCTTTTTCAAACACGGTCTACACCTCTCAGGTGCCGAGTTACAGGACGGTGAAAACAGTGAGTTTGTGTTAGACGCGAATCGTGCTCTGATTCATGCTCTAGGCTGGGAGCGAAAGCTTACTGCTTTTTCAAACACGGTCTACACCTCTCAGGTGCCGAGTTACAGGACGGTGAAAACAGTGAGTTTGTGTTAGACGCGAATCGTGCTCTGATTCACGCTCTAGGCTTGGAGCGAAAGCTTATTGCTTTTTCAAACACGGTCTACACCTCTCAGGTGCCGAGTTACAGGACGGTGAAAACAGTGAGTTTGTGTTAGACGCGAATCGTGCTCTGATTCATGCTTTAGGCTGGGAGCGCAAGCTTATTGCTTTTTCAAACACGGTCTACACCTCTCAGGTGCCGAGGTACAGGACGGTGAAAACAGTGAGTTTGTGTTAGACGCGAATCGTGCTCTGATTCATGCTCTAGGCGGGGAGCTCAAGCTTATTGCTTTTTCAAACACGGTCTACACCTCTCAGGTGCCGAGTTACAGGACGGTGAAAACAGTGAGTTTGTGTTAGACGCGAATCGTGCTCTGATTCATGCTCTAGGCTGGGAGCGCAAGCGTAATGCTTTTTCAAACACGGTCTACACCTCTCAGGTGCCGAGTTACAGGACAGTGAAAACAATGAGTTTGTGTTAGACGCGAATCGTGCTCTGATTCATGCTCTAGGCTGGGAGCTCAAGCTTATTGCTTTTTCAAACACGGTCTACACCTCTCAGGTGCCGAGTTACAGGACGGTGAAAACCGTGAGTTTGTGTTAGACGCGAATCGTGCTCTGTTTCATGCTTTAGGCTGGGAGCTCAAGCTTATTGCTTTTTCAAATAAGGGAGATTTCCATCTCCCTTATTTGCATATTACCCAGAGGAGCGTGCGTGGCCATTTGAGTCTCCTCACTTATTTATAGTATATAGTTGCTCTCCCTAAGGAGAAAAGAGCGTTTCTGACCCCTGTCCCAGGCCTCTCACTAGCAAAAGCCAGACTCCTACTGTACACTGATGATGGGCAATAACCCGGAAACAGCTGTAAGTGCATGGAGTCTGGCTTTGCTTTTGAATACCAGTCATTGTAAGAAGACTTGTATAAAAAGTCTCACTTTGACTCGAAGGAATGCTGCCTTTCAATAGGTGGCACTGTGGAGGATTTATTCCATCTCCCTTATTTGCATATTACCCAGAGGAGCGTGCGTGGCCATTTGAGTCTCCTCACTTATTTATAGTATATAGTTGCTCTCCCTAAGGAGAAAAGAGCGTTTCTGACCCCTGTCCCTGGCCTCTCACTAGCAAAAGCCAGACTCCTACTGTACACTGATGATGGGCAATAACCCGGAAACAGCTGTATGTACATGGGGTCTGGCTTTGCTTTTGATTCCCAGTCATTGTAGCAAGACTTGTATAAAAAGTCCCACTTTGACTCGAAGGAATGCTGCCTTTCAGTAGGTGGCACTGTGGAGGATTTATTCCATCTCCCTTATTTGCATATTACCCAGAGGAGCGTGCGTGGCCATTTGAGTCTCCTCACTTATTTATAGTATATAGTTGCTCTCCCTAAGGAGAAAAGAGCGTTTCTGACCCCTATTGCTTTTTCAAACACGGTCTACACCTCTCAGGTGCCGAGTTACAGGACGGTGAAAACAGTGAGTTTGTGTTAGACGTGAATCGTGCTCTGATTCATGCTCTAGGCTGGGAGCACAAGCGTAATGCTTTTTCAAACACGGTCTACACCTCTCAGGTGCCGAGTTACAGGACGGTGAAAACAGTGAGTTTGTGTTAGACGCGAATCGTGCTCTGATTCATGCTCTAGGCGGGGAGCTCAAGCTTATTGCATTTTCAAACACGGTCTACACCTCTCAGGTGCCGAGTAACAGGACGGTGAAAACAGTGAGTTTGTTTTAGACGCGATTCATGCTCTAGGCTGGGAGCGCAAGCTTATTGCTTTTTCAAACACGGTCTACACCTCTCAGGTGCCGAGTTACAGGAGGGTGAAAACAATGAGTTTGTGTTAGACGCGAATCGTGCTCTGATTCATGCTCTAGGCTGGGAGCGAAAGCTTATTGCCTTTTCAAACACGGTCTACACCTCTCAGGTGCCGAGTTACAGGACGGTGAAAACAGTGAGTTTGTGTTAGACGCGAATCGTGTTTTGATTCACGCTCTAGACTGGGAGCTCAAGCTTATTGCTTTTTCAAACACGGTCTACACCTCTCAGGTGCCGAGTTACAGGACGGTGAAAACAGTGAGTTTGTGTTAGACGCGAATCGTGCTCTGATTCATGCTCTAGGCTGGGAGCGCAAGCGTAATGCTTTTTCAAACACGGTCTACACCTCTCAGGTGCCGAGTTACAGGACAGTGAAAACAATGAGTTTGTGTTAGACGCGAATCGTGCTCTGATTCATGCTCTAGGCTGGGAGCTCAAGCTTATTGCTTTTTCAAACACGGTCTACACCTCTCAGGTGCCGAGTTACAGGACGGTGAAAACAGTGAGTTTGTGTTAGACGCGAATCGTGCTCTGTTTCATGCTTTAGGCTGGGAGCTCAAGCTTATTGCTTTTTCAAATAAGGGAGATTTCCATCTCCCTTATTTGCATATTACCCAGAGGAGCGTGCGTGGCCATTTGAGTCTCCTCACTTATTTATAGTATATAGTTGTTCTCCCTAAGGAGAAAAGAGCGTTTCTGACCCCTGTCCCAGGCCTCTCACTAGCAAAAGCCAGACTCCTACTGTACACTGATGATGGGCAATAACCCGGAAACAGCTGTAAGTGCATGGAGTCTGGCTTTGCTTTTGAATACCAGTCATTGTAAGAAGACTTGTATAAAAAGTCTCACTTTGACTGGAAGGAATGCTGCCTTTCAATACGTGGCACTGTGGAGGATTTATTCCATCTCCCTTATTTGCATATTACCCAGAGGAGCGTGCGTGGCCATTTGAGTCTCCTCACTTATTTATAGTATATAGTTGCTCTCCCTAAGGAGAAAAGAGCGTTTCTGACCCCTGTCCCTGGCCTCACACTAGCAAAAGCCAGACTCCTACTGTACACTGATGATGGGCAATAACCCGGAAACAGCTGTATGTACATGGGGTCTGGCTTTGCTTTTGATTCCCAGTCATTGTAGCAAGACTTGTATAAAAAGTCCCACTTTGACTCGAAGGAATGCTGCCTTTCAGTAGGTGGCACTGTGGAGGATTTATTCCATCTCCCTTATTTGCATATTACCCAGAGGAGCGTGCGTGGCCATTTGAGTCTCCTCACTTATTTATAGTATATAGTTGCTCTCCCTAAGGAGAAAAGAGCGTTTCTGACCCCTATTGCTTTTTCAAACACGGTCTACACCTCTCAGGTGCCGAGTTACAGGACGGTGAAAACAGTGAGTTTGTGTTAGACGTGAATCGTGCTCTGATTCATGCTCTAGGCTGGGAGCGCAAGCGTAATGCTTTTTCAAACACGGTCTACACCTCTCAGGTGCCGAGTTACAGGACGGTGAAAACAGTGAGTTTGTGTTAGACGCGAATCGTGCTCTGATTCACGCTCTAGGCTGGGAGCTCAAGCTTATTGCTTTTTCAAACACGGTCTACACCTCTCAGGTGCCGAGTTACAGGACGGTGAAAACAGTGAGTTTGTGTTAGACGCGAATCGTGCTCTGTTTCATGCTTTAGGCTGGGAGCTCAAGCTTATTGCTTTTTCAAATAAGGGAGATTTCCATCTCCCTTATTTGCATATTACCCAGAGGAGCGTGCGTGGCCATTTGAGTCTCCTCACTTATTTATAGTATATAGTTGCTCTCCCTAAGGAGAAAAGAGCGTTTCTGACCCCTGTCCCAGGCCTCTCACTAGCAAAAGCCAGACTCCTACTGTACACTGATGATGGGCAATAACCCGGAAACAGCTGTAAGTGCATGGAGTCTGGCTTTGCTTTTGAATACCAGTCATTGTAAGAAGACTTGTATAAAAAGTCTCACTTTGACTCGAAGGAATGCTGCCTTTCAATAGGTGGCACTGTGGAGGATTTATTCCATCTCCCTTATTTGCATATTACCCAGAGGAGCGTGCGTGGCCATTTGAGTCTCCTCACTTATTTATAGTATATAGTTGCTCTCCCTAAGGAGAAAAGAGCGTTTCTGACCCCTGTCCCTGGCCTCTCACTAGCAAAAGCCAGACTCCTACTGTACACTGATGATGGGCAATAACCCGGAAACAGCTGTAAGTGCATGGAGTCTGGCTTTGCTTTTGAATACCAGTCATTGTAAGAAGACTTGTATAAAAAGTCTCACTTTGACTCGAAGGAATGCTGCCTTTCAATAGGTGGCACTGTGGAGGATTTATTCCATCTCCCTTATTTGCATATTACCCAGAGGAGCGTGCGTGGCCATTTGAGTCTCCTCACTTATTTATAGTATATAGTTGCTCTCCCTAAGGAGAAAAGAGCGTTTCTGACCCCTGTCCCTGGCCTCTCACTAGCAAAAGCCAGACTCCTACTGTACACTGATGATGGGCAATAACCCGGAAACAGCTGTATGTACATGGGGTCTGGCTTTGCTTTTGATTCCCAGTCATTGTAGCAAGACTTGTATAAAAAGTCCCACTTTGACTCGAAGGAATGCTGCCTTTCAGTAGGTGGCACTGTGGAGGATTTATTCCATCTCCCTTTTTTGCATATTACCCAGAGGAGCGTGCGTGGCCATTTGAGTCTCCTCACTTATTTATAGTATATAGTTGCTCTCCCTAAGGAGAAAAGAGCGTTTCTGACCCCTATTGCTTTTTCAAACATGGTCTACACCTCTCAGGTGCCGAGTTACAGGACGGTGAAAACAGTGAGTTTGTGTTAGACGCGAATCGTGCTCTGATTCACGCTCTAGGCTGGGAGCGCAAGCTTATTGCTTTTTCAAACACGGTCTACACCTCTCAGGTGCCGAGTTACAGGACGGTGAAAACAGTGAGTTTGTGTTAGACGCGAATCGTGCTCTGATTCATGCTCTAGGCTGGGAGCGAAAGCTTACTGCTTTTTCAAACACGGTCTACACCTCTCAGGTGCCGAGTTACAGGACGGTGAAAACAGTGAGTTTGTGTTAGACGCGAATCGTGCTCTGATTCACGCTCTAGGCTTGGAGCGAAAGCTTATTGCTTTTTCAAACACGGTCTACACCTCTCAGGTGCCGAGTTACAGGACGGTGAAAACAGTGAGTTTGTGTTAGACGCGAATCGTGCTCTGATTCATGCTTTAGGCTGGGAGCGCAAGCTTATTGCTTTTTCAAACACGGTCTACACCTCTCAGGTGCCGAGGTACAGGACGGTGAAAACAGTGAGTTTGTGTTAGACGCGAATCGTGCTCTGATTCATGCTCTAGGCGGGGAGCTCAAGCTTATTGCTTTTTCAAACACGGTCTACACCTCTCAGGTGCCGAGTTACAGGACGGTGAAAACAGTGAGTTTGTGTTAGACGCGAATCGTGCTCTGATTCATGCTCTAGGCTGGGAGCTTAAGCTTATTGCTTTTTCAAACACGGTCTACACCTCTCAGGTGCTCTGATTCACGCTCTAGGCTGGGAGCTCAAGCTTATTGCTTTTTCAAACACGGTCTACACCTCTCAGGTGCCGAGTTACAGGACGGTGAAAACAGTGAGTTTGTGTTAGACGCGAATCGTGCTCTGATTCATGCTCTAGGCTGGGAGCGCAAGCGTAATGCTTTTTCAAACACGGTCTACACCTCTCAGGTGCCGAGTTACAGGACAGTGAAAACAATGAGTTTGTGTTAGACGCGAATCGTGCTCTGATTCATGCTCTAGGCTGGGAGCTCAAGCTTATTGCTTTTTCAAACACGGTCTACACCTCTCAGGTGCCGAGTTACAGGACGGTGAAAACCGTGAGTTTGTGTTAGACGCGAATCGTGCTCTGTTTCATGCTTTAGGCTGGGAGCTCAAGCTTATTGCTTTTTCAAATAAGGGAGATTTCCATCTCCCTTATTTGCATATTACCCAGAGGAGCGTGCGTGGCCATTTGAGTCTCCTCACTTATTTATAGTATATAGTTGCTCTCCCTAAGGAGAAAAGAGCGTTTCTGACCCCTGTCCCAGGCCTCTCACTAGCAAAAGCCAGACTCCTACTGTACACTGATGATGGGCAATAACCCGGAAACAGCTGTAAGTGCATGGAGTCTGGCTTTGCTTTTGAATACCAGTCATTGTAAGAAGACTTGTATAAAAAGTCTCACTTTGACTCGAAGGAATGCTGCCTTTCAATAGGTGGCACTGTGGAGGATTTATTCCATCTCCCTTATTTGCATATTACCCAGAGGAGCGTGCGTGGCCATTTGAGTCTCCTCACTTATTTATAGTATATAGTTGCTCTCCCTAAGGAGAAAAGAGCGTTTCTGACCCCTGTCCCTGGCCTCTCACTAGCAAAAGCCAGACTCCTACTGTACACTGATGATGGGCAATAACCCGGAAACAGCTGTATGTACATGGGGTCTGGCTTTGCTTTTGATTCCCAGTCATTGTAGCAAGACTTGTATAAAAAGTCCCACTTTGACTCGAAGGAATGCTGCCTTTCAGTAGGTGGCACTGTGGAGGATTTATTCCATCTCCCTTATTTGCATATTACCCAGAGGAGCGTGCGTGGCCATTTGAGTCTCCTCACTTATTTATAGTATATAGTTGCTCTCCCTAAGGAGAAAAGAGCGTTTCTGACCCCTATTGCTTTTTCAAACACGGTCTACACCTCTCAGGTGCCGAGTTACAGGACGGTGAAAACAGTGAGTTTGTGTTAGACGTGAATCGTGCTCTGATTCATGCTCTAGGCTGGGAGCACAAGCGTAATGCTTTTTCAAACACGGTCTACACCTCTCAGGTGCCGAGTTACAGGACGGTGAAAACAGTGAGTTTGTGTTAGACGCGAATCGTGCTCTGATTCATGCTCTAGGCGGGGAGCTCAAGCTTATTGCATTTTCAAACACGGTCTACACCTCTCAGGTGCCGAGTAACAGGACGGTGAAAACAGTGAGTTTGTTTTAGACGCGATTCATGCTCTAGGCTGGGAGCGCAAGCTTATTGCTTTTTCAAACACGGTCTACACCTCTCAGGTGCCGAGTTACAGGAGGGTGAAAACAATGAGTTTGTGTTAGACGCGAATCGTGCTCTGATTCATGCTCTAGGCTGGGAGCGAAAGCTTATTGCCTTTTCAAACACGGTCTACACCTCTCAGGTGCCGAGTTACAGGACGGTGAAAACAGTGAGTTTGTGTTAGACGCGAATCGTGTTTTGATTCACGCTCTAGACTGGGAGCTCAAGCTTATTGCTTTTTCAAACACGGTCTACACCTCTCAGGTGCCGAGTTACAGGACGGTGAAAACAGTGAGTTTGTGTTAGACGCGAATCGTGCTCTGATTCATGCTCTAGGCTGGGAGCGCAAGCGTAATGCTTTTTCAAACACGGTCTACACCTCTCAGGTGCCGAGTTACAGGACAGTGAAAACAATGAGTTTGTGTTAGACGCGAATCGTGCTCTGATTCATGCTCTAGGCTGGGAGCTCAAGCTTATTGCTTTTTCAAACACGGTCTACACCTCTCAGGTGCCGAGTTACAGGACGGTGAAAACAGTGAGTTTGTGTTAGACGCGAATCGTGCTCTGTTTCATGCTTTAGGCTGGGAGCTCAAGCTTATTGCTTTTTCAAATAAGGGAGATTTCCATCTCCCTTATTTGCATATTACCCAGAGGAGCGTGCGTGGCCATTTGAGTCTCCTCACTTATTTATAGTATATAGTTGTTCTCCCTAAGGAGAAAAGAGCGTTTCTGACCCCTGTCCCAGGCCTCTCACTAGCAAAAGCCAGACTCCTACTGTACACTGATGATGGGCAATAACCCGGAAACAGCTGTAAGTGCATGGAGTCTGGCTTTGCTTTTGAATACCAGTCATTGTAAGAAGACTTGTATAAAAAGTCTCACTTTGACTCGAAGGAATGCTGCCTTTCAATAGGTGGCACTGTGGAGGATTTATTCCATCTCCCTTATTTGCATATTACCCAGAGGAGCGTGCGTGGCCATTTGAGTCTCCTCACTTATTTATAGTATATAGTTGCTCTCCCTAAGGAGAAAAGAGCGTTTCTGACCCCTGTCCCTGGCCTCTCACTAGCAAAAGCCAGACTCCTACTGTACACTGATGATGGGCAATAACCCGGAAACAGCTGTATGTACATGGGGTCTGGCTTTGCTTTTGATTCCCAGTCATTGTAGCAAGACTTGTATAAAAAGTCCCACTTTGACTCGAAGGAATGCTGCCTTTCAGTAGGTGGCACTGTGGAGGATTTATTCCATCTCCCTTATTTGCATATTACCCAGAGGAGCGTGCGTGGCCATTTGAGTCTCCTCACTTATTTATAGTATATAGTTGCTCTCCCTAAGGAGAAAAGAGCGTTTCTGACCCCTATTGCTTTTTCAAACACGGTCTACACCTCTCAGGTGCCGAGTTACAGGACGGTGAAAACAGTGAGTTTGTGTTAGACGTGAATCGTGCTCTGATTCATGCTCTAGGCTGGGAGCGCAAGCGTAATGCTTTTTCAAACACGGTCTACACCTCTCAGGTGCCGAGTTACAGGACGGTGAAAACAGTGAGTTTGTGTTAGACGCGAATCGTGCTCTGATTCACGCTCTAGGCTGGGAGCTCAAGCTTATTGCTTTTTCAAACACGGTCTACACCTCTCAGGTGCCGAGTTACAGGACGGTGAAAACAGTGAGTTTGTGTTAGACGCGAATCGTGCTCTGATTCATGCTCTAGGCTGGGAGCGCAAGCGTAATGCTTTTTCAAACACGGTCTACACCTCTCAGGTGCCGAGTTACAGGACAGTGAAAACAATGAGTTTGTGTTAGACGCGAATCGTGCTCTGATTCATGCTCTAGGCTGGGAGCGAAAGCTTATTGCTTTTTCAAACACGGTCTACACCTCTCAGGTGCCGAGTTACAGGACGGTGAAAACAGTGAGTTTGTGTTAGACGCGAATCGTGCTCTGTTTCATGCTTTAGGCTGGGAGCTCAAGCTTATTGCTTTTTCAAATAAGGGAGATTTCCATCTCCCTTATTTGCATATTACCCAGAGGAGCGTGCGTGGCCATTTGAGTCTCCTCACTTATTTATAGTATATAGTTGCTCTCCCTAAGGAGAAAAGAGCGTTTCTGACCCCTGTCCCAGGCCTCTCACTAGCAAAAGCCAGACTCCTACTGTACACTGATGATGGGCAATAACCCGGAAACAGCTGTAAGTGCATGGAGTCTGGCTTTGCTTTTGATTCCCAGTCATTGTAGCAAGACTTGTATAAAAAGTCCCACTTTGACTCGAAGGAATGCTGCCTTTCAGTAGGTGGCACTGTGGAGGATTTATTCCATCTCCCTTATTTGCATATTACCCAGAGGAGCGTGCGTGGCCATTTGAGTCTCCTCACTTATTTATAGTATATAGTTGCTCTCCCTAAGGAGAAAAGAGCGTTTCTGACCCCTATTGCTTTTTCAAACACGGTCTACACCTCTCAGGTGCCGAGTTACAGGACGGTGAAAACAGTGAGTTTGTGTTAGACGCGAATCGTGCTCTGATTCACGCTCTAGGCTGGGAGCGCAAGCTTATTGCTTTTTCAAACACGGTCTACACCTCTCAGGTGCCGAGTTACAGGACGGTGAAAACAGTGAGTTTGTGTTAGACGCGAATCGTGCTCTGATTCATGCTCTAGGCTGGGAGCGAAAGCTTACTGCTTTTTCAAACACGGTCTACACCTCTCAGGTGCCGAGTTACAGGACGGTGAAAACAGTGAGTTTGTGTTAGACGCGAATCGTGCTCTGATTCACGCTCTAGGCTTGGAGCGAAAGCTTATTGCTTTTTCAAACACGGTCTACACCTCTCAGGTGCCGAGTTACAGGACGGTGAAAACAGTGAGTTTGTGTTAGACGCGAATCGTGCTCTGATTCATGCTCTAGGCTGGGAGCGCAAGCGTAATGCTTTTTCAAACACGGTCTACACCTCTCAGGTGCCGAGTTACAGGACAGTGAAAACAATGAGTTTGTGTTAGACGCGAATCGTGCTCTGATTCATGCTCTAGGCTGGGAGCTCAAGCTTATTGCTTTTTCAAACACGGTCTACACCTCTCAGGTGCCGAGTTACAGGACGGTGAAAACAGTGAGTTTGTGTTAGACGCGAATCGTGCTCTGTTTCATGCTTTAGGCTGGGAGCTCAAGCTTATTGCTTTTTCAAATAAGGGAGATTTCCATCTCCCTTATTTGCATATTACCCAGAGGAGCGTGCGTGGCCATTTGAGTCTCCTCACTTATTTATAGTATATAGTTGCTCTCCCTAAGGAGAAAAGAGCGTTTCTGACCCCTGTCCCAGGCCTCTCACTAGCAAAAGCCAGACTCCTACTGTACACTGATGATGGGCAATAACCCGGAAACAGCTGTAAGTGCATGGAGTCTGGCTTTGCTTTTGAATACCAGTCATTGTAGGAAGACTTGTATAAAAAGTCTCACTTTGACTCGAAGGAATGCTGCCTTTCAATAGGTGGCACTGTGGAGGATTTATTCCATCTCCCTTATTTGCATATTACCCAGAGGAGCGTGCGTGGCCATTTGAGTCTCCTCACTTATTTATAGTATATAGTTGCTCTCCCTAAGGAGAAAAGAGCGTTTCTGACCCCTGTCCCTGGCCTCTCACTAGCAAAAGCCAGACTCCTACTGTACACTGATGATGGGCAATAACCCGGAAACAGCTGTATGTACATGGGGTCTGGCTTTGCTTTTGATTCCCAGTCATTGTAGCAAGACTTGTATAAAAAGTCCCACTTTGACTCGAAGGAATGCTGCCTTTCAGTAGGTGGCACTGTGGAGGATTTATTCCATCTCCCTTATTTGCATATTACCCAGAGGAGCGTGCGTGGCCATTTGAGTCTCCTCACTTATTTATAGTATATAGTTGCTCTCCCTAAGGAGAAAAGAGCGTTTCTGACCCCTATTGCTTTTTCAAACACGGTCTACACCTCTCAGGTGCCGAGTTACAGGACGGTGAAAACAGTGAGTTTGTGTTAGACGTGAATCGTGCTCTGATTCATGCTCTAGGCTGGGAGCACAAGCGTAATGCTTTTTCAAACACGGTCTACACCTCTCAGGTGCCGAGTTACAGGACGGTGAAAACAGTGAGTTTGTGTTAGACGCGAATCGTGCTCTGATTCATGCTCTAGGCGGGGAGCTCAAGCTTATTGCATTTTCAAACACGGTCTACACCTCTCAGGTGCCGAGTAACAGGACGGTGAAAACAGTGAGTTTGTTTTAGACGCGATTCATGCTCTAGGCTGGGAGCGCAAGCTTATTGCTTTTTCAAACACGGTCTACACCTCTCAGGTGCCGAGTTACAGGACGGTGAAAACAATGAGTTTGTGTTAGACGCGAATCGTGCTCTGATTCATGCTCTAGGCTGGGAGCGAAAGCTTATTGCTTTTTCAAACACGGTCTACACCTCTCAGGTGCCGAGTTACAGGACGGTGAAAACAGTGAGTTTGTGTTAGACGCGAATCGTGCTCTGATTCACGCTCTAGGCTGGGAGCTCAAGCTTATTGCTTTTTCAAACACGGTCTACACCTCTCAGGTGCCGAGTTACAGGACGGTGAAAACAGTGAGTTTGTGTTAGACGCGAATCGTGCTCTGATTCATGCTCTAGGCTGGGAGCGCAAGCGTAATGCTTTTTCAAACACGGTCTACACCTCTCAGGTGCCGAGTTACAGGACAGTGAAAACAATGAGTTTGTGTTAGACGCGAATCGTGCTCTGATTCATGCTCTAGGCTGGGAGCTCAAGCTTATTGCTTTTTCAAACACGGTCTACACCTCTCAGGTGCCGAGTTACAGGACGGTGAAAACAGTGAGTTTGTGTTAGACGCGAATCGTGCTCTGTTTCATGCTTTAGGCTGGGAGCTCAAGCTTATTGCTTTTTCAAATAAGGGAGATTTCCATCTCCCTTATTTGCATATTACCCAGAGGAGCGTGCGTGGCCATTTGAGTCTCCTCACTTATTTATAGTATATAGTTGTTCTCCCTAAGGAGAAAAGAGCGTTTCTGACCCCTGTCCCTGGCCTCACACTAGCAAAAGCCAGACTCCTACTGTACACTGATGATGGGCAATAACCCGGAAACAGCTGTATGTACATGGGGTCTGGCTTTGCTTTTGATTCCCAGTCATTGTAGCAAGACTTGTATAAAAAGTCCCACTTTGACTCGAAGGAATGCTGCCTTTCAGTAGGTGGCACTGTGGAGGATTTATTCCATCTCCCTTATTTGCATATTACCCAGAGGAGCGTGCGTGGCCATTTGAGTCTCCTCACTTATTTATAGTATATAGTTGCTCTCCCTAAGGAGAAAAGAGCGTTTCTGACCCCTATTGCTTTTTCAAACACGGTCTACACCTCTCAGGTGCCGAGTTACAGGACGGTGAAAACAGTGAGTTTGTGTTAGACGTGAATCGTGCTCTGATTCATGCTCTAGGCTGGGAGCGCAAGCGTAATGCTTTTTCAAACACGGTCTACACCTCTCAGGTGCCGAGTTACAGGACGGTGAAAACAGTGAGTTTGTGTTAGACGTGAATCGTGCTCTGATTCATGCTTTAACCTTATTGCTTTTTCAAACACGGTCTACACCTCTCAGGTGCCGAGTTACAGGACGGTGAAAACAGTGAGTTTGTGTTAGACGCGAATCGTGCTCTGATTCACGCTCTAGGCTGGGAGCGCAAGCTTATTGCTTTTTCAAACACGGTCTACACCTCTCAGGTGCCGAGTTACACGACGGTGAAAACAGTGAGTTTGTGTTAGACGCGAATCGTGCTCTGATTCATGCTCTAGGCTGGGAGCGAAAGCTTACTGCTTTTTCAAACACGGTCTACACCTCTCAGGTGCCGAGTTACAGGACGGTGAAAACAGTGAGTTTGTGTTAGACGCGAATCGTGCTCTGATTCACGCTCTAGGCTTGGAGCGAAAGCTTATTGCTTTTTCAAACACGGTCTACACCTCTCAGGTGCCGAGTTACAGGACGGTGAAAACAGTGAGTTTGTGTTAGACGCGAATCGTGCTCTGATTCATGCTTTAGGCTGGGAGCGCAAGCTTATTGCTTTTTCAAACACGGTCTACACCTCTCAGGTGCCGAGGTACAGGACGGTGAAAACAATGAGTTTGTGTTAGACGCGAATCGTGCTCTGATTCATGCTCTAGGCGGGGAGCTCAAGCTTATTGCTTTTTCAAACACGGTCTACACCTCTCAGGTGCCGAGTTACAGGACGGTGAAAACAGTGAGTTTGTGTTAGACGCGAATCGTGCTCTGATTCATGCTCTAGGCTGGGAGCTCAAGCTTATTGCTTTTTCAAACACGGTCTACACCTCTCAGGTGCTCTGATTCACGCTCTAGGCTGGGAGCTAAAGCTTATTGCTTTTTCAAACACGGTCTACACCTCTCAGGTGCCGAGTTACAGGACGGTGAAAACAGTGAGTTTGTGTTAGACGCGAATCGTGCTCTGATTCATGCTCTAGGCTGGGAGCGCAAGCGTAATGCTTTTTCAAACACGGTCTACACCTCTCAGGTGCCGAGTTACAGGACAGTGAAAACAATGAGTTTGTGTTAGACGCGAATCGTGCTCTGATTCATGCTCTAGGCTGGGAGCGAAAGCTTATTGCTTTTTCAAACACGGTCTACACCTCTCAGGTGCCGAGTTACAGGACGGTGAAAACAGTGAGTTTGTGTTAGACGCGAATCGTGCTCTGTTTCATGCTTTAGGCTGGGAGCTCAAGCTTATTGCTTTTTCAAATAAGGGAGATTTCCATCTCCCTTATTTGCATATTACCCAGAGGAGCGTGCGTGGCCATTTGAGTCTCCTCACTTATTTATAGTATATAGTTGCTCTCCCTAAGGAGAAAAGAGCGTTTCTGACCCCTGTCCCAGGCCTCTCACTAGCAAAAGCCAGACTCCTACTGTACACTGATGATGGGCAATAACCCGGAAACAGCTGTAAGTGCATGGAGTCTGGCTTTGCTTTTGAATACCAGTCATTGTAAGAAGACTTGTATAAAAAGTCTCACTTTGACTCGAAGGAATGCTGCCTTTCTATTGAGTCTCCTCACATTGTGGAGGATTTATTCCATCTCCCTTATTTGCATATTACCCAGAGGAGCGTGCGTGGCCATTTGAGTCTCCTCACTTATTTATAGTATATAGTTGCTCTCCCTAAGGAGAAAAGAGCGTTTCTGACCCCTGTCCCTGGCCTCACACTAGCAAAAGCCAGACTCCTACTGTACACTGATGATGGGCAATAACCCGGAAACAGCTGTATGTACATGGGGTCTGGCTTTGCTTTTGATTCCCAGTCATTGTAGCAAGACTTGTATAAAAAGTCCCACTTTGACTCGAAGGAATGATGCCTTTCAGTAGGTGGCACTGTGGAGGATTTATTCCATCTCCCTTATTTGCATATTACCCAGAGCGTGCGTGGCCATTTGAGTCTCCTCACTTATTTATAGTATATAGTTGCTCTCCCTAAGGAGAAAAGAGCGTTTCTGACCCCTATTGCTTTTTCAAACACGGTCTACACCTCTCAGGTGCCGAGTTACAGGACGGTGAAAACAGTGAGTTTGTGTTAGACGTGAATCGTGCTCTGATTCATGCTTTAACCTTATTGCTTTTTCAAACACGGTCTACACCTCTCAGGTGCCGAGTTACAGGACGGTGAAAACAGTGAGTTTGTGTTAGACGTGAATCGTGCTCTGATTCATGCTCTAGGCTGGGAGCGCAAGCGTAATGCTTTTTCAAACACGGTCTACACCTCTCAGGTGCCGAGTTACAGAACGGTGAAAACAGTGAGTTTGTGTTAGACGCGAATCGTGCTGGGATTTATGCTCTAGGCTGGGAGCGCAAGCGTAATGCTTTTTCAAACACGGTCTACACCTCTCAGGTGCCGAGTTACAGGACGGTGAAAACAGTGAGTTTGTGTTAGACGCGAATCGTGCTCTGATTCATGCTCTAGGCGGGGAGCTCAAGCTTATTGCATTTTCAAACACGGTCTACACCTCTCAGGTGCCGAGTAACAGGACGGTGAAAACAGTGAGTTTGTGTTAGACGCGATTCATGCTCTAGGCTGGGAGCGCAAGCTTATTGCTTTTTCAAACACGGTCTACACCTCTCAGGTGCCGAGTTACAGGACGGTGAAAACAGTGAGTTTGTGTTAGACGCGAATCGTGCTCTGATTCATGCTCTAGGCTGGGAGCGAAAGCTTATTGCTTTTTCAAACACGGTCTACACCTCTCAGGTGCCGAGTTACAGGACGGTGAAAACAGTGAGTTTGTGTTAGACGCGAATCGTGCTCTGATTCACGCTCTAGGCTGGGAGCTCAAGCTTATTGCTTTTTCAAACACGGTCTACACCTCTCAGGTGCCGAGTTACAGGACGGTGAAAACAGTGAGTTTGTGTTAGACGCGAATCGTGCTCTGATTCATGCTCTAGGCTGGGAGCGCAAGCGTAATGCTTTTTCAAACACGGTCTACACCTCTCAGGTGCCGAGTTACAGGACAGTGAAAACAATGAGTTTGTGTTAGACGCGAATCGTGCTCTGATTCATGCTCTAGGCTGGGAGCTCAAGCTTGTTGCTTTTTCAAACACGGTCTACACCTCTCAGGTGCCGAGTTACAGGACGGTGAAAACAGTGAGTTTGTGTTAGACGCGAATCGTGCTCTGTTTCATGCTTTAGGCTGGGAGCTCAAGCTTATTGCTTTTTCAAATAAGGGAGATTTCCATCTCCCTTATTTGCATATTACCCAGAGGAGCGTGCGTGGCCATTTGAGTCTCCTCACTTATTTATAGTATATAGTTGCTCTCCCTAAGGAGAAAAGAGCGTTTCTGACCCCTGTCCCTGGCCTCTCACTAGCAAAAGCCAGACTCCTACTGTACACTGATGATGGGCAATAACCCGGAAACAGCTGTATGTACATGGGGTCTGGCTTTGCTTTTGATTCCCAGTCATTGTAGCAAGACTTGTATAAAAAGTCCCACTTTGACTCGAAGGAATGCTGCCTTTCAGTAGGTGGCACTGTGGAGGATTTATTCCATCTCCCTTATTTGCATATTACCCAGAGGAGCGTGCGTGGCCATTTGAGTCTCCTCACTTATTTATAGTATATAGTTGCTCTCCCTAAGGAGAAAAGAGCGTTTCTGACCCCTGTCCCTGGCCTCTCACTAGCAAAAGCCAGACTCCTACTGTACACTGATGATGGGCAATAACCCGGAAACAGCTGTATGTACATGGGGTCTGGCTTTGCTTTTGATTCCCAGTCATTGTAGCAAGACTTGTATAAAAAGTCCCACTTTGACTCGAAGGAATGCTGCCTTTCAGTAGGTGGCACTGTGGAGGATTTATTCCATCTCCCTTATTTGCATATTACCCAGAGGAGCGTGCGTGGCCATTTGAGTCTCCTCACTTATTTATAGTATATAGTTGCTCTCCCTAAGGAGAAAAGAGCGTTTCTGACCCCTATTGCTTTTTCAAACACGGTCTACACCTCTCAGGTGCCGAGTTACAGGACGGTGAAAACAGTGAGTTTGTGTTAGACGCGAATCGTGCTCTGATTCACGCTCTAGGCTGGGAGCGCAAGCTTATTGCTTTTTCAAACACGGTCTACACCTCTCAGGTGCCGAGTTACAGGACGGTGAAAACAGTGAGTTTGTGTTAGACGCGAATCGTGCTCTGATTCACGCTCTAGGCTGGGAGCGCAAGCTTATTGCTTTTTCAAACACGGTCTACACCTCTCAGGTGCCGAGTTACAGGACGGTGAAAACAGTGAGTTTGTGTTAGACGCGAATCGTGCTCTGATTCATGCTCTAGGCTGGGAGCGAAAGCTTACTGCTTTTTCAAACACGGTCTACACCTCTCAGGTGCCGAGTTACAGGACGGTGAAAACAGTGAGTTTGTGTTAGACGCGAATCGTGCTCTGATTCACGCTCTAGGCTTGGAGCGAAAGCTTATTGCTTTTTCAAACACGGTCTACACCTCTCAGGTGCCGAGTTACAGGACGGTGAAAACAGTGAGTTTGTGTTAGACGCGAATCGTGCTCTGATTCATGCTTTAGGCTGGGAGCGCAAGCTTATTGCTTTTTCAAACACGGTCTACACCTCTCAGGTGCCGAGGTACAGGACGGTGAAAACAGTGAGTTTGTGTTAGACGCGAATCGTGCTCTGATTCATGCTCTAGGCGGGGAGCTCAAGCTTATTGCTTTTTCAAACACGGTCTACACCTCTCAGGTGCCGAGTTACAGGACGGTGAAAACAGTGAGTTTGTGTTAGACGCGAATCGTGCTCTGATTCATGCTCTAGGCTGGGAGCTTAAGCTTATTGCTTTTTCAAACACGGTCTACACCTCTCAGGTGCTCTGATTCACGCTCTAGGCTGGGAGCTCAAGCTTATTGCTTTTTCAAACACGGTCTACACCTCTCAGGTGCCGAGTTACAGGACGGTGAAAACAGTGAGTTTGTGTTAGACGCGAATCGTGCTCTGATTCATGCTCTAGGCTGGGAGCGCAAGCGTAATGCTTTTTCAAACACGGTCTACACCTCTCAGGTGCCGAGTTACAGGACAGTGAAAACAATGAGTTTGTGTTAGACGCGAATCGTGCTCTGATTCATGCTCTAGGCTGGGAGCTCAAGCTTATTGCTTTTTCAAACACGGTCTACACCTCTCAGGTGCCGAGTTACAGGACGGTGAAAACAGTGAGTTTGTGTTAGACGCGAATCGTGCTCTGTTTCATGCTTTAGGCTGGGAGCTCAAGCTTATTGCTTTTTCAAATAAGGGAGATTTCCATCTCCCTTATTTGCATATTACCCAGAGGAGCGTGCGTGGCCATTTGAGTCTCCTCACTTATTTATAGTATATAGTTGCTCTCCCTAAGGAGAAAAGAGCGTTTCTGACCCCTGTCCCAGGCCTCTCACTAGCAAAAGCCAGACTCCTACTGTACACTGATGATGGGCAATAACCCGGAAACAGCTGTAAGTGCATGGAGTCTGGCTTTGCTTTTGAATACCAGTCATTGTAAGAAGACTTGTATAAAAAGTCTCACTTTGACTCGAAGGAATGCTGCCTTTCAATAGGTGGCACTGTGGAGGATTTATTCCATCTCCCTTATTTGCATATTACCCAGAGGAGCGTGCGTGGCCATTTGAGTCTCCTCACTTATTTATAGTATATAGTTGCTCTCCCTAAGGAGAAAAGAGCGTTTCTGACCCCTGTCCCTGGCCTCTCACTAGCAAAAGCCAGACTCCTACTGTACACTGATGATGGGCAATAACCCGGAAACAGCTGTATGTACATGGGGTCTGGCTTTGCTTTTGATTCCCAGTCATTGTAGCAAGACTTGTATAAAAAGTCCCACTTTGACTCGAAGGAATGCTGCCTTTCAGTAGGTGGCACTGTGGAGGATTTATTCCATCTCCCTTATTTGCATATTACCCAGAGGAGCGTGCGTGGCCATTTGAGTCTCCTCACTTATTTATAGTATATAGTTGCTCTCCCTAAGGAGAAAAGAGCGTTTCTGACCCCTATTGCTTTTTCAAACACGGTCTACACCTCTCAGGTGCCGAGTTACAGGACGGTGAAAACAGTGAGTTTGTGTTAGACGTGAATCGTGCTCTGATTCATGCTCTAGGCTGGGAGCGCAAGCGTAATGCTTTTTCAAACACGGTCTACACCTCTCAGGTGCCGAGTTACAGGACGGTGAAAACAGTGAGTTTGTGTTAGACGCGAATCGTGCTCTGATTCATGCTCTAGGCGGGGAGCTCAAGCTTATTGCATTTTCAAACACGGTCTACACCTCTCAGGTGCCGAGTAACAGGACGGTGAAAACAGTGAGTTTGTGTTAGACGCGAATCGTGCTCTGATTCATGCTCTAGGCGGGGAGCTCAAGCTTATTGCATTTTCAAACACGGTCTACACCTCTCAGGTGCCGAGTAACAGGACGGTGAAAACAGTGAGTTTGTTTTAGACGCGATTCATGCTCTAGGCTGGGAGCGCAAGCTTATTGCTTTTTCAAACACGGTCTACACCTCTCAGGTGCCGAGTTACAGGACGGTGAAAACAATGAGTTTGTGTTAGACGCGAATCGTGCTCTGATTCATGCTCTAGGCTGGGAGCGAAAGCTTATTGCTGTTTCAAACACGGTCTACACCTCTCAGGTGCCGAGTTACAGGACGGTGAAAACAGTGAGTTTGTGTTAGACGCGAATCGTGCTCTGATTCACGCTCTAGGCTGGGAGCTCAAGCTTATTGCTTTTTCAAACACGGTCTACACCTCTCAGGTGCCGAGTTACAGGACGGTGAAAACAGTGAAAACATGCTCTAGGCTGGGAGCGAAAGCTTACTGCTTTTTCAAACACGGTCTACACCTCTCAGGTGCCGAGTTACAGGACGGTGAAAACAGTGAGTTTGTGTTAGACGCGAATCGTGCTCTGATTCACGCTCTAGGCTTGGAGCGAAAGCTTATTGCTTTTTCAAACACGGTCTACACCTCTCAGGTGCCGAGTTACAGGACGGTGAAAACAGTGAGTTTGTGTTAGACGCGAATCGTGCTCTGATTCATGCTTTAGGCTGGGAGCGCAAGCTTATTGCTTTTTCAAACACGGTCTACACCTCTCAGGTGCCGAGGTACAGGACGGTGAAAACAGTGAGTTTGTGTTAGACGCGAATCGTGCTCTGATTCATGCTCTAGGCGGGGAGCTCAAGCTTATTGCTTTTTCAAACACGGTCTACACCTCTCAGGTGCCGAGTTACAGGACGGTGAAAACAGTGAGTTTGTGTTAGACGCGAATCGTGCTCTGATTCATGCTCTAGGCTGGGAGCTTAAGCTTATTGCTTTTTCAAACACGGTCTACACCTCTCAGGTGCTCTGATTCACGCTCTAGGCTGGGAGCTCAAGCTTATTGCTTTTTCAAACACGGTCTACACCTCTCAGGTGCCGAGTTACAGGACGGTGAAAACAGTGAGTTTGTGTTAGACGCGAATCGTGCTCTGATTCATGCTCTAGGCTGGGAGCGCAAGCGTAATGCTTTTTCAAACACGGTCTACACCTCTCAGGTGCCGAGTTACAGGACAGTGAAAACAATGAGTTTGTGTTAGACGCGAATCGTGCTCTGACTCATGCTCTAGGCTGGGAGCTCAAGCTTATTGCTTTTTCAAACACGGTCTACACCTCTCAGGTGCCGAGTTACAGGACGGTGAAAACAGTGAGTTTGTGTTAGACGCGAATCGTGCTCTGTTTCATGCTTTAGGCTGGGAGCTCAAGCTTATTGCTTTTTCAAATAAGGGAGATTTCCATCTCCCTTATTTGCATATTACCCAGAGGAGCGTGCGTGGCCATTTGAGTCTCCTCACTTATTTATAGTATATAGTTGCTCTCCCTAAGGAGAAAAGAGCGTTTCTGACCCCTGTCCCAGGCCTCTCACTAGCAAAAGCCAGACTCCTACTGTACACTGATGATGGGCAATAACCCGGAAACAGCTGTAAGTGCATGGAGTCTGGCTTTGCTTTTGAATACCAGTCATTGTAAGAAGACTTGTATAAAAAGTCTCACTTTGACTCGAAGGAATGCTGCCTTTCAATAGGTGGCACTGTGGAGGATTTATTCCATCTCCCTTATTTGCATATTACCCAGAGGAGCGTGCGTGGCCATTTGAGTCTCCTCACTTATTTATAGTATATAGTTGCTCTCCCTAAGGAGAAAAGAGCGTTTCTGACCCCTGTCCCTGGCCTCTCACTAGCAAAAGCCAGACTCCTACTGTACACTGATGATGGGCAATAACCCGGAAACAGCTGTATGTACATGGGGTCTGGCTTTGCTTTTGATTCCCAGTCATTGTAGCAAGACTTGTATAAAAAGTCCCACTTTGACTCGAAGGAATGCTGCCTTTCAGTAGGTGGCACTGTGGAGGATTTATTCCATCTCCCTTATTTGCATATTACCCAGAGGAGCGTGCGTGGCCATTTGAGTCTCCTCACTTATTTATAGTATATAGTTGCTCTCCCTAAGGAGAAAAGAGCGTTTCTGACCCCTATTGCTTTTTCAAACACGGTCTACACCTCTCAGGTGCCGAGTTACAGGACGGTGAAAACAGTGAGTTTGTGTTAGACGTGAATCGTGCTCTGATTCATGCTCTAGGCTGGGAGCGCAAGCGTAATGCTTTTTCAAACACGGTCTACACCTCTCAGGTGCCGAGTTACAGGACGGTGAAAACAGTGAGTTTGTGTTAGACGCGAATCGTGCTCTGATTCATGCTCTAGGCGGGGAGCTCAAGCTTATTGCATTTTCAAACACGGTCTACACCTCTCAGGTGCCGAGTAACAGGACGGTGAAAACAGTGAGTTTGTTTTAGACGCGATTCATGCTCTAGGCTGGGAGCGCAAGCTTATTGCTTTTTCAAACACGGTCTACACCTCTCAGGTGCCGAGTTACAGGACGGTGAAAACAATGAGTTTGTGTTAGACGCGAATCGTGCTCTGATTCATGCTCTAGGCTGGGAGCGAAAGCTTATTGCTTTTTCAAACACGGTCTACACCTCTCAGGTGCCGAGTTACAGGACGGTGAAAACAGTGAGTTTGTGTTAGACGCGAATCGTGTTCTGATTCACGCTCTAGGCTGGGAGCTCAAGCTTATTGCTTTTTCAAACACGGTCTACACCTCTCAGGTGCCGAGTTACAGGACGGTGAAAACAGTGAGTTTGTGTTAGACGCGAATCGTGCTCTGATTCATGCTCTAGGCTGGGAGCGCAAGCGTAATGCTTTTTCAAACACGGTTTACACCTCTCAGGTGCCGAGTTACAGGACAGTGAAAACAATGAGTTTGTGTTAGACGCGAATCGTGCTCTGATTCATGCTCTAGGCTGGGAGCTCAAGCTTATTGCTTTTTCAAACACGGTCTACACCTCTCAGGTGCCGAGTTACAGGACGGTGAAAACAGTGAGTTTGTGTTAGACGCGAATCGTGCTCTGTTTCATGCTTTAGGCTGGGAGCTCAAGCTTATTGCTTTTTCAAATAAGGGAGATTTCCATCTCCCTTATTTGCATATTACCCAGAGGAGCCTGCGTGGCCATTTGAGTCTCCTCACTTATTTATAGTATATAGTTGTTCTCCCTAAGGAGAAAAGAGCGTTTCTGACCCCTGTCCCAGGCCTCTCACTAGCAAAAGCCAGACTCCTACTGTACACTGATGATGGGCAATAACCCGGAAACAGCTGTAAGTGCATGGAGTCTGGCTTTGCTTTTGAATACCAGTCATTGTAAGAAGACTTGTATAAAAAGTCTCACTTTGACTCGAAGGAATGCTGCCTTTCAATACGTGGCACTGTGGAGGATTTATTCCATCTCCCTTATTTGCATATTACCCAGAGGAGCGTGCGTGGCCATTTGAGTCTCCTCACCTATTTATAGTATATAGTTGCTCTCCCTAAGGAGAAAAGAGCGTTTCTGACCCCTGTCCCTGGCCTCACACTAGCAAAAGCCAGACTCCTACTGTACACTGATGATGGGCAATAACCCGGAAACAGCTGTATGTACATGGGGTCTGGCTTTGCTTTTGATTCCCAGTCATTGTAGCAAGACTTGTATAAAAAGTCCCACTTTGACTCGAAGGAATGCTGCCTTTCAGTAGGTGGCACTGTGGAGGATTTATTCCATCTCCCTTATTTGCATATTACCCAGAGGAGCGTGCGTGGCCATTTGAGTCTCCTCACTTATTTATAGTATATAGTTGCTCTCCCTAAGGAGAAAAGAGCGTTTCTGACCCCTATTGCTTTTTCAAACATGGTCTACACCTCTCAGGTGCCGAGTTACAGGACGGTGAAAACAGTGAGTTTGTGTTAGACGCGAATCGTGCTCTGATTCACGCTCTAGGCTGGGAGCGCAAGCTTATTGCTTTTTCAAACACGGTCTACACCTCTCAGGTGCCGAGTTACAGGACGGTGAAAACAGTGAGTTTGTGTTAGACGCGAATCGTGCTCTGATTCATGCTCTAGGCTGGGAGCGAAAGCTTACTGCTTTTTCAAACACGGTCTACACCTCTCAGGTGCCGAGTTACAGGACGGTGAAAACAGTGAGTTTGTGTTAGACGCGAATCGTGCTCTGATTCACGCTCTAGGCTTGGAGCGAAAGCTTATTGCTTTTTCAAACACGGTCTACACCTCTCAGGTGCCGAGTTACAGGACGGTGAAAACAGTGAGTTTGTGTTAGACGCGAATCGTGCTCTGATTCATGCTTTAGGCTGGGAGCGCAAGCTTATTGCTTTTTCAAACACGGTCTACACCTCTCAGGTGCCGAGGTACAGGACGGTGAAAACAGTGAGTTTGTGTTAGACGCGAATCGTGCTCTGATTCATGCTCTAGGCGGGGAGCTCAAGCTTATTGCTTTTTCAAACACGGTCTACACCTCTCAGGTGCCGAGTTACAGGACGGTGAAAACAGTGAGTTTGTGTTAGACGCGAATCGTGCTCTGATTCATGCTCTAGGCTGGGAGCTTAAGCTTATTGCTTTTTCAAACACGGTCTACACCTCTCAGGTGCTCTGATTCACGCTCTAGGCTGGGAGCTCAAGCTTATTGCTTTTTCAAACACGGTCTACACCTCTCAGGTGCCGAGTTACAGGACGGTGAAAACAGTGAGTTTGTGTTAGACGCGAATCGTGCTCTGATTCATGCTCTAGGCTGGGAGCGCAAGCGTAATGCTTTTTCAAACACGGTCTACACCTCTCAGGTGCCGAGTTACAGGACAGTGAAAACAATGAGTTTGTGTTAGACGCGAATCGTGCTCTGATTCATGCTCTAGGCTGGGAGCGAAAGCTTATTGCTTTTTCAAACACGGTCTACACCTCTCAGGTGCCGAGTTACAGGACGGTGAAAACAGTGAGTTTGTGTTAGACGCGAATCGTGCTCTGTTTCATGCTTTAGGCTGGGAGCTCAAGCTTATTGCTTTTTCAAATAAGGGAGATTTCCATCTCCCTTATTTGCATATTACCCAGAGGATCGTGCGTGGCCATTTGAGTCTCCTCACTTATTTATAGTATATAGTTGCTCTCCCTAAGGAGAAAAGAGCGTTTCTGACCCCTGTCCCAGGCCTCTCACTAGCAAAAGCCAGACTCCTACTGTACACTGATGATGGGCAATAACCCGGAAACAGCTGTAAGTGCATGGAGTCTGGCTTTGCTTTTGAATACCAGTCATTGTAAGAAGACTTGTATAAAAAGTCTCACTTTGACTCGAAGGAATGCTGCCTTTCAATAGGTGGCACTGTGGAGGATTTATTCCATCTCCCTTATTTGCATATTACCCAGAGGAGCGTGCGTGGCCATTTGAGTCTCCTCACTTATTTATAGTATATAGTTGCTCTCCCTAAGGAGAAAAGAGCGTTTCTGACCCCTGTCCCTGGCCTCTCACTAGCAAAAGCCAGACTCCTACTGTACACTGATGATGGGCAATAACCCGGAAACAGCTGTATGTACATGGGGTCTGGCTTTGCTTTTGATTCCCAGTCATTGTAGCAAGACTTGTATAAAAAGTCCCACTTTGACTCGAAGGAATGCTGCCTTTCAGTAGGTGGCACTGTGGAGGATTTATTCCATCTCCCTTATTTGCATATTACCCAGAGGAGCGTGCGTGGCCATTTGAGTCTCCTCACTTATTTATAGTATATAGTTGCTCTCCCTAAGGAGAAAAGAGCGTTTCTGACCCCTATTGCTTTTTCAAACACGGTCTACACCTCTCAGGTGCCGAGTTACAGGACGGTGAAAACAGTGAGTTTGTGTTAGACGCGAATCGTGCTCTGATTCACGCTCTAGGCTGGGAGCGCAAGCTTATTGCTTTTTCAAACACGGTCTACACCTCTCAGGTGCCGAGTTACAGGACGGTGAAAACAGTGAGTTTGTGTTAGACGCGAATCGTGCTCTGATTCACGCTCTAGGCTGGGAGCGCAAGCTTATTGCTTTTTCAAACACGGTCTACACCTCTCAGGTGCCGAGTTACAGGACGGTGAAAACAGTGAGTTTGTGTTAGACGCGAATCGTGCTCTGATTCATGCTCTAGGCTGGGAGCGAAAGCTTACTGCTTTTTCAAACACGGTCTACACCTCTCAGGTGCCGAGTTACAGGACGGTGAAAACAGTGAGTTTGTGTTAGACGCGAATCGTGCTCTGATTCACGCTCTAGGCTTGGAGCGAAAGCTTATTGCTTTTTCAAACACGGTCTACACCTCTCAGGTGCCGAGTTACAGGACGGTGAAAACAGTGAGTTTGTGTTAGACGCGAATCGTGCTCTGATTCATGCTTTAGGCTGGGAGCGCAAGCTTATTGCTTTTTCAAACACGGTCTACACCTCTCAGGTGCCGAGGTACAGGACGGTGAAAACAGTGAGTTTGTGTTAGACGCGAATCGTGCTCTGATTCATGCTCTAGGCGGGGAGCTCAAGCTTATTGCTTTTTCAAACACGGTCTACACCTCTCAGGTGCCGAGTTACAGGACGGTGAAAACAGTGAGTTTGTGTTAGACGCGAATCGTGCTCTGATTCATGCTCTAGGCTGGGAGCTTAAGCTTATTGCTTTTTCAAACACGGTCTACACCTCTCAGGTGCTCTGATTCACGCTCTAGGCTGGGAGCTCAAGCTTATTGCTTTTTCAAACACGGTCTACACCTCTCAGGTGCCGAGTTACAGGACGGTGAAAACAGTGAGTTTGTGTTAGACGCGAATCGTGCTCTGATTCATGCTCTAGGCTGGGAGCGCAAGCGTAATGCTTTTTCAAACACGGTCTACACCTCTCAGGTGCCGAGTTACAGGACAGTGAAAACAATGAGTTTGTGTTAGACGCGAATCGTGCTCTGATTCATGCTCTAGGCTGGGAGCTCAAGCTTATTGCTTTTTCAAACACGGTCTACACCTCTCAGGTGCCGAGTTACAGGACGGTGAAAACAGTGAGTTTGTGTTAGACGCGAATCGTGCTCTGTTTCATGCTTTAGGCTGGGAGCTCAAGCTTATTGCTTTTTCAAATAAGGGAGATTTCCATCTCCCTTATTTGCATATTACCCAGAGGAGCGTGCGTGGCCATTTGAGTCTCCTCACTTATTTATAGTATATAGTTGCTCTCCCTAAGGAGAAAAGAGCGTTTCTGACCCCTGTCCCAGGCCTCTCACTAGCAAAAGCCAGACTCCTACTGTACACTGATGATGGGCAATAACCCGGAAACAGCTGTAAGTGCATGGAGTCTGGCTTTGCTTTTGAATACCAGTCATTGTAAGAAGACTTGTATAAAAAGTCTCACTTTGACTCGAAGGAATGCTGCCTTTCAATAGGTGGCACTGTGGAGGATTTATTCCATCTCCCTTATTTGCATATTACCCAGAGGAGCGTGCGTGGCCATTTGAGTCTCCTCACTTATTTATAGTATATAGTTGCTCTCCCTAAGGAGAAAAGAGCGTTTCTGACCCCTGTCCCTGGCCTCTCACTAGCAAAAGCCAGACTCCTACTGTACACTGATGATGGGCAATAACCCGGAAACAGCTGTATGTACATGGGGTCTGGCTTTGCTTTTGATTCCCAGTCATTGTAGCAAGACTTGTATAAAAAGTCCCACTTTGACTCGAAGGAATGCTGCCTTTCAGTAGGTGGCACTGTGGAGGATTTATTCCATCTCCCTTATTTGCATATTACCCAGAGGAGCGTGCGTGGCCATTTGAGTCTCCTCACTTATTTATAGTATATAGTTGCTCTCCCTAAGGAGAAAAGAGCGTTTCTGACCCCTATTGCTTTTTCAAACACGGTCTACACCTCTCAGGTGCCGAGTTACAGGACGGTGAAAACAGTGAGTTTGTGTTAGACGTGAATCGTGCTCTGATTCATGCTCTAGGCTGGGAGCGCAAGCGTAATGCTTTTTCAAACACGGTCTACACCTCTCAGGTGCCGAGTTACAGGACGGTGAAAACAGTGAGTTTGTGTTAGACGCGAATCGTGCTCTGATTCATGCTCTAGGCGGGGAGCTCAAGCTTATTGCATTTTCAAACACGGTCTACACCTCTCAGGTGCCGAGTAACAGGACGGTGAAAACAGTGAGTTTGTGTTAGACGCGAATCGTGCTCTGATTCATGCTCTAGGCGGGGAGCTCAAGCTTATTGCATTTTCAAACACGGTCTACACCTCTCAGGTGCCGAGTAACAGGACGGTGAAAACAGTGAGTTTGTTTTAGACGCGATTCATGCTCTAGGCTGGGAGCGCAAGCTTATTGCTTTTTCAAACACGGTCTACACCTCTCAGGTGCCGAGTTACAGGACGGTGAAAACAATGAGTTTGTGTTAGACGCGAATCGTGCTCTGATTCATGCTCTAGGCTGGGAGCGAAAGCTTATTGCTTTTTCAAACACGGTCTACACCTCTCAGGTGCCGAGTTACAGGACGGTGAAAACAGTGAGTTTGTGTTAGACGCGAATCGTGCTCTGATTCACGCTCTAGGCTGGGAGCTCAAGCTTATTGCTTTTTCAAACACGGTCTACACCTCTCAGGTGCCGAGTTACAGGACGGTGAAAACAGTGAAAACATGCTCTAGGCTGGGAGCGAAAGCTTACTGCTTTTTCAAACACGGTCTACACCTCTCAGGTGCCGAGTTACAGGACGGTGAAAACAGTGAGTTTGTGTTAGACGCGAATCGTGCTCTGATTCACGCTCTAGGCTTGGAGCGAAAGCTTATTGCTTTTTCAAACACGGTCTACACCTCTCAGGTGCCGAGTTACAGGACGGTGAAAACAGTGAGTTTGTGTTAGACGCGAATCGTGCTCTGATTCATGCTTTAGGCTGGGAGCGCAAGCTTATTGCTTTTTCAAACACGGTCTACACCTCTCAGGTGCCGAGGTACAGGACGGTGAAAACAGTGAGTTTGTGTTAGACGCGAATCGTGCTCTGATTCATGCTCTAGGCGGGGAGCTCAAGCTTATTGCTTTTTCAAACACGGTCTACACCTCTCAGGTGCCGAGTTACAGGACGGTGAAAACAGTGAGTTTGTGTTAGACGCGAATCGTGCTCTGATTCATGCTCTAGGCTGGGAGCTTAAGCTTATTGCTTTTTCAAACACGGTCTACACCTCTCAGGTGCTCTGATTCACGCTCTAGGCTGGGAGCTCAAGCTTATTGCTTTTTCAAACACGGTCTACACCTCTCAGGTGCCGAGTTACAGGACGGTGAAAACAGTGAGTTTGTGTTAGACGCGAATCGTGCTCTGATTCATGCTCTAGGCTGGGAGCGCAAGCGTAATGCTTTTTCAAACACGGTCTACACCTCTCAGGTGCCGAGTTACAGGACAGTGAAAACAATGAGTTTGTGTTAGACGCGAATCGTGCTCTGACTCATGCTCTAGGCTGGGAGCTCAAGCTTATTGCTTTTTCAAACACGGTCTACACCTCTCAGGTGCCGAGTTACAGGACGGTGAAAACAGTGAGTTTGTGTTAGACGCGAATCGTGCTCTGTTTCATGCTTTAGGCTGGGAGCTCAAGCTTATTGCTTTTTCAAATAAGGGAGATTTCCATCTCCCTTATTTGCATATTACCCAGAGGAGCGTGCGTGGCCATTTGAGTCTCCTCACTTATTTATAGTATATAGTTGCTCTCCCTAAGGAGAAAAGAGCGTTTCTGACCCCTGTCCCAGGCCTCTCACTAGCAAAAGCCAGACTCCTACTGTACACTGATGATGGGCAATAACCCGGAAACAGCTGTAAGTGCATGGAGTCTGGCTTTGCTTTTGAATACCAGTCATTGTAAGAAGACTTGTATAAAAAGTCTCACTTTGACTCGAAGGAATGCTGCCTTTCAATAGGTGGCACTGTGGAGGATTTATTCCATCTCCCTTATTTGCATATTACCCAGAGGAGCGTGCGTGGCCATTTGAGTCTCCTCACTTATTTATAGTATATAGTTGCTCTCCCTAAGGAGAAAAGAGCGTTTCTGACCCCTGTCCCTGGCCTCTCACTAGCAAAAGCCAGACTCCTACTGTACACTGATGATGGGCAATAACCCGGAAACAGCTGTATGTACATGGGGTCTGGCTTTGCTTTTGATTCCCAGTCATTGTAGCAAGACTTGTATAAAAAGTCCCACTTTGACTCGAAGGAATGCTGCCTTTCAGTAGGTGGCACTGTGGAGGATTTATTCCATCTCCCTTATTTGCATATTACCCAGAGGAGCGTGCGTGGCCATTTGAGTCTCCTCACTTATTTATAGTATATAGTTGCTCTCCCTAAGGAGAAAAGAGCGTTTCTGACCCCTATTGCTTTTTCAAACACGGTCTACACCTCTCAGGTGCCGAGTTACAGGACGGTGAAAACAGTGAGTTTGTGTTAGACGTGAATCGTGCTCTGATTCATGCTCTAGGCTGGGAGCGCAAGCGTAATGCTTTTTCAAACACGGTCTACACCTCTCAGGTGCCGAGTTACAGGACGGTGAAAACAGTGAGTTTGTGTTAGACGCGAATCGTGCTCTGATTCATGCTCTAGGCGGGGAGCTCAAGCTTATTGCATTTTCAAACACGGTCTACACCTCTCAGGTGCCGAGTAACAGGACGGTGAAAACAGTGAGTTTGTTTTAGACGCGATTCATGCTCTAGGCTGGGAGCGCAAGCTTATTGCTTTTTCAAACACGGTCTACACCTCTCAGGTGCCGAGTTACAGGACGGTGAAAACAATGAGTTTGTGTTAGACGCGAATCGTGCTCTGATTCATGCTCTAGGCTGGGAGCGAAAGCTTATTGCTTTTTCAAACACGGTCTACACCTCTCAGGTGCCGAGTTACAGGACGGTGAAAACAGTGAGTTTGTGTTAGACGCGAATCGTGTTCTGATTCACGCTCTAGGCTGGGAGCTCAAGCTTATTGCTTTTTCAAACACGGTCTACACCTCTCAGGTGCCGAGTTACAGGACGGTGAAAACAGTGAGTTTGTGTTAGACGCGAATCGTGCTCTGATTCATGCTCTAGGCTGGGAGCGCAAGCGTAATGCTTTTTCAAACACGGTTTACACCTCTCAGGTGCCGAGTTACAGGACAGTGAAAACAATGAGTTTGTGTTAGACGCGAATCGTGCTCTGATTCATGCTCTAGGCTGGGAGCTCAAGCTTATTGCTTTTTCAAACACGGTCTACACCTCTCAGGTGCCGAGTTACAGGACGGTGAAAACAGTGAGTTTGTGTTAGACGCGAATCGTGCTCTGTTTCATGCTTTAGGCTGGGAGCTCAAGCTTATTGCTTTTTCAAATAAGGGAGATTTCCATCTCCCTTATTTGCATATTACCCAGAGGAGCGTGCGTGGCCATTTGAGTCTCCTCACTTATTTATAGTATATAGTTGTTCTCCCTAAGGAGAAAAGAGCGTTTCTGACCCCTGTCCCAGGCCTCTCACTAGCAAAAGCCAGACTCCTACTGTACACTGATGATGGGCAATAACCCGGAAACAGCTGTAAGTGCATGGAGTCTGGCTTTGCTTTTGAATACCAGTCATTGTAAGAAGACTTGTATAAAAAGTCTCACTTTGACTCGAAGGAATGCTGCCTTTCAATACGTGGCACTGTGGAGGATTTATTCCATCTCCCTTATTTGCATATTACCCAGAGGAGCGTGCGTGGCCATTTGAGTCTCCTCACCTATTTATAGTATATAGTTGCTCTCCCTAAGGAGAAAAGAGCGTTTCTGACCCCTGTCCCTGGCCTCACACTAGCAAAAGCCAGACTCCTACTGTACACTGATGATGGGCAATAACCCGGAAACAGCTGTATGTACATGGGGTCTGGCTTTGCTTTTGATTCCCAGTCATTGTAGCAAGACTTGTATAAAAAGTCCCACTTTGACTCGAAGGAATGCTGCCTTTCAGTAGGTGGCACTGTGGAGGATTTATTCCATCTCCCTTATTTGCATATTACCCAGAGGAGCGTGCGTGGCCATTTGAGTCTCCTCACTTATTTATAGTATATAGTTGCTCTCCCTAAGGAGAAAAGAGCGTTTCTGACCCCTATTGCTTTTTCAAACACGGTCTACACCTCTCAGGTGCCGAGTTACAGGACGGTGAAAACAGTGAGTTTGTGTTAGACGTGAATCGTGCTCTGATTCATGCTCTAGGCTGGGAGCGCAAGCGTAATGCTTTTTCAAACACGGTCTACACCTCTCAGGTGCCGAGTTACAGGACGGTGAAAACAGTGAGTTTGTGTTAGACGCGAATCGTGCTCTGATTCACGCTCTAGGCTGGGAGCTCAAGCTTATTGCTTTTTCAAACACGGTCTACACCTCTCAGGTGCCGAGTTACAGGACGGTGAAAACAGTGAGTTTGTGTTAGACGCGAATCGTGCTCTGTTTCATGCTTTAGGCTGGGAGCTCAAGCTTATTGCTTTTTCAAATAAGGGAGATTTCCATCTCCCTTATTTGCATATTACCCAGAGGAGCGTGCGTGGCCATTTGAGTCTCCTCACTTATTTATAGTATATAGTTGCTCTCCCTAAGGAGAAAAGAGCGTTTCTGACCCCTGTCCCAGGCCTCTCACTAGCAAAAGCCAGACTCCTACTGTACACTGATGATGGGCAATAACCCGGAAACAGCTGTAAGTGCATGGAGTCTGGCTTTGCTTTTGAATACCAGTCATTGTAAGAAGACTTGTATAAAAAGTCTCACTTTGACTCGAAGGAATGCTGCCTTTCAATAGGTGGCACTGTGGAGGATTTATTCTATCTCCCTTATTTGCATATTACCCAGAGGAGCGTGCGTGGCCATTTGAGTCTCCTCACTTATTTATAGTATATAGTTGCTCTCCCTAAGGAGAAAAGAGCGTTTCTGACCCCTGTCCCTGGCCTCTCACTAGCAAAAGCCAGACTCCTACTGTACACTGATGATGGGCAATAACCCGGAAACAGCTGTAAGTGCATGGAGTCTGGCTTTGCTTTTGAATACCAGTCATTGTAAGAAGACTTGTATAAAAAGTCTCACTTTGACTCGAAGGAATGCTGCCTTTCAATAGGTGGCACTGTGGAGGATTTATTCCATCTCCCTTATTTGCATATTACCCAGAGGAGCGTGCGTGGCCATTTGAGTCTCCTCACTTATTTATAGTATATAGTTGCTCTCCCTAAGGAGAAAAGAGCGTTTCTGACCCCTGTCCCTGGCCTCTCACTAGCAAAAGCCAGACTCCTACTGTACACTGATGATGGGCAATAACCCGGAAACAGCTGTATGTACATGGGGTCTGGCTTTGCTTTTGATTCCCAGTCATTGTAGCAAGACTTGTATAAAAAGTCCCACTTTGACTCGAAGGAATGCTGCCTTTCAGTAGGTGGCACTGTGGAGGATTTATTCCATCTCCCTTTTTTGCATATTACCCAGAGGAGCGTGCGTGGCCATTTGAGTCTCCTCACTTATTTATAGTATATAGTTGCTCTCCCTAAGGAGAAAAGAGCGTTTCTGACCCCTATTGCTTTTTCAAACATGGTCTACACCTCTCAGGTGCCGAGTTACAGGACGGTGAAAACAGTGAGTTTGTGTTAGACGCGAATCGTGCTCTGATTCATGCTCTAGGCTGGGAGCGAAAGCTTACTGCTTTTTCAAACACGGTCTACACCTCTCAGGTGCCGAGTTACAGGACGGTGAAAACAGTGAGTTTGTGTTAGACGCGAATCGTGCTCTGATTCACGCTCTAGGCTTGGAGCGAAAGCTTATTGCTTTTTCAAACACGGTCTACACCTCTCAGGTGCCGAGTTACAGGACGGTGAAAACAGTGAGTTTGTGTTAGACGCGAATCGTGCTCTGATTCATGCTTTAGGCTGGGAGCGCAAGCTTATTGCTTTTTCAAACACGGTCTACACCTCTCAGGTGCCGAGGTACAGGACGGTGAAAACAGTGAGTTTGTGTTAGACGCGAATCGTGCTCTGATTCATGCTCTAGGCGGGGAGCTCAAGCTTATTGCTTTTTCAAACACGGTCTACACCTCTCAGGTGCCGAGTTACAGGACGGTGAAAACAGTGAGTTTGTGTTAGACGCGAATCGTGCTCTGATTCATGCTCTAGGCTGGGAGCTTAAGCTTATTGCTTTTTCAAACACGGTCTACACCTCTCAGGTGCTCTGATTCACGCTCTAGGCTGGGAGCTCAAGCTTATTGCTTTTTCAAACACGGTCTACACCTCTCAGGTGCCGAGTTACAGGACGGTGAAAACAGTGAGTTTGTGTTAGACGCGAATCGTGCTCTGATTCATGCTCTAGGCTGGGAGCGCAAGCGTAATGCTTTTTCAAACACGGTCTACACCTCTCAGGTGCCGAGTTACAGGACAGTGAAAACAATGAGTTTGTGTTAGACGCGAATCGTGCTCTGATTCATGCTCTAGGCTGGGAGCTCAAGCTTATTGCTTTTTCAAACACGGTCTACACCTCTCAGGTGCCGAGTTACAGGACGGTGAAAACCGTGAGTTTGTGTTAGACGCGAATCGTGCTCTGTTTCATGCTTTAGGCTGGGAGCTCAAGCTTATTGCTTTTTCAAATAAGGGAGATTTCCATCTCCCTTATTTGCATATTACCCAGAGGAGCGTGCGTGGCCATTTGAGTCTCCTCACTTATTTATAGTATATAGTTGCTCTCCCTAAGGAGAAAAGAGCGTTTCTGACCCCTGTCCCAGGCCTCTCACTAGCAAAAGCCAGACTCCTACTGTACACTGATGATGGGCAATAACCCGGAAACAGCTGTAAGTGCATGGAGTCTGGCTTTGCTTTTGAATACCAGTCATTGTAAGAAGACTTGTATAAAAAGTCTCACTTTGACTCGAAGGAATGCTGCCTTTCAATAGGTGGCACTGTGGAGGATTTATTCCATCTCCCTTATTTGCATATTACCCAGAGGAGCGTGCGTGGCCATTTGAGTCTCCTCACTTATTTATAGTATATAGTTGCTCTCCCTAAGGAGAAAAGAGCGTTTCTGACCCCTGTCCCTGGCCTCTCACTAGCAAAAGCCAGACTCCTACTGTACACTGATGATGGGCAATAACCCGGAAACAGCTGTATGTACATGGGGTCTGGCTTTGCTTTTGATTCCCAGTCATTGTAGCAAGACTTGTATAAAAAGTCCCACTTTGACTCGAAGGAATGCTGCCTTTCAGTAGGTGGCACTGTGGAGGATTTATTCCATCTCCCTTATTTGCATATTACCCAGAGGAGCGTGCGTGGCCATTTGAGTCTCCTCACTTATTTATAGTATATAGTTGCTCTCCCTAAGGAGAAAAGAGCGTTTCTGACCCCTATTGCTTTTTCAAACACGGTCTACACCTCTCAGGTGCCGAGTTACAGGACGGTGAAAACAGTGAGTTTGTGTTAGACGTGAATCGTGCTCTGATTCATGCTCTAGGCTGGGAGCACAAGCGTAATGCTTTTTCAAACACGGTCTACACCTCTCAGGTGCCGAGTTACAGGACGGTGAAAACAGTGAGTTTGTGTTAGACGCGAATCGTGCTCTGATTCATGCTCTAGGCGGGGAGCTCAAGCTTATTGCATTTTCAAACACGGTCTACACCTCTCAGGTGCCGAGTAACAGGACGGTGAAAACAGTGAGTTTGTTTTAGACGCGATTCATGCTCTAGGCTGGGAGCGCAAGCTTATTGCTTTTTCAAACACGGTCTACACCTCTCAGGTGCCGAGTTACAGGAGGGTGAAAACAATGAGTTTGTGTTAGACGCGAATCGTGCTCTGATTCATGCTCTAGGCTGGGAGCGAAAGCTTATTGCCTTTTCAAACACGGTCTACACCTCTCAGGTGCCGAGTTACAGGACGGTGAAAACAGTGAGTTTGTGTTAGACGCGAATCGTGTTTTGATTCACGCTCTAGGCTGGGAGCTCAAGCTTATTGCTTTTTCAAACACGGTCTACACCTCTCAGGTGCCGAGTTACAGGACGGTGAAAACAGTGAGTTTGTGTTAGACGCGAATCGTGCTCTGATTCATGCTCTAGGCTGGGAGCGCAAGCGTAATGCTTTTTCAAACACGGTCTACACCTCTCAGGTGCCGAGTTACAGGACAGTGAAAACAATGAGTTTGTGTTAGACGCGAATCGTGCTCTGATTCATGCTCTAGGCTGGGAGCTCAAGCTTATTGCTTTTTCAAACACGGTCTACACCTCTCAGGTGCCGAGTTACAGGACGGTGAAAACAGTGAGTTTGTGTTAGACGCGAATCGTGCTCTGTTTCATGCTTTAGGCTGGGAGCTCAAGCTTATTGCTTTTTCAAATAAGGGAGATTTCCATCTCCCTTATTTGCATATTACCCAGAGGAGCGTGCGTGGCCATTTGAGTCTCCTCACTTATTTATAGTATATAGTTGTTCTCCCTAAGGAGAAAAGAGCGTTTCTGACCCCTGTCCCAGGCCTCTCACTAGCAAAAGCCAGACTCCTACTGTACACTGATGATGGGCAATAACCCGGAAACAGCTGTAAGTGCATGGAGTCTGGCTTTGCTTTTGAATACCAGTCATTGTAAGAAGACTTGTATAAAAAGTCTCACTTTGACTCGAAGGAATGCTGCCTTTCAATACGTGGCACTGTGGAGGATTTATTCCATCTCCCTTATTTGCATATTACCCAGAGGAGCGTGCGTGGCCATTTGAGTCTCCTCACTTATTTATAGTATATAGTTGCTCTCCCTAAGGAGAAAAGAGCGTTTCTGACCCCTGTCCCTGGCCTCACACTAGCAAAAGCCAGACTCCTACTGTACACTGATGATGGGCAATAACCCGGAAACAGCTGTATGTACATGGGGTCTGGCTTTGCTTTTGATTCCCAGTCATTGTAGCAAGACTTGTATAAAAAGTCCCACTTTGACTCGAAGGAATGCTGCCTTTCAGTAGGTGGCACTGTGGAGGATTTATTCCATCTCCCTTATTTGCATATTACCCAGAGGAGCGTGCGTGGCCATTTGAGTCTCCTCACTTATTTATAGTATATAGTTGCTCTCCCTAAGGAGAAAAGAGCGTTTCTGACCCCTATTGCTTTTTCAAACACGGTCTACACCTCTCAGGTGCCGAGTTACAGGACGGTGAAAACAGTGAGTTTGTGTTAGACGTGAATCGTGCTCTGATTCATGCTCTAGGCTGGGAGCGCAAGCGTAATGCTTTTTCAAACACGGTCTACACCTCTCAGGTGCCGAGTTACAGGACGGTGAAAACAGTGAGTTTGTGTTAGACGCGAATCGTGCTCTGATTCACGCTCTAGGCTGGGAGCTCAAGCTTATTGCTTTTTCAAACACGGTCTACACCTCTCAGGTGCCGAGTTACAGGACGGTGAAAACAGTGAGTTTGTGTTAGACGCGAATCGTGCTCTGATTCATGCTCTAGGCTGGGAGCGCAAGCGTAATGCTTTTTCAAACACGGTCTACACCTCTCAGGTGCCGAGTTACAGGACAGTGAAAACAATGAGTTTGTGTTAGACGCGAATCGTGCTCTGATTCATGCTCTAGGCTGGGAGCGAAAGCTTATTGCTTTTTCAAACACGGTCTACACCTCTCAGGTGCCGAGTTACAGGACGGTGAAAACAGTGAGTTTGTGTTAGACGCGAATCGTGCTCTGTTTCATGCTTTAGGCTGGGAGCTCAAGCTTATTGCTTTTTCAAATAAGGGAGATTTCCATCTCCCTTATTTGCATATTACCCAGAGGAGCGTGCGTGGCCATTTGAGTCTCCTCACTTATTTATAGTATATAGTTGCTCTCCCTAAGGAGAAAAGAGCGTTTCTGACCCCTGTCCCAGGCCTCTCACTAGCAAAAGCCAGACTCCTACTGTACACTGATGATGGGCAATAACCCGGAAACAGCTGTAAGTGCATGGAGTCTGGCTTTGCTTTTGAATACCAGTCATTGTAAGAAGACTTGTATAAAAAGTCTCACTTTGACTCGAAGGAATGCTGCCTTTCAATAGGTGGCACTGTGGAGGATTTATTCCATCTCCCTTATTTGCATATTACCCAGAGGAGCGTGCGTGGCCATTTGAGTCTCCTCACTTATTTATAGTATATAGTTGCTCTCCCTAAGGAGAAAAGAGCGTTTCTGACCCCTGTCCCTGGCCTCTCACTAGCAAAAGCCAGACTCCTACTGTACACTGATGATGGGCAATAACCCGGAAACAGCTGTATGTACATGGGGTCTGGCTTTGCTTTTGATTCCCAGTCATTGTAGCAAGACTTGTATAAAAAGTCCCACTTTGACTCGAAGGAATGCTGCCTTTCAGTAGGTGGCACTGTGGAGGATTTATTCCATCTCCCTTATTTGCATATTACCCAGAGGAGCGTGCGTGGCCATTTGAGTCTCCTCACTTATTTATAGTATATAGTTGCTCTCCCTAAGGAGAAAAGAGCGTTTCTGACCCCTATTGCTTTTTCAAACACGGTCTACACCTCTCAGGTGCCGAGTTACAGGACGGTGAAAACAGTGAGTTTGTGTTAGACGTGAATCGTGCTCTGATTCATGCTCTAGGCTGGGAGCGCAAGCGTAATGCTTTTTCAAACACGGTCTACACCTCTCAGGTGCCGAGTTACAGGACGGTGAAAACAGTGAGTTTGTGTTAGACGCGAATCGTGCTCTGATTCACGCTCTAGGCTGGGAGCTCAAGCTTATTGCTTTTTCAAACACGGTCTACACCTCTCAGGTGCCGAGTTACAGGACGGTGAAAACAGTGAGTTTGTGTTAGACGCGAATCGTGCTCTGATTCATGCTCTAGGCTGGGAGCGCAAGCGTAATGCTTTTTCAAACACGGTCTACACCTCTCAGGTGCCGAGTTACAGGACAGTGAAAACAATGAGTTTGTGTTAGACGCGAATCGTGCTCTGATTCATGCTCTAGGCTGGGAGCGAAAGCTTATTGCTTTTTCAAACACGGTCTACACCTCTCAGGTGCCGAGTTACAGGACGGTGAAAACAGTGAGTTTGTGTTAGACGCGAATCGTGCTCTGTTTCATGCTTTAGGCTGGGAGCTCAAGCTTATTGCTTTTTCAAATAAGGGAGATTTCCATCTCCCTTATTTGCATATTACCCAGAGGAGCGTGCGTGGCCATTTGAGTCTCCTCACTTATTTATAGTATATAGTTGCTCTCCCTAAGGAGAAAAGAGCGTTTCTGACCCCTGTCCCAGGCCTCTCACTAGCAAAAGCCAGACTCCTACTGTACACTGATGATGGGCAATAACCCGGAAACAGCTGTAAGTGCATGGAGTCTGGCTTTGCTTTTGATTCCCAGTCATTGTAGCAAGACTTGTATAAAAAGTCCCACTTTGACTCGAAGGAATGCTGCCTTTCAGTAGGTGGCACTGTGGAGGATTTATTCCATCTCCCTTATTTGCATATTACCCAGAGGAGCGTGCGTGGCCATTTGAGTCTCCTCACTTATTTATAGTATATAGTTGCTCTCCCTAAGGAGAAAAGAGCGTTTCTGACCCCTATTGCTTTTTCAAACACGGTCTACACCTCTCAGGTGCCGAGTTACAGGACGGTGAAAACAGTGAGTTTGTGTTAGACGCGAATCGTGCTCTGATTCACGCTCTAGGCTGGGAGCGCAAGCTTATTGCTTTTTCAAACACGGTCTACACCTCTCAGGTGCCGAGTTACAGGACGGTGAAAACAGTGAGTTTGTGTTAGACGCGAATCGTGCTCTGATTCATGCTCTAGGCTGGGAGCGAAAGCTTACTGCTTTTTCAAACACGGTCTACACCTCTCAGGTGCCGAGTTACAGGACGGTGAAAACAGTGAGTTTGTGTTAGACGCGAATCGTGCTCTGATTCACGCTCTAGGCTTGGAGCGAAAGCTTATTGCTTTTTCAAACACGGTCTACACCTCTCAGGTGCCGAGTTACAGGACGGTGAAAACAGTGAGTTTGTGTTAGACGCGAATCGTGCTCTGATTCATGCTTTAGGCTGGGAGCGCAAGCTTATTGCTTTTTCAAACACGGTCTACACCTCTCAGGTGCCGAGGTACAGGACGGTGAAAACAGTGAGTTTGTGTTAGACGCGAATCGTGCTCTGATTCATGCTCTAGGCGGGGAGCTCAAGCTTATTGCTTTTTCAAACACGGTCTACACCTCTCAGGTGCCGAGTTACAGGACGGTGAAAACAGTGAGTTTGTGTTAGACGCGAATCGTGCTCTGATTCATGCTCTAGGCTGGGAGCTTAAGCTTATTGCTTTTTCAAACACGGTCTACACCTCTCAGGTGCTCTGATTCACGCTCTAGGCTGGGAGCTCAAGCTTATTGCTTTTTCAAACACGGTCTACACCTCTCAGGTGCCGAGTTACAGGACGGTGAAAACAGTGAGTTTGTGTTAGACGCGAATCGTGCTCTGATTCATGCTCTAGGCTGGGAGCGCAAGCGTAATGCTTTTTCAAACACGGTCTACACCTCTCAGGTGCCGAGTTACAGGACAGTGAAAACAATGAGTTTGTGTTAGACGCGAATCGTGCTCTGATTCATGCTCTAGGCTGGGAGCTCAAGCTTATTGCTTTTTCAAACACGGTCTACACCTCTCAGGTGCCGAGTTACAGGACGGTGAAAACAGTGAGTTTGTGTTAGACGCGAATCGTGCTCTGTTTCATGCTTTAGGCTGGGAGCTCAAGCTTATTGCTTTTTCAAATAAGGGAGATTTCCATCTCCCTTATTTGCATATTACCCAGAGGAGCGTGCGTGGCCATTTGAGTCTCCTCACTTATTTATAGTATATAGTTGCTCTCCCTAAGGAGAAAAGAGCGTTTCTGACCCCTGTCCCAGGCCTCTCACTAGCAAAAGCCAGACTCCTACTGTACACTGATGATGGGCAATAACCCGGAAACAGCTGTAAGTGCATGGAGTCTGGCTTTGCTTTTGAATACCAGTCATTGTAGGAAGACTTGTATAAAAAGTCTCACTTTGACTCGAAGGAATGCTGCCTTTCAATAGGTGGCACTGTGGAGGATTTATTCCATCTCCCTTATTTGCATATTACCCAGAGGAGCGTGCGTGGCCATTTGAGTCTCCTCACTTATTTATAGTATATAGTTGCTCTCCCTAAGGAGAAAAGAGCGTTTCTGACCCCTGTCCCTGGCCTCTCACTAGCAAAAGCCAGACTCCTACTGTACACTGATGATGGGCAATAACCCGGAAACAGCTGTATGTACATGGGGTCTGGCTTTGCTTTTGATTCCCAGTCATTGTAGCAAGACTTGTATAAAAAGTCCCACTTTGACTCGAAGGAATGCTGCCTTTCAGTAGGTGGCACTGTGGAGGATTTATTCCATCTCCCTTATTTGCATATTACCCAGAGGAGCGTGCGTGGCCATTTGAGTCTCCTCACTTATTTATAGTATATAGTTGCTCTCCCTAAGGAGAAAAGAGCGTTTCTGACCCCTATTGCTTTTTCAAACACGGTCTACACCTCTCAGGTGCCGAGTTACAGGACGGTGAAAACAGTGAGTTTGTGTTAGACGTGAATCGTGCTCTGATTCATGCTCTAGGCTGGGAGCACAAGCGTAATGCTTTTTCAAACACGGTCTACACCTCTCAGGTGCCGAGTTACAGGACGGTGAAAACAGTGAGTTTGTGTTAGACGCGAATCGTGCTCTGATTCATGCTCTAGGCGGGGAGCTCAAGCTTATTGCATTTTCAAACACGGTCTACACCTCTCAGGTGCCGAGTAACAGGACGGTGAAAACAGTGAGTTTGTTTTAGACGCGATTCATGCTCTAGGCTGGGAGCGCAAGCTTATTGCTTTTTCAAACACGGTCTACACCTCTCAGGTGCCGAGTTACAGGACGGTGAAAACAATGAGTTTGTGTTAGACGCGAATCGTGCTCTGATTCATGCTCTAGGCTGGGAGCGAAAGCTTATTGCTTTTTCAAACACGGTCTACACCTCTCAGGTGCCGAGTTACAGGACGGTGAAAACAGTGAGTTTGTGTTAGACGCGAATCGTGCTCTGATTCACGCTCTAGGCTGGGAGCTCAAGCTTATTGCTTTTTCAAACACGGTCTACACCTCTCAGGTGCCGAGTTACAGGACGGTGAAAACAGTGAGTTTGTGTTAGACGCGAATCGTGCTCTGATTCATGCTCTAGGCTGGGAGCGCAAGCGTAATGCTTTTTCAAACACGGTCTACACCTCTCAGGTGCCGAGTTACAGGACAGTGAAAACAATGAGTTTGTGTTAGACGCGAATCGTGCTCTGATTCATGCTCTAGGCTGGGAGCTCAAGCTTATTGCTTTTTCAAACACGGTCTACACCTCTCAGGTGCCGAGTTACAGGACGGTGAAAACAGTGAGTTTGTGTTAGACGCGAATCGTGCTCTGTTTCATGCTTTAGGCTGGGAGCTCAAGCTTATTGCTTTTTCAAATAAGGGAGATTTCCATCTCCCTTATTTGCATATTACCCAGAGGAGCGTGCGTGGCCATTTGAGTCTCCTCACTTATTTATAGTATATAGTTGTTCTCCCTAAGGAGAAAAGAGCGTTTCTGACCCCTGTCCCTGGCCTCACACTAGCAAAAGCCAGACTCCTACTGTACACTGATGATGGGCAATAACCCGGAAACAGCTGTATGTACATGGGGTCTGGCTTTGCTTTTGATTCCCAGTCATTGTAGCAAGACTTGTATAAAAAGTCCCACTTTGACTCGAAGGAATGCTGCCTTTCAGTAGGTGGCACTGTGGAGGATTTATTCCATCTCCCTTATTTGCATATTACCCAGAGGAGCGTGCGTGGCCATTTGAGTCTCCTCACTTATTTATAGTATATAGTTGCTCTCCCTAAGGAGAAAAGAGCGTTTCTGACCCCTATTGCTTTTTCAAACACGGTCTACACCTCTCAGGTGCCGAGTTACAGGACGGTGAAAACAGTGAGTTTGTGTTAGACGTGAATCGTGCTCTGATTCATGCTCTAGGCTGGGAGCGCAAGCGTAATGCTTTTTCAAACACGGTCTACACCTCTCAGGTGCCGAGTTACAGGACGGTGAAAACAGTGAGTTTGTGTTAGACGTGAATCGTGCTCTGATTCATGCTTTAACCTTATTGCTTTTTCAAACACGGTCTACACCTCTCAGGTGCCGAGTTACAGGACGGTGAAAACAGTGAGTTTGTGTTAGACGCGAATCGTGCTCTGATTCATGCTCTAGGCTGGGAGCGCAAGCGTAATGCTTTTTCAAACACGGTCTACACCTCTCAGGTGCCGAGTTACAGGACAGTGAAAACAATGAGTTTGTGTTAGACGCGAATCGTGCTCTGATTCATGCTCTAGGCTGGGAGCGAAAGCTTACTGCTTTTTCAAACACGGTCTACACCTCTCAGGTGCCGAGTTACAGGACGGTGAAAACAGTGAGTTTGTGTTAGACGCGAATCGTGCTCTGATTCACGCTCTAGGCTTGGAGCGAAAGCTTATTGCTTTTTCAAACACGGTCTACACCTCTCAGGTGCCGAGTTACAGGACGGTGAAAACAGTGAGTTTGTGTTAGACGCGAATCGTGCTCTGATTCATGCTTTAGGCTGGGAGCGCAAGCTTATTGCTTTTTCAAACACGGTCTACACCTCTCAGGTGCCGAGGTACAGGACGGTGAAAACAATGAGTTTGTGTTAGACGCGAATCGTGCTCTGATTCATGCTCTAGGCGGGGAGCTCAAGCTTATTGCTTTTTCAAACACGGTCTACACCTCTCAGGTGCCGAGTTACAGGACGGTGAAAACAGTGAGTTTGTGTTAGACGTGCTCTGATTCATGCTCTAGGCTGGGAGCTCAAGCTTATTGCTTTTTCAAACACGGTCTACACCTCTCAGGTGCTCTGATTCACGCTCTAGGCTGGGAGCTAAAGCTTATTGCTTTTTCAAATAAGGGAGATTTCCATCTCCCTTATTTGCATATTACCCAGAGGAGCGTGCGTGGCCATTTGAGTCTCCTCACTTATTTATAGTATATAGTTGCTCTCCCTAAGGAGAAAAGAGCGTTTCTGACCCCTGTCCCAGGCCTCTCACTAGCAAAAGCCAGACTCCTACTGTACACTGATGATGGGCAATAACCCGGAAACAGCTGTAAGTGCATGGAGTCTGGCTTTGCTTTTGAATACCAGTCATTGTAAGAAGACTTGTATAAAAAGTCTCACTTTGACTCGAAGGAATGCTGCCTTTCTATTGAGTCTCCTCACATTGTGGAGGATTTATTCCATCTCCCTTATTTGCATATTACCCAGAGGAGCGTGCGTGGCCATTTGAGTCTCCTCACTTATTTATAGTGTATAGTTGCTCTCCCTAAGGAGAAAAGAGCGTTTCTGACCCCTGTCCCTGGCCTCACACTAGCAAAAGCCAGACTCCTACTGTACACTGATGATGGGCAATAACCCGGAAACAGCTGTATGTACATGGGGTCTGGCTTTGCTTTTGATTCCCAGTCATTGTAGCAAGACTTGTATAAAAAGTCCCACTTTGACTCGAAGGAATGATGCCTTTCAGTAGGTGGCACTGTGGAGGATTTATTCCATCTCCCTTATTTGCATATTACCCAGAGCGTGCGTGGCCATTTGAGTCTCCTCACTTATTTATAGTATATAGTTGCTCTCCCTAAGGAGAAAAGAGCGTTTCTGACCCCTATTGCTTTTTCAAACACGGTCTACACCTCTCAGGTGCCGAGTTACAGGACGGTGAAAACAGTGAGTTTGTGTTAGACGTGAATCGTGCTCTGATTCATGCTTTAACCTTATTGCTTTTTCAAACACGGTCTACACCTCTCAGGTGCCGAGTTACAGGACGGTGAAAACAGTGAGTTTGTGTTAGACGTGAATCGTGCTCTGATTCATGCTCTAGGCTGGGAGCGCAAGCGTAATGCTTTTTCAAACACGGTCTACACCTCTCAGGTGCCGAGTTACAGAACGGTGAAAACAGTGAGTTTGTGTTAGACGCGAATCGTGCTGGGATTTATGCTCTAGGCTGGGAGCGCAAGCGTAATGCTTTTTCAAACACGGTCTACACCTCTCAGGTGCCGAGTTACAGGACGGTGAAAACAGTGAGTTTGTGTTAGACGCGAATCGTGCTCTGATTCATGCTCTAGGCGGGGAGCTCAAGCTTATTGCATTTTCAAACACGGTCTACACCTCTCAGGTGCCGAGTAACAGGACGGTGAAAACAGTGAGTTTGTGTTAGACGCGATTCATGCTCTAGGCTGGGAGCGCAAGCTTATTGCTTTTTCAAACACGGTCTACACCTCTCAGGTGCCGAGTTACAGGACGGTGAAAACAGTGAGTTTGTGTTAGACGCGAATCGTGCTCTGATTCATGCTCTAGGCTGGGAGCGAAAGCTTATTGCTTTTTCAAACACGGTCTACACCTCTCAGGTGCCGAGTTACAGGACGGTGAAAACAGTGAGTTTGTGTTAGACGCGAATCGTGCTCTGATTCACGCTCTAGGCTGGGAGCTCAAGCTTATTGCTTTTTCAAACACGGTCTACACCTCTCAGGTGCCGAGTTACAGGACGGTGAAAACAGTGAGTTTGTGTTAGACGCGAATCGTGCTCTGATTCATGCTCTAGGCTGGGAGCGCAAGCGTAATGCTTTTTCAAACACGGTCTACACCTCTCAGGTGCCGAGTTACAGGACAGTGAAAACAATGAGTTTGTGTTAGACGCGAATCGTGCTCTGATTCATGCTCTAGGCTGGGAGCTCAAGCTTGTTGCTTTTTCAAACACGGTCTACACCTCTCAGGTGCCGAGTTACAGGACGGTGAAAACAGTGAGTTTGTGTTAGACGCGAATCGTGCTCTGTTTCATGCTTTAGGCTGGGAGCTCAAGCTTATTGCTTTTTCAAATAAGGGAGATTTCCATCTCCCTTATTTGCATATTACCCAGAGGAGCGTGCGTGGCCATTTGAGTCTCCTCACTTATTTATAGTATATAGTTGCTCTCCCTAAGGAGAAAAGAGCGTTTCTGACCCCTGTCCCAGGCCTCTCACTAGCAAAAGCCAGACTCCTACTGTACACTGATGATGGGCAATAACCCGGAAACAGCTGTAAGTGCATGGAGTCTGGCTTTGCTTTTGAATACCAGTCATTGTAAGAAGACTTGTATAAAAAGTCTCACTTTGACTCGAAGGAATGCTGCCTTTCAATAGGTGGCACTATGGAGGATTTATTCCATCTCCCTTATTTGCATATTACCCAGAGGAGCGTGCGTGGCCATTTGAGTCTCCTCACTTATTTATAGTATATAGTTGCTCTCCCTAAGGAGAAAAGAGCGTTTCTGACCCCTGTCCCTGGCCTCTCACTAGCAAAAGCCAGACTCCTACTGTACACTGATGATGGGCAATAACCCGGAAACAGCTGTATGTACATGGGGTCTGGCTTTGCTTTTGATTCCCAGTCATTGTAGCAAGACTTGTATAAAAAGTCCCACTTTGACTCGAAGGAATGCTGCCTTTCAGTAGGTGGCACTGTGGAGGATTTATTCCATCTCCCTTATTTGCATATTACCCAGAGGAGCGTGCGTGGCCATTTGAGTCTCCTCACTTATTTATAGTATATAGTTGCTCTCCCTAAGGAGAAAAGAGCGTTTCTGACCCCTATTGCTTTTTCAAACACGGTCTACACCTCTCAGGTGCCGAGTTACAGGACGGTGAAAACAGTGAGTTTGTGTTAGACGCGAATCGTGCTCTGATTCACGCTCTAGGCTGGGAGCGCAAGCTTATTGCTTTTTCAAACACGGTCTACACCTCTCAGGTGCCGAGTTACAGGACGGTGAAAACAGTGAGTTTGTGTTAGACGCGAATCGTGCTCTGATTCACGCTCTAAGCTGGGAGCGCAAGCTTATTGCTTTTTCAAACACGGTCTACACCTCTCAGGTGCCGAGTTACAGGACGGTGAAAACAGTGAGTTTGTGTTAGACGCGAATCGTGCTCTGATTCATGCTCTAGGCTGGGAGCGAAAGCTTACTGCTTTTTCAAACACGGTCTACACCTCTCAGGTGCCGAGTTACAGGACGGTGAAAACAGTGAGTTTGTGTTAGACGCGAATCGTGCTCTGATTCACGCTCTAGGCTTGGAGCGAAAGCTTATTGCTTTTTCAAACACGGTCTACACCTCTCAGGTGCCGAGTTACAGGACGGTGAAAACAGTGAGTTTGTGTTAGACGCGAATCGTGCTCTGATTCACGCTCTAGGCTGGGAGCTCAAGCTTATTGCTTTTTCAAACACGGTCTACACCTCTCAGGTGCCGAGTTACAGGACGGTGAAAACAGTGAGTTTGTGTTAGACGCGAATCGTGCTCTGATTCATGCTCTAGGCTGGGAGCGCAAGCGTAATGCTTTTTCAAACACGGTCTACACCTCTCAGGTGCCGAGTTACAGGACAGTGAAAACAATGAGTTTGTGTTAGACGCGAATCGTGCTCTGATTCATGCTCTAGGCTGGGAGCGAAAGCTTATTGCTTTTTCAAACACGGTCTACACCTCTCAGGTGCCGAGTTACAGGACGGTGAAAACAGTGAGTTTGTGTTAGACGCGAATCGTGCTCTGTTTCATGCTTTAGGCTGGGAGCTCAAGCTTATTGCTTTTTCAAATAAGGGAGATTTCCATCTCCCTTATTTGCATATTACCCAGAGGAGCGTGCGTGGCCATTTGAGTCTCCTCACTTATTTATAGTATATAGTTGCTCTCCCTAAGGAGAAAAGAGCGTTTCTGACCCCTGTCCCAGGCCTCTCACTAGCAAAAGCCAGACTCCTACTGTACACTGATGATGGGCAATAACCCGGAAACAGTTGTAAGTGCATGGAGTCTGGCTTTGCTTTTGAATACCAGTCATTGTAAGAAGACTTGTATAAAAAGTCTCACTTTGACTCGAAGGAATGCTGCCTTTCAATAGGTGGCACTGTGGAGGATTTATTCCATCTCCCTTATTTGCATATTACCCAGAGGAGCGTGCGTGGCCATTTGAGTCTCCTCACTTATTTATAGTATATAGTTGCTCTCCCTAAGGAGAAAAGAGCGTTTCTGACCCCTGTCCCTGGCCTCTCACTAGCAAAAGCCAGACTCCTACTGTACACTGATGATGGGCAATAACCCGGAAACAGCTGTATGTACATGGGGTCTGGCTTTGCTTTTGATTCCCAGTCATTGTAGCAAGACTTGTATAAAAAGTCCCACTTTGACTCGAAGGAATGCTGCCTTTCAGTAGGTGGCACTGTGGAGGATTTATTCCATCTCCCTTATTTGCATATTACCCAGAGGAGCGTGCGTGGCCATTTGAGTCTCCTCACTTATTTATAGTATATAGTTGCTCTCCCTAAGGAGAAAAGAGCGTTTCTGACCCCTATTGCTTTTTCAAACACGGTCTACACCTCTCAGGTGCCGAGTTACAGGACGGTGAAAACAGTGAGTTTGTGTTAGACGCGAATCATGCTCTGATTCACGCTCTAGGCTGGGAGCGCAAGCTTATTGCTTTTTCAAACACGGTCTACACCTCTCAGGTGCCGAGTTACAGGACGGTGAAAACAGTGAGTTTGTGTTAGACGCGAATCGTGCTCTGATTCACGCTCTAGGCTGGGAGCGCAAGCTTATTGCTTTTTCAAACACGGTCTACACCTCTCAGGTGCCGAGTTACAGGACGGTGAAAACAGTGAGTTTGTGTTAGACGCGAATCGTGCTCTGATTCATGCTCTAGGCTGGGAGCGAAAGCTTACTGCTTTTTCAAACACGGTCTACACCTCTCAGGTGCCGAGTTACAGGACGGTGAAAACAGTGAGTTTGTGTTAGACGCGAATCGTGCTCTGATTCACGCTCTAGGCTTGGAGCGAAAGCTTATTGCTTTTTCAAACACGGTCTACACCTCTCAGGTGCCGAGTTACAGGACGGTGAAAACAGTGAGTTTGTGTTAGACGCGAATCGTGCTCTGATTCATGCTTTAGGCTGGGAGCGCAAGCTTATTGCTTTTTCAAACACGGTCTACACCTCTCAGGTGCCGAGGTACAGGACGGTGAAAACAGTGAGTTTGTGTTAGACGCGAATCGTGCTCTGATTCATGCTCTAGGCGGGGAGCTCAAGCTTATTGCTTTTTCAAACACGGTCTACACCTCTCAGGTGCCGAGTTACAGGACGGTGAAAACAGTGAGTTTGTGTTAGACGCGAATCGTGCTCTGATTCATGCTCTAGGCTGGGAGCTTAAGCTTATTGCTTTTTCAAACACGGTCTACACCTCTCAGGTGCTCTGATTCACGCTCTAGGCTGGGAGCTCAAGCTTATTGCTTTTTCAAACACGGTCTACACCTCTCAGGTGCCGAGTTACAGGACGGTGAAAACAGTGAGTTTGTGTTAGACGCGAATCGTGCTCTGATTCATGCTCTAGGCTGGGAGCGCAAGCGTAATGCTTTTTCAAACACGGTCTACACCTCTCAGGTGCCGAGTTACAGGACAGTGAAAACAATGAGTTTGTGTTAGACGCGAATCGTGCTCTGATTCATGCTCTAGGCTGGGAGCGAAAGCTTATTGCTTTTTCAAACACGGTCTACACCTCTCAGGTGCCGAGTTACAGGACGGTGAAAACAGTGAGTTTGTGTTAGACGCGAATCGTGCTCTGTTTCATGCTTTAGGCTGGGAGCTCAAGCTTATTGCTTTTTCAAATAAGGGAGATTTCCATCTCCCTTATTTGCATATTACCCAGAGGAGCGTGCGTGGCCATTTGAGTCTCCTCACTTATTTATAGTATATAGTTGCTCTCCCTAAGGAGAAAAGAGCGTTTCTGACCCCTGTCCCAGGCCTCTCACTAGCAAAAGCCAGACTCCTACTGTACACTGATGATGGGCAATAACCCGGAAACAGCTGTAAGTGCATGGAGTCTGGCTTTGCTTTTGAATACCAGTCATTGTAAGAAGACTTGTATAAAAAGTCTCACTTTGACTCGAAGGAATGCTGCCTTTCAATAGGTGGCACTGTGGAGGATTTATTCCATCTCCCTTATTTGCATATTACCCAGAGGAGCGTGCGTGGCCATTTGAGTCTCCTCACTTATTTATAGTATATAGTTGCTCTCCCTAAGGAGAAAAGAGCGTTTCTGACCCCTGTCCCTGGCCTCTCACTAGCAAAAGCCAGACTCCTACTGTACACTGATGATGGGCAATAACCCGGAAACAGCTGTATGTACATGGGGTCTGGCTTTGCTTTTGATTCCCAGTCATTGTAGCAAGACTTGTATAAAAAGTCCCACTTTGACTCGAAGGAATGCTGCCTTTCAGTAGGTGGCACTGTGGAGGATTTATTCCATCTCCCTTATTTGCATATTACCCAGAGGAGCGTGCGTGGCCATTTGAGTCTCCTCACTTATTTATAGTATATAGTTGCTCTCCCTAAGGAGAAAAGAGCGTTTCTGACCCCTGTCCCTGGCCTCTCACTAGCAAAAGCCAGACTCCTACTGTACACTGATGATGGGCAATAACCCGGAAACAGCTGTATGTACATGGGGTCTGGCTTTGCTTTTGATTCCCAGTCATTGTAGCAAGACTTGTATAAAAAGTCCCACTTTGACTCGAAGGAATGCTGCCTTTCAGTAGGTGGCACTGTGGAGGATTTATTCCATCTCCCTTATTTGCATATTACCCAGAGGAGCGTGCGTGGCCATTTGAGTCTCCTCACTTATTTATAGTATATAGTTGCTCTCCCTAAGGAGAAAAGAGCGTTTCTGACCCCTATTGCTTTTTCAAACACGGTCTACACCTCTCAGGTGCCGAGTTACAGGACGGTGAAAACAGTGAGTTTGTGTTAGACGCGAATCGTGCTCTGATTCACGCTCTAGGCTGGGAGCGCAAGCTTATTGCTTTTTCAAACACGGTCTACACCTCTCAGGTGCCGAGTTACAGGACGGTGAAAACAGTGAGTTTGTGTTAGACGCGAATCGTGCTCTGATTCACGCTCTAGGCTGGGAACGCAAGCTTATTGCTTTTTCAAACACGGTCTACACCTCTCAGGTGCCGAGTTACAGGACGGTGAAAACAGTGAGTTTGTGTTAGACGCGAATCGTGCTCTGATTCATGCTCTAGGCTGGGAGCGAAAGCTTACTGCTTTTTCAAACACGGTCTACACCTCTCAGGTGCCGAGTTACAGGACGGTGAAAACAGTGAGTTTGTGTTAGACGCGAATCGTGCTCTGATTCACGCTCTAGGCTTGGAGCGAAAGCTTATTGCTTTTTCAAACACGGTCTACACCTCTCAGGTGCCGAGTTACAGGACGGTGAAAACAGTGAGTTTGTGTTAGACGCGAATCGTGCTCTGATTCATGCTTTAGGCTGGGAGCGCAAGCTTATTGCTTTTTCAAACACGGTCTACACCTCTCAGGTGCCGAGGTACAGGACGGTGAAAACAGTGAGTTTGTGTTAGACGCGAATCGTGCTCTGATTCATGCTCTAGGCGGGGAGCTCAAGCTTATTGCTTTTTCAAACACGGTCTACACCTCTCAGGTGCCGAGTTACAGGACGGTGAAAACAGTGAGTTTGTGTTAGACGCGAATCGTGCTCTGATTCATGCTCTAGGCTGGGAGCTTAAGCTTATTGCTTTTTCAAACACGGTCTACACCTCTCAGGTGCTCTGATTCACGCTCTAGGCTGGGAGCTCAAGCTTATTGCTTTTTCAAACACGGTCTACACCTCTCAGGTGCCGAGTTACAGGACGGTGAAAACAGTGAGTTTGTGTTAGACGCGAATCGTGCTCTGATTCATGCTCTAGGCTGGGAGCGCAAGCGTAATGCTTTTTCAAACACGGTCTACACCTCTCAGGTGCCGAGTTACAGGACAGTGAAAACAATGAGTTTGTGTTAGACGCGAATCGTGCTCTGATTCATGCTCTAGGCTGGGAGCTCAAGCTTATTGCTTTTTCAAACACGGTCTACACCTCTCAGGTGCCGAGTTACAGGACGGTGAAAACAGTGAGTTTGTGTTAGACGCGAATCGTGCTCTGTTTCATGCTTTAGGCTGGGAGCTCAAGCTTATTGCTTTTTCAAATAAGGGAGATTTCCATCTCCCTTATTTGCATATTACCCAGAGGAGCGTGCGTGGCCATTTGAGTCTCCTCACTTATTTATAGTATATAGTTGCTCTCCCTAAGGAGAAAAGAGCGTTTCTGACCCCTGTCCCAGGCCTCTCACTAGCAAAAGCCAGACTCCTACTGTACACTGATGATGGGCAATAACCCGGAAACAGCTGTAAGTGCATGGAGTCTGGCTTTGCTTTTGAATACCAGTCATTGTAAGAAGACTTGTATAAAAAGTCTCACTTTGACTCGAAGGAATGCTGCCTTTCAATAGGTGGCACTGTGGAGGATTTATTCCATCTCCCTTATTTGCATATTACCCAGAGGAGCGTGCGTGGCCATTTGAGTCTCCTCACTTATTTATAGTATATAGTTGCTCTCCCTAAGGAGAAAAGAGCGTTTCTGACCCCTGTCCCTGGCCTCTCACTAGCAAAAGCCAGACTCCTACTGTACACTGATGATGGGCAATAACCCGGAAACAGCTGTATGTACATGGGGTCTGGCTTTGCTTTTGATTCCCAGTCATTGTAGCAAGACTTGTATAAAAAGTCCCACTTTGACTCGAAGGAATGCTGCCTTTCAGTAGGTGGCACTGTGGAGGATTTATTCCATCTCCCTTATTTGCATATTACCCAGAGGAGCGTGCGTGGCCATTTGAGTCTCCTCACTTATTTATAGTATATAGTTGCTCTCCCTAAGGAGAAAAGAGCGTTTCTGACCCCTATTGCTTTTTCAAACACGGTCTACACCTCTCAGGTGCCGAGTTACAGGACGGTGAAAACAGTGAGTTTGTGTTAGACGTGAATCGTGCTCTGATTCATGCTCTAGGCTGGGAGCGCAAGCGTAATGCTTTTTCAAACACGGTCTACACCTCTCAGGTGCCGAGTTACAGGACGGTGAAAACAGTGAGTTTGTGTTAGACGCGAATCGTGCTCTGATTCATGCTCTAGGCGGGGAGCTCAAGCTTATTGCATTTTCAAACACGGTCTACACCTCTCAGGTGCCGAGTAACAGGACGGTGAAAACAGTGAGTTTGTGTTAGACGCGAATCGTGCTCTGATTCATGCTCTAGGCGGGGAGCTCAAGCTTATTGCATTTTCAAACACGGTCTACACCTCTCAGGTGCCGAGTAACAGGACGGTGAAAACAGTGAGTTTGTTTTAGACGCGATTCATGCTCTAGGCTGGGAGCGCAAGCTTATTGCTTTTTCAAACACGGTCTACACCTCTCAGGTGCCGAGTTACAGGAGGGTGAAAACAATGAGTTTGTGTTAGACGCGAATCGTGCTCTGATTCATGCTCTAGGCTGGGAGCGAAAGCTTATTGCCTTTTCAAACACGGTCTACACCTCTCAGGTGCCGAGTTACAGGACGGTGAAAACAGTGAGTTTGTGTTAGACGCGAATCGTGTTTTGATTCACGCTCTAGGCTGGGAGCTCAAGCTTATTGCTTTTTCAAACACGGTCTACACCTCTCAGGTGCCGAGTTACAGGACGGTGAAAACAGTGAGTTTGTGTTAGACGCGAATCGTGCTCTGATTCATGCTCTAGGCTGGGAGCGCAAGCGTAATGCTTTTTCAAACACGGTCTACACCTCTCAGGTGCCGAGTTACAGGACAGTGAAAACAATGAGTTTGTGTTAGACGCGAATCGTGCTCTGATTCATGCTCTAGGCTGGGAGCTCAAGCTTATTGCTTTTTCAAACACGGTCTACACCTCTCAGGTGCCGAGTTACAGGACGGTGAAAACAGTGAGTTTGTGTTAGACGCGAATCGTGCTCTGTTTCATGCTTTAGGCTGGGAGCTCAAGCTTATTGCTTTTTCAAATAAGGGAGATTTCCATCTCCCTTATTTGCATATTACCCAGAGGAGCGTGCGTGGCCATTTGAGTCTCCTCACTTATTTATAGTATATAGTTGTTCTCCCTAAGGAGAAAAGAGCGTTTCTGACCCCTGTCCCAGGCCTCTCACTAGCAAAAGCCAGACTCCTACTGTACACTGATGATGGGCAATAACCCGGAAACAGCTGTAAGTGCATGGAGTCTGGCTTTGCTTTTGAATACCAGTCATTGTAAGAAGACTTGTATAAAAAGTCTCACTTTGACTCGAAGGAATGCTGCCTTTCAATACGTGGCACTGTGGAGGATTTATTCCATCTCCCTTATTTGCATATTACCCAGAGGAGCGTGCGTGGCCATTTGAGTCTCCTCACTTATTTATAGTATATAGTTGCTCTCCCTAAGGAGAAAAGAGCGTTTCTGACCCCTGTCCCTGGCCTCACACTAGCAAAAGCCAGACTCCTACTGTACACTGATGATGGGCAATAACCCGGAAACAGCTGTATGTACATGGGGTCTGGCTTTGCTTTTGATTCCCAGTCATTGTAGCAAGACTTGTATAAAAAGTCCCACTTTGACTCGAAGGAATGCTGCCTTTCAGTAGGTGGCACTGTGGAGGATTTATTCCATCTCCCTTATTTGCATATTACCCAGAGGAGCGTGCGTGGCCATTTGAGTCTCCTCACTTATTTATAGTATATAGTTGCTCTCCCTAAGGAGAAAAGAGCGTTTCTGACCCCTATTGCTTTTTCAAACACGGTCTACACCTCTCAGGTGCCGAGTTACAGGACGGTGAAAACAGTGAGTTTGTGTTAGACGTGAATCGTGCTCTGATTCATGCTCTAGGCTGGGAGCGCAAGCGTAATGCTTTTTCAAACACGGTCTACACCTCTCAGGTGCCGAGTTACAGGACGGTGAAAACAGTGAGTTTGTGTTAGACGCGAATCGTGCTCTGATTCACGCTCTAGGCTGGGAGCTCAAGCTTATTGCTTTTTCAAACACGGTCTACACCTCTCAGGTGCCGAGTTACAGGACGGTGAAAACAGTGAGTTTGTGTTAGACGCGAATCGTGCTCTGATTCATGCTCTAGGCTGGGAGCGCAAGCGTAATGCTTTTTCAAACACGGTCTACACCTCTCAGGTGCCGAGTTACAGGACAGTGAAAACAATGAGTTTGTGTTAGACGCGAATCGTGCTCTGATTCATGCTCTAGGCTGGGAGCGAAAGCTTATTGCTTTTTCAAACACGGTCTACACCTCTCAGGTGCCGAGTTACAGGACGGTGAAAACAGTGAGTTTGTGTTAGACGCGAATCGTGCTCTGTTTCATGCTTTAGGCTGGGAGCTCAAGCTTATTGCTTTTTCAAATAAGGGAGATTTCCATCTCCCTTATTTGCATATTACCCAGAGGAGCGTGCGTGGCCATTTGAGTCTCCTCACTTATTTATAGTATATAGTTGCTCTCCCTAAGGAGAAAAGAGCGTTTCTGACCCCTGTCCCAGGCCTCTCACTAGCAAAAGCCAGACTCCTACTGTACACTGATGATGGGCAATAACCCGGAAACAGCTGTAAGTGCATGGAGTCTGGCTTTGCTTTTGAATACCAGTCATTGTAAGAAGACTTGTATAAAAAGTCTCACTTTGACTCGAAGGAATGCTGCCTTTCAATAGGTGGCACTGTGGAGGATTTATTCCATCTCCCTTATTTGCATATTACCCAGAGGAGCGTGCGTGGCCATTTGAGTCTCCTCACTTATTTATAGTATATAGTTGCTCTCCCTAAGGAGAAAAGAGCGTTTCTGACCCCTGTCCCTGGCCTCTCACTAGCAAAAGCCAGACTCCTACTGTACACTGATGATGGGCAATAACCCGGAAACAGCTGTATGTACATGGGGTCTGGCTTTGCTTTTGATTCCCAGTCATTGTAGCAAGACTTGTATAAAAAGTCCCACTTTGACTCGAAGGAATGCTGCCTTTCAGTAGGTGGCACTGTGGAGGATTTATTCCATCTCCCTTATTTGCATATTACCCAGAGGAGCGTGCGTGGCCATTTGAGTCTCCTCACTTATTTATAGTATATAGTTGCTCTCCCTAAGGAGAAAAGAGCGTTTCTGACCCCTATTGCTTTTTCAAACACGGTCTACACCTCTCAGGTGCCGAGTTACAGGACGGTGAAAACAGTGAGTTTGTGTTAGACGTGAATCGTGCTCTGATTCATGCTCTAGGCTGGGAGCGCAAGCGTAATGCTTTTTCAAACACGGTCTACACCTCTCAGGTGCCGAGTTACAGGACGGTGAAAACAGTGAGTTTGTGTTAGACGCGAATCGTGCTCTGATTCACGCTCTAGGCTGGGAGCTCAAGCTTATTGCTTTTTCAAACACGGTCTACACCTCTCAGGTGCCGAGTTACAGGACGGTGAAAACAGTGAGTTTGTGTTAGACGCGAATCGTGCTCTGATTCATGCTCTAGGCTGGGAGCGCAAGCGTAATGCTTTTTCAAACACGGTCTACACCTCTCAGGTGCCGAGTTACAGGACAGTGAAAACAATGAGTTTGTGTTAGACGCGAATCGTGCTCTGATTCATGCTCTAGGCTGGGAGCGAAAGCTTATTGCTTTTTCAAACACGGTCTACACCTCTCAGGTGCCGAGTTACAGGACGGTGAAAACAGTGAGTTTGTGTTAGACGCGAATCGTGCTCTGTTTCATGCTTTAGGCTGGGAGCTCAAGCTTATTGCTTTTTCAAATAAGGGAGATTTCCATCTCCCTTATTTGCATATTACCCAGAGGAGCGTGCGTGGCCATTTGAGTCTCCTCACTTATTTATAGTATATAGTTGCTCTCCCTAAGGAGAAAAGAGCGTTTCTGACCCCTGTCCCAGGCCTCTCACTAGCAAAAGCCAGACTCCTACTGTACACTGATGATGGGCAATAACCCGGAAACAGCTGTAAGTGCATGGAGTCTGGCTTTGCTTTTGATTCCCAGTCATTGTAGCAAGACTTGTATAAAAAGTCCCACTTTGACTCGAAGGAATGCTGCCTTTCAGTAGGTGGCACTGTGGAGGATTTATTCCATCTCCCTTATTTGCATATTACCCAGAGGAGCGTGCGTGGCCATTTGAGTCTCCTCACTTATTTATAGTATATAGTTGCTCTCCCTAAGGAGAAAAGAGCGTTTCTGACCCCTATTGCTTTTTCAAACACGGTCTACACCTCTCAGGTGCCGAGTTACAGGACGGTGAAAACAGTGAGTTTGTGTTAGACGCGAATCGTGCTCTGATTCACGCTCTAGGCTGGGAGCGCAAGCTTATTGCTTTTTCAAACACGGTCTACACCTCTCAGGTGCCGAGTTACAGGACGGTGAAAACAGTGAGTTTGTGTTAGACGCGAATCGTGCTCTGATTCATGCTCTAGGCTGGGAGCGAAAGCTTACTGCTTTTTCAAACACGGTCTACACCTCTCAGGTGCCGAGTTACAGGACGGTGAAAACAGTGAGTTTGTGTTAGACGCGAATCGTGCTCTGATTCACGCTCTAGGCTTGGAGCGAAAGCTTATTGCTTTTTCAAACACGGTCTACACCTCTCAGGTGCCGAGTTACAGGACGGTGAAAACAGTGAGTTTGTGTTAGACGCGAATCGTGCTCTGATTCATGCTTTAGGCTGGGAGCGCAAGCTTATTGCTTTTTCAAACACGGTCTACACCTCTCAGGTGCCGAGGTACAGGACGGTGAAAACAGTGAGTTTGTGTTAGACGCGAATCGTGCTCTGATTCATGCTCTAGGCGGGGAGCTCAAGCTTATTGCTTTTTCAAACACGGTCTACACCTCTCAGGTGCCGAGTTACAGGACGGTGAAAACAGTGAGTTTGTGTTAGACGCGAATCGTGCTCTGATTCATGCTCTAGGCTGGGAGCTTAAGCTTATTGCTTTTTCAAACACGGTCTACACCTCTCAGGTGCTCTGATTCACGCTCTAGGCTGGGAGCTCAAGCTTATTGCTTTTTCAAACACGGTCTACACCTCTCAGGTGCCGAGTTACAGGACGGTGAAAACAGTGAGTTTGTGTTAGACGCGAATCGTGCTCTGATTCATGCTCTAGGCTGGGAGCGCAAGCGTAATGCTTTTTCAAACACGGTCTACACCTCTCAGGTGCCGAGTTACAGGACAGTGAAAACAATGAGTTTGTGTTAGACGCGAATCGTGCTCTGATTCATGCTCTAGGCTGGGAGCTCAAGCTTATTGCTTTTTCAAACACGGTCTACACCTCTCAGGTGCCGAGTTACAGGACGGTGAAAACAGTGAGTTTGTGTTAGACGCGAATCGTGCTCTGTTTCATGCTTTAGGCTGGGAGCTCAAGCTTATTGCTTTTTCAAATAAGGGAGATTTCCATCTCCCTTATTTGCATATTACCCAGAGGAGCGTGCGTGGCCATTTGAGTCTCCTCACTTATTTATAGTATATAGTTGCTCTCCCTAAGGAGAAAAGAGCGTTTCTGACCCCTGTCCCAGGCCTCTCACTAGCAAAAGCCAGACTCCTACTGTACACTGATGATGGGCAATAACCCGGAAACAGCTGTAAGTGCATGGAGTCTGGCTTTGCTTTTGAATACCAGTCATTGTAGGAAGACTTGTATAAAAAGTCTCACTTTGACTCGAAGGAATGCTGCCTTTCAATAGGTGGCACTGTGGAGGATTTATTCCATCTCCCTTATTTGCATATTACCCAGAGGAGCGTGCGTGGCCATTTGAGTCTCCTCACTTATTTATAGTATATAGTTGCTCTCCCTAAGGAGAAAAGAGCGTTTCTGACCCCTGTCCCTGGCCTCTCACTAGCAAAAGCCAGACTCCTACTGTACACTGATGATGGGCAATAACCCGGAAACAGCTGTATGTACATGGGGTCTGGCTTTGCTTTTGATTCCCAGTCATTGTAGCAAGACTTGTATAAAAAGTCCCACTTTGACTCGAAGGAATGCTGCCTTTCAGTAGGTGGCACTGTGGAGGATTTATTCCATCTCCCTTATTTGCATATTACCCAGAGGAGCGTGCGTGGCCATTTGAGTCTCCTCACTTATTTATAGTATATAGTTGCTCTCCCTAAGGAGAAAAGAGCGTTTCTGACCCCTATTGCTTTTTCAAACACGGTCTACACCTCTCAGGTGCCGAGTTACAGGACGGTGAAAACAGTGAGTTTGTGTTAGACGTGAATCGTGCTCTGATTCATGCTCTAGGCTGGGAGCACAAGCGTAATGCTTTTTCAAACACGGTCTACACCTCTCAGGTGCCGAGTTACAGGACGGTGAAAACAGTGAGTTTGTGTTAGACGCGAATCGTGCTCTGATTCATGCTCTAGGCGGGGAGCTCAAGCTTATTGCATTTTCAAACACGGTCTACACCTCTCAGGTGCCGAGTAACAGGACGGTGAAAACAGTGAGTTTGTTTTAGACGCGATTCATGCTCTAGGCTGGGAGCGCAAGCTTATTGCTTTTTCAAACACGGTCTACACCTCTCAGGTGCCGAGTTACAGGACGGTGAAAACAATGAGTTTGTGTTAGACGCGAATCGTGCTCTGATTCATGCTCTAGGCTGGGAGCGAAAGCTTATTGCTTTTTCAAACACGGTCTACACCTCTCAGGTGCCGAGTTACAGGACGGTGAAAACAGTGAGTTTGTGTTAGACGCGAATCGTGCTCTGATTCACGCTCTAGGCTGGGAGCTCAAGCTTATTGCTTTTTCAAACACGGTCTACACCTCTCAGGTGCCGAGTTACAGGACGGTGAAAACAGTGAGTTTGTGTTAGACGCGAATCGTGCTCTGATTCATGCTCTAGGCTGGGAGCGCAAGCGTAATGCTTTTTCAAACACGGTCTACACCTCTCAGGTGCCGAGTTACAGGACAGTGAAAACAATGAGTTTGTGTTAGACGCGAATCGTGCTCTGATTCATGCTCTAGGCTGGGAGCTCAAGCTTATTGCTTTTTCAAACACGGTCTACACCTCTCAGGTGCCGAGTTACAGGACGGTGAAAACAGTGAGTTTGTGTTAGACGCGAATCGTGCTCTGTTTCATGCTTTAGGCTGGGAGCTCAAGCTTATTGCTTTTTCAAATAAGGGAGATTTCCATCTCCCTTATTTGCATATTACCCAGAGGAGCGTGCGTGGCCATTTGAGTCTCCTCACTTATTTATAGTATATAGTTGTTCTCCCTAAGGAGAAAAGAGCGTTTCTGACCCCTGTCCCTGGCCTCACACTAGCAAAAGCCAGACTCCTACTGTACACTGATGATGGGCAATAACCCGGAAACAGCTGTATGTACATGGGGTCTGGCTTTGCTTTTGATTCCCAGTCATTGTAGCAAGACTTGTATAAAAAGTCCCACTTTGACTCGAAGGAATGCTGCCTTTCAGTAGGTGGCACTGTGGAGGATTTATTCCATCTCCCTTATTTGCATATTACCCAGAGGAGCGTGCGTGGCCATTTGAGTCTCCTCACTTATTTATAGTATATAGTTGCTCTCCCTAAGGAGAAAAGAGCGTTTCTGACCCCTATTGCTTTTTCAAACACGGTCTACACCTCTCAGGTGCCGAGTTACAGGACGGTGAAAACAGTGAGTTTGTGTTAGACGTGAATCGTGCTCTGATTCATGCTCTAGGCTGGGAGCGCAAGCGTAATGCTTTTTCAAACACGGTCTACACCTCTCAGGTGCCGAGTTACAGGACGGTGAAAACAGTGAGTTTGTGTTAGACGTGAATCGTGCTCTGATTCATGCTTTAACCTTATTGCTTTTTCAAACACGGTCTACACCTCTCAGGTGCCGAGTTACAGGACGGTGAAAACAGTGAGTTTGTGTTAGACGCGAATCGTGCTCTGATTCATGCTCTAGGCTGGGAGCGCAAGCGTAATGCTTTTTCAAACACGGTCTACACCTCTCAGGTGCCGAGTTACAGGACAGTGAAAACAATGAGTTTGTGTTAGACGCGAATCGTGCTCTGATTCATGCTCTAGGCTGGGAGCGAAAGCTTACTGCTTTTTCAAACACGGTCTACACCTCTCAGGTGCCGAGTTACAGGACGGTGAAAACAGTGAGTTTGTGTTAGACGCGAATCGTGCTCTGATTCACGCTCTAGGCTTGGAGCGAAAGCTTATTGCTTTTTCAAACACGGTCTACACCTCTCAGGTGCCGAGTTACAGGACGGTGAAAACAGTGAGTTTGTGTTAGACGCGAATCGTGCTCTGATTCATGCTTTAGGCTGGGAGCGCAAGCTTATTGCTTTTTCAAACACGGTCTACACCTCTCAGGTGCCGAGGTACAGGACGGTGAAAACAATGAGTTTGTGTTAGACGCGAATCGTGCTCTGATTCATGCTCTAGGCGGGGAGCTCAAGCTTATTGCTTTTTCAAACACGGTCTACACCTCTCAGGTGCCGAGTTACAGGACGGTGAAAACAGTGAGTTTGTGTTAGACGTGCTCTGATTCATGCTCTAGGCTGGGAGCTCAAGCTTATTGCTTTTTCAAACACGGTCTACACCTCTCAGGTGCTCTGATTCACGCTCTAGGCTGGGAGCTAAAGCTTATTGCTTTTTCAAATAAGGGAGATTTCCATCTCCCTTATTTGCATATTACCCAGAGGAGCGTGCGTGGCCATTTGAGTCTCCTCACTTATTTATAGTATATAGTTGCTCTCCCTAAGGAGAAAAGAGCGTTTCTGACCCCTGTCCCAGGCCTCTCACTAGCAAAAGCCAGACTCCTACTGTACACTGATGATGGGCAATAACCCGGAAACAGCTGTAAGTGCATGGAGTCTGGCTTTGCTTTTGAATACCAGTCATTGTAAGAAGACTTGTATAAAAAGTCTCACTTTGACTCGAAGGAATGCTGCCTTTCTATTGAGTCTCCTCACATTGTGGAGGATTTATTCCATCTCCCTTATTTGCATATTACCCAGAGGAGCGTGCGTGGCCATTTGAGTCTCCTCACTTATTTATAGTGTATAGTTGCTCTCCCTAAGGAGAAAAGAGCGTTTCTGACCCCTGTCCCTGGCCTCACACTAGCAAAAGCCAGACTCCTACTGTACACTGATGATGGGCAATAACCCGGAAACAGCTGTATGTACATGGGGTCTGGCTTTGCTTTTGATTCCCAGTCATTGTAGCAAGACTTGTATAAAAAGTCCCACTTTGACTCGAAGGAATGATGCCTTTCAGTAGGTGGCACTGTGGAGGATTTATTCCATCTCCCTTATTTGCATATTACCCAGAGCGTGCGTGGCCATTTGAGTCTCCTCACTTATTTATAGTATATAGTTGCTCTCCCTAAGGAGAAAAGAGCGTTTCTGACCCCTATTGCTTTTTCAAACACGGTCTACACCTCTCAGGTGCCGAGTTACAGGACGGTGAAAACAGTGAGTTTGTGTTAGACGTGAATCGTGCTCTGATTCATGCTTTAACCTTATTGCTTTTTCAAACACGGTCTACACCTCTCAGGTGCCGAGTTACAGGACGGTGAAAACAGTGAGTTTGTGTTAGACGTGAATCGTGCTCTGATTCATGCTCTAGGCTGGGAGCGCAAGCGTAATGCTTTTTCAAACACGGTCTACACCTCTCAGGTGCCGAGTTACAGAACGGTGAAAACAGTGAGTTTGTGTTAGACGCGAATCGTGCTGGGATTTATGCTCTAGGCTGGGAGCGCAAGCGTAATGCTTTTTCAAACACGGTCTACACCTCTCAGGTGCCGAGTTACAGGACGGTGAAAACAGTGAGTTTGTGTTAGACGCGAATCGTGCTCTGATTCATGCTCTAGGCGGGGAGCTCAAGCTTATTGCATTTTCAAACACGGTCTACACCTCTCAGGTGCCGAGTAACAGGACGGTGAAAACAGTGAGTTTGTGTTAGACGCGATTCATGCTCTAGGCTGGGAGCGCAAGCTTATTGCTTTTTCAAACACGGTCTACACCTCTCAGGTGCCGAGTTACAGGACGGTGAAAACAGTGAGTTTGTGTTAGACGCGAATCGTGCTCTGATTCATGCTCTAGGCTGGGAGCGAAAGCTTATTGCTTTTTCAAACACGGTCTACACCTCTCAGGTGCCGAGTTACAGGACGGTGAAAACAGTGAGTTTGTGTTAGACGCGAATCGTGCTCTGATTCACGCTCTAGGCTGGGAGCTCAAGCTTATTGCTTTTTCAAACACGGTCTACACCTCTCAGGTGCCGAGTTACAGGACGGTGAAAACAGTGAGTTTGTGTTAGACGCGAATCGTGCTCTGATTCATGCTCTAGGCTGGGAGCGCAAGCGTAATGCTTTTTCAAACACGGTCTACACCTCTCAGGTGCCGAGTTACAGGACAGTGAAAACAATGAGTTTGTGTTAGACGCGAATCGTGCTCTGATTCATGCTCTAGGCTGGGAGCTCAAGCTTGTTGCTTTTTCAAACACGGTCTACACCTCTCAGGTGCCGAGTTACAGGACGGTGAAAACAGTGAGTTTGTGTTAGACGCGAATCGTGCTCTGTTTCATGCTTTAGGCTGGGAGCTCAAGCTTATTGCTTTTTCAAATAAGGGAGATTTCCATCTCCCTTATTTGCATATTACCCAGAGGAGCGTGCGTGGCCATTTGAGTCTCCTCACTTATTTATAGTATATAGTTGCTCTCCCTAAGGAGAAAAGAGCGTTTCTGACCCCTGTCCCAGGCCTCTCACTAGCAAAAGCCAGACTCCTACTGTACACTGATGATGGGCAATAACCCGGAAACAGCTGTAAGTGCATGGAGTCTGGCTTTGCTTTTGAATACCAGTCATTGTAAGAAGACTTGTATAAAAAGTCTCACTTTGACTCGAAGGAATGCTGCCTTTCAATAGGTGGCACTATGGAGGATTTATTCCATCTCCCTTATTTGCATATTACCCAGAGGAGCGTGCGTGGCCATTTGAGTCTCCTCACTTATTTATAGTATATAGTTGCTCTCCCTAAGGAGAAAAGAGCGTTTCTGACCCCTGTCCCTGGCCTCTCACTAGCAAAAGCCAGACTCCTACTGTACACTGATGATGGGCAATAACCCGGAAACAGCTGTATGTACATGGGGTCTGGCTTTGCTTTTGATTCCCAGTCATTGTAGCAAGACTTGTATAAAAAGTCCCACTTTGACTCGAAGGAATGCTGCCTTTCAGTAGGTGGCACTGTGGAGGATTTATTCCATCTCCCTTATTTGCATATTACCCAGAGGAGCGTGCGTGGCCATTTGAGTCTCCTCACTTATTTATAGTATATAGTTGCTCTCCCTAAGGAGAAAAGAGCGTTTCTGACCCCTATTGCTTTTTCAAACACGGTCTACACCTCTCAGGTGCCGAGTTACAGGACGGTGAAAACAGTGAGTTTGTGTTAGACGCGAATCGTGCTCTGATTCACGCTCTAGGCTGGGAGCGCAAGCTTATTGCTTTTTCAAACACGGTCTACACCTCTCAGGTGCCGAGTTACAGGACGGTGAAAACAGTGAGTTTGTGTTAGACGCGAATCGTGCTCTGATTCACGCTCTAAGCTGGGAGCGCAAGCTTATTGCTTTTTCAAACACGGTCTACACCTCTCAGGTGCCGAGTTACAGGACGGTGAAAACAGTGAGTTTGTGTTAGACGCGAATCGTGCTCTGATTCATGCTCTAGGCTGGGAGCGAAAGCTTACTGCTTTTTCAAACACGGTCTACACCTCTCAGGTGCCGAGTTACAGGACGGTGAAAACAGTGAGTTTGTGTTAGACGCGAATCGTGCTCTGATTCACGCTCTAGGCTTGGAGCGAAAGCTTATTGCTTTTTCAAACACGGTCTACACCTCTCAGGTGCCGAGTTACAGGACGGTGAAAACAGTGAGTTTGTGTTAGACGCGAATCGTGCTCTGATTCACGCTCTAGGCTGGGAGCTCAAGCTTATTGCTTTTTCAAACACGGTCTACACCTCTCAGGTGCCGAGTTACAGGACGGTGAAAACAGTGAGTTTGTGTTAGACGCGAATCGTGCTCTGATTCATGCTCTAGGCTGGGAGCGCAAGCGTAATGCTTTTTCAAACACGGTCTACACCTCTCAGGTGCCGAGTTACAGGACAGTGAAAACAATGAGTTTGTGTTAGACGCGAATCGTGCTCTGATTCATGCTCTAGGCTGGGAGCGAAAGCTTATTGCTTTTTCAAACACGGTCTACACCTCTCAGGTGCCGAGTTACAGGACGGTGAAAACAGTGAGTTTGTGTTAGACGCGAATCGTGCTCTGTTTCATGCTTTAGGCTGGGAGCTCAAGCTTATTGCTTTTTCAAATAAGGGAGATTTCCATCTCCCTTATTTGCATATTACCCAGAGGAGCGTGCGTGGCCATTTGAGTCTCCTCACTTATTTATAGTATATAGTTGCTCTCCCTAAGGAGAAAAGAGCGTTTCTGACCCCTGTCCCAGGCCTCTCACTAGCAAAAGCCAGACTCCTACTGTACACTGATGATGGGCAATAACCCGGAAACAGTTGTAAGTGCATGGAGTCTGGCTTTGCTTTTGAATACCAGTCATTGTAAGAAGACTTGTATAAAAAGTCTCACTTTGACTCGAAGGAATGCTGCCTTTCAATAGGTGGCACTGTGGAGGATTTATTCCATCTCCCTTATTTGCATATTACCCAGAGGAGCGTGCGTGGCCATTTGAGTCTCCTCACTTATTTATAGTATATAGTTGCTCTCCCTAAGGAGAAAAGAGCGTTTCTGACCCCTGTCCCTGGCCTCTCACTAGCAAAAGCCAGACTCCTACTGTACACTGATGATGGGCAATAACCCGGAAACAGCTGTATGTACATGGGGTCTGGCTTTGCTTTTGATTCCCAGTCATTGTAGCAAGACTTGTATAAAAAGTCCCACTTTGACTCGAAGGAATGCTGCCTTTCAGTAGGTGGCACTGTGGAGGATTTATTCCATCTCCCTTATTTGCATATTACCCAGAGGAGCGTGCGTGGCCATTTGAGTCTCCTCACTTATTTATAGTATATAGTTGCTCTCCCTAAGGAGAAAAGAGCGTTTCTGACCCCTATTGCTTTTTCAAACACGGTCTACACCTCTCAGGTGCCGAGTTACAGGACGGTGAAAACAGTGAGTTTGTGTTAGACGCGAATCATGCTCTGATTCACGCTCTAGGCTGGGAGCGCAAGCTTATTGCTTTTTCAAACACGGTCTACACCTCTCAGGTGCCGAGTTACAGGACGGTGAAAACAGTGAGTTTGTGTTAGACGCGAATCGTGCTCTGATTCACGCTCTAGGCTGGGAGCGCAAGCTTATTGCTTTTTCAAACACGGTCTACACCTCTCAGGTGCCGAGTTACAGGACGGTGAAAACAGTGAGTTTGTGTTAGACGCGAATCGTGCTCTGATTCATGCTCTAGGCTGGGAGCGAAAGCTTACTGCTTTTTCAAACACGGTCTACACCTCTCAGGTGCCGAGTTACAGGACGGTGAAAACAGTGAGTTTGTGTTAGACGCGAATCGTGCTCTGATTCACGCTCTAGGCTTGGAGCGAAAGCTTATTGCTTTTTCAAACACGGTCTACACCTCTCAGGTGCCGAGTTACAGGACGGTGAAAACAGTGAGTTTGTGTTAGACGCGAATCGTGCTCTGATTCATGCTTTAGGCTGGGAGCGCAAGCTTATTGCTTTTTCAAACACGGTCTACACCTCTCAGGTGCCGAGGTACAGGACGGTGAAAACAGTGAGTTTGTGTTAGACGCGAATCGTGCTCTGATTCATGCTCTAGGCGGGGAGCTCAAGCTTATTGCTTTTTCAAACACGGTCTACACCTCTCAGGTGCCGAGTTACAGGACGGTGAAAACAGTGAGTTTGTGTTAGACGCGAATCGTGCTCTGATTCATGCTCTAGGCTGGGAGCTTAAGCTTATTGCTTTTTCAAACACGGTCTACACCTCTCAGGTGCTCTGATTCACGCTCTAGGCTGGGAGCTCAAGCTTATTGCTTTTTCAAACACGGTCTACACCTCTCAGGTGCCGAGTTACAGGACGGTGAAAACAGTGAGTTTGTGTTAGACGCGAATCGTGCTCTGATTCATGCTCTAGGCTGGGAGCGCAAGCGTAATGCTTTTTCAAACACGGTCTACACCTCTCAGGTGCCGAGTTACAGGACAGTGAAAACAGTGAGTTTGTGTTAGACGCGAATCGTGCTCTGTTTCATGCTTTAGGCTGGGAGCTCAAGCTTATTGCTTTTTCAAATAAGGGAGATTTCCATCTCCCTTATTTGCATATTACCCAGAGGAGCGTGCGTGGCCATTTGAGTCTCCTCACTTATTTATAGTATATAGTTGCTCTCCCTAAGGAGAAAAGAGCGTTTCTGACCCCTGTCCCAGGCCTCTCACTAGCAAAAGCCAGACTCCTACTGTACACTGATGATGGGCAATAACCCGGAAACAGCTGTAAGTGCATGGAGTCTGGCTTTGCTTTTGAATACCAGTCATTGTAAGAAGACTTGTATAAAAAGTCTCACTTTGACTCGAAGGAATGCTGCCTTTCAATAGGTGGCACTGTGGAGGATTTATTCCATCTCCCTTATTTGCATATTACCCAGAGGAGCGTGCGTGGCCATTTGAGTCTCCTCACTTATTTATAGTATATAGTTGCTCTCCCTAAGGAGAAAAGAGCGTTTCTGACCCCTGTCCCTGGCCTCTCACTAGCAAAAGCCAGACTCCTACTGTACACTGATGATGGGCAATAACCCGGAAACAGCTGTATGTACATGGGGTCTGGCTTTGCTTTTGATTCCCAGTCATTGTAGCAAGACTTGTATAAAAAGTCCCACTTTGACTCGAAGGAATGCTGCCTTTCAGTAGGTGGCACTGTGGAGGATTTATTCCATCTCCCTTATTTGCATATTACCCAGAGGAGCGTGCGTGGCCATTTGAGTCTCCTCACTTATTTATAGTATATAGTTGCTCTCCCTAAGGAGAAAAGAGCGTTTCTGACCCCTGTCCCTGGCCTCTCACTAGCAAAAGCCAGACTCCTACTGTACACTGATGATGGGCAATAACCCGGAAACAGCTGTATGTACATGGGGTCTGGCTTTGCTTTTGATTCCCAGTCATTGTAGCAAGACTTGTATAAAAAGTCCCACTTTGACTCGAAGGAATGCTGCCTTTCAGTAGGTGGCACTGTGGAGGATTTATTCCATCTCCCTTATTTGCATATTACCCAGAGGAGCGTGCGTGGCCATTTGAGTCTCCTCACTTATTTATAGTATATAGTTGCTCTCCCTAAGGAGAAAAGAGCGTTTCTGACCCCTATTGCTTTTTCAAACACGGTCTACACCTCTCAGGTGCCGAGTTACAGGACGGTGAAAACAGTGAGTTTGTGTTAGACGCGAATCGTGCTCTGATTCACGCTCTAGGCTGGGAGCGCAAGCTTATTGCTTTTTCAAACACGGTCTACACCTCTCAGGTGCCGAGTTACAGGACGGTGAAAACAGTGAGTTTGTGTTAGACGCGAATCGTGCTCTGATTCACGCTCTAGGCTGGGAGCGCAAGCTTATTGCTTTTTCAAACACGGTCTACACCTCTCAGGTGCCGAGTTACAGGACGGTGAAAACAGTGAGTTTGTGTTAGACGCGAATCGTGCTCTGATTCATGCTCTAGGCTGGGAGCGAAAGCTTACTGCTTTTTCAAACACGGTCTACACCTCTCAGGTGCCGAGTTACAGGACGGTGAAAACAGTGAGTTTGTGTTAGACGCGAATCGTGCTCTGATTCACGCTCTAGGCTTGGAGCGAAAGCTTATTGCTTTTTCAAACACGGTCTACACCTCTCAGGTGCCGAGTTACAGGACGGTGAAAACAGTGAGTTTGTGTTAGACGCGAATCGTGCTCTGATTCATGCTTTAGGCTGGGAGCGCAAGCTTATTGCTTTTTCAAACACGGTCTACACCTCTCAGGTGCCGAGGTACAGGACGGTGAAAACAGTGAGTTTGTGTTAGACGCGAATCGTGCTCTGATTCATGCTCTAGGCGGGGAGCTCAAGCTTATTGCTTTTTCAAACACGGTCTACACCTCTCAGGTGCCGAGTTACAGGACGGTGAAAACAGTGAGTTTGTGTTAGACGCGAATCGTGCTCTGATTCATGCTCTAGGCTGGGAGCTTAAGCTTATTGCTTTTTCAAACACGGTCTACACCTCTCAGGTGCTCTGATTCACGCTCTAGGCTGGGAGCTCAAGCTTATTGCTTTTTCAAACACGGTCTACACCTCTCAGGTGCCGAGTTACAGGACGGTGAAAACAGTGAGTTTGTGTTAGACGCGAATCGTGCTCTGATTCATGCTCTAGGCTGGGAGCGCAAGCGTAATGCTTTTTCAAACACGGTCTACACCTCTCAGGTGCCGAGTTACAGGACGGTGAAAACAGTGAGTTTGTGTTAGACGCGAATCGTGCTCTGTTTCATGCTTTAGGCTGGGAGCTCAAGCTTATTGCTTTTTCAAATAAGGGAGATTTCCATCTCCCTTATTTGCATATTACCCAGAGGAGCGTGCGTGGCCATTTGAGTCTCCTCACTTATTTATAGTATATAGTTGCTCTCCCTAAGGAGAAAAGAGCGTTTCTGACCCCTGTCCCAGGCCTCTCACTAGCAAAAGCCAGACTCCTACTGTACACTGATGATGGGCAATAACCCGGAAACAGCTGTAAGTGCATGGAGTCTGGCTTTGCTTTTGAATACCAGTCATTGTAAGAAGACTTGTATAAAAAGTCTCACTTTGACTCGAAGGAATGCTGCCTTTCAATAGGTGGCACTGTGGAGGATTTATTCCATCTCCCTTATTTGCATATTACCCAGAGGAGCGTGCGTGGCCATTTGAGTCTCCTCACTTATTTATAGTATATAGTTGCTCTCCCTAAGGAGAAAAGAGCGTTTCTGACCCCTGTCCCTGGCCTCTCACTAGCAAAAGCCAGACTCCTACTGTACACTGATGATGGGCAATAACCCGGAAACAGCTGTATGTACATGGGGTCTGGCTTTGCTTTTGATTCCCAGTCATTGTAGCAAGACTTGTATAAAAAGTCCCACTTTGACTCGAAGGAATGCTGCCTTTCAGTAGGTGGCACTGTGGAGGATTTATTCCATCTCCCTTATTTGCATATTACCCAGAGGAGCGTGCGTGGCCATTTGAGTCTCCTCACTTATTTATAGTATATAGTTGCTCTCCCTAAGGAGAAAAGAGCGTTTCTGACCCCTATTGCTTTTTCAAACACGGTCTACACCTCTCAGGTGCCGAGTTACAGGACGGTGAAAACAGTGAGTTTGTGTTAGACGTGAATCGTGCTCTGATTCATGCTCTAGGCTGGGAGCGCAAGCGTAATGCTTTTTCAAACACGGTCTACACCTCTCAGGTGCCGAGTTACAGGACGGTGAAAACAGTGAGTTTGTGTTAGACGCGAATCGTGCTCTGATTCATGCTCTAGGCGGGGAGCTCAAGCTTATTGCATTTTCAAACACGGTCTACACCTCTCAGGTGCCGAGTAACAGGACGGTGAAAACAGTGAGTTTGTGTTAGACGCGAATCGTGCTCTGATTCATGCTCTAGGCGGGGAGCTCAAGCTTATTGCATTTTCAAACACGGTCTACACCTCTCAGGTGCCGAGTAACAGGACGGTGAAAACAGTGAGTTTGTTTTAGACGCGATTCATGCTCTAGGCTGGGAGCGCAAGCTTATTGCTTTTTCAAACACGGTCTACACCTCTCAGGTGCCGAGTTACAGGACGGTGAAAACAATGAGTTTGTGTTAGACGCGAATCGTGCTCTGATTCATGCTCTAGGCTGGGAGCGAAAGCTTATTGCTGTTTCAAACACGGTCTACACCTCTCAGGTGCCGAGTTACAGGACGGTGAAAACAGTGAGTTTGTGTTAGACGCGAATCGTGCTCTGATTCACGCTCTAGGCTGGGAGCTCAAGCTTATTGCTTTTTCAAACACGGTCTACACCTCTCAGGTGCCGAGTTACAGGACGGTGAAAACAGTGAAAACATGCTCTAGGCTGGGAGCGAAAGCTTACTGCTTTTTCAAACACGGTCTACACCTCTCAGGTGCCGAGTTACAGGACGGTGAAAACAGTGAGTTTGTGTTAGACGCGAATCGTGCTCTGATTCACGCTCTAGGCTTGGAGCGAAAGCTTATTGCTTTTTCAAACACGGTCTACACCTCTCAGGTGCCGAGTTACAGGACGGTGAAAACAGTGAGTTTGTGTTAGACGCGAATCGTGCTCTGATTCATGCTTTAGGCTGGGAGCGCAAGCTTATTGCTTTTTCAAACACGGTCTACACCTCTCAGGTGCCGAGGTACAGGACGGTGAAAACAGTGAGTTTGTGTTAGACGCGAATCGTGCTCTGATTCATGCTCTAGGCGGGGAGCTCAAGCTTATTGCTTTTTCAAACACGGTCTACACCTCTCAGGTGCCGAGTTACAGGACGGTGAAAACAGTGAGTTTGTGTTAGACGCGAATCGTGCTCTGATTCATGCTCTAGGCTGGGAGCTTAAGCTTATTGCTTTTTCAAACACGGTCTACACCTCTCAGGTGCTCTGATTCACGCTCTAGGCTGGGAGCTCAAGCTTATTGCTTTTTCAAACACGGTCTACACCTCTCAGGTGCCGAGTTACAGGACGGTGAAAACAGTGAGTTTGTGTTAGACGCGAATCGTGCTCTGATTCATGCTCTAGGCTGGGAGCGCAAGCGTAATGCTTTTTCAAACACGGTCTACACCTCTCAGGTGCCGAGTTACAGGACAGTGAAAACAATGAGTTTGTGTTAGACGCGAATCGTGCTCTGACTCATGCTCTAGGCTGGGAGCTCAAGCTTATTGCTTTTTCAAACACGGTCTACACCTCTCAGGTGCCGAGTTACAGGACGGTGAAAACAGTGAGTTTGTGTTAGACGCGAATCGTGCTCTGTTTCATGCTTTAGGCTGGGAGCTCAAGCTTATTGCTTTTTCAAATAAGGGAGATTTCCATCTCCCTTATTTGCATATTACCCAGAGGAGCGTGCGTGGCCATTTGAGTCTCCTCACTTATTTATAGTATATAGTTGCTCTCCCTAAGGAGAAAAGAGCGTTTCTGACCCCTGTCCCAGGCCTCTCACTAGCAAAAGCCAGACTCCTACTGTACACTGATGATGGGCAATAACCCGGAAACAGCTGTAAGTGCATGGAGTCTGGCTTTGCTTTTGAATACCAGTCATTGTAAGAAGACTTGTATAAAAAGTCTCACTTTGACTCGAAGGAATGCTGCCTTTCAATAGGTGGCACTGTGGAGGATTTATTCCATCTCCCTTATTTGCATATTACCCAGAGGAGCGTGCGTGGCCATTTGAGTCTCCTCACTTATTTATAGTATATAGTTGCTCTCCCTAAGGAGAAAAGAGCGTTTCTGACCCCTGTCCCTGGCCTCTCACTAGCAAAAGCCAGACTCCTACTGTACACTGATGATGGGCAATAACCCGGAAACAGCTGTATGTACATGGGGTCTGGCTTTGCTTTTGATTCCCAGTCATTGTAGCAAGACTTGTATAAAAAGTCCCACTTTGACTCGAAGGAATGCTGCCTTTCAGTAGGTGGCACTGTGGAGGATTTATTCCATCTCCCTTATTTGCATATTACCCAGAGGAGCGTGCGTGGCCATTTGAGTCTCCTCACTTATTTATAGTATATAGTTGCTCTCCCTAAGGAGAAAAGAGCGTTTCTGACCCCTATTGCTTTTTCAAACACGGTCTACACCTCTCAGGTGCCGAGTTACAGGACGGTGAAAACAGTGAGTTTGTGTTAGACGTGAATCGTGCTCTGATTCATGCTCTAGGCTGGGAGCGCAAGCGTAATGCTTTTTCAAACACGGTCTACACCTCTCAGGTGCCGAGTTACAGGACGGTGAAAACAGTGAGTTTGTGTTAGACGCGAATCGTGCTCTGATTCATGCTCTAGGCGGGGAGCTCAAGCTTATTGCATTTTCAAACACGGTCTACACCTCTCAGGTGCCGAGTAACAGGACGGTGAAAACAGTGAGTTTGTGTTAGACGCGAATCGTGCTCTGATTCATGCTCTAGGCGGGGAGCTCAAGCTTATTGCATTTTCAAACACGGTCTACACCTCTCAGGTGCCGAGTAACAGGACGGTGAAAACAGTGAGTTTGTTTTAGACGCGATTCATGCTCTAGGCTGGGAGCGCAAGCTTATTGCTTTTTCAAACACGGTCTACACCTCTCAGGTGCCGAGTTACAGGACGGTGAAAACAATGAGTTTGTGTTAGACGCGAATCGTGCTCTGATTCATGCTCTAGGCTGGGAGCGAAAGCTTATTGCTGTTTCAAACACGGTCTACACCTCTCAGGTGCCGAGTTACAGGACGGTGAAAACAGTGAGTTTGTGTTAGACGCGAATCGTGCTCTGATTCACGCTCTAGGCTGGGAGCTCAAGCTTATTGCTTTTTCAAACACGGTCTACACCTCTCAGGTGCCGAGTTACAGGACGGTGAAAACAGTGAAAACATGCTCTAGGCTGGGAGCGAAAGCTTACTGCTTTTTCAAACACGGTCTACACCTCTCAGGTGCCGAGTTACAGGACGGTGAAAACAGTGAGTTTGTGTTAGACGCGAATCGTGCTCTGATTCACGCTCTAGGCTTGGAGCGAAAGCTTATTGCTTTTTCAAACACGGTCTACACCTCTCAGGTGCCGAGTTACAGGACGGTGAAAACAGTGAGTTTGTGTTAGACGCGAATCGTGCTCTGATTCATGCTTTAGGCTGGGAGCGCAAGCTTATTGCTTTTTCAAACACGGTCTACACCTCTCAGGTGCCGAGGTACAGGACGGTGAAAACAGTGAGTTTGTGTTAGACGCGAATCGTGCTCTGATTCATGCTCTAGGCGGGGAGCTCAAGCTTATTGCTTTTTCAAACACGGTCTACACCTCTCAGGTGCCGAGTTACAGGACGGTGAAAACAGTGAGTTTGTGTTAGACGCGAATCGTGCTCTGATTCATGCTCTAGGCTGGGAGCTTAAGCTTATTGCTTTTTCAAACACGGTCTACACCTCTCAGGTGCTCTGATTCACGCTCTAGGCTGGGAGCTCAAGCTTATTGCTTTTTCAAACACGGTCTACACCTCTCAGGTGCCGAGTTACAGGACGGTGAAAACAGTGAGTTTGTGTTAGACGCGAATCGTGCTCTGATTCATGCTCTAGGCTGGGAGCGCAAGCGTAATGCTTTTTCAAACACGGTCTACACCTCTCAGGTGCCGAGTTACAGGACAGTGAAAACAATGAGTTTGTGTTAGACGCGAATCGTGCTCTGACTCATGCTCTAGGCTGGGAGCTCAAGCTTATTGCTTTTTCAAACACGGTCTACACCTCTCAGGTGCCGAGTTACAGGACGGTGAAAACAGTGAGTTTGTGTTAGACGCGAATCGTGCTCTGTTTCATGCTTTAGGCTGGGAGCTCAAGCTTATTGCTTTTTCAAATAAGGGAGATTTCCATCTCCCTTATTTGCATATTACCCAGAGGAGCGTGCGTGGCCATTTGAGTCTCCTCACTTATTTATAGTATATAGTTGCTCTCCCTAAGGAGAAAAGAGCGTTTCTGACCCCTGTCCCAGGCCTCTCACTAGCAAAAGCCAGACTCCTACTGTACACTGATGATGGGCAATAACCCGGAAACAGCTGTAAGTGCATGGAGTCTGGCTTTGCTTTTGAATACCAGTCATTGTAAGAAGACTTGTATAAAAAGTCTCACTTTGACTCGAAGGAATGCTGCCTTTCAATAGGTGGCACTGTGGAGGATTTATTCCATCTCCCTTATTTGCATATTACCCAGAGGAGCGTGCGTGGCCATTTGAGTCTCCTCACTTATTTATAGTATATAGTTGCTCTCCCTAAGGAGAAAAGAGCGTTTCTGACCCCTGTCCCTGGCCTCTCACTAGCAAAAGCCAGACTCCTACTGTACACTGATGATGGGCAATAACCCGGAAACAGCTGTATGTACATGGGGTCTGGCTTTGCTTTTGATTCCCAGTCATTGTAGCAAGACTTGTATAAAAAGTCCCACTTTGACTCGAAGGAATGCTGCCTTTCAGTAGGTGGCACTGTGGAGGATTTATTCCATCTCCCTTATTTGCATATTACCCAGAGGAGCGTGCGTGGCCATTTGAGTCTCCTCACTTATTTATAGTATATAGTTGCTCTCCCTAAGGAGAAAAGAGCGTTTCTGACCCCTATTGCTTTTTCAAACACGGTCTACACCTCTCAGGTGCCGAGTTACAGGACGGTGAAAACAGTGAGTTTGTGTTAGACGTGAATCGTGCTCTGATTCATGCTCTAGGCTGGGAGCGCAAGCGTAATGCTTTTTCAAACACGGTCTACACCTCTCAGGTGCCGAGTTACAGGACGGTGAAAACAGTGAGTTTGTGTTAGACGCGAATCGTGCTCTGATTCACGCTCTAGGCTGGGAGCTCAAGCTTATTGCTTTTTCAAACACGGTCTACACCTCTCAGGTGCCGAGTTACAGGACGGTGAAAACAGTGAGTTTGTGTTAGACGCGAATCGTGCTCTGATTCATGCTCTAGGCTGGGAGCGCAAGCGTAATGCTTTTTCAAACACGGTCTACACCTCTCAGGTGCCGAGTTACAGGACAGTGAAAACAATGAGTTTGTGTTAGACGCGAATCGTGCTCTGATTCATGCTCTAGGCTGGGAGCGAAAGCTTATTGCTTTTTCAAACACGGTCTACACCTCTCAGGTGCCGAGTTACAGGACGGTGAAAACAGTGAGTTTGTGTTAGACGCGAATCGTGCTCTGTTTCATGCTTTAGGCTGGGAGCTCAAGCTTATTGCTTTTTCAAATAAGGGAGATTTCCATCTCCCTTATTTGCATATTACCCAGAGGAGCGTGCGTGGCCATTTGAGTCTCCTCACTTATTTATAGTATATAGTTGCTCTCCCTAAGGAGAAAAGAGCGTTTCTGACCCCTGTCCCAGGCCTCTCACTAGCAAAAGCCAGACTCCTACTGTACACTGATGATGGGCAATAACCCGGAAACAGCTGTAAGTGCATGGAGTCTGGCTTTGCTTTTGATTCCCAGTCATTGTAGCAAGACTTGTATAAAAAGTCCCACTTTGACTCGAAGGAATGCTGCCTTTCAGTAGGTGGCACTGTGGAGGATTTATTCCGTCTCCCTTATTTGCATATTACCCAGAGGAGCGTGCGTGGCCATTTGAGTCTCCTCACTTATTTATAGTATATAGTTGCTCTCCCTAAGGAGAAAAGAGCGTTTCTGACCCCTATTGCTTTTTCAAACACGGTCTACACCTCTCAGGTGCCGAGTTACAGGACGGTGAAAACAGTGAGTTTGTGTTAGACGCGAATCGTGCTCTGATTCACGCTCTAGGCTGGGAGCGCAAGCTTATTGCTTTTTCAAACACGGTCTACACCTCTCAGGTGCCGAGTTACAGGACGGTGAAAACAGTGAGTTTGTGTTAGACGCGAATCGTGCTCTGATTCATGCTCTAGGCTGGGAGCGAAAGCTTACTGCTTTTTCAAACACGGTCTACACCTCTCAGGTGCCGAGTTACAGGACGGTGAAAACAGTGAGTTTGTGTTAGACGCGAATCGTGCTCTGATTCACGCTCTAGGCTTGGAGCGAAAGCTTATTGCTTTTTCAAACACGGTCTACACCTCTCAGGTGCCGAGTTACAGGACGGTGAAAACAGTGAGTTTGTGTTAGACGCGAATCGTGCTCTGATTCATGCTTTAGGCTGGGAGCGCAAGCTTATTGCTTTTTCAAACACGGTCTACACCTCTCAGGTGCCGAGGTACAGGACGGTGAAAACAGTGAGTTTGTGTTAGACGCGAATCGTGCTCTGATTCATGCTCTAGGCGGGGAGCTCAAGCTTATTGCTTTTTCAAACACGGTCTACACCTCTCAGGTGCCGAGTTACAGGACGGTGAAAACAGTGAGTTTGTGTTAGACGCGAATCGTGCTCTGATTCATGCTCTAGGCTGGGAGCTTAAGCTTATTGCTTTTTCAAACACGGTCTACACCTCTCAGGTGCTCTGATTCACGCTCTAGGCTGGGAGCTCAAGCTTATTGCTTTTTCAAACACGGTCTACACCTCTCAGGTGCCGAGTTACAGGACGGTGAAAACAGTGAGTTTGTGTTAGACGCGAATCGTGCTCTGATTCATGCTCTAGGCTGGGAGCGCAAGCGTAATGCTTTTTCAAACACGGTCTACACCTCTCAGGTGCCGAGTTACAGGACAGTGAAAACAATGAGTTTGTGTTAGACGCGAATCGTGCTCTGATTCATGCTCTAGGCTGGGAGCTCAAGCTTATTGCTTTTTCAAACACGGTCTACACCTCTCAGGTGCCGAGTTACAGGACGGTGAAAACAGTGAGTTTGTGTTAGACGCGAATCGTGCTCTGTTTCATGCTTTAGGCTGGGAGCTCAAGCTTATTGCTTTTTCAAATAAGGGAGATTTCCATCTCCCTTATTTGCATATTACCCAGAGGAGCGTGCGTGGCCATTTGAGTCTCCTCACTTATTTATAGTATATAGTTGCTCTCCCTAAGGAGAAAAGAGCGTTTATGACCCCTGTCCCAGGCCTCTCACTAGCAAAAGCCAGACTCCTACTGTACACTGATGATGGGCAATAACCCGGAAACAGCTGTAAGTGCATGGAGTCTGGCTTTGCTTTTGAATACCAGTCATTGTAGGAAGACTTGTATAAAAAGTCTCACTTTGACTCGAAGGAATGCTGCCTTTCAATAGGTGGCACTGTGGAGGATTTATTCCATCTCCCTTATTTGCATATTACCCAGAGGAGCGTGCGTGGCCATTTGAGTCTCCTCACTTATTTATAGTATATAGTTGCTCTCCCTAAGGAGAAAAGAGCGTTTCTGACCCCTGTCCCTGGCCTCTCACTAGCAAAAGCCAGACTCCTACTGTACACTGATGATGGGCAATAACCCGGAAACAGCTGTATGTACATGGGGTCTGGCTTTGCTTTTGATTCCCAGTCATTGTAGCAAGACTTGTATAAAAAGTCCCACTTTGACTCGAAGGAATGCTGCCTTTCAGTAGGTGGCACTGTGGAGGATTTATTCCATCTCCCTTATTTGCATATTACCCAGAGGAGCGTGCGTGGCCATTTGAGTCTCCTCACTTATTTATAGTATATAGTTGCTCTCCCTAAGGAGAAAAGAGCGTTTCTGACCCCTATTGCTTTTTCAAACACGGTCTACACCTCTCAGGTGCCGAGTTACAGGACGGTGAAAACAGTGAGTTTGTGTTAGACGTGAATCGTGCTCTGATTCATGCTCTAGGCTGGGAGCACAAGCGTAATGCTTTTTCAAACACGGTCTACACCTCTCAGGTGCCGAGTTACAGGACGGTGAAAACAGTGAGTTTGTGTTAGACGCGAATCGTGCTCTGATTCATGCTCTAGGCGGGGAGCTCAAGCTTATTGCATTTTCAAACACGGTCTACACCTCTCAGGTGCCGAGTAACAGGACGGTGAAAACAGTGAGTTTGTTTTAGACGCGATTCATGCTCTAGGCTGGGAGCGCAAGCTTATTGCTTTTTCAAACACGGTCTACACCTCTCAGGTGCCGAGTTACAGGACGGTGAAAACAATGAGTTTGTGTTAGACGCGAATCGTGCTCTGATTCATGCTCTAGGCTGGGAGCGAAAGCTTATTGCTTTTTCAAACACGGTCTACACCTCTCAGGTGCCGAGTTACAGGACGGTGAAAACAGTGAGTTTGTGTTAGACGCGAATCGTGCTCTGATTCACGCTCTAGGCTGGGAGCTCAAGCTTATTGCTTTTTCAAACACGGTCTACACCTCTCAGGTGCCGAGTTACAGGACGGTGAAAACAGTGAGTTTGTGTTAGACGCGAATCGTGCTCTGATTCATGCTCTAGGCTGGGAGCGCAAGCGTAATGCTTTTTCAAACACGGTCTACACCTCTCAGGTGCCGAGTTACAGGACAGTGAAAACAATGAGTTTGTGTTAGACGCGAATCGTGCTCTGATTCATGCTCTAGGCTGGGAGCTCAAGCTTATTGCTTTTTCAAACACGGTCTACACCTCTCAGGTGCCGAGTTACAGGACGGTGAAAACAGTGAGTTTGTGTTAGACGCGAATCGTGCTCTGTTTCATGCTTTAGGCTGGGAGCTCAAGCTTATTGCTTTTTCAAATAAGGGAGATTTCCATCTCCCTTATTTGCATATTACCCAGAGGAGCGTGCGTGGCCATTTGAGTCTCCTCACTTATTTATAGTATATAGTTGCTCTCCCTAAGGAGAAAAGAGCGTTTCTGACCCCTGTCCCAGGCCTCTCACTAGCAAAAGCCAGACTCCTACTGTACACTGATGATGGGCAATAACCCGGAAACAGCTGTAAGTGCATGGAGTCTGGCTTTGCTTTTGAATACCAGTCATTGTAGGAAGACTTGTATAAAAAGTCTCACTTTGACTCGAAGGAATGCTGCCTTTCAATAGGTGGCACTGTGGAGGATTTATTCCATCTCCCTTATTTGCATATTACCCAGAGGAGCGTGCGTGGCCATTTGAGTCTCCTCACTTATTTATAGTATATAGTTGCTCTCCCTAAGGAGAAAAGAGCGTTTCTGACCCCTGTCCCTGGCCTCTCACTAGCAAAAGCCAGACTCCTACTGTACACTGATGATGGGCAATAACCCGGAAACAGCTGTATGTACATGGGGTCTGGCTTTGCTTTTGATTCCCAGTCATTGTAGCAAGACTTGTATAAAAAGTCCCACTTTGACTCGAAGGAATGCTGCCTTTCAGTAGGTGGCACTGTGGAGGATTTATTCCATCTCCCTTATTTGCATATTACCCAGAGGAGCGTGCGTGGCCATTTGAGTCTCCTCACTTATTTATAGTATATAGTTGCTCTCCCTAAGGAGAAAAGAGCGTTTCTGACCCCTATTGCTTTTTCAAACACGGTCTACACCTCTCAGGTGCCGAGTTACAGGACGGTGAAAACAGTGAGTTTGTGTTAGACGTGAATCGTGCTCTGATTCATGCTCTAGGCTGGGAGCACAAGCGTAATGCTTTTTCAAACACGGTCTACACCTCTCAGGTGCCGAGTTACAGGACGGTGAAAACAGTGAGTTTGTGTTAGACGCGAATCGTGCTCTGATTCATGCTCTAGGCGGGGAGCTCAAGCTTATTGCATTTTCAAACACGGTCTACACCTCTCAGGTGCCGAGTAACAGGACGGTGAAAACAGTGAGTTTGTTTTAGACGCGATTCATGCTCTAGGCTGGGAGCGCAAGCTTATTGCTTTTTCAAACACGGTCTACACCTCTCAGGTGCCGAGTTACAGGACGGTGAAAACAATGAGTTTGTGTTAGACGCGAATCGTGCTCTGATTCATGCTCTAGGCTGGGAGCGAAAGCTTATTGCTTTTTCAAACACGGTCTACACCTCTCAGGTGCCGAGTTACAGGACGGTGAAAACAGTGAGTTTGTGTTAGACGCGAATCGTGCTCTGATTCACGCTCTAGGCTGGGAGCTCAAGCTTATTGCTTTTTCAAACACGGTCTACACCTCTCAGGTGCCGAGTTACAGGACGGTGAAAACAGTGAGTTTGTGTTAGACGCGAATCGTGCTCTGATTCATGCTCTAGGCTGGGAGCGCAAGCGTAATGCTTTTTCAAACACGGTCTACACCTCTCAGGTGCCGAGTTACAGGACAGTGAAAACAATGAGTTTGTGTTAGACGCGAATCGTGCTCTGATTCATGCTCTAGGCTGGGAGCTCAAGCTTATTGCTTTTTCAAACACGGTCTACACCTCTCAGGTGCCGAGTTACAGGACGGTGAAAACAGTGAGTTTGTGTTAGACGCGAATCGTGCTCTGTTTCATGCTTTAGGCTGGGAGCTCAAGCTTATTGCTTTTTCAAATAAGGGAGATTTCCATCTGCCTTATTTGCATATTACCCAGAGGAGCGTGCGTGGCCATTTGAGTCTCCTCACTTATTTATAGTATATAGTTGCTCTCCCTAAGGAGAAAAGAGCGTTTCTGACCCCTGTCCCAGGCCTCTCACTAGCAAAAGCCAGACTCCTACTGTACACTGATGATGGGCAATAACCCGGAAACAGCTGTAAGTGCATGGAGTCTGGCTTTGCTTTTGAATACCAGTCATTGTAGGAAGACTTGTATAAAAAGTCTCACTTTGACTCGAAGGAATGCTGCCTTTCAATAGGTGGCACTGTGGAGGATTTATTCCATCTCCCTTATTTGCATATTACCCAGAGGAGCGTGCGTGGCCATTTGAGTCTCCTCACTTATTTATAGTATATAGTTGCTCTCCCTAAGGAGAAAAGAGCGTTTCTGACCCCTGTCCCTGGCCTCTCACTAGCAAAAGCCAGACTCCTACTGTACACTGATGATGGGCAATAACCCGGAAACAGCTGTATGTACATGGGGTCTGGCTTTGCTTTTGATTCCCAGTCATTGTAGCAAGACTTGTATAAAAAGTCCCACTTTGACTCGAAGGAATGCTGCCTTTCAGTAGGTGGCACTGTGGAGGATTTATTCCATCTCCCTTATTTGCATATTACCCAGAGGAGCGTGCGTGGCCATTTGAGTCTCCTCACTTATTTATAGTATATAGTTGCTCTCCCTAAGGAGAAAAGAGCGTTTCTGACCCCTATTGCTTTTTCAAACACGGTCTACACCTCTCAGGTGCCGAGTTACAGGACGGTGAAAACAGTGAGTTTGTGTTAGACGTGAATCGTGCTCTGATTCATGCTCTAGGCTGGGAGCACAAGCGTAATGCTTTTTCAAACACGGTCTACACCTCTCAGGTGCCGAGTTACAGGACGGTGAAAACAGTGAGTTTGTGTTAGACGCGAATCGTGCTCTGATTCATGCTCTAGGCGGGGAGCTCAAGCTTATTGCATTTTCAAACACGGTCTACACCTCTCAGGTGCCGAGTAACAGGACGGTGAAAACAGTGAGTTTGTTTTAGACGCGATTCATGCTCTAGGCTGGGAGCGCAAGCTTATTGCTTTTTCAAACACGGTCTACACCTCTCAGGTGCCGAGTTACAGGACGGTGAAAACAATGAGTTTGTGTTAGACGCGAATCGTGCTCTGATTCATGCTCTAGGCTGGGAGCGAAAGCTTATTGCTTTTTCAAACACGGTCTACACCTCTCAGGTGCCGAGTTACAGGACGGTGAAAACAGTGAGTTTGTGTTAGACGCGAATCGTGCTCTGATTCACGCTCTAGGCTGGGAGCTCAAGCTTATTGCTTTTTCAAACACGGTCTACACCTCTCAGGTGCCGAGTTACAGGACGGTGAAAACAGTGAGTTTGTGTTAGACGCGAATCGTGCTCTGATTCATGCTCTAGGCTGGGAGCGCAAGCGTAATGCTTTTTCAAACACGGTCTACACCTCTCAGGTGCCGAGTTACAGGACAGTGAAAACAATGAGTTTGTGTTAGACGCGAATCGTGCTCTGATTCATGCTCTAGGCTGGGAGCTCAAGCTTATTGCTTTTTCAAACACGGTCTACACCTCTCAGGTGCCGAGTTACAGGACGGTGAAAACAGTGAGTTTGTGTTAGACGCGAATCGTGCTCTGTTTCATGCTTTAGGCTGGGAGCTCAAGCTTATTGCTTTTTCAAATAAGGGAGATTTCCATCTCCCTTATTTGCATATTACCCAGAGGAGCGTGCGTGGCCATTTGAGTCTCCTCACTTATTTATAGTATATAGTTGTTCTCCCTAAGGAGAAAAGAGCGTTTCTGACCCCTGTCCCTGGCCTCACACTAGCAAAAGCCAGACTCCTACTGTACACTGATGATGGGCAATAACCCGGAAACAGCTGTATGTACATGGGGTCTGGCTTTGCTTTTGATTCCCAGTCATTGTAGCAAGACTTGTATAAAAAGTCCCACTTTGACTCGAAGGAATGCTGCCTTTCAGTAGGTGGCACTGTGGAGGATTTATTCCATCTCCCTTATTTGCATATTACCCAGAGGAGCGTGCGTGGCCATTTGAGTCTCCTCACTTATTTATAGTATATAGTTGCTCTCCCTAAGGAGAAAAGAGCGTTTCTGACCCCTATTGCTTTTTCAAACACGGTCTACACCTCTCAGGTGCCGAGTTACAGGACGGTGAAAACAGTGAGTTTGTGTTAGACGTGAATCGTGCTCTGATTCATGCTCTAGGCTGGGAGCGCAAGCGTAATGCTTTTTCAAACACGGTCTACACCTCTCAGGTGCCGAGTTACAGGACGGTGAAAACAGTGAGTTTGTGTTAGACGTGAATCGTGCTCTGATTCATGCTTTAACCTTATTGCTTTTTCAAACACGGTCTACACCTCTCAGGTGCCGAGTTACAGGACGGTGAAAACAGTGAGTTTGTGTTAGACGCGAATCGTGCTCTGATTCATGCTCTAGGCTGGGAGCGCAAGCGTAATGCTTTTTCAAACACGGTCTACACCTCTCAGGTGCCGAGTTACAGGACAGTGAAAACAATGAGTTTGTGTTAGACGCGAATCGTGCTCTGATTCATGCTCTAGGCTGGGAGCGAAAGCTTACTGCTTTTTCAAACACGGTCTACACCTCTCAGGTGCCGAGTTACAGGACGGTGAAAACAGTGAGTTTGTGTTAGACGCGAATCGTGCTCTGATTCACGCTCTAGGCTTGGAGCGAAAGCTTATTGCTTTTTCAAACACGGTCTACACCTCTCAGGTGCCGAGTTACAGGACGGTGAAAACAGTGAGTTTGTGTTAGACGCGAATCGTGCTCTGATTCATGCTTTAGGCTGGGAGCGCAAGCTTATTGCTTTTTCAAACACGGTCTACACCTCTCAGGTGCCGAGGTACAGGACGGTGAAAACAATGAGTTTGTGTTAGACGCGAATCGTGCTCTGATTCATGCTCTAGGCGGGGAGCTCAAGCTTATTGCTTTTTCAAACACGGTCTACACCTCTCAGGTGCCGAGTTACAGGACGGTGAAAACAGTGAGTTTGTGTTAGACGTGCTCTGATTCATGCTCTAGGCTGGGAGCTCAAGCTTATTGCTTTTTCAAACACGGTCTACACCTCTCAGGTGCTCTGATTCACGCTCTAGGCTGGGAGCTAAAGCTTATTGCTTTTTCAAATAAGGGAGATTTCCATCTCCCTTATTTGCATATTACCCAGAGGAGCGTGCGTGGCCATTTGAGTCTCCTCACTTATTTATAGTATATAGTTGCTCTCCCTAAGGAGAAAAGAGCGTTTCTGACCCCTGTCCCAGGCCTCTCACTAGCAAAAGCCAGACTCCTACTGTACACTGATGATGGGCAATAACCCGGAAACAGCTGTAAGTGCATGGAGTCTGGCTTTGCTTTTGAATACCAGTCATTGTAAGAAGACTTGTATAAAAAGTCTCACTTTGACTCGAAGGAATGCTGCCTTTCTATTGAGTCTCCTCACATTGTGGAGGATTTATTCCATCTCCCTTATTTGCATATTACCCAGAGGAGCGTGCGTGGCCATTTGAGTCTCCTCACTTATTTATAGTGTATAGTTGCTCTCCCTAAGGAGAAAAGAGCGTTTCTGACCCCTGTCCCTGGCCTCACACTAGCAAAAGCCAGACTCCTACTGTACACTGATGATGGGCAATAACCCGGAAACAGCTGTATGTACATGGGGTCTGGCTTTGCTTTTGATTCCCAGTCATTGTAGCAAGACTTGTATAAAAAGTCCCACTTTGACTCGAAGGAATGATGCCTTTCAGTAGGTGGCACTGTGGAGGATTTATTCCATCTCCCTTATTTGCATATTACCCAGAGCGTGCGTGGCCATTTGAGTCTCCTCACTTATTTATAGTATATAGTTGCTCTCCCTAAGGAGAAAAGAGCGTTTCTGACCCCTATTGCTTTTTCAAACACGGTCTACACCTCTCAGGTGCCGAGTTACAGGACGGTGAAAACAGTGAGTTTGTGTTAGACGTGAATCGTGCTCTGATTCATGCTTTAACCTTATTGCTTTTTCAAACACGGTCTACACCTCTCAGGTGCCGAGTTACAGGACGGTGAAAACAGTGAGTTTGTGTTAGACGTGAATCGTGCTCTGATTCATGCTCTAGGCTGGGAGCGCAAGCGTAATGCTTTTTCAAACACGGTCTACACCTCTCAGGTGCCGAGTTACAGAACGGTGAAAACAGTGAGTTTGTGTTAGACGCGAATCGTGCTGGGATTTATGCTCTAGGCTGGGAGCGCAAGCGTAATGCTTTTTCAAACACGGTCTACACCTCTCAGGTGCCGAGTTACAGGACGGTGAAAACAGTGAGTTTGTGTTAGACGCGAATCGTGCTCTGATTCATGCTCTAGGCGGGGAGCTCAAGCTTATTGCATTTTCAAACACGGTCTACACCTCTCAGGTGCCGAGTAACAGGACGGTGAAAACAGTGAGTTTGTGTTAGACGCGATTCATGCTCTAGGCTGGGAGCGCAAGCTTATTGCTTTTTCAAACACGGTCTACACCTCTCAGGTGCCGAGTTACAGGACGGTGAAAACAGTGAGTTTGTGTTAGACGCGAATCGTGCTCTGATTCATGCTCTAGGCTGGGAGCGAAAGCTTATTGCTTTTTCAAACACGGTCTACACCTCTCAGGTGCCGAGTTACAGGACGGTGAAAACAGTGAGTTTGTGTTAGACGCGAATCGTGCTCTGATTCACGCTCTAGGCTGGGAGCTCAAGCTTATTGCTTTTTCAAACACGGTCTACACCTCTCAGGTGCCGAGTTACAGGACGGTGAAAACAGTGAGTTTGTGTTAGACGCGAATCGTGCTCTGATTCATGCTCTAGGCTGGGAGCGCAAGCGTAATGCTTTTTCAAACACGGTCTACACCTCTCAGGTGCCGAGTTACAGGACAGTGAAAACAATGAGTTTGTGTTAGACGCGAATCGTGCTCTGATTCATGCTCTAGGCTGGGAGCTCAAGCTTGTTGCTTTTTCAAACACGGTCTACACCTCTCAGGTGCCGAGTTACAGGACGGTGAAAACAGTGAGTTTGTGTTAGACGCGAATCGTGCTCTGTTTCATGCTTTAGGCTGGGAGCTCAAGCTTATTGCTTTTTCAAATAAGGGAGATTTCCATCTCCCTTATTTGCATATTACCCAGAGGAGCGTGCGTGGCCATTTGAGTCTCCTCACTTATTTATAGTATATAGTTGCTCTCCCTAAGGAGAAAAGAGCGTTTCTGACCCCTGTCCCAGGCCTCTCACTAGCAAAAGCCAGACTCCTACTGTACACTGATGATGGGCAATAACCCGGAAACAGCTGTAAGTGCATGGAGTCTGGCTTTGCTTTTGAATACCAGTCATTGTAAGAAGACTTGTATAAAAAGTCTCACTTTGACTCGAAGGAATGCTGCCTTTCAATAGGTGGCACTATGGAGGATTTATTCCATCTCCCTTATTTGCATATTACCCAGAGGAGCGTGCGTGGCCATTTGAGTCTCCTCACTTATTTATAGTATATAGTTGCTCTCCCTAAGGAGAAAAGAGCGTTTCTGACCCCTGTCCCTGGCCTCTCACTAGCAAAAGCCAGACTCCTACTGTACACTGATGATGGGCAATAACCCGGAAACAGCTGTATGTACATGGGGTCTGGCTTTGCTTTTGATTCCCAGTCATTGTAGCAAGACTTGTATAAAAAGTCCCACTTTGACTCGAAGGAATGCTGCCTTTCAGTAGGTGGCACTGTGGAGGATTTATTCCATCTCCCTTATTTGCATATTACCCAGAGGAGCGTGCGTGGCCATTTGAGTCTCCTCACTTATTTATAGTATATAGTTGCTCTCCCTAAGGAGAAAAGAGCGTTTCTGACCCCTATTGCTTTTTCAAACACGGTCTACACCTCTCAGGTGCCGAGTTACAGGACGGTGAAAACAGTGAGTTTGTGTTAGACGCGAATCGTGCTCTGATTCACGCTCTAGGCTGGGAGCGCAAGCTTATTGCTTTTTCAAACACGGTCTACACCTCTCAGGTGCCGAGTTACAGGACGGTGAAAACAGTGAGTTTGTGTTAGACGCGAATCGTGCTCTGATTCACGCTCTAAGCTGGGAGCGCAAGCTTATTGCTTTTTCAAACACGGTCTACACCTCTCAGGTGCCGAGTTACAGGACGGTGAAAACAGTGAGTTTGTGTTAGACGCGAATCGTGCTCTGATTCATGCTCTAGGCTGGGAGCGAAAGCTTACTGCTTTTTCAAACACGGTCTACACCTCTCAGGTGCCGAGTTACAGGACGGTGAAAACAGTGAGTTTGTGTTAGACGCGAATCGTGCTCTGATTCACGCTCTAGGCTTGGAGCGAAAGCTTATTGCTTTTTCAAACACGGTCTACACCTCTCAGGTGCCGAGTTACAGGACGGTGAAAACAGTGAGTTTGTGTTAGACGCGAATCGTGCTCTGATTCACGCTCTAGGCTGGGAGCTCAAGCTTATTGCTTTTTCAAACACGGTCTACACCTCTCAGGTGCCGAGTTACAGGACGGTGAAAACAGTGAGTTTGTGTTAGACGCGAATCGTGCTCTGATTCATGCTCTAGGCTGGGAGCGCAAGCGTAATGCTTTTTCAAACACGGTCTACACCTCTCAGGTGCCGAGTTACAGGACAGTGAAAACAATGAGTTTGTGTTAGACGCGAATCGTGCTCTGATTCATGCTCTAGGCTGGGAGCGAAAGCTTATTGCTTTTTCAAACACGGTCTACACCTCTCAGGTGCCGAGTTACAGGACGGTGAAAACAGTGAGTTTGTGTTAGACGCGAATCGTGCTCTGTTTCATGCTTTTTCCTGGGAGCTCAAGCTTATTGCTTTTTCAAATAAGGGAGATTTCCATCTCCCTTATTTGCATATTACCCAGAGGAGCGTGCGTGGCCATTTGAGTCTCCTCACTTATTTATAGTATATAGTTGCTCTCCCTAAGGAGAAAAGAGCGTTTCTGACCCCTGTCCCAGGCCTCTCACTAGCAAAAGCCAGACTCCTACTGTACACTGATGATGGGCAATAACCCGGAAACAGTTGTAAGTGCATGGAGTCTGGCTTTGCTTTTGAATACCAGTCATTGTAAGAAGACTTGTATAAAAAGTCTCACTTTGACTCGAAGGAATGCTGCCTTTCAATAGGTGGCACTGTGGAGGATTTATTCCATCTCCCTTATTTGCATATTACCCAGAGGAGCGTGCGTGGCCATTTGAGTCTCCTCACTTATTTATAGTATATAGTTGCTCTCCCTAAGGAGAAAAGAGCGTTTCTGACCCCTGTCCCTGGCCTCTCACTAGCAAAAGCCAGACTCCTACTGTACACTGATGATGGGCAATAACCCGGAAACAGCTGTATGTACATGGGGTCTGGCTTTGCTTTTGATTCCCAGTCATTGTAGCAAGACTTGTATAAAAAGTCCCACTTTGACTCGAAGGAATGCTGCCTTTCAGTAGGTGGCACTGTGGAGGATTTATTCCATCTCCCTTATTTGCATATTACCCAGAGGAGCGTGCGTGGCCATTTGAGTCTCCTCACTTATTTATAGTATATAGTTGCTCTCCCTAAGGAGAAAAGAGCGTTTCTGACCCCTATTGCTTTTTCAAACACGGTCTACACCTCTCAGGTGCCGAGTTACAGGACGGTGAAAACAGTGAGTTTGTGTTAGACGCGAATCATGCTCTGATTCACGCTCTAGGCTGGGAGCGCAAGCTTATTGCTTTTTCAAACACGGTCTACACCTCTCAGGTGCCGAGTTACAGGACGGTGAAAACAGTGAGTTTGTGTTAGACGCGAATCGTGCTCTGATTCACGCTCTAGGCTGGGAGCGCAAGCTTATTGCTTTTTCAAACACGGTCTACACCTCTCAGGTGCCGAGTTACAGGACGGTGAAAACAGTGAGTTTGTGTTAGACGCGAATCGTGCTCTGATTCATGCTCTAGGCTGGGAGCGAAAGCTTACTGCTTTTTCAAACACGGTCTACACCTCTCAGGTGCCGAGTTACAGGACGGTGAAAACAGTGAGTTTGTGTTAGACGCGAATCGTGCTCTGATTCACGCTCTAGGCTTGGAGCGAAAGCTTATTGCTTTTTCAAACACGGTCTACACCTCTCAGGTGCCGAGTTACAGGACGGTGAAAACAGTGAGTTTGTGTTAGACGCGAATCGTGCTCTGATTCATGCTTTAGGCTGGGAGCGCAAGCTTATTGCTTTTTCAAACACGGTCTACACCTCTCAGGTGCCGAGGTACAGGACGGTGAAAACAGTGAGTTTGTGTTAGACGCGAATCGTGCTCTGATTCATGCTCTAGGCGGGGAGCTCAAGCTTATTGCTTTTTCAAACACGGTCTACACCTCTCAGGTGCCGAGTTACAGGACGGTGAAAACAGTGAGTTTGTGTTAGACGCGAATCGTGCTCTGATTCATGCTCTAGGCTGGGAGCTTAAGCTTATTGCTTTTTCAAACACGGTCTACACCTCTCAGGTGCTCTGATTCACGCTCTAGGCTGGGAGCTCAAGCTTATTGCTTTTTCAAACACGGTCTACACCTCTCAGGTGCCGAGTTACAGGACGGTGAAAACAGTGAGTTTGTGTTAGACGCGAATCGTGCTCTGATTCATGCTCTAGGCTGGGAGCGCAAGCGTAATGCTTTTTCAAACACGGTCTACACCTCTCAGGTGCCGAGTTACAGGACAGTGAAAACAATGAGTTTGTGTTAGACGCGAATCGTGCTCTGATTCATGCTCTAGGCTGGGAGCGAAAGCTTATTGCTTTTTCAAACACGGTCTACACCTCTCAGGTGCCGAGTTACAGGACGGTGAAAACAGTGAGTTTGTGTTAGACGCGAATCGTGCTCTGTTTCATGCTTTAGGCTGGGAGCTCAAGCTTATTGCTTTTTCAAATAAGGGAGATTTCCATCTCCCTTATTTGCATATTACCCAGAGGAGCGTGCGTGGCCATTTGAGTCTCCTCACTTATTTATAGTATATAGTTGCTCTCCCTAAGGAGAAAAGAGCGTTTCTGACCCCTGTCCCAGGCCTCTCACTAGCAAAAGCCAGACTCCTACTGTACACTGATGATGGGCAATAACCCGGAAACAGCTGTAAGTGCATGGAGTCTGGCTTTGCTTTTGAATACCAGTCATTGTAAGAAGACTTGTATAAAAAGTCTCACTTTGACTCGAAGGAATGCTGCCTTTCAATAGGTGGCACTGTGGAGGATTTATTCCATCTCCCTTATTTGCATATTACCCAGAGGAGCGTGCGTGGCCATTTGAGTCTCCTCACTTATTTATAGTATATAGTTGCTCTCCCTAAGGAGAAAAGAGCGTTTCTGACCCCTGTCCCTGGCCTCTCACTAGCAAAAGCCAGACTCCTACTGTACACTGATGATGGGCAATAACCCGGAAACAGCTGTATGTACATGGGGTCTGGCTTTGCTTTTGATTCCCAGTCATTGTAGCAAGACTTGTATAAAAAGTCCCACTTTGACTCGAAGGAATGCTGCCTTTCAGTAGGTGGCACTGTGGAGGATTTATTCCATCTCCCTTATTTGCATATTACCCAGAGGAGCGTGCGTGGCCATTTGAGTCTCCTCACTTATTTATAGTATATAGTTGCTCTCCCTAAGGAGAAAAGAGCGTTTCTGACCCCTGTCCCTGGCCTCTCACTAGCAAAAGCCAGACTCCTACTGTACACTGATGATGGGCAATAACCCGGAAACAGCTGTATGTACATGGGGTCTGGCTTTGCTTTTGATTCCCAGTCATTGTAGCAAGACTTGTATAAAAAGTCCCACTTTGACTCGAAGGAATGCTGCCTTTCAGTAGGTGGCACTGTGGAGGATTTATTCCATCTCCCTTATTTGCATATTACCCAGAGGAGCGTGCGTGGCCATTTGAGTCTCCTCACTTATTTATAGTATATAGTTGCTCTCCCTAAGGAGAAAAGAGCGTTTCTGACCCCTATTGCTTTTTCAAACACGGTCTACACCTCTCAGGTGCCGAGTTACAGGACGGTGAAAACAGTGAGTTTGTGTTAGACGCGAATCGTGCTCTGATTCACGCTCTAGGCTGGGAGCGCAAGCTTATTGCTTTTTCAAACACGGTCTACACCTCTCAGGTGCCGAGTTACAGGACGGTGAAAACAGTGAGTTTGTGTTAGACGCGAATCGTGCTCTGATTCACGCTCTAGGCTGGGAGCGCAAGCTTATTGCTTTTTCAAACACGGTCTACACCTCTCAGGTGCCGAGTTACAGGACGGTGAAAACAGTGAGTTTGTGTTAGACGCGAATCGTGCTCTGATTCATGCTCTAGGCTGGGAGCGAAAGCTTACTGCTTTTTCAAACACGGTCTACACCTCTCAGGTGCCGAGTTACAGGACGGTGAAAACAGTGAGTTTGTGTTAGACGCGAATCGTGCTCTGATTCACGCTCTAGGCTTGGAGCGAAAGCTTATTGCTTTTTCAAACACGGTCTACACCTCTCAGGTGCCGAGTTACAGGACGGTGAAAACAGTGAGTTTGTGTTAGACGCGAATCGTGCTCTGATTCATGCTTTAGGCTGGGAGCGCAAGCTTATTGCTTTTTCAAACACGGTCTACACCTCTCAGGTGCCGAGGTACAGGACGGTGAAAACAGTGAGTTTGTGTTAGACGCGAATCGTGCTCTGATTCATGCTCTAGGCGGGGAGCTCAAGCTTATTGCTTTTTCAAACACGGTCTACACCTCTCAGGTGCCGAGTTACAGGACGGTGAAAACAGTGAGTTTGTGTTAGACGCGAATCGTGCTCTGATTCATGCTCTAGGCTGGGAGCTTAAGCTTATTGCTTTTTCAAACACGGTCTACACCTCTCAGGTGCTCTGATTCACGCTCTAGGCTGGGAGCTCAAGCTTATTGCTTTTTCAAACACGGTCTACACCTCTCAGGTGCCGAGTTACAGGACGGTGAAAACAGTGAGTTTGTGTTAGACGCGAATCGTGCTCTGATTCATGCTCTAGGCTGGGAGCGCAAGCGTAATGCTTTTTCAAACACGGTCTACACCTCTCAGGTGCCGAGTTACAGGACGGTGAAAACAGTGAGTTTGTGTTAGACGCGAATCGTGCTCTGTTTCATGCTTTAGGCTGGGAGCTCAAGCTTATTGCTTTTTCAAATAAGGGAGATTTCCATCTCCCTTATTTGCATATTACCCAGAGGAGCGTGCGTGGCCATTTGAGTCTCCTCACTTATTTATAGTATATAGTTGCTCTCCCTAAGGAGAAAAGAGCGTTTCTGACCCCTGTCCCAGGCCTCTCACTAGCAAAAGCCAGACTCCTACTGTACACTGATGATGGGCAATAACCCGGAAACAGCTGTAAGTGCATGGAGTCTGGCTTTGCTTTTGAATACCAGTCATTGTAAGAAGACTTGTATAAAAAGTCTCACTTTGACTCGAAGGAATGCTGCCTTTCAATAGGTGGCACTGTGGAGGATTTATTCCATCTCCCTTATTTGCATATTACCCAGAGGAGCGTGCGTGGCCATTTGAGTCTCCTCACTTATTTATAGTATATAGTTGCTCTCCCTAAGGAGAAAAGAGCGTTTCTGACCCCTGTCCCTGGCCTCTCACTAGCAAAAGCCAGACTCCTACTGTACACTGATGATGGGCAATAACCCGGAAACAGCTGTATGTACATGGGGTCTGGCTTTGCTTTTGATTCCCAGTCATTGTAGCAAGACTTGTATAAAAAGTCCCACTTTGACTCGAAGGAATGCTGCCTTTCAGTAGGTGGCACTGTGGAGGATTTATTCCATCTCCCTTATTTGCATATTACCCAGAGGAGCGTGCGTGGCCATTTGAGTCTCCTCACTTATTTATAGTATATAGTTGCTCTCCCTAAGGAGAAAAGAGCGTTTCTGACCCCTATTGCTTTTTCAAACACGGTCTACACCTCTCAGGTGCCGAGTTACAGGACGGTGAAAACAGTGAGTTTGTGTTAGACGTGAATCGTGCTCTGATTCATGCTCTAGGCTGGGAGCGCAAGCGTAATGCTTTTTCAAACACGGTCTACACCTCTCAGGTGCCGAGTTACAGGACGGTGAAAACAGTGAGTTTGTGTTAGACGCGAATCGTGCTCTGATTCATGCTCTAGGCGGGGAGCTCAAGCTTATTGCATTTTCAAACACGGTCTACACCTCTCAGGTGCCGAGTAACAGGACGGTGAAAACAGTGAGTTTGTGTTAGACGCGAATCGTGCTCTGATTCATGCTCTAGGCGGGGAGCTCAAGCTTATTGCATTTTCAAACACGGTCTACACCTCTCAGGTGCCGAGTAACAGGACGGTGAAAACAGTGAGTTTGTTTTAGACGCGATTCATGCTCTAGGCTGGGAGCGCAAGCTTATTGCTTTTTCAAACACGGTCTACACCTCTCAGGTGCCGAGTTACAGGACGGTGAAAACAATGAGTTTGTGTTAGACGCGAATCGTGCTCTGATTCATGCTCTAGGCTGGGAGCGAAAGCTTATTGCTGTTTCAAACACGGTCTACACCTCTCAGGTGCCGAGTTACAGGACGGTGAAAACAGTGAGTTTGTGTTAGACGCGAATCGTGCTCTGATTCACGCTCTAGGCTGGGAGCTCAAGCTTATTGCTTTTTCAAACACGGTCTACACCTCTCAGGTGCCGAGTTACAGGACGGTGAAAACAGTGAAAACATGCTCTAGGCTGGGAGCGAAAGCTTACTGCTTTTTCAAACACGGTCTACACCTCTCAGGTGCCGAGTTACAGGACGGTGAAAACAGTGAGTTTGTGTTAGACGCGAATCGTGCTCTGATTCACGCTCTAGGCTTGGAGCGAAAGCTTATTGCTTTTTCAAACACGGTCTACACCTCTCAGGTGCCGAGTTACAGGACGGTGAAAACAGTGAGTTTGTGTTAGACGCGAATCGTGCTCTGATTCATGCTTTAGGCTGGGAGCGCAAGCTTATTGCTTTTTCAAACACGGTCTACACCTCTCAGGTGCCGAGGTACAGGACGGTGAAAACAGTGAGTTTGTGTTAGACGCGAATCGTGCTCTGATTCATGCTCTAGGCGGGGAGCTCAAGCTTATTGCTTTTTCAAACACGGTCTACACCTCTCAGGTGCCGAGTTACAGGACGGTGAAAACAGTGAGTTTGTGTTAGACGCGAATCGTGCTCTGATTCATGCTCTAGGCTGGGAGCTTAAGCTTATTGCTTTTTCAAACACGGTCTACACCTCTCAGGTGCTCTGATTCACGCTCTAGGCTGGGAGCTCAAGCTTATTGCTTTTTCAAACACGGTCTACACCTCTCAGGTGCCGAGTTACAGGACGGTGAAAACAGTGAGTTTGTGTTAGACGCGAATCGTGCTCTGATTCATGCTCTAGGCTGGGAGCGCAAGCGTAATGCTTTTTCAAACACGGTCTACACCTCTCAGGTGCCGAGTTACAGGACAGTGAAAACAATGAGTTTGTGTTAGACGCGAATCGTGCTCTGACTCATGCTCTAGGCTGGGAGCTCAAGCTTATTGCTTTTTCAAACACGGTCTACACCTCTCAGGTGCCGAGTTACAGGACGGTGAAAACAGTGAGTTTGTGTTAGACGCGAATCGTGCTCTGTTTCATGCTTTAGGCTGGGAGCTCAAGCTTATTGCTTTTTCAAATAAGGGAGATTTCCATCTCCCTTATTTGCATATTACCCAGAGGAGCGTGCGTGGCCATTTGAGTCTCCTCACTTATTTATAGTATATAGTTGCTCTCCCTAAGGAGAAAAGAGCGTTTCTGACCCCTGTCCCAGGCCTCTCACTAGCAAAAGCCAGACTCCTACTGTACACTGATGATGGGCAATAACCCGGAAACAGCTGTAAGTGCATGGAGTCTGGCTTTGCTTTTGAATACCAGTCATTGTAAGAAGACTTGTATAAAAAGTCTCACTTTGACTCGAAGGAATGCTGCCTTTCAATAGGTGGCACTGTGGAGGATTTATTCCATCTCCCTTATTTGCATATTACCCAGAGGAGCGTGCGTGGCCATTTGAGTCTCCTCACTTATTTATAGTATATAGTTGCTCTCCCTAAGGAGAAAAGAGCGTTTCTGACCCCTGTCCCTGGCCTCTCACTAGCAAAAGCCAGACTCCTACTGTACACTGATGATGGGCAATAACCCGGAAACAGCTGTATGTACATGGGGTCTGGCTTTGCTTTTGATTCCCAGTCATTGTAGCAAGACTTGTATAAAAAGTCCCACTTTGACTCGAAGGAATGCTGCCTTTCAGTAGGTGGCACTGTGGAGGATTTATTCCATCTCCCTTATTTGCATATTACCCAGAGGAGCGTGCGTGGCCATTTGAGTCTCCTCACTTATTTATAGTATATAGTTGCTCTCCCTAAGGAGAAAAGAGCGTTTCTGACCCCTATTGCTTTTTCAAACACGGTCTACACCTCTCAGGTGCCGAGTTACAGGACGGTGAAAACAGTGAGTTTGTGTTAGACGTGAATCGTGCTCTGATTCATGCTCTAGGCTGGGAGCGCAAGCGTAATGCTTTTTCAAACACGGTCTACACCTCTCAGGTGCCGAGTTACAGGACGGTGAAAACAGTGAGTTTGTGTTAGACGCGAATCGTGCTCTGATTCATGCTCTAGGCGGGGAGCTCAAGCTTATTGCATTTTCAAACACGGTCTACACCTCTCAGGTGCCGAGTAACAGGACGGTGAAAACAGTGAGTTTGTTTTAGACGCGATTCATGCTCTAGGCTGGGAGCGCAAGCTTATTGCTTTTTCAAACACGGTCTACACCTCTCAGGTGCCGAGTTACAGGACGGTGAAAACAATGAGTTTGTGTTAGACGCGAATCGTGCTCTGATTCATGCTCTAGGCTGGGAGCGAAAGCTTATTGCTTTTTCAAACACGGTCTACACCTCTCAGGTGCCGAGTTACAGGACGGTGAAAACAGTGAGTTTGTGTTAGACGCGAATCGTGTTCTGATTCACGCTCTAGGCTGGGAGCTCAAGCTTATTGCTTTTTCAAACACGGTCTACACCTCTCAGGTGCCGAGTTACAGGACGGTGAAAACAGTGAGTTTGTGTTAGACGCGAATCGTGCTCTGATTCATGCTCTAGGCTGGGAGCGCAAGCGTAATGCTTTTTCAAACACGGTTTACACCTCTCAGGTGCCGAGTTACAGGACAGTGAAAACAATGAGTTTGTGTTAGACGCGAATCGTGCTCTGATTCATGCTCTAGGCTGGGAGCTCAAGCTTATTGCTTTTTCAAACACGGTCTACACCTCTCAGGTGCCGAGTTACAGGACGGTGAAAACAGTGAGTTTGTGTTAGACGCGAATCGTGCTCTGTTTCATGCTTTAGGCTGGGAGCTCAAGCTTATTGCTTTTTCAAATAAGGGAGATTTCCATCTCCCTTATTTGCATATTACCCAGAGGAGCCTGCGTGGCCATTTGAGTCTCCTCACTTATTTATAGTATATAGTTGTTCTCCCTAAGGAGAAAAGAGCGTTTCTGACCCCTGTCCCAGGCCTCTCACTAGCAAAAGCCAGACTCCTACTGTACACTGATGATGGGCAATAACCCGGAAACAGCTGTAAGTGCATGGAGTCTGGCTTTGCTTTTGAATACCAGTCATTGTAAGAAGACTTGTATAAAAAGTCTCACTTTGACTCGAAGGAATGCTGCCTTTCAATACGTGGCACTGTGGAGGATTTATTCCATCTCCCTTATTTGCATATTACCCAGAGGAGCGTGCGTGGCCATTTGAGTCTCCTCACCTATTTATAGTATATAGTTGCTCTCCCTAAGGAGAAAAGAGCGTTTCTGACCCCTGTCCCTGGCCTCACACTAGCAAAAGCCAGACTCCTACTGTACACTGATGATGGGCAATAACCCGGAAACAGCTGTATGTACATGGGGTCTGGCTTTGCTTTTGATTCCCAGTCATTGTAGCAAGACTTGTATAAAAAGTCCCACTTTGACTCGAAGGAATGCTGCCTTTCAGTAGGTGGCACTGTGGAGGATTTATTCCATCTCCCTTATTTGCATATTACCCAGAGGAGCGTGCGTGGCCATTTGAGTCTCCTCACTTATTTATAGTATATAGTTGCTCTCCCTAAGGAGAAAAGAGCGTTTCTGACCCCTATTGCTTTTTCAAACATGGTCTACACCTCTCAGGTGCCGAGTTACAGGACGGTGAAAACAGTGAGTTTGTGTTAGACGCGAATCGTGCTCTGATTCACGCTCTAGGCTGGGAGCGCAAGCTTATTGCTTTTTCAAACACGGTCTACACCTCTCAGGTGCCGAGTTACAGGACGGTGAAAACAGTGAGTTTGTGTTAGACGCGAATCGTGCTCTGATTCATGCTCTAGGCTGGGAGCGAAAGCTTACTGCTTTTTCAAACACGGTCTACACCTCTCAGGTGCCGAGTTACAGGACGGTGAAAACAGTGAGTTTGTGTTAGACGCGAATCGTGCTCTGATTCACGCTCTAGGCTTGGAGCGAAAGCTTATTGCTTTTTCAAACACGGTCTACACCTCTCAGGTGCCGAGTTACAGGACGGTGAAAACAGTGAGTTTGTGTTAGACGCGAATCGTGCTCTGATTCATGCTTTAGGCTGGGAGCGCAAGCTTATTGCTTTTTCAAACACGGTCTACACCTCTCAGGTGCCGAGGTACAGGACGGTGAAAACAGTGAGTTTGTGTTAGACGCGAATCGTGCTCTGATTCATGCTCTAGGCGGGGAGCTCAAGCTTATTGCTTTTTCAAACACGGTCTACACCTCTCAGGTGCCGAGTTACAGGACGGTGAAAACAGTGAGTTTGTGTTAGACGCGAATCGTGCTCTGATTCATGCTCTAGGCTGGGAGCTTAAGCTTATTGCTTTTTCAAACACGGTCTACACCTCTCAGGTGCTCTGATTCACGCTCTAGGCTGGGAGCTCAAGCTTATTGCTTTTTCAAACACGGTCTACACCTCTCAGGTGCCGAGTTACAGGACGGTGAAAACAGTGAGTTTGTGTTAGACGCGAATCGTGCTCTGATTCATGCTCTAGGCTGGGAGCGCAAGCGTAATGCTTTTTCAAACACGGTCTACACCTCTCAGGTGCCGAGTTACAGGACAGTGAAAACAATGAGTTTGTGTTAGACGCGAATCGTGCTCTGATTCATGCTCTAGGCTGGGAGCGAAAGCTTATTGCTTTTTCAAACACGGTCTACACCTCTCAGGTGCCGAGTTACAGGACGGTGAAAACAGTGAGTTTGTGTTAGACGCGAATCGTGCTCTGTTTCATGCTTTAGGCTGGGAGCTCAAGCTTATTGCTTTTTCAAATAAGGGAGATTTCCATCTCCCTTATTTGCATATTACCCAGAGGATCGTGCGTGGCCATTTGAGTCTCCTCACTTATTTATAGTATATAGTTGCTCTCCCTAAGGAGAAAAGAGCGTTTCTGACCCCTGTCCCAGGCCTCTCACTAGCAAAAGCCAGACTCCTACTGTACACTGATGATGGGCAATAACCCGGAAACAGCTGTAAGTGCATGGAGTCTGGCTTTGCTTTTGAATACCAGTCATTGTAAGAAGACTTGTATAAAAAGTCTCACTTTGACTCGAAGGAATGCTGCCTTTCAATAGGTGGCACTGTGGAGGATTTATTCCATCTCCCTTATTTGCATATTACCCAGAGGAGCGTGCGTGGCCATTTGAGTCTCCTCACTTATTTATAGTATATAGTTGCTCTCCCTAAGGAGAAAAGAGCGTTTCTGACCCCTGTCCCTGGCCTCTCACTAGCAAAAGCCAGACTCCTACTGTACACTGATGATGGGCAATAACCCGGAAACAGCTGTATGTACATGGGGACTGGCTTTGCTTTTGATTCCCAGTCATTGTAGCAAGACTTGTATAAAAAGTCCCACTTTGACTCGAAGGAATGCTGCCTTTCAGTAGGTGGCACTGTGGAGGATTTATTCCATCTCCCTTATTTGCATATTACCCAGAGGAGCGTGCGTGGCCATTTGAGTCTCCTCACTTATTTATAGTATATAGTTGCTCTCCCTAAGGAGAAAAGAGCGTTTCTGACCCCTATTGCTTTTTCAAACACGGTCTACACCTCTCAGGTGCCGAGTTACAGGACGGTGAAAACAGTGAGTTTGTGTTAGACGCGAATCGTGCTCTGATTCACGCTCTAGGCTGCGAGCGCAAGCTTATTGCTTTTTCAAACACGGTCTACACCTCTCAGGTGCCGAGTTACAGGACGGTGAAAACAGTGAGTTTGTGTTAGACGCGAATCGTGCTCTGATTCACGCTCTAGGCTGGGAGCGCAAGCTTATTGCTTTTTCAAACACGGTCTACACCTCTCAGGTGCCGAGTTACAGGACGGTGAAAACAGTGAGTTTGTGTTAGACGCGAATCGTGCTCTGATTCATGCTCTAGGCTGGGAGCGAAAGCTTACTGCTTTTTCAAACACGGTCTACACCTCTCAGGTGCCGAGTTACAGGACGGTGAAAACAGTGAGTTTGTGTTAGACGCGAATCGTGCTCTGATTCACGCTCTAGGCTTGGAGCGAAAGCTTATTGCTTTTTCAAACACGGTCTACACCTCTCAGGTGCCGAGTTACAGGACGGTGAAAACAGTGAGTTTGTGTTAGACGCGAATCGTGCTCTGATTCATGCTTTAGGCTGGGAGCGCAAGCTTATTGCTTTTTCAAACACGGTCTACACCTCTCAGGTGCCGAGGTACAGGACGGTGAAAACAGTGAGTTTGTGTTAGACGCGAATCGTGCTCTGATTCATGCTCTAGGCGGGGAGCTCAAGCTTATTGCTTTTTCAAACACGGTCTACACCTCTCAGGTGCCGAGTTACAGGACGGTGAAAACAGTGAGTTTGTGTTAGACGCGAATCGTGCTCTGATTCATGCTCTAGGCTGGGAGCTTAAGCTTATTGCTTTTTCAAACACGGTCTACACCTCTCAGGTGCTCTGATTCACGCTCTAGGCTGGGAGCTCAAGCTTATTGCTTTTTCAAACACGGTCTACACCTCTCAGGTGCCGAGTTACAGGACGGTGAAAACAGTGAGTTTGTGTTAGACGCGAATCGTGCTCTGATTCATGCTCTAGGCTGGGAGCGCAAGCGTAATGCTTTTTCAAACACGGTCTACACCTCTCAGGTGCCGAGTTACAGGACAGTGAAAACAATGAGTTTGTGTTAGACGCGAATCGTGCTCTGATTCATGCTCTAGGCTGGGAGCGAAAGCTTATTGCTTTTTCAAACACGGTCTACACCTCTCAGGTGCCGAGTTACAGGACGGTGAAAACAGTGAGTTTGTGTTAGACGCGAATCGTGCTCTGTTTCATGCTTTAGGCTGGGAGCTCAAGCTTATTGCTTTTTCAAATAAGGGAGATTTCCATCTCCCTTATTTGCATATTACCCAGAGGAGCGTGCGTGGCCATTTGAGTCTCCTCACTTATTTATAGTATATAGTTGCTCTCCCTAAGGAGAAAAGAGCGTTTCTGACCCCTGTCCCAGGCCTCTCACTAGCAAAAGCCAGACTCCTACTGTACACTGATGATGGGCAATAACCCGGAAACAGCTGTAAGTGCATGGAGTCTGGCTTTGCTTTTGAATACCAGTCATTGTAAGAAGACTTGTATAAAAAGTCTCACTTTGACTCGAAGGAATGCTGCCTTTCAATAGGTGGCACTGTGGAGGATTTATTCCATCTCCCTTATTTGCATATTACCCAGAGGAGCGTGCGTGGCCATTTGAGTCTCCTCACTTATTTATAGTATATAGTTGCTCTCCCTAAGGAGAAAAGAGCGTTTCTGACCCCTGTCCCTGGCCTCTCACTAGCAAAAGCCAGACTCCTACTGTACACTGATGATGGGCAATAACCCGGAAACAGCTGTATGTACATGGGGTCTGGCTTTGCTTTTGATTCCCAGTCATTGTAGCAAGACTTGTATAAAAAGTCCCACTTTGACTCGAAGGAATGCTGCCTTTCAGTAGGTGGCACTGTGGAGGATTTATTCCATCTCCCTTATTTGCATATTACCCAGAGGAGCGTGCGTGGCCATTTGAGTCTCCTCACTTATTTATAGTATATAGTTGCTCTCCCTAAGGAGAAAAGAGCGTTTCTGACCCCTATTGCTTTTTCAAACACGGTCTACACCTCTCAGGTGCCGAGTTACAGGACGGTGAAAACAGTGAGTTTGTGTTAGACGTGAATCGTGCTCTGATTCATGCTCTAGGCTGGGAGCGCAAGCGTAATGCTTTTTCAAACACGGTCTACACCTCTCAGGTGCCGAGTTACAGGACGGTGAAAACAGTGAGTTTGTGTTAGACGCGAATCGTGCTCTGATTCATGCTCTAGGCGGGGAGCTCAAGCTTATTGCATTTTCAAACACGGTCTACACCTCTCAGGTGCCGAGTAACAGGACGGTGAAAACAGTGAGTTTGTGTTAGACGCGAATCGTGCTCTGATTCATGCTCTAGGCGGGGAGCTCAAGCTTATTGCATTTTCAAACACGGTCTACACCTCTCAGGTGCCGAGTAACAGGACGGTGAAAACAGTGAGTTTGTTTTAGACGCGATTCATGCTCTAGGCTGGGAGCGCAAGCTTATTGCTTTTTCAAACACGGTCTACACCTCTCAGGTGCCGAGTTACAGGACGGTGAAAACAATGAGTTTGTGTTAGACGCGAATCGTGCTCTGATTCATGCTCTAGGCTGGGAGCGAAAGCTTATTGCTTTTTCAAACACGGTCTACACCTCTCAGGTGCCGAGTTACAGGACGGTGAAAACAGTGAGTTTGTGTTAGACGCGAATCGTGCTCTGATTCACGCTCTAGGCTGGGAGCTCAAGCTTATTGCTTTTTCAAACACGGTCTACACCTCTCAGGTGCCGAGTTACAGGACGGTGAAAACAGTGAAAACATGCTCTAGGCTGGGAGCGAAAGCTTACTGCTTTTTCAAACACGGTCTACACCTCTCAGGTGCCGAGTTACAGGACGGTGAAAACAGTGAGTTTGTGTTAGACGCGAATCGTGCTCTGATTCACGCTCTAGGCTTGGAGCGAAAGCTTATTGCTTTTTCAAACACGGTCTACACCTCTCAGGTGCCGAGTTACAGGACGGTGAAAACAGTGAGTTTGTGTTAGACGCGAATCGTGCTCTGATTCATGCTTTAGGCTGGGAGCGCAAGCTTATTGCTTTTTCAAACACGGTCTACACCTCTCAGGTGCCGAGGTACAGGACGGTGAAAACAGTGAGTTTGTGTTAGACGCGAATCGTGCTCTGATTCATGCTCTAGGCGGGGAGCTCAAGCTTATTGCTTTTTCAAACACGGTCTACACCTCTCAGGTGCCGAGTTACAGGACGGTGAAAACAGTGAGTTTGTGTTAGACGCGAATCGTGCTCTGATTCATGCTCTAGGCTGGGAGCTTAAGCTTATTGCTTTTTCAAACACGGTCTACACCTCTCAGGTGCTCTGATTCACGCTCTAGGCTGGGAGCTCAAGCTTATTGCTTTTTCAAACACGGTCTACACCTCTCAGGTGCCGAGTTACAGGACGGTGAAAACAGTGAGTTTGTGTTAGACGCGAATCGTGCTCTGATTCATGCTCTAGGCTGGGAGCGCAAGCGTAATGCTTTTTCAAACACGGTCTACACCTCTCAGGTGCCGAGTTACAGGACAGTGAAAACAATGAGTTTGTGTTAGACGCGAATCGTGCTCTGACTCATGCTCTAGGCTGGGAGCTCAAGCTTATTGCTTTTTCAAACACGGTCTACACCTCTCAGGTGCCGAGTTACAGGACGGTGAAAACAGTGAGTTTGTGTTAGACGCGAATCGTGCTCTGTTTCATGCTTTAGGCTGGGAGCTCAAGCTTATTGCTTTTTCAAATAAGGGAGATTTCCATCTCCCTTATTTGCATATTACCCAGAGGAGCGTGCGTGGCCATTTGAGTCTCCTCACTTATTTATAGTATATAGTTGCTCTCCCTAAGGAGAAAAGAGCGTTTCTGACCCCTGTCCCAGGCCTCTCACTAGCAAAAGCCAGACTCCTACTGTACACTGATGATGGGCAATAACCCGGAAACAGCTGTAAGTGCATGGAGTCTGGCTTTGCTTTTGAATACCAGTCATTGTAAGAAGACTTGTATAAAAAGTCTCACTTTGACTCGAAGGAATGCTGCCTTTCAATAGGTGGCACTGTGGAGGATTTATTCCATCTCCCTTATTTGCATATTACCCAGAGGAGCGTGCGTGGCCATTTGAGTCTCCTCACTTATTTATAGTATATAGTTGCTCTCCCTAAGGAGAAAAGAGCGTTTCTGACCCCTGTCCCTGGCCTCTCACTAGCAAAAGCCAGACTCCTACTGTACACTGATGATGGGCAATAACCCGGAAACAGCTGTATGTACATGGGGTCTGGCTTTGCTTTTGATTCCCAGTCATTGTAGCAAGACTTGTATAAAAAGTCCCACTTTGACTCGAAGGAATGCTGCCTTTCAGTAGGTGGCACTGTGGAGGATTTATTCCATCTCCCTTATTTGCATATTACCCAGAGGAGCGTGCGTGGCCATTTGAGTCTCCTCACTTATTTATAGTATATAGTTGCTCTCCCTAAGGAGAAAAGAGCGTTTCTGACCCCTATTGCTTTTTCAAACACGGTCTACACCTCTCAGGTGCCGAGTTACAGGACGGTGAAAACAGTGAGTTTGTGTTAGACGTGAATCGTGCTCTGATTCATGCTCTAGGCTGGGAGCGCAAGCGTAATGCTTTTTCAAACACGGTCTACACCTCTCAGGTGCCGAGTTACAGGACGGTGAAAACAGTGAGTTTGTGTTAGACGCGAATCGTGCTCTGATTCATGCTCTAGGCGGGGAGCTCAAGCTTATTGCATTTTCAAACACGGTCTACACCTCTCAGGTGCCGAGTAACAGGACGGTGAAAACAGTGAGTTTGTTTTAGACGCGATTCATGCTCTAGGCTGGGAGCGCAAGCTTATTGCTTTTTCAAACACGGTCTACACCTCTCAGGTGCCGAGTTACAGGACGGTGAAAACAATGAGTTTGTGTTAGACGCGAATCGTGCTCTGATTCATGCTCTAGGCTGGGAGCGAAAGCTTATTGCTTTTTCAAACACGGTCTACACCTCTCAGGTGCCGAGTTACAGGACGGTGAAAACAGTGAGTTTGTGTTAGACGCGAATCGTGTTCTGATTCACGCTCTAGGCTGGGAGCTCAAGCTTATTGCTTTTTCAAACACGGTCTACACCTCTCAGGTGCCGAGTTACAGGACGGTGAAAACAGTGAGTTTGTGTTAGACGCGAATCGTGCTCTGATTCATGCTCTAGGCTGGGAGCGCAAGCGTAATGCTTTTTCAAACACGGTTTACACCTCTCAGGTGCCGAGTTACAGGACGGTGAAAACAGTGAGTTTGTGTTAGACGCGAATCGTGTTCTGATTCACGCTCTAGGCTGGGAGCTCAAGCTTATTGCTTTTTCAAACACGGTCTACACCTCTCAGGTGCCGAGTTACAGGACGGTGAAAACAGTGAGTTTGTGTTAGACGCGAATCGTGCTCTGATTCATGCTCTAGGCTGGGAGCGCAAGCGTAATGCTTTTTCAAACACGGTTTACACCTCTCAGGTGCCGAGTTACAGGACAGTGAAAACAATGAGTTTGTGTTAGACGCGAATCGTGCTCTGATTCATGCTCTAGGCTGGGAGCTCAAGCTTATTGCTTTTTCAAACACGGTCTACACCTCTCAGGTGCCGAGTTACAGGACGGTGAAAACAGTGAGTTTGTGTTAGACGCGAATCGTGCTCTGTTTCATGCTTTAGGCTGGGAGCTCAAGCTTATTGCTTTTTCAAATAAGGGAGATTTCCATCTCCCTTATTTGCATATTACCCAGAGGAGCGTGCGTGGCCATTTGAGTCTCCTCACTTATTTATAGTATATAGTTGCTCTCCCTAAGGAGAAAAGAGCGTTTCTGACCCCTGTCCCAGGCCTCTCACTAGCAAAAGCCAGACTCCTACTGTACACTGATGATGGGCAATAACCCGGAAACAGCTGTAAGTGCATGGAGTCTGGCTTTGCTTTTGAATACCAGTCATTGTAAGAAGACTTGTATAAAAAGTCTCACTTTGACTCGAAGGAATGCTGCCTTTCAATAGGTGGCACTGTGGAGGATTTATTCCATCTCCCTTATTTGCATATTACCCAGAGGAGCGTGCGTGGCCATTTGAGTCTCCTCACTTATTTATAGTATATAGTTGCTCTCCCTAAGGAGAAAAGAGCGTTTCTGACCCCTGTCCCTGGCCTCTCACTAGCAAAAGCCAGACTCCTACTGTACACTGATGATGGGCAATAACCCGGAAACAGCTGTATGTACATGGGGTCTGGCTTTGCTTTTGATTCCCAGTCATTGTAGCAAGACTTGTATAAAAAGTCCCACTTTGACTCGAAGGAATGCTGCCTTTCAGTAGGTGGCACTGTGGAGGATTTATTCCATCTCCCTTATTTGCATATTACCCAGAGGAGCGTGCGTGGCCATTTGAGTCTCCTCACTTATTTATAGTATATAGTTGCTCTCCCTAAGGAGAAAAGAGCGTTTCTGACCCCTATTGCTTTTTCAAACACGGTCTACACCTCTCAGGTGCCGAGTTACAGGACGGTGAAAACAGTGAGTTTGTGTTAGACGTGAATCGTGCTCTGATTCATGCTCTAGGCTGGGAGCGCAAGCGTAATGCTTTTTCAAACACGGTCTACACCTCTCAGGTGCCGAGTTACAGGACGGTGAAAACAGTGAGTTTGTGTTAGACGCGAATCGTGCTCTGATTCATGCTCTAGGCGGGGAGCTCAAGCTTATTGCATTTTCAAACACGGTCTACACCTCTCAGGTGCCGAGTAACAGGACGGTGAAAACAGTGAGTTTGTTTTAGACGCGATTCATGCTCTAGGCTGGGAGCGCAAGCTTATTGCTTTTTCAAACACGGTCTACACCTCTCAGGTGCCGAGTTACAGGACGGTGAAAACAATGAGTTTGTGTTAGACGCGAATCGTGCTCTGATTCATGCTCTAGGCTGGGAGCGAAAGCTTATTGCTTTTTCAAACACGGTCTACACCTCTCAGGTGCCGAGTTACAGGACGGTGAAAACAGTGAGTTTGTGTTAGACGCGAATCGTGTTCTGATTCACGCTCTAGGCTGGGAGCTCAAGCTTATTGCTTTTTCAAACACGGTCTACACCTCTCAGGTGCCGAGTTACAGGACGGTGAAAACAGTGAGTTTGTGTTAGACGCGAATCGTGCTCTGATTCATGCTCTAGGCTGGGAGCGCAAGCGTAATGCTTTTTCAAACACGGTTTACACCTCTCAGGTGCCGAGTTACAGGACGGTGAAAACAGTGAGTTTGTGTTAGACGCGAATCGTGTTCTGATTCACGCTCTAGGCTGGGAGCTCAAGCTTATTGCTTTTTCAAACACGGTCTACACCTCTCAGGTGCCGAGTTACAGGACGGTGAAAACAGTGAGTTTGTGTTAGACGCGAATCGTGCTCTGATTCATGCTCTAGGCTGGGAGCGCAAGCGTAATGCTTTTTCAAACACGGTTTACACCTCTCAGGTGCCGAGTTACAGGACAGTGAAAACAATGAGTTTGTGTTAGACGCGAATCGTGCTCTGATTCATGCTCTAGGCTGGGAGCTCAAGCTTATTGCTTTTTCAAACACGGTCTACACCTCTCAGGTGCCGAGTTACAGGACGGTGAAAACAGTGAGTTTGTGTTAGACGCGAATCGTGCTCTGTTTCATGCTTTAGGCTGGGAGCTCAAGCTTATTGCTTTTTCAAATAAGGGAGATTTCCATCTCCCTTATTTGCATATTACCCAGAGGAGCGTGCGTGGCCATTTGAGTCTCCTCACTTATTTATAGTATATAGTTGTTCTCCCTAAGGAGAAAAGAGCGTTTCTGACCCCTGTCCCAGGCCTCTCACTAGCAAAAGCCAGACTCCTACTGTACACTGATGATGGGCAATAACCCGGAAACAGCTGTAAGTGCATGGAGTCTGGCTTTGCTTTTGAATACCAGTCATTGTAAGAAGACTTGTATAAAAAGTCTCACTTTGACTCGAAGGAATGCTGCCTTTCAATACGTGGCACTGTGGAGGATTTATTCCATCTCCCTTATTTGCATATTACCCAGAGGAGCGTGCGTGGCCATTTGAGTCTCCTCACCTATTTATAGTATATAGTTGCTCTCCCTAAGGAGAAAAGAGCGTTTCTGACCCCTGTCCCTGGCCTCACACTAGCAAAAGCCAGACTCCTACTGTACACTGATGATGGGCAATAACCCGGAAACAGCTGTATGTACATGGGGTCTGGCTTTGCTTTTGATTCCCAGTCATTGTAGCAAGACTTGTATAAAAAGTCCCACTTTGACTCGAAGGAATGCTGCCTTTCAGTAGGTGGCACTGTGGAGGATTTATTCCATCTCCCTTATTTGCATATTACCCAGAGGAGCGTGCGTGGCCATTTGAGTCTCCTCACTTATTTATAGTATATAGTTGCTCTCCCTAAGGAGAAAAGAGCGTTTCTGACCCCTATTGCTTTTTCAAACACGGTCTACACCTCTCAGGTGCCGAGTTACAGGACGGTGAAAACAGTGAGTTTGTGTTAGACGTGAATCGTGCTCTGATTCATGCTCTAGGCTGGGAGCGCAAGCGTAATGCTTTTTCAAACACGGTCTACACCTCTCAGGTGCCGAGTTACAGGACGGTGAAAACAGTGAGTTTGTGTTAGACGCGAATCGTGCTCTGATTCACGCTCTAGGCTGGGAGCTCAAGCTTATTGCTTTTTCAAACACGGTCTACACCTCTCAGGTGCCGAGTTACAGGACGGTGAAAACAGTGAGTTTGTGTTAGACGCGAATCGTGCTCTGTTTCATGCTTTAGGCTGGGAGCTCAAGCTTATTGCTTTTTCAAATAAGGGAGATTTCCATCTCCCTTATTTGCATATTACCCAGAGGAGCGTGCGTGGCCATTTGAGTCTCCTCACTTATTTATAGTATATAGTTGCTCTCCCTAAGGAGAAAAGAGCGTTTCTGACCCCTGTCCCAGGCCTCTCACTAGCAAAAGCCAGACTCCTACTGTACACTGATGATGGGCAATAACCCGGAAACAGCTGTAAGTGCATGGAGTCTGGCTTTGCTTTTGAATACCAGTCATTGTAAGAAGACTTGTATAAAAAGTCTCACTTTGACTCGAAGGAATGCTGCCTTTCAATAGGTGGCACTGTGGAGGATTTATTCCATCTCCCTTATTTGCATATTACCCAGAGGAGCGTGCGTGGCCATTTGAGTCTCCTCACTTATTTATAGTATATAGTTGCTCTCCCTAAGGAGAAAAGAGCGTTTCTGACCCCTGTCCCTGGCCTCTCACTAGCAAAAGCCAGACTCCTACTGTACACTGATGATGGGCAATAACCCGGAAACAGCTGTAAGTGCATGGAGTCTGGCTTTGCTTTTGAATACCAGTCATTGTAAGAAGACTTGTATAAAAAGTCTCACTTTGACTCGAAGGAATGCTGCCTTTCAATAGGTGGCACTGTGGAGGATTTATTCCATCTCCCTTATTTGCATATTACCCAGAGGAGCGTGCGTGGCCATTTGAGTCTCCTCACTTATTTATAGTATATAGTTGCTCTCCCTAAGGAGAAAAGAGCGTTTCTGACCCCTGTCCCTGGCCTCTCACTAGCAAAAGCCAGACTCCTACTGTACACTGATGATGGGCAATAACCCGGAAACAGCTGTATGTACATGGGGTCTGGCTTTGCTTTTGATTCCCAGTCATTGTAGCAAGACTTGTATAAAAAGTCCCACTTTGACTCGAAGGAATGCTGCCTTTCAGTAGGTGGCACTGTGGAGGATTTATTCCATCTCCCTTTTTTGCATATTACCCAGAGGAGCGTGCGTGGCCATTTGAGTCTCCTCACTTATTTATAGTATATAGTTGCTCTCCCTAAGGAGAAAAGAGCGTTTCTGACCCCTATTGCTTTTTCAAACATGGTCTACACCTCTCAGGTGCCGAGTTACAGGACGGTGAAAACAGTGAGTTTGTGTTAGACGCGAATCGTGCTCTGATTCACGCTCTAGGCTGGGAGCGCAAGCTTATTGCTTTTTCAAACACGGTCTACACCTCTCAGGTGCCGAGTTACAGGACGGTGAAAACAGTGAGTTTGTGTTAGACGCGAATCGTGCTCTGATTCATGCTCTAGGCTGGGAGCGAAAGCTTACTGCTTTTTCAAACACGGTCTACACCTCTCAGGTGCCGAGTTACAGGACGGTGAAAACAGTGAGTTTGTGTTAGACGCGAATCGTGCTCTGATTCACGCTCTAGGCTTGGAGCGAAAGCTTATTGCTTTTTCAAACACGGTCTACACCTCTCAGGTGCCGAGTTACAGGACGGTGAAAACAGTGAGTTTGTGTTAGACGCGAATCGTGCTCTGATTCATGCTTTAGGCTGGGAGCGCAAGCTTATTGCTTTTTCAAACACGGTCTACACCTCTCAGGTGCCGAGGTACAGGACGGTGAAAACAGTGAGTTTGTGTTAGACGCGAATCGTGCTCTGATTCATGCTCTAGGCGGGGAGCTCAAGCTTATTGCTTTTTCAAACACGGTCTACACCTCTCAGGTGCCGAGTTACAGGACGGTGAAAACAGTGAGTTTGTGTTAGACGCGAATCGTGCTCTGATTCATGCTCTAGGCTGGGAGCTTAAGCTTATTGCTTTTTCAAACACGGTCTACACCTCTCAGGTGCTCTGATTCACGCTCTAGGCTGGGAGCTCAAGCTTATTGCTTTTTCAAACACGGTCTACACCTCTCAGGTGCCGAGTTACAGGACGGTGAAAACAGTGAGTTTGTGTTAGACGCGAATCGTGCTCTGATTCATGCTCTAGGCTGGGAGCGCAAGCGTAATGCTTTTTCAAACACGGTCTACACCTCTCAGGTGCCGAGTTACAGGACAGTGAAAACAATGAGTTTGTGTTAGACGCGAATCGTGCTCTGATTCATGCTCTAGGCTGGGAGCTCAAGCTTATTGCTTTTTCAAACACGGTCTACACCTCTCAGGTGCCGAGTTACAGGACGGTGAAAACCGTGAGTTTGTGTTAGACGCGAATCGTGCTCTGTTTCATGCTTTAGGCTGGGAGCTCAAGCTTATTGCTTTTTCAAATAAGGGAGATTTCCATCTCCCTTATTTGCATATTACCCAGAGGAGCGTGCGTGGCCATTTGAGTCTCCTCACTTATTTATAGTATATAGTTGCTCTCCCTAAGGAGAAAAGAGCGTTTCTGACCCCTGTCCCAGGCCTCTCACTAGCAAAAGCCAGACTCCTACTGTACACTGATGATGGGCAATAACCCGGAAACAGCTGTAAGTGCATGGAGTCTGGCTTTGCTTTTGAATACCAGTCATTGTAAGAAGACTTGTATAAAAAGTCTCACTTTGACTCGAAGGAATGCTGCCTTTCAATAGGTGGCACTGTGGAGGATTTATTCCATCTCCCTTATTTGCATATTACCCAGAGGAGCGTGCGTGGCCATTTGAGTCTCCTCACTTATTTATAGTATATAGTTGCTCTCCCTAAGGAGAAAAGAGCGTTTCTGACCCCTGTCCCTGGCCTCTCACTAGCAAAAGCCAGACTCCTACTGTACACTGATGATGGGCAATAACCCGGAAACAGCTGTATGTACATGGGGTCTGGCTTTGCTTTTGATTCCCAGTCATTGTAGCAAGACTTGTATAAAAAGTCCCACTTTGACTCGAAGGAATGCTGCCTTTCAGTAGGTGGCACTGTGGAGGATTTATTCCATCTCCCTTATTTGCATATTACCCAGAGGAGCGTGCGTGGCCATTTGAGTCTCCTCACTTATTTATAGTATATAGTTGCTCTCCCTAAGGAGAAAAGAGCGTTTCTGACCCCTATTGCTTTTTCAAACACGGTCTACACCTCTCAGGTGCCGAGTTACAGGACGGTGAAAACAGTGAGTTTGTGTTAGACGTGAATCGTGCTCTGATTCATGCTCTAGGCTGGGAGCACAAGCGTAATGCTTTTTCAAACACGGTCTACACCTCTCAGGTGCCGAGTTACAGGACGGTGAAAACAGTGAGTTTGTGTTAGACGCGAATCGTGCTCTGATTCATGCTCTAGGCGGGGAGCTCAAGCTTATTGCATTTTCAAACACGGTCTACACCTCTCAGGTGCCGAGTAACAGGACGGTGAAAACAGTGAGTTTGTTTTAGACGCGATTCATGCTCTAGGCTGGGAGCGCAAGCTTATTGCTTTTTCAAACACGGTCTACACCTCTCAGGTGCCGAGTTACAGGAGGGTGAAAACAATGAGTTTGTGTTAGACGCGAATCGTGCTCTGATTCATGCTCTAGGCTGGGAGCGAAAGCTTATTGCCTTTTCAAACACGGTCTACACCTCTCAGGTGCCGAGTTACAGGACGGTGAAAACAGTGAGTTTGTGTTAGACGCGAATCGTGTTTTGATTCACGCTCTAGACTGGGAGCTCAAGCTTATTGCTTTTTCAAACACGGTCTACACCTCTCAGGTGCCGAGTTACAGGACGGTGAAAACAGTGAGTTTGTGTTAGACGCGAATCGTGCTCTGATTCATGCTCTAGGCTGGGAGCGCAAGCGTAATGCTTTTTCAAACACGGTCTACACCTCTCAGGTGCCGAGTTACAGGACAGTGAAAACAATGAGTTTGTGTTAGACGCGAATCGTGCTCTGATTCATGCTCTAGGCTGGGAGCTCAAGCTTATTGCTTTTTCAAACACGGTCTACACCTCTCAGGTGCCGAGTTACAGGACGGTGAAAACAGTGAGTTTGTGTTAGACGCGAATCGTGCTCTGTTTCATGCTTTAGGCTGGGAGCTCAAGCTTATTGCTTTTTCAAATAAGGGAGATTTCCATCTCCCTTATTTGCATATTACCCAGAGGAGCGTGCGTGGCCATTTGAGTCTCCTCACTTATTTATAGTATATAGTTGTTCTCCCTAAGGAGAAAAGAGCGTTTCTGACCCCTGTCCCAGGCCTCTCACTAGCAAAAGCCAGACTCCTACTGTACACTGATGATGGGCAATAACCCGGAAACAGCTGTAAGTGCATGGAGTCTGGCTTTGCTTTTGAATACCAGTCATTGTAAGAAGACTTGTATAAAAAGTCTCACTTTGACTCGAAGGAATGCTGCCTTTCAATACGTGGCACTGTGGAGGATTTATTCCATCTCCCTTATTTGCATATTACCCAGAGGAGCGTGCGTGGCCATTTGAGTCTCCTCACTTATTTATAGTATATAGTTGCTCTCCCTAAGGAGAAAAGAGCGTTTCTGACCCCTGTCCCTGGCCTCACACTAGCAAAAGCCAGACTCCTACTGTACACTGATGATGGGCAATAACCCGGAAACAGCTGTATGTACATGGGGTCTGGCTTTGCTTTTGATTCCCAGTCATTGTAGCAAGACTTGTATAAAAAGTCCCACTTTGACTCGAAGGAATGCTGCCTTTCAGTAGGTGGCACTGTGGAGGATTTATTCCATCTCCCTTATTTGCATATTACCCAGAGGAGCGTGCGTGGCCATTTGAGTCTCCTCACTTATTTATAGTATATAGTTGCTCTCCCTAAGGAGAAAAGAGCGTTTCTGACCCCTATTGCTTTTTCAAACACGGTCTACACCTCTCAGGTGCCGAGTTACAGGACGGTGAAAACAGTGAGTTTGTGTTAGACGTGAATCGTGCTCTGATTCATGCTCTAGGCTGGGAGCGCAAGCGTAATGCTTTTTCAAACACGGTCTACACCTCTCAGGTGCCGAGTTACAGGACGGTGAAAACAGTGAGTTTGTGTTAGACGCGAATCGTGCTCTGATTCACGCTCTAGGCTGGGAGCTCAAGCTTATTGCTTTTTCAAACACGGTCTACACCTCTCAGGTGCCGAGTTACAGGACGGTGAAAACAGTGAGTTTGTGTTAGACGCGAATCGTGCTCTGATTCATGCTCTAGGCTGGGAGCGCAAGCGTAATGCTTTTTCAAACACGGTCTACACCTCTCAGGTGCCGAGTTACAGGACAGTGAAAACAATGAGTTTGTGTTAGACGCGAATCGTGCTCTGATTCATGCTCTAGGCTGGGAGCGAAAGCTTATTGCTTTTTCAAACACGGTCTACACCTCTCAGGTGCCGAGTTACAGGACGGTGAAAACAGTGAGTTTGTGTTAGACGCGAATCGTGCTCTGTTTCATGCTTTAGGCTGGGAGCTCAAGCTTATTGCTTTTTCAAATAAGGGAGATTTCCATCTCCCTTATTTGCATATTACCCAGAGGAGCGTGCGTGGCCATTTGAGTCTCCTCACTTATTTATAGTATATAGTTGCTCTCCCTAAGGAGAAAAGAGCGTTTCTGACCCCTGTCCCAGGCCTCTCACTAGCAAAAGCCAGACTCCTACTGTACACTGATGATGGGCAATAACCCGGAAACAGCTGTAAGTGCATGGAGTCTGGCTTTGCTTTTGAATACCAGTCATTGTAAGAAGACTTGTATAAAAAGTCTCACTTTGACTCGAAGGAATGCTGCCTTTCAATAGGTGGCACTGTGGAGGATTTATTCCATCTCCCTTATTTGCATATTACCCAGAGGAGCGTGCGTGGCCATTTGAGTCTCCTCACTTATTTATAGTATATAGTTGCTCTCCCTAAGGAGAAAAGAGCGTTTCTGACCCCTGTCCCTGGCCTCTCACTAGCAAAAGCCAGACTCCTACTGTACACTGATGATGGGCAATAACCCGGAAACAGCTGTATGTACATGGGGTCTGGCTTTGCTTTTGATTCCCAGTCATTGTAGCAAGACTTGTATAAAAAGTCCCACTTTGACTCGAAGGAATGCTGCCTTTCAGTAGGTGGCACTGTGGAGGATTTATTCCATCTCCCTTATTTGCATATTACCCAGAGGAGCGTGCGTGGCCATTTGAGTCTCCTCACTTATTTATAGTATATAGTTGCTCTCCCTAAGGAGAAAAGAGCGTTTCTGACCCCTATTGCTTTTTCAAACACGGTCTACACCTCTCAGGTGCCGAGTTACAGGACGGTGAAAACAGTGAGTTTGTGTTAGACGTGAATCGTGCTCTGATTCATGCTCTAGGCTGGGAGCGCAAGCGTAATGCTTTTTCAAACACGGTCTACACCTCTCAGGTGCCGAGTTACAGGACGGTGAAAACAGTGAGTTTGTGTTAGACGCGAATCGTGCTCTGATTCACGCTCTAGGCTGGGAGCTCAAGCTTATTGCTTTTTCAAACACGGTCTACACCTCTCAGGTGCCGAGTTACAGGACGGTGAAAACAGTGAGTTTGTGTTAGACGCGAATCGTGCTCTGATTCATGCTCTAGGCTGGGAGCGCAAGCGTAATGCTTTTTCAAACACGGTCTACACCTCTCAGGTGCCGAGTTACAGGACAGTGAAAACAATGAGTTTGTGTTAGACGCGAATCGTGCTCTGATTCATGCTCTAGGCTGGGAGCGAAAGCTTATTGCTTTTTCAAACACGGTCTACACCTCTCAGGTGCCGAGTTACAGGACGGTGAAAACAGTGAGTTTGTGTTAGACGCGAATCGTGCTCTGTTTCATGCTTTAGGCTGGGAGCTCAAGCTTATTGCTTTTTCAAATAAGGGAGATTTCCATCTCCCTTATTTGCATATTACCCAGAGGAGCGTGCGTGGCCATTTGAGTCTCCTCACTTATTTATAGTATATAGTTGCTCTCCCTAAGGAGAAAAGAGCGTTTCTGACCCCTGTCCCAGGCCTCTCACTAGCAAAAGCCAGACTCCTACTGTACACTGATGATGGGCAATAACCCGGAAACAGCTGTAAGTGCATGGAGTCTGGCTTTGCTTTTGATTCCCAGTCATTGTAGCAAGACTTGTATAAAAAGTCCCACTTTGACTCGAAGGAATGCTGCCTTTCAGTAGGTGGCACTGTGGAGGATTTATTCCATCTCCCTTATTTGCATATTACCCAGAGGAGCGTGCGTGGCCATTTGAGTCTCCTCACTTATTTATAGTATATAGTTGCTCTCCCTAAGGAGAAAAGAGCGTTTCTGACCCCTATTGCTTTTTCAAACACGGTCTACACCTCTCAGGTGCCGAGTTACAGGACGGTGAAAACAGTGAGTTTGTGTTAGACGCGAATCGTGCTCTGATTCACGCTCTAGGCTGGGAGCGCAAGCTTATTGCTTTTTCAAACACGGTCTACACCTCTCAGGTGCCGAGTTACAGGACGGTGAAAACAGTGAGTTTGTGTTAGACGCGAATCGTGCTCTGATTCATGCTCTAGGCTGGGAGCGAAAGCTTACTGCTTTTTCAAACACGGTCTACACCTCTCAGGTGCCGAGTTACAGGACGGTGAAAACAGTGAGTTTGTGTTAGACGCGAATCGTGCTCTGATTCACGCTCTAGGCTTGGAGCGAAAGCTTATTGCTTTTTCAAACACGGTCTACACCTCTCAGGTGCCGAGTTACAGGACGGTGAAAACAGTGAGTTTGTGTTAGACGCGAATCGTGCTCTGATTCATGCTTTAGGCTGGGAGCGCAAGCTTATTGCTTTTTCAAACACGGTCTACACCTCTCAGGTGCCGAGGTACAGGACGGTGAAAACAGTGAGTTTGTGTTAGACGCGAATCGTGCTCTGATTCATGCTCTAGGCGGGGAGCTCAAGCTTATTGCTTTTTCAAACACGGTCTACACCTCTCAGGTGCCGAGTTACAGGACGGTGAAAACAGTGAGTTTGTGTTAGACGCGAATCGTGCTCTGATTCATGCTCTAGGCTGGGAGCTTAAGCTTATTGCTTTTTCAAACACGGTCTACACCTCTCAGGTGCTCTGATTCACGCTCTAGGCTGGGAGCTCAAGCTTATTGCTTTTTCAAACACGGTCTACACCTCTCAGGTGCCGAGTTACAGGACGGTGAAAACAGTGAGTTTGTGTTAGACGCGAATCGTGCTCTGATTCATGCTCTAGGCTGGGAGCGCAAGCGTAATGCTTTTTCAAACACGGTCTACACCTCTCAGGTGCCGAGTTACAGGACAGTGAAAACAATGAGTTTGTGTTAGACGCGAATCGTGCTCTGATTCATGCTCTAGGCTGGGAGCTCAAGCTTATTGCTTTTTCAAACACGGTCTACACCTCTCAGGTGCCGAGTTACAGGACGGTGAAAACAGTGAGTTTGTGTTAGACGCGAATCGTGCTCTGTTTCATGCTTTAGGCTGGGAGCTCAAGCTTATTGCTTTTTCAAATAAGGGAGATTTCCATCTCCCTTATTTGCATATTACCCAGAGGAGCGTGCGTGGCCATTTGAGTCTCCTCACTTATTTATAGTATATAGTTGCTCTCCCTAAGGAGAAAAGAGCGTTTCTGACCCCTGTCCCAGGCCTCTCACTAGCAAAAGCCAGACTCCTACTGTACACTGATGATGGGCAATAACCCGGAAACAGCTGTAAGTGCATGGAGTCTGGCTTTGCTTTTGAATACCAGTCATTGTAGGAAGACTTGTATAAAAAGTCTCACTTTGACTCGAAGGAATGCTGCCTTTCAATAGGTGGCACTGTGGAGGATTTATTCCATCTCCCTTATTTGCATATTACCCAGAGGAGCGTGCGTGGCCATTTGAGTCTCCTCACTTATTTATAGTATATAGTTGCTCTCCCTAAGGAGAAAAGAGCGTTTCTGACCCCTGTCCCTGGCCTCTCACTAGCAAAAGCCAGACTCCTACTGTACACTGATGATGGGCAATAACCCGGAAACAGCTGTATGTACATGGGGTCTGGCTTTGCTTTTGATTCCCAGTCATTGTAGCAAGACTTGTATAAAAAGTCCCACTTTGACTCGAAGGAATGCTGCCTTTCAGTAGGTGGCACTGTGGAGGACTTATTCCATCTCCCTTATTTGCATATTACCCAGAGGAGCGTGCGTGGCCATTTGAGTCTCCTCACTTATTTATAGTATATAGTTGCTCTCCCTAAGGAGAAAAGAGCGTTTCTGACCCCTATTGCTTTTTCAAACACGGTCTACACCTCTCAGGTGCCGAGTTACAGGACGGTGAAAACAGTGAGTTTGTGTTAGACGTGAATCGTGCTCTGATTCATGCTCTAGGCTGGGAGCACAAGCGTAATGCTTTTTCAAACACGGTCTACACCTCTCAGGTGCCGAGTTACAGGACGGTGAAAACAGTGAGTTTGTGTTAGACGCGAATCGTGCTCTGATTCATGCTCTAGGCGGGGAGCTCAAGCTTATTGCATTTTCAAACACGGTCTACACCTCTCAGGTGCCGAGTAACAGGACGGTGAAAACAGTGAGTTTGTTTTAGACGCGATTCATGCTCTAGGCTGGGAGCGCAAGCTTATTGCTTTTTCAAACACGGTCTACACCTCTCAGGTGCCGAGTTACAGGACGGTGAAAACAATGAGTTTGTGTTAGACGCGAATCGTGCTCTGATTCATGCTCTAGGCTGGGAGCGAAAGCTTATTGCTTTTTCAAACACGGTCTACACCTCTCAGGTGCCGAGTTACAGGACGGTGAAAACAGTGAGTTTGTGTTAGACGCGAATCGTGCTCTGATTCACGCTCTAGGCTGGGAGCTCAAGCTTATTGCTTTTTCAAACACGGTCTACACCTCTCAGGTGCCGAGTTACAGGACGGTGAAAACAGTGAGTTTGTGTTAGACGCGAATCGTGCTCTGATTCATGCTCTAGGCTGGGAGCGCAAGCGTAATGCTTTTTCAAACACGGTCTACACCTCTCAGGTGCCGAGTTACAGGACAGTGAAAACAATGAGTTTGTGTTAGACGCGAATTGTGCTCTGATTCATGCTCTAGGCTGGGAGCTCAAGCTTATTGCTTTTTCAAACACGGTCTACACCTCTCAGGTGCCGAGTTACAGGACGGTGAAAACAGTGAGTTTGTGTTAGACGCGAATCGTGCTCTGTTTCATGCTTTAGGCTGGGAGCTCAAGCTTATTGCTTTTTCAAATAAGGGAGATTTCCATCTCCCTTATTTGCATATTACCCAGAGGAGCGTGCGTGGCCATTTGAGTCTCCTCACTTATTTATAGTATATAGTTGTTCTCCCTAAGGAGAAAAGAGCGTTTCTGACCCCTGTCCCTGGCCTCACACTAGCAAAAGCCAGACTCCTACTGTACACTGATGATGGGCAATAACCCGGAAACAGCTGTATGTACATGGGGTCTGGCTTTGCTTTTGATTCCCAGTCATTGTAGCAAGACTTGTATAAAAAGTCCCACTTTGACTCGAAGGAATGCTGCCTTTCAGTAGGTGGCACTGTGGAGGATTTATTCCATCTCCCTTATTTGCATATTACCCAGAGGAGCGTGCGTGGCCATTTGAGTCTCCTCACTTATTTATAGTATATAGTTGCTCTCCCTAAGGAGAAAAGAGCGTTTCTGACCCCTATTGCTTTTTCAAACACGGTCTACACCTCTCAGGTGCCGAGTTACAGGACGGTGAAAACAGTGAGTTTGTGTTAGACGTGAATCGTGCTCTGATTCATGCTCTAGGCTGGGAGCGCAAGCGTAATGCTTTTTCAAACACGGTCTACACCTCTCAGGTGCCGAGTTACAGGACGGTGAAAACAGTGAGTTTGTGTTAGACGTGAATCGTGCTCTGATTCATGCTTTAACCTTATTGCTTTTTCAAACACGGTCTACACCTCTCAGGTGCCGAGTTACAGGACGGTGAAAACAGTGAGTTTGTGTTAGACGCGAATCGTGCTCTGATTCACGCTCTAGGCTGGGAGCGCAAGCTTATTGCTTTTTCAAACACGGTCTACACCTCTCAGGTGCCGAGTTACACGACGGTGAAAACAGTGAGTTTGTGTTAGACGCGAATCGTGCTCTGATTCATGCTCTAGGCTGGGAGCGAAAGCTTACTGCTTTTTCAAACACGGTCTACACCTCTCAGGTGCCGAGTTACAGGACGGTGAAAACAGTGAGTTTGTGTTAGACGCGAATCGTGCTCTGATTCACGCTCTAGGCTTGGAGCGAAAGCTTATTGCTTTTTCAAACACGGTCTACACCTCTCAGGTGCCGAGTTACAGGACGGTGAAAACAGTGAGTTTGTGTTAGACGCGAATCGTGCTCTGATTCATGCTTTAGGCTGGGAGCGCAAGCTTATTGCTTTTTCAAACACGGTCTACACCTCTCAGGTGCCGAGGTACAGGACGGTGAAAACAATGAGTTTGTGTTAGACGCGAATCGTGCTCTGATTCATGCTCTAGGCGGGGAGCTCAAGCTTATTGCTTTTTCAAACACGGTCTACACCTCTCAGGTGCCGAGTTACAGGACGGTGAAAACAGTGAGTTTGTGTTAGACGCGAATCGTGCTCTGATTCATGCTCTAGGCTGGGAGCTCAAGCTTATTGCTTTTTCAAACACGGTCTACACCTCTCAGGTGCTCTGATTCACGCTCTAGGCTGGGAGCTAAAGCTTATTGCTTTTTCAAACACGGTCTACACCTCTCAGGTGCCGAGTTACAGGACGGTGAAAACAGTGAGTTTGTGTTAGACGCGAATCGTGCTCTGATTCATGCTCTAGGCTGGGAGCGCAAGCGTAATGCTTTTTCAAACACGGTCTACACCTCTCAGGTGCCGAGTTACAGGACAGTGAAAACAATGAGTTTGTGTTAGACGCGAATCGTGCTCTGATTCATGCTCTAGGCTGGGAGCGAAAGCTTATTGCTTTTTCAAACACGGTCTACACCTCTCAGGTGCCGAGTTACAGGACGGTGAAAACAGTGAGTTTGTGTTAGACGCGAATCGTGCTCTGTTTCATGCTTTAGGCTGGGAGCTCAAGCTTATTGCTTTTTCAAATAAGGGAGATTTCCATCTCCCTTATTTGCATATTACCCAGAGGAGCGTGCGTGGCCATTTGAGTCTCCTCACTTATTTATAGTATATAGTTGCTCTCCCTAAGGAGAAAAGAGCGTTTCTGACCCCTGTCCCAGGCCTCTCACTAGCAAAAGCCAGACTCCTACTGTACACTGATGATGGGCAATAACCCGGAAACAGCTGTAAGTGCATGGAGTCTGGCTTTGCTTTTGAATACCAGTCATTGTAAGAAGACTTGTATAAAAAGTCTCACTTTGACTCGAAGGAATGCTGCCTTTCTATTGAGTCTCCTCACATTGTGGAGGATTTATTCCATCTCCCTTATTTGCATATTACCCAGAGGAGCGTGCGTGGCCATTTGAGTCTCCTCACTTATTTATAGTATATAGTTGCTCTCCCTAAGGAGAAAAGAGCGTTTCTGACCCCTGTCCCTGGCCTCACACTAGCAAAAGCCAGACTCCTACTGTACACTGATGATGGGCAATAACCCGGAAACAGCTGTATGTACATGGGGTCTGGCTTTGCTTTTGATTCCCAGTCATTGTAGCAAGACTTGTATAAAAAGTCCCACTTTGACTCGAAGGAATGATGCCTTTCAGTAGGTGGCACTGTGGAGGATTTATTCCATCTCCCTTATTTGCATATTACCCAGAGCGTGCGTGGCCATTTGAGTCTCCTCACTTATTTATAGTATATAGTTGCTCTCCCTAAGGAGAAAAGAGCGTTTCTGACCCCTATTGCTTTTTCAAACACGGTCTACACCTCTCAGGTGCCGAGTTACAGGACGGTGAAAACAGTGAGTTTGTGTTAGACGTGAATCGTGCTCTGATTCATGCTTTAACCTTATTGCTTTTTCAAACACGGTCTACACCTCTCAGGTGCCGAGTTACAGGACGGTGAAAACAGTGAGTTTGTGTTAGACGTGAATCGTGCTCTGATTCATGCTCTAGGCTGGGAGCGCAAGCGTAATGCTTTTTCAAACACGGTCTACACCTCTCAGGTGCCGAGTTACAGAACGGTGAAAACAGTGAGTTTGTGTTAGACGCGAATCGTGCTGGGATTTATGCTCTAGGCTGGGAGCGCAAGCGTAATGCTTTTTCAAACACGGTCTACACCTCTCAGGTGCCGAGTTACAGGACGGTGAAAACAGTGAGTTTGTGTTAGACGCGAATCGTGCTCTGATTCATGCTCTAGGCGGGGAGCTCAAGCTTATTGCATTTTCAAACACGGTCTACACCTCTCAGGTGCCGAGTAACAGGACGGTGAAAACAGTGAGTTTGTGTTAGACGCGATTCATGCTCTAGGCTGGGAGCGCAAGCTTATTGCTTTTTTAAACACGGTCTACACCTCTCAGGTGCCGAGTTACAGGACGGTGAAAACAGTGAGTTTGTGTTAGACGCGAATCGTGCTCTGATTCATGCTCTAGGCTGGGAGCGAAAGCTTATTGCTTTTTCAAACACGGTCTACACCTCTCAGGTGCCGAGTTACAGGACGGTGAAAACAGTGAGTTTGTGTTAGACGCGAATCGTGCTCTGATTCACGCTCTAGGCTGGGAGCTCAAGCTTATTGCTTTTTCAAACACGGTCTACACCTCTCAGGTGCCGAGTTACAGGACGGTGAAAACAGTGAGTTTGTGTTAGACGCGAATCGTGCTCTGATTCATGCTCTAGGCTGGGAGCGCAAGCGTAATGCTTTTTCAAACACGGTCTACACCTCTCAGGTGCCGAGTTACAGGACAGTGAAAACAATGAGTTTGTGTTAGACGCGAATCGTGCTCTGATTCATGCTCTAGGCTGGGAGCTCAAGCTTGTTGCTTTTTCAAACACGGTCTACACCTCTCAGGTGCCGAGTTACAGGACGGTGAAAACAGTGAGTTTGTGTTAGACGCGAATCGTGCTCTGTTTCATGCTTTAGGCTGGGAGCTCAAGCTTATTGCTTTTTCAAATAAGGGAGATTTCCATCTCCCTTATTTGCATATTACCCAGAGGAGCGTGCGTGGCCATTTGAGTCTCCTCACTTATTTATAGTATATAGTTGCTCTCCCTAAGGAGAAAAGAGCGTTTCTGACCCCTGTCCCTGGCCTCTCACTAGCAAAAGCCAGACTCCTACTGTACACTGATGATGGGCAATAACCCGGAAACAGCTGTATGTACATGGGGTCTGGCTTTGCTTTTGATTCCCAGTCATTGTAGCAAGACTTGTATAAAAAGTCCCACTTTGACTCGAAGGAATGCTGCCTTTCAGTAGGTGGCACTGTGGAGGATTTATTCCATCTCCCTTATTTGCATATTACCCAGAGGAGCGTGCGTGGCCATTTGAGTCTCCTCACTTATTTATAGTATATAGTTGCTCTCCCTAAGGAGAAAAGAGCGTTTCTGACCCCTGTCCCTGGCCTCTCACTAGCAAAAGCCAGACTCCTACTGTACACTGATGATGGGCAATAACCCGGAAACAGCTGTATGTACATGGGGTCTGGCTTTGCTTTTGATTCCCAGTCATTGTAGCAAGACTTGTATAAAAAGTCCCACTTTGACTCGAAGGAATGCTGCCTTTCAGTAGGTGGCACTGTGGAGGATTTATTCCATCTCCCTTATTTGCATATTACCCAGAGGAGCGTGCGTGGCCATTTGAGTCTCCTCACTTATTTATAGTATATAGTTGCTCTCCCTAAGGAGAAAAGAGCGTTTCTGACCCCTATTGCTTTTTCAAACACGGTCTACACCTCTCAGGTGCCGAGTTACAGGACGGTGAAAACAGTGAGTTTGTGTTAGACGCGAATCGTGCTCTGATTCACGCTCTAGGCTGGGAGCGCAAGCTTATTGCTTTTTCAAACACGGTCTACACCTCTCAGGTGCCGAGTTACAGGACGGTGAAAACAGTGAGTTTGTGTTAGACGCGAATCGTGCTCTGATTCACGCTCTAGGCTGGGAGCGCAAGCTTATTGCTTTTTCAAACACGGTCTACACCTCTCAGGTGCCGAGTTACAGGACGGTGAAAACAGTGAGTTTGTGTTAGACGCGAATCGTGCTCTGATTCATGCTCTAGGCTGGGAGCGAAAGCTTACTGCTTTTTCAAACACGGTCTACACCTCTCAGGTGCCGAGTTACAGGACGGTGAAAACAGTGAGTTTGTGTTAGACGCGAATCGTGCTCTGATTCACGCTCTAGGCTTGGAGCGAAAGCTTATTGCTTTTTCAAACACGGTCTACACCTCTCAGGTGCCGAGTTACAGGACGGTGAAAACAGTGAGTTTGTGTTAGACGCGAATCGTGCTCTGATTCATGCTTTAGGCTGGGAGCGCAAGCTTATTGCTTTTTCAAACACGGTCTACACCTCTCAGGTGCCGAGGTACAGGACGGTGAAAACAGTGAGTTTGTGTTAGACGCGAATCGTGCTCTGATTCATGCTCTAGGCGGGGAGCTCAAGCTTATTGCTTTTTCAAACACGGTCTACACCTCTCAGGTGCCGAGTTACAGGACGGTGAAAACAGTGAGTTTGTGTTAGACGCGAATCGTGCTCTGATTCATGCTCTAGGCTGGGAGCTTAAGCTTATTGCTTTTTCAAACACGGTCTACACCTCTCAGGTGCTCTGATTCACGCTCTAGGCTGGGAGCTCAAGCTTATTGCTTTTTCAAACACGGTCTACACCTCTCAGGTGCCGAGTTACAGGACGGTGAAAACAGTGAGTTTGTGTTAGACGCGAATCGTGCTCTGATTCATGCTCTAGGCTGGGAGCGCAAGCGTAATGCTTTTTCAAACACGGTCTACACCTCTCAGGTGCCGAGTTACAGGACAGTGAAAACAATGAGTTTGTGTTAGACGCGAATCGTGCTCTGATTCATGCTCTAGGCTGGGAGCTCAAGCTTATTGCTTTTTCAAACACGGTCTACACCTCTCAGGTGCCGAGTTACAGGACGGTGAAAACAGTGAGTTTGTGTTAGACGCGAATCGTGCTCTGTTTCATGCTTTAGGCTGGGAGCTCAAGCTTATTGCTTTTTCAAATAAGGGAGATTTCCATCTCCCTTATTTGCATATTACCCAGAGGAGCGTGCGTGGCCATTTGAGTCTCCTCACTTATTTATAGTATATAGTTGCTCTCCCTAAGGAGAAAAGAGCGTTTCTGACCCCTGTCCCAGGCCTCTCACTAGCAAAAGCCAGACTCCTACTGTACACTGATGATGGGCAATAACCCGGAAACAGCTGTAAGTGCATGGAGTCTGGCTTTGCTTTTGAATACCAGTCATTGTAAGAAGACTTGTATAAAAAGTCTCACTTTGACTCGAAGGAATGCTGCCTTTCAATAGGTGGCACTGTGGAGGATTTATTCCATCTCCCTTATTTGCATATTACCCAGAGGAGCGTGCGTGGCCATTTGAGTCTCCTCACTTATTTATAGTATATAGTTGCTCTCCCTAAGGAGAAAAGAGCGTTTCTGACCCCTGTCCCTGGCCTCTCACTAGCAAAAGCCAGACTCCTACTGTACACTGATGATGGGCAATAACCCGGAAACAGCTGTATGTACATGGGGTCTGGCTTTGCTTTTGATTCCCAGTCATTGTAGCAAGACTTGTATAAAAAGTCCCACTTTGACTCGAAGGAATGCTGCCTTTCAGTAGGTGGCACTGTGGAGGATTTATTCCATCTCCCTTATTTGCATATTACCCAGAGGAGCGTGCGTGGCCATTTGAGTCTCCTCACTTATTTATAGTATATAGTTGCTCTCCCTAAGGAGAAAAGAGCGTTTCTGACCCCTATTGCTTTTTCAAACACGGTCTACACCTCTCAGGTGCCGAGTTACAGGACGGTGAAAACAGTGAGTTTGTGTTAGACGTGAATCGTGCTCTGATTCATGCTCTAGGCTGGGAGCGCAAGCGTAATGCTTTTTCAAACACGGTCTACACCTCTCAGGTGCCGAGTTACAGGACGGTGAAAACAGTGAGTTTGTGTTAGACGCGAATCGTGCTCTGATTCATGCTCTAGGCGGGGAGCTCAAGCTTATTGCATTTTCAAACACGGTCTACACCTCTCAGGTGCCGAGTAACAGGACGGTGAAAACAGTGAGTTTGTGTTAGACGCGAATCGTGCTCTGATTCATGCTCTAGGCGGGGAGCTCAAGCTTATTGCATTTTCAAACACGGTCTACACCTCTCAGGTGCCGAGTAACAGGACGGTGAAAACAGTGAGTTTGTTTTAGACGCGATTCATGCTCTAGGCTGGGAGCGCAAGCTTATTGCTTTTTCAAACACGGTCTACACCTCTCAGGTGCCGAGTTACAGGACGGTGAAAACAATGAGTTTGTGTTAGACGCGAATCGTGCTCTGATTCATGCTCTAGGCTGGGAGCGAAAGCTTATTGCTGTTTCAAACACGGTCTACACCTCTCAGGTGCCGAGTTACAGGACGGTGAAAACAGTGAGTTTGTGTTAGACGCGAATCGTGCTCTGATTCACGCTCTAGGCTGGGAGCTCAAGCTTATTGCTTTTTCAAACACGGTCTACACCTCTCAGGTGCCGAGTTACAGGACGGTGAAAACAGTGAAAACATGCTCTAGGCTGGGAGCGAAAGCTTACTGCTTTTTCAAACACGGTCTACACCTCTCAGGTGCCGAGTTACAGGACGGTGAAAACAGTGAGTTTGTGTTAGACGCGAATCGTGCTCTGATTCACGCTCTAGGCTTGGAGCGAAAGCTTATTGCTTTTTCAAACACGGTCTACACCTCTCAGGTGCCGAGTTACAGGACGGTGAAAACAGTGAGTTTGTGTTAGACGCGAATCGTGCTCTGATTCATGCTTTAGGCTGGGAGCGCAAGCTTATTGCTTTTTCAAACACGGTCTACACCTCTCAGGTGCCGAGGTACAGGACGGTGAAAACAGTGAGTTTGTGTTAGACGCGAATCGTGCTCTGATTCATGCTCTAGGCGGGGAGCTCAAGCTTATTGCTTTTTCAAACACGGTCTACACCTCTCAGGTGCCGAGTTACAGGACGGTGAAAACAGTGAGTTTGTGTTAGACGCGAATCGTGCTCTGATTCATGCTCTAGGCTGGGAGCTTAAGCTTATTGCTTTTTCAAACACGGTCTACACCTCTCAGGTGCTCTGATTCACGCTCTAGGCTGGGAGCTCAAGCTTATTGCTTTTTCAAACACGGTCTACACCTCTCAGGTGCCGAGTTACAGGACGGTGAAAACAGTGAGTTTGTGTTAGACGCGAATCGTGCTCTGATTCATGCTCTAGGCTGGGAGCGCAAGCGTAATGCTTTTTCAAACACGGTCTACACCTCTCAGGTGCCGAGTTACAGGACAGTGAAAACAATGAGTTTGTGTTAGACGCGAATCGTGCTCTGACTCATGCTCTAGGCTGGGAGCTCAAGCTTATTGCTTTTTCAAACACGGTCTACACCTCTCAGGTGCCGAGTTACAGGACGGTGAAAACAGTGAGTTTGTGTTAGACGTGAATCGTGCTCTGATTCATGCTCTAGGCTGGGAGCGCAAGCGTAATGCTTTTTCAAACACGGTCTACACCTCTCAGGTGCCGAGTTACAGGACGGTGAAAACAGTGAGTTTGTGTTAGACGCGAATCGTGCTCTGATTCATGCTCTAGGCGGGGAGCTCAAGCTTATTGCATTTTCAAACACGGTCTACACCTCTCAGGTGCCGAGTAACAGGACGGTGAAAACAGTGAGTTTGTTTTAGACGCGATTCATGCTCTAGGCTGGGAGCGCAAGCTTATTGCTTTTTCAAACACGGTCTACACCTCTCAGGTGCCGAGTTACAGGACGGTGAAAACAATGAGTTTGTGTTAGACGCGAATCGTGCTCTGATTCATGCTCTAGGCTGGGAGCGAAAGCTTATTGCTTTTTCAAACACGGTCTACACCTCTCAGGTGCCGAGTTACAGGACGGTGAAAACAGTGAGTTTGTGTTAGACGCGAATCGTGTTCTGATTCACGCTCTAGGCTGGGAGCTCAAGCTTATTGCTTTTTCAAACACGGTCTACACCTCTCAGGTGCCGAGTTACAGGACGGTGAAAACAGTGAGTTTGTGTTAGACGCGAATCGTGCTCTGATTCATGCTCTAGGCTGGGAGCGCAAGCGTAATGCTTTTTCAAACACGGTTTACACCTCTCAGGTGCCGAGTTACAGGACAGTGAAAACAATGAGTTTGTGTTAGACGCGAATCGTGCTCTGATTCATGCTCTAGGCTGGGAGCTCAAGCTTATTGCTTTTTCAAACACGGTCTACACCTCTCAGGTGCCGAGTTACAGGACGGTGAAAACAGTGAGTTTGTGTTAGACGCGAATCGTGCTCTGTTTCATGCTTTAGGCTGGGAGCTCAAGCTTATTGCTTTTTCAAATAAGGGAGATTTCCATCTCCCTTATTTGCATATTACCCAGAGGAGCCTGCGTGGCCATTTGAGTCTCCTCACTTATTTATAGTATATAGTTGTTCTCCCTAAGGAGAAAAGAGCGTTTCTGACCCCTGTCCCAGGCCTCTCACTAGCAAAAGCCAGACTCCTACTGTACACTGATGATGGGCAATAACCCGGAAACAGCTGTAAGTGCATGGAGTCTGGCTTTGCTTTTGAATACCAGTCATTGTAAGAAGACTTGTATAAAAAGTCTCACTTTGACTCGAAGGAATGCTGCCTTTCAATACGTGGCACTGTGGAGGATTTATTCCATCTCCCTTATTTGCATATTACCCAGAGGAGCGTGCGTGGCCATTTGAGTCTCCTCACCTATTTATAGTATATAGTTGCTCTCCCTAAGGAGAAAAGAGCGTTTCTGACCCCTGTCCCTGGCCTCACACTAGCAAAAGCCAGACTCCTACTGTACACTGATGATGGGCAATAACCCGGAAACAGCTGTATGTACATGGGGTCTGGCTTTGCTTTTGATTCCCAGTCATTGTAGCAAGACTTGTATAAAAAGTCCCACTTTGACTCGAAGGAATGCTGCCTTTCAGTAGGTGGCACTGTGGAGGATTTATTCCATCTCCCTTATTTGCATATTACCCAGAGGAGCGTGCGTGGCCATTTGAGTCTCCTCACTTATTTATAGTATATAGTTGCTCTCCCTAAGGAGAAAAGAGCGTTTCTGACCCCTATTGCTTTTTCAAACATGGTCTACACCTCTCAGGTGCCGAGTTACAGGACGGTGAAAACAGTGAGTTTGTGTTAGACGCGAATCGTGCTCTGATTCACGCTCTAGGCTGGGAGCGCAAGCTTATTGCTTTTTCAAACACGGTCTACACCTCTCAGGTGCCGAGTTACAGGACGGTGAAAACAGTGAGTTTGTGTTAGACGCGAATCGTGCTCTGATTCATGCTCTAGGCTGGGAGCGAAAGCTTACTGCTTTTTCAAACACGGTCTACACCTCTCAGGTGCCGAGTTACAGGACGGTGAAAACAGTGAGTTTGTGTTAGACGCGAATCGTGCTCTGATTCACGCTCTAGGCTTGGAGCGAAAGCTTATTGCTTTTTCAAACACGGTCTACACCTCTCAGGTGCCGAGTTACAGGACGGTGAAAACAGTGAGTTTGTGTTAGACGCGAATCGTGCTCTGATTCATGCTTTAGGCTGGGAGCGCAAGCTTATTGCTTTTTCAAACACGGTCTACACCTCTCAGGTGCCGAGGTACAGGACGGTGAAAACAGTGAGTTTGTGTTAGACGCGAATCGTGCTCTGATTCATGCTCTAGGCGGGGAGCTCAAGCTTATTGCTTTTTCAAACACGGTCTACACCTCTCAGGTGCCGAGTTACAGGACGGTGAAAACAGTGAGTTTGTGTTAGACGCGAATCGTGCTCTGATTCATGCTCTAGGCTGGGAGCTTAAGCTTATTGCTTTTTCAAACACGGTCTACACCTCTCAGGTGCTCTGATTCACGCTCTAGGCTGGGAGCTCAAGCTTATTGCTTTTTCAAACACGGTCTACACCTCTCAGGTGCCGAGTTACAGGACGGTGAAAACAGTGAGTTTGTGTTAGACGCGAATCGTGCTCTGATTCATGCTCTAGGCTGGGAGCGCAAGCGTAATGCTTTTTCAAACACGGTCTACACCTCTCAGGTGCCGAGTTACAGGACAGTGAAAACAATGAGTTTGTGTTAGACGCGAATCGTGCTCTGATTCATGCTCTAGGCTGGGAGCGAAAGCTTATTGCTTTTTCAAACACGGTCTACACCTCTCAGGTGCCGAGTTACAGGACGGTGAAAACAGTGAGTTTGTGTTAGACGCGAATCGTGCTCTGTTTCATGCTTTAGGCTGGGAGCTCAAGCTTATTGCTTTTTCAAATAAGGGAGATTTCCATCTCCCTTATTTGCATATTACCCAGAGGATCGTGCGTGGCCATTTGAGTCTCCTCACTTATTTATAGTATATAGTTGCTCTCCCTAAGGAGAAAAGAGCGTTTCTGACCCCTGTCCCAGGCCTCTCACTAGCAAAAGCCAGACTCCTACTGTACACTGATGATGGGCAATAACCCGGAAACAGCTGTAAGTGCATGGAGTCTGGCTTTGCTTTTGAATACCAGTCATTGTAAGAAGACTTGTATAAAAAGTCTCACTTTGACTCGAAGGAATGCTGCCTTTCAATAGGTGGCACTGTGGAGGATTTATTCCATCTCCCTTATTTGCATATTACCCAGAGGAGCGTGCGTGGCCATTTGAGTCTCCTCACTTATTTATAGTATATAGTTGCTCTCCCTAAGGAGAAAAGAGCGTTTCTGACCCCTGTCCCTGGCCTCTCACTAGCAAAAGCCAGACTCCTACTGTACACTGATGATGGGCAATAACCCGGAAACAGCTGTATGTACATGGGGTCTGGCTTTGCTTTTGATTCCCAGTCATTGTAGCAAGACTTGTATAAAAAGTCCCACTTTGACTCGAAGGAATGCTGCCTTTCAGTAGGTGGCACTGTGGAGGATTTATTCCATCTCCCTTATTTGCATATTACCCAGAGGAGCGTGCGTGGCCATTTGAGTCTCCTCACTTATTTATAGTATATAGTTGCTCTCCCTAAGGAGAAAAGAGCGTTTCTGACCCCTATTGCTTTTTCAAACACGGTCTACACCTCTCAGGTGCCGAGTTACAGGACGGTGAAAACAGTGAGTTTGTGTTAGACGCGAATCGTGCTCTGATTCACGCTCTAGGCTGGGAGCGCAAGCTTATTGCTTTTTCAAACACGGTCTACACCTCTCAGGTGCCGAGTTACAGGACGGTGAAAACAGTGAGTTTGTGTTAGACGCGAATCGTGCTCTGATTCACGCTCTAGGCTGGGAGCGCAAGCTTATTGCTTTTTCAAACACGGTCTACACCTCTCAGGTGCCGAGTTACAGGACGGTGAAAACAGTGAGTTTGTGTTAGACGCGAATCGTGCTCTGATTCATGCTCTAGGCTGGGAGCGAAAGCTTACTGCTTTTTCAAACACGGTCTACACCTCTCAGGTGCCGAGTTACAGGACGGTGAAAACAGTGAGTTTGTGTTAGACGCGAATCGTGCTCTGATTCACGCTCTAGGCTTGGAGCGAAAGCTTATTGCTTTTTCAAACACGGTCTACACCTCTCAGGTGCCGAGTTACAGGACGGTGAAAACAGTGAGTTTGTGTTAGACGCGAATCGTGCTCTGATTCATGCTTTAGGCTGGGAGCGCAAGCTTATTGCTTTTTCAAACACGGTCTACACCTCTCAGGTGCCGAGGTACAGGACGGTGAAAACAGTGAGTTTGTGTTAGACGCGAATCGTGCTCTGATTCATGCTCTAGGCGGGGAGCTCAAGCTTATTGCTTTTTCAAACACGGTCTACACCTCTCAGGTGCCGAGTTACAGGACGGTGAAAACAGTGAGTTTGTGTTAGACGCGAATCGTGCTCTGATTCATGCTCTAGGCTGGGAGCTTAAGCTTATTGCTTTTTCAAACACGGTCTACACCTCTCAGGTGCTCTGATTCACGCTCTAGGCTGGGAGCTCAAGCTTATTGCTTTTTCAAACACGGTCTACACCTCTCAGGTGCCGAGTTACAGGACGGTGAAAACAGTGAGTTTGTGTTAGACGCGAATCGTGCTCTGATTCATGCTCTAGGCTGGGAGCGCAAGCGTAATGCTTTTTCAAACACGGTCTACACCTCTCAGGTGCCGAGTTACAGGACAGTGAAAACAATGAGTTTGTGTTAGACGCGAATCGTGCTCTGATTCATGCTCTAGGCTGGGAGCTCAAGCTTATTGCTTTTTCAAACACGGTCTACACCTCTCAGGTGCCGAGTTACAGGACGGTGAAAACAGTGAGTTTGTGTTAGACGCGAATCGTGCTCTGTTTCATGCTTTAGGCTGGGAGCTCAAGCTTATTGCTTTTTCAAATAAGGGAGATTTCCATCTCCCTTATTTGCATATTACCCAGAGGAGCGTGCGTGGCCATTTGAGTCTCCTCACTTATTTATAGTATATAGTTGCTCTCCCTAAGGAGAAAAGAGCGTTTCTGACCCCTGTCCCAGGCCTCTCACTAGCAAAAGCCAGACTCCTACTGTACACTGATGATGGGCAATAACCCGGAAACAGCTGTAAGTGCATGGAGTCTGGCTTTGCTTTTGAATACCAGTCATTGTAAGAAGACTTGTATAAAAAGTCTCACTTTGACTCGAAGGAATGCTGCCTTTCAATAGGTGGCACTGTGGAGGATTTATTCCATCTCCCTTATTTGCATATTACCCAGAGGAGCGTGCGTGGCCATTTGAGTCTCCTCACTTATTTATAGTATATAGTTGCTCTCCCTAAGGAGAAAAGAGCGTTTCTGACCCCTGTCCCTGGCCTCTCACTAGCAAAAGCCAGACTCCTACTGTACACTGATGATGGGCAATAACCCGGAAACAGCTGTATGTACATGGGGTCTGGCTTTGCTTTTGATTCCCAGTCATTGTAGCAAGACTTGTATAAAAAGTCCCACTTTGACTCGAAGGAATGCTGCCTTTCAGTAGGTGGCACTGTGGAGGATTTATTCCATCTCCCTTATTTGCATATTACCCAGAGGAGCGTGCGTGGCCATTTGAGTCTCCTCACTTATTTATAGTATATAGTTGCTCTCCCTAAGGAGAAAAGAGCGTTTCTGACCCCTATTGCTTTTTCAAACACGGTCTACACCTCTCAGGTGCCGAGTTACAGGACGGTGAAAACAGTGAGTTTGTGTTAGACGTGAATCGTGCTCTGATTCATGCTCTAGGCTGGGAGCGCAAGCGTAATGCTTTTTCAAACACGGTCTACACCTCTCAGGTGCCGAGTTACAGGACGGTGAAAACAGTGAGTTTGTGTTAGACGCGAATCGTGCTCTGATTCATGCTCTAGGCGGGGAGCTCAAGCTTATTGCATTTTCAAACACGGTCTACACCTCTCAGGTGCCGAGTAACAGGACGGTGAAAACAGTGAGTTTGTGTTAGACGCGAATCGTGCTCTGATTCATGCTCTAGGCGGGGAGCTCAAGCTTATTGCATTTTCAAACACGGTCTACACCTCTCAGGTGCCGAGTAACAGGACGGTGAAAACAGTGAGTTTGTTTTAGACGCGATTCATGCTCTAGGCTGGGAGCGCAAGCTTATTGCTTTTTCAAACACGGTCTACACCTCTCAGGTGCCGAGTTACAGGACGGTGAAAACAATGAGTTTGTGTTAGACGCGAATCGTGCTCTGATTCATGCTCTAGGCTGGGAGCGAAAGCTTATTGCTTTTTCAAACACGGTCTACACCTCTCAGGTGCCGAGTTACAGGACGGTGAAAACAGTGAGTTTGTGTTAGACGCGAATCGTGCTCTGATTCACGCTCTAGGCTGGGAGCTCAAGCTTATTGCTTTTTCAAACACGGTCTACACCTCTCAGGTGCCGAGTTACAGGACGGTGAAAACAGTGAAAACATGCTCTAGGCTGGGAGCGAAAGCTTACTGCTTTTTCAAACACGGTCTACACCTCTCAGGTGCCGAGTTACAGGACGGTGAAAACAGTGAGTTTGTGTTAGACGCGAATCGTGCTCTGATTCACGCTCTAGGCTTGGAGCGAAAGCTTATTGCTTTTTCAAACACGGTCTACACCTCTCAGGTGCCGAGTTACAGGACGGTGAAAACAGTGAGTTTGTGTTAGACGCGAATCGTGCTCTGATTCATGCTTTAGGCTGGGAGCGCAAGCTTATTGCTTTTTCAAACACGGTCTACACCTCTCAGGTGCCGAGGTACAGGACGGTGAAAACAGTGAGTTTGTGTTAGACGCGAATCGTGCTCTGATTCATGCTCTAGGCGGGGAGCTCAAGCTTATTGCTTTTTCAAACACGGTCTACACCTCTCAGGTGCCGAGTTACAGGACGGTGAAAACAGTGAGTTTGTGTTAGACGCGAATCGTGCTCTGATTCATGCTCTAGGCTGGGAGCTTAAGCTTATTGCTTTTTCAAACACGGTCTACACCTCTCAGGTGCTCTGATTCACGCTCTAGGCTGGGAGCTCAAGCTTATTGCTTTTTCAAACACGGTCTACACCTCTCAGGTGCCGAGTTACAGGACGGTGAAAACAGTGAGTTTGTGTTAGACGCGAATCGTGCTCTGATTCATGCTCTAGGCTGGGAGCTCAAGCTTATTGCTTTTTCAAACACGGTCTACACCTCTCAGGTGCCGAGTTACAGGACGGTGAAAACAGTGAGTTTGTGTTAGACGCGAATCGTGCTCTGATTCATGCTCTAGGCTGGGAGCTTAAGCTTATTGCTTTTTCAAACACGGTCTACACCTCTCAGGTGCTCTGATTCACGCTCTAGGCTGGGAGCTCAAGCTTATTGCTTTTTCAAACACGGTCTACACCTCTCAGGTGCCGAGTTACAGGACGGTGAAAACAGTGAGTTTGTGTTAGACGCGAATCGTGCTCTGATTCATGCTCTAGGCTGGGAGCGCAAGCGTAATGCTTTTTCAAACACGGTCTACACCTCTCAGGTGCCGAGTTACAGGACAGTGAAAACAATGAGTTTGTGTTAGACGCGAATCGTGCTCTGATTCATGCTCTAGGCTGGGAGCGAAAGCTTATTGCTTTTTCAAACACGGTCTACACCTCTCAGGTGCCGAGTTACAGGACGGTGAAAACAGTGAGTTTGTGTTAGACGCGAATCGTGCTCTGTTTCATGCTTTAGGCTGGGAGCTCAAGCTTATTGCTTTTTCAAATAAGGGAGATTTCCATCTCCCTTATTTGCATATTACCCAGAGGATCGTGCGTGGCCATTTGAGTCTCCTCACTTATTTATAGTATATAGTTGCTCTCCCTAAGGAGAAAAGAGCGTTTCTGACCCCTGTCCCAGGCCTCTCACTAGCAAAAGCCAGACTCCTACTGTACACTGATGATGGGCAATAACCCGGAAACAGCTGTAAGTGCATGGAGTCTGGCTTTGCTTTTGAATACCAGTCATTGTAAGAAGACTTGTATAAAAAGTCTCACTTTGACTCGAAGGAATGCTGCCTTTCAATAGGTGGCACTGTGGAGGATTTATTCCATCTCCCTTATTTGCATATTACCCAGAGGAGCGTGCGTGGCCATTTGAGTCTCCTCACTTATTTATAGTATATAGTTGCTCTCCCTAAGGAGAAAAGAGCGTTTCTGACCCCTGTCCCTGGCCTCTCACTAGCAAAAGCCAGACTCCTACTGTACACTGATGATGGGCAATAACCCGGAAACAGCTGTATGTACATGGGGTCTGGCTTTGCTTTTGATTCCCAGTCATTGTAGCAAGACTTGTATAAAAAGTCCCACTTTGACTCGAAGGAATGCTGCCTTTCAGTAGGTGGCACTGTGGAGGATTTATTCCATCTCCCTTATTTGCATATTACCCAGAGGAGCGTGCGTGGCCATTTGAGTCTCCTCACTTATTTATAGTATATAGTTGCTCTCCCTAAGGAGAAAAGAGCGTTTCTGACCCCTATTGCTTTTTCAAACACGGTCTACACCTCTCAGGTGCCGAGTTACAGGACGGTGAAAACAGTGAGTTTGTGTTAGACGCGAATCGTGCTCTGATTCACGCTCTAGGCTGGGAGCGCAAGCTTATTGCTTTTTCAAACACGGTCTACACCTCTCAGGTGCCGAGTTACAGGACGGTGAAAACAGTGAGTTTGTGTTAGACGCGAATCGTGCTCTGATTCACGCTCTAGGCTGGGAGCGCAAGCTTATTGCTTTTTCAAACACGGTCTACACCTCTCAGGTGCCGAGTTACAGGACGGTGAAAACAGTGAGTTTGTGTTAGACGCGAATCGTGCTCTGATTCATGCTCTAGGCTGGGAGCGAAAGCTTACTGCTTTTTCAAACACGGTCTACACCTCTCAGGTGCCGAGTTACAGGACGGTGAAAACAGTGAGTTTGTGTTAGACGCGAATCGTGCTCTGATTCACGCTCTAGGCTTGGAGCGAAAGCTTATTGCTTTTTCAAACACGGTCTACACCTCTCAGGTGCCGAGTTACAGGACGGTGAAAACAGTGAGTTTGTGTTAGACGCGAATCGTGCTCTGATTCATGCTTTAGGCTGGGAGCGCAAGCTTATTGCTTTTTCAAACACGGTCTACACCTCTCAGGTGCCGAGGTACAGGACGGTGAAAACAGTGAGTTTGTGTTAGACGCGAATCGTGCTCTGATTCATGCTCTAGGCGGGGAGCTCAAGCTTATTGCTTTTTCAAACACGGTCTACACCTCTCAGGTGCCGAGTTACAGGACGGTGAAAACAGTGAGTTTGTGTTAGACGCGAATCGTGCTCTGATTCATGCTCTAGGCTGGGAGCTTAAGCTTATTGCTTTTTCAAACACGGTCTACACCTCTCAGGTGCTCTGATTCACGCTCTAGGCTGGGAGCTCAAGCTTATTGCTTTTTCAAACACGGTCTACACCTCTCAGGTGCCGAGTTACAGGACGGTGAAAACAGTGAGTTTGTGTTAGACGCGAATCGTGCTCTGATTCATGCTCTAGGCTGGGAGCGCAAGCGTAATGCTTTTTCAAACACGGTCTACACCTCTCAGGTGCCGAGTTACAGGACAGTGAAAACAATGAGTTTGTGTTAGACGCGAATCGTGCTCTGATTCATGCTCTAGGCTGGGAGCTCAAGCTTATTGCTTTTTCAAACACGGTCTACACCTCTCAGGTGCCGAGTTACAGGACGGTGAAAACAGTGAGTTTGTGTTAGACGCGAATCGTGCTCTGTTTCATGCTTTAGGCTGGGAGCTCAAGCTTATTGCTTTTTCAAATAAGGGAGATTTCCATCTCCCTTATTTGCATATTACCCAGAGGAGCGTGCGTGGCCATTTGAGTCTCCTCACTTATTTATAGTATATAGTTGCTCTCCCTAAGGAGAAAAGAGCGTTTCTGACCCCTGTCCCAGGCCTCTCACTAGCAAAAGCCAGACTCCTACTGTACACTGATGATGGGCAATAACCCGGAAACAGCTGTAAGTGCATGGAGTCTGGCTTTGCTTTTGAATACCAGTCATTGTAAGAAGACTTGTATAAAAAGTCTCACTTTGACTCGAAGGAATGCTGCCTTTCAATAGGTGGCACTGTGGAGGATTTATTCCATCTCCCTTATTTGCATATTACCCAGAGGAGCGTGCGTGGCCATTTGAGTCTCCTCACTTATTTATAGTATATAGTTGCTCTCCCTAAGGAGAAAAGAGCGTTTCTGACCCCTGTCCCTGGCCTCTCACTAGCAAAAGCCAGACTCCTACTGTACACTGATGATGGGCAATAACCCGGAAACAGCTGTATGTACATGGGGTCTGGCTTTGCTTTTGATTCCCAGTCATTGTAGCAAGACTTGTATAAAAAGTCCCACTTTGACTCGAAGGAATGCTGCCTTTCAGTAGGTGGCACTGTGGAGGATTTATTCCATCTCCCTTATTTGCATATTACCCAGAGGAGCGTGCGTGGCCATTTGAGTCTCCTCACTTATTTATAGTATATAGTTGCTCTCCCTAAGGAGAAAAGAGCGTTTCTGACCCCTATTGCTTTTTCAAACACGGTCTACACCTCTCAGGTGCCGAGTTACAGGACGGTGAAAACAGTGAGTTTGTGTTAGACGTGAATCGTGCTCTGATTCATGCTCTAGGCTGGGAGCGCAAGCGTAATGCTTTTTCAAACACGGTCTACACCTCTCAGGTGCCGAGTTACAGGACGGTGAAAACAGTGAGTTTGTGTTAGACGCGAATCGTGCTCTGATTCATGCTCTAGGCGGGGAGCTCAAGCTTATTGCATTTTCAAACACGGTCTACACCTCTCAGGTGCCGAGTAACAGGACGGTGAAAACAGTGAGTTTGTGTTAGACGCGAATCGTGCTCTGATTCATGCTCTAGGCGGGGAGCTCAAGCTTATTGCATTTTCAAACACGGTCTACACCTCTCAGGTGCCGAGTAACAGGACGGTGAAAACAGTGAGTTTGTTTTAGACGCGATTCATGCTCTAGGCTGGGAGCGCAAGCTTATTGCTTTTTCAAACACGGTCTACACCTCTCAGGTGCCGAGTTACAGGACGGTGAAAACAATGAGTTTGTGTTAGACGCGAATCGTGCTCTGATTCATGCTCTAGGCTGGGAGCGAAAGCTTATTGCTTTTTCAAACACGGTCTACACCTCTCAGGTGCCGAGTTACAGGACGGTGAAAACAGTGAGTTTGTGTTAGACGCGAATCGTGCTCTGATTCACGCTCTAGGCTGGGAGCTCAAGCTTATTGCTTTTTCAAACACGGTCTACACCTCTCAGGTGCCGAGTTACAGGACGGTGAAAACAGTGAAAACATGCTCTAGGCTGGGAGCGAAAGCTTACTGCTTTTTCAAACACGGTCTACACCTCTCAGGTGCCGAGTTACAGGACGGTGAAAACAGTGAGTTTGTGTTAGACGCGAATCGTGCTCTGATTCACGCTCTAGGCTTGGAGCGAAAGCTTATTGCTTTTTCAAACACGGTCTACACCTCTCAGGTGCCGAGTTACAGGACGGTGAAAACAGTGAGTTTGTGTTAGACGCGAATCGTGCTCTGATTCATGCTTTAGGCTGGGAGCGCAAGCTTATTGCTTTTTCAAACACGGTCTACACCTCTCAGGTGCCGAGGTACAGGACGGTGAAAACAGTGAGTTTGTGTTAGACGCGAATCGTGCTCTGATTCATGCTCTAGGCGGGGAGCTCAAGCTTATTGCTTTTTCAAACACGGTCTACACCTCTCAGGTGCCGAGTTACAGGACGGTGAAAACAGTGAGTTTGTGTTAGACGCGAATCGTGCTCTGATTCATGCTCTAGGCTGGGAGCTTAAGCTTATTGCTTTTTCAAACACGGTCTACACCTCTCAGGTGCTCTGATTCACGCTCTAGGCTGGGAGCTCAAGCTTATTGCTTTTTCAAACACGGTCTACACCTCTCAGGTGCCGAGTTACAGGACGGTGAAAACAGTGAGTTTGTGTTAGACGCGAATCGTGCTCTGATTCATGCTCTAGGCTGGGAGCGCAAGCGTAATGCTTTTTCAAACACGGTCTACACCTCTCAGGTGCCGAGTTACAGGACAGTGAAAACAATGAGTTTGTGTTAGACGCGAATCGTGCTCTGACTCATGCTCTAGGCTGGGAGCTCAAGCTTATTGCTTTTTCAAACACGGTCTACACCTCTCAGGTGCCGAGTTACAGGACGGTGAAAACAGTGAGTTTGTGTTAGACGCGAATCGTGCTCTGTTTCATGCTTTAGGCTGGGAGCTCAAGCTTATTGCTTTTTCAAATAAGGGAGATTTCCATCTCCCTTATTTGCATATTACCCAGAGGAGCGTGCGTGGCCATTTGAGTCTCCTCACTTATTTATAGTATATAGTTGCTCTCCCTAAGGAGAAAAGAGCGTTTCTGACCCCTGTCCCAGGCCTCTCACTAGCAAAAGCCAGACTCCTACTGTACACTGATGATGGGCAATAACCCGGAAACAGCTGTAAGTGCATGGAGTCTGGCTTTGCTTTTGAATACCAGTCATTGTAAGAAGACTTGTATAAAAAGTCTCACTTTGACTCGAAGGAATGCTGCCTTTCAATAGGTGGCACTGTGGAGGATTTATTCCATCTCCCTTATTTGCATATTACCCAGAGGAGCGTGCGTGGCCATTTGAGTCTCCTCACTTATTTATAGTATATAGTTGCTCTCCCTAAGGAGAAAAGAGCGTTTCTGACCCCTGTCCCTGGCCTCTCACTAGCAAAAGCCAGACTCCTACTGTACACTGATGATGGGCAATAACCCGGAAACAGCTGTATGTACATGGGGTCTGGCTTTGCTTTTGATTCCCAGTCATTGTAGCAAGACTTGTATAAAAAGTCCCACTTTGACTCGAAGGAATGCTGCCTTTCAGTAGGTGGCACTGTGGAGGATTTATTCCATCTCCCTTATTTGCATATTACCCAGAGGAGCGTGCGTGGCCATTTGAGTCTCCTCACTTATTTATAGTATATAGTTGCTCTCCCTAAGGAGAAAAGAGCGTTTCTGACCCCTATTGCTTTTTCAAACACGGTCTACACCTCTCAGGTGCCGAGTTACAGGACGGTGAAAACAGTGAGTTTGTGTTAGACGTGAATCGTGCTCTGATTCATGCTCTAGGCTGGGAGCGCAAGCGTAATGCTTTTTCAAACACGGTCTACACCTCTCAGGTGCCGAGTTACAGGACGGTGAAAACAGTGAGTTTGTGTTAGACGCGAATCGTGCTCTGATTCATGCTCTAGGCGGGGAGCTCAAGCTTATTGCATTTTCAAACACGGTCTACACCTCTCAGGTGCCGAGTAACAGGACGGTGAAAACAGTGAGTTTGTTTTAGACGCGATTCATGCTCTAGGCTGGGAGCGCAAGCTTATTGCTTTTTCAAACACGGTCTACACCTCTCAGGTGCCGAGTTACAGGACGGTGAAAACAATGAGTTTGTGTTAGACGCGAATCGTGCTCTGATTCATGCTCTAGGCTGGGAGCGAAAGCTTATTGCTTTTTCAAACACGGTCTACACCTCTCAGGTGCCGAGTTACAGGACGGTGAAAACAGTGAGTTTGTGTTAGACGCGAATCGTGTTCTGATTCACGCTCTAGGCTGGGAGCTCAAGCTTATTGCTTTTTCAAACACGGTCTACACCTCTCAGGTGCCGAGTTACAGGACGGTGAAAACAGTGAGTTTGTGTTAGACGCGAATCGTGCTCTGATTCATGCTCTAGGCTGGGAGCGCAAGCGTAATGCTTTTTCAAACACGGTTTACACCTCTCAGGTGCCGAGTTACAGGACAGTGAAAACAATGAGTTTGTGTTAGACGCGAATCGTGCTCTGATTCATGCTCTAGGCTGGGAGCTCAAGCTTATTGCTTTTTCAAACACGGTCTACACCTCTCAGGTGCCGAGTTACAGGACGGTGAAAACAGTGAGTTTGTGTTAGACGCGAATCGTGCTCTGTTTCATGCTTTAGGCTGGGAGCTCAAGCTTATTGCTTTTTCAAATAAGGGAGATTTCCATCTCCCTTATTTGCATATTACCCAGAGGAGCGTGCGTGGCCATTTGAGTCTCCTCACTTATTTATAGTATATAGTTGTTCTCCCTAAGGAGAAAAGAGCGTTTCTGACCCCTGTCCCAGGCCTCTCACTAGCAAAAGCCAGACTCCTACTGTACACTGATGATGGGCAATAACCCGGAAACAGCTGTAAGTGCATGGAGTCTGGCTTTGCTTTTGAATACCAGTCATTGTAAGAAGACTTGTATAAAAAGTCTCACTTTGACTCGAAGGAATGCTGCCTTTCAATACGTGGCACTGTGGAGGATTTATTCCATCTCCCTTATTTGCATATTACCCAGAGGAGCGTGCGTGGCCATTTGAGTCTCCTCACCTATTTATAGTATATGGTTGCTCTCCCTAAGGAGAAAAGAGCGTTTCTGACCCCTGTCCCTGGCCTCACACTAGCAAAAGCCAGACTCCTACTGTACACTGATGATGGGCAATAACCCGGAAACAGCTGTATGTACATGGGGTCTGGCTTTGCTTTTGATTCCCAGTCATTGTAGCAAGACTTGTATAAAAAGTCCCACTTTGACTCGAAGGAATGCTGCCTTTCAGTAGGTGGCACTGTGGAGGATTTATTCCATCTCCCTTATTTGCATATTACCCAGAGGAGCGTGCGTGGCCATTTGAGTCTCCTCACTTATTTATAGTATATAGTTGCTCTCCCTAAGGAGAAAAGAGCGTTTCTGACCCCTATTGCTTTTTCAAACACGGTCTACACCTCTCAGGTGCCGAGTTACAGGACGGTGAAAACAGTGAGTTTGTGTTAGACGTGAATCGTGCTCTGATTCATGCTCTAGGCTGGGAGCGCAAGCGTAATGCTTTTTCAAACACGGTCTACACCTCTCAGGTGCCGAGTTACAGGACGGTGAAAACACTGAGTTTGTGTTAGACGCGAATCGTGCTCTGATTCACGCTCTAGGCTGGGAGCTCAAGCTTATTGCTTTTTCAAACACGGTCTACACCTCTCAGGTGCCGAGTTACAGGACGGTGAAAACAGTGAGTTTGTGTTAGACGCGAATCGTGCTCTGTTTCATGCTTTAGGCTGGGAGCTCAAGCTTATTGCTTTTTCAAATAAGGGAGATTTCCATCTCCCTTATTTGCATATTACCCAGAGGAGCGTGCGTGGCCATTTGAGTCTCCTCACTTATTTATAGTATATAGTTGCTCTCCCTAAGGAGAAAAGAGCGTTTCTGACCCCTGTCCCAGGCCTCTCACTAGCAAAAGCCAGACTCCTACTGTACACTGATGATGGGCAATAACCCGGAAACAGCTGTAAGTGCATGGAGTCTGGCTTTGCTTTTGAATACCAGTCATTGTAAGAAGACTTGTATAAAAAGTCTCACTTTGACTCGAAGGAATGCTGCCTTTCAATAGGTGGCACTGTGGAGGATTTATTCTATCTCCCTTATTTGCATATTACCCAGAGGAGCGTGCGTGGCCATTTGAGTCTCCTCACTTATTTATAGTATATAGTTGCTCTCCCTAAGGAGAAAAGAGCGTTTCTGACCCCTGTCCCTGGCCTCTCACTAGCAAAAGCCAGACTCCTACTGTACACTGATGATGGGCAATAACCCGGAAACAGCTGTAAGTGCATGGAGTCTGGCTTTGCTTTTGAATACCAGTCATTGTAAGAAGACTTGTATAAAAAGTCTCACTTTGACTCGAAGGAATGCTGCCTTTCAATAGGTGGCACTGTGGAGGATTTATTCCATCTCCCTTATTTGCATATTACCCAGAGGAGCGTGCGTGGCCATTTGAGTCTCCTCACTTATTTATAGTATATAGTTGCTCTCCCTAAGGAGAAAAGAGCGTTTCTGACCCCTGTCCCTGGCCTCTCACTAGCAAAAGCCAGACTCCTACTGTACACTGATGATGGGCAATAACCCGGAAACAGCTGTATGTACATGGGGTCTGGCTTTGCTTTTGATTCCCAGTCATTGTAGCAAGACTTGTATAAAAAGTCCCACTTTGACTCGAAGGAATGCTGCCTTTCAGTAGGTGGCACTGTGGAGGATTTATTCCATCTCCCTTTTTTGCATATTACCCAGAGGAGCGTGCGTGGCCATTTGAGTCTCCTCACTTATTTATAGTATATAGTTGCTCTCCCTAAGGAGAAAAGAGCGTTTCTGACCCCTATTGCTTTTTCAAACATGGTCTACACCTCTCAGGTGCCGAGTTACAGGACGGTGAAAACAGTGAGTTTGTGTTAGACGCGAATCGTGCTCTGATTCACGCTCTAGGCTGGGAGCGCAAGCTTATTGCTTTTTCAAACACGGTCTACACCTCTCAGGTGCCGAGTTACAGGACGGTGAAAACAGTGAGTTTGTGTTAGACGCGAATCGTGCTCTGATTCATGCTCTAGGCTGGGAGCGAAAGCTTACTGCTTTTTCAAACACGGTCTACACCTCTCAGGTGCCGAGTTACAGGACGGTGAAAACAGTGAGTTTGTGTTAGACGCGAATCGTGCTCTGATTCACGCTCTAGGCTTGGAGCGAAAGCTTATTGCTTTTTCAAACACGGTCTACACCTCTCAGGTGCCGAGTTACAGGACGGTGAAAACAGTGAGTTTGTGTTAGACGCGAATCGTGCTCTGATTCATGCTTTAGGCTGGGAGCGCAAGCTTATTGCTTTTTCAAACACGGTCTACACCTCTCAGGTGCCGAGGTACAGGACGGTGAAAACAGTGAGTTTGTGTTAGACGCGAATCGTGCTCTGATTCATGCTCTAGGCGGGGAGCTCAAGCTTATTGCTTTTTCAAACACGGTCTACACCTCTCAGGTGCCGAGTTACAGGACGGTGAAAACAGTGAGTTTGTGTTAGACGCGAATCGTGCTCTGATTCATGCTCTAGGCTGGGAGCTTAAGCTTATTGCTTTTTCAAACACGGTCTACACCTCTCAGGTGCTCTGATTCACGCTCTAGGCTGGGAGCTCAAGCTTATTGCTTTTTCAAACACGGTCTACACCTCTCAGGTGCCGAGTTACAGGACGGTGAAAACAGTGAGTTTGTGTTAGACGCGAATCGTGCTCTGATTCATGCTCTAGGCTGGGAGCGCAAGCGTAATGCTTTTTCAAACACGGTCTACACCTCTCAGGTGCCGAGTTACAGGACAGTGAAAACAATGAGTTTGTGTTAGACGCGAATCGTGCTCTGATTCATGCTCTAGGCTGGGAGCTCAAGCTTATTGCTTTTTCAAACACGGTCTACACCTCTCAGGTGCCGAGTTACAGGACGGTGAAAACAGTGAGTTTGTGTTAGACGCGAATCGTGCTCTGTTTCATGCTTTAGGCTGGGAGCTCAAGCTTATTGCTTTTTCAAATAAGGGAGATTTCCATCTCCCTTATTTGCATATTACCCAGAGGAGCGTGCGTGGCCATTTGAGTCTCCTCACTTATTTATAGTATATAGTTGCTCTCCCTAAGGAGAAAAGAGCGTTTCTGACCCCTGTCCCAGGCCTCTCACTAGCAAAAGCCAGACTCCTACTGTACACTGATGATGGGCAATAACCCGGAAACAGCTGTAAGTGCATGGAGTCTGGCTTTGCTTTTGAATACCAGTCATTGTAAGAAGACTTGTATAAAAAGTCTCACTTTGACTCGAAGGAATGCTGCCTTTCAATAGGTGGCACTGTGGAGGATTTATTCCATCTCCCTTATTTGCATATTACCCAGAGGAGCGTGCGTGGCCATTTGAGTCTCCTCACTTATTTATAGTATATAGTTGCTCTCCCTAAGGAGAAAAGAGCGTTTCTGACCCCTGTCCCTGGCCTCTCACTAGCAAAAGCCAGACTCCTACTGTACACTGATGATGGGCAATAACCCGGAAACAGCTGTATGTACATGGGGTCTGGCTTTGCTTTTGATTCCCAGTCATTGTAGCAAGACTTGTATAAAAAGTCCCACTTTGACTCGAAGGAATGCTGCCTTTCAGTAGGTGGCACTGTGGAGGATTTATTCCATCTCCCTTATTTGCATATTACCCAGAGGAGCGTGCGTGGCCATTTGAGTCTCCTCACTTATTTATAGTATATAGTTGCTCTCCCTAAGGAGAAAAGAGCGTTTCTGACCCCTATTGCTTTTTCAAACACGGTCTACACCTCTCAGGTGCCGAGTTACAGGACGGTGAAAACAGTGAGTTTGTGTTAGACGTGAATCGTGCTCTGATTCATGCTCTAGGCTGGGAGCGCAAGCGTAATGCTTTTTCAAACACGGTCTACACCTCTCAGGTGCCGAGTTACAGGACGGTGAAAACAGTGAGTTTGTGTTAGACGCGAATCGTGCTCTGATTCATGCTCTAGGCGGGGAGCTCAAGCTTATTGCATTTTCAAACACGGTCTACACCTCTCAGGTGCCGAGTAACAGGACGGTGAAAACAGTGAGTTTGTGTTAGACGCGAATCGTGCTCTGATTCATGCTCTAGGCGGGGAGCTCAAGCTTATTGCATTTTCAAACACGGTCTACACCTCTCAGGTGCCGAGTAACAGGACGGTGAAAACAGTGAGTTTGTTTTAGACGCGATTCATGCTCTAGGCTGGGAGCGCAAGCTTATTGCTTTTTCAAACACGGTCTACACCTCTCAGGTGCCGAGTTACAGGACGGTGAAAACAATGAGTTTGTGTTAGACGCGAATCGTGCTCTGATTCATGCTCTAGGCTGGGAGCGAAAGCTTATTGCTTTTTCAAACACGGTCTACACCTCTCAGGTGCCGAGTTACAGGACGGTGAAAACAGTGAGTTTGTGTTAGACGCGAATCGTGCTCTGATTCACGCTCTAGGCTGGGAGCTCAAGCTTATTGCTTTTTCAAACACGGTCTACACCTCTCAGGTGCCGAGTTACAGGACGGTGAAAACAGTGAAAACATGCTCTAGGCTGGGAGCGAAAGCTTACTGCTTTTTCAAACACGGTCTACACCTCTCAGGTGCCGAGTTACAGGACGGTGAAAACAGTGAGTTTGTGTTAGACGCGAATCGTGCTCTGATTCACGCTCTAGGCTTGGAGCGAAAGCTTATTGCTTTTTCAAACACGGTCTACACCTCTCAGGTGCCGAGTTACAGGACGGTGAAAACAGTGAGTTTGTGTTAGACGCGAATCGTGCTCTGATTCATGCTTTAGGCTGGGAGCGCAAGCTTATTGCTTTTTCAAACACGGTCTACACCTCTCAGGTGCCGAGGTACAGGACGGTGAAAACAGTGAGTTTGTGTTAGACGCGAATCGTGCTCTGATTCATGCTCTAGGCGGGGAGCTCAAGCTTATTGCTTTTTCAAACACGGTCTACACCTCTCAGGTGCCGAGTTACAGGACGGTGAAAACAGTGAGTTTGTGTTAGACGCGAATCGTGCTCTGATTCATGCTCTAGGCTGGGAGCTTAAGCTTATTGCTTTTTCAAACACGGTCTACACCTCTCAGGTGCTCTGATTCACGCTCTAGGCTGGGAGCTCAAGCTTATTGCTTTTTCAAACACGGTCTACACCTCTCAGGTGCCGAGTTACAGGACGGTGAAAACAGTGAGTTTGTGTTAGACGCGAATCGTGCTCTGATTCATGCTCTAGGCTGGGAGCGCAAGCGTAATGCTTTTTCAAACACGGTCTACACCTCTCAGGTGCCGAGTTACAGGACAGTGAAAACAATGAGTTTGTGTTAGACGCGAATCGTGCTCTGACTCATGCTCTAGGCTGGGAGCTCAAGCTTATTGCTTTTTCAAACACGGTCTACACCTCTCAGGTGCCGAGTTACAGGACGGTGAAAACAGTGAGTTTGTGTTAGACGCGAATCGTGCTCTGTTTCATGCTTTAGGCTGGGAGCTCAAGCTTATTGCTTTTTCAAATAAGGGAGATTTCCATCTCCCTTATTTGCATATTACCCAGAGGAGCGTGCGTGGCCATTTGAGTCTCCTCACTTATTTATAGTATATAGTTGCTCTCCCTAAGGAGAAAAGAGCGTTTCTGACCCCTGTCCCAGGCCTCTCACTAGCAAAAGCCAGACTCCTACTGTACACTGATGATGGGCAATAACCCGGAAACAGCTGTAAGTGCATGGAGTCTGGCTTTGCTTTTGAATACCAGTCATTGTAAGAAGACTTGTATAAAAAGTCTCACTTTGACTCGAAGGAATGCTGCCTTTCAATAGGTGGCACTGTGGAGGATTTATTCCATCTCCCTTATTTGCATATTACCCAGAGGAGCGTGCGTGGCCATTTGAGTCTCCTCACTTATTTATAGTATATAGTTGCTCTCCCTAAGGAGAAAAGAGCGTTTCTGACCCCTGTCCCTGGCCTCTCACTAGCAAAAGCCAGACTCCTACTGTACACTGATGATGGGCAATAACCCGGAAACAGCTGTATGTACATGGGGTCTGGCTTTGCTTTTGATTCCCAGTCATTGTAGCAAGACTTGTATAAAAAGTCCCACTTTGACTCGAAGGAATGCTGCCTTTCAGTAGGTGGCACTGTGGAGGATTTATTCCATCTCCCTTATTTGCATATTACCCAGAGGAGCGTGCGTGGCCATTTGAGTCTCCTCACTTATTTATAGTATATAGTTGCTCTCCCTAAGGAGAAAAGAGCGTTTCTGACCCCTATTGCTTTTTCAAACACGGTCTACACCTCTCAGGTGCCGAGTTACAGGACGGTGAAAACAGTGAGTTTGTGTTAGACGTGAATCGTGCTCTGATTCATGCTCTAGGCTGGGAGCGCAAGCGTAATGCTTTTTCAAACACGGTCTACACCTCTCAGGTGCCGAGTTACAGGACGGTGAAAACAGTGAGTTTGTGTTAGACGCGAATCGTGCTCTGATTCATGCTCTAGGCGGGGAGCTCAAGCTTATTGCATTTTCAAACACGGTCTACACCTCTCAGGTGCCGAGTAACAGGACGGTGAAAACAGTGAGTTTGTTTTAGACGCGATTCATGCTCTAGGCTGGGAGCGCAAGCTTATTGCTTTTTCAAACACGGTCTACACCTCTCAGGTGCCGAGTTACAGGACGGTGAAAACAATGAGTTTGTGTTAGACGCGAATCGTGCTCTGATTCATGCTCTAGGCTGGGAGCGAAAGCTTATTGCTTTTTCAAACACGGTCTACACCTCTCAGGTGCCGAGTTACAGGACGGTGAAAACAGTGAGTTTGTGTTAGACGCGAATCGTGTTCTGATTCACGCTCTAGGCTGGGAGCTCAAGCTTATTGCTTTTTCAAACACGGTCTACACCTCTCAGGTGCCGAGTTACAGGACGGTGAAAACAGTGAGTTTGTGTTAGACGCGAATCGTGCTCTGATTCATGCTCTAGGCTGGGAGCGCAAGCGTAATGCTTTTTCAAACACGGTTTACACCTCTCAGGTGCCGAGTTACAGGACAGTGAAAACAATGAGTTTGTGTTAGACGCGAATCGTGCTCTGATTCATGCTCTAGGCTGGGAGCTCAAGCTTATTGCTTTTTCAAACACGGTCTACACCTCTCAGGTGCCGAGTTACAGGACGGTGAAAACAGTGAGTTTGTGTTAGACGCGAATCGTGCTCTGTTTCATGCTTTAGGCTGGGAGCTCAAGCTTATTGCTTTTTCAAATAAGGGAGATTTCCATCTCCCTTATTTGCATATTACCCAGAGGAGCGTGCGTGGCCATTTGAGTCTCCTCACTTATTTATAGTATATAGTTGTTCTCCCTAAGGAGAAAAGAGCGTTTCTGACCCCTGTCCCAGGCCTCTCACTAGCAAAAGCCAGACTCCTACTGTACACTGATGATGGGCAATAACCCGGAAACAGCTGTAAGTGCATGGAGTCTGGCTTTGCTTTTGAATACCAGTCATTGTAAGAAGACTTGTATAAAAAGTCTCACTTTGACTCGAAGGAATGCTGCCTTTCAATACGTGGCACTGTGGAGGATTTATTCCATCTCCCTTATTTGCATATTACCCAGAGGAGCGTGCGTGGCCATTTGAGTCTCCTCACCTATTTATAGTATATGGTTGCTCTCCCTAAGGAGAAAAGAGCGTTTCTGACCCCTGTCCCTGGCCTCACACTAGCAAAAGCCAGACTCCTACTGTACACTGATGATGGGCAATAACCCGGAAACAGCTGTATGTACATGGGGTCTGGCTTTGCTTTTGATTCCCAGTCATTGTAGCAAGACTTGTATAAAAAGTCCCACTTTGACTCGAAGGAATGCTGCCTTTCAGTAGGTGGCACTGTGGAGGATTTATTCCATCTCCCTTATTTGCATATTACCCAGAGGAGCGTGCGTGGCCATTTGAGTCTCCTCACTTATTTATAGTATATAGTTGCTCTCCCTAAGGAGAAAAGAGCGTTTCTGACCCCTATTGCTTTTTCAAACACGGTCTACACCTCTCAGGTGCCGAGTTACAGGACGGTGAAAACAGTGAGTTTGTGTTAGACGTGAATCGTGCTCTGATTCATGCTCTAGGCTGGGAGCGCAAGCGTAATGCTTTTTCAAACACGGTCTACACCTCTCAGGTGCCGAGTTACAGGACGGTGAAAACACTGAGTTTGTGTTAGACGCGAATCGTGCTCTGATTCACGCTCTAGGCTGGGAGCTCAAGCTTATTGCTTTTTCAAACACGGTCTACACCTCTCAGGTGCCGAGTTACAGGACGGTGAAAACAGTGAGTTTGTGTTAGACGCGAATCGTGCTCTGTTTCATGCTTTAGGCTGGGAGCTCAAGCTTATTGCTTTTTCAAATAAGGGAGATTTCCATCTCCCTTATTTGCATATTACCCAGAGGAGCGTGCGTGGCCATTTGAGTCTCCTCACTTATTTATAGTATATAGTTGCTCTCCCTAAGGAGAAAAGAGCGTTTCTGACCCCTGTCCCAGGCCTCTCACTAGCAAAAGCCAGACTCCTACTGTACACTGATGATGGGCAATAACCCGGAAACAGCTGTAAGTGCATGGAGTCTGGCTTTGCTTTTGAATACCAGTCATTGTAAGAAGACTTGTATAAAAAGTCTCACTTTGACTCGAAGGAATGCTGCCTTTCAATAGGTGGCACTGTGGAGGATTTATTCTATCTCCCTTATTTGCATATTACCCAGAGGAGCGTGCGTGGCCATTTGAGTCTCCTCACTTATTTATAGTATATAGTTGCTCTCCCTAAGGAGAAAAGAGCGTTTCTGACCCCTGTCCCTGGCCTCTCACTAGCAAAAGCCAGACTCCTACTGTACACTGATGATGGGCAATAACCCGGAAACAGCTGTAAGTGCATGGAGTCTGGCTTTGCTTTTGAATACCAGTCATTGTAAGAAGACTTGTATAAAAAGTCTCACTTTGACTCGAAGGAATGCTGCCTTTCAATAGGTGGCACTGTGGAGGATTTATTCCATCTCCCTTATTTGCATATTACCCAGAGGAGCGTGCGTGGCCATTTGAGTCTCCTCACTTATTTATAGTATATAGTTGCTCTCCCTAAGGAGAAAAGAGCGTTTCTGACCCCTGTCCCTGGCCTCTCACTAGCAAAAGCCAGACTCCTACTGTACACTGATGATGGGCAATAACCCGGAAACAGCTGTATGTACATGGGGTCTGGCTTTGCTTTTGATTCCCAGTCATTGTAGCAAGACTTGTATAAAAAGTCCCACTTTGACTCGAAGGAATGCTGCCTTTCAGTAGGTGGCACTGTGGAGGATTTATTCCATCTCCCTTTTTTGCATATTACCCAGAGGAGCGTGCGTGGCCATTTGAGTCTCCTCACTTATTTATAGTATATAGTTGCTCTCCCTAAGGAGAAAAGAGCGTTTCTGACCCCTATTGCTTTTTCAAACATGGTCTACACCTCTCAGGTGCCGAGTTACAGGACGGTGAAAACAGTGAGTTTGTGTTAGACGCGAATCGTGCTCTGATTCACGCTCTAGGCTGGGAGCGCAAGCTTATTGCTTTTTCAAACACGGTCTACACCTCTCAGGTGCCGAGTTACAGGACGGTGAAAACAGTGAGTTTGTGTTAGACGCGAATCGTGCTCTGATTCATGCTCTAGGCTGGGAGCGAAAGCTTACTGCTTTTTCAAACACGGTCTACACCTCTCAGGTGCCGAGTTACAGGACGGTGAAAACAGTGAGTTTGTGTTAGACGCGAATCGTGCTCTGATTCACGCTCTAGGCTTGGAGCGAAAGCTTATTGCTTTTTCAAACACGGTCTACACCTCTCAGGTGCCGAGTTACAGGACGGTGAAAACAGTGAGTTTGTGTTAGACGCGAATCGTGCTCTGATTCATGCTTTAGGCTGGGAGCGCAAGCTTATTGCTTTTTCAAACACGGTCTACACCTCTCAGGTGCCGAGGTACAGGACGGTGAAAACAGTGAGTTTGTGTTAGACGCGAATCGTGCTCTGATTCATGCTCTAGGCGGGGAGCTCAAGCTTATTGCTTTTTCAAACACGGTCTACACCTCTCAGGTGCCGAGTTACAGGACGGTGAAAACAGTGAGTTTGTGTTAGACGCGAATCGTGCTCTGATTCATGCTCTAGGCTGGGAGCTTAAGCTTATTGCTTTTTCAAACACGGTCTACACCTCTCAGGTGCTCTGATTCACGCTCTAGGCTGGGAGCTCAAGCTTATTGCTTTTTCAAACACGGTCTACACCTCTCAGGTGCCGAGTTACAGGACGGTGAAAACAGTGAGTTTGTGTTAGACGCGAATCGTGCTCTGATTCATGCTCTAGGCTGGGAGCGCAAGCGTAATGCTTTTTCAAACACGGTCTACACCTCTCAGGTGCCGAGTTACAGGACAGTGAAAACAATGAGTTTGTGTTAGACGCGAATCGTGCTCTGATTCATGCTCTAGGCTGGGAGCTCAAGCTTATTGCTTTTTCAAACACGGTCTACACCTCTCAGGTGCCGAGTTACAGGACGGTGAAAACCGTGAGTTTGTGTTAGACGCGAATTGTGCTCTGTTTCATGCTTTAGGCTGGGAGCTCAAGCTTATTGCTTTTTCAAATAAGGGAGATTTCCATCTCCCTTATTTGCATATTACCCAGAGGAGCGTGCGTGGCCATTTGAGTCTCCTCACTTATTTATAGTATATAGTTGCTCTCCCTAAGGAGAAAAGAGCGTTTCTGACCCCTGTCCCAGGCCTCTCACTAGCAAAAGCCAGACTCCTACTGTACACTGATGATGGGCAATAACCCGGAAACAGCTGTAAGTGCATGGAGTCTGGCTTTGCTTTTGAATACCAGTCATTGTAAGAAGACTTGTATAAAAAGTCTCACTTTGACTCGAAGGAATGCTGCCTTTCAATAGGTGGCACTGTGGAGGATTTATTCCATCTCCCTTATTTGCATATTACCCAGAGGAGCGTGCGTGGCCATTTGAGTCTCCTCACTTATTTATAGTATATAGTTGCTCTCCCTAAGGAGAAAAGAGCGTTTCTGACCCCTGTCCCTGGCCTCTCACTAGCAAAAGCCAGACTCCTACTGTACACTGATGATGGGCAATAACCCGGAAACAGCTGTATGTACATGGGGTCTGGCTTTGCTTTTGATTCCCAGTCATTGTAGCAAGACTTGTATAAAAAGTCCCACTTTGACTCGAAGGAATGCTGCCTTTCAGTAGGTGGCACTGTGGAGGATTTATTCCATCTCCCTTATTTGCATATTACCCAGAGGAGCGTGCGTGGCCATTTGAGTCTCCTCACTTATTTATAGTATATAGTTGCTCTCCCTAAGGAGAAAAGAGCGTTTCTGACCCCTATTGCTTTTTCAAACACGGTCTACACCTCTCAGGTGCCGAGTTACAGGACGGTGAAAACAGTGAGTTTGTGTTAGACGTGAATCGTGCTCTGATTCATGCTCTAGGCTGGGAGCACAAGCGTAATGCTTTTTCAAACACGGTCTACACCTCTCAGGTGCCGAGTTACAGGACGGTGAAAACAGTGAGTTTGTGTTAGACGCGAATCGTGCTCTGATTCATGCTCTAGGCGGGGAGCTCAAGCTTATTGCATTTTCAAACACGGTCTACACCTCTCAGGTGCCGAGTAACAGGACGGTGAAAACAGTGAGTTTGTTTTAGACGCGATTCATGCTCTAGGCTGGGAGCGCAAGCTTATTGCTTTTTCAAACACGGTCTACACCTCTCAGGTGCCGAGTTACAGGAGGGTGAAAACAATGAGTTTGTGTTAGACGCGAATCGTGCTCTGATTCATGCTCTAGGCTGGGAGCGAAAGCTTATTGCCTTTTCAAACACGGTCTACACCTCTCAGGTGCCGAGTTACAGGACGGTGAAAACAGTGAGTTTGTGTTAGACGCGAATCGTGTTTTGATTCACGCTCTAGGCTGGGAGCTCAAGCTTATTGCTTTTTCAAACACGGTCTACACCTCTCAGGTGCCGAGTTACAGGACGGTGAAAACAGTGAGTTTGTGTTAGACGCGAATCGTGCTCTGATTCATGCTCTAGGCTGGGAGCGCAAGCGTAATGCTTTTTCAAACACGGTCTACACCTCTCAGGTGCCGAGTTACAGGACAGTGAAAACAATGAGTTTGTGTTAGACGCGAATCGTGCTCTGATTCATGCTCTAGGCTGGGAGCTCAAGCTTATTGCTTTTTCAAACACGGTCTACACCTCTCAGGTGCCGAGTTACAGGACGGTGAAAACAGTGAGTTTGTGTTAGACGCGAATCGTGCTCTGTTTCATGCTTTAGGCTGGGAGCTCAAGCTTATTGCTTTTTCAAATAAGGGAGATTTCCATCTCCCTTATTTGCATATTACCCAGAGGAGCGTGCGTGGCCATTTGAGTCTCCTCACTTATTTATAGTATATAGTTGTTCTCCCTAAGGAGAAAAGAGCGTTTCTGACCCCTGTCCCAGGCCTCTCACTAGCAAAAGCCAGACTCCTACTGTACACTGATGATGGGTAATAACCCGGAAACAGCTGTAAGTGCATGGAGTCTGGCTTTGCTTTTGAATACCAGTCATTGTAAGAAGACTTGTATAAAAAGTCTCACTTTGACTCGAAGGAATGCTGCCTTTCAATACGTGGCACTGTGGAGGATTTATTCCATCTCCCTTATTTGCATATTACCCAGAGGAGCGTGCGTGGCCATTTGAGTCTCCTCACTTATTTATAGTATATAGTTGCTCTCCCTAAGGAGAAAAGAGCGTTTCTGACCCCTGTCCCTGGCCTCACACTAGCAAAAGCCAGACTCCTACTGTACACTGATGATGGGCAATAACCCGGAAACAGCTGTATGTACATGGGGTCTGGCTTTGCTTTTGATTCCCAGTCATTGTAGCAAGACTTGTATAAAAAGTCCCACTTTGACTCGAAGGAATGCTGCCTTTCAGTAGGTGGCACTGTGGAGGATTTATTCCATCTCCCTTATTTGCATATTACCCAGAGGAGCGTGCGTGGCCATTTGAGTCTCCTCACTTATTTATAGTATATAGTTGCTCTCCCTAAGGAGAAAAGAGCGTTTCTGACCCCTATTGCTTTTTCAAACACGGTCTACACCTCTCAGGTGCCGAGTTACAGGACGGTGAAAACAGTGAGTTTGTGTTAGACGTGAATCGTGCTCTGATTCATGCTCTAGGCTGGGAGCGCAAGCGTAATGCTTTTTCAAACACGGTCTACACCTCTCAGGTGCCGAGTTACAGGACGGTGAAAACAGTGAGTTTGTGTTAGACGCGAATCGTGCTCTGATTCACGCTCTAGGCTGGGAGCTCAAGCTTATTGCTTTTTCAAACACGGTCTACACCTCTCAGGTGCCGAGTTACAGGACGGTGAAAACAGTGAGTTTGTGTTAGACGCGAATCGTGCTCTGATTCATGCTCTAGGCTGGGAGCGCAAGCGTAATGCTTTTTCAAACACGGTCTACACCTCTCAGGTGCCGAGTTACAGGACAGTGAAAACAATGAGTTTGTGTTAGACGCGAATCGTGCTCTGATTCATGCTCTAGGCTGGGAGCGAAAGCTTATTGCTTTTTCAAACACGGTCTACACCTCTCAGGTGCCGAGTTACAGGACGGTGAAAACAGTGAGTTTGTGTTAGACGCGAATCGTGCTCTGTTTCATGCTTTAGGCTGGGAGCTCAAGCTTATTGCTTTTTCAAATAAGGGAGATTTCCATCTCCCTTATTTGCATATTACCCAGAGGAGCGTGCGTGGCCATTTGAGTCTCCTCACTTATTTATAGTATATAGTTGCTCTCCCTAAGGAGAAAAGAGCGTTTCTGACCCCTGTCCCAGGCCTCTCACTAGCAAAAGCCAGACTCCTACTGTACACTGATGATGGGCAATAACCCGGAAACAGCTGTAAGTGCATGGAGTCTGGCTTTGCTTTTGAATACCAGTCATTGTAAGAAGACTTGTATAAAAAGTCTCACTTTGACTCGAAGGAATGCTGCCTTTCAATAGGTGGCACTGTGGAGGATTTATTCCATCTCCCTTATTTGCATATTACCCAGAGGAGCGTGCGTGGCCATTTGAGTCTCCTCACTTATTTATAGTATATAGTTGCTCTCCCTAAGGAGAAAAGAGCGTTTCTGACCCCTGTCCCTGGCCTCTCACTAGCAAAAGCCAGACTCCTACTGTACACTGATGATGGGCAATAACCCGGAAACAGCTGTATGTACATGGGGTCTGGCTTTGCTTTTGATTCCCAGTCATTGTAGCAAGACTTGTATAAAAAGTCCCACTTTGACTCGAAGGAATGCTGCCTTTCAGTAGGTGGCACTGTGGAGGATTTATTCCATCTCCCTTATTTGCATATTACCCAGAGGAGCGTGCGTGGCCATTTGAGTCTCCTCACTTATTTATAGTATATAGTTGCTCTCCCTAAGGAGAAAAGAGCGTTTCTGACCCCTATTGCTTTTTCAAACACGGTCTACACCTCTCAGGTGCCGAGTTACAGGACGGTGAAAACAGTGAGTTTGTGTTAGACGTGAATCGTGCTCTGATTCATGCTCTAGGCTGGGAGCGCAAGCGTAATGCTTTTTCAAACACGGTCTACACCTCTCAGGTGCCGAGTTACAGGACGGTGAAAACAGTGAGTTTGTGTTAGACGCGAATCGTGCTCTGATTCACGCTCTAGGCTGGGAGCTCAAGCTTATTGCTTTTTCAAACACGGTCTACACCTCTCAGGTGCCGAGTTACAGGACGGTGAAAACAGTGAGTTTGTGTTAGACGCGAATCGTGCTCTGATTCATGCTCTAGGCTGGGAGCGCAAGCGTAATGCTTTTTCAAACACGGTCTACACCTCTCAGGTGCCGAGTTACAGGACAGTGAAAACAATGAGTTTGTGTTAGACGCGAATCGTGCTCTGATTCATGCTCTAGGCTGGGAGCGAAAGCTTATTGCTTTTTCAAACACGGTCTACACCTCTCAGGTGCCGAGTTACAGGACGGTGAAAACAGTGAGTTTGTGTTAGACGCGAATCGTGCTCTGTTTCATGCTTTAGGCTGGGAGCTCAAGCTTATTGCTTTTTCAAATAAGGGAGATTTCCATCTCCCTTATTTGCATATTACCCAGAGGAGCGTGCGTGGCCATTTGAGTCTCCTCACTTATTTATAGTATATAGTTGCTCTCCCTAAGGAGAAAAGAGCGTTTCTGACCCCTGTCCCAGGCCTCTCACTAGCAAAAGCCAGACTCCTACTGTACACTGATGATGGGCAATAACCCGGAAACAGCTGTAAGTGCATGGAGTCTGGCTTTGCTTTTGATTCCCAGTCATTGTAGCAAGACTTGTATAAAAAGTCCCACTTTGACTCGAAGGAATGCTGCCTTTCAGTAGGTGGCACTGTGGAGGATTTATTCCATCTCCCTTATTTGCATATTACCCAGAGGAGCGTGCGTGGCCATTTGAGTCTCCTCACTTATTTATAGTATATAGTTGCTCTCCCTAAGGAGAAAAGAGCGTTTCTGACCCCTATTGCTTTTTCAAACACGGTCTACACCTCTCAGGTGCCGAGTTACAGGACGGTGAAAACAGTGAGTTTGTGTTAGACGCGAATCGTGCTCTGATTCACGCTCTAGGCTGGGAGCGCAAGCTTATTGCTTTTTCAAACACGGTCTACACCTCTCAGGTGCCGAGTTACAGGACGGTGAAAACAGTGAGTTTGTGTTAGACGCGAATCGTGCTCTGATTCATGCTCTAGGCTGGGAGCGAAAGCTTACTGCTTTTTCAAACACGGTCTACACCTCTCAGGTGCCGAGTTACAGGACGGTGAAAACAGTGAGTTTGTGTTAGACGCGAATCGTGCTCTGATTCACGCTCTAGGCTTGGAGCGAAAGCTTATTGCTTTTTCAAACACGGTCTACACCTCTCAGGTGCCGAGTTACAGGACGGTGAAAACAGTGAGTTTGTGTTAGACGCGAATCGTGCTCTGATTCATGCTTTAGGCTGGGAGCGCAAGCTTATTGCTTTTTCAAACACGGTCTACACCTCTCAGGTGCCGAGGTACAGGACGGTGAAAACAGTGAGTTTGTGTTAGACGCGAATCGTGCTCTGATTCATGCTCTAGGCGGGGAGCTCAAGCTTATTGCTTTTTCAAACACGGTCTACACCTCTCAGGTGCCGAGTTACAGGACGGTGAAAACAGTGAGTTTGTGTTAGACGCGAATCGTGCTCTGATTCATGCTCTAGGCTGGGAGCTTAAGCTTATTGCTTTTTCAAACACGGTCTACACCTCTCAGGTGCTCTGATTCACGCTCTAGGCTGGGAGCTCAAGCTTATTGCTTTTTCAAACACGGTCTACACCTCTCAGGTGCCGAGTTACAGGACGGTGAAAACAGTGAGTTTGTGTTAGACGCGAATCGTGCTCTGATTCATGCTCTAGGCTGGGAGCGCAAGCGTAATGCTTTTTCAAACACGGTCTACACCTCTCAGGTGCCGAGTTACAGGACGGTGAAAACAGTGAGTTTGTGTTAGACGCGAATCGTGCTCTGTTTCATGCTTTAGGCTGGGAGCTCAAGCTTATTGCTTTTTCAAATAAGGGAGATTTCCATCTCCCTTATTTGCATATTACCCAGAGGAGCGTGCGTGGCCATTTGAGTCTCCTCACTTATTTATAGTATATAGTTGCTCTCCCTAAGGAGAAAAGAGCGTTTCTGACCCCTGTCCCAGGCCTCTCACTAGCAAAAGCCAGACTCCTACTGTACACTGATGATGGGCAATAACCCGGAAACAGCTGTAAGTGCATGGAGTCTGGCTTTGCTTTTGAATACCAGTCATTGTAGGAAGACTTGTATAAAAAGTCTCACTTTGACTCGAAGGAATGCTGCCTTTCAATAGGTGGCACTGTGGAGGATTTATTCCATCTCCCTTATTTGCATATTACCCAGAGGAGCGTGCGTGGCCATTTGAGTCTCCTCACTTATTTATAGTATATAGTTGCTCTCCCTAAGGAGAAAAGAGCGTTTCTGACCCCTGTCCCTGGCCTCTCACTAGCAAAAGCCAGACTCCTACTGTACACTGATGATGGGCAATAACCCGGAAACAGCTGTATGTACATGGGGTCTGGCTTTGCTTTTGATTCCCAGTCATTGTAGCAAGACTTGTATAAAAAGTCCCACTTTGACTCGAAGGAATGCTGCCTTTCAGTAGGTGGCACTGTGGAGGATTTATTCCATCTCCCTTATTTGCATATTACCCAGAGGAGCGTGCGTGGCCATTTGAGTCTCCTCACTTATTTATAGTATATAGTTGCTCTCCCTAAGGAGAAAAGAGCGTTTCTGACCCCTATTGCTTTTTCAAACACGGTCTACACCTCTCAGGTGCCGAGTTACAGGACGGTGAAAACAGTGAGTTTGTGTTAGACGTGAATCGTGCTCTGATTCATGCTCTAGGCTGGGAGCACAAGCCTAATGCTTTTTCAAACACGGTCTACACCTCTCAGGTGCCGAGTTACAGGACGGTGAAAACAGTGAGTTTGTGTTAGACGCGAATCGTGCTCTGATTCATGCTCTAGGCGGGGAGCTCAAGCTTATTGCATTTTCAAACACGGTCTACACCTCTCAGGTGCCGAGTAACAGGACGGTGAAAACAGTGAGTTTGTTTTAGACGCGATTCATGCTCTAGGCTGGGAGCGCAAGCTTATTGCTTTTTCAAACACGGTCTACACCTCTCAGGTGCCGAGTTACAGGACGGTGAAAACAATGAGTTTGTGTTAGACGCGAATCGTGCTCTGATTCATGCTCTAGGCTGGGAGCGAAAGCTTATTGCTTTTTCAAACACGGTCTACACCTCTCAGGTGCCGAGTTACAGGACGGTGAAAACAGTGAGTTTGTGTTAGACGCGAATCGTGCTCTGATTCACGCTCTAGGCTGGGAGCTCAAGCTTATTGCTTTTTCAAACACGGTCTACACCTCTCAGGTGCCGAGTTACAGGACGGTGAAAACAGTGAGTTTGTGTTAGACGCGAATCGTGCTCTGATTCATGCTCTAGGCTGGGAGCGCAAGCGTAATGCTTTTTCAAACACGGTCTACACCTCTCAGGTGCCGAGTTACAGGACAGTGAAAACAATGAGTTTGTGTTAGACGCGAATCGTGCTCTGATTCATGCTCTAGGCTGGGAGCTCAAGCTTATTGCTTTTTCAAACACGGTCTACACCTCTCAGGTGCCGAGTTACAGGACGGTGAAAACAGTGAGTTTGTGTTAGACGCGAATCGTGCTCTGTTTCATGCTTTAGGCTGGGAGCTCAAGCTTATTGCTTTTTCAAATAAGGGAGATTTCCATCTCCCTTATTTGCATATTACCCAGAGGAGCGTGCGTGGCCATTTGAGTCTCCTCACTTATTTATAGTATATAGTTGTTCTCCCTAAGGAGAAAAGAGCGTTTCTGACCCCTGTCCCTGGCCTCACACTAGCAAAAGCCAGACTCCTACTGTACACTGATGATGGGCAATAACCCGGAAACAGCTGTATGTACATGGGGTCTGGCTTTGCTTTTGATTCCCAGTCATTGTAGCAAGACTTGTATAAAAAGTCCCACTTTGACTCGAAGGAATGCTGCCTTTCAGTAGGTGGCACTGTGGAGGATTTATTCCATCTCCCTTATTTGCATATTACCCAGAGGAGCGTGCGTGGCCATTTGAGTCTCCTCACTTATTTATAGTATATAGTTGCTCTCCCTAAGGAGAAAAGAGCGTTTCTGACCCCTATTGCTTTTTCAAACACGGTCTACACCTCTCAGGTGCCGAGTTACAGGACGGTGAAAACAGTGAGTTTGTGTTAGACGTGAATCGTGCTCTGATTCATGCTCTAGGCTGGGAGCGCAAGCGTAATGCTTTTTCAAACACGGTCTACACCTCTCAGGTGCCGAGTTACAGGACGGTGAAAACAGTGAGTTTGTGTTAGACGTGAATCGTGCTCTGATTCATGCTTTAACCTTATTGCTTTTTCAAACACGGTCTACACCTCTCAGGTGCCGAGTTACAGGACGGTGAAAACAGTGAGTTTGTGTTAGACGCGAATCGTGCTCTGATTCATGCTCTAGGCTGGGAGCGCAAGCGTAATGCTTTTTCAAACACGGTCTACACCTCTCAGGTGCCGAGTTACAGGACAGTGAAAACAATGAGTTTGTGTTAGACGCGAATCGTGCTCTGATTCATGCTCTAGGCTGGGAGCGAAAGCTTACTGCTTTTTCAAACACGGTCTACACCTCTCAGGTGCCGAGTTACAGGACGGTGAAAACAGTGAGTTTGTGTTAGACGCGAATCGTGCTCTGATTCACGCTCTAGGCTTGGAGCGAAAGCTTATTGCTTTTTCAAACACGGTCTACACCTCTCAGGTGCCGAGTTACAGGACGGTGAAAACAGTGAGTTTGTGTTAGACGCGAATCGTGCTCTGATTCATGCTTTAGGCTGGGAGCGCAAGCTTATTGCTTTTTCAAACACGGTCTACACCTCTCAGGTGCCGAGGTACAGGACGGTGAAAACAATGAGTTTGTGTTAGACGCGAATCGTGCTCTGATTCATGCTCTAGGCGGGGAGCTCAAGCTTATTGCTTTTTCAAACACGGTCTACACCTCTCAGGTGCCGAGTTACAGGACGGTGAAAACAGTGAGTTTGTGTTAGACGTGCTCTGATTCATGCTCTAGGCTGGGAGCTCAAGCTTATTGCTTTTTCAAACACGGTCTACACCTCTCAGGTGCTCTGATTCACGCTCTAGGCTGGGAGCTAAAGCTTATTGCTTTTTCAAATAAGGGAGATTTCCATCTCCCTTATTTGCATATTACCCAGAGGAGCGTGCGTGGCCATTTGAGTCTCCTCACTTATTTATAGTATATAGTTGCTCTCCCTAAGGAGAAAAGAGCGTTTCTGACCCCTGTCCCAGGCCTCTCACTAGCAAAAGCCAGACTCCTACTGTACACTGATGATGGGCAATAACCCGGAAACAGCTGTAAGTGCATGGAGTCTGGCTTTGCTTTTGAATACCAGTCATTGTAAGAAGACTTGTATAAAAAGTCTCACTTTGACTCGAAGGAATGCTGCCTTTCTATTGAGTCTCCTCACATTGTGGAGGATTTATTCCATCTCCCTTATTTGCATATTACCCAGAGGAGCGTGCGTGGCCATTTGAGTCTCCTCACTTATTTATAGTGTATAGTTGCTCTCCCTAAGGAGAAAAGAGCGTTTCTGACCCCTGTCCCTGGCCTCACACTAGCAAAAGCCAGACTCCTACTGTACACTGATGATGGGCAATAACCCGGAAACAGCTGTATGTACATGGGGTCTGGCTTTGCTTTTGATTCCCAGTCATTGTAGCAAGACTTGTATAAAAAGTCCCACTTTGACTCGAAGGAATGATGCCTTTCAGTAGGTGGCACTGTGGAGGATTTATTCCATCTCCCTTATTTGCATATTACCCAGAGCGTGCGTGGCCATTTGAGTCTCCTCACTTATTTATAGTATATAGTTGCTCTCCCTAAGGAGAAAAGAGCGTTTCTGACCCCTATTGCTTTTTCAAACACGGTCTACACCTCTCAGGTGCCGAGTTACAGGACGGTGAAAACAGTGAGTTTGTGTTAGACGTGAATCGTGCTCTGATTCATGCTTTAACCTTATTGCTTTTTCAAACACGGTCTACACCTCTCAGGTGCCGAGTTACAGGACGGTGAAAACAGTGAGTTTGTGTTAGACGTGAATCGTGCTCTGATTCATGCTCTAGGCTGGGAGCGCAAGCGTAATGCTTTTTCAAACACGGTCTACACCTCTCAGGTGCCGAGTTACAGAACGGTGAAAACAGTGAGTTTGTGTTAGACGCGAATCGTGCTGGGATTTATGCTCTAGGCTGGGAGCGCAAGCGTAATGCTTTTTCAAACACGGTCTACACCTCTCAGGTGCCGAGTTACAGGACGGTGAAAACAGTGAGTTTGTGTTAGACGCGAATCGTGCTCTGATTCATGCTCTAGGCGGGGAGCTCAAGCTTATTGCATTTTCAAACACGGTCTACACCTCTCAGGTGCCGAGTAACAGGACGGTGAAAACAGTGAGTTTGTGTTAGACGCGATTCATGCTCTAGGCTGGGAGCGCAAGCTTATTGCTTTTTCAAACACGGTCTACACCTCTCAGGTGCCGAGTTACAGGACGGTGAAAACAGTGAGTTTGTGTTAGACGCGAATCGTGCTCTGATTCATGCTCTAGGCTGGGAGCGAAAGCTTATTGCTTTTTCAAACACGGTCTACACCTCTCAGGTGCCGAGTTACAGGACGGTGAAAACAGTGAGTTTGTGTTAGACGCGAATCGTGCTCTGATTCACGCTCTAGGCTGGGAGCTCAAGCTTATTGCTTTTTCAAACACGGTCTACACCTCTCAGGTGCCGAGTTACAGGACGGTGAAAACAGTGAGTTTGTGTTAGACGCGAATCGTGCTCTGATTCATGCTCTAGGCTGGGAGCGCAAGCGTAATGCTTTTTCAAACACGGTCTACACCTCTCAGGTGCCGAGTTACAGGACAGTGAAAACAATGAGTTTGTGTTAGACGCGAATCGTGCTCTGATTCATGCTCTAGGCTGGGAGCTCAAGCTTGTTGCTTTTTCAAACACGGTCTACACCTCTCAGGTGCCGAGTTACAGGACGGTGAAAACAGTGAGTTTGTGTTAGACGCGAATCGTGCTCTGTTTCATGCTTTAGGCTGGGAGCTCAAGCTTATTGCTTTTTCAAATAAGGGAGATTTCCATCTCCCTTATTTGCATATTACCCAGAGGAGCGTGCGTGGCCATTTGAGTCTCCTCACTTATTTATAGTATATAGTTGCTCTCCCTAAGGAGAAAAGAGCGTTTCTGACCCCTGTCCCAGGCCTCTCACTAGCAAAAGCCAGACTCCTACTGTACACTGATGATGGGCAATAACCCGGAAACAGCTGTAAGTGCATGGAGTCTGGCTTTGCTTTTGAATACCAGTCATTGTAAGAAGACTTGTATAAAAAGTCTCACTTTGACTCGAAGGAATGCTGCCTTTCAATAGGTGGCACTATGGAGGATTTATTCCATCTCCCTTATTTGCATATTACCCAGAGGAGCGTGCGTGGCCATTTGAGTCTCCTCACTTATTTATAGTATATAGTTGCTCTCCCTAAGGAGAAAAGAGCGTTTCTGACCCCTGTCCCTGGCCTCTCACTAGCAAAAGCCAGACTCCTACTGTACACTGATGATGGGCAATAACCCGGAAACAGCTGTATGTACATGGGGTCTGGCTTTGCTTTTGATTCCCAGTCATTGTAGCAAGACTTGTATAAAAAGTCCCACTTTGACTCGAAGGAATGCTGCCTTTCAGTAGGTGGCACTGTGGAGGATTTATTCCATCTCCCTTATTTGCATATTACCCAGAGGAGCGTGCGTGGCCATTTGAGTCTCCTCACTTATTTATAGTATATAGTTGCTCTCCCTAAGGAGAAAAGAGCGTTTCTGACCCCTATTGCTTTTTCAAACACGGTCTACACCTCTCAGGTGCCGAGTTACAGGACGGTGAAAACAGTGAGTTTGTGTTAGACGCGAATCGTGCTCTGATTCACGCTCTAGGCTGGGAGCGCAAGCTTATTGCTTTTTCAAACACGGTCTACACCTCTCAGGTGCCGAGTTACAGGACGGTGAAAACAGTGAGTTTGTGTTAGACGCGAATCGTGCTCTGATTCACGCTCTAAGCTGGGAGCGCAAGCTTATTGCTTTTTCAAACACGGTCTACACCTCTCAGGTGCCGAGTTACAGGACGGTGAAAACAGTGAGTTTGTGTTAGACGCGAATCGTGCTCTGATTCATGCTCTAGGCTGGGAGCGAAAGCTTACTGCTTTTTCAAACACGGTCTACACCTCTCAGGTGCCGAGTTACAGGACGGTGAAAACAGTGAGTTTGTGTTAGACGCGAATCGTGCTCTGATTCACGCTCTAGGCTTGGAGCGAAAGCTTATTGCTTTTTCAAACACGGTCTACACCTCTCAGGTGCCGAGTTACAGGACGGTGAAAACAGTGAGTTTGTGTTAGACGCGAATCGTGCTCTGATTCACGCTCTAGGCTGGGAGCTCAAGCTTATTGCTTTTTCAAACACGGTCTACACCTCTCAGGTGCCGAGTTACAGGACGGTGAAAACAGTGAGTTTGTGTTAGACGCGAATCGTGCTCTGATTCATGCTCTAGGCTGGGAGCGCAAGCGTAATGCTTTTTCAAACACGGTCTACACCTCTCAGGTGCCGAGTTACAGGACAGTGAAAACAATGAGTTTGTGTTAGACGCGAATCGTGCTCTGATTCATGCTCTAGGCTGGGAGCGAAAGCTTATTGCTTTTTCAAACACGGTCTACACCTCTCAGGTGCCGAGTTACAGGACGGTGAAAACAGTGAGTTTGTGTTAGACGCGAATCGTGCTCTGTTTCATGCTTTAGGCTGGGAGCTCAAGCTTATTGCTTTTTCAAATAAGGGAGATTTCCATCTCCCTTATTTGCATATTACCCAGAGGAGCGTGCGTGGCCATTTGAGTCTCCTCACTTATTTATAGTATATAGTTGTTCTCCCTAAGGAGAAAAGAGCGTTTCTGACCCCTGTCCCAGGCCTCTCACTAGCAAAAGCCAGACTCCTACTGTACACTGATGATGGGCAATAACCCGGAAACAGCTGTAAGTGCATGGAGTCTGGCTTTGCTTTTGAATACCAGTCATTGTAAGAAGACTTGTATAAAAAGTCTCACTTTGACTCGAAGGAATGCTGCCTTTCAATACGTGGCACTGTGGAGGATTTATTCCATCTCCCTTATTTGCATATTACCCAGAGGAGCGTGCGTGGCCATTTGAGTCTCCTCACTTATTTATAGTATATAGTTGCTCTCCCTAAGGAGAAAAGAGCGTTTCTGACCCCTGTCCCTGGCCTCACACTAGCAAAAGCCAGACTCCTACTGTACACTGATGATGGGCAATAACCCGGAAACAGCTGTATGTACATGGGGTCTGGCTTTGCTTTTGATTCCCAGTCATTGTAGCAAGACTTGTATAAAAAGTCCCACTTTGACTCGAAGGAATGCTGCCTTTCAGTAGGTGGCACTGTGGAGGATTTATTCCATCTCCCTTATTTGCATATTACCCAGAGGAGCGTGCGTGGCCATTTGAGTCTCCTCACTTATTTATAGTATATAGTTGCTCTCCCTAAGGAGAAAAGAGCGTTTCTGACCCCTATTGCTTTTTCAAACACGGTCTACACCTCTCAGGTGCCGAGTTACAGGACGGTGAAAACAGTGAGTTTGTGTTAGACGCGAATCGTGCTCTGATTCATGCTCTAGGCTGGGAGCTCAAGCTTATTGCTTTTTCAAACACGGTCTACACCTCTCAGGTGCTCTGATTCACGCTCTAGGCTGGGAGCTAAAGCTTATTGCTTTTTCAAACACGGTCTACACCTCTCAGGTGCCGAGTTACAGGACGGTGAAAACAGTGAGTTTGTGTTAGACGCGAATCGTGCTCTGATTCATGCTCTAGGCTGGGAGCGCAAGCGTAATGCTTTTTCAAACACGGTCTACACCTCTCAGGTGCCGAGTTACAGGACAGTGAAAACAATGAGTTTGTGTTAGACGCGAATCGTGCTCTGATTCATGCTCTAGGCTGGGAGCGAAAGCTTATTGCTTTTTCAAACACGGTCTACACCTCTCAGGTGCCGAGTTACAGGACGGTGAAAACAGTGAGTTTGTGTTAGACGCGAATCGTGCTCTGTTTCATGCTTTAGGCTGGGAGCTCAAGCTTATTGCTTTTTCAAATAAGGGAGATTTCCATCTCCCTTATTTGCATATTACCCAGAGGAGCGTGCGTGGCCATTTGAGTCTCCTCACTTATTTATAGTATATAGTTGCTCTCCCTAAGGAGAAAAGAGCGTTTCTGACCCCTGTCCCAGGCCTCTCACTAGCAAAAGCCAGACTCCTACTGTACACTGATGATGGGCAATAACCCGGAAACAGCTGTAAGTGCATGGAGTCTGGCTTTGCTTTTGAATACCAGTCATTGTAAGAAGACTTGTATAAAAAGTCTCACTTTGACTCGAAGGAATGCTGCCTTTCAATAGGTGGCACTGTGGAGGATTTATTCCATCTCCCTTATTTGCATATTACCCAGAGGAGCGTGCGTGGCCATTTGAGTCTCCTCACTTATTTATAGTATATAGTTGCTCTCCCTAAGGAGAAAAGAGCGTTTCTGACCCCTGTCCCTGGCCTCTCACTAGCAAAAGCCAGACTCCTACTGTACACTGATGATGGGCAATAACCCGGAAACAGCTGTAAGTGCATGGAGTCTGGCTTTGCTTTTGAATACCAGTCATTGTAAGAAGACTTGTATAAAAAGTCTCACTTTGACTCGAAGGAATGCTGCCTTTCAATAGGTGGCACTGTGGAGGATTTATTCCATCTCCCTTATTTGCATATTACCCAGAGGAGCGTGCGTGGCCATTTGAGTCTCCTCACTTATTTATAGTATATAGTTGCTCTCCCTAAGGAGAAAAGAGCGTTTCTGACCCCTGTCCCTGGCCTCTCACTAGCAAAAGCCAGACTCCTACTGTACACTGATGATGGGCAATAACCCGGAAACAGCTGTATGTACATGGGGTCTGGCTTTGCTTTTGATTCCCAGTCATTGTAGCAAGACTTGTATAAAAAGTCCCACTTTGACTCGAAGGAATGCTGCCTTTCAGTAGGTGGCACTGTGGAGGATTTATTCCATCTCCCTTTTTTGCATATTACCCAGAGGAGCGTGCGTGGCCATTTGAGTCTCCTCACTTATTTATAGTATATAGTTGCTCTCCCTAAGGAGAAAAGAGCGTTTCTGACCCCTATTGCTTTTTCAAACATGGTCTACACCTCTCAGGTGCCGAGTTACAGGACGGTGAAAACAGTGAGTTTGTGTTAGACGCGAATCGTGCTCTGATTCACGCTCTAGGCTGGGAGCGCAAGCTTATTGCTTTTTCAAACACGGTCTACACCTCTCAGGTGCCGAGTTACAGGACGGTGAAAACAGTGAGTTTGTGTTAGACGCGAATCGTGCTCTGATTCATGCTCTAGGCTGGGAGCGAAAGCTTACTGCTTTTTCAAACACGGTCTACACCTCTCAGGTGCCGAGTTACAGGACGGTGAAAACAGTGAGTTTGTGTTAGACGCGAATCGTGCTCTGATTCACGCTCTAGGCTTGGAGCGAAAGCTTATTGCTTTTTCAAACACGGTCTACACCTCTCAGGTGCCGAGTTACAGGACGGTGAAAACAGTGAGTTTGTGTTAGACGTGAATCGTGCTCTGATTCATGCTTTAGGCTGGGAGCGCAAGCTTATTGCTTTTTCAAACACGGTCTACACCTCTCAGGTGCCGAGGTACAGGACGGTGAAAACAGTGAGTTTGTGTTAGACGCGAATCGTGCTCTGATTCATGCTCTAGGCGGGGAGCTCAAGCTTATTGCTTTTTCAAACACGGTCTACACCTCTCAGGTGCCGAGTTACAGGACGGTGAAAACAGTGAGTTTGTGTTAGACGCGAATCGTGCTCTGATTCATGCTCTAGGCTGGGAGCTTAAGCTTATTGCTTTTTCAAACACGGTCTACACCTCTCAGGTGCTCTGATTCACGCTCTAGGCTGGGAGCTCAAGCTTATTGCTTTTTCAAACACGGTCTACACCTCTCAGGTGCCGAGTTACAGGACGGTGAAAACAGTGAGTTTGTGTTAGACGCGAATCGTGCTCTGATTCATGCTCTAGGCTGGGAGCGCAAGCGTAATGCTTTTTCAAACACGGTCTACACCTCTCAGGTGCCGAGTTACAGGACAGTGAAAACAATGAGTTTGTGTTAGACGCGAATCGTGCTCTGATTCATGCTCTAGGCTGGGAGCTCAAGCTTATTGCTTTTTCAAACACGGTCTACACCTCTCAGGTGCCGAGTTACAGGACGGTGAAAACCGTGAGTTTGTGTTAGACGCGAATCGTGCTCTGTTTCATGCTTTAGGCTGGGAGCTCAAGCTTATTGCTTTTTCAAATAAGGGAGATTTCCATCTCCCTTATTTGCATATTACCCAGAGGAGCGTGCGTGGCCATTTGAGTCTCCTCACTTATTTATAGTATATAGTTGCTCTCCCTAAGGAGAAAAGAGCGTTTCTGACCCCTGTCCCAGGCCTCTCACTAGCAAAAGCCAGACTCCTACTGTACACTGATGATGGGCAATAACCCGGAAACAGCTGTAAGTGCATGGAGTCTGGCTTTGCTTTTGAATACCAGTCATTGTAAGAAGACTTGTATAAAAAGTCTCACTTTGACTCGAAGGAATGCTGCCTTTCAATAGGTGGCACTGTGGAGGATTTATTCCATCTCCCTTATTTGCATATTACCCAGAGGAGCGTGCGTGGCCATTTGAGTCTCCTCACTTATTTATAGTATATAGTTGCTCTCCCTAAGGAGAAAAGAGCGTTTCTGACCCCTGTCCCTGGCCTCTCACTAGCAAAAGCCAGACTCCTACTGTACACTGATGATGGGCAATAACCCGGAAACAGCTGTATGTACATGGGGTCTGGCTTTGCTTTTGATTCCCAGTCATTGTAGCAAGACTTGTATAAAAAGTCCCACTTTGACTCGAAGGAATGCTGCCTTTCAGTAGGTGGCACTGTGGAGGATTTATTCCATCTCCCTTATTTGCATATTACCCAGAGGAGCGTGCGTGGCCATTTGAGTCTCCTCACTTATTTATAGTATATAGTTGCTCTCCCTAAGGAGAAAAGAGCGTTTCTGACCCCTATTGCTTTTTCAAACACGGTCTACACCTCTCAGGTGCCGAGTTACAGGACGGTGAAAACAGTGAGTTTGTGTTAGACGTGAATCGTGCTCTGATTCATGCTCTAGGCTGGGAGCACAAGCGTAATGCTTTTTCAAACACGGTCTACACCTCTCAGGTGCCGAGTTACAGGACGGTGAAAACAGTGAGTTTGTGTTAGACGCGAATCGTGCTCTGATTCATGCTCTAGGCGGGGAGCTCAAGCTTATTGCATTTTCAAACACGGTCTACACCTCTCAGGTGCCGAGTAACAGGACGGTGAAAACAGTGAGTTTGTTTTAGACGCGATTCATGCTCTAGGCTGGGAGCGCAAGCTTATTGCTTTTTCAAACACGGTCTACACCTCTCAGGTGCCGAGTTACAGGAGGGTGAAAACAATGAGTTTGTGTTAGACGCGAATCGTGCTCTGATTCATGCTCTAGGCTGGGAGCGAAAGCTTATTGCCTTTTCAAACACGGTCTACACCTCTCAGGTGCCGAGTTACAGGACGGTGAAAACAGTGAGTTTGTGTTAGACGCGAATCGTGTTTTGATTCACGCTCTAGGCTGGGAGCTCAAGCTTATTGCTTTTTCAAACACGGTCTACACCTCTCAGGTGCCGAGTTACAGGACGGTGAAAACAGTGAGTTTGTGTTAGACGCGAATCGTGCTCTGATTCATGCTCTAGGCTGGGAGCGCAAGCGTAATGCTTTTTCAAACACGGTCTACACCTCTCAGGTGCCGAGTTACAGGACAGTGAAAACAATGAGTTTGTGTTAGACGCGAATCGTGCTCTGATTCATGCTCTAGGCTGGGAGCTCAAGCTTATTGCTTTTTCAAACACGGTCTACACCTCTCAGGTGCCGAGTTACAGGACGGTGAAAACAGTGAGTTTGTGTTAGACGCGAATCGTGCTCTGTTTCATGCTTTAGGCTGGGAGCTCAAGCTTATTGCTTTTTCAAATAAGGGAGATTTCCATCTCCCTTATTTGCATATTACCCAGAGGAGCGTGCGTGGCCATTTGAGTCTCCTCACTTATTTATAGTATATAGTTGCTCTCCCTAAGGAGAAAAGAGCGTTTCTGACCCCTGTCCCAGGCCTCTCACTAGCAAAAGCCAGACTCCTACTGTACACTGATGATGGGCAATAACCCGGAAACAGCTGTAAGTGCATGGAGTCTGGCTTTGCTTTTGAATACCAGTCATTGTAGGAAGACTTGTATAAAAAGTCTCACTTTGACTCGAAGGAATGCTGCCTTTCAATAGGTGGCACTGTGGAGGATTTATTCCATCTCCCTTATTTGCATATTACCCAGAGGAGCGTGCGTGGCCATTTGAGTCTCCTCACTTATTTATAGTATATAGTTGCTCTCCCTAAGGAGAAAAGAGCGTTTCTGACCCCTGTCCCTGGCCTCTCACTAGCAAAAGCCAGACTCCTACTGTACACTGATGATGGGCAATAACCCGGAAACAGCTGTATGTACATGGGGTCTGGCTTTGCTTTTGATTCCCAGTCATTGTAGCAAGACTTGTATAAAAAGTCCCACTTTGACTCGAAGGAATGCTGCCTTTCAGTAGGTGGCACTGTGGAGGATTTATTCCATCTCCCTTATTTGCATATTACCCAGAGGAGCGTGCGTGGCCATTTGAGTCTCCTCACTTATTTATAGTATATAGTTGCTCTCCCTAAGGAGAAAAGAGCGTTTCTGACCCCTATTGCTTTTTCAAACACGGTCTACACCTCTCAGGTGCCGAGTTACAGGACGGTGAAAACAGTGAGTTTGTGTTAGACGTGAATCGTGCTCTGATTCATGCTCTAGGCTGGGAGCACAAGCGTAATGCTTTTTCAAACACGGTCTACACCTCTCAGGTGCCGAGTTACAGGACGGTGAAAACAGTGAGTTTGTGTTAGACGCGAATCGTGCTCTGATTCATGCTCTAGGCGGGGAGCTCAAGCTTATTGCATTTTCAAACACGGTCTACACCTCTCAGGTGCCGAGTAACAGGACGGTGAAAACAGTGAGTTTGTTTTAGACGCGATTCATGCTCTAGGCTGGGAGCGCAAGCTTATTGCTTTTTCAAACACGGTCTACACCTCTCAGGTGCCGAGTTACAGGACGGTGAAAACAATGAGTTTGTGTTAGACGCGAATCGTGCTCTGATTCATGCTCTAGGCTGGGAGCGAAAGCTTATTGCTTTTTCAAACACGGTCTACACCTCTCAGGTGCCGAGTTACAGGACGGTGAAAACAGTGAGTTTGTGTTAGACGCGAATCGTGCTCTGATTCACGCTCTAGGCTGGGAGCTCAAGCTTATTGCTTTTTCAAACACGGTCTACACCTCTCAGGTGCCGAGTTACAGGACGGTGAAAACAGTGAGTTTGTGTTAGACGCGAATCGTGCTCTGATTCATGCTCTAGGCTGGGAGCGCAAGCGTAATGCTTTTTCAAACACGGTCTACACCTCTCAGGTGCCGAGTTACAGGACAGTGAAAACAATGAGTTTGTGTTAGACGCGAATCGTGCTCTGATTCATGCTCTAGGCTGGGAGCTCAAGCTTATTGCTTTTTCAAACACGGTCTACACCTCTCAGGTGCCGAGTTACAGGACGGTGAAAACAGTGAGTTTGTGTTAGACGCGAATCGTGCTCTGTTTCATGCTTTAGGCTGGGAGCTCAAGCTTATTGCTTTTTCAAATAAGGGAGATTTCCATCTCCCTTATTTGCATATTACCCAGAGGAGCGTGCGTGGCCATTTGAGTCTCCTCACTTATTTATAGTATATAGTTGTTCTCCCTAAGGAGAAAAGAGCGTTTCTGACCCCTGTCCCTGGCCTCACACTAGCAAAAGCCAGACTCCTACTGTACACTGATGATGGGCAATAACCCGGAAACAGCTGTATGTACATGGGGTCTGGCTTTGCTTTTGATTCCCAGTCATTGTAGCAAGACTTGTATAAAAAGTCCCACTTTGACTCGAAGGAATGCTGCCTTTCAGTAGGTGGCACTGTGGAGGATTTATTCCATCTCCCTTATTTGCATATTACCCAGAGGAGCGTGCGTGGCCATTTGAGTCTCCTCACTTATTTATAGTATATAGTTGCTCTCCCTAAGGAGAAAAGAGCGTTTCTGACCCCTATTGCTTTTTCAAACACGGTCTACACCTCTCAGGTGCCGAGTTACAGGACGGTGAAAACAGTGAGTTTGTGTTAGACGTGAATCGTGCTCTGATTCATGCTCTAGGCTGGGAGCGCAAGCGTAATGCTTTTTCAAACACGGTCTACACCTCTCAGGTGCCGAGTTACAGGACGGTGAAAACAGTGAGTTTGTGTTAGACGTGAATCGTGCTCTGATTCATGCTTTAACCTTATTGCTTTTTCAAACACGGTCTACACCTCTCAGGTGCCGAGTTACAGGACGGTGAAAACAGTGAGTTTGTGTTAGACGCGAATCGTGCTCTGATTCACGCTCTAGGCTGGGAGCGCAAGCTTATTGCTTTTTCAAACACGGTCTACACCTCTCAGGTGCCGAGTTACACGACGGTGAAAACAGTGAGTTTGTGTTAGACGCGAATCGTGCTCTGATTCATGCTCTAGGCTGGGAGCGAAAGCTTACTGCTTTTTCAAACACGGTCTACACCTCTCAGGTGCCGAGTTACAGGACGGTGAAAACAGTGAGTTTGTGTTAGACGCGAATCGTGCTCTGATTCACGCTCTAGGCTTGGAGCGAAAGCTTATTGCTTTTTCAAACACGGTCTACACCTCTCAGGTGCCGAGTTACAGGACGGTGAAAACAGTGAGTTTGTGTTAGACGCGAATCGTGCTCTGATTCATGCTTTAGGCTGGGAGCGCAAGCTTATTGCTTTTTCAAACACGGTCTACACCTCTCAGGTGCCGAGGTACAGGACGGTGAAAACAATGAGTTTGTGTTAGACGCGAATCGTGCTCTGATTCATGCTCTAGGCGGGGAGCTCAAGCTTATTGCTTTTTCAAACACGGTCTACACCTCTCAGGTGCCGAGTTACAGGACGGTGAAAACAGTGAGTTTGTGTTAGACGCGAATCGTGCTCTGATTCATGCTCTAGGCTGGGAGCTCAAGCTTATTGCTTTTTCAAACACGGTCTACACCTCTCAGGTGCTCTGATTCACGCTCTAGGCTGGGAGCTAAAGCTTATTGCTTTTTCAAACACGGTCTACACCTCTCAGGTGCCGAGTTACAGGACGGTGAAAACAGTGAGTTTGTGTTAGACGCGAATCGTGCTCTGATTCATGCTCTAGGCTGGGAGCGCAAGCGTAATGCTTTTTCAAACACGGTCTACACCTCTCAGGTGCCGAGTTACAGGACAGTGAAAACAATGAGTTTGTGTTAGACGCGAATCGTGCTCTGATTCATGCTCTAGGCTGGGAGCGAAAGCTTATTGCTTTTTCAAACACGGTCTACACCTCTCAGGTGCCGAGTTACAGGACGGTGAAAACAGTGAGTTTGTGTTAGACGCGAATCGTGCTCTGTTTCATGCTTTAGGCTGGGAGCTCAAGCTTATTGCTTTTTCAAATAAGGGAGATTTCCATCTCCCTTATTTGCATATTACCCAGAGGAGCGTGCGTGGCCATTTGAGTCTCCTCACTTATTTATAGTATATAGTTGCTCTCCCTAAGGAGAAAAGAGCGTTTCTGACCCCTGTCCCAGGCCTCTCACTAGCAAAAGCCAGACTCCTACTGTACACTGATGATGGGCAATAACCCGGAAACAGCTGTAAGTGCATGGAGTCTGGCTTTGCTTTTGAATACCAGTCATTGTAAGAAGACTTGTATAAAAAGTCTCACTTTGACTCGAAGGAATGCTGCCTTTCTATTGAGTCTCCTCACATTGTGGAGGATTTATTCCATCTCCCTTATTTGCATATTACCCAGAGGAGCGTGCGTGGCCATTTGAGTCTCCTCACTTATTTATAGTATATAGTTGCTCTCCCTAAGGAGAAAAGAGCGTTTCTGACCCCTGTCCCTGGCCTCACACTAGCAAAAGCCAGACTCCTACTGTACACTGATGATGGGCAATAACCCGGAAACAGCTGTATGTACATGGGGTCTGGCTTTGCTTTTGATTCCCAGTCATTGTAGCAAGACTTGTATAAAAAGTCCCACTTTGACTCGAAGGAATGATGCCTTTCAGTAGGTGGCACTGTGGAGGATTTATTCCATCTCCCTTATTTGCATATTACCCAGAGCGTGCGTGGCCATTTGAGTCTCCTCACTTATTTATAGTATATAGTTGCTCTCCCTAAGGAGAAAAGAGCGTTTCTGACCCCTATTGCTTTTTCAAACACGGTCTACACCTCTCAGGTGCCGAGTTACAGGACGGTGAAAACAGTGAGTTTGTGTTAGACGTGAATCGTGCTCTGATTCATGCTTTAACCTTATTGCTTTTTCAAACACGGTCTACACCTCTCAGGTGCCGAGTTACAGGACGGTGAAAACAGTGAGTTTGTGTTAGACGTGAATCGTGCTCTGATTCATGCTCTAGGCTGGGAGCGCAAGCGTAATGCTTTTTCAAACACGGTCTACACCTCTCAGGTGCCGAGTTACAGAACGGTGAAAACAGTGAGTTTGTGTTAGACGCGAATCGTGCTGGGATTTATGCTCTAGGCTGGGAGCGCAAGCGTAATGCTTTTTCAAACACGGTCTACACCTCTCAGGTGCCGAGTTACAGGACGGTGAAAACAGTGAGTTTGTGTTAGACGCGAATCGTGCTCTGATTCATGCTCTAGGCGGGGAGCTCAAGCTTATTGCATTTTCAAACACGGTCTACACCTCTCAGGTGCCGAGTAACAGGACGGTGAAAACAGTGAGTTTGTGTTAGACGCGATTCATGCTCTAGGCTGGGAGCGCAAGCTTATTGCTTTTTCAAACACGGTCTACACCTCTCAGGTGCCGAGTTACAGGACGGTGAAAACAGTGAGTTTGTGTTAGACGCGAATCGTGCTCTGATTCATGCTCTAGGCTGGGAGCGAAAGCTTATTGCTTTTTCAAACACGGTCTACACCTCTCAGGTGCCGAGTTACAGGACGGTGAAAACAGTGAGTTTGTGTTAGACGCGAATCGTGCTCTGATTCACGCTCTAGGCTGGGAGCTCAAGCTTATTGCTTTTTCAAACACGGTCTACACCTCTCAGGTGCCGAGTTACAGGACGGTGAAAACAGTGAGTTTGTGTTAGACGCGAATCGTGCTCTGATTCATGCTCTAGGCTGGGAGCGCAAGCGTAATGCTTTTTCAAACACGGTCTACACCTCTCAGGTGCCGAGTTACAGGACAGTGAAAACAATGAGTTTGTGTTAGACGCGAATCGTGCTCTGATTCATGCTCTAGGCTGGGAGCTCAAGCTTGTTGCTTTTTCAAACACGGTCTACACCTCTCAGGTGCCGAGTTACAGGACGGTGAAAACAGTGAGTTTGTGTTAGACGCGAATCGTGCTCTGTTTCATGCTTTAGGCTGGGAGCTCAAGCTTATTGCTTTTTCAAATAAGGGAGATTTCCATCTCCCTTATTTGCATATTACCCAGAGGAGCGTGCGTGGCCATTTGAGTCTCCTCACTTATTTATAGTATATAGTTGCTCTCCCTAAGGAGAAAAGAGCGTTTCTGACCCCTGTCCCAGGCCTCTCACTAGCAAAAGCCAGACTCCTACTGTACACTGATGATGGGCAATAACCCGGAAACAGCTGTAAGTGCATGGAGTCTGGCTTTGCTTTTGAATACCAGTCATTGTAAGAAGACTTGTATAAAAAGTCTCACTTTGACTCGAAGGAATGCTGCCTTTCAATAGGTGGCACTATGGAGGATTTATTCCATCTCCCTTATTTGCATATTACCCAGAGGAGCGTGCGTGGCCATTTGAGTCTCCTCACTTATTTATAGTATATAGTTGCTCTCCCTAAGGAGAAAAGAGCGTTTCTGACCCCTGTCCCTGGCCTCTCACTAGCAAAAGCCAGACTCCTACTGTACACTGATGATGGGCAATAACCCGGAAACAGCTGTATGTACATGGGGTCTGGCTTTGCTTTTGATTCCCAGTCATTGTAGCAAGACTTGTATAAAAAGTCCCACTTTGACTCGAAGGAATGCTGCCTTTCAGTAGGTGGCACTGTGGAGGATTTATTCCATCTCCCTTATTTGCATATTACCCAGAGGAGCGTGCGTGGCCATTTGAGTCTCCTCACTTATTTATAGTATATAGTTGCTCTCCCTAAGGAGAAAAGAGCGTTTCTGACCCCTATTGCTTTTTCAAACACGGTCTACACCTCTCAGGTGCCGAGTTACAGGACGGTGAAAACAGTGAGTTTGTGTTAGACGCGAATCGTGCTCTGATTCACGCTCTAGGCTGGGAGCGCAAGCTTATTGCTTTTTCAAACACGGTCTACACCTCTCAGGTGCCGAGTTACAGGACGGTGAAAACAGTGAGTTTGTGTTAGACGCGAATCGTGCTCTGATTCACGCTCTAAGCTGGGAGCGCAAGCTTATTGCTTTTTCAAACACGGTCTACACCTCTCAGGTGCCGAGTTACAGGACGGTGAAAACAGTGAGTTTGTGTTAGACGCGAATCGTGCTCTGATTCATGCTCTAGGCTGGGAGCGAAAGCTTACTGCTTTTTCAAACACGGTCTACACCTCTCAGGTGCCGAGTTACAGGACGGTGAAAACAGTGAGTTTGTGTTAGACGCGAATCGTGCTCTGATTCACGCTCTAGGCTTGGAGCGAAAGCTTATTGCTTTTTCAAACACGGTCTACACCTCTCAGGTGCCGAGTTACAGGACGGTGAAAACAGTGAGTTTGTGTTAGACGCGAATCGTGCTCTGATTCACGCTCTAGGCTGGGAGCTCAAGCTTATTGCTTTTTCAAACACGGTCTACACCTCTCAGGTGCCGAGTTACAGGACGGTGAAAACAGTGAGTTTGTGTTAGACGCGAATCGTGCTCTGATTCATGCTCTAGGCTGGGAGCGCAAGCGTAATGCTTTTTCAAACACGGTCTACACCTCTCAGGTGCCGAGTTACAGGACAGTGAAAACAATGAGTTTGTGTTAGACGCGAATCGTGCTCTGATTCATGCTCTAGGCTGGGAGCGAAAGCTTATTGCTTTTTCAAACACGGTCTACACCTCTCAGGTGCCGAGTTACAGGACGGTGAAAACAGTGAGTTTGTGTTAGACGCGAATCGTGCTCTGTTTCATGCTTTAGGCTGGGAGCTCAAGCTTATTGCTTTTTCAAATAAGGGAGATTTCCATCTCCCTTATTTGCATATTACCCAGAGGAGCGTGCGTGGCCATTTGAGTCTCCTCACTTATTTATAGTATATAGTTGCTCTCCCTAAGGAGAAAAGAGCGTTTCTGACCCCTGTCCCAGGCCTCTCACTAGCAAAAGCCAGACTCCTACTGTACACTGATGATGGGCAATAACCCGGAAACAGCTGTAAGTGCATGGAGTCTGGCTTTGCTTTTGAATACCAGTCATTGTAAGAAGACTTGTATAAAAAGTCTCACTTTGACTCGAAGGAATGCTGCCTTTCAATAGGTGGCACTGTGGAGGATTTATTCCATCTCCCTTATTTGCATATTACCCAGAGGAGCGTGCGTGGCCATTTGAGTCTCCTCACTTATTTATAGTATATAGTTGCTCTCCCTAAGGAGAAAAGAGCGTTTCTGACCCCTGTCCCTGGCCTCTCACTAGCAAAAGCCAGACTCCTACTGTACACTGATGATGGGCAATAACCCGGAAACAGCTGTATGTACATGGGGTCTGGCTTTGCTTTTGATTCCCAGTCATTGTAGCAAGACTTGTATAAAAAGTCCCACTTTGACTCGAAGGAATGCTGCCTTTCAGTAGGTGGCACTGTGGAGGATTTATTCCATCTCCCTTATTTGCATATTACCCAGAGGAGCGTGCGTGGCCATTTGAGTCTCCTCACTTATTTATAGTATATAGTTGCTCTCCCTAAGGAGAAAAGAGCGTTTCTGACCCCTATTGCTTTTTCAAACACGGTCTACACCTCTCAGGTGCCGAGTTACAGGACGGTGAAAACAGTGAGTTTGTGTTAGACGCGAATCATGCTCTGATTCACGCTCTAGGCTGGGAGCGCAAGCTTATTGCTTTTTCAAACACGGTCTACACCTCTCAGGTGCCGAGTTACAGGACGGTGAAAACAGTGAGTTTGTGTTAGACGCGAATCGTGCTCTGATTCACGCTCTAGGCTGGGAGCGCAAGCTTATTGCTTTTTCAAACACGGGCTACACCTCTCAGGTGCCGAGTTACAGGACGGTGAAAACAGTGAGTTTGTGTTAGACGCGAATCGTGCTCTGATTCATGCTCTAGGCTGGGAGCGAAAGCTTACTGCTTTTTCAAACACGGTCTACACCTCTCAGGTGCCGAGTTACAGGACGGTGAAAACAGTGAGTTTGTGTTAGACGCGAATCGTGCTCTGATTCACGCTCTAGGCTTGGAGCGAAAGCTTATTGCTTTTTCAAACACGGTCTACACCTCTCAGGTGCCGAGTTACAGGACGGTGAAAACAGTGAGTTTGTGTTAGACGCGAATCGTGCTCTGATTCATGCTTTAGGCTGGGAGCGCAAGCTTATTGCTTTTTCAAACACGGTCTACACATCTCAGTTGCCGAGGTACAGGACGGTGAAAACAGTGAGTTTGTGTTAGACGCGAATCGTGCTCTGATTCATGCTCTAGGCGGGGAGCTCAAGCTTATTGCTTTTTCAAACACGGTCTACACCTCTCAGGTGCCGAGTTACAGGACGGTGAAAACTGAGTTTGTGTTAGACGCGAATCGTGCTCTGATTCATGCTCTAGGCTGGGAGCTCAAGCTTATTGCTTTTTCAAACACGGTCTACACCTCTCAGGTGCCGAGTTACAGGACGGTGAAAACAGTGAGTTTGTGTTAGACGCGAATCGTGCTCTGATTCATGCTTTAGGCTGGGAGCGCAAGCGTAATACTTTTTCAAACACGGTCTACACCTCTCAGGTGCCGAGTTACAGGACGGTGAAAACAATGAGTTTGTGTTAGACGCGAATCGTGCTCTGATTCATGCTCTAGGCGGGGAGCTCAAGCTTATTGCATTTTCAAACACGGTCTACACCTCTCAGGTGCCGAGTAACAGGACGGTGAAAACAGTGAGTTTGTTTTAGACGCGATTCATGCTCTAGGCTGGGAGCGCAAGCTTATTGCTTTTTCAAACACGGTCTACACCTCTCAGGTGCCGAGTTACAGGAGGGTGAAAACAATGAGTTTGTGTTAGACGCGAATCGTGCTCTGATTCATGCTCTAGGCTGGGAGCGAAAGCTTATTGCCTTTTCAAACACGGTCTACACCTCTCAGGTGCCGAGTTACAGGACGGTGAAAACAGTGAGTTTGTGTTAGACGCGAATCGTGTTTTGATTCACGCTCTAGGCTGGGAGCTCAAGCTTATTGCTTTTTCAAACACGGTCTACACCTCTCAGGTGCCGAGTTACAGGACGGTGAAAACAGTGAGTTTGTGTTAGACGCGAATCGTGCTCTGATTCATGCTCTAGGCTGGGAGCGCAAGCGTAATGCTTTTTCAAACACGGTCTACACCTCTCAGGTGCCGAGTTACAGGACAGTGAAAACAATGAGTTTGTGTTAGACGCGAATCGTGCTCTGATTCATGCTCTAGGCTGGGAGCTCAAGCTTATTGCTTTTTCAAACACGGTCTACACCTCTCAGGTGCCGAGTTACAGGACGGTGAAAACAGTGAGTTTGTGTTAGACGCGAATCGTGCTCTGTTTCATGCTTTAGGCTGGGAGCTCAAGCTTATTGCTTTTTCAAATAAGGGAGATTTCCATCTCCCTTATTTGCATATTACCCAGAGGAGCGTGCGTGGCCATTTGAGTCTCCTCACTTATTTATAGTATATAGTTGTTCTCCCTAAGGAGAAAAGAGCGTTTCTGACCCCTGTCCCAGGCCTCTCACTAGCAAAAGCCAGACTCCTACTGTACACTGATGATGGGCAATAACCCGGAAACAGCTGTAAGTGCATGGAGTCTGGCTTTGCTTTTGAATACCAGTCATTGTAAGAAGACTTGTATAAAAAGTCTCACTTTGACTCGAAGGAATGCTGCCTTTCAATACGTGGCACTGTGGAGGATTTATTCCATCTCCCTTATTTGCATATTACCCAGAGGAGCGTGCGTGGCCATTTGAGTCTCCTCACTTATTTATAGTATATAGTTGCTCTCCCTAAGGAGAAAAGAGCGTTTCTGACCCCTGTCCCTGGCCTCACACTAGCAAAAGCCAGACTCCTACTGTACACTGATGATGGGCAATAACCCGGAAACAGCTGTATGTACATGGGGTCTGGCTTTGCTTTTGATTCCCAGTCATTGTAGCAAGACTTGTATAAAAAGTCCCACTTTGACTCGAAGGAATGCTGCCTTTCAGTAGGTGGCACTGTGGAGGATTTATTCCATCTCCCTTATTTGCATATTACCCAGAGGAGCGTGCGTGGCCATTTGAGTCTCCTCACTTATTTATAGTATATAGTTGCTCTCCCTAAGGAGAAAAGAGCGTTTCTGACCCCTATTGCTTTTTCAAACACGGTCTACACCTCTCAGGTGCCGAGTTACAGGACGGTGAAAACAGTGAGTTTGTGTTAGACGCGAATCGTGCTCTGATTCATGCTCTAGGCTGGGAGCTCAAGCTTATTGCTTTTTCAAACACGGTCTACACCTCTCAGGTGCTCTGATTCACGCTCTAGGCTGGGAGCTAAAGCTTATTGCTTTTTCAAACACGGTCTACACCTCTCAGGTGCCGAGTTACAGGACGGTGAAAACAGTGAGTTTGTGTTAGACGCGAATCGTGCTCTGATTCATGCTCTAGGCTGGGAGCGCAAGCGTAATGCTTTTTCAAACACGGTCTACACCTCTCAGGTGCCGAGTTACAGGACAGTGAAAACAATGAGTTTGTGTTAGACGCGAATCGTGCTCTGATTCATGCTCTAGGCTGGGAGCGAAAGCTTATTGCTTTTTCAAACACGGTCTACACCTCTCAGGTGCCGAGTTACAGGACGGTGAAAACAGTGAGTTTGTGTTAGACGCGAATCGTGCTCTGTTTCATGCTTTAGGCTGGGAGCTCAAGCTTATTGCTTTTTCAAATAAGGGAGATTTCCATCTCCCTTATTTGCATATTACCCAGAGGAGCGTGCGTGGCCATTTGAGTCTCCTCACTTATTTATAGTATATAGTTGCTCTCCCTAAGGAGAAAAGAGCGTTTCTGACCCCTGTCCCAGGCCTCTCACTAGCAAAAGCCAGACTCCTACTGTACACTGATGATGGGCAATAACCCGGAAACAGCTGTAAGTGCATGGAGTCTGGCTTTGCTTTTGAATACCAGTCATTGTAAGAAGACTTGTATAAAAAGTCTCACTTTGACTCGAAGGAATGCTGCCTTTCAATAGGTGGCACTGTGGAGGATTTATTCCATCTCCCTTATTTGCATATTACCCAGAGGAGCGTGCGTGGCCATTTGAGTCTCCTCACTTATTTATAGTATATAGTTGCTCTCCCTAAGGAGAAAAGAGCGTTTCTGACCCCTGTCCCTGGCCTCTCACTAGCAAAAGCCAGACTCCTACTGTACACTGATGATGGGCAATAACCCGGAAACAGCTGTAAGTGCATGGAGTCTGGCTTTGCTTTTGAATACCAGTCATTGTAAGAAGACTTGTATAAAAAGTCTCACTTTGACTCGAAGGAATGCTGCCTTTCAATAGGTGGCACTGTGGAGGATTTATTCCATCTCCCTTATTTGCATATTACCCAGAGGAGCGTGCGTGGCCATTTGAGTCTCCTCACTTATTTATAGTATATAGTTGCTCTCCCTAAGGAGAAAAGAGCGTTTCTGACCCCTGTCCCTGGCCTCTCACTAGCAAAAGCCAGACTCCTACTGTACACTGATGATGGGCAATAACCCGGAAACAGCTGTATGTACATGGGGTCTGGCTTTGCTTTTGATTCCCAGTCATTGTAGCAAGACTTGTATAAAAAGTCCCACTTTGACTCGAAGGAATGCTGCCTTTCAGTAGGTGGCACTGTGGAGGATTTATTCCATCTCCCTTTTTTGCATATTACCCAGAGGAGCGTGCGTGGCCATTTGAGTCTCCTCACTTATTTATAGTATATAGTTGCTCTCCCTAAGGAGAAAAGAGCGTTTCTGACCCCTATTGCTTTTTCAAACATGGTCTACACCTCTCAGGTGCCGAGTTACAGGACGGTGAAAACAGTGAGTTTGTGTTAGACGCGAATCGTGCTCTGATTCACGCTCTAGGCTGGGAGCGCAAGCTTATTGCTTTTTCAAACACGGTCTACACCTCTCAGGTGCCGAGTTACAGGACGGTGAAAACAGTGAGTTTGTGTTAGACGCGAATCGTGCTCTGATTCATGCTCTAGGCTGGGAGCGAAAGCTTACTGCTTTTTCAAACACGGTCTACACCTCTCAGGTGCCGAGTTACAGGACGGTGAAAACAGTGAGTTTGTGTTAGACGCGAATCGTGCTCTGATTCACGCTCTAGGCTTGGAGCGAAAGCTTATTGCTTTTTCAAACACGGTCTACACCTCTCAGGTGCCGAGTTACAGGACGGTGAAAACAGTGAGTTTGTGTTAGACGTGAATCGTGCTCTGATTCATGCTTTAGGCTGGGAGCGCAAGCTTATTGCTTTTTCAAACACGGTCTACACCTCTCAGGTGCCGAGGTACAGGACGGTGAAAACAGTGAGTTTGTGTTAGACGCGAATCGTGCTCTGATTCATGCTCTAGGCGGGGAGCTCAAGCTTATTGCTTTTTCAAACACGGTCTACACCTCTCAGGTGCCGAGTTACAGGACGGTGAAAACAGTGAGTTTGTGTTAGACGCGAATCGTGCTCTGATTCATGCTCTAGGCTGGGAGCTTAAGCTTATTGCTTTTTCAAACACGGTCTACACCTCTCAGGTGCTCTGATTCACGCTCTAGGCTGGGAGCTCAAGCTTATTGCTTTTTCAAACACGGTCTACACCTCTCAGGTGCCGAGTTACAGGACGGTGAAAACAGTGAGTTTGTGTTAGACGCGAATCGTGCTCTGATTCATGCTCTAGGCTGGGAGCGCAAGCGTAATGCTTTTTCAAACACGGTCTACACCTCTCAGGTGCCGAGTTACAGGACAGTGAAAACAATGAGTTTGTGTTAGACGCGAATCGTGCTCTGATTCATGCTCTAGGCTGGGAGCTCAAGCTTATTGCTTTTTCAAACACGGTCTACACCTCTCAGGTGCCGAGTTACAGGACGGTGAAAACCGTGAGTTTGTGTTAGACGCGAATCGTGCTCTGTTTCATGCTTTAGGCTGGGAGCTCAAGCTTATTGCTTTTTCAAATAAGGGAGATTTCCATCTCCCTTATTTGCATATTACCCAGAGGAGCGTGCGTGGCCATTTGAGTCTCCTCACTTATTTATAGTATATAGTTGCTCTCCCTAAGGAGAAAAGAGCGTTTCTGACCCCTGTCCCAGGCCTCTCACTAGCAAAAGCCAGACTCCTACTGTACACTGATGATGGGCAATAACCCGGAAACAGCTGTAAGTGCATGGAGTCTGGCTTTGCTTTTGAATACCAGTCATTGTAAGAAGACTTGTATAAAAAGTCTCACTTTGACTCGAAGGAATGCTGCCTTTCAATAGGTGGCACTGTGGAGGATTTATTCCATCTCCCTTATTTGCATATTACCCAGAGGAGCGTGCGTGGCCATTTGAGTCTCCTCACTTATTTATAGTATATAGTTGCTCTCCCTAAGGAGAAAAGAGCGTTTCTGACCCCTGTCCCTGGCCTCTCACTAGCAAAAGCCAGACTCCTACTGTACACTGATGATGGGCAATAACCCGGAAACAGCTGTATGTACATGGGGTCTGGCTTTGCTTTTGATTCCCAGTCATTGTAGCAAGACTTGTATAAAAAGTCCCACTTTGACTCGAAGGAATGCTGCCTTTCAGTAGGTGGCACTGTGGAGGATTTATTCCATCTCCCTTATTTGCATATTACCCAGAGGAGCGTGCGTGGCCATTTGAGTCTCCTCACTTATTTATAGTATATAGTTGCTCTCCCTAAGGAGAAAAGAGCGTTTCTGACCCCTATTGCTTTTTCAAACACGGTCTACACCTCTCAGGTGCCGAGTTACAGGACGGTGAAAACAGTGAGTTTGTGTTAGACGTGAATCGTGCTCTGATTCATGCTCTAGGCTGGGAGCACAAGCGTAATGCTTTTTCAAACACGGTCTACACCTCTCAGGTGCCGAGTTACAGGACGGTGAAAACAGTGAGTTTGTGTTAGACGCGAATCGTGCTCTGATTCATGCTCTAGGCGGGGAGCTCAAGCTTATTGCATTTTCAAACACGGTCTACACCTCTCAGGTGCCGAGTAACAGGACGGTGAAAACAGTGAGTTTGTTTTAGACGCGATTCATGCTCTAGGCTGGGAGCGCAAGCTTATTGCTTTTTCAAACACGGTCTACACCTCTCAGGTGCCGAGTTACAGGAGGGTGAAAACAATGAGTTTGTGTTAGACGCGAATCGTGCTCTGATTCATGCTCTAGGCTGGGAGCGAAAGCTTATTGCCTTTTCAAACACGGTCTACACCTCTCAGGTGCCGAGTTACAGGACGGTGAAAACAGTGAGTTTGTGTTAGACGCGAATCGTGTTTTGATTCACGCTCTAGGCTGGGAGCTCAAGCTTATTGCTTTTTCAAACACGGTCTACACCTCTCAGGTGCCGAGTTACAGGACGGTGAAAACAGTGAGTTTGTGTTAGACGCGAATCGTGCTCTGATTCATGCTCTAGGCTGGGAGCGCAAGCGTAATGCTTTTTCAAACACGGTCTACACCTCTCAGGTGCCGAGTTACAGGACAGTGAAAACAATGAGTTTGTGTTAGACGCGAATCGTGCTCTGATTCATGCTCTAGGCTGGGAGCTCAAGCTTATTGCTTTTTCAAACACGGTCTACACCTCTCAGGTGCCGAGTTACAGGACGGTGAAAACAGTGAGTTTGTGTTAGACGCGAATCGTGCTCTGTTTCATGCTTTAGGCTGGGAGCTCAAGCTTATTGCTTTTTCAAATAAGGGAGATTTCCATCTCCCTTATTTGCATATTACCCAGAGGAGCGTGCGTGGCCATTTGAGTCTCCTCACTTATTTATAGTATATAGTTGTTCTCCCTAAGGAGAAAAGAGCGTTTCTGACCCCTGTCCCAGGCCTCTCACTAGCAAAAGCCAGACTCCTACTGTACACTGATGATGGGCAATAACCCGGAAACAGCTGTAAGTGCATGGAGTCTGGCTTTGCTTTTGAATACCAGTCATTGTAAGAAGACTTGTATAAAAAGTCTCACTTTGACTCGAAGGAATGCTGCCTTTCAATACGTGGCACTGTGGAGGATTTATTCCATCTCCCTTATTTGCATATTACCCAGAGGAGCGTGCGTGGCCATTTGAGTCTCCTCACTTATTTATAGTATATAGTTGCTCTCCCTAAGGAGAAAAGAGCGTTTCTGACCCCTGTCCCTGGCCTCACACTAGCAAAAGCCAGACTCCTACTGTACACTGATGATGGGCAATAACCCGGAAACAGCTGTATGTACATGGGGTCTGGCTTTGCTTTTGATTCCCAGTCATTGTAGCAAGACTTGTATAAAAAGTCCCACTTTGACTCGAAGGAATGCTGCCTTTCAGTAGGTGGCACTGTGGAGGATTTATTCCATCTCCCTTATTTGCATATTACCCAGAGGAGCGTGCGTGGCCATTTGAGTCTCCTCACTTATTTATAGTATATAGTTGCTCTCCCTAAGGAGAAAAGAGCGTTTCTGACCCCTATTGCTTTTTCAAACACGGTCTACACCTCTCAGGTGCCGAGTTACAGGACGGTGAAAACAGTGAGTTTGTGTTAGACGTGAATCGTGCTCTGATTCATGCTCTAGGCTGGGAGCGCAAGCGTAATGCTTTTTCAAACACGGTCTACACCTCTCAGGTGCCGAGTTACAGGACGGTGAAAACAGTGAGTTTGTGTTAGACGCGAATCGTGCTCTGATTCACGCTCTAGGCTGGGAGCTCAAGCTTATTGCTTTTTCAAACACGGTCTACACCTCTCAGGTGCCGAGTTACAGGACGGTGAAAACAGTGAGTTTGTGTTAGACGCGAATCGTGCTCTGATTCATGCTCTAGGCTGGGAGCGCAAGCGTAATGCTTTTTCAAACACGGTCTACACCTCTCAGGTGCCGAGTTACAGGACAGTGAAAACAATGAGTTTGTGTTAGACGCGAATCGTGCTCTGATTCATGCTCTAGGCTGGGAGCGAAAGCTTATTGCTTTTTCAAACACGGTCTACACCTCTCAGGTGCCGAGTTACAGGACGGTGAAAACAGTGAGTTTGTGTTAGACGCGAATCGTGCTCTGTTTCATGCTTTAGGCTGGGAGCTCAAGCTTATTGCTTTTTCAAATAAGGGAGATTTCCATCTCCCTTATTTGCATATTACCCAGAGGAGCGTGCGTGGCCATTTGAGTCTCCTCACTTATTTATAGTATATAGTTGCTCTCCCTAAGGAGAAAAGAGCGTTTCTGACCCCTGTCCCAGGCCTCTCACTAGCAAAAGCCAGACTCCTACTGTACACTGATGATGGGCAATAACCCGGAAACAGCTGTAAGTGCATGGAGTCTGGCTTTGCTTTTGAATACCAGTCATTGTAAGAAGACTTGTATAAAAAGTCTCACTTTGACTCGAAGGAATGCTGCCTTTCAATAGGTGGCACTGTGGAGGATTTATTCCATCTCCCTTATTTGCATATTACCCAGAGGAGCGTGCGTGGCCATTTGAGTCTCCTCACTTATTTATAGTATATAGTTGCTCTCCCTAAGGAGAAAAGAGCGTTTCTGACCCCTGTCCCTGGCCTCTCACTAGCAAAAGCCAGACTCCTACTGTACACTGATGATGGGCAATAACCCGGAAACAGCTGTATGTACATGGGGTCTGGCTTTGCTTTTGATTCCCAGTCATTGTAGCAAGACTTGTATAAAAAGTCCCACTTTGACTCGAAGGAATGCTGCCTTTCAGTAGGTGGCACTGTGGAGGATTTATTCCATCTCCCTTATTTGCATATTACCCAGAGGAGCGTGCGTGGCCATTTGAGTCTCCTCACTTATTTATAGTATATAGTTGCTCTCCCTAAGGAGAAAAGAGCGTTTCTGACCCCTATTGCTTTTTCAAACACGGTCTACACCTCTCAGGTGCCGAGTTACAGGACGGTGAAAACAGTGAGTTTGTGTTAGACGTGAATCGTGCTCTGATTCATGCTCTAGGCTGGGAGCGCAAGCGTAATGCTTTTTCAAACACGGTCTACACCTCTCAGGTGCCGAGTTACAGGACGGTGAAAACAGTGAGTTTGTGTTAGACGCGAATCGTGCTCTGATTCACGCTCTAGGCTGGGAGCTCAAGCTTATTGCTTTTTCAAACACGGTCTACACCTCTCAGGTGCCGAGTTACAGGACGGTGAAAACAGTGAGTTTGTGTTAGACGCGAATCGTGCTCTGATTCATGCTCTAGGCTGGGAGCGCAAGCGTAATGCTTTTTCAAACACGGTCTACACCTCTCAGGTGCCGAGTTACAGGACAGTGAAAACAATGAGTTTGTGTTAGACGCGAATCGTGCTCTGATTCATGCTCTAGGCTGGGAGCGAAAGCTTATTGCTTTTTCAAACACGGTCTACACCTCTCAGGTGCCGAGTTACAGGACGGTGAAAACAGTGAGTTTGTGTTAGACGCGAATCGTGCTCTGTTTCATGCTTTAGGCTGGGAGCTCAAGCTTATTGCTTTTTCAAATAAGGGAGATTTCCATCTCCCTTATTTGCATATTACCCAGAGGAGCGTGCGTGGCCATTTGAGTCTCCTCACTTATTTATAGTATATAGTTGCTCTCCCTAAGGAGAAAAGAGCGTTTCTGACCCCTGTCCCAGGCCTCTCACTAGCAAAAGCCAGACTCCTACTGTACACTGATGATGGGCAATAACCCGGAAACAGCTGTAAGTGCATGGAGTCTGGCTTTGCTTTTGATTCCCAGTCATTGTAGCAAGACTTGTATAAAAAGTCCCACTTTGACTCGAAGGAATGCTGCCTTTCAGTAGGTGGCACTGTGGAGGATTTATTCCATCTCCCTTATTTGCATATTACCCAGAGGAGCGTGCGTGGCCATTTGAGTCTCCTCACTTATTTATAGTATATAGTTGCTCTCCCTAAGGAGAAAAGAGCGTTTCTGACCCCTATTGCTTTTTCAAACACGGTCTACACCTCTCAGGTGCCGAGTTACAGGACGGTGAAAACAGTGAGTTTGTGTTAGACGCGAATCGTGCTCTGATTCACGCTCTAGGCTGGGAGCGCAAGCTTATTGCTTTTTCAAACACGGTCTACACCTCTCAGGTGCCGAGTTACAGGACGGTGAAAACAGTGAGTTTGTGTTAGACGCGAATCGTGCTCTGATTCATGCTCTAGGCTGGGAGCGAAAGCTTACTGCTTTTTCAAACACGGTCTACACCTCTCAGGTGCCGAGTTACAGGACGGTGAAAACAGTGAGTTTGTGTTAGACGCGAATCGTGCTCTGATTCACGCTCTAGGCTTGGAGCGAAAGCTTATTGCTTTTTCAAACACGGTCTACACCTCTCAGGTGCCGAGTTACAGGACGGTGAAAACAGTGAGTTTGTGTTAGACGCGAATCGTGCTCTGATTCATGCTTTAGGCTGGGAGCGCAAGCTTATTGCTTTTTCAAACACGGTCTACACCTCTCAGGTGCCGAGGTACAGGACGGTGAAAACAGTGAGTTTGTGTTAGACGCGAATCGTGCTCTGATTCATGCTCTAGGCGGGGAGCTCAAGCTTATTGCTTTTTCAAACACGGTCTACACCTCTCAGGTGCCGAGTTACAGGACGGTGAAAACAGTGAGTTTGTGTTAGACGCGAATCGTGCTCTGATTCATGCTCTAGGCTGGGAGCTTAAGCTTATTGCTTTTTCAAACACGGTCTACACCTCTCAGGTGCTCTGATTCACGCTCTAGGCTGGGAGCTCAAGCTTATTGCTTTTTCAAACACGGTCTACACCTCTCAGGTGCCGAGTTACAGGACGGTGAAAACAGTGAGTTTGTGTTAGACGCGAATCGTGCTCTGATTCATGCTCTAGGCTGGGAGCGCAAGCGTAATGCTTTTTCAAACACGGTCTACACCTCTCAGGTGCCGAGTTACAGGACAGTGAAAACAATGAGTTTGTGTTAGACGCGAATCGTGCTCTGATTCATGCTCTAGGCTGGGAGCTCAAGCTTATTGCTTTTTCAAACACGGTCTACACCTCTCAGGTGCCGAGTTACAGGACGGTGAAAACAGTGAGTTTGTGTTAGACGCGAATCGTGCTCTGTTTCATGCTTTAGGCTGGGAGCTCAAGCTTATTGCTTTTTCAAATAAGGGAGATTTCCATCTCCCTTATTTGCATATTACCCAGAGGAGCGTGCGTGGCCATTTGAGTCTCCTCACTTATTTATAGTATATAGTTGCTCTCCCTAAGGAGAAAAGAGCGTTTCTGACCCCTGTCCCAGGCCTCTCACTAGCAAAAGCCAGACTCCTACTGTACACTGATGATGGGCAATAACCCGGAAACAGCTGTAAGTGCATGGAGTCTGGCTTTGCTTTTGAATACCAGTCATTGTAGGAAGACTTGTATAAAAAGTCTCACTTTGACTCGAAGGAATGCTGCCTTTCAATAGGTGGCACTGTGGAGGATTTATTCCATCTCCCTTATTTGCATATTACCCAGAGGAGCGTGCGTGGCCATTTGAGTCTCCTCACTTATTTATAGTATATAGTTGCTCTCCCTAAGGAGAAAAGAGCGTTTCTGACCCCTGTCCCTGGCCTCTCACTAGCAAAAGCCAGACTCCTACTGTACACTGATGATGGGCAATAACCCGGAAACAGCTGTATGTACATGGGGTCTGGCTTTGCTTTTGATTCCCAGTCATTGTAGCAAGACTTGTATAAAAAGTCCCACTTTGACTCGAAGGAATGCTGCCTTTCAGTAGGTGGCACTGTGGAGGATTTATTCCATCTCCCTTATTTGCATATTACCCAGAGGAGCGTGCGTGGCCATTTGAGTCTCCTCACTTATTTATAGTATATAGTTGCTCTCCCTAAGGAGAAAAGAGCGTTTCTGACCCCTATTGCTTTTTCAAACACGGTCTACACCTCTCAGGTGCCGAGTTACAGGACGGTGAAAACAGTGAGTTTGTGTTAGACGTGAATCGTGCTCTGATTCATGCTCTAGGCTGGGAGCACAAGCGTAATGCTTTTTCAAACACGGTCTACACCTCTCAGGTGCCGAGTTACAGGACGGTGAAAACAGTGAGTTTGTGTTAGACGCGAATCGTGCTCTGATTCATGCTCTAGGCGGGGAGCTCAAGCTTATTGCATTTTCAAACACGGTCTACACCTCTCAGGTGCCGAGTAACAGGACGGTGAAAACAGTGAGTTTGTTTTAGACGCGATTCATGCTCTAGGCTGGGAGCGCAAGCTTATTGCTTTTTCAAACACGGTCTACACCTCTCAGGTGCCGAGTTACAGGACGGTGAAAACAATGAGTTTGTGTTAGACGCGAATCGTGCTCTGATTCATGCTCTAGGCTGGGAGCGAAAGCTTATTGCTTTTTCAAACACGGTCTACACCTCTCAGGTGCCGAGTTACAGGACGGTGAAAACAGTGAGTTTGTGTTAGACGCGAATCGTGCTCTGATTCACGCTCTAGGCTGGGAGCTCAAGCTTATTGCTTTTTCAAACACGGTCTACACCTCTCAGGTGCCGAGTTACAGGACGGTGAAAACAGTGAGTTTGTGTTAGACGCGAATCGTGCTCTGATTCATGCTCTAGGCTGGGAGCGCAAGCGTAATGCTTTTTCAAACACGGTCTACACCTCTCAGGTGCCGAGTTACAGGACAGTGAAAACAATGAGTTTGTGTTAGACGCGAATCGTGCTCTGATTCATGCTCTAGGCTGGGAGCTCAAGCTTATTGCTTTTTCAAACACGGTCTACACCTCTCAGGTGCCGAGTTACAGGACGGTGAAAACAGTGAGTTTGTGTTAGACGCGAATCGTGCTCTGTTTCATGCTTTAGGCTGGGAGCTCAAGCTTATTGCTTTTTCAAATAAGGGAGATTTCCATCTCCCTTATTTGCATATTACCCAGAGGAGCGTGCGTGGCCATTTGAGTCTCCTCACTTATTTATAGTATATAGTTGTTCTCCCTAAGGAGAAAAGAGCGTTTCTGACCCCTGTCCCTGGCCTCACACTAGCAAAAGCCAGACTCCTACTGTACACTGATGATGGGCAATAACCCGGAAACAGCTGTATGTACATGGGGTCTGGCTTTGCTTTTGATTCCCAGTCATTGTAGCAAGACTTGTATAAAAAGTCCCACTTTGACTCGAAGGAATGCTGCCTTTCAGTAGGTGGCACTGTGGAGGATTTATTCCATCTCCCTTATTTGCATATTACCCAGAGGAGCGTGCGTGGCCATTTGAGTCTCCTCACTTATTTATAGTATATAGTTGCTCTCCCTAAGGAGAAAAGAGCGTTTCTGACCCCTATTGCTTTTTCAAACACGGTCTACACCTCTCAGGTGCCGAGTTACAGGACGGTGAAAACAGTGAGTTTGTGTTAGACGTGAATCGTGCTCTGATTCATGCTCTAGGCTGGGAGCGCAAGCGTAATGCTTTTTCAAACACGGTCTACACCTCTCAGGTGCCGAGTTACAGGACGGTGAAAACAGTGAGTTTGTGTTAGACGTGAATCGTGCTCTGATTCATGCTTTAACCTTATTGCTTTTTCAAACACGGTCTACACCTCTCAGGTGCCGAGTTACAGGACGGTGAAAACAGTGAGTTTGTGTTAGACGCGAATCGTGCTCTGATTCACGCTCTAGGCTGGGAGCGCAAGCTTATTGCTTTTTCAAACACGGTCTACACCTCTCAGGTGCCGAGTTACACGACGGTGAAAACAGTGAGTTTGTGTTAGACGCGAATCGTGCTCTGATTCATGCTCTAGGCTGGGAGCGAAAGCTTACTGCTTTTTCAAACACGGTCTACACCTCTCAGGTGCCGAGTTACAGGACGGTGAAAACAGTGAGTTTGTGTTAGACGCGAATCGTGCTCTGATTCACGCTCTAGGCTTGGAGCGAAAGCTTATTGCTTTTTCAAACACGGTCTACACCTCTCAGGTGCCGAGTTACAGGACGGTGAAAACAGTGAGTTTGTGTTAGACGCGAATCGTGCTCTGATTCATGCTTTAGGCTGGGAGCGCAAGCTTATTGCTTTTTCAAACACGGTCTACACCTCTCAGGTGCCGAGGTACAGGACGGTGAAAACAATGAGTTTGTGTTAGACGCGAATCGTGCTCTGATTCATGCTCTAGGCGGGGAGCTCAAGCTTATTGCTTTTTCAAACACGGTCTACACCTCTCAGGTGCCGAGTTACAGGACGGTGAAAACAGTGAGTTTGTGTTAGACGCGAATCGTGCTCTGATTCATGCTCTAGGCTGGGAGCTCAAGCTTATTGCTTTTTCAAACACGGTCTACACCTCTCAGGTGCTCTGATTCACGCTCTAGGCTGGGAGCTAAAGCTTATTGCTTTTTCAAACACGGTCTACACCTCTCAGGTGCCGAGTTACAGGACGGTGAAAACAGTGAGTTTGTGTTAGACGCGAATCGTGCTCTGATTCATGCTCTAGGCTGGGAGCGCAAGCGTAATGCTTTTTCAAACACGGTCTACACCTCTCAGGTGCCGAGTTACAGGACAGTGAAAACAATGAGTTTGTGTTAGACGCGAATCGTGCTCTGATTCATGCTCTAGGCTGGGAGCGAAAGCTTATTGCTTTTTCAAACACGGTCTACACCTCTCAGGTGCCGAGTTACAGGACGGTGAAAACAGTGAGTTTGTGTTAGACGCGAATCGTGCTCTGTTTCATGCTTTAGGCTGGGAGCTCAAGCTTATTGCTTTTTCAAATAAGGGAGATTTCCATCTCCCTTATTTGCATATTACCCAGAGGAGCGTGCGTGGCCATTTGAGTCTCCTCACTTATTTATAGTATATAGTTGCTCTCCCTAAGGAGAAAAGAGCGTTTCTGACCCCTGTCCCAGGCCTCTCACTAGCAAAAGCCAGACTCCTACTGTACACTGATGATGGGCAATAACCCGGAAACAGCTGTAAGTGCATGGAGTCTGGCTTTGCTTTTGAATACCAGTCATTGTAAGAAGACTTGTATAAAAAGTCTCACTTTGACTCGAAGGAATGCTGCCTTTCTATTGAGTCTCCTCACATTGTGGAGGATTTATTCCATCTCCCTTATTTGCATATTACCCAGAGGAGCGTGCGTGGCCATTTGAGTCTCCTCACTTATTTATAGTATATAGTTGCTCTCCCTAAGGAGAAAAGAGCGTTTCTGACCCCTGTCCCTGGCCTCACACTAGCAAAAGCCAGACTCCTACTGTACACTGATGATGGGCAATAACCCGGAAACAGCTGTATGTACATGGGGTCTGGCTTTGCTTTTGATTCCCAGTCATTGTAGCAAGACTTGTATAAAAAGTCCCACTTTGACTCGAAGGAATGATGCCTTTCAGTAGGTGGCACTGTGGAGGATTTATTCCATCTCCCTTATTTGCATATTACCCAGAGCGTGCGTGGCCATTTGAGTCTCCTCACTTATTTATAGTATATAGTTGCTCTCCCTAAGGAGAAAAGAGCGTTTCTGACCCCTATTGCTTTTTCAAACACGGTCTACACCTCTCAGGTGCCGAGTTACAGGACGGTGAAAACAGTGAGTTTGTGTTAGACGTGAATCGTGCTCTGATTCATGCTTTAACCTTATTGCTTTTTCAAACACGGTCTACACCTCTCAGGTGCCGAGTTACAGGACGGTGAAAACAGTGAGTTTGTGTTAGACGTGAATCGTGCTCTGATTCATGCTCTAGGCTGGGAGCGCAAGCGTAATGCTTTTTCAAACACGGTCTACACCTCTCAGGTGCCGAGTTACAGAACGGTGAAAACAGTGAGTTTGTGTTAGACGCGAATCGTGCTGGGATTTATGCTCTAGGCTGGGAGCGCAAGCGTAATGCTTTTTCAAACACGGTCTACACCTCTCAGGTGCCGAGTTACAGGACGGTGAAAACAGTGAGTTTGTGTTAGACGCGAATCGTGCTCTGATTCATGCTCTAGGCGGGGAGCTCAAGCTTATTGCATTTTCAAACACGGTCTACACCTCTCAGGTGCCGAGTAACAGGACGGTGAAAACAGTGAGTTTGTGTTAGACGCGATTCATGCTCTAGGCTGGGAGCGCAAGCTTATTGCTTTTTCAAACACGGTCTACACCTCTCAGGTGCCGAGTTACAGGACGGTGAAAACAGTGAGTTTGTGTTAGACGCGAATCGTGCTCTGATTCATGCTCTAGGCTGGGAGCGAAAGCTTATTGCTTTTTCAAACACGGTCTACACCTCTCAGGTGCCGAGTTACAGGACGGTGAAAACAGTGAGTTTGTGTTAGACGCGAATCGTGCTCTGATTCACGCTCTAGGCTGGGAGCTCAAGCTTATTGCTTTTTCAAACACGGTCTACACCTCTCAGGTGCCGAGTTACAGGACGGTGAAAACAGTGAGTTTGTGTTAGACGCGAATCGTGCTCTGATTCATGCTCTAGGCTGGGAGCGCAAGCGTAATGCTTTTTCAAACACGGTCTACACCTCTCAGGTGCCGAGTTACAGGACAGTGAAAACAATGAGTTTGTGTTAGACGCGAATCGTGCTCTGATTCATGCTCTAGGCTGGGAGCTCAAGCTTGTTGCTTTTTCAAACACGGTCTACACCTCTCAGGTGCCGAGTTACAGGACGGTGAAAACAGTGAGTTTGTGTTAGACGCGAATCGTGCTCTGTTTCATGCTTTAGGCTGGGAGCTCAAGCTTATTGCTTTTTCAAATAAGGGAGATTTCCATCTCCCTTATTTGCATATTACCCAGAGGAGCGTGCGTGGCCATTTGAGTCTCCTCACTTATTTATAGTATATAGTTGCTCTCCCTAAGGAGAAAAGAGCGTTTCTGACCCCTGTCCCAGGCCTCTCACTAGCAAAAGCCAGACTCCTACTGTACACTGATGATGGGCAATAACCCGGAAACAGCTGTAAGTGCATGGAGTCTGGCTTTGCTTTTGAATACCAGTCATTGTAAGAAGACTTGTATAAAAAGTCTCACTTTGACTCGAAGGAATGCTGCCTTTCAATAGGTGGCACTATGGAGGATTTATTCCATCTCCCTTATTTGCATATTACCCAGAGGAGCGTGCGTGGCCATTTGAGTCTCCTCACTTATTTATAGTATATAGTTGCTCTCCCTAAGGAGAAAAGAGCGTTTCTGACCCCTGTCCCTGGCCTCTCACTAGCAAAAGCCAGACTCCTACTGTACACTGATGATGGGCAATAACCCGGAAACAGCTGTATGTACATGGGGTCTGGCTTTGCTTTTGATTCCCAGTCATTGTAGCAAGACTTGTATAAAAAGTCCCACTTTGACTCGAAGGAATGCTGCCTTTCAGTAGGTGGCACTGTGGAGGATTTATTCCATCTCCCTTATTTGCATATTACCCAGAGGAGCGTGCGTGGCCATTTGAGTCTCCTCACTTATTTATAGTATATAGTTGCTCTCCCTAAGGAGAAAAGAGCGTTTCTGACCCCTATTGCTTTTTCAAACACGGTCTACACCTCTCAGGTGCCGAGTTACAGGACGGTGAAAACAGTGAGTTTGTGTTAGACGCGAATCGTGCTCTGATTCACGCTCTAGGCTGGGAGCGCAAGCTTATTGCTTTTTCAAACACGGTCTACACCTCTCAGGTGCCGAGTTACAGGACGGTGAAAACAGTGAGTTTGTGTTAGACGCGAATCGTGCTCTGATTCACGCTCTAAGCTGGGAGCGCAAGCTTATTGCTTTTTCAAACACGGTCTACACCTCTCAGGTGCCGAGTTACAGGACGGTGAAAACAGTGAGTTTGTGTTAGACGCGAATCGTGCTCTGATTCATGCTCTAGGCTGGGAGCGAAAGCTTACTGCTTTTTCAAACACGGTCTACACCTCTCAGGTGCCGAGTTACAGGACGGTGAAAACAGTGAGTTTGTGTTAGACGCGAATCGTGCTCTGATTCACGCTCTAGGCTTGGAGCGAAAGCTTATTGCTTTTTCAAACACGGTCTACACCTCTCAGGTGCCGAGTTACAGGACGGTGAAAACAGTGAGTTTGTGTTAGACGCGAATCGTGCTCTGATTCACGCTCTAGGCTGGGAGCTCAAGCTTATTGCTTTTTCAAACACGGTCTACACCTCTCAGGTGCCGAGTTACAGGACGGTGAAAACAGTGAGTTTGTGTTAGACGCGAATCGTGCTCTGATTCATGCTCTAGGCTGGGAGCGCAAGCGTAATGCTTTTTCAAACACGGTCTACACCTCTCAGGTGCCGAGTTACAGGACAGTGAAAACAATGAGTTTGTGTTAGACGCGAATCGTGCTCTGATTCATGCTCTAGGCTGGGAGCGAAAGCTTATTGCTTTTTCAAACACGGTCTACACCTCTCAGGTGCCGAGTTACAGGACGGTGAAAACAGTGAGTTTGTGTTAGACGCGAATCGTGCTCTGTTTCATGCTTTAGGCTGGGAGCTCAAGCTTATTGCTTTTTCAAATAAGGGAGATTTCCATCTCCCTTATTTGCATATTACCCAGAGGAGCGTGCGTGGCCATTTGAGTCTCCTCACTTATTTATAGTATATAGTTGCTCTCCCTAAGGAGAAAAGAGCGTTTCTGACCCCTGTCCCAGGCCTCTCACTAGCAAAAGCCAGACTCCTACTGTACACTGATGATGGGCAATAACCCGGAAACAGCTGTAAGTGCATGGAGTCTGGCTTTGCTTTTGAATACCAGTCATTGTAAGAAGACTTGTATAAAAAGTCTCACTTTGACTCGAAGGAATGCTGCCTTTCAATAGGTGGCACTGTGGAGGATTTATTCCATCTCCCTTATTTGCATATTACCCAGAGGAGCGTGCGTGGCCATTTGAGTCTCCTCACTTATTTATAGTATATAGTTGCTCTCCCTAAGGAGAAAAGAGCGTTTCTGACCCCTGTCCCTGGCCTCTCACTAGCAAAAGCCAGACTCCTACTGTACACTGATGATGGGCAATAACCCGGAAACAGCTGTATGTACATGGGGTCTGGCTTTGCTTTTGATTCCCAGTCATTGTAGCAAGACTTGTATAAAAAGTCCCACTTTGACTCGAAGGAATGCTGCCTTTCAGTAGGTGGCACTGTGGAGGATTTATTCCATCTCCCTTATTTGCATATTACCCAGAGGAGCGTGCGTGGCCATTTGAGTCTCCTCACTTATTTATAGTATATAGTTGCTCTCCCTAAGGAGAAAAGAGCGTTTCTGACCCCTATTGCTTTTTCAAACACGGTCTACACCTCTCAGGTGCCGAGTTACAGGACGGTGAAAACAGTGAGTTTGTGTTAGACGCGAATCATGCTCTGATTCACGCTCTAGGCTGGGAGCGCAAGCTTATTGCTTTTTCAAACACGGTCTACACCTCTCAGGTGCCGAGTTACAGGACGGTGAAAACAGTGAGTTTGTGTTAGACGCGAATCGTGCTCTGATTCACGCTCTAGGCTGGGAGCGCAAGCTTATTGCTTTTTCAAACACGGGCTACACCTCTCAGGTGCCGAGTTACAGGACGGTGAAAACAGTGAGTTTGTGTTAGACGCGAATCGTGCTCTGATTCATGCTCTAGGCTGGGAGCGAAAGCTTACTGCTTTTTCAAACACGGTCTACACCTCTCAGGTGCCGAGTTACAGGACGGTGAAAACAGTGAGTTTGTGTTAGACGCGAATCGTGCTCTGATTCACGCTCTAGGCTTGGAGCGAAAGCTTATTGCTTTTTCAAACACGGTCTACACCTCTCAGGTGCCGAGTTACAGGACGGTGAAAACAGTGAGTTTGTGTTAGACGCGAATCGTGCTCTGATTCATGCTTTAGGCTGGGAGCGCAAGCTTATTGCTTTTTCAAACACGGTCTACACATCTCAGTTGCCGAGGTACAGGACGGTGAAAACAGTGAGTTTGTGTTAGACGCGAATCGTGCTCTGATTCATGCTCTAGGCGGGGAGCTCAAGCTTATTGCTTTTTCAAACACGGTCTACACCTCTCAGGTGCCGAGTTACAGGACGGTGAAAACTGAGTTTGTGTTAGACGCGAATCGTGCTCTGATTCATGCTCTAGGCTGGGAGCTCAAGCTTATTGCTTTTTCAAACACGGTCTACACCTCTCAGGTGCCGAGTTACAGGACGGTGAAAACAGTGAGTTTGTGTTAGACGCGAATCGTGCTCTGATTCATGCTTTAGGCTGGGAGCGCAAGCGTAATACTTTTTCAAACACGGTCTACACCTCTCAGGTGCCGAGTTACAGGACGGTGAAAACAATGAGTTTGTGTTAGACGCGAATCGTGCTCTGATTCATGCTCTAGGCGGGGAGCTCAAGCTTATTGCATTTTCAAACACGGTCTACACCTCTCAGGTGCCGAGTAACAGGACGGTGAAAACAGTGAGTTTGTTTTAGACGCGATTCATGCTCTAGGCTGGGAGCGCAAGCTTATTGCTTTTTCAAACACGGTCTACACCTCTCAGGTGCCGAGTTACAGGAGGGTGAAAACAATGAGTTTGTGTTAGACGCGAATCGTGCTCTGATTCATGCTCTAGGCTGGGAGCGAAAGCTTATTGCCTTTTCAAACACGGTCTACACCTCTCAGGTGCCGAGTTACAGGACGGTGAAAACAGTGAGTTTGTGTTAGACGCGAATCGTGTTTTGATTCACGCTCTAGGCTGGGAGCTCAAGCTTATTGCTTTTTCAAACACGGTCTACACCTCTCAGGTGCCGAGTTACAGGACGGTGAAAACAGTGAGTTTGTGTTAGACGCGAATCGTGCTCTGATTCATGCTCTAGGCTGGGAGCGCAAGCGTAATGCTTTTTCAAACACGGTCTACACCTCTCAGGTGCCGAGTTACAGGACAGTGAAAACAATGAGTTTGTGTTAGACGCGAATCGTGCTCTGATTCATGCTCTAGGCTGGGAGCTCAAGCTTATTGCTTTTTCAAACACGGTCTACACCTCTCAGGTGCCGAGTTACAGGACGGTGAAAACAGTGAGTTTGTGTTAGACGCGAATCGTGCTCTGTTTCATGCTTTAGGCTGGGAGCTCAAGCTTATTGCTTTTTCAAATAAGGGAGATTTCCATCTCCCTTATTTGCATATTACCCAGAGGAGCGTGCGTGGCCATTTGAGTCTCCTCACTTATTTATAGTATATAGTTGTTCTCCCTAAGGAGAAAAGAGCGTTTCTGACCCCTGTCCCAGGCCTCTCACTAGCAAAAGCCAGACTCCTACTGTACACTGATGATGGGCAATAACCCGGAAACAGCTGTAAGTGCATGGAGTCTGGCTTTGCTTTTGAATACCAGTCATTGTAAGAAGACTTGTATAAAAAGTCTCACTTTGACTCGAAGGAATGCTGCCTTTCAATACGTGGCACTGTGGAGGATTTATTCCATCTCCCTTATTTGCATATTACCCAGAGGAGCGTGCGTGGCCATTTGAGTCTCCTCACTTATTTATAGTATATAGTTGCTCTCCCTAAGGAGAAAAGAGCGTTTCTGACCCCTGTCCCTGGCCTCACACTAGCAAAAGCCAGACTCCTACTGTACACTGATGATGGGCAATAACCCGGAAACAGCTGTATGTACATGGGGTCTGGCTTTGCTTTTGATTCCCAGTCATTGTAGCAAGACTTGTATAAAAAGTCCCACTTTGACTCGAAGGAATGCTGCCTTTCAGTAGGTGGCACTGTGGAGGATTTATTCCATCTCCCTTATTTGCATATTACCCAGAGGAGCGTGCGTGGCCATTTGAGTCTCCTCACTTATTTATAGTATATAGTTGCTCTCCCTAAGGAGAAAAGAGCGTTTCTGACCCCTATTGCTTTTTCAAACACGGTCTACACCTCTCAGGTGCCGAGTTACAGGACGGTGAAAACAGTGAGTTTGTGTTAGACGTGAATCGTGCTCTGATTCATGCTCTAGGCTGGGAGCGCAAGCGTAATGCTTTTTCAAACACGGTCTACACCTCTCAGGTGCCGAGTTACAGGACGGTGAAAACAGTGAGTTTGTGTTAGACGCGAATCGTGCTCTGATTCACGCTCTAGGCTGGGAGCTCAAGCTTATTGCTTTTTCAAACACGGTCTACACCTCTCAGGTGCCGAGTTACAGGACGGTGAAAACAGTGAGTTTGTGTTAGACGCGAATCGTGCTCTGATTCATGCTCTAGGCTGGGAGCGCAAGCGTAATGCTTTTTCAAACACGGTCTACACCTCTCAGGTGCCGAGTTACAGGACAGTGAAAACAATGAGTTTGTGTTAGACGCGAATCGTGCTCTGATTCATGCTCTAGGCTGGGAGCGAAAGCTTATTGCTTTTTCAAACACGGTCTACACCTCTCAGGTGCCGAGTTACAGGACGGTGAAAACAGTGAGTTTGTGTTAGACGCGAATCGTGCTCTGTTTCATGCTTTAGGCTGGGAGCTCAAGCTTATTGCTTTTTCAAATAAGGGAGATTTCCATCTCCCTTATTTGCATATTACCCAGAGGAGCGTGCGTGGCCATTTGAGTCTCCTCACTTATTTATAGTATATAGTTGCTCTCCCTAAGGAGAAAAGAGCGTTTCTGACCCCTGTCCCAGGCCTCTCACTAGCAAAAGCCAGACTCCTACTGTACACTGATGATGGGCAATAACCCGGAAACAGCTGTAAGTGCATGGAGTCTGGCTTTGCTTTTGAATACCAGTCATTGTAAGAAGACTTGTATAAAAAGTCTCACTTTGACTCGAAGGAATGCTGCCTTTCAATAGGTGGCACTGTGGAGGATTTATTCCATCTCCCTTATTTGCATATTACCCAGAGGAGCGTGCGTGGCCATTTGAGTCTCCTCACTTATTTATAGTATATAGTTGCTCTCCCTAAGGAGAAAAGAGCGTTTCTGACCCCTGTCCCTGGCCTCTCACTAGCAAAAGCCAGACTCCTACTGTACACTGATGATGGGCAATAACCCGGAAACAGCTGTATGTACATGGGGTCTGGCTTTGCTTTTGATTCCCAGTCATTGTAGCAAGACTTGTATAAAAAGTCCCACTTTGACTCGAAGGAATGCTGCCTTTCAGTAGGTGGCACTGTGGAGGATTTATTCCATCTCCCTTATTTGCATATTACCCAGAGGAGCGTGCGTGGCCATTTGAGTCTCCTCACTTATTTATAGTATATAGTTGCTCTCCCTAAGGAGAAAAGAGCGTTTCTGACCCCTATTGCTTTTTCAAACACGGTCTACACCTCTCAGGTGCCGAGTTACAGGACGGTGAAAACAGTGAGTTTGTGTTAGACGTGAATCGTGCTCTGATTCATGCTCTAGGCTGGGAGCGCAAGCGTAATGCTTTTTCAAACACGGTCTACACCTCTCAGGTGCCGAGTTACAGGACGGTGAAAACAGTGAGTTTGTGTTAGACGCGAATCGTGCTCTGATTCACGCTCTAGGCTGGGAGCTCAAGCTTATTGCTTTTTCAAACACGGTCTACACCTCTCAGGTGCCGAGTTACAGGACGGTGAAAACAGTGAGTTTGTGTTAGACGCGAATCGTGCTCTGTTTCATGCTTTAGGCTGGGAGCTCAAGCTTATTGCTTTTTCAAATAAGGGAGATTTCCATCTCCCTTATTTGCATATTACCCAGAGGAGCGTGCGTGGCCATTTGAGTCTCCTCACTTATTTATAGTATATAGTTGCTCTCCCTAAGGAGAAAAGAGCGTTTCTGACCCCTGTCCCAGGCCTCTCACTAGCAAAAGCCAGACTCCTACTGTACACTGATGATGGGCAATAACCCGGAAACAGCTGTAAGTGCATGGAGTCTGGCTTTGCTTTTGAATACCAGTCATTGTAAGAAGACTTGTATAAAAAGTCTCACTTTGACTCGAAGGAATGCTGCCTTTCAATAGGTGGCACTGTGGAGGATTTATTCTATCTCCCTTATTTGCATATTACCCAGAGGAGCGTGCGTGGCCATTTGAGTCTCCTCACTTATTTATAGTATATAGTTGCTCTCCCTAAGGAGAAAAGAGCGTTTCTGACCCCTGTCCCTGGCCTCTCACTAGCAAAAGCCAGACTCCTACTGTACACTGATGATGGGCAATAACCCGGAAACAGCTGTAAGTGCATGGAGTCTGGCTTTGCTTTTGAATACCAGTCATTGTAAGAAGACTTGTATAAAAAGTCTCACTTTGACTCGAAGGAATGCTGCCTTTCAATAGGTGGCACTGTGGAGGATTTATTCCATCTCCCTTATTTGCATATTACCCAGAGGAGCGTGCGTGGCCATTTGAGTCTCCTCACTTATTTATAGTATATAGTTGCTCTCCCTAAGGAGAAAAGAGCGTTTCTGACCCCTGTCCCTGGCCTCTCACTAGCAAAAGCCAGACTCCTACTGTACACTGATGATGGGCAATAACCCGGAAACAGCTGTATGTACATGGGGTCTGGCTTTGCTTTTGATTCCCAGTCATTGTAGCAAGACTTGTATAAAAAGTCCCACTTTGACTCGAAGGAATGCTGCCTTTCAGTAGGTGGCACTGTGGAGGATTTATTCCATCTCCCTTTTTTGCATATTACCCAGAGGAGCGTGCGTGGCCATTTGAGTCTCCTCACTTATTTATAGTATATAGTTGCTCTCCCTAAGGAGAAAAGAGCGTTTCTGACCCCTATTGCTTTTTCAAACATGGTCTACACCTCTCAGGTGCCGAGTTACAGGACGGTGAAAACAGTGAGTTTGTGTTAGACGCGAATCGTGCTCTGATTCACGCTCTAGGCTGGGAGCGCAAGCTTATTGCTTTTTCAAACACGGTCTACACCTCTCAGGTGCCGAGTTACAGGACGGTGAAAACAGTGAGTTTGTGTTAGACGCGAATCGTGCTCTGATTCATGCTCTAGGCTGGGAGCGAAAGCTTACTGCTTTTTCAAACACGGTCTACACCTCTCAGGTGCCGAGTTACAGGACGGTGAAAACAGTGAGTTTGTGTTAGACGCGAATCGTGCTCTGATTCACGCTCTAGGCTTGGAGCGAAAGCTTATTGCTTTTTCAAACACGGTCTACACCTCTCAGGTGCCGAGTTACAGGACGGTGAAAACAGTGAGTTTGTGTTAGACGCGAATCGTGCTCTGATTCATGCTTTAGGCTGGGAGCGCAAGCTTATTGCTTTTTCAAACACGGTCTACACCTCTCAGGTGCCGAGGTACAGGACGGTGAAAACAGTGAGTTTGTGTTAGACGCGAATCGTGCTCTGATTCATGCTCTAGGCGGGGAGCTCAAGCTTATTGCTTTTTCAAACACGGTCTACACCTCTCAGGTGCCGAGTTACAGGACGGTGAAAACAGTGAGTTTGTGTTAGACGCGAATCGTGCTCTGATTCATGCTCTAGGCTGGGAGCTTAAGCTTATTGCTTTTTCAAACACGGTCTACACCTCTCAGGTGCTCTGATTCACGCTCTAGGCTGGGAGCTCAAGCTTATTGCTTTTTCAAACACGGTCTACACCTCTCAGGTGCCGAGTTACAGGACGGTGAAAACAGTGAGTTTGTGTTAGACGCGAATCGTGCTCTGATTCATGCTCTAGGCTGGGAGCGCAAGCGTAATGCTTTTTCAAACACGGTCTACACCTCTCAGGTGCCGAGTTACAGGACAGTGAAAACAATGAGTTTGTGTTAGACGCGAATCGTGCTCTGATTCATGCTCTAGGCTGGGAGCTCAAGCTTATTGCTTTTTCAAACACGGTCTACACCTCTCAGGTGCCGAGTTACAGGACGGTGAAAACCGTGAGTTTGTGTTAGACGCGAATCGTGCTCTGTTTCATGCTTTAGGCTGGGAGCTCAAGCTTATTGCTTTTTCAAATAAGGGAGATTTCCATCTCCCTTATTTGCATATTACCCAGAGGAGCGTGCGTGGCCATTTGAGTCTCCTCACTTATTTATAGTATATAGTTGCTCTCCCTAAGGAGAAAAGAGCGTTTCTGACCCCTGTCCCAGGCCTCTCACTAGCAAAAGCCAGACTCCTACTGTACACTGATGATGGGCAATAACCCGGAAACAGCTGTAAGTGCATGGAGTCTGGCTTTGCTTTTGAATACCAGTCATTGTAAGAAGACTTGTATAAAAAGTCTCACTTTGACTCGAAGGAATGCTGCCTTTCAATAGGTGGCACTGTGGAGGATTTATTCCATCTCCCTTATTTGCATATTACCCAGAGGAGCGTGCGTGGCCATTTGAGTCTCCTCACTTATTTATAGTATATAGTTGCTCTCCCTAAGGAGAAAAGAGCGTTTCTGACCCCTGTCCCTGGCCTCTCACTAGCAAAAGCCAGACTCCTACTGTACACTGATGATGGGCAATAACCCGGAAACAGCTGTATGTACATGGGGTCTGGCTTTGCTTTTGATTCCCAGTCATTGTAGCAAGACTTGTATAAAAAGTCCCACTTTGACTCGAAGGAATGCTGCCTTTCAGTAGGTGGCACTGTGGAGGATTTATTCCATCTCCCTTATTTGCATATTACCCAGAGGAGCGTGCGTGGCCATTTGAGTCTCCTCACTTATTTATAGTATATAGTTGCTCTCCCTAAGGAGAAAAGAGCGTTTCTGACCCCTATTGCTTTTTCAAACACGGTCTACACCTCTCAGGTGCCGAGTTACAGGACGGTGAAAACAGTGAGTTTGTGTTAGACGTGAATCGTGCTCTGATTCATGCTCTAGGCTGGGAGCACAAGCGTAATGCTTTTTCAAACACGGTCTACACCTCTCAGGTGCCGAGTTACAGGACGGTGAAAACAGTGAGTTTGTGTTAGACGCGAATCGTGCTCTGATTCATGCTCTAGGCGGGGAGCTCAAGCTTATTGCATTTTCAAACACGGTCTACACCTCTCAGGTGCCGAGTAACAGGACGGTGAAAACAGTGAGTTTGTTTTAGACGCGATTCATGCTCTAGGCTGGGAGCGCAAGCTTATTGCTTTTTCAAACACGGTCTACACCTCTCAGGTGCCGAGTTACAGGAGGGTGAAAACAATGAGTTTGTGTTAGACGCGAATCGTGCTCTGATTCATGCTCTAGGCTGGGAGCGAAAGCTTATTGCCTTTTCAAACACGGTCTACACCTCTCAGGTGCCGAGTTACAGGACGGTGAAAACAGTGAGTTTGTGTTAGACGCGAATCGTGTTTTGATTCACGCTCTAGGCTGGGAGCTCAAGCTTATTGCTTTTTCAAACACGGTCTACACCTCTCAGGTGCCGAGTTACAGGACGGTGAAAACAGTGAGTTTGTGTTAGACGCGAATCGTGCTCTGATTCATGCTCTAGGCTGGGAGCGCAAGCGTAATGCTTTTTCAAACACGGTCTACACCTCTCAGGTGCCGAGTTACAGGACAGTGAAAACAATGAGTTTGTGTTAGACGCGAATCGTGCTCTGATTCATGCTCTAGGCTGGGAGCTCAAGCTTATTGCTTTTTCAAACACGGTCTACACCTCTCAGGTGCCGAGTTACAGGACGGTGAAAACAGTGAGTTTGTGTTAGACGCGAATCGTGCTCTGTTTCATGCTTTAGGCTGGGAGCTCAAGCTTATTGCTTTTTCAAATAAGGGAGATTTCCATCTCCCTTATTTGCATATTACCCAGAGGAGCGTGCGTGGCCATTTGAGTCTCCTCACTTATTTATAGTATATAGTTGTTCTCCCTAAGGAGAAAAGAGCGTTTCTGACCCCTGTCCCAGGCCTCTCACTAGCAAAAGCCAGACTCCTACTGTACACTGATGATGGGCAATAACCCGGAAACAGCTGTAAGTGCATGGAGTCTGGCTTTGCTTTTGAATACCAGTCATTGTAAGAAGACTTGTATAAAAAGTCTCACTTTGACTCGAAGGAATGCTGCCTTTCAATACGTGGCACTGTGGAGGATTTATTCCATCTCCCTTATTTGCATATTACCCAGAGGAGCGTGCGTGGCCATTTGAGTCTCCTCACTTATTTATAGTATATAGTTGCTCTCCCTAAGGAGAAAAGAGCGTTTCTGACCCCTGTCCCTGGCCTCACACTAGCAAAAGCCAGACTCCTACTGTACACTGATGATGGGCAATAACCCGGAAACAGCTGTATGTACATGGGGTCTGGCTTTGCTTTTGATTCCCAGTCATTGTAGCAAGACTTGTATAAAAAGTCCCACTTTGACTCGAAGGAATGCTGCCTTTCAGTAGGTGGCACTGTGGAGGATTTATTCCATCTCCCTTATTTGCATATTACCCAGAGGAGCGTGCGTGGCCATTTGAGTCTCCTCACTTATTTATAGTATATAGTTGCTCTCCCTAAGGAGAAAAGAGCGTTTCTGACCCCTATTGCTTTTTCAAACACGGTCTACACCTCTCAGGTGCCGAGTTACAGGACGGTGAAAACAGTGAGTTTGTGTTAGACGTGAATCGTGCTCTGATTCATGCTCTAGGCTGGGAGCGCAAGCGTAATGCTTTTTCAAACACGGTCTACACCTCTCAGGTGCCGAGTTACAGGACGGTGAAAACAGTGAGTTTGTGTTAGACGCGAATCGTGCTCTGATTCACGCTCTAGGCTGGGAGCTCAAGCTTATTGCTTTTTCAAACACGGTCTACACCTCTCAGGTGCCGAGTTACAGGACGGTGAAAACAGTGAGTTTGTGTTAGACGCGAATCGTGCTCTGATTCATGCTCTAGGCTGGGAGCGCAAGCGTAATGCTTTTTCAAACACGGTCTACACCTCTCAGGTGCCGAGTTACAGGACAGTGAAAACAATGAGTTTGTGTTAGACGCGAATCGTGCTCTGATTCATGCTCTAGGCTGGGAGCGAAAGCTTATTGCTTTTTCAAACACGGTCTACACCTCTCAGGTGCCGAGTTACAGGACGGTGAAAACAGTGAGTTTGTGTTAGACGCGAATCGTGCTCTGTTTCATGCTTTAGGCTGGGAGCTCAAGCTTATTGCTTTTTCAAATAAGGGAGATTTCCATCTCCCTTATTTGCATATTACCCAGAGGAGCGTGCGTGGCCATTTGAGTCTCCTCACTTATTTATAGTATATAGTTGCTCTCCCTAAGGAGAAAAGAGCGTTTCTGACCCCTGTCCCAGGCCTCTCACTAGCAAAAGCCAGACTCCTACTGTACACTGATGATGGGCAATAACCCGGAAACAGCTGTAAGTGCATGGAGTCTGGCTTTGCTTTTGAATACCAGTCATTGTAAGAAGACTTGTATAAAAAGTCTCACTTTGACTCGAAGGAATGCTGCCTTTCAATAGGTGGCACTGTGGAGGATTTATTCCATCTCCCTTATTTGCATATTACCCAGAGGAGCGTGCGTGGCCATTTGAGTCTCCTCACTTATTTATAGTATATAGTTGCTCTCCCTAAGGAGAAAAGAGCGTTTCTGACCCCTGTCCCTGGCCTCTCACTAGCAAAAGCCAGACTCCTACTGTACACTGATGATGGGCAATAACCCGGAAACAGCTGTATGTACATGGGGTCTGGCTTTGCTTTTGATTCCCAGTCATTGTAGCAAGACTTGTATAAAAAGTCCCACTTTGACTCGAAGGAATGCTGCCTTTCAGTAGGTGGCACTGTGGAGGATTTATTCCATCTCCCTTATTTGCATATTACCCAGAGGAGCGTGCGTGGCCATTTGAGTCTCCTCACTTATTTATAGTATATAGTTGCTCTCCCTAAGGAGAAAAGAGCGTTTCTGACCCCTATTGCTTTTTCAAACACGGTCTACACCTCTCAGGTGCCGAGTTACAGGACGGTGAAAACAGTGAGTTTGTGTTAGACGTGAATCGTGCTCTGATTCATGCTCTAGGCTGGGAGCGCAAGCGTAATGCTTTTTCAAACACGGTCTACACCTCTCAGGTGCCGAGTTACAGGACGGTGAAAACAGTGAGTTTGTGTTAGACGCGAATCGTGCTCTGATTCACGCTCTAGGCTGGGAGCTCAAGCTTATTGCTTTTTCAAACACGGTCTACACCTCTCAGGTGCCGAGTTACAGGACGGTGAAAACAGTGAGTTTGTGTTAGACGCGAATCGTGCTCTGATTCATGCTCTAGGCTGGGAGCGCAAGCGTAATGCTTTTTCAAACACGGTCTACACCTCTCAGGTGCCGAGTTACAGGACAGTGAAAACAATGAGTTTGTGTTAGACGCGAATCGTGCTCTGATTCATGCTCTAGGCTGGGAGCGAAAGCTTATTGCTTTTTCAAACACGGTCTACACCTCTCAGGTGCCGAGTTACAGGACGGTGAAAACAGTGAGTTTGTGTTAGACGCGAATCGTGCTCTGTTTCATGCTTTAGGCTGGGAGCTCAAGCTTATTGCTTTTTCAAATAAGGGAGATTTCCATCTCCCTTATTTGCATATTACCCAGAGGAGCGTGCGTGGCCATTTGAGTCTCCTCACTTATTTATAGTATATAGTTGCTCTCCCTAAGGAGAAAAGAGCGTTTCTGACCCCTGTCCCAGGCCTCTCACTAGCAAAAGCCAGACTCCTACTGTACACTGATGATGGGCAATAACCCGGAAACAGCTGTAAGTGCATGGAGTCTGGCTTTGCTTTTGATTCCCAGTCATTGTAGCAAGACTTGTATAAAAAGTCCCACTTTGACTCGAAGGAATGCTGCCTTTCAGTAGGTGGCACTGTGGAGGATTTATTCCATCTCCCTTATTTGCATATTACCCAGAGGAGCGTGCGTGGCCATTTGAGTCTCCTCACTTATTTATAGTATATAGTTGCTCTCCCTAAGGAGAAAAGAGCGTTTCTGACCCCTATTGCTTTTTCAAACACGGTCTACACCTCTCAGGTGCCGAGTTACAGGACGGTGAAAACAGTGAGTTTGTGTTAGACGCGAATCGTGCTCTGATTCACGCTCTAGGCTGGGAGCGCAAGCTTATTGCTTTTTCAAACACGGTCTACACCTCTCAGGTGCCGAGTTACAGGACGGTGAAAACAGTGAGTTTGTGTTAGACGCGAATCGTGCTCTGATTCATGCTCTAGGCTGGGAGCGAAAGCTTACTGCTTTTTCAAACACGGTCTACACCTCTCAGGTGCCGAGTTACAGGACGGTGAAAACAGTGAGTTTGTGTTAGACGCGAATCGTGCTCTGATTCACGCTCTAGGCTTGGAGCGAAAGCTTATTGCTTTTTCAAACACGGTCTACACCTCTCAGGTGCCGAGTTACAGGACGGTGAAAACAGTGAGTTTGTGTTAGACGCGAATCGTGCTCTGATTCATGCTTTAGGCTGGGAGCGCAAGCTTATTGCTTTTTCAAACACGGTCTACACCTCTCAGGTGCCGAGGTACAGGACGGTGAAAACAGTGAGTTTGTGTTAGACGCGAATCGTGCTCTGATTCATGCTCTAGGCGGGGAGCTCAAGCTTATTGCTTTTTCAAACACGGTCTACACCTCTCAGGTGCCGAGTTACAGGACGGTGAAAACAGTGAGTTTGTGTTAGACGCGAATCGTGCTCTGATTCATGCTCTAGGCTGGGAGCTTAAGCTTATTGCTTTTTCAAACACGGTCTACACCTCTCAGGTGCTCTGATTCACGCTCTAGGCTGGGAGCTCAAGCTTATTGCTTTTTCAAACACGGTCTACACCTCTCAGGTGCCGAGTTACAGGACGGTGAAAACAGTGAGTTTGTGTTAGACGCGAATCGTGCTCTGATTCATGCTCTAGGCTGGGAGCGCAAGCGTAATGCTTTTTCAAACACGGTCTACACCTCTCAGGTGCCGAGTTACAGGACAGTGAAAACAATGAGTTTGTGTTAGACGCGAATCGTGCTCTGATTCATGCTCTAGGCTGGGAGCTCAAGCTTATTGCTTTTTCAAACACGGTCTACACCTCTCAGGTGCCGAGTTACAGGACGGTGAAAACAGTGAGTTTGTGTTAGACGCGAATCGTGCTCTGTTTCATGCTTTAGGCTGGGAGCTCAAGCTTATTGCTTTTTCAAATAAGGGAGATTTCCATCTCCCTTATTTGCATATTACCCAGAGGAGCGTGCGTGGCCATTTGAGTCTCCTCACTTATTTATAGTATATAGTTGCTCTCCCTAAGGAGAAAAGAGCGTTTCTGACCCCTGTCCCAGGCCTCTCACTAGCAAAAGCCAGACTCCTACTGTACACTGATGATGGGCAATAACCCGGAAACAGCTGTAAGTGCATGGAGTCTGGCTTTGCTTTTGAATACCAGTCATTGTAGGAAGACTTGTATAAAAAGTCTCACTTTGACTCGAAGGAATGCTGCCTTTCAATAGGTGGCACTGTGGAGGATTTATTCCATCTCCCTTATTTGCATATTACCCAGAGGAGCGTGCGTGGCCATTTGAGTCTCCTCACTTATTTATAGTATATAGTTGCTCTCCCTAAGGAGAAAAGAGCGTTTCTGACCCCTGTCCCTGGCCTCTCACTAGCAAAAGCCAGACTCCTACTGTACACTGATGATGGGCAATAACCCGGAAACAGCTGTATGTACATGGGGTCTGGCTTTGCTTTTGATTCCCAGTCATTGTAGCAAGACTTGTATAAAAAGTCCCACTTTGACTCGAAGGAATGCTGCCTTTCAGTAGGTGGCACTGTGGAGGATTTATTCCATCTCCCTTATTTGCATATTACCCAGAGGAGCGTGCGTGGCCATTTGAGTCTCCTCACTTATTTATAGTATATAGTTGCTCTCCCTAAGGAGAAAAGAGCGTTTCTGACCCCTATTGCTTTTTCAAACACGGTCTACACCTCTCAGGTGCCGAGTTACAGGACGGTGAAAACAGTGAGTTTGTGTTAGACGTGAATCGTGCTCTGATTCATGCTCTAGGCTGGGAGCACAAGCGTAATGCTTTTTCAAACACGGTCTACACCTCTCAGGTGCCGAGTTACAGGACGGTGAAAACAGTGAGTTTGTGTTAGACGCGAATCGTGCTCTGATTCATGCTCTAGGCGGGGAGCTCAAGCTTATTGCATTTTCAAACACGGTCTACACCTCTCAGGTGCCGAGTAACAGGACGGTGAAAACAGTGAGTTTGTTTTAGACGCGATTCATGCTCTAGGCTGGGAGCGCAAGCTTATTGCTTTTTCAAACACGGTCTACACCTCTCAGGTGCCGAGTTACAGGACGGTGAAAACAATGAGTTTGTGTTAGACGCGAATCGTGCTCTGATTCATGCTCTAGGCTGGGAGCGAAAGCTTATTGCTTTTTCAAACACGGTCTACACCTCTCAGGTGCCGAGTTACAGGACGGTGAAAACAGTGAGTTTGTGTTAGACGCGAATCGTGCTCTGATTCACGCTCTAGGCTGGGAGCTCAAGCTTATTGCTTTTTCAAACACGGTCTACACCTCTCAGGTGCCGAGTTACAGGACGGTGAAAACAGTGAGTTTGTGTTAGACGCGAATCGTGCTCTGATTCATGCTCTAGGCTGGGAGCGCAAGCGTAATGCTTTTTCAAACACGGTCTACACCTCTCAGGTGCCGAGTTACAGGACAGTGAAAACAATGAGTTTGTGTTAGACGCGAATCGTGCTCTGATTCATGCTCTAGGCTGGGAGCTCAAGCTTATTGCTTTTTCAAACACGGTCTACACCTCTCAGGTGCCGAGTTACAGGACGGTGAAAACAGTGAGTTTGTGTTAGACGCGAATCGTGCTCTGTTTCATGCTTTAGGCTGGGAGCTCAAGCTTATTGCTTTTTCAAATAAGGGAGATTTCCATCTCCCTTATTTGCATATTACCCAGAGGAGCGTGCGTGGCCATTTGAGTCTCCTCACTTATTTATAGTATATAGTTGTTCTCCCTAAGGAGAAAAGAGCGTTTCTGACCCCTGTCCCTGGCCTCACACTAGCAAAAGCCAGACTCCTACTGTACACTGATGATGGGCAATAACCCGGAAACAGCTGTATGTACATGGGGTCTGGCTTTGCTTTTGATTCCCAGTCATTGTAGCAAGACTTGTATAAAAAGTCCCACTTTGACTCGAAGGAATGCTGCCTTTCAGTAGGTGGCACTGTGGAGGATTTATTCCATCTCCCTTATTTGCATATTACCCAGAGGAGCGTGCGTGGCCATTTGAGTCTCCTCACTTATTTATAGTATATAGTTGCTCTCCCTAAGGAGAAAAGAGCGTTTCTGACCCCTATTGCTTTTTCAAACACGGTCTACACCTCTCAGGTGCCGAGTTACAGGACGGTGAAAACAGTGAGTTTGTGTTAGACGTGAATCGTGCTCTGATTCATGCTCTAGGCTGGGAGCGCAAGCGTAATGCTTTTTCAAACACGGTCTACACCTCTCAGGTGCCGAGTTACAGGACGGTGAAAACAGTGAGTTTGTGTTAGACGTGAATCGTGCTCTGATTCATGCTTTAACCTTATTGCTTTTTCAAACACGGTCTACACCTCTCAGGTGCCGAGTTACAGGACGGTGAAAACAGTGAGTTTGTGTTAGACGCGAATCGTGCTCTGATTCATGCTCTAGGCTGGGAGCGCAAGCGTAATGCTTTTTCAAACACGGTCTACACCTCTCAGGTGCCGAGTTACAGGACAGTGAAAACAATGAGTTTGTGTTAGACGCGAATCGTGCTCTGATTCATGCTCTAGGCTGGGAGCGAAAGCTTACTGCTTTTTCAAACACGGTCTACACCTCTCAGGTGCCGAGTTACAGGACGGTGAAAACAGTGAGTTTGTGTTAGACGCGAATCGTGCTCTGATTCACGCTCTAGGCTTGGAGCGAAAGCTTATTGCTTTTTCAAACACGGTCTACACCTCTCAGGTGCCGAGTTACAGGACGGTGAAAACAGTGAGTTTGTGTTAGACGCGAATCGTGCTCTGATTCATGCTTTAGGCTGGGAGCGCAAGCTTATTGCTTTTTCAAACACGGTCTACACCTCTCAGGTGCCGAGGTACAGGACGGTGAAAACAATGAGTTTGTGTTAGACGCGAATCGTGCTCTGATTCATGCTCTAGGCGGGGAGCTCAAGCTTATTGCTTTTTCAAACACGGTCTACACCTCTCAGGTGCCGAGTTACAGGACGGTGAAAACAGTGAGTTTGTGTTAGACGTGCTCTGATTCATGCTCTAGGCTGGGAGCTCAAGCTTATTGCTTTTTCAAACACGGTCTACACCTCTCAGGTGCTCTGATTCACGCTCTAGGCTGGGAGCTAAAGCTTATTGCTTTTTCAAATAAGGGAGATTTCCATCTCCCTTATTTGCATATTACCCAGAGGAGCGTGCGTGGCCATTTGAGTCTCCTCACTTATTTATAGTATATAGTTGCTCTCCCTAAGGAGAAAAGAGCGTTTCTGACCCCTGTCCCAGGCCTCTCACTAGCAAAAGCCAGACTCCTACTGTACACTGATGATGGGCAATAACCCGGAAACAGCTGTAAGTGCATGGAGTCTGGCTTTGCTTTTGAATACCAGTCATTGTAAGAAGACTTGTATAAAAAGTCTCACTTTGACTCGAAGGAATGCTGCCTTTCTATTGAGTCTCCTCACATTGTGGAGGATTTATTCCATCTCCCTTATTTGCATATTACCCAGAGGAGCGTGCGTGGCCATTTGAGTCTCCTCACTTATTTATAGTGTATAGTTGCTCTCCCTAAGGAGAAAAGAGCGTTTCTGACCCCTGTCCCTGGCCTCACACTAGCAAAAGCCAGACTCCTACTGTACACTGATGATGGGCAATAACCCGGAAACAGCTGTATGTACATGGGGTCTGGCTTTGCTTTTGATTCCCAGTCATTGTAGCAAGACTTGTATAAAAAGTCCCACTTTGACTCGAAGGAATGATGCCTTTCAGTAGGTGGCACTGTGGAGGATTTATTCCATCTCCCTTATTTGCATATTACCCAGAGCGTGCGTGGCCATTTGAGTCTCCTCACTTATTTATAGTATATAGTTGCTCTCCCTAAGGAGAAAAGAGCGTTTCTGACCCCTATTGCTTTTTCAAACACGGTCTACACCTCTCAGGTGCCGAGTTACAGGACGGTGAAAACAGTGAGTTTGTGTTAGACGTGAATCGTGCTCTGATTCATGCTTTAACCTTATTGCTTTTTCAAACACGGTCTACACCTCTCAGGTGCCGAGTTACAGGACGGTGAAAACAGTGAGTTTGTGTTAGACGTGAATCGTGCTCTGATTCATGCTCTAGGCTGGGAGCGCAAGCGTAATGCTTTTTCAAACACGGTCTACACCTCTCAGGTGCCGAGTTACAGAACGGTGAAAACAGTGAGTTTGTGTTAGACGCGAATCGTGCTGGGATTTATGCTCTAGGCTGGGAGCGCAAGCGTAATGCTTTTTCAAACACGGTCTACACCTCTCAGGTGCCGAGTTACAGGACGGTGAAAACAGTGAGTTTGTGTTAGACGCGAATCGTGCTCTGATTCATGCTCTAGGCGGGGAGCTCAAGCTTATTGCATTTTCAAACACGGTCTACACCTCTCAGGTGCCGAGTAACAGGACGGTGAAAACAGTGAGTTTGTGTTAGACGCGATTCATGCTCTAGGCTGGGAGCGCAAGCTTATTGCTTTTTCAAACACGGTCTACACCTCTCAGGTGCCGAGTTACAGGACGGTGAAAACAGTGAGTTTGTGTTAGACGCGAATCGTGCTCTGATTCATGCTCTAGGCTGGGAGCGAAAGCTTATTGCTTTTTCAAACACGGTCTACACCTCTCAGGTGCCGAGTTACAGGACGGTGAAAACAGTGAGTTTGTGTTAGACGCGAATCGTGCTCTGATTCACGCTCTAGGCTGGGAGCTCAAGCTTATTGCTTTTTCAAACACGGTCTACACCTCTCAGGTGCCGAGTTACAGGACGGTGAAAACAGTGAGTTTGTGTTAGACGCGAATCGTGCTCTGATTCATGCTCTAGGCTGGGAGCGCAAGCGTAATGCTTTTTCAAACACGGTCTACACCTCTCAGGTGCCGAGTTACAGGACGGTGAAAACAGTGAGTTTGTGTTAGACGCGAATCGTGCTCTGATTCACGCTCTAAGCTGGGAGCGCAAGCTTATTGCTTTTTCAAACACGGTCTACACCTCTCAGGTGCCGAGTTACAGGACGGTGAAAACAGTGAGTTTGTGTTAGACGCGAATCGTGCTCTGATTCATGCTCTAGGCTGGGAGCGAAAGCTTACTGCTTTTTCAAACACGGTCTACACCTCTCAGGTGCCGAGTTACAGGACGGTGAAAACAGTGAGTTTGTGTTAGACGCGAATCGTGCTCTGATTCACGCTCTAGGCTTGGAGCGAAAGCTTATTGCTTTTTCAAACACGGTCTACACCTCTCAGGTGCCGAGTTACAGGACGGTGAAAACAGTGAGTTTGTGTTAGACGCGAATCGTGCTCTGATTCACGCTCTAGGCTGGGAGCTCAAGCTTATTGCTTTTTCAAACACGGTCTACACCTCTCAGGTGCCGAGTTACAGGACGGTGAAAACAGTGAGTTTGTGTTAGACGCGAATCGTGCTCTGATTCATGCTCTAGGCTGGGAGCGCAAGCGTAATGCTTTTTCAAACACGGTCTACACCTCTCAGGTGCCGAGTTACAGGACAGTGAAAACAATGAGTTTGTGTTAGACGCGAATCGTGCTCTGATTCATGCTCTAGGCTGGGAGCGAAAGCTTATTGCTTTTTCAAACACGGTCTACACCTCTCAGGTGCCGAGTTACAGGACGGTGAAAACAGTGAGTTTGTGTTAGACGCGAATCGTGCTCTGTTTCATGCTTTAGGCTGGGAGCTCAAGCTTATTGCTTTTTCAAATAAGGGAGATTTCCATCTCCCTTATTTGCATATTACCCAGAGGAGCGTGCGTGGCCATTTGAGTCTCCTCACTTATTTATAGTATATAGTTGCTCTCCCTAAGGAGAAAAGAGCGTTTCTGACCCCTGTCCCAGGCCTCTCACTAGCAAAAGCCAGACTCCTACTGTACACTGATGATGGGCAATAACCCGGAAACAGCTGTAAGTGCATGGAGTCTGGCTTTGCTTTTGAATACCAGTCATTGTAAGAAGACTTGTATAAAAAGTCTCACTTTGACTCGAAGGAATGCTGCCTTTCAATAGGTGGCACTGTGGAGGATTTATTCCATCTCCCTTATTTGCATATTACCCAGAGGAGCGTGCGTGGCCATTTGAGTCTCCTCACTTATTTATAGTATATAGTTGCTCTCCCTAAGGAGAAAAGAGCGTTTCTGACCCCTGTCCCTGGCCTCTCACTAGCAAAAGCCAGACTCCTACTGTACACTGATGATGGGCAATAACCCGGAAACAGCTGTATGTACATGGGGTCTGGCTTTGCTTTTGATTCCCAGTCATTGTAGCAAGACTTGTATAAAAAGTCCCACTTTGACTCGAAGGAATGCTGCCTTTCAGTAGGTGGCACTGTGGAGGATTTATTCCATCTCCCTTATTTGCATATTACCCAGAGGAGCGTGCGTGGCCATTTGAGTCTCCTCACTTATTTATAGTATATAGTTGCTCTCCCTAAGGAGAAAAGAGCGTTTCTGACCCCTATTGCTTTTTCAAACACGGTCTACACCTCTCAGGTGCCGAGTTACAGGACGGTGAAAACAGTGAGTTTGTGTTAGACGCGAATCATGCTCTGATTCACGCTCTAGGCTGGGAGCGCAAGCTTATTGCTTTTTCAAACACGGTCTACACCTCTCAGGTGCCGAGTTACAGGACGGTGAAAACAGTGAGTTTGTGTTAGACGCGAATCGTGCTCTGATTCACGCTCTAGGCTGGGAGCGCAAGCTTATTGCTTTTTCAAACACGGGCTACACCTCTCAGGTGCCGAGTTACAGGACGGTGAAAACAGTGAGTTTGTGTTAGACGCGAATCGTGCTCTGATTCATGCTCTAGGCTGGGAGCGAAAGCTTACTGCTTTTTCAAACACGGTCTACACCTCTCAGGTGCCGAGTTACAGGACGGTGAAAACAGTGAGTTTGTGTTAGACGCGAATCGTGCTCTGATTCACGCTCTAGGCTTGGAGCGAAAGCTTATTGCTTTTTCAAACACGGTCTACACCTCTCAGGTGCCGAGTTACAGGACGGTGAAAACAGTGAGTTTGTGTTAGACGCGAATCGTGCTCTGATTCATGCTTTAGGCTGGGAGCGCAAGCTTATTGCTTTTTCAAACACGGTCTACACATCTCAGGTGCCGAGGTACAGGACGGTGAAAACAGTGAGTTTGTGTTAGACGCGAATCGTGCTCTGATTCATGCTCTAGGCGGGGAGCTCAAGCTTATTGCTTTTTCAAACACGGTCTACACCTCTCAGGTGCCGAGTTACAGGACGGTGAAAACTGAGTTTGTGTTAGACGCGAATCGTGCTCTGATTCATGCTCTAGGCTGGGAGCTCAAGCTTATTGCTTTTTCAAACACGGTCTACACCTCTCAGGTGCCGAGTTACAGGACGGTGAAAACAGTGAGTTTGTGTTAGACGCGAATCGTGCTCTGATTCATGCTTTAGGCTGGGAGCGCAAGCGTAATACTTTTTCAAACACGGTCTACACCTCTCAGGTGCCGAGTTACAGGACGGTGAAAACAATGAGTTTGTGTTAGACGCGAATCGTGCTCTGATTCATGCTCTAGGCGGGGAGCTCAAGCTTATTGCATTTTCAAACACGGTCTACACCTCTCAGGTGCCGAGTAACAGGACGGTGAAAACAGTGAGTTTGTTTTAGACGCGATTCATGCTCTAGGCTGGGAGCGCAAGCTTATTGCTTTTTCAAACACGGTCTACACCTCTCAGGTGCCGAGTTACAGGAGGGTGAAAACAATGAGTTTGTGTTAGACGCGAATCGTGCTCTGATTCATGCTCTAGGCTGGGAGCGAAAGCTTATTGCCTTTTCAAACACGGTCTACACCTCTCAGGTGCCGAGTTACAGGACGGTGAAAACAGTGAGTTTGTGTTAGACGCGAATCGTGTTTTGATTCACGCTCTAGGCTGGGAGCTCAAGCTTATTGCTTTTTCAAACACGGTCTACACCTCTCAGGTGCCGAGTTACAGGACGGTGAAAACAGTGAGTTTGTGTTAGACGCGAATCGTGCTCTGATTCATGCTCTAGGCTGGGAGCGCAAGCGTAATGCTTTTTCAAACACGGTCTACACCTCTCAGGTGCCGAGTTACAGGACAGTGAAAACAATGAGTTTGTGTTAGACGCGAATCGTGCTCTGATTCATGCTCTAGGCTGGGAGCTCAAGCTTATTGCTTTTTCAAACACGGTCTACACCTCTCAGGTGCCGAGTTACAGGACGGTGAAAACAGTGAGTTTGTGTTAGACGCGAATCGTGCTCTGTTTCATGCTTTAGGCTGGGAGCTCAAGCTTATTGCTTTTTCAAATAAGGGAGATTTCCATCTCCCTTATTTGCATATTACCCAGAGGAGCGTGCGTGGCCATTTGAGTCTCCTCACTTATTTATAGTATATAGTTGTTCTCCCTAAGGAGAAAAGAGCGTTTCTGACCCCTGTCCCAGGCCTCTCACTAGCAAAAGCCAGACTCCTACTGTACACTGATGATGGGCAATAACCCGGAAACAGCTGTAAGTGCATGGAGTCTGGCTTTGCTTTTGAATACCAGTCATTGTAAGAAGACTTGTATAAAAAGTCTCACTTTGACTCGAAGGAATGCTGCCTTTCAATACGTGGCACTGTGGAGGATTTATTCCATCTCCCTTATTTGCATATTACCCAGAGGAGCGTGCGTGGCCATTTGAGTCTCCTCACTTATTTATAGTATATAGTTGCTCTCCCTAAGGAGAAAAGAGCGTTTCTGACCCCTGTCCCTGGCCTCACACTAGCAAAAGCCAGACTCCTACTGTACACTGATGATGGGCAATAACCCGGAAACAGCTGTATGTACATGGGGTCTGGCTTTGCTTTTGATTCCCAGTCATTGTAGCAAGACTTGTATAAAAAGTCCCACTTTGACTCGAAGGAATGCTGCCTTTCAGTAGGTGGCACTGTGGAGGATTTATTCCATCTCCCTTATTTGCATATTACCCAGAGGAGCGTGCGTGGCCATTTGAGTCTCCTCACTTATTTATAGTATATAGTTGCTCTCCCTAAGGAGAAAAGAGCGTTTCTGACCCCTATTGCTTTTTCAAACACGGTCTACACCTCTCAGGTGCCGAGTTACAGGACGGTGAAAACAGTGAGTTTGTGTTAGACGTGAATCGTGCTCTGATTCATGCTCTAGGCTGGGAGCGCAAGCGTAATGCTTTTTCAAACACGGTCTACACCTCTCAGGTGCCGAGTTACAGGACGGTGAAAACAGTGAGTTTGTGTTAGACGCGAATCGTGCTCTGATTCACGCTCTAGGCTGGGAGCTCAAGCTTATTGCTTTTTCAAACACGGTCTACACCTCTCAGGTGCCGAGTTACAGGACGGTGAAAACAGTGAGTTTGTGTTAGACGCGAATCGTGCTCTGATTCATGCTCTAGGCTGGGAGCGCAAGCGTAATGCTTTTTCAAACACGGTCTACACCTCTCAGGTGCCGAGTTACAGGACAGTGAAAACAATGAGTTTGTGTTAGACGCGAATCGTGCTCTGATTCATGCTCTAGGCTGGGAGCGAAAGCTTATTGCTTTTTCAAACACGGTCTACACCTCTCAGGTGCCGAGTTACAGGACGGTGAAAACAGTGAGTTTGTGTTAGACGCGAATCGTGCTCTGTTTCATGCTTTAGGCTGGGAGCTCAAGCTTATTGCTTTTTCAAATAAGGGAGATTTCCATCTCCCTTATTTGCATATTACCCAGAGGAGCGTGCGTGGCCATTTGAGTCTCCTCACTTATTTATAGTATATAGTTGCTCTCCCTAAGGAGAAAAGAGCGTTTCTGACCCCTGTCCCAGGCCTCTCACTAGCAAAAGCCAGACTCCTACTGTACACTGATGATGGGCAATAACCCGGAAACAGCTGTAAGTGCATGGAGTCTGGCTTTGCTTTTGATTCCCAGTCATTGTAGCAAGACTTGTATAAAAAGTCCCACTTTGACTCGAAGGAATGCTGCCTTTCAGTAGGTGGCACTGTGGAGGATTTATTCCATCTCCCTTATTTGCATATTACCCAGAGGAGCGTGCGTGGCCATTTGAGTCTCCTCACTTATTTATAGTATATAGTTGCTCTCCCTAAGGAGAAAAGAGCGTTTCTGACCCCTATTGCTTTTTCAAACACGGTCTACACCTCTCAGGTGCCGAGTTACAGGACGGTGAAAACAGTGAGTTTGTGTTAGACGCGAATCGTGCTCTGATTCATGCTCTAGGCTGGGAGCTCAAGCTTATTGCTTTTTCAAACACGGTCTACACCTCTCAGGTGCTCTGATTCACGCTCTAGGCTGGGAGCTAAAGCTTATTGCTTTTTCAAACACGGTCTACACCTCTCAGGTGCCGAGTTACAGGACGGTGAAAACAGTGAGTTTGTGTTAGACGCGAATCGTGCTCTGATTCATGCTCTAGGCTGGGAGCGCAAGCGTAATGCTTTTTCAAACACGGTCTACACCTCTCAGGTGCCGAGTTACAGGACAGTGAAAACAATGAGTTTGTGTTAGACGCGAATCGTGCTCTGATTCATGCTCTAGGCTGGGAGCGAAAGCTTATTGCTTTTTCAAACACGGTCTACACCTCTCAGGTGCCGAGTTACAGGACGGTGAAAACAGTGAGTTTGTGTTAGACGCGAATCGTGCTCTGTTTCATGCTTTAGGCTGGGAGCTCAAGCTTATTGCTTTTTCAAATAAGGGAGATTTCCATCTCCCTTATTTGCATATTACCCAGAGGAGCGTGCGTGGCCATTTGAGTCTCCTCACTTATTTATAGTATATAGTTGCTCTCCCTAAGGAGAAAAGAGCGTTTCTGACCCCTGTCCCTGGCCTCTCACTAGCAAAAGCCAGACTCCTACTGTACACTGATGATGGGCAATAACCCGGAAACAGCTGTAAGTGCATGGAGTCTGGCTTTGCTTTTGAATACCAGTCATTGTAAGAAGACTTGTATAAAAAGTCTCACTTTGACTCGAAGGAATGCTGCCTTTCAATAGGTGGCACTGTGGAGGATTTATTCCATCTCCCTTATTTGCATATTACCCAGAGGAGCGTGCGTGGCCATTTGAGTCTCCTCACTTATTTATAGTATATAGTTGCTCTCCCTAAGGAGAAAAGAGCGTTTCTGACCCCTGTCCCTGGCCTCTCACTAGCAAAAGCCAGACTCCTACTGTACACTGATGATGGGCAATAACCCGGAAACAGCTGTATGTACATGGGGTCTGGCTTTGCTTTTGATTCCCAGTCATTGTAGCAAGACTTGTATAAAAAGTCCCACTTTGACTCGAAGGAATGCTGCCTTTCAGTAGGTGGCACTGTGGAGGATTTATTCCATCTCCCTTTTTTGCATATTACCCAGAGGAGCGTGCGTGGCCATTTGAGTCTCCTCACTTATTTATAGTATATAGTTGCTCTCCCTAAGGAGAAAAGAGCGTTTCTGACCCCTATTGCTTTTTCAAACATGGTCTACACCTCTCAGGTGCCGAGTTACAGGACGGTGAAAACAGTGAGTTTGTGTTAGACGCGAATCGTGCTCTGATTCACGCTCTAGGCTGGGAGCGCAAGCTTATTGCTTTTTCAAACACGGTCTACACCTCTCAGGTGCCGAGTTACAGGACGGTGAAAACAGTGAGTTTGTGTTAGACGCGAATCGTGCTCTGATTCATGCTCTAGGCTGGGAGCGAAAGCTTACTGCTTTTTCAAACACGGTCTACACCTCTCAGGTGCCGAGTTACAGGACGGTGAAAACAGTGAGTTTGTGTTAGACGCGAATCGTGCTCTGATTCACGCTCTAGGCTTGGAGCGAAAGCTTATTGCTTTTTCAAACACGGTCTACACCTCTCAGGTGCCGAGTTACAGGACGGTGAAAACAGTGAGTTTGTGTTAGACGCGAATCGTGCTCTGATTCATGCTTTAGGCTGGGAGCGCAAGCTTATTGCTTTTTCAAACACGGTCTACACCTCTCAGGTGCCGAGGTACAGGATGGTGAAAACAGTGAGTTTGTGTTAGACGCGAATCGTGCTCTGATTCATGCTCTAGGCGGGGAGCTCAAGCTTATTGCTTTTTCAAACACGGTCTACACCTCTCAGGTGCCGAGTTACAGGACGGTGAAAACAGTGAGTTTGTGTTAGACGCGAATCGTGCTCTGATTCATGCTCTAGGCTGGGAGCTTAAGCTTATTGCTTTTTCAAACACGGTCTACACCTCTCAGGTGCTCTGATTCACGCTCTAGGCTGGGAGCTCAAGCTTATTGCTTTTTCAAACACGGTCTACACCTCTCAGGTGCCGAGTTACAGGACGGTGAAAACAGTGAGTTTGTGTTAGACGCGAATCGTGCTCTGATTCATGCTCTAGGCTGGGAGCGCAAGCGTAATGCTTTTTCAAACACGGTCTACACCTCTCAGGTGCCGAGTTACAGGACAGTGAAAACAATGAGTTTGTGTTAGACGCGAATCGTGCTCTGATTCATGCTCTAGGCTGGGAGCTCAAGCTTATTGCTTTTTCAAACACGGTCTACACCTCTCAGGTGCCGAGTTACAGGACGGTGAAAACCGTGAGTTTGTGTTAGACGCGAATCGTGCTCTGTTTCATGCTTTAGGCTGGGAGCTCAAGCTTATTGCTTTTTCAAATAAGGGAGATTTCCATCTCCCTTATTTGCATATTACCCAGAGGAGCGTGCGTGGCCATTTGAGTCTCCTCACTTATTTATAGTATATAGTTGCTCTCCCTAAGGAGAAAAGAGCGTTTCTGACCCCTGTCCCAGGCCTCTCACTAGCAAAAGCCAGACTCCTACTGTACACTGATGATGGGCAATAACCCGGAAACAGCTGTAAGTGCATGGAGTCTGGCTTTGCTTTTGAATACCAGTCATTGTAAGAAGACTTGTATAAAAAGTCTCACTTTGACTCGAAGGAATGCTGCCTTTCAATAGGTGGCACTGTGGAGGATTTATTCCATCTCCCTTATTTGCATATTACCCAGAGGAGCGTGCGTGGCCATTTGAGTCTCCTCACTTATTTATAGTATATAGTTGCTCTCCCTAAGGAGAAAAGAGCGTTTCTGACCCCTGTCCCTGGCCTCTCACTAGCAAAAGCCAGACTCCTACTGTACACTGATGATGGGCAATAACCCGGAAACAGCTGTATGTACATGGGGTCTGGCTTTGCTTTTGATTCCCAGTCATTGTAGCAAGACTTGTATAAAAAGTCCCACTTTGACTCGAAGGAATGCTGCCTTTCAGTAGGTGGCACTGTGGAGGATTTATTCCATCTCCCTTATTTGCATATTACCCAGAGGAGCGTGCGTGGCCATTTGAGTCTCCTCACTTATTTATAGTATATAGTTGCTCTCCCTAAGGAGAAAAGAGCGTTTCTGACCCCTATTGCTTTTTCAAACACGGTCTACACCTCTCAGGTGCCGAGTTACAGGACGGTGAAAACAGTGAGTTTGTGTTAGACGTGAATCGTGCTCTGATTCATGCTCTAGGCTGGGAGCACAAGCGTAATGCTTTTTCAAACACGGTCTACACCTCTCAGGTGCCGAGTTACAGGACGGTGAAAACAGTGAGTTTGTGTTAGACGCGAATCGTGCTCTGATTCATGCTCTAGGCGGGGAGCTCAAGCTTATTGCATTTTCAAACACGGTCTACACCTCTCAGGTGCCGAGTAACAGGACGGTGAAAACAGTGAGTTTGTTTTAGACGCGATTCATGCTCTAGGCTGGGAGCGCAAGCTTATTGCTTTTTCAAACACGGTCTACACCTCTCAGGTGCCGAGTTACAGGAGGGTGAAAACAATGAGTTTGTGTTAGACGCGAATCGTGCTCTGATTCATGCTCTAGGCTGGGAGCGAAAGCTTATTGCCTTTTCAAACACGGTCTACACCTCTCAGGTGCCGAGTTACAGGACGGTGAAAACAGTGAGTTTGTGTTAGACGCGAATCGTGTTTTGATTCACGCTCTAGGCTGGGAGCTCAAGCTTATTGCTTTTTCAAACACGGTCTACACCTCTCAGGTGCCGAGTTACAGGACGGTGAAAACAGTGAGTTTGTGTTAGACGCGAATCGTGCTCTGATTCATGCTCTAGGCTGGGAGCGCAAGCGTAATGCTTTTTCAAACACGGTCTACACCTCTCAGGTGCCGAGTTACAGGACAGTGAAAACAATGAGTTTGTGTTAGACGCGAATCGTGCTCTGATTCATGCTCTAGGCTGGGAGCTCAAGCTTATTGCTTTTTCAAACACGGTCTACACCTCTCAGGTGCCGAGTTACAGGACGGTGAAAACAGTGAGTTTGTGTTAGACGCGAATCGTGCTCTGTTTCATGCTTTAGGCTGGGAGCTCAAGCTTATTGCTTTTTCAAATAAGGGAGATTTCCATCTCCCTTATTTGCATATTACCCAGAGGAGCGTGCGTGGCCATTTGAGTCTCCTCACTTATTTATAGTATATAGTTGTTCTCCCTAAGGAGAAAAGAGCGTTTCTGACCCCTGTCCCAGGCCTCTCACTAGCAAAAGCCAGACTCCTACTGTACACTGATGATGGGCAATAACCCGGAAACAGCTGTAAGTGCATGGAGTCTGGCTTTGCTTTTGAATACCAGTCATTGTAAGAAGACTTGTATAAAAAGTCTCACTTTGACTCGAAGGAATGCTGCCTTTCAATACGTGGCACTGTGGAGGATTTATTCCATCTCCCTTATTTGCATATTACCCAGAGGAGCGTGCGTGGCCATTTGAGTCTCCTCACTTATTTATAGTATATAGTTGCTCTCCCTAAGGAGAAAAGAGCGTTTCTGACCCCTGTCCCTGGCCTCACACTAGCAAAAGCCAGACTCCTACTGTACACTGATGATGGGCAATAACCCGGAAACAGCTGTATGTACATGGGGTCTGGCTTTGCTTTTGATTCCCAGTCATTGTAGCAAGACTTGTATAAAAAGTCCCACTTTGACTCGAAGGAATGCTGCCTTTCAGTAGGTGGCACTGTGGAGGATTTATTCCATCTCCCTTATTTGCATATTACCCAGAGGAGCGTGCGTGGCCATTTGAGTCTCCTCACTTATTTATAGTATATAGTTGCTCTCCCTAAGGAGAAAAGAGCGTTTCTGACCCCTATTGCTTTTTCAAACACGGTCTACACCTCTCAGGTGCCGAGTTACAGGACGGTGAAAACAGTGAGTTTGTGTTAGACGTGAATCGTGCTCTGATTCATGCTCTAGGCTGGGAGCGCAAGCGTAATGCTTTTTCAAACACGGTCTACACCTCTCAGGTGCCGAGTTACAGGACGGTGAAAACAGTGAGTTTGTGTTAGACGCGAATCGTGCTCTGATTCACGCTCTAGGCTGGGAGCTCAAGCTTATTGCTTTTTCAAACACGGTCTACACCTCTCAGGTGCCGAGTTACAGGACGGTGAAAACAGTGAGTTTGTGTTAGACGCGAATCGTGCTCTGATTCATGCTCTAGGCTGGGAGCGCAAGCGTAATGCTTTTTCAAACACGGTCTACACCTCTCAGGTGCCGAGTTACAGGACAGTGAAAACAATGAGTTTGTGTTAGACGCGAATCGTGCTCTGATTCATGCTCTAGGCTGGGAGCGAAAGCTTATTGCTTTTTCAAACACGGTCTACACCTCTCAGGTGCCGAGTTACAGGACGGTGAAAACAGTGAGTTTGTGTTAGACGCGAATCGTGCTCTGTTTCATGCTTTAGGCTGGGAGCTCAAGCTTATTGCTTTTTCAAATAAGGGAGATTTCCATCTCCCTTATTTGCATATTACCCAGAGGAGCGTGCGTGGCCATTTGAGTCTCCTCACTTATTTATAGTATATAGTTGCTCTCCCTAAGGAGAAAAGAGCGTTTCTGACCCCTGTCCCAGGCCTCTCACTAGCAAAAGCCAGACTCCTACTGTACACTGATGATGGGCAATAACCCGGAAACAGCTGTAAGTGCATGGAGTCTGGCTTTGCTTTTGAATACCAGTCATTGTAAGAAGACTTGTATAAAAAGTCTCACTTTGACTCGAAGGAATGCTGCCTTTCAATAGGTGGCACTGTGGAGGATTTATTCCATCTCCCTTATTTGCATATTACCCAGAGGAGCGTGCGTGGCCATTTGAGTCTCCTCACTTATTTATAGTATATAGTTGCTCTCCCTAAGGAGAAAAGAGCGTTTCTGACCCCTGTCCCTGGCCTCTCACTAGCAAAAGCCAGACTCCTACTGTACACTGATGATGGGCAATAACCCGGAAACAGCTGTATGTACATGGGGTCTGGCTTTGCTTTTGATTCCCAGTCATTGTAGCAAGACTTGTATAAAAAGTCCCACTTTGACTCGAAGGAATGCTGCCTTTCAGTAGGTGGCACTGTGGAGGATTTATTCCATCTCCCTTATTTGCATATTACCCAGAGGAGCGTGCGTGGCCATTTGAGTCTCCTCACTTATTTATAGTATATAGTTGCTCTCCCTAAGGAGAAAAGAGCGTTTCTGACCCCTATTGCTTTTTCAAACACGGTCTACACCTCTCAGGTGCCGAGTTACAGGACGGTGAAAACAGTGAGTTTGTGTTAGACGTGAATCGTGCTCTGATTCATGCTCTAGGCTGGGAGCGCAAGCGTAATGCTTTTTCAAACACGGTCTACACCTCTCAGGTGCCGAGTTACAGGACGGTGAAAACAGTGAGTTTGTGTTAGACGCGAATCGTGCTCTGATTCACGCTCTAGGCTGGGAGCTCAAGCTTATTGCTTTTTCAAACACGGTCTACACCTCTCAGGTGCCGAGTTACAGGACGGTGAAAACAGTGAGTTTGTGTTAGACGCGAATCGTGCTCTGATTCATGCTCTAGGCTGGGAGCGCAAGCGTAATGCTTTTTCAAACACGGTCTACACCTCTCAGGTGCCGAGTTACAGGACAGTGAAAACAATGAGTTTGTGTTAGACGCGAATCGTGCTCTGATTCATGCTCTAGGCTGGGAGCGAAAGCTTATTGCTTTTTCAAACACGGTCTACACCTCTCAGGTGCCGAGTTACAGGACGGTGAAAACAGTGAGTTTGTGTTAGACGCGAATCGTGCTCTGTTTCATGCTTTAGGCTGGGAGCTCAAGCTTATTGCTTTTTCAAATAAGGGAGATTTCCATCTCCCTTATTTGCATATTACCCAGAGGAGCGTGCGTGGCCATTTGAGTCTCCTCACTTATTTATAGTATATAGTTGCTCTCCCTAAGGAGAAAAGAGCGTTTCTGACCCCTGTCCCAGGCCTCTCACTAGCAAAAGCCAGACTCCTACTGTACACTGATGATGGGCAATAACCCGGAAACAGCTGTAAGTGCATGGAGTCTGGCTTTGCTTTTGATTCCCAGTCATTGTAGCAAGACTTGTATAAAAAGTCCCACTTTGACTCGAAGGAATGCTGCCTTTCAGTAGGTGGCACTGTGGAGGATTTATTCCATCTCCCTTATTTGCATATTACCCAGAGGAGCGTGTGTGGCCATTTGAGTCTCCTCACTTATTTATAGTATATAGTTGCTCTCCCTAAGGAGAAAAGAGCGTTTCTGACCCCTATTGCTTTTTCAAACACGGTCTACACCTCTCAGGTGCCGAGTTACAGGACGGTGAAAACAGTGAGTTTGTGTTAGACGCGAATCGTGCTCTGATTCACGCTCTAGGCTGGGAGCGCAAGCTTATTGCTTTTTCAAACACGGTCTACACCTCTCAGGTGCCGAGTTACAGGACGGTGAAAACAGTGAGTTTGTGTTAGACGCGAATCGTGCTCTGATTCATGCTCTAGGCTGGGAGCGAAAGCTTACTGCTTTTTCAAACACGGTCTACACCTCTCAGGTGCCGAGTTACAGGACGGTGAAAACAGTGAGTTTGTGTTAGACGCGAATCGTGCTCTGATTCACGCTCTAGGCTTGGAGCGAAAGCTTATTGCTTTTTCAAACACGGTCTACACCTCTCAGGTGCCGAGTTACAGGACGGTGAAAACAGTGAGTTTGTGTTAGACGCGAATCGTGCTCTGATTCATGCTTTAGGCTGGGAGCGCAAGCTTATTGCTTTTTCAAACACGGTCTACACCTCTCAGGTGCCGAGGTACAGGACGGTGAAAACAGTGAGTTTGTGTTAGACGCGAATCGTGCTCTGATTCATGCTCTAGGCGGGGAGCTCAAGCTTATTGCTTTTTCAAACACGGTCTACACCTCTCAGGTGCCGAGTTACAGGACGGTGAAAACAGTGAGTTTGTGTTAGACGCGAATCGTGCTCTGATTCATGCTCTAGGCTGGGAGCTTAAGCTTATTGCTTTTTCAAACACGGTCTACACCTCTCAGGTGCTCTGATTCACGCTCTAGGCTGGGAGCTCAAGCTTATTGCTTTTTCAAACACGGTCTACACCTCTCAGGTGCCGAGTTACAGGACGGTGAAAACAGTGAGTTTGTGTTAGACGCGAATCGTGCTCTGATTCATGCTCTAGGCTGGGAGCGCAAGCGTAATGCTTTTTCAAACACGGTCTACACCTCTCAGGTGCCGAGTTACAGGACAGTGAAAACAATGAGTTTGTGTTAGACGCGAATCGTGCTCTGATTCATGCTCTAGGCTGGGAGCTCAAGCTTATTGCTTTTTCAAACACGGTCTACACCTCTCAGGTGCCGAGTTACAGGACGGTGAAAACAGTGAGTTTGTGTTAGACGCGAATCGTGCTCTGTTTCATGCTTTAGGCTGGGAGCTCAAGCTTATTGCTTTTTCAAATAAGGGAGATTTCCATCTCCCTTATTTGCATATTACCCAGAGGAGCGTGCGTGGCCATTTGAGTCTCCTCACTTATTTATAGTATATAGTTGCTCTCCCTAAGGAGAAAAGAGCGTTTCTGACCCCTGTCCCAGGCCTCTCACTAGCAAAAGCCAGACTCCTACTGTACACTGATGATGGGCAATAACCCGGAAACAGCTGTAAGTGCATGGAGTCTGGCTTTGCTTTTGAATACCAGTCATTGTAGGAAGACTTGTATAAAAAGTCTCACTTTGACTCGAAGGAATGCTGCCTTTCAATAGGTGGCACTGTGGAGGATTTATTCCATCTCCCTTATTTGCATATTACCCAGAGGAGCGTGCGTGGCCATTTGAGTCTCCTCACTTATTTATAGTATATAGTTGCTCTCCCTAAGGAGAAAAGAGCGTTTCTGACCCCTGTCCCTGGCCTCTCACTAGCAAAAGCCAGACTCCTACTGTACACTGATGATGGGCAATAACCCGGAAACAGCTGTATGTACATGGGGTCTGGCTTTGCTTTTGATTCCCAGTCATTGTAGCAAGACTTGTATAAAAAGTCCCACTTTGACTCGAAGGAATGCTGCCTTTCAGTAGGTGGCACTGTGGAGGATTTATTCCATCTCCCTTATTTGCATATTACCCAGAGGAGCGTGCGTGGCCATTTGAGTCTCCTCACTTATTTATAGTATATAGTTGCTCTCCCTAAGGAGAAAAGAGCGTTTCTGACCCCTATTGCTTTTTCAAACACGGTCTACACCTCTCAGGTGCCGAGTTACAGGACGGTGAAAACAGTGAGTTTGTGTTAGACGTGAATCGTGCTCTGATTCATGCTCTAGGCTGGGAGCACAAGCGTAATGCTTTTTCAAACACGGTCTACACCTCTCAGGTGCCGAGTTACAGGACGGTGAAAACAGTGAGTTTGTGTTAGACGCGAATCGTGCTCTGATTCATGCTCTAGGCGGGGAGCTCAAGCTTATTGCATTTTCAAACACGGTCTACACCTCTCAGGTGCCGAGTAACAGGACGGTGAAAACAGTGAGTTTGTTTTAGACGCGATTCATGCTCTAGGCTGGGAGCGCAAGCTTATTGCTTTTTCAAACACGGTCTACACCTCTCAGGTGCCGAGTTACAGGACGGTGAAAACAATGAGTTTGTGTTAGACGCGAATCGTGCTCTGATTCATGCTCTAGGCTGGGAGCGAAAGCTTATTGCTTTTTCAAACACGGTCTACACCTCTCAGGTGCCGAGTTACAGGACGGTGAAAACAGTGAGTTTGTGTTAGACGCGAATCGTGCTCTGATTCACGCTCTAGGCTGGGAGCTCAAGCTTATTGCTTTTTCAAACACGGTCTACACCTCTCAGGTGCCGAGTTACAGGACGGTGAAAACAGTGAGTTTGTGTTAGACGCGAATCGTGCTCTGATTCATGCTCTAGGCTGGGAGCGCAAGCGTAATGCTTTTTCAAACACGGTCTACACCTCTCAGGTGCCGAGTTACAGGACAGTGAAAACAATGAGTTTGTGTTAGACGCGAATCGTGCTCTGATTCATGCTCTAGGCTGGGAGCTCAAGCTTATTGCTTTTTCAAACACGGTCTACACCTCTCAGGTGCCGAGTTACAGGACGGTGAAAACAGTGAGTTTGTGTTAGACGCGAATCGTGCTCTGTTTCATGCTTTAGGCTGGGAGCTCAAGCTTATTGCTTTTTCAAATAAGGGAGATTTCCATCTCCCTTATTTGCATATTACCCAGAGGAGCGTGCGTGGCCATTTGAGTCTCCTCACTTATTTATAGTATATAGTTGTTCTCCCTAAGGAGAAAAGAGCGTTTCTGACCCCTGTCCCTGGCCTCACACTAGCAAAAGCCAGACTCCTACTGTACACTGATGATGGGCAATAACCCGGAAACAGCTGTATGTACATGGGGTCTGGCTTTGCTTTTGATTCCCAGTCATTGTAGCAAGACTTGTATAAAAAGTCCCACTTTGACTCGAAGGAATGCTGCCTTTCAGTAGGTGGCACTGTGGAGGATTTATTCCATCTCCCTTATTTGCATATTACCCAGAGGAGCGTGCGTGGCCATTTGAGTCTCCTCACTTATTTATAGTATATAGTTGCTCTCCCTAAGGAGAAAAGAGCGTTTCTGACCCCTATTGCTTTTTCAAACACGGTCTACACCTCTCAGGTGCCGAGTTACAGGACGGTGAAAACAGTGAGTTTGTGTTAGACGTGAATCGTGCTCTGATTCATGCTCTAGGCTGGGAGCGCAAGCGTAATGCTTTTTCAAACACGGTCTACACCTCTCAGGTGCCGAGTTACAGGACGGTGAAAACAGTGAGTTTGTGTTAGACGTGAATCGTGCTCTGATTCATGCTTTAACCTTATTGCTTTTTCAAACACGGTCTACACCTCTCAGGTGCCGAGTTACAGGACGGTGAAAACAGTGAGTTTGTGTTAGACGCGAATCGTGCTCTGATTCACGCTCTAGGCTGGGAGCGCAAGCTTATTGCTTTTTCAAACACGGTCTACACCTCTCAGGTGCCGAGTTACACGACGGTGAAAACAGTGAGTTTGTGTTAGACGCGAATCGTGCTCTGATTCATGCTCTAGGCTGGGAGCGAAAGCTTACTGCTTTTTCAAACACGGTCTACACCTCTCAGGTGCCGAGTTACAGGACGGTGAAAACAGTGAGTTTGTGTTAGACGCGAATCGTGCTCTGATTCACGCTCTAGGCTTGGAGCGAAAGCTTATTGCTTTTTCAAACACGGTCTACACCTCTCAGGTGCCGAGTTACAGGACGGTGAAAACAGTGAGTTTGTGTTAGGCGCGAATCGTGCTCTGATTCATGCTTTAGGCTGGGAGCGCAAGCTTATTGCTTTTTCAAACACGGTCTACACCTCTCAGGTGCCGAGGTACAGGACGGTGAAAACAATGAGTTTGTGTTAGACGCGAATCGTGCTCTGATTCATGCTCTAGGCGGGGAGCTCAAGCTTATTGCTTTTTCAAACACGGTCTACACCTCTCAGGTGCCGAGTTACAGGACGGTGAAAACAGTGAGTTTGTGTTAGACGCGAATCGTGCTCTGATTCATGCTCTAGGCTGGGAGCTCAAGCTTATTGCTTTTTCAAACACGGTCTACACCTCTCAGGTGCTCTGATTCACGCTCTAGGCTGGGAGCTAAAGCTTATTGCTTTTTCAAACACGGTCTACACCTCTCAGGTGCCGAGTTACAGGACGGTGAAAACAGTGAGTTTGTGTTAGACGCGAATCGTGCTCTGATTCATGCTCTAGGCTGGGAGCGCAAGCGTAATGCTTTTTCAAACACGGTCTACACCTCTCAGGTGCCGAGTTACAGGACAGTGAAAACAATGAGTTTGTGTTAGACGCGAATCGTGCTCTGATTCATGCTCTAGGCTGGGAGCGAAAGCTTATTGCTTTTTCAAACACGGTCTACACCTCTCAGGTGCCGAGTTACAGGACGGTGAAAACAGTGAGTTTGTGTTAGACGCGAATCGTGCTCTGTTTCATGCTTTAGGCTGGGAGCTCAAGCTTATTGCTTTTTCAAATAAGGGAGATTTCCATCTCCCTTATTTGCATATTACCCAGAGGAGCGTGCGTGGCCATTTGAGTCTCCTCACTTATTTATAGTATATAGTTGCTCTCCCTAAGGAGAAAAGAGCGTTTCTGACCCCTGTCCCAGGCCTCTCACTAGCAAAAGCCAGACTCCTACTGTACACTGATGATGGGCAATAACCCGGAAACAGCTGTAAGTGCATGGAGTCTGGCTTTGCTTTTGAATACCAGTCATTGTAAGAAGACTTGTATAAAAAGTCTCACTTTGACTCGAAGGAATGCTGCCTTTCTATTGAGTCTCCTCACATTGTGGAGGATTTATTCCATCTCCCTTATTTGCATATTACCCAGAGGAGCGTGCGTGGCCATTTGAGTCTCCTCACTTATTTATAGTATATAGTTGCTCTCCCTAAGGAGAAAAGAGCGTTTCTGACCCCTGTCCCTGGCCTCACACTAGCAAAAGCCAGACTCCTACTGTACACTGATGATGGGCAATAACCCGGAAACAGCTGTATGTACATGGGGTCTGGCTTTGCTTTTGATTCCCAGTCATTGTAGCAAGACTTGTATAAAAAGTCCCACTTTGACTCGAAGGAATGATGCCTTTCAGTAGGTGGCACTGTGGAGGATTTATTCCATCTCCCTTATTTGCATATTACCCAGAGCGTGCGTGGCCATTTGAGTCTCCTCACTTATTTATAGTATATAGTTGCTCTCCCTAAGGAGAAAAGAGCGTTTCTGACCCCTATTGCTTTTTCAAACACGGTCTACACCTCTCAGGTGCCGAGTTACAGGACGGTGAAAACAGTGAGTTTGTGTTAGACGTGAATCGTGCTCTGATTCATGCTTTAACCTTATTGCTTTTTCAAACACGGTCTACACCTCTCAGGTGCCGAGTTACAGGACGGTGAAAACAGTGAGTTTGTGTTAGACGTGAATCGTGCTCTGATTCATGCTCTAGGCTGGGAGCGCAAGCGTAATGCTTTTTCAAACACGGTCTACACCTCTCAGGTGCCGAGTTACAGAACGGTGAAAACAGTGAGTTTGTGTTAGACGCGAATCGTGCTGGGATTTATGCTCTAGGCTGGGAGCGCAAGCGTAATGCTTTTTCAAACACGGTCTACACCTCTCAGGTGCCGAGTTACAGGACGGTGAAAACAGTGAGTTTGTGTTAGACGCGAATCGTGCTCTGATTCATGCTCTAGGCGGGGAGCTCAAGCTTATTGCATTTTCAAACACGGTCTACACCTCTCAGGTGCCGAGTAACAGGACGGTGAAAACAGTGAGTTTGTGTTAGACGCGATTCATGCTCTAGGCTGGGAGCGCAAGCTTATTGCTTTTTCAAACACGGTCTACACCTCTCAGGTGCCGAGTTACAGGACGGTGAAAACAGTGAGTTTGTGTTAGACGCGAATCGTGCTCTGATTCATGCTCTAGGCTGGGAGCGAAAGCTTATTGCTTTTTCAAACACGGTCTACACCTCTCAGGTGCCGAGTTACAGGACGGTGAAAACAGTGAGTTTGTGTTAGACGCGAATCGTGCTCTGATTCACGCTCTAGGCTGGGAGCTCAAGCTTATTGCTTTTTCAAACACGGTCTACACCTCTCAGGTGCCGAGTTACAGGACGGTGAAAACAGTGAGTTTGTGTTAGACGCGAATCGTGCTCTGATTCATGCTCTAGGCTGGGAGCGCAAGCGTAATGCTTTTTCAAACACGGTCTACACCTCTCAGGTGCCGAGTTACAGGACAGTGAAAACAATGAGTTTGTGTTAGACGCGAATCGTGCTCTGATTCATGCTCTAGGCTGGGAGCTCAAGCTTGTTGCTTTTTCAAACACGGTCTACACCTCTCAGGTGCCGAGTTACAGGACGGTGAAAACAGTGAGTTTGTGTTAGACGCGAATCGTGCTCTGTTTCATGCTTTAGGCTGGGAGCTCAAGCTTATTGCTTTTTCAAATAAGGGAGATTTCCATCTCCCTTATTTGCATATTACCCAGAGGAGCGTGCGTGGCCATTTGAGTCTCCTCACTTATTTATAGTATATAGTTGCTCTCCCTAAGGAGAAAAGAGCGTTTCTGACCCCTGTCCCAGGCCTCTCACTAGCAAAAGCCAGACTCCTACTGTACACTGATGATGGGCAATAACCCGGAAACAGCTGTAAGTGCATGGAGTCTGGCTTTGCTTTTGAATACCAGTCATTGTAAGAAGACTTGTATAAAAAGTCTCACTTTGACTCGAAGGAATGCTGCCTTTCAATAGGTGGCACTATGGAGGATTTATTCCATCTCCCTTATTTGCATATTACCCAGAGGAGCGTGCGTGGCCATTTGAGTCTCCTCACTTATTTATAGTATATAGTTGCTCTCCCTAAGGAGAAAAGAGCGTTTCTGACCCCTGTCCCTGGCCTCTCACTAGCAAAAGCCAGACTCCTACTGTACACTGATGATGGGCAATAACCCGGAAACAGCTGTATGTACATGGGGTCTGGCTTTGCTTTTGATTCCCAGTCATTGTAGCAAGACTTGTATAAAAAGTCCCACTTTGACTCGAAGGAATGCTGCCTTTCAGTAGGTGGCACTGTGGAGGATTTATTCCATCTCCCTTATTTGCATATTACCCAGAGGAGCGTGCGTGGCCATTTGAGTCTCCTCACTTATTTATAGTATATAGTTGCTCTCCCTAAGGAGAAAAGAGCGTTTCTGACCCCTATTGCTTTTTCAAACACGGTCTACACCTCTCAGGTGCCGAGTTACAGGACGGTGAAAACAGTGAGTTTGTGTTAGACGCGAATCGTGCTCTGATTCACGCTCTAGGCTGGGAGCGCAAGCTTATTGCTTTTTCAAACACGGTCTACACCTCTCAGGTGCCGAGTTACAGGACGGTGAAAACAGTGAGTTTGTGTTAGACGCGAATCGTGCTCTGATTCACGCTCTAAGCTGGGAGCGCAAGCTTATTGCTTTTTCAAACACGGTCTACACCTCTCAGGTGCCGAGTTACAGGACGGTGAAAACAGTGAGTTTGTGTTAGACGCGAATCGTGCTCTGATTCATGCTCTAGGCTGGGAGCGAAAGCTTACTGCTTTTTCAAACACGGTCTACACCTCTCAGGTGCCGAGTTACAGGACGGTGAAAACAGTGAGTTTGTGTTAGACGCGAATCGTGCTCTGATTCACGCTCTAGGCTTGGAGCGAAAGCTTATTGCTTTTTCAAACACGGTCTACACCTCTCAGGTGCCGAGTTACAGGACGGTGAAAACAGTGAGTTTGTGTTAGACGCGAATCGTGCTCTGATTCACGCTCTAGGCTGGGAGCTCAAGCTTATTGCTTTTTCAAACACGGTCTACACCTCTCAGGTGCCGAGTTACAGGACGGTGAAAACAGTGAGTTTGTGTTAGACGCGAATCGTGCTCTGATTCATGCTCTAGGCTGGGAGCGCAAGCGTAATGCTTTTTCAAACACGGTCTACACCTCTCAGGTGCCGAGTTACAGGACAGTGAAAACAATGAGTTTGTGTTAGACGCGAATCGTGCTCTGATTCATGCTCTAGGCTGGGAGCGAAAGCTTATTGCTTTTTCAAACACGGTCTACACCTCTCAGGTGCCGAGTTACAGGACGGTGAAAACAGTGAGTTTGTGTTAGACGCGAATCGTGCTCTGTTTCATGCTTTAGGCTGGGAGCTCAAGCTTATTGCTTTTTCAAATAAGGGAGATTTCCATCTCCCTTATTTGCATATTACCCAGAGGAGCGTGCGTGGCCATTTGAGTCTCCTCACTTATTTATAGTATATAGTTGCTCTCCCTAAGGAGAAAAGAGCGTTTCTGACCCCTGTCCCAGGCCTCTCACTAGCAAAAGCCAGACTCCTACTGTACACTGATGATGGGCAATAACCCGGAAACAGCTGTAAGTGCATGGAGTCTGGCTTTGCTTTTGAATACCAGTCATTGTAAGAAGACTTGTATAAAAAGTCTCACTTTGACTCGAAGGAATGCTGCCTTTCAATAGGTGGCACTGTGGAGGATTTATTCCATCTCCCTTATTTGCATATTACCCAGAGGAGCGTGCGTGGCCATTTGAGTCTCCTCACTTATTTATAGTATATAGTTGCTCTCCCTAAGGAGAAAAGAGCGTTTCTGACCCCTGTCCCTGGCCTCTCACTAGCAAAAGCCAGACTCCTACTGTACACTGATGATGGGCAATAACCCGGAAACAGCTGTATGTACATGGGGTCTGGCTTTGCTTTTGATTCCCAGTCATTGTAGCAAGACTTGTATAAAAAGTCCCACTTTGACTCGAAGGAATGCTGCCTTTCAGTAGGTGGCACTGTGGAGGATTTATTCCATCTCCCTTATTTGCATATTACCCAGAGGAGCGTGCGTGGCCATTTGAGTCTCCTCACTTATTTATAGTATATAGTTGCTCTCCCTAAGGAGAAAAGAGCGTTTCTGACCCCTATTGCTTTTTCAAACACGGTCTACACCTCTCAGGTGCCGAGTTACAGGACGGTGAAAACAGTGAGTTTGTGTTAGACGCGAATCATGCTCTGATTCACGCTCTAGGCTGGGAGCGCAAGCTTATTGCTTTTTCAAACACGGTCTACACCTCTCAGGTGCCGAGTTACAGGACGGTGAAAACAGTGAGTTTGTGTTAGACGCGAATCGTGCTCTGATTCACGCTCTAGGCTGGGAGCGCAAGCTTATTGCTTTTTCAAACACGGGCTACACCTCTCAGGTGCCGAGTTACAGGACGGTGAAAACAGTGAGTTTGTGTTAGACGCGAATCGTGCTCTGATTCATGCTCTAGGCTGGGAGCGAAAGCTTACTGCTTTTTCAAACACGGTCTACACCTCTCAGGTGCCGAGTTACAGGACGGTGAAAACAGTGAGTTTGTGTTAGACGCGAATCGTGCTCTGATTCACGCTCTAGGCTTGGAGCGAAAGCTTATTGCTTTTTCAAACACGGTCTACACCTCTCAGGTGCCGAGTTACAGGACGGTGAAAACAGTGAGTTTGTGTTAGACGCGAATCGTGCTCTGATTCATGCTTTAGGCTGGGAGCGCAAGCTTATTGCTTTTTCAAACACGGTCTACACATCTCAGGTGCCGAGGTACAGGACGGTGAAAACAGTGAGTTTGTGTTAGACGCGAATCGTGCTCTGATTCATGCTCTAGGCGGGGAGCTCAAGCTTATTGCTTTTTCAAACACGGTCTACACCTCTCAGGTGCCGAGTTACAGGACGGTGAAAACTGAGTTTGTGTTAGACGCGAATCGTGCTCTGATTCATGCTCTAGGCTGGGAGCTCAAGCTTATTGCTTTTTCAAACACGGTCTACACCTCTCAGGTGCCGAGTTACAGGACGGTGAAAACAGTGAGTTTGTGTTAGACGCGAATCGTGCTCTGATTCATGCTTTAGGCTGGGAGCGCAAGCGTAATACTTTTTCAAACACGGTCTACACCTCTCAGGTGCCGAGTTACAGGACGGTGAAAACAATGAGTTTGTGTTAGACGCGAATCGTGCTCTGATTCATGCTCTAGGCGGGGAGCTCAAGCTTATTGCATTTTCAAACACGGTCTACACCTCTCAGGTGCCGAGTAACAGGACGGTGAAAACAGTGAGTTTGTTTTAGACGCGATTCATGCTCTAGGCTGGGAGCGCAAGCTTATTGCTTTTTCAAACACGGTCTACACCTCTCAGGTGCCGAGTTACAGGAGGGTGAAAACAATGAGTTTGTGTTAGACGCGAATCGTGCTCTGATTCATGCTCTAGGCTGGGAGCGAAAGCTTATTGCCTTTTCAAACACGGTCTACACCTCTCAGGTGCCGAGTTACAGGACGGTGAAAACAGTGAGTTTGTGTTAGACGCGAATCGTGTTTTGATTCACGCTCTAGGCTGGGAGCTCAAGCTTATTGCTTTTTCAAACACGGTCTACACCTCTCAGGTGCCGAGTTACAGGACGGTGAAAACAGTGAGTTTGTGTTAGACGCGAATCGTGCTCTGATTCATGCTCTAGGCTGGGAGCGCAAGCGTAATGCTTTTTCAAACACGGTCTACACCTCTCAGGTGCCGAGTTACAGGACAGTGAAAACAATGAGTTTGTGTTAGACGCGAATCGTGCTCTGATTCATGCTCTAGGCTGGGAGCTCAAGCTTATTGCTTTTTCAAACACGGTCTACACCTCTCAGGTGCCGAGTTACAGGACGGTGAAAACAGTGAGTTTGTGTTAGACGCGAATCGTGCTCTGTTTCATGCTTTAGGCTGGGAGCTCAAGCTTATTGCTTTTTCAAATAAGGGAGATTTCCATCTCCCTTATTTGCATATTACCCAGAGGAGCGTGCGTGGCCATTTGAGTCTCCTCACTTATTTATAGTATATAGTTGTTCTCCCTAAGGAGAAAAGAGCGTTTCTGACCCCTGTCCCAGGCCTCTCACTAGCAAAAGCCAGACTCCTACTGTACACTGATGATGGGCAATAACCCGGAAACAGCTGTAAGTGCATGGAGTCTGGCTTTGCTTTTGAATACCAGTCATTGTAAGAAGACTTGTATAAAAAGTCTCACTTTGACTCGAAGGAATGCTGCCTTTCAATACGTGGCACTGTGGAGGATTTATTCCATCTCCCTTATTTGCATATTACCCAGAGGAGCGTGCGTGGCCATTTGAGTCTCCTCACTTATTTATAGTATATAGTTGCTCTCCCTAAGGAGAAAAGAGCGTTTCTGACCCCTGTCCCTGGCCTCACACTAGCAAAAGCCAGACTCCTACTGTACACTGATGATGGGCAATAACCCGGAAACAGCTGTATGTACATGGGGTCTGGCTTTGCTTTTGATTCCCAGTCATTGTAGCAAGACTTGTATAAAAAGTCCCACTTTGACTCGAAGGAATGCTGCCTTTCAGTAGGTGGCACTGTGGAGGATTTATTCCATCTCCCTTATTTGCATATTACCCAGAGGAGCGTGCGTGGCCATTTGAGTCTCCTCACTTATTTATAGTATATAGTTGCTCTCCCTAAGGAGAAAAGAGCGTTTCTGACCCCTATTGCTTTTTCAAACACGGTCTACACCTCTCAGGTGCCGAGTTACAGGACGGTGAAAACAGTGAGTTTGTGTTAGACGTGAATCGTGCTCTGATTCATGCTCTAGGCTGGGAGCGCAAGCGTAATGCTTTTTCAAACACGGTCTACACCTCTCAGGTGCCGAGTTACAGGACGGTGAAAACAGTGAGTTTGTGTTAGACGCGAATCGTGCTCTGATTCACGCTCTAGGCTGGGAGCTCAAGCTTATTGCTTTTTCAAACACGGTCTACACCTCTCAGGTGCCGAGTTACAGGACGGTGAAAACAGTGAGTTTGTGTTAGACGCGAATCGTGCTCTGATTCATGCTCTAGGCTGGGAGCGCAAGCGTAATGCTTTTTCAAACACGGTCTACACCTCTCAGGTGCCGAGTTACAGGACAGTGAAAACAATGAGTTTGTGTTAGACGCGAATCGTGCTCTGATTCATGCTCTAGGCTGGGAGCGAAAGCTTATTGCTTTTTCAAACACGGTCTACACCTCTCAGGTGCCGAGTTACAGGACGGTGAAAACAGTGAGTTTGTGTTAGACGCGAATCGTGCTCTGTTTCATGCTTTAGGCTGGGAGCTCAAGCTTATTGCTTTTTCAAATAAGGGAGATTTCCATCTCCCTTATTTGCATATTACCCAGAGGAGCGTGCGTGGCCATTTGAGTCTCCTCACTTATTTATAGTATATAGTTGCTCTCCCTAAGGAGAAAAGAGCGTTTCTGACCCCTGTCCCAGGCCTCTCACTAGCAAAAGCCAGACTCCTACTGTACACTGATGATGGGCAATAACCCGGAAACAGCTGTAAGTGCATGGAGTCTGGCTTTGCTTTTGAATACCAGTCATTGTAAGAAGACTTGTATAAAAAGTCTCACTTTGACTCGAAGGAATGCTGCCTTTCAATAGGTGGCACTGTGGAGGATTTATTCCATCTCCCTTATTTGCATATTACCCAGAGGAGCGTGCGTGGCCATTTGAGTCTCCTCACTTATTTATAGTATATAGTTGCTCTCCCTAAGGAGAAAAGAGCGTTTCTGACCCCTGTCCCTGGCCTCTCACTAGCAAAAGCCAGACTCCTACTGTACACTGATGATGGGCAATAACCCGGAAACAGCTGTATGTACATGGGGTCTGGCTTTGCTTTTGATTCCCAGTCATTGTAGCAAGACTTGTATAAAAAGTCCCACTTTGACTCGAAGGAATGCTGCCTTTCAGTAGGTGGCACTGTGGAGGATTTATTCCATCTCCCTTATTTGCATATTACCCAGAGGAGCGTGCGTGGCCATTTGAGTCTCCTCACTTATTTATAGTATATAGTTGCTCTCCCTAAGGAGAAAAGAGCGTTTCTGACCCCTATTGCTTTTTCAAACACGGTCTACACCTCTCAGGTGCCGAGTTACAGGACGGTGAAAACAGTGAGTTTGTGTTAGACGTGAATCGTGCTCTGATTCATGCTCTAGGCTGGGAGCGCAAGCGTAATGCTTTTTCAAACACGGTCTACACCTCTCAGGTGCCGAGTTACAGGACGGTGAAAACAGTGAGTTTGTGTTAGACGCGAATCGTGCTCTGATTCACGCTCTAGGCTGGGAGCTCAAGCTTATTGCTTTTTCAAACACGGTCTACACCTCTCAGGTGCCGAGTTACAGGACGGTGAAAACAGTGAGTTTGTGTTAGACGCGAATCGTGCTCTGATTCATGCTCTAGGCTGGGAGCGCAAGCGTAATGCTTTTTCAAACACGGTCTACACCTCTCAGGTGCCGAGTTACAGGACAGTGAAAACAATGAGTTTGTGTTAGACGCGAATCGTGCTCTGATTCATGCTCTAGGCTGGGAGCGAAAGCTTATTGCTTTTTCAAACACGGTCTACACCTCTCAGGTGCCGAGTTACAGGACGGTGAAAACAGTGAGTTTGTGTTAGACGCGAATCGTGCTCTGTTTCATGCTTTAGGCTGGGAGCTCAAGCTTATTGCTTTTTCAAATAAGGGAGATTTCCATCTCCCTTATTTGCATATTACCCAGAGGAGCGTGCGTGGCCATTTGAGTCTCCTCACTTATTTATAGTATATAGTTGCTCTCCCTAAGGAGAAAAGAGCGTTTCTGACCCCTGTCCCAGGCCTCTCACTAGCAAAAGCCAGACTCCTACTGTACACTGATGATGGGCAATAACCCGGAAACAGCTGTAAGTGCATGGAGTCTGGCTTTGCTTTTGATTCCCAGTCATTGTAGCAAGACTTGTATAAAAAGTCCCACTTTGACTCGAAGGAATGCTGCCTTTCAGTAGGTGGCACTGTGGAGGATTTATTCCATCTCCCTTATTTGCATATTACCCAGAGGAGCGTGCGTGGCCATTTGAGTCTCCTCACTTATTTATAGTATATAGTTGCTCTCCCTAAGGAGAAAAGAGCGTTTCTGACCCCTATTGCTTTTTCAAACACGGTCTACACCTCTCAGGTGCCGAGTTACAGGACGGTGAAAACAGTGAGTTTGTGTTAGACGCGAATCGTGCTCTGATTCACGCTCTAGGCTGGGAGCGCAAGCTTATTGCTTTTTCAAACACGGTCTACACCTCTCAGGTGCCGAGTTACAGGACGGTGAAAACAGTGAGTTTGTGTTAGACGCGAATCGTGCTCTGATTCATGCTCTAGGCTGGGAGCGAAAGCTTACTGCTTTTTCAAACACGGTCTACACCTCTCAGGTGCCGAGTTACAGGACGGTGAAAACAGTGAGTTTGTGTTAGACGCGAATCGTGCTCTGATTCACGCTCTAGGCTTGGAGCGAAAGCTTATTGCTTTTTCAAACACGGTCTACACCTCTCAGGTGCCGAGTTACAGGACGGTGAAAACAGTGAGTTTGTGTTAGACGCGAATCGTGCTCTGATTCATGCTTTAGGCTGGGAGCGCAAGCTTATTGCTTTTTCAAACACGGTCTACACCTCTCAGGTGCCGAGGTACAGGACGGTGAAAACAGTGAGTTTGTGTTAGACGCGAATCGTGCTCTGATTCATGCTCTAGGCGGGGAGCTCAAGCTTATTGCTTTTTCAAACACGGTCTACACCTCTCAGGTGCCGAGTTACAGGACGGTGAAAACAGTGAGTTTGTGTTAGACGCGAATCGTGCTCTGATTCATGCTCTAGGCTGGGAGCTTAAGCTTATTGCTTTTTCAAACACGGTCTACACCTCTCAGGTGCTCTGATTCACGCTCTAGGCTGGGAGCTCAAGCTTATTGCTTTTTCAAACACGGTCTACACCTCTCAGGTGCCGAGTTACAGGACGGTGAAAACAGTGAGTTTGTGTTAGACGCGAATCGTGCTCTGATTCATGCTCTAGGCTGGGAGCGCAAGCGTAATGCTTTTTCAAACACGGTCTACACCTCTCAGGTGCCGAGTTACAGGACAGTGAAAACAATGAGTTTGTGTTAGACGCGAATCGTGCTCTGATTCATGCTCTAGGCTGGGAGCTGAAGCTTATTGCTTTTTCAAACACGGTCTACACCTCTCAGGTGCCGAGTTACAGGACGGTGAAAACAGTGAGTTTGTGTTAGACGCGAATCGTGCTCTGTTTCATGCTTTAGGCTGGGAGCTCAAGCTTATTGCTTTTTCAAATAAGGGAGATTTCCATCTCCCTTATTTGCATATTACCCAGAGGAGCGTGCGTGGCCATTTGAGTCTCCTCACTTATTTATAGTATATAGTTGCTCTCCCTAAGGAGAAAAGAGCGTTTCTGACCCCTGTCCCAGGCCTCTCACTAGCAAAAGCCAGACTCCTACTGTACACTGATGATGGGCAATAACCCGGAAACAGCTGTAAGTGCATGGAGTCTGGCTTTGCTTTTGAATACCAGTCATTGTAGGAAGACTTGTATAAAAAGTCTCACTTTGACTCGAAGGAATGCTGCCTTTCAATAGGTGGCACTGTGGAGGATTTATTCCATCTCCCTTATTTGCATATTACCCAGAGGAGCGTGCGTGGCCATTTGAGTCTCCTCACTTATTTATAGTATATAGTTGCTCTCCCTAAGGAGAAAAGAGCGTTTCTGACCCCTGTCCCTGGCCTCTCACTAGCAAAAGCCAGACTCCTACTGTACACTGATGATGGGCAATAACCCGGAAACAGCTGTATGTACATGGGGTCTGGCTTTGCTTTTGATTCCCAGTCATTGTAGCAAGACTTGTATAAAAAGTCCCACTTTGACTCGAAGGAATGCTGCCTTTCAGTAGGTGGCACTGTGGAGGATTTATTCCATCTCCCTTATTTGCATATTACCCAGAGGAGCGTGCGTGGCCATTTGAGTCTCCTCACTTATTTATAGTATATAGTTGCTCTCCCTAAGGAGAAAAGAGCGTTTCTGACCCCTATTGCTTTTTCAAACACGGTCTACACCTCTCAGGTGCCGAGTTACAGGACGGTGAAAACAGTGAGTTTGTGTTAGACGTGAATCGTGCTCTGATTCATGCTCTAGGCTGGGAGCACAAGCGTAATGCTTTTTCAAACACGGTCTACACCTCTCAGGTGCCGAGTTACAGGACGGTGAAAACAGTGAGTTTGTGTTAGACGCGAATCGTGCTCTGATTCATGCTCTAGGCGGGGAGCTCAAGCTTATTGCATTTTCAAACACGGTCTACACCTCTCAGGTGCCGAGTAACAGGACGGTGAAAACAGTGAGTTTGTTTTAGACGCGATTCATGCTCTAGGCTGGGAGCGCAAGCTTATTGCTTTTTCAAACACGGTCTACACCTCTCAGGTGCCGAGTTACAGGACGGTGAAAACAATGAGTTTGTGTTAGACGCGAATCGTGCTCTGATTCATGCTCTAGGCTGGGAGCGAAAGCTTATTGCTTTTTCAAACACGGTCTACACCTCTCAGGTGCCGAGTTACAGGACGGTGAAAACAGTGAGTTTGTGTTAGACGCGAATCGTGCTCTGATTCACGCTCTAGGCTGGGAGCTCAAGCTTATTGCTTTTTCAAACACGGTCTACACCTCTCAGGTGCCGAGTTACAGGACGGTGAAAACAGTGAGTTTGTGTTAGACGCGAATCGTGCTCTGATTCATGCTCTAGGCTGGGAGCGCAAGCGTAATGCTTTTTCAAACACGGTCTACACCTCTCAGGTGCCGAGTTACAGGACAGTGAAAACAATGAGTTTGTGTTAGACGCGAATCGTGCTCTGATTCATGCTCTAGGCTGGGAGCTCAAGCTTATTGCTTTTTCAAACACGGTCTACACCTCTCAGGTGCCGAGTTACAGGACGGTGAAAACAGTGAGTTTGTGTTAGACGCGAATCGTGCTCTGTTTCATGCTTTAGGCTGGGAGCTCAAGCTTATTGCTTTTTCAAATAAGGGAGATTTCCATCTCCCTTATTTGCATATTACCCAGAGGAGCGTGCGTGGCCATTTGAGTCTCCTCACTTATTTATAGTATATAGTTGTTCTCCCTAAGGAGAAAAGAGCGTTTCTGACCCCTGTCCCTGGCCTCACACTAGCAAAAGCCAGACTCCTACTGTACACTGATGATGGGCAATAACCCGGAAACAGCTGTATGTACATGGGGTCTGGCTTTGCTTTTGATTCCCAGTCATTGTAGCAAGACTTGTATAAAAAGTCCCACTTTGACTCGAAGGAATGCTGCCTTTCAGTAGGTGGCACTGTGGAGGATTTATTCCATCTCCCTTATTTGCATATTACCCAGAGGAGCGTGCGTGGCCATTTGAGTCTCCTCACTTATTTATAGTATATAGTTGCTCTCCCTAAGGAGAAAAGAGCGTTTCTGACCCCTATTGCTTTTTCAAACACGGTCTACACCTCTCAGGTGCCGAGTTACAGGACGGTGAAAACAGTGAGTTTGTGTTAGACGTGAATCGTGCTCTGATTCATGCTCTAGGCTGGGAGCGCAAGCGTAATGCTTTTTCAAACACGGTCTACACCTCTCAGGTGCCGAGTTACAGGACGGTGAAAACAGTGAGTTTGTGTTAGACGTGAATCGTGCTCTGATTCATGCTTTAACCTTATTGCTTTTTCAAACACGGTCTACACCTCTCAGGTGCCGAGTTACAGGACGGTGAAAACAGTGAGTTTGTGTTAGACGCGAATCGTGCTCTGATTCACGCTCTAGGCTGGGAGCGCAAGCTTATTGCTTTTTCAAACACGGTCTACACCTCTCAGGTGCCGAGTTACACGACGGTGAAAACAGTGAGTTTGTGTTAGACGCGAATCGTGCTCTGATTCATGCTCTAGGCTGGGAGCGAAAGCTTACTGCTTTTTCAAACACGGTCTACACCTCTCAGGTGCCGAGTTACAGGACGGTGAAAACAGTGAGTTTGTGTTAGACGCGAATCGTGCTCTGATTCACGCTCTAGGCTTGGAGCGAAAGCTTATTGCTTTTTCAAACACGGTCTACACCTCTCAGGTGCCGAGTTACAGGACGGTGAAAACAGTGAGTTTGTGTTAGACGCGAATCGTGCTCTGATTCATGCTTTAGGCTGGGAGCGCAAGCTTATTGCTTTTTCAAACACGGTCTACACCTCTCAGGTGCCGAGGTACAGGACGGTGAAAACAATGAGTTTGTGTTAGACGCGAATCGTGCTCTGATTCATGCTCTAGGCGGGGAGCTCAAGCTTATTGCTTTTTCAAACACGGTCTACACCTCTCAGGTGCCGAGTTACAGGACGGTGAAAACAGTGAGTTTGTGTTAGACGCGAATCGTGCTCTGATTCATGCTCTAGGCTGGGAGCTCAAGCTTATTGCTTTTTCAAACACGGTCTACACCTCTCAGGTGCTCTGATTCACGCTCTAGGCTGGGAGCTAAAGCTTATTGCTTTTTCAAACACGGTCTACACCTCTCAGGTGCCGAGTTACAGGACGGTGAAAACAGTGAGTTTGTGTTAGACGCGAATCGTGCTCTGATTCATGCTCTAGGCTGGGAGCGCAAGCGTAATGCTTTTTCAAACACGGTCTACACCTCTCAGGTGCCGAGTTACAGGACAGTGAAAACAATGAGTTTGTGTTAGACGCGAATCGTGCTCTGATTCATGCTCTAGGCTGGGAGCGAAAGCTTATTGCTTTTTCAAACACGGTCTACACCTCTCAGGTGCCGAGTTACAGGACGGTGAAAACAGTGAGTTTGTGTTAGACGCGAATCGTGCTCTGTTTCATGCTTTAGGCTGGGAGCTCAAGCTTATTGCTTTTTCAAATAAGGGAGATTTCCATCTCCCTTATTTGCATATTACCCAGAGGAGCGTGCGTGGCCATTTGAGTCTCCTCACTTATTTATAGTATATAGTTGCTCTCCCTAAGGAGAAAAGAGCGTTTCTGACCCCTGTCCCAGGCCTCTCACTAGCAAAAGCCAGACTCCTACTGTACACTGATGATGGGCAATAACCCGGAAACAGCTGTAAGTGCATGGAGTCTGGCTTTGCTTTTGAATACCAGTCATTGTAAGAAGACTTGTATAAAAAGTCTCACTTTGACTCGAAGGAATGCTGCCTTTCTATTGAGTCTCCTCACATTGTGGAGGATTTATTCCATCTCCCTTATTTGCATATTACCCAGAGGAGCGTGCGTGGCCATTTGAGTCTCCTCACTTATTTATAGTATATAGTTGCTCTCCCTAAGGAGAAAAGAGCGTTTCTGACCCCTGTCCCTGGCCTCACACTAGCAAAAGCCAGACTCCTACTGTACACTGATGATGGGCAATAACCCGGAAACAGCTGTATGTACATGGGGTCTGGCTTTGCTTTTGATTCCCAGTCATTGTAGCAAGACTTGTATAAAAAGTCCCACTTTGACTCGAAGGAATGATGCCTTTCAGTAGGTGGCACTGTGGAGGATTTATTCCATCTCCCTTATTTGCATATTACCCAGAGCGTGCGTGGCCATTTGAGTCTCCTCACTTATTTATAGTATATAGTTGCTCTCCCTAAGGAGAAAAGAGCGTTTCTGACCCCTATTGCTTTTTCAAACACGGTCTACACCTCTCAGGTGCCGAGTTACAGGACGGTGAAAACAGTGAGTTTGTGTTAGACGTGAATCGTGCTCTGATTCATGCTTTAACCTTATTGCTTTTTCAAACACGGTCTACACCTCTCAGGTGCCGAGTTACAGGACGGTGAAAACAGTGAGTTTGTGTTAGACGTGAATCGTGCTCTGATTCATGCTCTAGGCTGGGAGCGCAAGCGTAATGCTTTTTCAAACACGGTCTACACCTCTCAGGTGCCGAGTTACAGAACGGTGAAAACAGTGAGTTTGTGTTAGACGCGAATCGTGCTGGGATTTATGCTCTAGGCTGGGAGCGCAAGCGTAATGCTTTTTCAAACACGGTCTACACCTCTCAGGTGCCGAGTTACAGGACGGTGAAAACAGTGAGTTTGTGTTAGACGCGAATCGTGCTCTGATTCATGCTCTAGGCGGGGAGCTCAAGCTTATTGCTTTTTCAAACACGGTCTACACCTCTCAGGTGCCGAGTTACAGGACGGTGAAAACAGTGAGTTTGTGTTAGACGCGAATCGTGCTCTGATTCATGCTCTAGGCTGGGAGCGAAAGCTTATTGCTTTTTCAAACACGGTCTACACCTCTCAGGTGCCGAGTTACAGGACGGTGAAAACAGTGAGTTTGTGTTAGACGCGAATCGTGCTCTGATTCACGCTCTAGGCTGGGAGCTCAAGCTTATTGCTTTTTCAAACACGGTCTACACCTCTCAGGTGCCGAGTTACAGGACGGTGAAAACAGTGAGTTTGTGTTAGACGCGAATCGTGCTCTGATTCATGCTCTAGGCTGGGAGCGCAAGCGTAATGCTTTTTCAAACACGGTCTACACCTCTCAGGTGCCGAGTTACAGGACAGTGAAAACAATGAGTTTGTGTTAAACGCGAATCGTGCTCTGATTCATGCTCTAGGCTGGGAGCTCAAGCTTGTTGCTTTTTCAAACACGGTCTACACCTCTCAGGTGCCGAGTTACAGGACGGTGAAAACAGTGAGTTTGTGTTAGACGCGAATCGTGCTCTGTTTCATGCTTTAGGCTGGGAGCTCAAGCTTATTGCTTTTTCAAATAAGGGAGATTTCCATCTCCCTTATTTGCATATTACCCAGAGGAGCGTGCGTGGCCATTTGAGTCTCCTCACTTATTTATAGTATATAGTTGCTCTCCCTAAGGAGAAAAGAGCGTTTCTGACCCCTGTCCCAGGCCTCTCACTAGCAAAAGCCAGACTCCTACTGTACACTGATGATGGGCAATAACCCGGAAACAGCTGTAAGTGCATGGAGTCTGGCTTTGCTTTTGAATACCAGTCATTGTAAGAAGACTTGTATAAAAAGTCTCACTTTGACTCGAAGGAATGCTGCCTTTCAATAGGTGGCACTATGGAGGATTTATTCCATCTCCCTTATTTGCATATTACCCAGAGGAGCGTGCGTGGCCATTTGAGTCTCCTCACTTATTTATAGTATATAGTTGCTCTCCCTAAGGAGAAAAGAGCGTTTCTGACCCCTGTCCCTGGCCTCTCACTAGCAAAAGCCAGACTCCTACTGTACACTGATGATGGGCAATAACCCGGAAACAGCTGTATGTACATGGGGTCTGGCTTTGCTTTTGATTCCCAGTCATTGTAGCAAGACTTGTATAAAAAGTCCCACTTTGACTCGAAGGAATGCTGCCTTTCAGTAGGTGGCACTGTGGAGGATTTATTCCATCTCCCTTATTTGCATATTACCCAGAGGAGCGTGCGTGGCCATTTGAGTCTCCTCACTTATTTATAGTATATAGTTGCTCTCCCTAAGGAGAAAAGAGCGTTTCTGACCCCTATTGCTTTTTCAAACACGGTCTACACCTCTCAGGTGCCGAGTTACAGGACGGTGAAAACAGTGAGTTTGTGTTAGACGCGAATCGTGCTCTGATTCACGCTCTAGGCTGGGAGCGCAAGCTTATTGCTTTTTCAAACACGGTCTACACCTCTCAGGTGCCGAGTTACAGGACGGTGAAAACAGTGAGTTTGTGTTAGACGCGAATCGTGCTCTGATTCACGCTCTAAGCTGGGAGCGCAAGCTTATTGCTTTTTCAAACACGGTCTACACCTCTCAGGTGCCGAGTTACAGGACGGTGAAAACAGTGAGTTTGTGTTAGACGCGAATCGTGCTCTGATTCATGCTCTAGGCTGGGAGCGAAAGCTTACTGCTTTTTCAAACACGGTCTACACCTCTCAGGTGCCGAGTTACAGGACGGTGAAAACAGTGAGTTTGTGTTAGACGCGAATCGTGCTCTGATTCACGCTCTAGGCTTGGAGCGAAAGCTTATTGCTTTTTCAAACACGGTCTACACCTCTCAGGTGCCGAGTTACAGGACGGTGAAAACAGTGAGTTTGTGTTAGACGCGAATCGTGCTCTGATTCACGCTCTAGGCTGGGAGCTCAAGCTTATTGCTTTTTCAAACACGGTCTACACCTCTCAGGTGCCGAGTTACAGGACGGTGAAAACAGTGAGTTTGTGTTAGACGCGAATCGTGCTCTGATTCATGCTCTAGGCTGGGAGCGCAAGCGTAATGCTTTTTCAAACACGGTCTACACCTCTCAGGTGCCGAGTTACAGGACAGTGAAAACAATGAGTTTGTGTTAGACGCGAATCGTGCTCTGATTCATGCTCTAGGCTGGGAGCGAAAGCTTATTGCTTTTTCAAACACGGTCTACACCTCTCAGGTGCCGAGTTACAGGACGGTGAAAACAGTGAGTTTGTGTTAGACGCGAATCGTGCTCTGTTTCATGCTTTAGGCTGGGAGCTCAAGCTTATTGCTTTTTCAAATAAGGGAGATTTCCATCTCCCTTATTTGCATATTACCCAGAGGAGCGTGCGTGGCCATTTGAGTCTCCTCACTTATTTATAGTATATAGTTGCTCTCCCTAAGGAGAAAAGAGCGTTTCTGACCCCTGTCCCAGGCCTCTCACTAGCAAAAGCCAGACTCCTACTGTACACTGATGATGGGCAATAACCCGGAAACAGCTGTAAGTGCATGGAGTCTGGCTTTGCTTTTGAATACCAGTCATTGTAAGAAGACTTGTATAAAAAGTCTCACTTTGACTCGAAGGAATGCTGCCTTTCAATAGGTGGCACTGTGGAGGATTTATTCCATCTCCCTTATTTGCATATTACCCAGAGGAGCGTGCGTGGCCATTTGAGTCTCCTCACTTATTTATAGTATATAGTTGCTCTCCCTAAGGAGAAAAGAGCGTTTCTGACCCCTGTCCCTGGCCTCTCACTAGCAAAAGCCAGACTCCTACTGTACACTGATGATGGGCAATAACCCGGAAACAGCTGTATGTACATGGGGTCTGGCTTTGCTTTTGATTCCCAGTCATTGTAGCAAGACTTGTATAAAAAGTCCCACTTTGACTCGAAGGAATGCTGCCTTTCAGTAGGTGGCACTGTGGAGGATTTATTCCATCTCCCTTATTTGCATATTACCCAGAGGAGCGTGCGTGGCCATTTGAGTCTCCTCACTTATTTATAGTATATAGTTGCTCTCCCTAAGGAGAAAAGAGCGTTTCTGACCCCTATTGCTTTTTCAAACACGGTCTACACCTCTCAGGTGCCGAGTTACAGGACGGTGAAAACAGTGAGTTTGTGTTAGACGCGAATCATGCTCTGATTCACGCTCTAGGCTGGGAGCGCAAGCTTATTGCTTTTTCAAACACGGTCTACACCTCTCAGGTGCCGAGTTACAGGACGGTGAAAACAGTGAGTTTGTGTTAGACGCGAATCGTGCTCTGATTCACGCTCTAGGCTGGGAGCGCAAGCTTATTGCTTTTTCAAACACGGGCTACACCTCTCAGGTGCCGAGTTACAGGACGGTGAAAACAGTGAGTTTGTGTTAGACGCGAATCGTGCTCTGATTCATGCTCTAGGCTGGGAGCGAAAGCTTACTGCTTTTTCAAACACGGTCTACACCTCTCAGGTGCCGAGTTACAGGACGGTGAAAACAGTGAGTTTGTGTTAGACGCGAATCGTGCTCTGATTCACGCTCTAGGCTTGGAGCGAAAGCTTATTGCTTTTTCAAACACGGTCTACACCTCTCAGGTGCCGAGTTACAGGACGGTGAAAACAGTGAGTTTGTGTTAGACGCGAATCGTGCTCTGATTCATGCTTTAGGCTGGGAGCGCAAGCTTATTGCTTTTTCAAACACGGTCTACACATCTCAGGTGCCGAGGTACAGGACGGTGAAAACAGTGAGTTTGTGTTAGACGCGAATCGTGCTCTGATTCATGCTCTAGGCGGGGAGCTCAAGCTTATTGCTTTTTCAAACACGGTCTACACCTCTCAGGTGCCGAGTTACAGGACGGTGAAAACTGAGTTTGTGTTAGACGCGAATCGTGCTCTGATTCATGCTCTAGGCTGGGAGCTCAAGCTTATTGCTTTTTCAAACACGGTCTACACCTCTCAGGTGCCGAGTTACAGGACGGTGAAAACAGTGAGTTTGTGTTAGACGCGAATCGTGCTCTGATTCATGCTTTAGGCTGGGAGCGCAAGCGTAATGCTTTTTCAAACACGGTCTAGACCTCTCAGGTGCCGAGTTACAGGACGGTGAAAACAATGAGTTTGTGTTAGACGCGAATCGTGCTCTGATTCATGCTCTAGGCTGGGAGCTCAAGCTTATTGCTTTTTCAAACACGGTCTACACCTCTCAGGTGCCGAGTTACAGGACGGTGAAAACAGTGAGTTTGTGTTAGACGCGAATCGTGCTCTGATTCATGCTCTAGGCTGGGAGCGCAAGCTTATTGCTTTTTCAAACACGGTCTACACCTCTCAGGTGCCGAGTTACAGGACGGTGAAAACAGTGAGTTTGTGTTAGACGCGAATCGTGCTCTGATTCACGCTCTAGGCTGGGAGCTCAAGCTTATTGCTTTTTCAAACACGGTCTACACCTCTCAGGTGCCGAGTTACAGGACGGTGCAAACAGTGAGTTTTTGTTAGACGCGAATCGTGCTCTGTTTCATGCTTTAGGCTGGGAGCTCAAGCTTATTGCTTTTTCAAATAAGGGAGATTTCCATCTCCCTTATTTGCATATTACCCAGAGGAGCGTGCGTGGCCATTTGAGTCTCCTCACTTATTTATAGTATATAGTTGCTCTCCCTAAGGAGAAAAGAGCGTTTCTGACCCCTGTCCCAGGCCTCTCACTAGCAAAAGCCAGACTCCTACTGTACACTGATGATGGGCAATAACCCGGAAACAGCTGTAAGTGCATGGAGTCTGGCTTTGCTTTTGAATACCAGTCATTGTAAGAAGACTTGTATAAAAAGTCTCACTTTGACTCGAAGGAATGCTGCCTTTCAATAGGTGGCACTGTGGAGGATTTATTCCATCTCCCTTATTTGCATATTACCCAGAGGAGCGTGCGTGGCCATTTGAGTCTCCTCACTTATTTATAGTATATAGTTGCTCTCCCTAAGGAGAAAAGAGCGTTTCTGACCCCTGTCCCTGGCCTCTCACTAGCAAAAGCCAGACTCCTACTGTACACTGATGATGGGCAATAACCCGGAAACAGCTGTATGTACATGGGGTCTGGCTTTGCTTTTGATTCCCAGTCATTGTAGCAAGACTTGTATAAAAAGTCCCACTTTGACTCGAAGGAATGCTGCCTTTCAGTAGGTGGCACTGTGGAGGATTTATTCCATCTCCCTTATTTGCATATTACCCAGAGGAGCGTGCGTGGCCATTTGAGTCTCCTCACTTATTTATAGTATATAGTTGCTCTCCCTAAGGAGAAAAGAGCGTTTCTGACCCCTATTGCTTTTTCAAACACGGTCTACACCTCTCAGGTGCCGAGTTACAGGACGGTGAAAACAGTGAGTTTGTGTTAGACGCGAATCATGCTCTGATTCACGCTCTAGGCTGGGAGCGCAAGCTTATTGCTTTTTCAAACACGGTCTACACCTCTCAGGTGCCGAGTTACAGGACGGTGAAAACAGTGAGTTTGTGTTAGACGCGAATCGTGCTCTGATTCACGCTCTAGGCTGGGAGCGCAAGCTTATTGCTTTTTCAAACACGGGCTACACCTCTCAGGTGCCGAGTTACAGGACGGTGAAAACAGTGAGTTTGTGTTAGACGCGAATCGTGCTCTGATTCATGCTCTAGGCTGGGAGCGAAAGCTTACTGCTTTTTCAAACACGGTCTACACCTCTCAGGTGCCGAGTTACAGGACGGTGAAAACAGTGAGTTTGTGTTAGACGCGAATCGTGCTCTGATTCACGCTCTAGGCTTGGAGCGAAAGCTTATTGCTTTTTCAAACACGGTCTACACCTCTCAGGTGCCGAGTTACAGGACGGTGAAAACAGTGAGTTTGTGTTAGACGCGAATCGTGCTCTGATTCATGCTTTAGGCTGGGAGCGCAAGCTTATTGCTTTTTCAAACACGGTCTACACATCTCAGGTGCCGAGGTACAGGACGGTGAAAACAGTGAGTTTGTGTTAGACGCGAATCGTGCTCTGATTCATGCTCTAGGCGGGGAGCTCAAGCTTATTGCTTTTTCAAACACGGTCTACACCTCTCAGGTGCCGAGTTACAGGACGGTGAAAACTGAGTTTGTGTTAGACGCGAATCGTGCTCTGATTCATGCTCTAGGCTGGGAGCTCAAGCTTATTGCTTTTTCAAACACGGTCTACACCTCTCAGGTGCCGAGTTACAGGACGGTGAAAACAGTGAGTTTGTGTTAGACGCGAATCGTGCTCTGATTCATGCTTTAGGCTGGGAGCGCAAGCGTAATGCTTTTTCAAACACGGTCTAGACCTCTCAGGTGCCGAGTTACAGGACGGTGAAAACAATGAGTTTGTGTTAGACGCGAATCGTGCTCTGATTCATGCTCTAGGCTGGGAGCTCAAGCTTATTGCTTTTTCAAACACGGTCTACACCTCTCAGGTGCCGAGTTACAGGACGGTGAAAACAGTGAGTTTGTGTTAGACGCGAATCGTGCTCTGATTCATGCTCTAGGCTGGGAGCTCAAGCTTATTGCTTTTTCAAACACGGTCTACACCTCTCAGGTGCCGAGTTACAGGACGGTGAAAACAGTGAGTTTGTGTTAGACGCGAATCGTGCTCTGATTCACGCTCTAGGCTTGTAGCGAAAGCTTATTGCTTTTTCAAACACGGTCTACACCTCTCAGGTGCCGAGTTACAGGACGGTGAAAACAGTGAGTTTGTGTTAGACGCGAATCGTGCTCTGATTCATGCTTTAGGCTGGGAGCGCAAGCTTATTGCTTTTTCAAACACGGTCTACACCTCTCAGGTGCCGAGGTACAGGACGGTGAAAACAGTGAGTTTGTGTTAGACGCGAATCGTGCTCTGATTCATGCTCTAGGCGGGGAGCTCAAGCTTATTGCTTTTTCAAACACGGTCTACACCTCTCAGGTGCCGAGTTACAGGACGGTGAAAACAGTGAGTTTGTGTTAGACGCGAATCGTGCTCTGATTCATGCTCTAGGCTGGGAGCTCAAGCTTATTGCTTTTTCAAACACGGTCTACACCTCTCAGGTGCCGAGTTACAGGACGGTGAAAACAGTGAGTTTGTGTTAGACGCGAATCGTGCTCTGATTCATGCTTTAGGCTGGGAGCGCAAGCGTAATACTTTTTCAAACACGGTCTACACCTCTCAGGTGCCGAGTTACAGGACGGTGAAAACAATGAGTTTGTGTTAGACGCGAATCGTGCTCTGATTCATGCTCTAGGCTGGGAGCTCAAGCTTATTGCTTTTTCAAACACGGTCTACACCTCTCAGGTGCCGAGTTACAGGACGGTGAAAACAGTGAGTTTGTGTTAGACGCGAATCGTGCTCTGATTCATGCTCTAGGCTGGGAGCGCAAGCTTATTGCTTTTTCAAACACGGTCTACACCTCTCAGGTGCCGAGTTACAGGACGGTGAAAACAGTGAGTTTGTGTTAGACGCGAATCGTGCTCTGATTCACGCTCTAGGCTGGGAGCTCAAGCTTATTGCTTTTTCAAACACGGTCTACACCTCTCAGGTGCCGAGTTACAGGACGGTGAAAACAGTGAGTTTGTGTTAGACGCGAATCGTGCTCTGATTCATGCTCTAGGCTGGGAGCGCAAGCGTAATGCTTTTTCAAACACGGTCTACACCTCTCAGGTGCCGAGTTACAGGACAGTGAAAACAATGAGTTTGTGTTAGACGCGAATCGTGCTCTGATTCATGCTCTAGGCTGGGAGCTCAAGCTTCTTGCTTTTTCAAATAAGGGAGATTTCCATCTCCCTTATTTGCATATTACCCAGAGGAGCGTGCGTGGCCATTTGAGTCTCCTCACTTATTTATAGTATATAGTTGCTCTCCCTAAGGAGAAAAGAGCGTTTCTGACCCCTGTCCCAGGCCTCTCACTAGCAAAAGCCAGACTCCTACTGTACACTGATGATGGGCAATAACCCGGAAACAGCTGTAAGTGCATGGAGTCTGGCTTTGCTTTTGAATACCAGTCATTGTAAGAAGACTTGTATAAAAAGTCTCACTTTGACTCGAAGGAATGCTGCCTTTCAATAGGTGGCACTGTGGAGGATTTATTCCATCTCCCTTATTTGCATATTACCCAGAGGAGCGTGCGTGGCCATTTGAGTCTCCTCACTTATTTATAGTATATAGTTGCTCTCCCTAAGGAGAAAAGAGCGTTTCTGACCCCTGTCCCTGGCCTCTCACTAGCAAAAGCCAGACTCCTACTGTACACTGATGATGGGCAATAACCCGGAAACAGCTGTATGTACATGGGGTCTGGCTTTGCTTTTGATTCCCAGTCATTGTAGCAAGACTTGTATAAAAAGTCCCACTTTGACTCGAAGGAATGCTGCCTTTCAGTAGGTGGCACTGTGGAGGATTTATTCCATCTCCCTTATTTGCATATTACCCAGAGGAGCGTGCGTGGCCATTTGAGTCTCCTCACTTATTTATAGTATATAGTTGCTCTCCCTAAGGAGAAAAGAGCGTTTCTGACCCCTATTGCTTTTTCAAACACGGTCTACACCTCTCAGGTGCCGAGTTACAGGACGGTGAAAACAGTGAGTTTGTGTTAGACGCGAATCGTGCTCTGATTCACGCTCTAGGCTGGGAGCGCAAGCTTATTGCTTTTTCAAACACGGTCTACACCTCTCAGGTGCCGAGTTACAGGACGGTGAAAACAGTGAGTTTGTGTTAGACGCGAATCGTGCTGGGATTTATGCTCTAGGCTGGGAGCGCAAGCGTAATGCTTTTTCAAACACGGTCTACACCTCTCAGGTGCCGAGTTACAGGACGGTGAAAACAGTGAGTTTGTGTTAGACGCGAATCTTGCTCTGATTCATGCTCTAGGCGGGGAGCTCAAGCTTATTGCATTTTCAAACACGGTCTACACCTCTCAGGTGCCGAGTTACAGGACGGTGAAAACAGTGAGTTTGTGTTAGACGCGAATCGTGCTCTGATTCACGCTCTAGGCTGGGAGCGCAAGCGTAATGCTTTTTCAAACACGGTCTACACCTCTCAGGTGCCGAGTTACAGGACGGTGAAAACAATGAGTTTGTGTTAGACGCGAATCGTGCTCTGATTCACGCTCTAGGCGGGGAGCTCAAGCTTATTGCTTTTTCAAACACGGTCTACACCTCTCAGGTGCCGAGTTACAGGACGGTGAAAACAGTGAGTTTGTGTTAGACGTGAATCGTGCTCTGATTCATGCTTTAACCTTATTGCTTTTTCAAACACGGTCTACACCTCTCAGGTGCCGAGTTACAGGACGGTGAAAACAGTGAGTTTGTGTTAGACGTGAATCGTGCTCTGATTCATGCTCTAGGCTGGGAGCGCAAGCGTAATGCTTTTTCAAACACGGTCTACACCTCTCAGGTGCCGAGTTACAGAACGGTGAAAACAGTGAGTTTGTGTTAGACGCGAATCGTGCTGGGATTTATGCTCTAGGCTGGGAGCGCAAGCGTAATGCTTTTTCAAACACGGTCTACACCTCTCAGGTGCCGAGTTACAGGACGGTGAAAACAGTGAGTTTGTGTTAGACGTGAATCGTGCTCTGATTCATGCTTTAACCTTATTGCTTTTTCAAACACGGTCTACACCTCTCAGGTGCCGAGTTACAGGACGGTGAAAACAGTGAGTTTGTGTTAGACGTGAATCGTGCTCTGATTCATGCTCTAGGCTGGGAGCGCAAGCGTAATGCTTTTTCAAACACGGTCTACACCTCTCAGGTGCCGAGTTACAGAACGGTGAAAACAGTGAGTTTGTGTTAGACGCGAATCGTGCTGGGATTTATGCTCTAGGCTGGGAGCGCAAGCGTAATGCTTTTTCAAACACGGTCTACACCTCTCAGGTGCCGAGTTACAGGACGGTGAAAACAGTGAGTTTGTGTTAGACGCGAATCGTGCTCTGATTCATGCTCTAGGCGGGGAGCTCAAGCTTATTGCATTTTCAAACACGGTCTACACCTCTCAGGTGCCGAGTAACAGGACGGTGAAAACAGTGAGTTTGTGTTAGACGCGATTCATGCTCTAGGCTGGGAGCGCAAGCTTATTGCTTTTTCAAACACGGTCTACACCTCTCAGGTGCCGAGTTACAGGACGGTGAAAACAATGAGTTTGTGTTAGACGCGAATCGTGCTCTGATTCATGCTCTAGGCTGGGAGCGAAAGCTTATTGCTTTTTCAAACACGGTCTACACCTCTCAGGTGCCGAGTTACAGGACGGTGAAAACAGTGAGTTTGTGTTAGACGCGAATCGTGCTCTGATTCACGCTCTAGGCTGGGAGCTCAAGCTTATTGCTTTTTCAAACACGGTCTACACCTCTCAGGTGCCGAGTTACAGGACGGTGAAAACAGTGAGTTTGTGTTAGACGCGAATCGTGCTCTGATTCATGCTCTAGGCTGGGAGCGCAAGCGTAATGCTTTTTCAAACACGGTCTACACCTCTCAGGTGCCGAGTTACAGGACAGTGAAAACAATGAGTTTGTGTTAGACGCGAATCGTGCTCTGATTCATGCTCTAGGCTGGGAGCTCAAGCTTATTGCTTTTTCAAACACGGTCTACACCTCTCAGGTGCCGAGTTACAGGACGGTGCAAACAGTGAGTTTGTGTTAGACGCGAATCGTGCTCTGTTTCATGCTTTAGGCTGGGAGCTCAAGCTTATTGCTTTTTCAAATAAGGGAGATTTCCATCTCCCTTATTTGCATATTACCCAGAGGAGCGTGCGTGGCCATTTGAGTCTCCTCACTTATTTATAGTATATAGTTGCTCTCCCTAAGGAGAAAAGAGCGTTTCTGACCCCTGTCCCAGGCCTCTCACTAGCAAAAGCCAGACTCCTACTGTACACTGATGATGGGCAATAACCCGGAAACAGCTGTAAGTGCATGGAGTCTGGCTTTGCTTTTGAATACCAGTCATTGTAAGAAGACTTGTATAAAAAGTCTCACTTTGACTCGAAGGAATGCTGCCTTTCAATACGTGGCACTGTGGAGGATTTATTCCATCTCCCTTATTTGCATATTACCCAGAGGAGCGTGCGTGGCCATTTGAGTCTCCTCACTTATTTATAGTATATAGTTGCTTTCCCTAAGGAGAAAAGAGCGTTTCTGACCCCTGTCCCAGGCCTCTCACTAGCAAAAGCCAGACTCCTACTGTACACTGATGATGGGCAATAACCCGGAAACAGCTGTATGTACATGGGGTCTGGCTTTGCTTTTGATTCCCAGTCATTGTAGCAAGACTTGTATAAAAAGTCCCACTTTGACTCGAAGGAATGCTGCCTTTCAGTAGGTGGCACTGTGGAGGATTTATTCCATCTCCCTTATTTGCATATTACCCAGGGGAGCGTGCGTGGCCATTTGAGTCTCCTCACTTATTTATAGTATATAGTTGCTCTCCCTAAGGAGAAAAGAGCGTTTCTGACCCCTATTGCTTTTTCAAACACGGTCTACACCTCTCAGGTGCCGAGTTACAGGACGGTGAAAACAGTGAGTTTGTGTTAGACGCGAATCGTGCTCTGATTCATGCTCTAGGCTGGGAGCTCAAGCTTATTGCTTTTTCAAACACGGTCTACACCTCTCAGGTGCCGAGTTACAGGACGGTGAAAACAGTGAGTTTGTGTTAGACGCGAATCGTGCTCTGATTCACGCTCTAGGCTGGGAGCGCAAGCGTAATGCTTTTTCAAACACGGTCTACACCTCTCAGGTGCCGAGTTACAGGACGGTGAAAACAATGAGTTTGTGTTAGACGCGAATCGTGCTCTGATTCACGCTCTAGGCTGGGAGCTCAAGCTTATTGCTTTTTCAAACACGGTCTACACCTCTCAGGTGCCGAGTTACAGGACGGTGAAAACAGTGAGTTTGTGTTAGACGTGAATCGTGCTCTGATTCATGCTTTAACCTTATTGCTTTTTCAAACACGGTCTACACCTCTCAGGTGCCGAGTTACAGGACGGTGAAAACAGTGAGTTTGTGTTAGACGTGAATCGTGCTCTGATTCATGCTCTAGGCTGGGAGCGCAAGCGTAATGCTTTTTCAAACACGGTCTACACCTCTCAGGTGCCGAGTTACAGAACGGTGAAAACAGTGAGTTTGTGTTAGACGCGAATCGTGCTGGGATTTATGCTCTAGGCTGGGAGCGCAAGCGTAATGCTTTTTCAAACACGGTCTACACCTCTCAGGTGCCGAGTTACAGGACGGTGAAAACAGTGAGTTTGTGTTAGACGCGAATCGTGCACTGATTCATGCTCTAGGCGGGGAGCTCAAGCTTATTGCATTTTCAAACACGGTCTACACCTCTCAGGTGCCGAGTAACAGGACGGTGAAAACAGTGAGTTTGTGTTAGACGCGATTCATGCTCTAGGCTGGGAGCGCAAGCTTACTGCTTTTTCAAACACGGTCTACACCTCTCAGGTGCCGAGTTACAGGACGGTGAAAACAGTGAGTTTGTGTTAGACGCGAATCGTGCTCTGATTCATGCTCTAGGCTGGGAGCGAAAGCTTATTGCTTTTTCAAACACGGTCTACACCTCTCAGGTGCCGAGTTACAGGACGGTGAAAACAGTGAGTTTGTGTTAGACGCGAATCGTGCTCTGATTCACGCTCTAGGCTGGGAGCTCAAGCTTATTGCTTTTTCAAACACGGTCTACACCTCTCAGGTGCCGAGTTACAGGACGGTGAAAACAGTGAGTTTGTGTTAGACGCGAATCGTGCTCTGATTCATGCTCTAGGCTGGGAGCGCAAGCGTAATGCTTTTTCAAACACGGTCTACACCTCTCAGGTGCCGAGTTACAGGACAGTGAAAACAATGAGTTTGTGTTAGACGCGAATCGTGCTCTGATTCATGCTCTAGGCTGGGAGCGAAAGCTTATTGCTTTTTCAAACACGGTCTACACCTCTCAGGTGCCGAGTTACAGGACGGTGAAAACCGTGAGTTTGTGTTAGACGCGAATCGTGCTCTGTTTCATGCTTTAGGCTGGGAGCTCAAGCTTATTGCTTTTTCAAATAAGGGAGATTTCCATCTCCCTTATTTGCATATTACCCAGAGGAGCGTGCGTGGCCATTTGAGTCTCCTCACTTATTTATAGTATATAGTTGCTCTCCCTAAGGAGAAAAGAGCGTTTCTGACCCCTGTCCCAGGCCTCTCACTAGCAAAAGCCAGACTCCTACTGTACACTGATGATGGGCAATAACCCGGAAACAGCTGTAAGTGCATGGAGTCTGGCTTTGCTTTTGAATACCAGTCATTGTAAGAAGACTTGTATAAAAAGTCTCACTTTGACTCGAAGGAATGCTGCCTTTCAATAGGTGGCACTGTGGAGGATTTATTCCATCTCCCTTATTTGCATATTACCCAGAGGAGCGTGCGTGGCCATTTGAGTCTCCTCACTTATTTATAGTATATAGTTGCTCTCCCTAAGGAGAAAAGAGCGTTTCTGACCCCTGTCCCTGGCCTCTCACTAGCAAAAGCCAGACTCCTACTGTACACTGATGATGGGCAATAACCCGGAAACAGCTGTATGTACATGGGGTCTGGCTTTGCTTTTGATTCCCAGTCATTGTAGCAAGACTTGTATAAAAAGTCCCACTTTGACTCGAAGGAATGCTGCCTTTCAGTAGGTGGCACTGTGGAGGATTTATTCCATCTCCCTTATTTGCATATTACCCAGAGGAGCGTGCGTGGCCATTTGAGTCTCCTCACTTATTTATAGTATATAGTTGCTCTCCCTAAGGAGAAAAGAGCGTTTCTGACCCCTATTGCTTTTTCAAACACGGTCTACACCTCTCAGGTGCCGAGTTACAGGACGGTGAAAACAGTGAGTTTGTGTTAGACGCGAATCGTGCTCTGATTCACGCTCTAGGCTGGGAGCGCAAGCTTATTGCTTTTTCAAACACGGTCTACACCTCTCAGGTGCCGAGTTACAGGACGGTGAAAACAGTGAGTTTGTGTTAGACGCGAATCGTGCTGGGATTTATGCTCTAGGCTGGGAGCGCAAGCGTAATGCTTTTTCAAACACGGTCTACACCTCTCAGGTGCCGAGTTACAGGACGGTGAAAACAGTGAGTTTGTGTTAGACGCGAATCTTGCTCTGATTCATGCTCTAGGCGGGGAGCTCAAGCTTATTGCATTTTCAAACACGGTCTACACCTCTCAGGTGCCGAGTTACAGGACGGTGAAAACAGTGAGTTTGTGTTAGACGTGAATCGTGCTCTGATTCATGCTTTAACCTTATTGCTTTTTCAAACACGGTCTACACCTCTCAGGTGCCGAGTTACAGGACGGTGAAAACAGTGAGTTTGTGTTAGACGTGAATCGTGCTCTGATTCATGCTCTAGGCTGGGAGCGCAAGCGTAATGCTTTTTCAAACACGGTCTACACCTCTCAGGTGCCGAGTTACAGAACGGTGAAAACAGTGAGTTTGTGTTAGACGCGAATCGTGCTGGGATTTATGCTCTAGGCTGGGAGCGCAAGCGTAATGCTTTTTCAAACACGGTCTACACCTCTCAGGTGCCGAGTTACAGGACGGTGAAAACAGTGAGTTTGTGTTAGACGTGAATCGTGCTCTGATTCATGCTTTAACCTTATTGCTTTTTCAAACACGGTCTACACCTCTCAGGTGCCGAGTTACAGGACGGTGAAAACAGTGAGTTTGTGTTAGACGTGAATCGTGCTCTGATTCATGCTCTAGGCTGGGAGCGCAAGCGTAATGCTTTTTCAAACACGGTCTACACCTCTCAGGTGCCGAGTTACAGAACGGTGAAAACAGTGAGTTTGTGTTAGACGCGAATCGTGCTGGGATTTATGCTCTAGGCTGGGAGCGCAAGCGTAATGCTTTTTCAAACACGGTCTACACCTCTCAGGTGCCGAGTTACAGGACGGTGAAAACAGTGAGTTTGTGTTAGACGCGAATCGTGCTCTGATTCATGCTCTAGGCGGGGAGCTCAAGCTTATTGCATTTTCAAACACGGTCTACACCTCTCAGGTGCCGAGTAACAGGACGGTGAAAACAGTGAGTTTGTGTTAGACGCGATTCATGCTCTAGGCTGGGAGCGCAAGCTTATTGCTTTTTCAAACACGGTCTACACCTCTCAGGTGCCGAGTTACAGGACGGTGAAAACAATGAGTTTGTGTTAGACGCGAATCGTGCTCTGATTCATGCTCTAGGCTGGGAGCGAAAGCTTATTGCTTTTTCAAACACGGTCTACACCTCTCAGGTGCCGAGTTACAGGACGGTGAAAACAGTGAGTTTGTGTTAGACGCGAATCGTGCTCTGATTCACGCTCTAGGCTGGGAGCTCAAGCTTATTGCTTTTTCAAACACGGTCTACACCTCTCAGGTGCCGAGTTACAGGACGGTGAAAACAGTGAGTTTGTGTTAGACGCGAATCGTGCTCTGATTCATGCTCTAGGCTGGGAGCGCAAGCGTAATGCTTTTTCAAACACGGTCTACACCTCTCAGGTGCCGAGTTACAGGACAGTGAAAACAATGAGTTTGTGTTAGACGCGAATCGTGCTCTGATTCATGCTCTAGGCTGGGAGCTCAAGCTTATTGCTTTTTCAAACACGGTCTACACCTCTCAGGTGCCGAGTTACAGGACGGTGCAAACAGTGAGTTTGTGTTAGACGCGAATCGTGCTCTGTTTCATGCTTTAGGCTGGGAGCTCAAGCTTATTGCTTTTTCAAATAAGGGAGATTTCCATCTCCCTTATTTGCATATTACCCAGAGGAGCGTGCGTGGCCATTTGAGTCTCCTCACTTATTTATAGTATATAGTTGCTCTCCCTAAGGAGAAAAGAGCGTTTCTGACCCCTGTCCCAGGCCTCTCACTAGCAAAAGCCAGACTCCTACTGTACACTGATGATGGGCAATAACCCGGAAACAGCTGTAAGTGCATGGAGTCTGGCTTTGCTTTTGAATACCAGTCATTGTAAGAAGACTTGTATAAAAAGTCTCACTTTGACTCGAAGGAATGCTGCCTTTCAATACGTGGCACTGTGGAGGATTTATTCCATCTCCCTTATTTGCATATTACCCAGAGGAGCGTGCGTGGCCATTTGAGTCTCCTCACTTATTTATAGTATATAGTTGCTTTCCCTAAGGAGAAAAGAGCGTTTCTGACCCCTGTCCCAGGCCTCTCACTAGCAAAAGCCAGACTCCTACTGTACACTGATGATGGGCAATAACCCGGAAACAGCTGTATGTACATGGGGTCTGGCTTTGCTTTTGATTCCCAGTCATTGTAGCAAGACTTGTATAAAAAGTCCCACTTTGACTCGAAGGAATGCTGCCTTTCAGTAGGTGGCACTGTGGAGGATTTATTCCATCTCCCTTATTTGCATATTACCCAGGGGAGCGTGCGTGGCCATTTGAGTCTCCTCACTTATTTATAGTATATAGTTGCTCTCCCTAAGGAGAAAAGAGCGTTTCTGACCCCTATTGCTTTTTCAAACACGGTCTACACCTCTCAGGTGCCGAGTTACAGGACGGTGAAAACAGTGAGTTTGTGTTAGACGCGAATCGTGCTCTGATTCATGCTCTAGGCTGGGAGCTCAAGCTTATTGCTTTTTCAAACACGGTCTACACCTCTCAGGTGCCGAGTTACAGGACGGTGAAAACAGTGAGTTTGTGTTAGACGCGAATCGTGCTCTGATTCACGCTCTAGGCTGGGAGCGCAAGCGTAATGCTTTTTCAAACACGGTCTACACCTCTCAGGTGCCGAGTTACAGGACGGTGAAAACAATGAGTTTGTGTTAGACGCGAATCGTGCTCTGATTCACGCTCTAGGCTGGGAGCTCAAGCTTATTGCTTTTTCAAACACGGTCTACACCTCTCAGGTGCCGAGTTACAGGACGGTGAAAACAGTGAGTTTGTGTTAGACGTGAATCGTGCTCTGATTCATGCTTTAACCTTATTGCTTTTTCAAACACGGTCTACACCTCTCAGGTGCCGAGTTACAGGACGGTGAAAACAGTGAGTTTGTGTTAGACGTGAATCGTGCTCTGATTCATGCTCTAGGCTGGGAGCGCAAGCGTAATGCTTTTTCAAACACGGTCTACACCTCTCAGGTGCCGAGTTACAGAACGGTGAAAACAGTGAGTTTGTGTTAGACGCGAATCGTGCTGGGATTTATGCTCTAGGCTGGGAGCGCAAGCGTAATGCTTTTTCAAACACGGTCTACACCTCTCAGGTGCCGAGTTACAGGACGGTGAAAACAGTGAGTTTGTGTTAGACGCGAATCGTGCACTGATTCATGCTCTAGGCGGGGAGCTCAAGCTTATTGCATTTTCAAACACGGTCTACACCTCTCAGGTGCCGAGTAACAGGACGGTGAAAACAGTGAGTTTGTGTTAGACGCGATTCATGCTCTAGGCTGGGAGCGCAAGCTTACTGCTTTTTCAAACACGGTCTACACCTCTCAGGTGCCGAGTTACAGGACGGTGAAAACAGTGAGTTTGTGTTAGACGCGAATCGTGCTCTGATTCATGCTCTAGGCTGGGAGCGAAAGCTTATTGCTTTTTCAAACACGGTCTACACCTCTCAGGTGCCGAGTTACAGGACGGTGAAAACAGTGAGTTTGTGTTAGACGCGAATCGTGCTCTGATTCACGCTCTAGGCTGGGAGCTCAAGCTTATTGCTTTTTCAAACACGGTCTACACCTCTCAGGTGCCGAGTTACAGGACGGTGAAAACAGTGAGTTTGTGTTAGACGCGAATCGTGCTCTGATTCATGCTCTAGGCTGGGAGCGCAAGCGTAATGCTTTTTCAAACACGGTCTACACCTCTCAGGTGCCGAGTTACAGGACAGTGAAAACAATGAGTTTGTGTTAGACGCGAATCGTGCTCTGATTCATGCTCTAGGCTGGGAGCGAAAGCTTATTGCTTTTTCAAACACGGTCTACACCTCTCAGGTGCCGAGTTACAGGACGGTGAAAACAGTGAGTTTGTGTTAGACGCGAATCGTGCTCTGTTTCATGCTTTAGGCTGGGAGCTCAAGCTTATTGCTTTTTCAAATAAGGGAGATTTCCATCTCCCTTATTTGCATATTACCCAGAGGAGCGTGCGTGGCCATTTGAGTCTCCTCACTTATTTATAGTATATAGTTGCTCTCCCTAAGGAGAAAAGAGCGTTTCTGACCCCTGTCCCAGGCCTCTCACTAGCAAAAGCCAGACTCCTACTGTACACTGATGATGGGCAATTACCCGGAAACAGCTGTAAGTGCATGGAGTCTGGCTTTGCTTTTGAATACCAGTCATTGTAAGAAGACTTGTATAAAAAGTCTCACTTTGACTCGAAGGAATGCTGCCTTTCAATAGGTGGCACTGTGGAGGATTTATTCCATCTCCCTTATTTGCATATTACCCAGAGGAGCGTGCGTGGCCATTTGAGTCTCCTCACTTATTTATAGTATATAGTTGCTCTCCCTAAGGAGAAAAGAGCGTTTCTGACCCCTGTCCCTGGCCTCTCACTAGCAAAAGCCAGACTCCTACTGTACACTGATGATGGGCAATAACCCGGAAACAGCTGTATGTACATGGGGTCTGGCTTTGCTTTTGATTCCCAGTCATTGTAGCAAGACTTGTATAAAAAGTCCCACTTTGACTCGAAGGAATGCTGCCTTTCAGTAGGTGGCACTGTGGAGGATTTATTCCATCTCCCTTATTTGCATATTACCCAGAGGAGCGTGCGTGGCCATTTGAGTCTCCTCACTTATTTATAGTATATAGTTGCTCTCCCTAAGGAGAAAAGAGCGTTTCTGACCCCTATTGCTTTTTCAAACACGGTCTACACCTCTCAGGTGCCGAGTTACAGGACGGTGAAAACAGTGAGTTTGTGTTAGACGTGAATCGTGCTCTGATTCATGCTCTAGGCTGGGAGCACAAGCGTAATGCTTTTTCAAACACGGTCTACACCTCTCAGGTGCCGAGTTACAGGACGGTGAAAACAGTGAGTTTGTGTTAGACGCGAATCGTGCTCTGATTCATGCTCTAGGCGGGGAGCTCAAGCTTATTGCATTTTCAAACACGGTCTACACCTCTCAGGTGCCGAGTAACAGGACGGTGAAAACAGTGAGTTTGTTTTAGACGCGATTCATGCTCTAGGCTGGGAGCGCAAGCTTATTGCTTTTTCAAACACGGTCTACACCTCTCAGGTGCCGAGTTACAGGACGGTGAAAACAATGAGTTTGTGTTAGACGCGAATCGTGCTCTGATTCATGCTCTAGGCTGGGAGCGAAAGCTTATTGCTTTTTCAAACACGGTCTACACCTCTCAGGTGCCGAGTTACAGGACGGTGAAAACAGTGAGTTTGTGTTAGACGCGAATCGTGTTCTGATTCACGCTCTAGGCTGGGAGCTCAAGCTTATTGCTTTTTCAAACACGGTCTACACCTCTCAGGTGCCGAGTTACAGGACGGTGAAAACAGTGAGTTTGTGTTAGACGCGAATCGTGCTCTGATTCATGCTCTAGGCTGGGAGCGCAAGCGTAATGCTTTTTCAAACACGGTCTACACCTCTCAGGTGCCGAGTTACAGGACAGTGAAAACAATGAGTTTGTGTTAGACGCGAATCGTGCTCTGATTCATGCTCTAGGCTGGGAGCTCAAGCTTATTGCTTTTTCAAACACGGTCTACACCTCTCAGGTGCCGAGTTACAGGACGGTGAAAACAGTGAGTTTGTGTTAGACGCGAATCGTGCTCTGTTTCATGCTTTAGGCTGGGAGCTCAAGCTTATTGCTTTTTCAAATAAGGGAGATTTCCATCTCCCTTATTTGCATATTACCCAGAGGAGCGTGCGTGGCCATTTGAGTCTCCTCACTTATTTATAGTATATAGTTGCTCTCCCTAAGGAGAAAAGAGCGTTTCTGACCCCTATTGCTTTTTCAAACACGGTCTACACCTCTCAAGTGCCGAGTTACAGGACGGTGAAAACAGTGAGTTTGTGTTAGACGTGAATCGTGCTCTGATTCATGCTCTAGGCTGGGAGCGCAAGCGTAATGCTTTTTCAAACACGGTCTACACCTCTCAGGTGCCGAGTTACAGGACGGTGAAAACAGTGAGTTTGTGTTAGACGCGAATCGTGCTCTGATTCACGCTCTAGGCTGGGAGCTCAAGCTTATTGCTTTTTCAAACACGGTCTACACCTCTCAGGTGCCGAGTTACAGGACGGTGAAAACAGTGAGTTTGTGTTAGACGCGAATCGTGCTCTGATTCATGCTCTAGGCTGGGAGCGCAAGCGTAATGCTTTTTCAAACACGGTCTACACCTCTCAGGTGCCGAGTTACAGGACAGTGAAAACAATGAGTTTGTGTTAGACGCGAATCGTGCTCTGATTCATGCTCTAGGCTGGGAGCGAAAGCTTATTGCTTTTTCAAACACGGTCTACACCTCTCAGGTGCCGAGTTACAGGACGGTGAAAACAGTGAGTTTGTGTTAGACGCGAATCGTGCTCTGTTTCATGCTTTAGGCTGGGAGCTCAAGCTTATTGCTTTTTCAAATAAGGGAGATTTCCATCTCCCTTATTTGCATATTACCCAGAGGAGCGTGCGTGGCCATTTGAGTCTCCTCACTTATTTATAGTATATAGTTGCTCTCCCTAAGGAGAAAAGAGCGTTTCTGACCCCTGTCCCAGGCCTCTCACTAGCAAAAGCCAGACTCCTACTGTACACTGATGATGGGCAATAACCCGGAAACAGTTGTAAGTGCATGGAGTCTGGCTTTGCTTTTGAATACCAGTCATTGTAAGAAGACTTGTATAAAAAGTCTCACTTTGACTCGAAGGAATGCTGCCTTTCAATAGGTGGCACTGTGGAGGATTTATTCCATCTCCCTTATTTGCATATTACCCAGAGGAGCGTGCGTGGCCATTTGAGTCTCCTCACTTATTTATAGTATATAGTTGCTCTCCCTAAGGAGAAAAGAGCGTTTCTGACCCCTGTCCCTGGCCTCTCACTAGCAAAAGCCAGACTCCTACTGTACACTGATGATGGGCAATAACCCGGAAACAGCTGTATGTACATGGGGTCTGGCTTTGCTTTTGATTCCCAGTCATTGTAGCAAGACTTGTATAAAAAGTCCCACTTTGACTCGAAGGAATGCTGCCTTTCAGTAGGTGGCACTGTGGAGGATTTATTCCATCTCCCTTATTTGCATATTACCCAGAGGAGCGTGCGTGGCCATTTGAGTCTCCTCACTTATTTATAGTATATAGTTGCTCTCCCTAAGGAGAAAAGAGCGTTTCTGACCCCTATTGCTTTTTCAAACATGGTCTACACCTCTCAGGTGCCGAGTTACAGGACGGTGAAAACAGTGAGTTTGTGTTAGACGCGAATCGTGCTCTGATTCACGCTCTAGGCTGGGAGCGCAAGCTTATTGCTTTTTCAAACACGGTCTACACCTCTCAGGTGCCGAGTTACAGGACGGTGAAAACAGTGAGTTTGTGTTAGACGCGAATCGTGCTCTGATTCATGCTCTAGGCTGGGAGCGAAAGCTTACTGCTTTTTCAAACACGGTCTACACCTCTCAGGTGCCGAGTTACAGGACGGTGAAAACAGTGAGTTTGTGTTAGACGCGAATCGTGCTCTGATTCACGCTCTAGGCTTGGAGCGAAAGCTTATTGCTTTTTCAAACACGGTCTACACCTCTCAGGTGCCGAGTTACAGGACGGTGAAAACAGTGAGTTTGTGTTAGACGCGAATCGTGCTCTGATTCATGCTTTAGGCTGGGAGCGCAAGCTTATTGCTTTTTCAAACACGGTCTACACCTCTCAGGTGCCGAGGTACAGGACGGTGAAAACAGTGAGTTTGTGTTAGACGCGAATCGTGCTCTGATTCATGCTCTAGGCGGGGAGCTCAAGCTTATTGCTTTTTCAAACACGGTCTACACCTCTCAGGTGCCGAGTTACAGGACGGTGAAAACAGTGAGTTTGTGTTAGACGCGAATCGTGCTCTGATTCATGCTCTAGGCTGGGAGCTTAAGCTTATTGCTTTTTCAAACACGGTCTACACCTCTCAGGTGCTCTGATTCACGCTCTAGGCTGGGAGCTCAAGCTTATTGCTTTTTCAAACACGGTCTACACCTCTCAGGTGCCGAGTTACAGGACGGTGAAAACAGTGAGTTTGTGTTAGACGCGAATCGTGCTCTGATTCATGCTCTAGGCTGGGAGCGCAAGCGTAATGCTTTTTCAAACACGGTCTACACCTCTCAGGTGCCGAGTTACAGGACAGTGAAAACAATGAGTTTGTGTTAGACGCGAATCGTGCTCTGATTCATGCTCTAGGCTGGGAGCGAAAGCTTATTGCTTTTTCAAACACGGTCTACACCTCTCAGGTGCCGAGTTACAGGACGGTGAAAACAGTGAGTTTGTGTTAGACGCGAATCGTGCTCTGTTTCATGCTTTAGGCTGGGAGCTCAAGCTTATTGCTTTTTCAAATAAGGGAGATTTCCATCTCCCTTATTTGCATATTACCCAGAGGAGCGTGCGTGGCCATTTGAGTCTCCTCACTTATTTATAGTATATAGTTGCTCTCCCTAAGGAGAAAAGAGCGTTTCTGACCCCTGTCCCAGGCCTCTCACTAGCAAAAGCCAGACTCCTACTGTACACTGATGATGGGCAATAACCCGGAAACAGCTGTAAGTGCATGGAGTCTGGCTTTGCTTTTGAATACCAGTCATTGTAAGAAGACTTGTATAAAAAGTCTCACTTTGACTCGAAGGAATGCTGCCTTTCAATAGGTGGCACTGTGGAGGATTTATTCCATCTCCCTTATTTGCATATTACCCAGAGGAGCGTGCGTGGCCATTTGAGTCTCCTCACTTATTTATAGTATATAGTTGCTCTCCCTAAGGAGAAAAGAGCGTTTCTGACCCCTGTCCCTGGCCTCTCACTAGCAAAAGCCAGACTCCTACTGTACACTGATGATGGGCAATAACCCGGAAACAGCTGTATGTACATGGGGTCTGGCTTTGCTTTTGATTCCCAGTCATTGTAGCAAGACTTGTATAAAAAGTCCCACTTTGACTCGAAGGAATGCTGCCTTTCAGTAGGTGGCACTGTGGAGGATTTATTCCATCTCCCTTATTTGCATATTACCCAGAGGAGCGTGCGTGGCCATTTGAGTCTCCTCACTTATTTATAGTATATAGTTGCTCTCCCTAAGGAGAAAAGAGCGTTTCTGACCCCTATTGCTTTTTCAAACACGGTCTACACCTCTCAGGTGCCGAGTTACAGGACGGTGAAAACAGTGAGTTTGTGTTAGACGCGAATCGTGCTCTGATTCACGCTCTAGGCTGGGAGCGCAAGCTTATTGCTTTTTCAAACACGGTCTACACCTCTCAGGTGCCGAGTTACAGGACGGTGAAAACAGTGAGTTTGTGTTAGACGCGAATCGTGCTCTGATTCACGCTCTAGGCTGGGAGCGCAAGCTTATTGCTTTTTCAAACACGGTCTACACCTCTCAGGTGCCGAGTTACAGGACGGTGAAAACAGTGAGTTTGTGTTAGACGCGAATCGTGCTCTGATTCATGCTCTAGGCTGGGAGCGAAAGCTTACTGCTTTTTCAAACACGGTCTACACCTCTCAGGTGCCGAGTTACAGGACGGTGAAAACAGTGAGTTTGTGTTAGACGCGAATCGTGCTCTGATTCACGCTCTAGGCTTGGAGCGAAAGCTTATTGCTTTTTCAAACACGGTCTACACCTCTCAGGTGCCGAGTTACAGGACGGTGAAAACAGTGAGTTTGTGTTAGACGCGAATCGTGCTCTGATTCATGCTTTAGGCTGGGAGCGCAAGCTTATTGCTTTTTCAAACACGGTCTACACCTCTCAGGTGCCGAGGTACAGGACGGTGAAAACAGTGAGTTTGTGTTAGACGCGAATCGTGCTCTGATTCATGCTCTAGGCGGGGAGCTCAAGCTTATTGCTTTTTCAAACACGGTCTACACCTCTCAGGTGCCGAGTTACAGGACGGTGAAAACAGTGAGTTTGTGTTAGACGCGAATCGTGCTCTGATTCATGCTCTAGGCTGGGAGCTTAAGCTTATTGCTTTTTCAAACACGGTCTACACCTCTCAGGTGCTCTGATTCACGCTCTAGGCTGGGAGCTCAAGCTTATTGCTTTTTCAAACACGGTCTACACCTCTCAGGTGCCGAGTTACAGGACGGTGAAAACAGTGAGTTTGTGTTAGACGCGAATCGTGCTCTGATTCATGCTCTAGGCTGGGAGCGCAAGCGTAATGCTTTTTCAAACACGGTCTACACCTCTCAGGTGCCGAGTTACAGGACAGTGAAAACAATGAGTTTGTGTTAGACGCGAATCGTGCTCTGATTCATGCTCTAGGCTGGGAGCTCAAGCTTATTGCTTTTTCAAACACGGTCTACACCTCTCAGGTGCCGAGTTACAGGACGGTGAAAACAGTGAGTTTGTGTTAGACGCGAATCGTGCTCTGTTTCATGCTTTAGGCTGGGAGCTCAAGCTTATTGCTTTTTCAAATAAGGGAGATTTCCATCTCCCTTATTTGCATATTACCCAGAGGAGCGTGCGTGGCCATTTGAGTCTCCTCACTTATTTATAGTATATAGTTGCTCTCCCTAAGGAGAAAAGAGCGTTTCTGACCCCTGTCCCAGGCCTCTCACTAGCAAAAGCCAGACTCCTACTGTACACTGATGATGGGCAATAACCCGGAAACAGCTGTAAGTGCATGGAGTCTGGCTTTGCTTTTGAATACCAGTCATTGTAAGAAGACTTGTATAAAAAAGTCTCACTTTGACTCGAAGGAATGCTGCCTTTCAATAGGTGGCACTGTGGAGGATTTATTCCATCTCCCTTATTTGCATATTACCCAGAGGAGCGTGCGTGGCCATTTGAGTCTCCTCACTTATTTATAGTATATAGTTGCTCTCCCTAAGGAGAAAAGAGCGTTTCTGACCCCTGTCCCTGGCCTCTCACTAGCAAAAGCCAGACTCCTACTGTACACTGATGATGGGCAATAACCCGGAAACAGCTGTATGTACATGGGGTCTGGCTTTGCTTTTGATTCCCAGTCATTGTAGCAAGACTTGTATAAAAAGTCCCACTTTGACTCGAAGGAATGCTGCCTTTCAGTAGGTGGCACTGTGGAGGATTTATTCCATCTCCCTTATTTGCATATTACCCAGAGGAGCGTGCGTGGCCATTTGAGTCTCCTCACTTATTTATAGTATATAGTTGCTCTCCCTAAGGAGAAAAGAGCGTTTCTGACCCCTATTGCTTTTTCAAACACGGTCTACACCTCTCAGGTGCCGAGTTACAGGACGGTGAAAACAGTGAGTTTGTGTTAGACGTGAATCGTGCTCTGATTCATGCTCTAGGCTGGGAGCGCAAGCGTAATGCTTTTTCAAACACGGTCTACACCTCTCAGGTGCCGAGTTACAGGACGGTGAAAACAGTGAGTTTGTGTTAGACGCGAATCGTGCTCTGATTCATGCTCTAGGCGGGGAGCTCAAGCTTATTGCATTTTCAAACACGGTCTACACCTCTCAGGTGCCGAGTAACAGGACGGTGAAAACAGTGAGTTTGTGTTAGACGCGAATCGTGCTCTGATTCATGCTCTAGGCGGGGAGCTCAAGCTTATTGCATTTTCAAACACGGTCTACACCTCTCAGGTGCCGAGTAACAGGACGGTGAAAACAGTGAGTTTGTTTTAGACGCGATTCATGCTCTAGGCTGGGAGCGCAAGCTTATTGCTTTTTCAAACACGGTCTACACCTCTCAGGTGCCGAGTTACAGGACGGTGAAAACAATGAGTTTGTGTTAGACGCGAATCGTGCTCTGATTCATGCTCTAGGCTGGGAGCGAAAGCTTATTGCTTTTTCAAACACGGTCTACACCTCTCAGGTGCCGAGTTACAGGACGGTGAAAACAGTGAGTGTGTGTTAGACGCGAATCGTGCTCTGATTCACGCTCTAGGCTGGGAGCTCAAGCTTATTGCTTTTTCAAACACGGTCTACACCTCTCAGGTGCCGAGTTACAGGACGGTGAAAACAGTGAAAACATGCTCTAGGCTGGGAGCGAAAGCTTACTGCTTTTTCAAACACGGTCTACACCTCTCAGGTGCCGAGTTACAGGACGGTGAAAACAGTGAGTTTGTGTTAGACGCGAATCGTGCTCTGATTCACGCTCTAGGCTTGGAGCGAAAGCTTATTGCTTTTTCAAACACGGTCTACACCTCTCAGGTGCCGAGTTACAGGACGGTGAAAACAGTGAGTTTGTGTTAGACGCGAATCGTGCTCTGATTCATGCTTTAGGCTGGGAGCGCAAGCTTATTGCTTTTTCAAACACGGTCTACACCTCTCAGGTGCCGAGGTACAGGACGGTGAAAACAGTGAGTTTGTGTTAGACGCGAATCGTGCTCTGATTCATGCTCTAGGCGGGGAGCTCAAGCTTATTGCTTTTTCAAACACGGTCTACACCTCTCAGGTGCCGAGTTACAGGACGGTGAAAACAGTGAGTTTGTGTTAGACGCGAATCGTGCTCTGATTCATGCTCTAGGCTGGGAGCTTAAGCTTATTGCTTTTTCAAACACGGTCTACACCTCTCAGGTGCTCTGATTCACGCTCTAGGCTGGGAGCTCAAGCTTATTGCTTTTTCAAACACGGTCTACACCTCTCAGGTGCCGAGTTACAGGACGGTGAAAACAGTGAGTTTGTGTTAGACGCGAATCGTGCTCTGATTCATGCTCTAGGCTGGGAGCGCAAGCGTAATGCTTTTTCAAACACGGTCTACACCTCTCAGGTGCCGAGTTACAGGACAGTGAAAACAATGAGTTTGTGTTAGACGCGAATCGTGCTCTGACTCATGCTCTAGGCTGGGAGCTCAAGCTTATTGCTTTTTCAAACACGGTCTACACCTCTCAGGTGCCGAGTTACAGGACGGTGAAAACAGTGAGTTTGTGTTAGACGCGAATCGTGCTCTGTTTCATGCTTTAGGCTGGGAGCTCAAGCTTATTGCTTTTTCAAATAAGGGAGATTTCCATCTCCCTTATTTGCATATTACCCAGAGGAGCGTGCGTGGCCATTTGAGTCTCCTCACTTATTTATAGTATATAGTTGCTCTCCCTAAGGAGAAAAGAGCGTTTCTGACCCCTGTCCCAGGCCTCTCACTAGCAAAAGCCAGACTCCTACTGTACACTGATGATGGGCAATAACCCGGAAACAGCTGTAAGTGCATGGAGTCTGGCTTTGCTTTTGAATACCAGTCATTGTAAGAAGACTTGTATAAAAAGTCTCACTTTGACTCGAAGGAATGCTGCCTTTCAATAGGTGGCACTGTGGAGGATTTATTCCATCTCCCTTATTTGCATATTACCCAGAGGAGCGTGCGTGGCCATTTGAGTCTCCTCACTTATTTATAGTATATAGTTGCTCTCCCTAAGGAGAAAAGAGCGTTTCTGACCCCTGTCCCTGGCCTCTCACTAGCAAAAGCCAGACTCCTACTGTACACTGATGATGGGCAATAACCCGGAAACAGCTGTATGTACATGGGGTCTGGCTTTGCTTTTGATTCCCAGTCATTGTAGCAAGACTTGTATAAAAAGTCCCACTTTGACTCGAAGGAATGCTGCCTTTCAGTAGGTGGCACTGTGGAGGATTTATTCCATCTCCCTTATTTGCATATTACCCAGAGGAGCGTGCGTGGCCATTTGAGTCTCCTCACTTATTTATAGTATATAGTTGCTCTCCCTAAGGAGAAAAGAGCGTTTCTGACCCCTATTGCTTTTTCAAACACGGTCTACACCTCTCAGGTGCCGAGTTACAGGACGGTGAAAACAGTGAGTTTGTGTTAGACGTGAATCGTGCTCTGATTCATGCTCTAGGCTGGGAGCGCAAGCGTAATGCTTTTTCAAACACGGTCTACACCTCTCAGGTGCCGAGTTACAGGACGGTGAAAACAGTGAGTTTGTGTTAGACGCGAATCGTGCTCTGATTCATGCTCTAGGCGGGGAGCTCAAGCTTATTGCATTTTCAAACACGGTCTACACCTCTCAGGTGCCGAGTAACAGGACGGTGAAAACAGTGAGTTTGTTTTAGACGCGATTCATGCTCTAGGCTGGGAGCGCAAGCTTATTGCTTTTTCAAACACGGTCTACACCTCTCAGGTGCCGAGTTACAGGACGGTGAAAACAATGAGTTTGTGTTAGACGCGAATCGTGCTCTGATTCATGCTCTAGGCTGGGAGCGAAAGCTTATTGCTTTTTCAAACACGGTCTACACCTCTCAGGTGCCGAGTTACAGGACGGTGAAAACAGTGAGTTTGTGTTAGACGCGAATCGTGTTCTGATTCACGCTCTAGGCTGGGAGCTCAAGCTTATTGCTTTTTCAAACACGGTCTACACCTCTCAGGTGCCGAGTTACAGGACGGTGAAAACAGTGAGTTTGTGTTAGACGCGAATCGTGCTCTGATTCATGCTCTAGGCTGGGAGCGCAAGCGTAATGCTTTTTCAAACACGGTTTACACCTCTCAGGTGCCGAGTTACAGGACAGTGAAAACAATGAGTTTGTGTTAGACGCGAATCGTGCTCTGATTCATGCTCTAGGCTGGGAGCTCAAGCTTATTGCTTTTTCAAACACGGTCTACACCTCTCAGGTGCCGAGTTACAGGACGGTGAAAACAGTGAGTTTGTGTTAGACGCGAATCGTGCTCTGTTTCATGCTTTAGGCTGGGAGCTCAAGCTTATTGCTTTTTCAAATAAGGGAGATTTCCATCTCCCTTATTTGCATATTACCCAGAGGAGCGTGCGTGGCCATTTGAGTCTCCTCACTTATTTATAGTATATAGTTGTTCTCCCTAAGGAGAAAAGAGCGTTTCTGACCCCTGTCCCAGGCCTCTCACTAGCAAAAGCCAGACTCCTACTGTACACTGATGATGGGCAATAACCCGGAAACAGCTGTAAGTGCATGGAGTCTGGCTTTGCTTTTGAATACCAGTCATTGTAAGAAGACTTGTATAAAAAGTCTCACTTTGACTCGAAGGAATGCTGCCTTTCAATACGTGGCACTGTGGAGGATTTATTCCATCTCCCTTATTTGCATATTACCCAGAGGAGCGTGCGTGGCCATTTGAGTCTCCTCACCTATTTATAGTATATAGTTGCTCTCCCTAAGGAGAAAAGAGCGTTTCTGACCCCTGTCCCTGGCCTCACACTAGCAAAAGCCAGACTCCTACTGTACACTGATGATGGGCAATAACCCGGAAACAGCTGTATGTACATGGGGTCTGGCTTTGCTTTTGATTCCCAGTCATTGTAGCAAGACTTGTATAAAAAGTCCCACTTTGACTCGAAGGAATGCTGCCTTTCAGTAGGTGGCACTGTGGAGGATTTATTCCATCTCCCTTATTTGCATATTACCCAGAGGAGCGTGCGTGGCCATTTGAGTCTCCTCACTTATTTATAGTATATAGTTGCTCTCCCTAAGGAGAAAAGAGCGTTTCTGACCCCTATTGCTTTTTCAAACACGGTCTACACCTCTCAGGTGCCGAGTTACAGGACGGTGAAAACAGTGAGTTTGTGTTAGACGTGAATCGTGCTCTGATTCATGCTCTAGGCTGGGAGCGCAAGCGTAATGCTTTTTCAAACACGGTCTACACCTCTCAGGTGCCGAGTTACAGGACGGTGAAAACAGTGAGTTTGTGTTAGACGCGAATCGTGCTCTGATTCATGCTCTAGGCTGGGAGCGCAAGCGTAATGCTTTTTCAAACACGGTCTACACCTCTCAGGTGCCGAGTTACAGGACAGTGAAAACAATGAGTTTGTGTTAGACGCGAATCGTGCTCTGATTCATGCTCTAGGCTGGGAGCGAAAGCTTATTGCTTTTTCAAACACGGTCTACACCTCTCAGGTGCCGAGTTACAGGACGGTGAAAACAGTGAGTTTGTGTTAGACGCGAATCGTGCTCTGTTTCATGCTTTAGGCTGGGAGCTCAAGCTTATTGCTTTTTCAAATAAGGGAGATTTCCATCTCCCTTATTTGCATATTACCCAGAGGAGCGTGCGTGGCCATTTGAGTCTCCTCACTTATTTATAGTATATAGTTGCTCTCCCTAAGGAGAAAAGAGCGTTTCTGACCCCTGTCCCAGGCCTCTCACTAGCAAAAGCCAGACTCCTACTGTACACTGATGATGGGCAATAACCCGGAAACAGCTGTAAGTGCATGGAGTCTGGCTTTGCTTTTGAATACCAGTCATTGTAAGAAGACTTGTATAAAAAGTCTCACTTTGACTCGAAGGAATGCTGCCTTTCAATAGGTGGCACTGTGGAGGATTTATTCCATCTCCCTTATTTGCATATTACCCAGAGGAGCGTGCGTGGCCATTTGAGTCTCCTCACTTATTTATAGTATATAGTTGCTCTCCCTAAGGAGAAAAGAGCGTTTCTGACCCCTGTCCCTGGCCTCTCACTAGCAAAAGCCAGACTCCTACTGTACACTGATGATGGGCAATAACCCGGAAACAGCTGTATGTACATGGGGTCTGGCTTTGCTTTTGATTCCCAGTCATTGTAGCAAGACTTGTATAAAAAGTCCCACTTTGACTCGAAGGAATGCTGCCTTTCAGTAGGTGGCACTGTGGAGGATTTATTCCATCTCCCTTATTTGCATATTACCCAGAGGAGCGTGCGTGGCCATTTGAGTCTCCTCACTTATTTATAGTATATAGTTGCTCTCCCTAAGGAGAAAAGAGCGTTTCTGACCCCTATTGCTTTTTCAAACATGGTCTACACCTCTCAGGTGCCGAGTTACAGGACGGTGAAAACAGTGAGTTTGTGTTAGACGCGAATCGTGCTCTGATTCACGCTCTAGGCTGGGAGCGCAAGCTTATTGCTTTTTCAAACACGGTCTACACCTCTCAGGTGCCGAGTTACAGGACGGTGAAAACAGTGAGTTTGTGTTAGACGCGAATCGTGCTCTGATTCATGCTCTAGGCTGGGAGCGAAAGCTTACTGCTTTTTCAAACACGGTCTACACCTCTCAGATGCCGAGTTACAGGACGGTGAAAACAGTGAGTTTGTGTTAGACGCGAATCGTGCTCTGATTCACGCTCTAGGCTTGGAGCGAAAGCTTATTGCTTTTTCAAACACGGTCTACACCTCTCAGGTGCCGAGTTACAGGACGGTGAAAACAGTGAGTTTGTGTTAGACGCGAATCGTGCTCTGATTCATGCTTTAGGCTGGGAGCTCAAGCTTATTGCTTTTTCAAACACGGTCTACACCTCTCAGGTGCCGAGTTACAGGACGGTGAAAACAGTGAGTTTGTGTTAGACGCGAATCGTGCTCTGATTCATGCTCTAGGCTGGGAGCTTAAGCTTATTGCTTTTTCAAACACGGTCTACACCTCTCAGGTGCTCTGATTCACGCTCTAGGCTGGGAGCTCAAGCTTATTGCTTTTTCAAACACGGTCTACACCTCTCAGGTGCCGAGTTACAGGACGGTGAAAACAGTGAGTTTGTGTTAGACGCGAATCGTGCTCTGATTCATGCTCTAGGCTGGGAGCGCAAGCGTAATGCTTTTTCAAACACGGTCTACACCTCTCAGGTGCCGAGTTACAGGACAGTGAAAACAATGAGTTTGTGTTAGACGCGAATCGTGCTCTGATTCATGCTCTAGGCTGGGAGCTCAAGCTTATTGCTTTTTCAAACACGGTCTACACCTCTCAGGTGCCGAGTTACAGGACGGTGAAAACCGTGAGTTTGTGTTAGACGCGAATCGTGCTCTGTTTCATGCTTTAGGCTGGGAGCTCAAGCTTATTGCTTTTTCAAATAAGGGAGATTTCCATCTCCCTTATTTGCATATTACCCAGAGGAGCGTGCGTGGCCATTTGAGTCTCCTCACTTATTTATAGTATATAGTTGCTCTCCCTAAGGAGAAAAGAGCGTTTCTGACCCCTGTCCCAGGCCTCTCACTAGCAAAAGCCAGACTCCTACTGTACACTGATGATGGGCAATAACCCGGAAACAGCTGTAAGTGCATGGAGTCTGGCTTTGCTTTTGAATACCAGTCATTGTAAGAAGACTTGTATAAAAAGTCTCACTTTGACTCGAAGGAATGCTGCCTTTCAATAGGTGGCACTGTGGAGGATTTATTCCATCTCCCTTATTTGCATATTACCCAGAGGAGCGTGCGTGGCCATTTGAGTCTCCTCACTTATTTATAGTATATAGTTGCTCTCCCTAAGGAGAAAAGAGCGTTTCTGACCCCTGTCCCTGGCCTCTCACTAGCAAAAGCCAGACTCCTACTGTACACTGATGATGGGCAATAACCCGGAAACAGCTGTATGTACATGGGGTCTGGCTTTGCTTTTGATTCCCAGTCATTGTAGCAAGACTTGTATAAAAAGTCCCACTTTGACTCGAAGGAATGCTGCCTTTCAGTAGGTGGCACTGTGGAGGATTTATTCCATCTCCCTTATTTGCATATTACCCAGAGGAGCGTGCGTGGCCATTTGAGTCTCCTCACTTATTTATAGTATATAGTTGCTCTCCCTAAGGAGAAAAGAGCGTTTCTGACCCCTATTGCTTTTTCAAACACGGTCTACACCTCTCAGGTGCCGAGTTACAGGACGGTGAAAACAGTGAGTTTGTGTTAGACGTGAATCGTGCTCTGATTCATGCTCTAGGCTGGGAGCACAAGCGTAATGCTTTTTCAAACACGGTCTACACCTCTCAGGTGCCGAGTTACAGGACGGTGAAAACAGTGAGTTTGTGTTAGACGCGAATCGTGCTCTGATTCATGCTCTAGGCGGGGAGCTCAAGCTTATTGCATTTTCAAACACGGTCTACACCTCTCAGGTGCCGAGTAACAGGACGGTGAAAACAGTGAGTTTGTTTTAGACGCGATTCATGCTCTAGGCTGGGAGCGCAAGCTTATTGCTTTTTCAAACACGGTCTACACCTCTCAGGTGCCGAGTTACAGGACGGTGAAAACAATGAGTTTGTGTTAGACGCGAATCGTGCTCTGATTCATGCTCTAGGCTGGGAGCGAAAGCTTATTGCCTTTTCAAACACGGTCTACACCTCTCAGGTGCCGAGTTACAGGACGGTGAAAACAGTGAGTTTGTGTTAGACGCGAATCGTGTTTTGATTCACGCTCTAGGCTGGGAGCTCAAGCTTATTGCTTTTTCAAACACGGTCTACACCTCTCAGGTGCCGAGTTACAGGACGGTGAAAACAGTGAGTTTGTGTTAGACGCGAATCGTGCTCTGATTCATGCTCTAGGCTGGGAGCGCAAGCGTAATGCTTTTTCAAACACGGTCTACACCTCTCAGGTGCCGAGTTACAGGACAGTGAAAACAATGAGTTTGTGTTAGACGCGAATCGTGCTCTGATTCATGCTCTAGGCTGGGAGCTCAAGCTTATTGCTTTTTCAAACACGGTCTACACCTCTCAGGTGCCGAGTTACAGGACGGTGAAAACAGTGAGTTTGTGTTAGACGCGAATCGTGCTCTGATTCATGCTCTAGGCTGGGAGCTCAAGCTTATTGCTTTTTCAAACACGGTCTACACCTCTCAGGTGCCGAGTTACAGGACGGTGAAAACAGTGAGTTTGTGTTAGACGCGAATCGTGCTCTGATTCATGCTCTAGGCTGGGAGCGAAAGCTTACTGCTTTTTCAAACACGGTCTACACCTCTCAGGTGCCGAGTTACAGGACGGTGAAAACAGTGAGTTTGTGTTAGACGCGAATCGTGCTCTGATTCACGCTCTAGGCTTGGAGCGAAAGCTTATTGCTTTTTCAAACACGGTCTACACCTCTCAGGTGCCGAGTTACAGGACGGTGAAAACAGTGAGTTTGTGTTAGACGCGAATCGTGCTCTGATTCACGCTCTAGGCTGGGAGCTCAAGCTTATTGCTTTTTCAAACACGGTCTACACCTCTCAGGTGCCGAGTTACAGGACGGTGAAAACAGTGAGTTTGTGTTAGACGCGAATCGTGCTCTGATTCATGCTCTAGGCTGGGAGCGCAAGCGTAATGCTTTTTCAAACACGGTCTACACCTCTCAGGTGCCGAGTTACAGGACAGTGAAAACAATGAGTTTGTGTTAGACGCGAATCGTGCTCTGATTCATGCTCTAGGCTGGGAGCGAAAGCTTATTGCTTTTTCAAACACGGTCTACACCTCTCAGGTGCTGAGTTACAGGACGGTGAAAACAGTGAGTTTGTGTTAGACGCGAATCGTGCTCTGTTTCATGCTTTAGGCTGGGAGCTCAAGCTTATTGCTTTTTCAAATAAGGGAGATTTCCATCTCCCTTATTTGCATATTACCCAGAGGAGCGTGCGTGGCCATTTGAGTCTCCTCACTTATTTATAGTATATAGTTGCTCTCCCTAAGGAGAAAAGAGCGTTTCTGACCCCTGTCCCAGGCCTCTCACTAGCAAAAGCCAGACTCCTACTGTACACTGATGATGGGCAATAACCCGGAAACAGCTGTAAGTGCATGGAGTCTGGCTTTGCTTTTGAATACCAGTCATTGTAAGAAGACTTGTATAAAAAGTCTCACTTTGACTCGAAGGAATGCTGCCTTTCAATAGGTGGCACTGTGGAGGATTTATTCCATCTCCCTTATTTGCATATTACCCAGAGGAGCGTGCGTGGCCATTTGAGTCTCCTCACTTATTTATAGTATATAGTTGCTCTCCCTAAGGAGAAAAGAGCGTTTCTGACCCCTATTGCTTTTTCAAACACGGTCTACACCTCTCAGGTGCCGAGTTACAGGACGGTGAAAACAGTGAGTTTGTGTTAGACGTGAATCGTGCTCTGATTCATGCTCTAGGCTGGGAGCGCAAGCGTAATGCTTTTTCAAACACGGTCTACACCTCTCAGGTGCCGAGTTACAGGACGGTGAAAACAGTGAGTTTGTGTTAGACGCGAATCGTGCTCTGATTCACGCTCTAGGCTGGGAGCTCAAGCTTATTGCTTTTTCAAACACGGTCTACACCTCTCAGGTGCCGAGTTACAGGACGGTGAAAACAGTGAGTTTGTGTTAGACGCGAATCGTGCTCTGATTCATGCTCTAGGCTGGGAGCGCAAGCGTAATGCTTTTTCAAACACGGTCTACACCTCTCAGGTGCCGAGTTACAGGACAGTGAAAACAATGAGTTTGTGTTAGACGCGAATCGTGCTCTGATTCATGCTCTAGGCTGGGAGCGAAAGCTTATTGCTTTTTCAAACACGGTCTACACCTCTCAGGTGCCGAGTTACAGGACGGTGAAAACAGTGAGTTTGTGTTAGACGCGAATCGTGCTCTGTTTCATGCTTTAGGCTGGGAGCTCAAGCTTATTGCTTTTTCAAATAAGGGAGATTTCCATCTCCCTTATTTGCATATTACCCAGAGGAGCGTGCGTGGCCATTTGAGTCTCCTCACTTATTTATAGTATATAGTTGCTCTCCCTAAGGAGAAAAGAGCGTTTCTGACCCCTGTCCCAGGCCTCTCACTAGCAAAAGCCAGACTCCTACTGTACACTGATGATGGGCAATAACCCGGAAACAGCTGTAAGTGCATGGAGTCTGGCTTTGCTTTTGAATACCAGTCATTGTAAGAAGACTTGTATAAAAAGTCTCACTTTGACTCGAAGGAATGCTGCCTTTCAATAGGTGGCACTGTGGAGGATTTATTCCATCTCCCTTATTTGCATATTACCCAGAGGAGCGTGCGTGGCCATTTGAGTCTCCTCACTTATTTATAGTATATAGTTGCTCTCCCTAAGGAGAAAAGAGCGTTTCTGACCCCTGTCCCTGGCCTCTCACTAGCAAAAGCCAGACTCCTACTGTACACTGATGATGGGCAATAACCCGGAAACAGCTGTATGTACATGGGGTCTGGCTTTGCTTTTGATTCCCAGTCATTGTAGCAAGACTTGTATAAAAAGTCCCACTTTGACTCGAAGGAATGCTGCCTTTCAGTAGGTGGCACTGTGGAGGATTTATTCCATCTCCCTTATTTGCATATTACCCAGAGGAGCGTGCGTGGCCATTTGAGTCTCCTCACTTATTTATAGTATATAGTTGCTCTCCCTAAGGAGAAAAGAGCGTTTCTGACCCCTATTGCTTTTTCAAACACGGTCTACACCTCTCAGGTGCCGAGTTACAGGACGGTGAAAACAGTGAGTTTGTGTTAGACGTGAATCGTGCTCTGATTCATGCTCTAGGCTGGGAGCGCAAGCGTAATGCTTTTTCAAACACGGTCTACACCTCTCAGGTGCCGAGTTACAGGACGGTGAAAACAGTGAGTTTGTGTTAGACGCGAATCGTGCTCTGATTCACGCTCTAGGCTGGGAGCTCAAGCTTATTGCTTTTTCAAACACGGTCTACACCTCTCAGGTGCCGAGTTACAGGACGGTGAAAACAGTGAGTTTGTGTTAGACGCGAATCGTGCTCTGATTCATGCTCTAGGCTGGGAGCGCAAGCGTAATGCTTTTTCAAACACGGTCTACACCTCTCAGGTGCCGAGTTACAGGACAGTGAAAACAATGAGTTTGTGTTAGACGCGAATCGTGCTCTGATTCATGCTCTAGGCTGGGAGCGAAAGCTTATTGCTTTTTCAAACACGGTCTACACCTCTCAGGTGCCGAGTTACAGGACGGTGAAAACAGTGAGTTCGTGTTAGACGCGAATCGTGCTCTGTTTCATGCTTTAGGCTGGGAGCTCAAGCTTATTGCTTTTTCAAATAAGGGAGATTTCCATCTCCCTTATTTGCATATTACCCAGAGGAGCGTGCGTGGCCATTTGAGTCTCCTCACTTATTTATAGTATATAGTTGCTCTCCCTAAGGAGAAAAGAGCGTTTCTGACCCCTGTCCCAGGCCTCTCACTAGCAAAAGCCAGACTCCTACTGTACACTGATGATGGGCAATAACCCGGAAACAGCTGTAAGTGCATGGAGTCTGGCTTTGCTTTTGATTCCCAGTCATTGTAGCAAGACTTGTATAAAAAGTCCCACTTTGACTCGAAGGAATGCTGCCTTTCAGTAGGTGGCACTGTGGAGGATTTATTCCATCTCCCTTATTTGCATATTACCCAGAGGAGCGTGCGTGGCCATTTGAGTCTCCTCACTTATTTATAGTATATAGTTGCTCTCCCTAAGGAGAAAAGAGCGTTTCTGACCCCTATTGCTTTTTCAAACACGGTCTACACCTCTCAGGTGCCGAGTTACAGGACGGTGAAAACAGTGAGTTTGTGTTAGACGCGAATCGTGCTCTGATTCACGCTCTAGGCTGGGAGCGCAAGCTTATTGCTTTTTCAAACACGGTCTACACCTCTCAGGTGCCGAGTTACAGGACGGTGAAAACAGTGAGTTTGTGTTAGACGCGAATCGTGCTCTGATTCATGCTCTAGGCTGGGAGCGAAAGCTTACTGCTTTTTCAAACACGGTCTACACCTCTCAGGTGCCGAGTTACAGGACGGTGAAAACAGTGAGTTTGTGTTAGACGCGAATCGTGCTCTGATTCACGCTCTAGGCTTGGAGCGAAAGCTTATTGCTTTTTCAAACACGGTCTACACCTCTCAGGTGCCGAGTTACAGGACGGTGAAAACAGTGAGTTTGTGTTAGACGCGAATCGTGCTCTGATTCATGCTTTAGGCTGGGAGCGCAAGCTTATTGCTTTTTCAAACACGGTCTACACCTCTCAGGTGCCGAGGTACAGGACGGTGAAAACAGTGAGTTTGTGTTAGACGCGAATCGTGCTCTGATTCATGCTCTAGGCGGGGAGCTCAAGCTTATTGCTTTTTCAAACACGGTCTACACCTCTCAGGTGCCGAGTTACAGGACGGTGAAAACAGTGAGTTTGTGTTAGACGCGAATCGTGCTCTGATTCATGCTCTAGGCTGGGAGCTTAAGCTTATTGCTTTTTCAAACACGGTCTACACCTCTCAGGTGCTCTGATTCACGCTCTAGGCTGGGAGCTCAAGCTTATTGCTTTTTCAAACACGGTCTACACCTCTCAGGTGCCGAGTTACAGGACGGTGAAAACAGTGAGTTTGTGTTAGACGCGAATCGTGCTCTGATTCATGCTCTAGGCTGGGAGCGCAAGCGTAATGCTTTTTCAAACACGGTCTACACCTCTCAGGTGCCGAGTTACAGGACAGTGAAAACAATGAGTTTGTGTTAGACGCGAATCGTGCTCTGATTCATGCTCTAGGCTGGGAGCTCAAGCTTATTGCTTTTTCAAACACGGTCTACACCTCTCAGGTGCCGAGTTACAGGACGGTGAAAACAGTGAGTTTGTGTTAGACGCGAATCGTGCTCTGTTTCATGCTTTAGGCTGGGAGCTCAAGCTTATTGCTTTTTCAAATAAGGGAGATTTCCATCTCCCTTATTTGCATATTACCCAGAGGAGCGTGCGTGGCCATTTGAGTCTCCTCACTTATTTATAGTATATAGTTGCTCTCCCTAAGGAGAAAAGAGCGTTTCTGACCCCTGTCCCAGGCCTCTCACTAGCAAAAGCCAGACTCCTACTGTACACTGATGATGGGCAATAACCCGGAAACAGCTGTAAGTGCATGGAGTCTGGCTTTGCTTTTGAATACCAGTCATTGTAGGAAGACTTGTATAAAAAGTCTCACTTTGACTCGAAGGAATGCTGCCTTTCAATAGGTGGCACTGTGGAGGATTTATTCCATCTCCCTTATTTGCATATTACCCAGAGGAGCGTGCGTGGCCATTTGAGTCTCCTCACTTATTTATAGTATATAGTTGCTCTCCCTAAGGAGAAAAGAGCGTTTCTGACCCCTGTCCCTGGCCTCTCACTAGCAAAAGCCAGACTCCTACTGTACACTGATGATGGGCAATAACCCGGAAACAGCTGTATGTACATGGGGTCTGGCTTTGCTTTTGATTCCCAGTCATTGTAGCAAGACTTGTATAAAAAGTCCCACTTTGACTCGAAGGAATGCTGCCTTTCAGTAGGTGGCACTGTGGAGGATTTATTCCATCTCCCTTATTTGCATATTACCCAGAGGAGCGTGCGTGGCCATTTGAGTCTCCTCACTTATTTATAGTATATAGTTGCTCTCCCTAAGGAGAAAAGAGCGTTTCTGACCCCTATTGCTTTTTCAAACACGGTCTACACCTCTCAGGTGCCGAGTTACAGGACGGTGAAAACAGTGAGTTTGTGTTAGACGTGAATCGTGCTCTGATTCATGCTCTAGGCTGGGAGCACAAGCGTAATGCTTTTTCAAACACGGTCTACACCTCTCAGGTGCCGAGTTACAGGACGGTGAAAACAGTGAGTTTGTGTTAGACGCGAATCGTGCTCTGATTCATGCTCTAGGCGGGGAGCTCAAGCTTATTGCATTTTCAAACACGGTCTACACCTCTCAGGTGCCGAGTAACAGGACGGTGAAAACAGTGAGTTTGTTTTAGACGCGATTCACGCTCTAGGCTGGGAGCGCAAGCTTATTGCTTTTTCAAACACGGTCTACACCTCTCAGGTGCCGAGTTACAGGACGGTGAAAACAATGAGTTTGTGTTAGACGCGAATCGTGCTCTGATTCATGCTCTAGGCTGGGAGCGAAAGCTTATTGCTTTTTCAAACACGGTCTACACCTCTCAGGTGCCGAGTTACAGGACGGTGAAAACAGTGAGTTTGTGTTAGACGCGAATCGTGCTCTGATTCACGCTCTAGGCTGGGAGCTCAAGCTTATTGCTTTTTCAAATAAGGGAGATTTCCATCTCCCTTATTTGCATATTACCCAGAGGAGCGTGCGTGGCCATTTGAGTCTCCTCACTTATTTATAGTATATAGTTGTTCTCCCTAAGGAGAAAAGAGCGTTTCTGACCCCTGTCCCTGGCCTCACACTAGCAAAAGCCAGACTCCTACTGTACACTGATGATGGGCAATAACCCGGAAACAGCTGTATGTACATGGGGTCTGGCTTTGCTTTTGATTCCCAGTCATTGTAGCAAGACTTGTATAAAAAGTCCCACTTTGACTCGAAGGAATGCTGCCTTTCAGTAGGTGGCACTGTGGAGGATTTATTCCATCTCCCTTATTTGCATATTACCCAGAGGAGCGTGCGTGGCCATTTGAGTCTCCTCACTTATTTATAGTATATAGTTGCTCTCCCTAAGGAGAAAAGAGCGTTTCTGACCCCTATTGCTTTTTCAAACACGGTCTACACCTCTCAGGTGCCGAGTTACAGGACGGTGAAAACAGTGAGTTTGTGTTAGACGTGAATCGTGCTCTGATTCATGCTCTAGGCTGGGAGCGCAAGCGTAATGCTTTTTCAAACACGGTCTACACCTCTCAGGTGCCGAGTTACAGGACGGTGAAAACAGTGAGTTTGTGTTAGACGTGAATCGTGCTCTGATTCATGCTTTAACCTTATTGCTTTTTCAAACACGGTCTACACCTCTCAGGTGCCGAGTTACAGGACGGTGAAAACAGTGAGTTTGTGTTAGACGCGAATCGTGCTCTGATTCACGCTCTAGGCTGGGAGCGCAAGCTTATTGCTTTTTCAAACACGGTCTACACCTCTCAGGTGCCGAGTTACACGACGGTGAAAACAGTGAGTTTGTGTTAGACGCGAATCGTGCTCTGATTCATGCTCTAGGCTGGGAGCGAAAGCTTACTGCTTTTTCAAACACGGTCTACACCTCTCAGGTGCCGAGTTACAGGACGGTGAAAACAGTGAGTTTGTGTTAGACGCGAATCGTGCTCTGATTCACGCTCTAGGCTTGGAGCGAAAGCTTATTGCTTTTTCAAACACGGTCTACACCTCTCAGGTGCCGAGTTACAGGACGGTGAAAACAGTGAGTTTGTGTTAGACGCGAATCGTGCTCTGATTCATGCTTTAGGCTGGGAGCGCAAGCTTATTGCTTTTTCAAACACGGTCTACACCTCTCAGGTGCCGAGGTACAGGACGGTGAAAACAATGAGTTTGTGTTAGACGCGAATCGTGCTCTGATTCATGCTCTAGGCGGGGAGCTCAAGCTTATTGCTTTTTCAAACACGGTCTACACCTCTCAGGTGCCGAGTTACAGGACGGTGAAAACAGTGAGTTTGTGTTAGACGCGAATCGTGCTCTGATTCATGCTCTAGGCTGGGAGCTCAAGCTTATTGCTTTTTCAAACACGGTCTACACCTCTCAGGTGCTCTGATTCACGCTCTAGGCTGGGAGCTAAAGCTTATTGCTTTTTCAAACACGGTCTACACCTCTCAGGTGCCGAGTTACAGGACGGTGAAAACAGTGAGTTTGTGTTAGACGCGAATCGTGCTCTGATTCATGCTCTAGGCTGGGAGCGCAAGCGTAATGCTTTTTCAAACACGGTTTACACCTCTCAGGTGCCGAGTTACAGGACAGTGAAAACAATGAGTTTGTGTTAGACGCGAATCGTGCTCTGATTCATGCTCTAGGCTGGGAGCTCAAGCTTATTGCTTTTTCAAACACGGTCTACACCTCTCAGGTGCCGAGTTACAGGACGGTGAAAACAGTGAGTTTGTGTTAGACGCGAATCGTGCTCTGTTTCATGCTTTAGGCTGGGAGCTCAAGCTTATTGCTTTTTCAAATAAGGGAGATTTCCATCTCCCTTATTTGCATATTACCCAGAGGAGCGTGCGTGGCCATTTGAGTCTCCTCACTTATTTATAGTATATAGTTGTTCTCCCTAAGGAGAAAAGAGCGTTTCTGACCCCTGTCCCAGGCCTCTCACTAGCAAAAGCCAGACTCCTACTGTACACTGATGATGGGCAATAACCCGGAAACAGCTGTAAGTGCATGGAGTCTGGCTTTGCTTTTGAATACCAGTCATTGTAAGAAGACTTGTATAAAAAGTCTCACTTTGACTCGAAGGAATGCTGCCTTTCAATACGTGGCACTGTGGAGGATTTATTCCATCTCCCTTATTTGCATATTACCCAGAGGAGCGTGCGTGGCCATTTGAGTCTCCTCACCTATTTATAGTATATAGTTGCTCTCCCTAAGGAGAAAAGAGCGTTTCTGACCCCTGTCCCTGGCCTCACACTAGCAAAAGCCAGACTCCTACTGTACACTGATGATGGGCAATAACCCGGAAACAGCTGTATGTACATGGGGTCTGGCTTTGCTTTTGATTCCCAGTCATTGTAGCAAGACTTGTATAAAAAGTCCCACTTTGACTCGAAGGAATGCTGCCTTTCAGTAGGTGGCACTGTGGAGGATTTATTCCATCTCCCTTATTTGCATATTACCCAGAGGAGCGTGCGTGGCCATTTGAGTCTCCTCACTTATTTATAGTATATAGTTGCTCTCCCTAAGGAGAAAAGAGCGTTTCTGACCCCTATTGCTTTTTCAAACACGGTCTACACCTCTCAGGTGCCGAGTTACAGGACGGTGAAAACAGTGAGTTTGTGTTAGACGTGAATCGTGCTCTGATTCATGCTCTAGGCTGGGAGCGCAAGCGTAATGCTTTTTCAAACACGGTCTACACCTCTCAGGTGCCGAGTTACAGGACGGTGAAAACAGTGAGTTTGTGTTAGACGCGAATCGTGCTCTGATTCATGCTCTAGGCTGGGAGCGCAAGCGTAATGCTTTTTCAAACACGGTCTACACCTCTCAGGTGCCGAGTTACAGGACAGTGAAAACAATGAGTTTGTGTTAGACGCGAATCGTGCTCTGATTCATGCTCTAGGCTGGGAGCGAAAGCTTATTGCTTTTTCAAACACGGTCTACACCTCTCAGGTGCCGAGTTACAGGACGGTGAAAACAGTGAGTTTGTGTTAGACGCGAATCGTGCTCTGTTTCATGCTTTAGGCTGGGAGCTCAAGCTTATTGCTTTTTCAAATAAGGGAGATTTCCATCTCCCTTATTTGCATATTACCCAGAGGAGCGTGCGTGGCCATTTGAGTCTCCTCACTTATTTATAGTATATAGTTGCTCTCCCTAAGGAGAAAAGAGCGTTTCTGACCCCTGTCCCAGGCCTCTCACTAGCAAAAGCCAGACTCCTACTGTACACTGATGATGGGCAATAACCCGGAAACAGCTGTAAGTGCATGGAGTCTGGCTTTGCTTTTGAATACCAGTCATTGTAAGAAGACTTGTATAAAAAGTCTCACTTTGACTCGAAGGAATGCTGCCTTTCAATAGGTGGCACTGTGGAGGATTTATTCCATCTCCCTTATTTGCATATTACCCAGAGGAGCGTGCGTGGCCATTTGAGTCTCCTCACTTATTTATAGTATATAGTTGCTCTCCCTAAGGAGAAAAGAGCGTTTCTGACCCCTGTCCCTGGCCTCTCACTAGCAAAAGCCAGACTCCTACTGTACACTGATGATGGGCAATAACCCGGAAACAGCTGTATGTACATGGGGTCTGGCTTTGCTTTTGATTCCCAGTCATTGTAGCAAGACTTGTATAAAAAGTCCCACTTTGACTCGAAGGAATGCTGCCTTTCAGTAGGTGGCACTGTGGAGGATTTATTCCATCTCCCTTATTTGCATATTACCCAGAGGAGCGTGCGTGGCCATTTGAGTCTCCTCACTTATTTATAGTATATAGTTGCTCTCCCTAAGGAGAAAAGAGCGTTTCTGACCCCTATTGCTTTTTCAAACATGGTCTACACCTCTCAGGTGCCGAGTTACAGGACGGTGAAAACAGTGAGTTTGTGTTAGACGCGAATCGTGCTCTGATTCACGCTCTAGGCTGGGAGCGCAAGCTTATTGCTTTTTCAAACACGGTCTACACCTCTCAGGTGCCGAGTTACAGGACGGTGAAAACAGTGAGTTTGTGTTAGACGCGAATCGTGCTCTGATTCATGCTCTAGGCTGGGAGCGAAAGCTTACTGCTTTTTCAAACACGGTCTACACCTCTCAGATGCCGAGTTACAGGACGGTGAAAACAGTGAGTTTGTGTTAGACGCGAATCGTGCTCTGATTCACGCTCTAGGCTTGGAGCGAAAGCTTATTGCTTTTTCAAACACGGTCTACACCTCTCAGGTGCCGAGTTACAGGACGGTGAAAACAGTGAGTTTGTGTTAGACGCGAATCGTGCTCTGATTCATGCTTTAGGCTGGGAGCTCAAGCTTATTGCTTTTTCAAACACGGTCTACACCTCTCAGGTGCCGAGTTACAGGACGGTGAAAACAGTGAGTTTGTGTTAGACGCGAATCGTGCTCTGATTCATGCTCTAGGCTGGGAGCTTAAGCTTATTGCTTTTTCAAACACGGTCTACACCTCTCAGGTGCTCTGATTCACGCTCTAGGCTGGGAGCTCAAGCTTATTGCTTTTTCAAACACGGTCTACACCTCTCAGGTGCCGAGTTACAGGACGGTGAAAACAGTGAGTTTGTGTTAGACGCGAATCGTGCTCTGATTCATGCTCTAGGCTGGGAGCGCAAGCGTAATGCTTTTTCAAACACGGTCTACACCTCTCAGGTGCCGAGTTACAGGACAGTGAAAACAATGAGTTTGTGTTAGACGCGAATCGTGCTCTGATTCATGCTCTAGGCTGGGAGCTCAAGCTTATTGCTTTTTCAAACACGGTCTACACCTCTCAGGTGCCGAGTTACAGGACGGTGAAAACCGTGAGTTTGTGTTAGACGCGAATCGTGCTCTGTTTCATGCTTTAGGCTGGGAGCTCAAGCTTATTGCTTTTTCAAATAAGGGAGATTTCCATCTCCCTTATTTGCATATTACCCAGAGGAGCGTGCGTGGCCATTTGAGTCTCCTCACTTATTTATAGTATATAGTTGCTCTCCCTAAGGAGAAAAGAGCGTTTCTGACCCCTGTCCCAGGCCTCTCACTAGCAAAAGCCAGACTCCTACTGTACACTGATGATGGGCAATAACCCGGAAACAGCTGTAAGTGCATGGAGTCTGGCTTTGCTTTTGAATACCAGTCATTGTAAGAAGACTTGTATAAAAAGTCTCACTTTGACTCGAAGGAATGCTGCCTTTCAATAGGTGGCACTGTGGAGGATTTATTCCATCTCCCTTATTTGCATATTACCCAGAGGAGCGTGCGTGGCCATTTGAGTCTCCTCACTTATTTATAGTATATAGTTGCTCTCCCTAAGGAGAAAAGAGCGTTTCTGACCCCTGTCCCTGGCCTCTCACTAGCAAAAGCCAGACTCCTACTGTACACTGATGATGGGCAATAACCCGGAAACAGCTGTATGTACATGGGGTCTGGCTTTGGTTTTGATTCCCAGTCATTGTAGCAAGACTTGTATAAAAAGTCCCACTTTGACTCGAAGGAATGCTGCCTTTCAGTAGGTGGCACTGTGGAGGATTTATTCCATCTCCCTTATTTGCATATTACCCAGAGGAGCGTGCGTGGCCATTTGAGTCTCCTCACTTATTTATAGTATATAGTTGCTCTCCCTAAGGAGAAAAGAGCGTTTCTGACCCCTATTGCTTTTTCAAACACGGTCTACACCTCTCAGGTGCCGAGTTACAGGACGGTGAAAACAGTGAGTTTGTGTTAGACGTGAATCGTGCTCTGATTCATGCTCTAGGCTGGGAGCACAAGCGTAATGCTTTTTCAAACACGGTCTACACCTCTCAGGTGCCGAGTTACAGGACGGTGAAAACAGTGAGTTTGTGTTAGACGCGAATCGTGCTCTGATTCATGCTCTAGGCGGGGAGCTCAAGCTTATTGCATTTTCAAACACGGTCTACACCTCTCAGGTGCCGAGTAACAGGACGGTGAAAACAGTGAGTTTGTTTTAGACGCGATTCATGCTCTAGGCTGGGAGCGCAAGCTTATTGCTTTTTCAAACACGGTCTACACCTCTCAGGTGCCGAGTTACAGGACGGTGAAAACAATGAGTTTGTGTTAGACGCGAATCGTGCTCTGATTCATGCTCTAGGCTGGGAGCGAAAGCTTATTGCCTTTTCAAACACGGTCTACACCTCTCAGGTGCCGAGTTACAGGACGGTGAAAACAGTGAGTTTGTGTTAGACGCGAATCGTGTTTTGATTCACGCTCTAGGCTGGGAGCTCAAGCTTATTGCTTTTTCAAACACGGTCTACACCTCTCAGGTGCCGAGTTACAGGACGGTGAAAACAGTGAGTTTGTGTTAGACGCGAATCGTGCTCTGATTCATGCTCTAGGCTGGGAGCGCAAGCGTAATGCTTTTTCAAACACGGTCTACACCTCTCAGGTGCCGAGTTACAGGACAGTGAAAACAATGAGTTTGTGTTAGACGCGAATCGTGCTCTGATTCATGCTCTAGGCTGGGAGCTCAAGCTTATTGCTTTTTCAAACACGGTCTACACCTCTCAGGTGCCGAGTTACAGGACGGTGAAAACAGTGAGTTTGTGTTAGACGCGAATCGTGCTCTGATTCATGCTCTAGGCTGGGAGCTCAAGCTTATTGCTTTTTCAAACACGGTCTACACCTCTCAGGTGCCGAGTTACAGGACGGTGAAAACAGTGAGTTTGTGTTAGACGCGAATCGTGCTCTGATTCATGCTCTAGGCTGGGAGCGAAAGCTTACTGCTTTTTCAAACACGGTCTACACCTCTCAGGTGCCGAGTTACAGGACGGTGAAAACAGTGAGTTTGTGTTAGACGCGAATCGTGCTCTGATTCACGCTCTAGGCTTGGAGCGAAAGCTTATTGCTTTTTCAAACACGGTCTACACCTCTCAGGTGCCGAGTTACAGGACGGTGAAAACAGTGAGTTTGTGTTAGACGCGAATCGTGCTCTGATTCACGCTCTAGGCTGGGAGCTCAAGCTTATTGCTTTTTCAAACACGGTCTACACCTCTCAGGTGCCGAGTTACAGGACGGTGAAAACAGTGAGTTTGTGTTAGACGCGAATCGTGCTCTGATTCATGCTCTAGGCTGGGAGCGCAAGCGTAATGCTTTTTCAAACACGGTCTACACCTCTCAGGTGCCGAGTTACAGGACAGTGAAAACAATGAGTTTGTGTTAGACGCGAATCGTGCTCTGATTCATGCTCTAGGCTGGGAGCGAAAGCTTATTGCTTTTTCAAACACGGTCTACACCTCTCAGGTGCTGAGTTACAGGACGGTGAAAACAGTGAGTTTGTGTTAGACGCGAATCGTGCTCTGTTTCATGCTTTAGGCTGGGAGCTCAAGCTTATTGCTTTTTCAAATAAGGGAGATTTCCATCTCCCTTATTTGCATATTACCCAGAGGAGCGTGCGTGGCCATTTGAGTCTCCTCACTTATTTATAGTATATAGTTGCTCTCCCTAAGGAGAAAAGAGCGTTTCTGACCCCTGTCCCAGGCCTCTCACTAGCAAAAGCCAGACTCCTACTGTACACTGATGATGGGCAATAACCCGGAAACAGCTGTAAGTGCATGGAGTCTGGCTTTGCTTTTGAATACCAGTCATTGTAAGAAGACTTGTATAAAAAGTCTCACTTTGACTCGAAGGAATGCTGCCTTTCAATAGGTGGCACTGTGGAGGATTTATTCCATCTCCCTTATTTGCATATTACCCAGAGGAGCGTGCGTGGCCATTTGAGTCTCCTCACTTATTTATAGTATATAGTTGCTCTCCCTAAGGAGAAAAGAGCGTTTCTGACCCCTATTGCTTTTTCAAACACGGTCTACACCTCTCAGGTGCCGAGTTACAGGACGGTGAAAACAGTGAGTTTGTGTTAGACGTGAATCGTGCTCTGATTCATGCTCTAGGCTGGGAGCGCAAGCGTAATGCTTTTTCAAACACGGTCTACACCTCTCAGGTGCCGAGTTACAGGACGGTGAAAACAGTGAGTTTGTGTTAGACGCGAATCGTGCTCTGATTCACGCTCTAGGCTGGGAGCTCAAGCTTATTGCTTTTTCAAACACGGTCTACACCTCTCAGGTGCCGAGTTACAGGACGGTGAAAACAGTGAGTTTGTGTTAGACGCGAATCGTGCTCTGATTCATGCTCTAGGCTGGGAGCGCAAGCGTAATGCTTTTTCAAACACGGTCTACACCTCTCAGGTGCCGAGTTACAGGACAGTGAAAACAATGAGTTTGTGTTAGACGCGAATCGTGCTCTGATTCATGCTCTAGGCTGGGAGCGAAAGCTTATTGCTTTTTCAAACACGGTCTACACCTCTCAGGTGCCGAGTTACAGGACGGTGAAAACAGTGAGTTTGTGTTAGACGCGAATCGTGCTCTGTTTCATGCTTTAGGCTGGGAGCTCAAGCTTATTGCTTTTTCAAATAAGGGAGATTTCCATCTCCCTTATTTGCATATTACCCAGAGGAGCGTGCGTGGCCATTTGAGTCTCCTCACTTATTTATAGTATATAGTTGCTCTCCCTAAGGAGAAAAGAGCGTTTCTGACCCCTGTCCCAGGCCTCTCACTAGCAAAAGCCAGACTCCTACTGTACACTGATGATGGGCAATAACCCGGAAACAGCTGTAAGTGCATGGAGTCTGGCTTTGCTTTTGAATACCAGTCATTGTAAGAAGACTTGTATAAAAAGTCTCACTTTGACTCGAAGGAATGCTGCCTTTCAATAGGTGGCACTGTGGAGGATTTATTCCATCTCCCTTATTTGCATATTACCCAGAGGAGCGTGCGTGGCCATTTGAGTCTCCTCACTTATTTATAGTATATAGTTGCTCTCCCTAAGGAGAAAAGAGCGTTTCTGACCCCTGTCCCTGGCCTCTCACTAGCAAAAGCCAGACTCCTACTGTACACTGATGATGGGCAATAACCCGGAAACAGCTGTATGTACATGGGGTCTGGCTTTGCTTTTGATTCCCAGTCATTGTAGCAAGACTTGTATAAAAAGTCCCACTTTGACTCGAAGGAATGCTGCCTTTCAGTAGGTGGCACTGTGGAGGATTTATTCCATCTCCCTTATTTGCATATTACCCAGAGGAGCGTGCGTGGCCATTTGAGTCTCCTCACTTATTTATAGTATATAGTTGCTCTCCCTAAGGAGAAAAGAGCGTTTCTGACCCCTATTGCTTTTTCAAACACGGTCTACACCTCTCAGGTGCCGAGTTACAGGACGGTGAAAACAGTGAGTTTGTGTTAGACGTGAATCGTGCTCTGATTCATGCTCTAGGCTGGGAGCGCAAGCGTAATGCTTTTTCAAACACGGTCTACACCTCTCAGGTGCCGAGTTACAGGACGGTGAAAACAGTGAGTTTGTGTTAGACGCGAATCGTGCTCTGATTCACGCTCTAGGCTGGGAGCTCAAGCTTATTGCTTTTTCAAACACGGTCTACACCTCTCAGGTGCCGAGTTACAGGACGGTGAAAACAGTGAGTTTGTGTTAGACGCGAATCGTGCTCTGATTCATGCTCTAGGCTGGGAGCGCAAGCGTAATGCTTTTTCAAACACGGTCTACACCTCTCAGGTGCCGAGTTACAGGACAGTGAAAACAATGAGTTTGTGTTAGACGCGAATCGTGCTCTGATTCATGCTCTAGGCTGGGAGCGAAAGCTTATTGCTTTTTCAAACACGGTCTACACCTCTCAGGTGCCGAGTTACAGGACGGTGAAAACAGTGAGTTTGTGTTAGACGCGAATCGTGCTCTGTTTCATGCTTTAGGCTGGGAGCTCAAGCTTATTGCTTTTTCAAATAAGGGAGATTTCCATCTCCCTTATTTGCATATTACCCAGAGGAGCGTGCGTGGCCATTTGAGTCTCCTCACTTATTTATAGTATATAGTTGCTCTCCCTAAGGAGAAAAGAGCGTTTCTGACCCCTGTCCCAGGCCTCTCACTAGCAAAAGCCAGACTCCTACTGTACACTGATGATGGGCAATAACCCGGAAACAGCTGTAAGTGCATGGAGTCTGGCTTTGCTTTTGATTCCCAGTCATTGTAGCAAGACTTGTATAAAAAGTCCCACTTTGACTCGAAGGAATGCTGCCTTTCAGTAGGTGGCACTGTGGAGGATTTATTCCATCTCCCTTATTTGCATATTACCCAGAGGAGCGTGCGTGGCCATTTGAGTCTCCTCACTTATTTATAGTATATAGTTGCTCTCCCTAAGGAGAAAAGAGCGTTTCTGACCCCTATTGCTTTTTCAAACACGGTCTACACCTCTCAGGTGCCGAGTTACAGGACGGTGAAAACAGTGAGTTTGTGTTAGACGCGAATCGTGCTCTGATTCACGCTCTAGGCTGGGAGCGCAAGCTTATTGCTTTTTCAAACACGGTCTACACCTCTCAGGTGCCGAGTTACAGGACGGTGAAAACAGTGAGTTTGTGTTAGACGCGAATCGTGCTCTGATTCATGCTCTAGGCTGGGGGCGAAAGCTTACTGCTTTTTCAAACACGGTCTACACCTCTCAGGTGCCGAGTTACAGGACGGTGAAAACAGTGAGTTTGTGTTAGACGCGAATCGTGCTCTGATTCACGCTCTAGGCTTGGAGCGAAAGCTTATTGCTTTTTCAAACACGGTCTACACCTCTCAGGTGCCGAGTTACAGGACGGTGAAAACAGTGAGTTTGTGTTAGACGCGAATCGTGCTCTGATTCATGCTTTAGGCTGGGAGCGCAAGCTTATTGCTTTTTCAAACACGGTCTACACCTCTCAGGTGCCGAGGTACAGGACGGTGAAAACAGTGAGTTTGTGTTAGACGCGAATCGTGCTCTGATTCATGCTCTAGGCGGGGAGCTCAAGCTTATTGCTTTTTCAAACACGGTCTACACCTCTCAGGTGCCGAGTTACAGGACGGTGAAAACAGTGAGTTTGTGTTAGACGCGAATCGTGCTCTGATTCATGCTCTAGGCTGGGAGCTTAAGCTTATTGCTTTTTCAAACACGGTCTACACCTCTCAGGTGCTCTGATTCACGCTCCAGGCTGGGAGCTCAAGCTTATTGCTTTTTCAAACACGGTCTACACCTCTCAGGTGCCGAGTTACAGGACGGTGAAAACAGTGAGTTTGTGTTAGACGCGAATCGTGCTCTGATTCATGCTCTAGGCTGGGAGCGCAAGCGTAATGCTTTTTCAAACACGGTCTACACCTCTCAGGTGCCGAGTTACAGGACAGTGAAAACAATGAGTTTGTGTTAGACGCGAATCGTGCTCTGATTCATGCTCTAGGCTGGGAGCTCAAGCTTATTGCTTTTTCAAACACGGTCTACACCTCTCAGGTGCCGAGTTACAGGACGGTGAAAACAGTGAGTTTGTGTTAGACGCGAATCGTGCTCTGTTTCATGCTTTAGGCTGGGAGCTCAAGCTTATTGCTTTTTCAAATAAGGGAGATTTCCATCTCCCTTATTTGCATATTACCCAGAGGAGCGTGCGTGGCCATTTGAGTCTCCTCACTTATTTATAGTATATAGTTGCTCTCCCTAAGGAGAAAAGAGCGTTTCTGACCCCTGTCCCAGGCCTCTCACTAGCAAAAGCCAGACTCCTACTGTACACTGATGATGGGCAATAACCCGGAAACAGCTGTAAGTGCATGGAGTCTGGCTTTGCTTTTGAATACCAGTCATTGTAGGAAGACTTGTATAAAAAGTCTCACTTTGACTCGAAGGAATGCTGCCTTTCAATAGGTGGCACTGTGGAGGATTTATTCCATCTCCCTTATTTGCATATTACCCAGAGGAGCGTGCGTGGCCATTTGAGTCTCCTCACTTATTTATAGTATATAGTTGCTCTCCCTAAGGAGAAAAGAGCGTTTCTGACCCCTGTCCCTGGCCTCTCACTAGCAAAAGCCAGACTCCTACTGTACACTGATGATGGGCAATAACCCGGAAACAGCTGTATGTACATGGGGTCTGGCTTTGCTTTTGATTCCCAGTCATTGTAGCAAGACTTGTATAAAAAGTCCCACTTTGACTCGAAGGAATGCTGCCTTTCAGTAGGTGGCACTGTGGAGGATTTATTCCATCTCCCTTATTTGCATATTACCCAGAGGAGCGTGCGTGGCCATTTGAGTCTCCTCACTTATTTATAGTATATAGTTGCTCTCCCTAAGGAGAAAAGAGCGTTTCTGACCCCTATTGCTTTTTCAAACACGGTCTACACCTCTCAGGTGCCGAGTTACAGGACGGTGAAAACAGTGAGTTTGTGTTAGACGTGAATCGTGCTCTGATTCATGCTCTAGGCTGGGAGCACAAGCGTAATGCTTTTTCAAACACGGTCTACACCTCTCAGGTGCCGAGTTACAGGACGGTGAAAACAGTGAGTTTGTGTTAGACGCGAATCGTGCTCTGATTCATGCTCTAGGCGGGGAGCTCAAGCTTATTGCATTTTCAAACACGGTCTACACCTCTCAGGTGCCGAGTAACAGGACGGTGAAAACAGTGAGTTTGTTTTAGACGCGATTCACGCTCTAGGCTGGGAGCGCAAGCTTATTGCTTTTTCAAACACGGTCTACACCTCTCAGGTGCCGAGTTACAGGACGGTGAAAACAATGAGTTTGTGTTAGACGCGAATCGTGCTCTGATTCATGCTCTAGGCTGGGAGCGAAAGCTTATTGCTTTTTCAAACACGGTCTACACCTCTCAGGTGCCGAGTTACAGGACGGTGAAAACAGTGAGTTTGTGTTAGACGCGAATCGTGCTCTGATTCACGCTCTAGGCTGGGAGCTCAAGCTTATTGCTTTTTCAAATAAGGGAGATTTCCATCTCCCTTATTTGCATATTACCCAGAGGAGCGTGCGTGGCCATTTGAGTCTCCTCACTTATTTATAGTATATAGTTGTTCTCCCTAAGGAGAAAAGAGCGTTTCTGACCCCTGTCCCTGGCCTCACACTAGCAAAAGCCAGACTCCTACTGTACACTGATGATGGGCAATAACCCGGAAACAGCTGTATGTACATGGGGTCTGGCTTTGCTTTTGATTCCCAGTCATTGTAGCAAGACTTGTATAAAAAGTCCCACTTTGACTCGAAGGAATGCTGCCTTTCAGTAGGTGGCACTGTGGAGGATTTATTCCATCTCCCTTATTTGCATATTACCCAGAGGAGCGTGCGTGGCCATTTGAGTCTCCTCACTTATTTATAGTATATAGTTGCTCTCCCTAAGGAGAAAAGAGCGTTTCTGACCCCTATTGCTTTTTCAAACACGGTCTACACCTCTCAGGTGCCGAGTTACAGGACGGTGAAAACAGTGAGTTTGTGTTAGACGTGAATCGTGCTCTGATTCATGCTCTAGGCTGGGAGCGCAAGCGTAATGCTTTTTCAAACACGGTCTACACCTCTCAGGTGCCGAGTTACAGGACGGTGAAAACAGTGAGTTTGTGTTAGACGTGAATCGTGCTCTGATTCATGCTTTAACCTTATTGCTTTTTCAAACACGGTCTACACCTCTCAGGTGCCGAGTTACAGGACGGTGAAAACAGTGAGTTTGTGTTAGACGCGAATCGTGCTCTGATTCACGCTCTAGGCTGGGAGCGCAAGCTTATTGCTTTTTCAAACACGGTCTACACCTCTCAGGTGCCGAGTTACACGACGGTGAAAACAGTGAGTTTGTGTTAGACGCGAATCGTGCTCTGATTCATGCTCTAGGCTGGGAGCGAAAGCTTACTGCTTTTTCAAACACGGTCTACACCTCTCAGGTGCCGAGTTACAGGACGGTGAAAACAGTGAGTTTGTGTTAGACGCGAATCGTGCTCTGATTCACGCTCTAGGCTTGGAGCGAAAGCTTATTGCTTTTTCAAACACGGTCTACACCTCTCAGGTGCCGAGTTACAGGACGGTGAAAACAGTGAGTTTGTGTTAGACGCGAATCGTGCTCTGATTCATGCTTTAGGCTGGGAGCGCAAGCTTATTGCTTTTTCAAACACGGTCTACACCTCTCAGGTGCCGAGGTACAGGACGGTGAAAACAATGAGTTTGTGTTAGACGCGAATCGTGCTCTGATTCATGCTCTAGGCGGGGAGCTCAAGCTTATTGCTTTTTCAAACACGGTCTACACCTCTCAGGTGCCGAGTTACAGGACGGTGAAAACAGTGAGTTTGTGTTAGACGCGAATCGTGCTCTGATTCATGCTCTAGGCTGGGAGCTCAAGCTTATTGCTTTTTCAAACACGGTCTACACCTCTCAGGTGCTCTGATTCACGCTCTAGGCTGGGAGCTAAAGCTTATTGCTTTTTCAAACACGGTCTACACCTCTCAGGTGCCGAGTTACAGGACGGTGAAAACAGTGAGTTTGTGTTAGACGCGAATCGTGCTCTGATTCATGCTCTAGGCTGGGAGCGCAAGCGTAATGCTTTTTCAAACACGGTCTACACCTCTCAGGTGCCGAGTTACAGGACAGTGAAAACAATGAGTTTGTGTTAGACGCGAATCGTGCTCTGATTCATGCTCTAGGCTGGGAGCTCAAGCTTATTGCTTTTTCAAACACGGTCTACACCTCTCAGGTGCCGAGTTACAGGACGGTGAAAACAGTGAGTTTGTGTTAGACGCGAATCGTGCTCTGTTTCATGCTTTAGGCTGGGAGCTCAAGCTTATTGCTTTTTCAAATAAGGGAGATTTCCATCTCCCTTATTTGCATATTACCCAGAGGAGCGTGCGTGGCCATTTGAGTCTCCTCACTTATTTATAGTATATAGTTGCTCTCCCTAAGGAGAAAAGAGCGTTTCTGACCCCTGTCCCAGGCCTCTCACTAGCAAAAGCCAGACTCCTACTGTACACTGATGATGGGCAATAACCCGGAAACAGCTGTAAGTGCATGGAGTCTGGCTTTGCTTTTGAATACCAGTCATTGTAAGAAGACTTGTATAAAAAGTCTCACTTTGACTCGAAGGAATGCTGCCTTTCTATTGAGTCTCCTCACATTGTGGAGGATTTATTCCATCTCCCTTATTTGCATATTACCCAGAGGAGCGTGCGTGGCCATTTGAGTCTCCTCACTTATTTATAGTATATAGTTGCTCTCCCTAAGGAGAAAAGAGCGTTTCTGACCCCTGTCCCTGGCCTCACACTAGCAAAAGCCAGACTCCTACTGTACACTGATGATGGGCAATAACCCGGAAACAGCTGTATGTACATGGGGTCTGGCTTTGCTTTTGATTCCCAGTCATTGTAGCAAGACTTGTATAAAAAGTCCCACTTTGACTCGAAGGAATGATGCCTTTCAGTAGGTGGCACTGTGGAGGATTTATTCCATCTCCCTTATTTGCATATTACCCAGAGCGTGCGTGGCCATTTGAGTCTCCTCACTTATTTATAGTATATAGTTGCTCTCCCTAAGGAGAAAAGAGCGTTTCTGACCCCTATTGCTTTTTCAAACACGGTCTACACCTCTCAGGTGCCGAGTTACAGGACGGTGAAAACAGTGAGTTTGTGTTAGACGTGAATCGTGCTCTGATTCATGCTTTAACCTTATTGCTTTTTCAAACACGGTCTACACCTCTCAGGTGCCGAGTTACAGGACGGTGAAAACAGTGAGTTTGTGTTAGACGTGAATCGTGCTCTGATTCATGCTCTAGGCTGGGAGCGCAAGCGTAATGCTTTTTCAAACACGGTCTACACCTCTCAGGTGCCGAGTTACAGAACGGTGAAAACAGTGAGTTTGTGTTAGACGCGAATCGTGCTGGGATTTATGCTCTAGGCTGGGAGCGCAAGCGTAATGCTTTTTCAAACACGGTCTACACCTCTCAGGTGCCGAGTTACAGGACGGTGAAAACAGTGAGTTTGTGTTAGACGCGAATCGTGCTCTGATTCATGCTCTAGGCGGGGAGCTCAAGCTTATTGCATTTTCAAACACGGTCTACACCTCTCAGGTGCCGAGTAACAGGACGGTGAAAACAGTGAGTTTGTGTTAGACGCGATTCATGCTCTAGGCTGGGAGCGCAAGCTTATTGCTTTTTCAAACACGGTCTACACCTCTCAGGTGCCGAGTTACAGGACGGTGAAAACAGTGAGTTTGTGTTAGACGCGAATCGTGCTCTGATTCATGCTCTAGGCTGGGAGCGAAAGCTTATTGCTTTTTCAAACACGGTCTACACCTCTCAGGTGCCGAGTTACAGGACGGTGAAAACAGTGAGTTTGTGTTAGACGCGAATCGTGCTCTGATTCACGCTCTAGGCTGGGAGCTCAAGCTTATTGCTTTTTCAAACACGGTCTACACCTCTCAGGTGCCGAGTTACAGGACGGTGAAAACAGTGAGTTTGTGTTAGACGCGAATCGTGCTCTGATTCATGCTCTAGGCTGGGAGCGCAAGCGTAATGCTTTTTCAAACACGGTCTACACCTCTCAGGTGCCGAGTTACAGGACAGTGAAAACAATGAGTTTGTGTTAGACGCGAATCGTGCTCTGATTCATGCTCTAGGCTGGGAGCTCAAGCTTGTTGCTTTTTCAAACACGGTCTACACCTCTCAGGTGCCGAGTTACAGGACGGTGAAAACAGTGAGTTTGTGTTAGACGCGAATCGTGCTCTGTTTCATGCTTTAGGCTGGGAGCTCAAGCTTATTGCTTTTTCAAATAAGGGAGATTTCCATCTCCCTTATTTGCATATTACCCAGAGGAGCGTGCGTGGCCATTTGAGTCTCCTCACTTATTTATAGTATATAGTTGCTCTCCCTAAGGAGAAAAGAGCGTTTCTGACCCCTGTCCCAGGCCTCTCACTAGCAAAAGCCAGACTCCTACTGTACACTGATGATGGGCAATAACCCGGAAACAGCTGTAAGTGCATGGAGTCTGGCTTTGCTTTTGAATACCAGTCATTGTAAGAAGACTTGTATAAAAAGTCTCACTTTGACTCGAAGGAATGCTGCCTTTCAATAGGTGGCACTATGGAGGATTTATTCCATCTCCCTTATTTGCATATTACCCAGAGGAGCGTGCGTGGCCATTTGAGTCTCCTCACTTATTTATAGTATATAGTTGCTCTCCCTAAGGAGAAAAGAGCGTTTCTGACCCCTGTCCCTGGCCTCTCACTAGCAAAAGCCAGACTCCTACTGTACACTGATGATGGGCAATAACCCGGAAACAGCTGTATGTACATGGGGTCTGGCTTTGCTTTTGATTCCCAGTCATTGTAGCAAGACTTGTATAAAAAGTCCCACTTTGACTCGAAGGAATGCTGCCTTTCAGTAGGTGGCACTGTGGAGGATTTATTCCATCTCCCTTATTTGCATATTACCCAGAGGAGCGTGCGTGGCCATTTGAGTCTCCTCACTTATTTATAGTATATAGTTGCTCTCCCTAAGGAGAAAAGAGCGTTTCTGACCCCTATTGCTTTTTCAAACACGGTCTACACCTCTCAGGTGCCGAGTTACAGGACGGTGAAAACAGTGAGTTTGTGTTAGACGCGAATCGTGCTCTGATTCACGCTCTAGGCTGGGAGCGCAAGCTTATTGCTTTTTCAAACACGGTCTACACCTCTCAGGTGCCGAGTTACAGGACGGTGAAAACAGTGAGTTTGTGTTAGACGCGAATCGTGCTCTGATTCACGCTCTAAGCTGGGAGCGCAAGCTTATTGCTTTTTCAAACACGGTCTACACCTCTCAGGTGCCGAGTTACAGGACGGTGAAAACAGTGAGTTTGTGTTAGACGCGAATCGTGCTCTGATTCATGCTCTAGGCTGGGAGCGAAAGCTTACTGCTTTTTCAAACACGGTCTACACCTCTCAGGTGCCGAGTTACAGGACGGTGAAAACAGTGAGTTTGTGTTAGACGCGAATCGTGCTCTGATTCACGCTCTAGGCTTGGAGCGAAAGCTTATTGCTTTTTCAAACACGGTCTACACCTCTCAGGTGCCGAGTTACAGGACGGTGAAAACAGTGAGTTTGTGTTAGACGCGAATCGTGCTCTGATTCACGCTCTAGGCTGGGAGCTCAAGCTTATTGCTTTTTCAAACACGGTCTACACCTCTCAGGTGCCGAGTTACAGGACGGTGAAAACAGTGAGTTTGTGTTAGACGCGAATCGTGCTCTGATTCATGCTCTAGGCTGGGAGCGCAAGCGTAATGCTTTTTCAAACACGGTCTACACCTCTCAGGTGCCGAGTTACAGGACAGTGAAAACAATGAGTTTGTGTTAGACGCGAATCGTGCTCTGATTCATGCTCTAGGCTGGGAGCGAAAGCTTATTGCTTTTTCAAACACGGTCTACACCTCTCAGGTGCCGAGTTACAGGACGGTGAAAACAGTGAGTTTGTGTTAGACGCGAATCGTGCTCTGTTTCATGCTTTAGGCTGGGAGCTCAAGCTTATTGCTTTTTCAAATAAGGGAGATTTCCATCTCCCTTATTTGCATATTACCCAGAGGAGCGTGCGTGGCCATTTGAGTCTCCTCACTTATTTATAGTATATAGTTGCTCTCCCTAAGGAGAAAAGAGCGTTTCTGACCCCTGTCCCAGGCCTCTCACTAGCAAAAGCCAGACTCCTACTGTACACTGATGATGGGCAATAACCCGGAAACAGCTGTAAGTGCATGGAGTCTGGCTTTGCTTTTGAATACCAGTCATTGTAAGAAGACTTGTATAAAAAGTCTCACTTTGACTCGAAGGAATGCTGCCTTTCAATAGGTGGCACTGTGGAGGATTTATTCCATCTCCCTTATTTGCATATTACCCAGAGGAGCGTGCGTGGCCATTTGAGTCTCCTCACTTATTTATAGTATATAGTTGCTCTCCCTAAGGAGAAAAGAGCGTTTCTGACCCCTGTCCCTGGCCTCTCACTAGCAAAAGCCAGACTCCTACTGTACACTGATGATGGGCAATAACCCGGAAACAGCTGTATGTACATGGGGTCTGGCTTTGCTTTTGATTCCCAGTCATTGTAGCAAGACTTGTATAAAAAGTCCCACTTTGACTCGAAGGAATGCTGCCTTTCAGTAGGTGGCACTGTGGAGGATTTATTCCATCTCCCTTATTTGCATATTACCCAGAGGAGCGTGCGTGGCCATTTGAGTCTCCTCACTTATTTATAGTATATAGTTGCTCTCCCTAAGGAGAAAAGAGCGTTTCTGACCCCTATTGCTTTTTCAAACACGGTCTACACCTCTCAGGTGCCGAGTTACAGGACGGTGAAAACAGTGAGTTTGTGTTAGACGCGAATCATGCTCTGATTCACGCTCTAGGCTGGGAGCGCAAGCTTATTGCTTTTTCAAACACGGTCTACACCTCTCAGGTGCCGAGTTACAGGACGGTGAAAACAGTGAGTTTGTGTTAGACGCGAATCGTGCTCTGATTCACGCTCTAGGCTGGGAGCGCAAGCTTATTGCTTTTTCAAACACGGGCTACACCTCTCAGGTGCCGAGTTACAGGACGGTGAAAACAGTGAGTTTGTGTTAGACGCGAATCGTGCTCTGATTCATGCTCTAGGCTGGGAGCGAAAGCTTACTGCTTTTTCAAACACGGTCTACACCTCTCAGGTGCCGAGTTACAGGACGGTGAAAACAGTGAGTTTGTGTTAGACGCGAATCGTGCTCTGATTCACGCTCTAGGCTTGGAGCGAAAGCTTATTGCTTTTTCAAACACGGTCTACACCTCTCAGGTGCCGAGTTACAGGACGGTGAAAACAGTGAGTTTGTGTTAGACGCGAATCGTGCTCTGATTCATGCTTTAGGCTGGGAGCGCAAGCTTATTGCTTTTTCAAACACGGTCTACACCTCTCAGGTGCCGAGGTACAGGACGGTGAAAACAGTGAGTTTGTGTTAGACGCGAATCGTGCTCTGATTCATGCTCTAGGCGGGGAGCTCAAGCTTATTGCTTTTTCAAACACGGTCTACACCTCTCAGGTGCCGAGTTACAGGACGGTGAAAACTGAGTTTGTGTTAGACGCGAATCGTGCTCTGATTCATGCTCTAGGCTGGGAGCTCAAGCTTATTGCTTTTTCAAACACGGTCTACACCTCTCAGGTGCCGAGTTACAGGACGGTGAAAACAGTGAGTTTGTGTTAGACGCGAATCGTGCTCTGATTCATGCTTTAGGCTGGGAGCGCAAGCGTAATGCTTTTTCAAACACGGTCTAGACCTCTCAGGTGCCGAGTTACAGGACGGTGAAAACAATGAGTTTGTGTTAGACGCGAATCGTGCTCTGATTCATGCTCTAGGCTGGGAGCTCAAGCTTATTGCTTTTTCAAACACGGTCTACACCTCTCAGGTGCCGAGTTACAGGACGGTGAAAACAGTGAGTTTGTGTTAGACGCGAATCGTGCTCTGATTCATGCTCTAGGCTGGGAGCGCAAGCTTATTGCTTTTTCAAACACGGTCTACACCTCTCAGGTGCCGAGTTACAGGACGGTGAAAACAGTGAGTTTGTGTTAGACGCGAATCGTGCTCTGATTCACGCTCTAGGCTGGGAGCTCAAGCTTATTGCTTTTTCAAACACGGTCTACACCTCTCAGGTGCCGAGTTACAGGACGGTGCAAACAGTGAGTTTTTGTTAGACGCGAATCGTGCTCTGTTTCATGCTTTAGGCTGGGAGCTCAAGCTTATTGCTTTTTCAAATAAGGGAGATTTCCATCTCCCTTATTTGCATATTACCCAGAGGAGCGTGCGTGGCCATTTGAGTCTCCTCACTTATTTATAGTATATAGTTGCTCTCCCTAAGGAGAAAAGAGCGTTTCTGACCCCTGTCCCAGGCCTCTCACTAGCAAAAGCCAGACTCCTACTGTACACTGATGATGGGCAATAACCCGGAAACAGCTGTAAGTGCATGGAGTCTGGCTTTGCTTTTGAATACCAGTCATTGTAAGAAGACTTGTATAAAAAGTCTCACTTTGACTCGAAGGAATGCTGCCTTTCAATACGTGGCACTGTGGAGGATTTATTCCATCTCCCTTATTTGCATATTACCCAGAGGAGCGTGCGTGGCCATTTGAGTCTCCTCACTTATTTATAGTATATAGTTGCTCTCCCTAAGGAGAAAAGAGCGTTTCTGACCCCTGTCCCTGGCCTCACACTAGCAAAAGCCAGACTCCTACTGTACACTGATGATGGGCAATAACCCGGAAACAGCTGTATGTACATGGGGTCTGGCTTTGCTTTTGATTCCCAGTCATTGTAGCAAGACTTGTATAAAAAGTCCCACTTTGACTCGAAGGAATGCTGCCTTTCAGTAGGTGGCACTGTGGAGGATTTATTCCATCTCCCTTATTTGCATATTACCCAGGGGAGCGTGCGTGGCCATTTGAGTCTCCTCACTTATTTATAGTATATAGTTGCTCTCCCTAAGGAGAAAAGAGCGTTTCTGACCCCTATTGCTTTTTCAAACACGGTCTACACCTCTCAGGTGCCGAGTTACAGGACGGTGAAAACAGTGAGTTTGTGTTAGACGCGAATCGTGCTCTGATTCATGCTCTAGGCTGGGAGCTCAAGCTTATTGCTTTTTCAAACACGGTCTACACCTCTCAGGTGCCGAGTTACAGGACGGTGAAAACAGTGAGTTTGTGTTAGACGCGAATCGTGCTCTGATTCACGCTCTAGGCTGGAAGCGCAAGCGTAATGCTTTTTCAAACACGGTCTACACCTCTTAGGTGCCGAGTTACAGGACGGTGAAAACAATGAGTTTGTGTTAGACGCGAATCGTGCTCTGATTCACGCTCTAGGCTGGGAGCTCAAGCTTATTGCTTTTTCAAACACGGTCTACACCTCTCAGGTGCCGAGTTACAGGACGGTGAAAACAGTGAGTTTGTGTTAGACGTGAATCGTGCTCTGATTCATGCTTTAACCTTATTGCTTTTTCAAACACGGTCTACACCTCTCAGGTGCCGAGTTACAGGACGGTGAAAACAGTGAGTTTGTGTTAGACGCGAATCGTGCTCTGATTCACGCTCTAGGCTGGGAGCGCAAGCTTATTGCTTTTTCAAACACGGGCTACACCTCTCAGGTGCCGAGTTACAGGACGGTGAAAACAGTGAGTTTGTGTTAGACGCGAATCGTGCTCTGATTCATGCTCTAGGCTGGGAGCGAAAGCTTACTGCTTTTTCAAACACGGTCTACACCTCTCAGGTGCCGAGTTACAGGACGGTGAAAACAGTGAGTTTGTGTTAGACGCGAATCGTGCTCTGATTCACGCTCTAGGCTTGTAGCGAAAGCTTATTGCTTTTTCAAACACGGTCTACACCTCTCAGGTGCCGAGTTACAGGACGGTGAAAACAGTGAGTTTGTGTTAGACGCGAATCGTGCTCTGATTCATGCTTTAGGCTGGGAGCGCAAGCTTATTGCTTTTTCAAACACGGTCTACACCTCTCAGGTGCCGAGGTACAGGACGGTGAAAACAGTGAGTTTGTGTTAGACGCGAATCGTGCTCTGATTCATGCTCTAGGCGGGGAGCTCAAGCTTATTGCTTTTTCAAACACGGTCTACACCTCTCAGGTGCCGAGTTACAGGACGGTGAAAACAGTGAGTTTGTGTTAGACGCGAATCGTGCTCTGATTCATGCTCTAGGCTGGGAGCTCAAGCTTATTGCTTTTTCAAACACGGTCTACACCTCTCAGGTGCCGAGTTACAGGACGGTGAAAACAGTGAGTTTGTGTTAGACGCGAATCGTGCTCTGATTCATGCTTTAGGCTGGGAGCGCAAGCGTAATACTTTTTCAAACACGGTCTACACCTCTCAGGTGCCGAGTTACAGGACGGTGAAAACAATGAGTTTGTGTTAGACGCGAATCGTGCTCTGATTCATGCTCTAGGCTGGGAGCTCAAGCTTATTGCTTTTTCAAACACGGTCTACACCTCTCAGGTGCCGAGTTACAGGACGGTGAAAACAGTGAGTTTGTGTTAGACGCGAATCGTGCTCTGATTCATGCTCTAGGCTGGGAGCGCAAGCTTATTGCTTTTTCAAACACGGTCTACACCTCTCAGGTGCCGAGTTACAGGACGGTGAAAACAGTGAGTTTGTGTTAGACGCGAATCGTGCTCTGATTCACGCTCTAGGCTGGGAGCTCAAGCTTATTGCTTTTTCAAACACGGTCTACACCTCTCAGGTGCCGAGTTACAGGACGGTGAAAACAGTGAGTTTGTGTTAGACGCGAATCGTGCTCTGATTCATGCTCTAGGCTGGGAGCGCAAGCGTAATGCTTTTTCAAACACGGTCTACACCTCTCAGGTGCCGAGTTACAGGACAGTGAAAACAATGAGTTTGTGTTAGACGCGAATCGTGCTCTGATTCATGCTCTAGGCTGGGAGCTCAAGCTTCTTGCTTTTTCAAATAAGGGAGATTTCCATCTCCCTTATTTGCATATTACCCAGAGGAGCGTGCGTGGCCATTTGAGTCTCCTCACTTATTTATAGTATATAGTTGCTCTCCCTAAGGAGAAAAGAGCGTTTCTGACCCCTGTCCCAGGCCTCTCACTAGCAAAAGCCAGACTCCTACTGTACACTGATGATGGGCAATAACCCGGAAACAGCTGTAAGTGCATGGAGTCTGGCTTTGCTTTTGAATACCAGTCATTGTAAGAAGACTTGTATAAAAAGTCCCACTTTGACTCGAAGGAATGCTGCCTTTCAGTAGGTGGCACTGTGGAGGATTTATTCCATCTCCCTTATTTGCATATTACCCAGAGGAGCGTGCGTGGCCATTTGAGTCTCCTCACTTATTTATAGTATATAGTTGCTCTCCCTAAGGAGAAAAGAGCGTTTCTGACCCCTATTGCTTTTTCAAACACGGTCTACACCTCTCAGGTGCCGAGTTACAGGACGGTGAAAACAGTGAGTTTGTGTTAGACGCGAATCGTGCTCTGATTCACGCTCTAGGCTGGGAGCGCAAGCTTATTGCTTTTTCAAACACGGTCTACACCTCTCAGGTGCCGAGTTACAGGACGGTGAAAACAGTGAGTTTGTGTTAGACGCGAATCGTGCTGGGATTTATGCTCTAGGCTGGGAGCGCAAGCGTAATGCTTTTTCAAACACGGTCTACACCTCTCAGGTGCCGAGTTACAGGACGGTGAAAACAGTGAGTTTGTGTTAGACGCGAATCTTGCTCTGATTCATGCTCTAGGCGGGGAGCTCAAGCTTATTGCATTTTCAAACACGGTCTACACCTCTCAGGTGCCGAGTTACAGGACGGTGAAAACAGTGAGTTTGTGTTAGACGCGAATCGTGCTCTGATTCACGCTCTAGGCTGGGAGCGCAAGCGTAATGCTTTTTCAAACACGGTCTACACCTCTCAGGTGCCGAGTTACAGGACGGTGAAAACAATGAGTTTGTGTTAGACGCGAATCGTGCTCTGATTCACGCTCTAGGCGGGGAGCTCAAGCTTATTGCTTTTTCAAACACGGTCTACACCTCTCAGGTGCCGAGTTACAGGACGGTGAAAACAGTGAGTTTGTGTTAGACGTGAATCGTGCTCTGATTCATGCTTTAACCTTATTGCTTTTTCAAACACGGTCTACACCTCTCAGGTGCCGAGTTACAGGACGGTGAAAACAGTGAGTTTGTGTTAGACGTGAATCGTGCTCTGATTCATGCTCTAGGCTGGGAGCGCAAGCGTAATGCTTTTTCAAACACGGTCTACACCTCTCAGGTGCCGAGTTACAGAACGGTGAAAACAGTGAGTTTGTGTTAGACGCGAATCGTGCTGGGATTTATGCTCTAGGCTGGGAGCGCAAGCGTAATGCTTTTTCAAACACGGTCTACACCTCTCAGGTGCCGAGTTACAGGACGGTGAAAACAGTGAGTTTGTGTTAGACGCGAATCGTGCTCTGATTCATGCTCTAGGCGGGGAGCTCAAGCTTATTGCATTTTCAAACACGGTCTACACCTCTCAGGTGCCGAGTAACAGGACGGTGAAAACAGTGAGTTTGTGTTAGACGCGATTCATGCTCTAGGCTGGGAGCGCAAGCTTATTGCTTTTTCAAACACGGTCTACACCTCTCAGGTGCCGAGTTACAGGACGGTGAAAACAATGAGTTTGTGTTAGACGCGAATCGTGCTCTGATTCATGCTCTAGGCTGGGAGCGAAAGCTTACTGCTTTTTCAAACACGGTCTACACCTCTCAGGTGCCGAGTTACAGGACGGTGAAAACAGTGAGTTTGTGTTAGACGCGAATCGTGCTCTGATTCACGCTCTAGGCTGGGAGCTCAAGCTTATTGCTTTTTCAAACACGGTCTACACCTCTCAGGTGCCGAGTTACAGGACGGTGAAAACAGTGAGTTTGTGTTAGACGCGAATCGTGCTCTGATTCATGCTCTAGGCTGGGAGCGCAAGCGTAATGCTTTTTCAAACACGGTCTACACCTCTCAGGTGCCGAGTTACAGGACAGTGAAAACAATGAGTTTGTGTTAGACGCGAATCGTGCTCTGATTCATGCTCTAGGCTGGGAGCTCAAGCTTATTGCTTTTTCAAACACGGTCTACACCTCTCAGGTGCCGAGTTACAGGACGGTGCAAACAGTGAGTTTGTGTTAGACGCGAATCGTGCTCTGTTTCATGCTTTAGGCTGGGAGCTCAAGCTTATTGCTTTTTCAAATAAGGGAGATTTCCATCTCCCTTATTTGCATATTACCCAGAGGAGCGTGCGTGGCCATTTGAGTCTCCTCACTTATTTATAGTATATAGTTGCTCTCCCTAAGGAGAAAAGAGCGTTTCTGACCCCTGTCCCAGGCCTCTCACAAGCAAAAGCCAGACTCCTACTGTACACTGATGATGGGCAATAACCCGGAAACAGCTGTAAGTGCATGGAGTCTGGCTTTGCTTTTGAATACCAGTCATTATAAGAAGACTTGTATAAAAAGTCTCACTTTGACTCGAAGGAATGCTGCCTTTCAATACGTGGCACTGTGGAGGATTTATTCCATCTCCCTTATTTGCATATTACCCAGAGGAGCGTGCGTGGCCATTTGAGTCTCCTCACTTATTTATAGTATATAGTTGCTTTCCCTAAGGAGAAAAGAGCGTTTCTGACCCCTGTCCCAGGCCTCTCACTAGCAAAAGCCAGACTCCTACTGTACACTGATGATGGGCAATAACCCGGAAACAGCTGTATGTACATGGGGTCTGGCTTTGCTTTTGATTCCCAGTCATTGTAGCAAGACTTGTATAAAAAGTCCCACTTTGACTCGAAGGAATGCTGCCTTTCAGTAGGTGGCACTGTGGAGGATTTATTCCATCTCCCTTATTTGCATATTACCCAGGGGAGCGTGCGTGGCCATTTGAGTCTCCTCACTTATTTATAGTATATAGTTGCTCTCCCTAAGGAGAAAAGAGCGTTTCTGACCCCTATTGCTTTTTCAAACACGGTCTACACCTCTCAGGTGCCGAGTTACAGGACGGTGAAAACAGTGAGTTTGTGTTAGACGCGAATCGTGCTCTGATTCATGCTCTAGGCTGGGAGCTCAAGCTTATTGCTTTTTCAAACACGGTCTACACCTCTTAGGTGCCGAGTTACAGGACGGTGAAAACAGTGAGTTTGTGTTAGACGCGAATCGTGCTCTGATTCACGCTCTAGGCTGGGAGCGCAAGCGTAATGCTTTTTCAAACACGGTCTACACCTCTCAGGTGCCGAGTTACAGGACGGTGAAAACAATGAGTTTGTGTTAGACGCGAATCGTGCTCTGATTCACGCTCTAGGCTGGGAGCTCAAGCTTATTGCTTTTTCAAACACGGTCTACACCTCTCAGGTGCCGAGTTACAGGACGGTGAAAACAGTGAGTTTGTGTTAGACGTGAATCGTGCTCTGATTCATGCTTTAACCTTATTGCTTTTTCAAACACGGTCTACACCTCTCAGGTGCCGAGTTACAGGACGGTGAAAACAGTGAGTTTGTGTTAGACGTGAATCGTGCTCTGATTCATGCTCTAGGCTGGGAGCGCAAGCGTAATGCTTTTTCAAACACGGTCTACACCTCTCAGGTGCCGAGTTACAGAACGGTGAAAACAGTGAGTTTGTGTTAGACGCGAATCGTGCTGGGATTTATGCTCTAGGCTGGGAGCGCAAGCGTAATGCTTTTTCAAACACGGTCTACACCTCTCAGGTGCCGAGTTACAGGACGGTGAAAACAGTGAGTTTGTGTTAGACGCGAATCGTGCTCTGATTCATGCTCTAGGCGGGGAGCTCAAGCTTATTGCATTTTCAAACACGGTCTACACCTCTCAGGTGCCGAGTAACAGGACGGTGAAAACAGTGAGTTTGTGTTAGACGCGATTCATGCTCTAGGCTGGGAGCGCAAGCTTACTGCTTTTTCAAACACGGTCTACACCTCTCAGGTGCCGAGTTACAGGACGGTGAAAACAGTGAGTTTGTGTTAGACGCGAATCGTGCTCTGATTCATGCTCTAGGCTGGGAGCGAAAGCTTATTGCTTTTTCAAACACGGTCTACACCTCTCAGGTGCCGAGTTACAGGACGGTGAAAACAGTGAGTTTGTGTTAGACGCGAATCGTGCTCTGATTCACGCTCTAGGCTGGGAGCTCAAGCTTATTGCTTTTTCAAACACGGTCTACACCTCTCAGGTGCCGAGTTACAGGACGGTGAAAACAGTGAGTTTGTGTTAGACGCGAATCGTGCTCTGATTCATGCTCTAGGCTGGGAGCGCAAGCGTAATGCTTTTTCAAACACGGTCTACACCTCTCAGGTGCCGAGTTACAGGACAGTGAAAACAATGAGTTTGTGTTAGACGCGAATCGTGCTCTGATTCATGCTCTAGGCTGGGAGCGAAAGCTTATTGCTTTTTCAAACACGGTCTACACCTCTCAGGTGCCGAGTTACAGGACGGTGAAAACAGTGAGTTTGTGTTAGACGCGAATCGTGCTCTGTTTCATGCTTTAGGCTGGGAGCTCAAGCTTATTGCTTTTTCAAATAAGGGAGATTTCCATCTCCCTTATTTGCATATTACCCAGAGGAGCGTGCGTGGCCATTTGAGTCTCCTCACTTATTTATAGTATATAGTTGCTCTCCCTAAGGAGAAAAGAGCGTTTCTGACCCCTGTCCCAGGCCTCTCACTAGCAAAAGCCAGACTCCTACTGTACACTGATGATGGGCAATTACCCGGAAACAGCTGTAAGTGCATGGAGTCTGGCTTTGCTTTTGAATACCAGTCATTGTAAGAAGACTTGTATAAAAAGTCTCACTTTGACTCGAAGGAATGCTGCCTTTCAATAGGTGGCACTGTGGAGGATTTATTCCATCTCCCTTATTTGCATATTACCCAGAGGAGCGTGCGTGGCCATTTGAGTCTCCTCACTTATTTATAGTATATAGTTGCTCTCCCTAAGGAGAAAAGAGCGTTTCTGACCCCTGTCCCTGGCCTCTCACTAGCAAAAGCCAGACTCCTACTGTACACTGATGATGGGCAATAACCCGGAAACAGCTGTATGTACATGGGGTCTGGCTTTGCTTTTGATTCCCAGTCATTGTAGCAAGACTTGTATAAAAAGTCCCACTTTGACTCGAAGGAATGCTGCCTTTCAGTAGGTGGCACTGTGGAGGATTTATTCCATCTCCCTTATTTGCATATTACCCAGAGGAGCGTGCGTGGCCATTTGAGTCTCCTCACTTATTTATAGTATATAGTTGCTCTCCCTAAGGAGAAAAGAGCGTTTCTGACCCCTATTGCTTTTTCAAACACGGTCTACACCTCTCAGGTGCCGAGTTACAGGACGGTGAAAACAGTGAGTTTGTGTTAGACGTGAATCGTGCTCTGATTCATGCTCTAGGCTGGGAGCACAAGCGTAATGCTTTTTCAAACACGGTCTACACCTCTCAGGTGCCGAGTTACAGGACGGTGAAAACAGTGAGTTTGTGTTAGACGCGAATCGTGCTCTGATTCATGCTCTAGGCGGGGAGCTCAAGCTTATTGCATTTTCAAACACGGTCTACACCTCTCAGGTGCCGAGTAACAGGACGGTGAAAACAGTGAGTTTGTTTTAGACGCGATTCATGCTCTAGGCTGGGAGCGCAAGCTTATTGCTTTTTCAAACACGGTCTACACCTCTCAGGTGCCGAGTTACAGGACGGTGAAAACAATGAGTTTGTGTTAGACGCGAATCGTGCTCTGATTCATGCTCTAGGCTGGGAGCGAAAGCTTATTGCTTTTTCAAACACGGTCTACACCTCTCAGGTGCCGAGTTACAGGACGGTGAAAACAGTGAGTTTGTGTTAGACGCGAATCGTGTTCTGATTCACGCTCTAGGCTGGGAGCTCAAGCTTATTGCTTTTTCAAACACGGTCTACACCTCTCAGGTGCCGAGTTACAGGACGGTGAAAACAGTGAGTTTGTGTTAGACGCGAATCGTGCTCTGATTCATGCTCTAGGCTGGGAGCGCAAGCGTAATGCTTTTTCAAACACGGTCTACACCTCTCAGGTGCCGAGTTACAGGACAGTGAAAACAATGAGTTTGTGTTAGACGCGAATCGTGCTCTGATTCATGCTCTAGGCTGGGAGCTCAAGCTTATTGCTTTTTCAAACACGGTCTACACCTCTCAGGTGCCGAGTTACAGGACGGTGAAAACAGTGAGTTTGTGTTAGACGCGAATCGTGCTCTGTTTCATGCTTTAGGCTGGGAGCTCAAGCTTATTGCTTTTTCAAATAAGGGAGATTTCCATCTCCCTTATTTGCATATTACCCAGAGGAGCGTGCGTGGCCATTTGAGTCTCCTCACTTATTTATAGTATATAGTTGTTCTCCCTAAGGAGAAAAGAGCGTTTCTGACCCCTGTCCCAGGCCTCTCACTAGCAAAAGCCAGACTCCTACTGTACACTGATGATGGGCAATAACCCGGAAACAGCTGTAAGTGCATGGAGTCTGGCTTTGCTTTTGAATACCAGTCATTGTAAGAAGACTTGTATAAAAAGTCTCACTTTGACTCGAAGGAATGCTGCCTTTCAATACGTGGCACTGTGGAGGATTTATTCCATCTCCCTTATTTGCATATTACCCAGAGGAGCGTGCGTGGCCATTTGAGTCTCCTCACTTATTTATAGTATATAGTTGCTCTCCCTAAGGAGAAAAGAGCGTTTCTGACCCCTGTCCCTGGCCTCACACTAGCAAAAGCCAGACTCCTACTGTACACTGATGATGGGCAATAACCCGGAAACAGCTGTATGTACATGGGGTCTGGCTTTGCTTTTGATTCCCAGTCATTGTAGCAAGACTTGTATAAAAAGTCCCACTTTGACTCGAAGGAATGCTGCCTTTCAGTAGGTGGCACTGTGGAGGATTTATTCCATCTCCCTTATTTGCATATTACCCAGAGGAGCGTGCGTGGCCATTTGAGTCTCCTCACTTATTTATAGTATATAGTTGCTCTCCCTAAGGAGAAAAGAGCGTTTCTGACCCCTATTGCTTTTTCAAACACGGTCTACACCTCTCAGGTGCCGAGTTACAGGACGGTGAAAACAGTGAGTTTGTGTTAGACGTGAATCGTGCTCTGATTCATGCTCTAGGCTGGGAGCGCAAGCGTAATGCTTTTTCAAACACGGTCTACACCTCTCAGGTGCCGAGTTACAGGACGGTGAAAACAGTGAGTTTGTGTTAGACGCGAATCGTGCTCTGATTCACGCTCTAGGCTGGGAGCTCAAGCTTATTGCTTTTTCAAACACGGTCTACACCTCTCAGGTGCCGAGTTACAGGACGGTGAAAACAGTGAGTTTGTGTTAGACGCGAATCGTGCTCTGATTCATGCTCTAGGCTGGGAGCGCAAGCGTAATGCTTTTTCAAACACGGTCTACACCTCTCAGGTGCCGAGTTACAGGACAGTGAAAACAATGAGTTTGTGTTAGACGCGAATCGTGCTCTGATTCATGCTCTAGGCTGGGAGCGAAAGCTTATTGCTTTTTCAAACACGGTCTACACCTCTCAGGTGCCGAGTTACAGGACGGTGAAAACAGTGAGTTTGTGTTAGACGCGAATCGTGCTCTGTTTCATGCTTTAGGCTGGGAGCTCAAGCTTATTGCTTTTTCAAATAAGGGAGATTTCCATCTCCCTTATTTGCATATTACCCAGAGGAGCGTGCGTGGCCATTTGAGTCTCCTCACTTATTTATAGTATATAGTTGCTCTCCCTAAGGAGAAAAGAGCGTTTCTGACCCCTGTCCCAGGCCTCTCACTAGCAAAAGCCAGACTCCTACTGTACACTGATGATGGGCAATAACCCGGAAACAGCTGTAAGTGCATGGAGTCTGGCTTTGCTTTTGAATACCAGTCATTGTAAGAAGACTTGTATAAAAAGTCTCACTTTGACTCGAAGGAATGCTGCCTTTCAATAGGTGGCACTGTGGAGGATTTATTCCATCTCCCTTATTTGCATATTACCCAGAGGAGCGTGCGTGGCCATTTGAGTCTCCTCACTTATTTATAGTATATAGTTGCTCTCCCTAAGGAGAAAAGAGCGTTTCTGACCCCTATTGCTTTTTCAAACACGGTCTACACCTCTCAGGTGCCGAGTTACAGGACGGTGAAAACAGTGAGTTTGTGTTAGACGTGAATCGTGCTCTGATTCATGCTCTAGGCTGGGAGCGCAAGCGTAATGCTTTTTCAAACACGGTCTACACCTCTCAGGTGCCGAGTTACAGGACGGTGAAAACAGTGAGTTTGTGTTAGACGCGAATCGTGCTCTGATTCACGCTCTAGGCTGGGAGCTCAAGCTTATTGCTTTTTCAAACACGGTCTACACCTCTCAGGTGCCGAGTTACAGGACGGTGAAAACAGTGAGTTTGTGTTAGACGCGAATCGTGCTCTGATTCATGCTCTAGGCTGGGAGCGCAAGCGTAATGCTTTTTCAAACACGGTCTACACCTCTCAGGTGCCGAGTTACAGGACAGTGAAAACAATGAGTTTGTGTTAGACGCGAATCGTGCTCTGATTCATGCTCTAGGCTGGGAGCGAAAGCTTATTGCTTTTTCAAACACGGTCTACACCTCTCAGGTGCCGAGTTACAGGACGGTGAAAACAGTGAGTTTGTGTTAGACGCGAATCGTGCTCTGTTTCATGCTTTAGGCTGGGAGCTCAAGCTTATTGCTTTTTCAAATAAGGGAGATTTCCATCTCCCTTATTTGCATATTACCCAGAGGAGCGTGCGTGGCCATTTGAGTCTCCTCACTTATTTATAGTATATAGTTGCTCTCCCTAAGGAGAAAAGAGCGTTTCTGACCCCTGTCCCAGGCCTCTCACTAGCAAAAGCCAGACTCCTACTGTACACTGATGATGGGCAATAACCCGGAAACAGCTGTAAGTGCATGGAGTCTGGCTTTGCTTTTGAATACCAGTCATTGTAAGAAGACTTGTATAAAAAGTCTCACTTTGACTCGAAGGAATGCTGCCTTTCAATAGGTGGCACTGTGGAGGATTTATTCCATCTCCCTTATTTGCATATTACCCAGAGGAGCGTGCGTGGCCATTTGAGTCTCCTCACTTATTTATAGTATATAGTTGCTCTCCCTAAGGAGAAAAGAGCGTTTCTGACCCCTATTGCTTTTTCAAACACGGTCTACACCTCTCAGGTGCCGAGTTACAGGACGGTGAAAACAGTGAGTTTGTGTTAGACGTGAATCGTGCTCTGATTCATGCTCTAGGCTGGGAGCGCAAGCGTAATGCTTTTTCAAACACGGTCTACACCTCTCAGGTGCCGAGTTACAGGACGGTGAAAACAGTGAGTTTGTGTTAGACGCGAATCGTGCTCTGATTCACGCTCTAGGCTGGGAGCTCAAGCTTATTGCTTTTTCAAACACGGTCTACACCTCTCAGGTGCCGAGTTACAGGACGGTGAAAACAGTGAGTTTGTGTTAGACGCGAATCGTGCTCTGATTCATGCTCTAGGCTGGGAGCGCAAGCGTAATGCTTTTTCAAACACGGTCTACACCTCTCAGGTGCCGAGTTACAGGACAGTGAAAACAATGAGTTTGTGTTAGACGCGAATCGTGCTCTGATTCATGCTCTAGGCTGGGAGCGAAAGCTTATTGCTTTTTCAAACACGGTCTACACCTCTCAGGTGCCGAGTTACAGGACGGTGAAAACAGTGAGTTTGTGTTAGACGCGAATCGTGCTCTGTTTCATGCTTTAGGCTGGGAGCTCAAGCTTATTGCTTTTTCAAATAAGGGAGATTTCCATCTCCCTTATTTGCATATTACCCAGAGGAGCGTGCGTGGCCATTTGAGTCTCCTCACTTATTTATAGTATATAGTTGCTCTCCCTAAGGAGAAAAGAGCGTTTCTGACCCCTGTCCCAGGCCTCTCACTAGCAAAAGCCAGACTCCTACTGTACACTGATGATGGGCAATAACCCGGAAACAGCTGTAAGTGCATGGAGTCTGGCTTTGCTTTTGAATACCAGTCATTGTAAGAAGACTTGTATAAAAAGTCTCACTTTGACTCGAAGGAATGCTGCCTTTCAATAGGTGGCACTGTGGAGGATTTATTCCATCTCCCTTATTTGCATATTACCCAGAGGAGCGTGTGTGGCCATTTGAGTCTCCTCACTTATTTATAGTATATAGTTGCTCTCCCTAAGGAGAAAAGAGCGTTTCTGACCCCTGTCCCTGGCCTCTCACTAGCAAAAGCCAGACTCCTACTGTACACTGATGATGGGCAATAACCCGGAAACAGCTGTATGTACATGGGGTCTGGCTTTGCTTTTGATTCCCAGTCATTGTAGCAAGACTTGTATAAAAAGTCCCACTTTGACTCGAAGGAATGCTGCCTTTCAGTAGGTGGCACTGTGGAGGATTTATTCCATCTCCCTTATTTGCATATTACCCAGAGGAGCGTGCGTGGCCATTTGAGTCTCCTCACTTATTTATAGTATATAGTTGCTCTCCCTAAGGAGAAAAGAGCGTTTCTGACCCCTATTGCTTTTTCAAACATGGTCTACACCACTCAGGTGCCGAGTTACAGGACGGTGAAAACAGTGAGTTTGTGTTAGACGCGAATCGTGCTCTGATTCACGCTCTAGGCTGGGAGCGCAAGCTTATTGCTTTTTCAAACACGGTCTACACCTCTCAGGTGCCGAGTTACAGGACGGTGAAAACAGTGAGTTTGTGTTAGACGCGAATCGTGCTCTGATTCATGCTCTAGGCTGGGAGCGAAAGCTTACTGCTTTTTCAAACACGGTCTACACCTCTCAGGTGCCGAGTTACAGGACGGTGAAAACAGTGAGTTTGTGTTAGACGCGAATCGTGCTCTGATTCACGCTCTAGGCTTGGAGCGAAAGCTTATTGCTTTTTCAAACACGGTCTACACCTCTCAGGTGCCGAGTTACAGGACGGTGAAAACAGTGAGTTTGTGTTAGACGCGAATCGTGCTCTGATTCATGCTTTAGGCTGGGAGCGCAAGCTTATTGCTTTTTCAAACACGGTCTACACCTCTCAGGTGCCGAGGTACAGGACGGTGAAAACAGTGAGTTTGTGTTAGACGCGAATCGTGCTCTGATTCATGCTCTAGGCGGGGAGCTCAAGCTTATTGCTTTTTCAAACACGGTCTACACCTCTCAGGTGCCGAGTTACAGGACGGTGAAAACAGTGAGTTTGTGTTAGACGCGAATCGTGCTCTGATTCATGCTCTAGGCTGGGAGCTTAAGCTTATTGCTTTTTCAAACACGGTCTACACCTCTCAGGTGCTCTGATTCACGCTCTAGGCTGGGAGCTCAAGCTTATTGCTTTTTCAAACACGGTCTACACCTCTCAGGTGCCGAGTTACAGGACGGTGAAAACAGTGAGTTTGTGTTAGACGCGAATCGTGCTCTGATTCATGCTCTAGGCTGGGAGCGCAAGCGTAATGCTTTTTCAAACACGGTCTACACCTCTCAGGTGCCGAGTTACAGGACAGTGAAAACAATGAGTTTGTGTTAGACGCGAATCGTGCTCTGATTCATGCTCTAGGCTGGGAGCTCAAGCTTATTGCTTTTTCAAACACGGTCTACACCTCTCAGGTGCCGAGTTACAGGACGGTGAAAACAGTGAGTTTGTGTTAGACGCGAATCGTGCTCTGTTTCATGCTTTAGGCTGGGAGCTCAAGCTTATTGCTTTTTCAAATAAGGGAGATTTCCATCTCCCTTATTTGCATATTACCCAGAGGAGCGTGCGTGGCCATTTGAGTCTCCTCACTTATTTATAGTATATAGTTGCTCTCCCTAAGGAGAAAAGAGCGTTTCTGACCCCTGTCCCAGGCCTCTCACTAGCAAAAGCCAGACTCCTACTGTACACTGATGATGGGCAATAACCCGGAAACAGCTGTAAGTGCATGGAGTCTGGCTTTGCTTTTGAATACCAGTCATTGTAGGAAGACTTGTATAAAAAGTCTCACTTTGACTCGAAGGAATGCTGCCTTTCAATAGGTGGCACTGTGGAGGATTTATTCCATCTCCCTTATTTGCATATTACCCAGAGGTTCGTGCGTGGCCATTTGAGTCTCCTTACTTATTTATAGTATATAGTTGCTCTCCCTAAGGAGAAAAGAGCGTTTCTGACCCCTATTGCTTTTTCAAACACGGTCTACACCTCTCAGGTGCCGAGTTACAGGACGGTGAAAACAGTGAGTTTGTGTTAGACGCGAATCGTGCTCTGATTCATGCTCTAGGCGGGGAGCTCAAGCTTATTGCATTTTCAAACACGGTCTACACCTCTCAGGTGCCGAGTAACAGGACGGTGAAAACAGTGAGTTTGTTTTAGACGCGATTCATGCTCTAGGCTGGGAGCGCAAGCTTATTGCTTTTTCAAACACGGTCTACACCTCTCAGGTGCCGAGTTACAGGACGGTGAAAACAATGAGTTTGTGTTAGACGTGAATCGTGCTCTGATTCATGCTCTAGGCTGGGAGCGCAAGCGTAATGCTTTTTCAAACACGGTCTACACCTCTCAGGTGCCGAGTTACAGGACGGTGAAAACAGTGAGTTTGTGTTAGACGCGAATCGTGCTCTGATTCACGCTCTAGGCTGGGAGCTCAAGCTTATTGCTTTTTCAAACACGGTCTACACCTCTCAGGTGCCGAGTTACAGGACGGTGAAAACAGTGAGTTTGTGTTAGACGCGAATCGTGCTCTGATTCATGCTCTAGGCTGGGAGCGCAAGCGTAATGCTTTTTCAAACACGGTCTACACCTCTCAGGTGCCGAGTTACAGGACAGTGAAAACAATGAGTTTGTGTTAGACGCGAATCGTGCTCTGATTCATGCTCTAGGCTGGGAGCGAAAGCTTATTGCTTTTTCAAACACGGTCTACACCTCTCAGGTGCCGAGTTACAGGACGGTGAAAACAGTGAGTTTGTGTTAGACGCGAATCGTGCTCTGTTTCATGCTTTAGGCTGGGAGCTCAAGCTTATTGCTTTTTCAAATAAGGGAGATTTCCATCTCCCTTATTTGCATATTACCCAGAGGAGCGTGCGTGGCCATTTGAGTCTCCTCACTTATTTATAGTATATAGTTGCTCTCCCTAAGGAGAAAAGAGCGTTTCTGACCCCTGTCCCAGGCCTCTCACTAGCAAAAGCCAGACTCCTACTGTACACTGATGATGGGCAATAACCCGGAAACAGCTGTAAGTGCATGGAGTCTGGCTTTGCTTTTGAATACCAGTCATTGTAAGAAGACTTGTATAAAAAGTCTCACTTTGACTCGAAGGAATGCTGCCTTTCAATAGGTGGCACTGTGGAGGATTTATTCCATCTCCCTTATTTGCATATTACCCAGAGGAGCGTGCGTGGCCATTTGAGTCTCCTCACTTATTTATAGTATATAGTTGCTCTCCCTAAGGAGAAAAGAGCGTTTCTGACCCCTGTCCCTGGCCTCTCACTAGCAAAAGCCAGACTCCTACTGTACACTGATGATGGGCAATAACCCGGAAACAGCTGTATGTACATGGGGTCTGGCTTTGCTTTTGATTCCCAGTCATTGTAGCAAGACTTGTATAAAAAGTCCCACTTTGACTCGAAGGAATGCTGCCTTTCAGTAGGTGGCACTGTGGAGGATTTATTCCATCTCCCTTATTTGCATATTACCCAGAGGAGCGTGCGTGGCCATTTGAGTCTCCTCACTTATTTATAGTATATAGTTGCTCTCCCTAAGGAGAAAAGAGCGTTTCTGACCCCTATTGCTTTTTCAAACATGGTCTACACCACTCAGGTGCCGAGTTACAGGACGGTGAAAACAGTGAGTTTGTGTTAGACGCGAATCGTGCTCTGATTCACGCTCTAGGCTGGGAGCGCAAGCTTATTGCTTTTTCAAACACGGTCTACACCTCTCAGGTGCCGAGTTACAGGACGGTGAAAACAGTGAGTTTGTGTTAGACGCGAATCGTGCTCTGATTCATGCTCTAGGCTGGGAGCGAAAGCTTACTGCTTTTTCAAACACGGTCTACACCTCTCAGGTGCCGAGTTACAGGACGGTGAAAACAGTGAGTTTGTGTTAGACGCGAATCGTGCTCTGATTCACGCTCTAGGCTTGGAGCGAAAGCTTATTGCTTTTTCAAACACGGTCTACACCTCTCAGGTGCCGAGTTACAGGACGGTGAAAACAGTGAGTTTGTGTTAGACGCGAATCGTGCTCTGATTCATGCTTTAGGCTGGGAGCGCAAGCTTATTGCTTTTTCAAACACGGTCTACACCTCTCAGGTGCCGAGGTACAGGACGGTGAAAACAGTGAGTTTGTGTTAGACGCGAATCGTGCTCTGATTCATGCTCTAGGCGGGGAGCTCAAGCTTATTGCTTTTTCAAACACGGTCTACACCTCTCAGGTGCCGAGTTACAGGACGGTGAAAACAGTGAGTTTGTGTTAGACGCGAATCGTGCTCTGATTCATGCTCTAGGCTGGGAGCTTAAGCTTATTGCTTTTTCAAACACGGTCTACACCTCTCAGGTGCTCTGATTCACGCTCTAGGCTGGGAGCTCAAGCTTATTGCTTTTTCAAACACGGTCTACACCTCTCAGGTGCCGAGTTACAGGACGGTGAAAACAGTGAGTTTGTGTTAGACGCGAATCGTGCTCTGATTCATGCTCTAGGCTGGGAGCGCAAGCGTAATGCTTTTTCAAACACGGTCTACACCTCTCAGGTGCCGAGTTACAGGACAGTGAAAACAATGAGTTTGTGTTAGACGCGAATCGTGCTCTGATTCATGCTCTAGGCTGGGAGCTCAAGCTTATTGCTTTTTCAAACACGGTCTACACCTCTCAGGTGCCGAGTTACAGGACGGTGAAAACAGTGAGTTTGTGTTAGACGCGAATCGTGCTCTGTTTCATGCTTTAGGCTGGGAGCTCAAGCTTATTGCTTTTTCAAATAAGGGAGATTTCCATCTCCCTTATTTGCATATTACCCAGAGGAGCGTGCGTGGCCATTTGAGTCTCCTCACTTATTTATAGTATATAGTTGCTCTCCCTAAGGAGAAAAGAGCGTTTCTGACCCCTGTCCCAGGCCTCTCACTAGCAAAAGCCAGACTCCTACTGTACACTGATGATGGGCAATAACCCGGAAACAGCTGTAAGTGCATGGAGTCTGGCTTTGCTTTTGAATACCAGTCATTGTAGGAAGACTTGTATAAAAAGTCTCACTTTGACTCGAAGGAATGCTGCCTTTCAATAGGTGGCACTGTGGAGGATTTATTCCATCTCCCTTATTTGCATATTACCCAGAGGTTCGTGCGTGGCCATTTGAGTCTCCTTACTTATTTATAGTATATAGTTGCTCTCCCTAAGGAGAAAAGAGCGTTTCTGACCCCTATTGCTTTTTCAAACACGGTCTACACCTCTCAGGTGCCGAGTTACAGGACGGTGAAAACAGTGAGTTTGTGTTAGACGCGAATCGTGCTCTGATTCATGCTCTAGGCGGGGAGCTCAAGCTTATTGCATTTTCAAACACGGTCTACACCTCTCAGGTGCCGAGTAACAGGACGGTGAAAACAGTGAGTTTGTTTTAGACGCGATTCATGCTCTAGGCTGGGAGCGCAAGCTTATTGCTTTTTCAAACACGGTCTACACCTCTCAGGTGCCGAGTTACAGGACGGTGAAAACAATGAGTTTGTGTTAGACGCGAATCGTGCTCTGATTCATGCTCTAGGCTGGGAGCGAAAGCTTATTGCTTTTTCAAACACGGTCTACACCTCTCAGGTGCCGAGTTACAGGACGGTGAAAACAGTGAGTTTGTGTTAGACGCGAATCGTGCTCTGATTCATGCTCTAGGCTGGGAGCGCAAGCGTAATGCTTTTTCAAACACGGTCTACACCTCTCAGGTGCCGAGTTACAGGACAGTGAAAACAATGAGTTTGTGTTAGACGCGAATCGTGCTCTGATTCATGCTCTAGGCTGGGAGCTCAAGCTTATTGCTTTTTCAAACACGGTCTACACCTCTCAGGTGCCGAGTTACAGGACGGTGAAAACAGTGAGTTTGTGTTAGACGCGAATCGTGCTCTGTTTCATGCTTTAGGCTGGGAGCTCAAGCTTATTGCTTTTTCAAATAAGGGAGATTTCCATCTCCCTTATTTGCATATTACCCAGAGGAGCGTGCGTGGCCATTTGAGTCTCCTCACTTATTTATAGTATATAGTTGTTCTCCCTAAGGAGAAAAGAGCGTTTCTGACCCCTGTCCCTGGCCTCACACTAGCAAAAGCCAGACTCCTACTGTACACTGATGATGGGCAATAACCCGGAAACAGCTGTATGTACATGGGGTCTGGCTTTGCTTTTGATTCCCAGTCATTGTAGCAAGACTTGTATAAAAAGTCCCACTTTGACTCGAAGGAATGCTGCCTTTCAGTAGGTGGCACTGTGGAGGATTTATTCCATCTCCCTTATTTGCATATTACCCAGAGGAGCGTGCGTGGCCATTTGAGTCTCCTCACTTATTTATAGTATATAGTTGCTCTCCCTAAGGAGAAAAGAGCGTTTCTGACCCCTATTGCTTTTTCAAACACGGTCTACACCTCTCAGGTGCCGAGTTACAGGACGGTGAAAACAGTGAGTTTGTGTTAGACGTGAATCGTGCTCTGATTCATGCTCAAGCTTATTGCTTTTTCAAATAAGGGAGATTTCCATCTCCCTTAGGCTGGGAGCGCAAGCGTAATGCTTTTTCAAACACGGTCTACACCTCTCAGGTGCCGAGTTACAGGACGGTGAAAACAGTGAGTTTGTGTTAGACGTGAATCGTGCTCTGATTCATGCTTTAACCTTATTGCTTTTTCAAACACGGTCTACACCTCTCAGGTGCCGAGTTACAGGACGGTGAAAACAGTGAGTTTGTGTTAGACGCGAATCGTGCTCTGATTCACGCTCTAGGCTGGGAGCGCAAGCTTATTGCTTTTTCAAACACGGTCTACACCTCTCAGGTGCCGAGTTACACGACGGTGAAAACAGTGAGTTTGTGTTAGACGCGAATCGTGCTCTGATTCATGCTCTAGGCTGGGAGCGAAAGCTTACTGCTTTTTCAAACACGGTCTACACCTCTCAGGTGCCGAGTTACAGGACGGTGAAAACAGTGAGTTTGTGTTAGACGCGAATCGTGCTCTGATTCACGCTCTAGGCTTGGAGCGAAAGCTTATTGCTTTTTCAAACACGGTCTACACCTCTCAGGTGCCGAGTTACAGGACGGTGAAAACAGTGAGTTTGTGTTAGACGCGAATCGTGCTCTGATTCATGCTTTAGGCTGGGAGCGCAAGCTTATTGCTTTTTCAAACACGGTCTACACCTCTCAGGTGCCGAGGTACAGGACGGTGAAAACAATGAGTTTGTGTTAGACGCGAATCGTGCTCTGATTCATGCTCTAGGCTGGGAGCTCAAGCTTATTGCTTTTTCAAACACGGTCTACACCTCTCAGGTGCTCTGATTCACGCTCTAGGCTGGGAGCTCAAGCTTATTGCTTTTTCAAACACGGTCTACACCTCTCAGGTGCCGAGTTACAGGACAGTGAAAACAATGAGTTTGTGTTAGACGCGAATCGTGCTCTGATTCATGCTCTAGGCGGGGAGCTCAAGCTTATTGCTTTTTCAAACACGGTCTACACCTCTCAGGTGCCGAGTTACAGGACGGTGAAAACAGTGAGTTTGTGTTAGACGCGAATCGTGCTCTGTTTCATGCTTTAGGCTGGGAGCTCAAGCTTATTGCTTTTTCAAATAAGGGAGATTTCCATCTCCCTTATTTGCATATTACCCAGAGGAGCGTGCGTGGCCATTTGAGTCTCCTCACTTATTTATAGTATATAGTTGTTCTCCCTAAGGAGAAAAGAGCGTTTCTGACCCCTGTCCCAGGCCTCTCACTAGCAAAAGCCAGACTCCTACTGTACACTGATGATGGGCAATAACCCGGAAACAGCTGTAAGTGCATGGAGTCTGGCTTTGCTTTTGAATACCAGTCATTGTAAGAAGACTTGTATAAAAAGTCTCACTTTGACTCGAAGGAATGCTGCCTTTCAATACGTGGCACTGTGGAGGATTTATTCCATCTCCCTTATTTGCATATTACCCAGAGGAGCGTGCGTGGCCATTTGAGTCTCCTCACCTATTTATAGTATATAGTTGCTCTCCCTAAGGAGAAAAGAGCGTTTCTGACCCCTGTCCCTGGCCTCACACTAGCAAAAGCCAGACTCCTACTGTACACTGATGATGGGCAATAACCCGGAAACAGCTGTATGTACATGGGGTCTGGCTTTGCTTTTGATTCCCAGTCATTGTAGCAAGACTTGTATAAAAAGTCCCACTTTGACTCGAAGGAATGCTGCCTTTCAGTAGGTGGCACTGTGGAGGATTTATTCCATCTCCCTTATTTGCATATTACCCAGAGGAGCGTGCGTGGCCATTTGAGTCTCCTCACTTATTTATAGTATATAGTTGCTCTCCCTAAGGAGAAAAGAGCGTTTCTGACCCCTATTGCTTTTTCAAACACGGTCTACACCTCTCAGGTGCCGAGTTACAGGACGGTGAAAACAGTGAGTTTGTGTTAGACGTGAATCGTGCTCTGATTCATGCTCTAGGCTGGGAGCGCAAGCGTAATGCTTTTTCAAACACGGTCTACACCTCTCAGGTGCCGAGTTACAGGACGGTGAAAACAGTGAGTTTGTGTTAGACGCGAATCGTGCTCTGATTCACGCTCTAGGCTGGGAGCTCAAGCTTATTGCTTTTTCAAACACGGTCTACACCTCTCAGGTGCCGAGTTACAGGACGGTGAAAACAGTGAGTTTGTGTTAGACGCGAATCGTGCTCTGATTCATGCTCTAGGCTGGGAGCGCAAGCGTAATGCTTTTTCAAACACGGTCTACACCTCTCAGGTGCCGAGTTACAGGACAGTGAAAACAATGAGTTTGTGTTAGACGCGAATCGTGCTCTGATTCATGCTCTAGGCTGGGAGCGAAAGCTTATTGCTTTTTCAAACACGGTCTACACCTCTCAGGTGCCGAGTTACAGGACGGTGAAAACAGTGAGTTTGTGTTAGACGCGAATCGTGCTCTGTTTCATGCTTTAGGCTGGGAGCTCAAGCTTATTGCTTTTTCAAATAAGGGAGATTTCCATCTCCCTTATTTGCATATTACCCAGAGGAGCGTGCGTGGCCATTTGAGTCTCCTCACTTATTTATAGTATATAGTTGCTCTCCCTAAGGAGAAAAGAGCGTTTCTGACCCCTGTCCCAGGCCTCTCACTAGCAAAAGCCAGACTCCTACTGTACACTGATGATGGGCAATAACCCGGAAACAGCTGTAAGTGCATGGAGTCTGGCTTTGCTTTTGAATACCAGTCATTGTAAGAAGACTTGTATAAAAAGTCTCACTTTGACTCGAAGGAATGCTGCCTTTCAATAGGTGGCACTGTGGAGGATTTATTCCATCTCCCTTATTTGCATATTACCCAGAGGAGCGTGCGTGGCCATTTGAGTCTCCTCACTTATTTATAGTATATAGTTGCTCTCCCTAAGGAGAAAAGAGCGTTTCTGACCCCTGTCCCTGGCCTCTCACTAGCAAAAGCCAGACTCCTACTGTACACTGATGATGGGCAATAACCCGGAAACAGCTGTATGTACATGGGGTCTGGCTTTGCTTTTGATTCCCAGTCATTGTAGCAAGACTTGTATAAAAAGTCCCACTTTGACTCGAAGGAATGCTGCCTTTCAGTAGGTGGCACTGTGGAGGATTTATTCCATCTCCCTTATTTGCATATTACCCAGAGGAGCGTGCGTGGCCATTTGAGTCTCCTCACTTATTTATAGTATATAGTTGCTCTCCCTAAGGAGAAAAGAGCGTTTCTGACCCCTATTGCTTTTTCAAACATGGTCTACACCACTCAGGTGCCGAGTTACAGGACGGTGAAAACAGTGAGTTTGTGTTAGACGCGAATCGTGCTCTGATTCACGCTCTAGGCTGGGAGCGCAAGCTTATTGCTTTTTCAAACACGGTCTACACCTCTCAGGTGCCGAGTTACAGGACGGTGAAAACAGTGAGTTTGTGTTAGACGCGAATCGTGCTCTGATTCATGCTCTAGGCTGGGAGCGAAAGCTTACTGCTTTTTCAAACACGGTCTACACCTCTCAGGTGCCGAGTTACAGGACGGTGAAAACAGTGAGTTTGTGTTAGACGCGAATCGTGCTCTGATTCACGCTCTAGGCTTGGAGCGAAAGCTTATTGCTTTTTCAAACACGGTCTACACCTCTCAGGTGCCGAGTTACAGGACGGTGAAAACAGTGAGTTTGTGTTAGACGCGAATCGTGCTCTGATTCATGCTTTAGGCTGGGAGCGCAAGCTTATTGCTTTTTCAAACACGGTCTACACCTCTCAGGTGCCGAGGTACAGGACGGTGAAAACAGTGAGTTTGTGTTAGACGCGAATCGTGCTCTGATTCATGCTCTAGGCGGGGAGCTCAAGCTTATTGCTTTTTCAAACACGGTCTACACCTCTCAGGTGCCGAGTTACAGGACGGTGAAAACAGTGAGTTTGTGTTAGACGCGAATCGTGCTCTGATTCATGCTCTAGGCTGGGAGCTTAAGCTTATTGCTTTTTCAAACACGGTCTACACCTCTCAGGTGCTCTGATTCACGCTCTAGGCTGGGAGCTCAAGCTTATTGCTTTTTCAAACACGGTCTACACCTCTCAGGTGCCGAGTTACAGGACGGTGAAAACAGTGAGTTTGTGTTAGACGCGAATCGTGCTCTGATTCATGCTCTAGGCTGGGAGCGCAAGCGTAATGCTTTTTCAAACACGGTCTACACCTCTCAGGTGCCGAGTTACAGGACAGTGAAAACAATGAGTTTGTGTTAGACGCGAATCGTGCTCTGATTCATGCTCTAGGCTGGGAGCTCAAGCTTATTGCTTTTTCAAACACGGTCTACACCTCTCAGGTGCCGAGTTACAGGACGGTGAAAACAGTGAGTTTGTGTTAGACGCGAATCGTGCTCTGTTTCATGCTTTAGGCTGGGAGCTCAAGCTTATTGCTTTTTCAAATAAGGGAGATTTCCATCTCCCTTATTTGCATATTACCCAGAGGAGCGTGCGTGGCCATTTGAGTCTCCTCACTTATTTATAGTATATAGTTGCTCTCCCTAAGGAGAAAAGAGCGTTTCTGACCCCTGTCCCAGGCCTCTCACTAGCAAAAGCCAGACTCCTACTGTACACTGATGATGGGCAATAACCCGGAAACAGCTGTAAGTGCATGGAGTCTGGCTTTGCTTTTGAATACCAGTCATTGTAGGAAGACTTGTATAAAAAGTCTCACTTTGACTCGAAGGAATGCTGCCTTTCAATAGGTGGCACTGTGGAGGATTTATTCCATCTCCCTTATTTGCATATTACCCAGAGGTTCGTGCGTGGCCATTTGAGTCTCCTTACTTATTTATAGTATATAGTTGCTCTCCCTAAGGAGAAAAGAGCGTTTCTGACCCCTATTGCTTTTTCAAACACGGTCTACACCTCTCAGGTGCCGAGTTACAGGACGGTGAAAACAGTGAGTTTGTGTTAGACGCGAATCGTGCTCTGATTCATGCTCTAGGCGGGGAGCTCAAGCTTATTGCATTTTCAAACACGGTCTACACCTCTCAGGTGCCGAGTAACAGGACGGTGAAAACAGTGAGTTTGTTTTAGACGCGATTCATGCTCTAGGCTGGGAGCGCAAGCTTATTGCTTTTTCAAACACGGTCTACACCTCTCAGGTGCCGAGTTACAGGACGGTGAAAACAATGAGTTTGTGTTAGACGCGAATCGTGCTCTGATTCATGCTCTAGGCTGGGAGCGAAAGCTTATTGCTTTTTCAAACACGGTCTACACCTCTCAGGTGCCGAGTTACAGGACGGTGAAAACAGTGAGTTTGTGTTAGACGCGAATCGTGCTCTGATTCATGCTCTAGGCTGGGAGCGCAAGCGTAATGCTTTTTCAAACACGGTCTACACCTCTCAGGTGCCGAGTTACAGGACAGTGAAAACAATGAGTTTGTGTTAGACGCGAATCGTGCTCTGATTCATGCTCTAGGCTGGGAGCTCAAGCTTATTGCTTTTTCAAACACGGTCTACACCTCTCAGGTGCCGAGTTACAGGACGGTGAAAACAGTGAGTTTGTGTTAGACGCGAATCGTGCTCTGTTTCATGCTTTAGGCTGGGAGCTCAAGCTTATTGCTTTTTCAAATAAGGGAGATTTCCATCTCCCTTATTTGCATATTACCCAGAGGAGCGTGCGTGGCCATTTGAGTCTCCTCACTTATTTATAGTATATAGTTGTTCTCCCTAAGGAGAAAAGAGCGTTTCTGACCCCTGTCCCTGGCCTCACACTAGCAAAAGCCAGACTCCTACTGTACACTGATGATGGGCAATAACCCGGAAACAGCTGTATGTACATGGGGTCTGGCTTTGCTTTTGATTCCCAGTCATTGTAGCAAGACTTGTATAAAAAGTCCCACTTTGACTCGAAGGAATGCTGCCTTTCAGTAGGTGGCACTGTGGAGGATTTATTCCATCTCCCTTATTTGCATATTACCCAGAGGAGCGTGCGTGGCCATTTGAGTCTCCTCACTTATTTATAGTATATAGTTGCTCTCCCTAAGGAGAAAAGAGCGTTTCTGACCCCTATTGCTTTTTCAAACACGGTCTACACCTCTCAGGTGCCGAGTTACAGGACGGTGAAAACAGTGAGTTTGTGTTAGACGTGAATCGTGCTCTGATTCATGCTCAAGCTTATTGCTTTTTCAAATAAGGGAGATTTCCATCTCCCTTAGGCTGGGAGCGCAAGCGTAATGCTTTTTCAAACACGGTCTACACCTCTCAGGTGCCGAGTTACAGGACGGTGAAAACAGTGAGTTTGTGTTAGACGTGAATCGTGCTCTGATTCATGCTTTAACCTTATTGCTTTTTCAAACACGGTCTACACCTCTCAGGTGCCGAGTTACAGGACGGTGAAAACAGTGAGTTTGTGTTAGACGCGAATCGTGCTCTGATTCACGCTCTAGGCTGGGAGCGCAAGCTTATTGCTTTTTCAAACACGGTCTACACCTCTCAGGTGCCGAGTTACACGACGGTGAAAACAGTGAGTTTGTGTTAGACGCGAATCGTGCTCTGATTCATGCTCTAGGCTGGGAGCGAAAGCTTACTGCTTTTTCAAACACGGTCTACACCTCTCAGGTGCCGAGTTACAGGACGGTGAAAACAGTGAGTTTGTGTTAGACGCGAATCGTGCTCTGATTCACGCTCTAGGCTTGGAGCGAAAGCTTATTGCTTTTTCAAACACGGTCTACACCTCTCAGGTGCCGAGTTACAGGACGGTGAAAACAGTGAGTTTGTGTTAGACGCGAATCGTGCTCTGATTCATGCTTTAGGCTGGGAGCGCAAGCTTATTGCTTTTTCAAACACGGTCTACACCTCTCAGGTGCCGAGGTACAGGACGGTGAAAACAATGAGTTTGTGTTAGACGCGAATCGTGCTCTGATTCATGCTCTAGGCTGGGAGCTCAAGCTTATTGCTTTTTCAAACACGGTCTACACCTCTCAGGTGCTCTGATTCACGCTCTAGGCTGGGAGCTCAAGCTTATTGCTTTTTCAAACACGGTCTACACCTCTCAGGTGCCGAGTTACAGGACAGTGAAAACAATGAGTTTGTGTTAGACGCGAATCGTGCTCTGATTCATGCTCTAGGCGGGGAGCTCAAGCTTATTGCTTTTTCAAACACGGTCTACACCTCTCAGGTGCCGAGTTACAGGACGGTGAAAACAGTGAGTTTGTGTTAGACGCGAATCGTGCTCTGTTTCATGCTTTAGGCTGGGAGCTCAAGCTTATTGCTTTTTCAAATAAGGGAGATTTCCATCTCCCTTATTTGCATATTACCCAGAGGAGCGTGCGTGGCCATTTGAGTCTCCTCACTTATTTATAGTATATAGTTGTTCTCCCTAAGGAGAAAAGAGCGTTTCTGACCCCTGTCCCAGGCCTCTCACTAGCAAAAGCCAGACTCCTACTGTACACTGATGATGGGCAATAACCCGGAAACAGCTGTAAGTGCATGGAGTCTGGCTTTGCTTTTGAATACCAGTCATTGTAAGAAGACTTGTATAAAAAGTCTCACTTTGACTCGAAGGAATGCTGCCTTTCAATACGTGGCACTGTGGAGGATTTATTCCATCTCCCTTATTTGCATATTACCCAGAGGAGCGTGCGTGGCCATTTGAGTCTCCTCACCTATTTATAGTATATAGTTGCTCTCCCTAAGGAGAAAAGAGCGTTTCTGACCCCTGTCCCTGGCCTCACACTAGCAAAAGCCAGACTCCTACTGTACACTGATGATGGGCAATAACCCGGAAACAGCTGTATGTACATGGGGTCTGGCTTTGCTTTTGATTCCCAGTCATTGTAGCAAGACTTGTATAAAAAGTCCCACTTTGACTCGAAGGAATGCTGCCTTTCAGTAGGTGGCACTGTGGAGGATTTATTCCATCTCCCTTATTTGCATATTACCCAGAGGAGCGTGCGTGGCCATTTGAGTCTCCTCACTTATTTATAGTATATAGTTGCTCTCCCTAAGGAGAAAAGAGCGTTTCTGACCCCTATTGCTTTTTCAAACACGGTCTACACCTCTCAGGTGCCGAGTTACAGGACGGTGAAAACAGTGAGTTTGTGTTAGACGTGAATCGTGCTCTGATTCATGCTCTAGGCTGGGAGCGCAAGCGTAATGCTTTTTCAAACACGGTCTACACCTCTCAGGTGCCGAGTTACAGGACGGTGAAAACAGTGAGTTTGTGTTAGACGCGAATCGTGCTCTGATTCACGCTCTAGGCTGGGAGCTCAAGCTTATTGCTTTTTCAAACACGGTCTACACCTCTCAGGTGCCGAGTTACAGGACGGTGAAAACAGTGAGTTTGTGTTAGACGCGAATCGTGCTCTGATTCATGCTCTAGGCTGGGAGCGCAAGCGTAATGCTTTTTCAAACACGGTCTACACCTCTCAGGTGCCGAGTTACAGGACAGTGAAAACAATGAGTTTGTGTTAGACGCGAATCGTGCTCTGATTCATGCTCTAGGCTGGGAGCGAAAGCTTATTGCTTTTTCAAACACGGTCTACACCTCTCAGGTGCCGAGTTACAGGACGGTGAAAACCGTGAGTTTGTGTTAGACGCGAATCGTGCTCTGTTTCATGCTTTAGGCTGGGAGCTCAAGCTTATTGCTTTTTCAAATAAGGGAGATTTCCATCTCCCTTATTTGCATATTACCCAGAGGAGCGTGCGTGGCCATTTGAGTCTCCTCACTTATTTATAGTATATAGTTGCTCTCCCTAAGGAGAAAAGAGCGTTTCTGACCCCTGTCCCAGGCCTCTCACTAGCAAAAGCCAGACTCCTACTGTACACTGATGATGGGCAATAACCCGGAAACAGCTGTAAGTGCATGGAGTCTGGCTTTGCTTTTGAATACCAGTCATTGTAAGAAGACTTGTATAAAAAGTCTCACTTTGACTCGAAGGAATGCTGCCTTTCAATAGGTGGCACTGTGGAGGATTTATTCCATCTCCCTTATTTGCATATTACCCAGAGGAGCGTGCGTGGCCATTTGAGTCTCCTCACTTATTTATAGTATATAGTTGCTCTCCCTAAGGAGAAAAGAGCGTTTCTGACCCCTGTCCCAGGCCTCTCACTAGCAAAAGCCAGACTCCTACTGTACACTGATGATGGGCAATAACCCGGAAACAGCTGTAAGTGCATGGAGTCTGGCTTTGCTTTTGAATACCAGTCATTGTAAGAAGACTTGTATAAAAAGTCTCACTTTGACTCGAAGGAATGCTGCCTTTCAATAGGTGGCACTGTGGAGGATTTATTCCATCTCCCTTATTTGCATATTACCCAGAGGAGCGTGTGTGGCCATTTGAGTCTCCTCACTTATTTATAGTATATAGTTGCTCTCCCTAAGGAGAAAAGAGCGTTTCTGACCCCTGTCCCTGGCCTCTCACTAGCAAAAGCCAGACTCCTACTGTACACTGATGATGGGCAATAACCCGGAAACAGCTGTATGTACATGGGGTCTGGCTTTGCTTTTGATTCCCAGTCATTGTAGCAAGACTTGTATAAAAAGTCCCACTTTGACTCGAAGGAATGCTGCCTTTCAGTAGGTGGCACTGTGGAGGATTTATTCCATCTCCCTTATTTGCATATTACCCAGAGGAGCGTGCGTGGCCATTTGAGTCTCCTCACTTATTTATAGTATATAGTTGCTCTCCCTAAGGAGAAAAGAGCGTTTCTGACCCCTATTGCTTTTTCAAACATGGTCTACACCACTCAGGTGCCGAGTTACAGGACGGTGAAAACAGTGAGTTTGTGTTAGACGCGAATCGTGCTCTGATTCACGCTCTAGGCTGGGAGCGCAAGCTTATTGCTTTTTCAAACACGGTCTACACCTCTCAGGTGCCGAGTTACAGGACGGTGAAAACAGTGAGTTTGTGTTAGACGCGAATCGTGCTCTGATTCATGCTCTAGGCTGGGAGCGAAAGCTTACTGCTTTTTCAAACACGGTCTACACCTCTCAGGTGCCGAGTTACAGGACGGTGAAAACAGTGAGTTTGTGTTAGACGCGAATCGTGCTCTGATTCACGCTCTAGGCTTGGAGCGAAAGCTTATTGCTTTTTCAAACACGGTCTACACCTCTCAGGTGCCGAGTTACAGGACGGTGAAAACAGTGAGTTTGTGTTAGACGCGAATCGTGCTCTGATTCATGCTTTAGGCTGGGAGCGCAAGCTTATTGCTTTTTCAAACACGGTCTACACCTCTCAGGTGCCGAGGTACAGGACGGTGAAAACAGTGAGTTTGTGTTAGACGCGAATCGTGCTCTGATTCATGCTCTAGGCGGGGAGCTCAAGCTTATTGCTTTTTCAAACACGGTCTACACCTCTCAGGTGCCGAGTTACAGGACGGTGAAAACAGTGAGTTTGTGTTAGACGCGAATCGTGCTCTGATTCATGCTCTAGGCTGGGAGCTTAAGCTTATTGCTTTTTCAAACACGGTCTACACCTCTCAGGTGCTCTGATTCACGCTCTAGGCTGGGAGCTCAAGCTTATTGCTTTTTCAAACACGGTCTACACCTCTCAGGTGCCGAGTTACAGGACGGTGAAAACAGTGAGTTTGTGTTAGACGCGAATCGTGCTCTGATTCATGCTCTAGGCTGGGAGCGCAAGCGTAATGCTTTTTCAAACACGGTCTACACCTCTCAGGTGCCGAGTTACAGGACAGTGAAAACAATGAGTTTGTGTTAGACGCGAATCGTGCTCTGATTCATGCTCTAGGCTGGGAGCTCAAGCTTATTGCTTTTTCAAACACGGTCTACACCTCTCAGGTGCCGAGTTACAGGACGGTGAAAACAGTGAGTTTGTGTTAGACGCGAATCGTGCTCTGTTTCATGCTTTAGGCTGGGAGCTCAAGCTTATTGCTTTTTCAAATAAGGGAGATTTCCATCTCCCTTATTTGCATATTACCCAGAGGAGCGTGCGTGGCCATTTGAGTCTCCTCACTTATTTATAGTATATAGTTGCTCTCCCTAAGGAGAAAAGAGCGTTTCTGACCCCTGTCCCAGGCCTCTCACTAGCAAAAGCCAGACTCCTACTGTACACTGATGATGGGCAATAACCCGGAAACAGCTGTAAGTGCATGGAGTCTGGCTTTGCTTTTGAATACCAGTCATTGTAGGAAGACTTGTATAAAAAGTCTCACTTTGACTCGAAGGAATGCTGCCTTTCAATAGGTGGCACTGTGGAGGATTTATTCCATCTCCCTTATTTGCATATTACCCAGAGGTTCGTGCGTGGCCATTTGAGTCTCCTTACTTATTTATAGTATATAGTTGCTCTCCCTAAGGAGAAAAGAGCGTTTCTGACCCCTATTGCTTTTTCAAACACGGTCTACACCTCTCAGGTGCCGAGTTACAGGACGGTGAAAACAGTGAGTTTGTGTTAGACGCGAATCGTGCTCTGATTCATGCTCTAGGCGGGGAGCTCAAGCTTATTGCATTTTCAAACACGGTCTACACCTCTCAGGTGCCGAGTAACAGGACGGTGAAAACAGTGAGTTTGTTTTAGACGCGATTCATGCTCTAGGCTGGGAGCGCAAGCTTATTGCTTTTTCAAACACGGTCTACACCTCTCAGGTGCCGAGTTACAGGACGGTGAAAACAATGAGTTTGTGTTAGACGTGAATCGTGCTCTGATTCATGCTCTAGGCTGGGAGCGCAAGCGTAATGCTTTTTCAAACACGGTCTACACCTCTCAGGTGCCGAGTTACAGGACGGTGAAAACAGTGAGTTTGTGTTAGACGCGAATCGTGCTCTGATTCACGCTCTAGGCTGGGAGCTCAAGCTTATTGCTTTTTCAAACACGGTCTACACCTCTCAGGTGCCGAGTTACAGGACGGTGAAAACAGTGAGTTTGTGTTAGACGCGAATCGTGCTCTGATTCATGCTCTAGGCTGGGAGCGCAAGCGTAATGCTTTTTCAAACACGGTCTACACCTCTCAGGTGCCGAGTTACAGGACAGTGAAAACAATGAGTTTGTGTTAGACGCGAATCGTGCTCTGATTCATGCTCTAGGCTGGGAGCGAAAGCTTATTGCTTTTTCAAACACGGTCTACACCTCTCAGGTGCCGAGTTACAGGACGGTGAAAACAGTGAGTTTGTGTTAGACGCGAATCGTGCTCTGTTTCATGCTTTAGGCTGGGAGCTCAAGCTTATTGCTTTTTCAAATAAGGGAGATTTCCATCTCCCTTATTTGCATATTACCCAGAGGAGCGTGCGTGGCCATTTGAGTCTCCTCACTTATTTATAGTATATAGTTGCTCTCCCTAAGGAGAAAAGAGCGTTTCTGACCCCTGTCCCAGGCCTCTCACTAGCAAAAGCCAGACTCCTACTGTACACTGATGATGGGCAATAACCCGGAAACAGCTGTAAGTGCATGGAGTCTGGCTTTGCTTTTGAATACCAGTCATTGTAAGAAGACTTGTATAAAAAGTCTCACTTTGACTCGAAGGAATGCTGCCTTTCAATAGGTGGCACTGTGGAGGATTTATTCCATCTCCCTTATTTGCATATTACCCAGAGGAGCGTGCGTGGCCATTTGAGTCTCCTCACTTATTTATAGTATATAGTTGCTCTCCCTAAGGAGAAAAGAGCGTTTCTGACCCCTGTCCCTGGCCTCTCACTAGCAAAAGCCAGACTCCTACTGTACACTGATGATGGGCAATAACCCGGAAACAGCTGTATGTACATGGGGTCTGGCTTTGCTTTTGATTCCCAGTCATTGTAGCAAGACTTGTATAAAAAGTCCCACTTTGACTCGAAGGAATGCTGCCTTTCAGTAGGTGGCACTGTGGAGGATTTATTCCATCTCCCTTATTTGCATATTACCCAGAGGAGCGTGCGTGGCCATTTGAGTCTCCTCACTTATTTATAGTATATAGTTGCTCTCCCTAAGGAGAAAAGAGCGTTTCTGACCCCTATTGCTTTTTCAAACATGGTCTACACCACTCAGGTGCCGAGTTACAGGACGGTGAAAACAGTGAGTTTGTGTTAGACGCGAATCGTGCTCTGATTCACGCTCTAGGCTGGGAGCGCAAGCTTATTGCTTTTTCAAACACGGTCTACACCTCTCAGGTGCCGAGTTACAGGACGGTGAAAACAGTGAGTTTGTGTTAGACGCGAATCGTGCTCTGATTCATGCTCTAGGCTGGGAGCGAAAGCTTACTGCTTTTTCAAACACGGTCTACACCTCTCAGGTGCCGAGTTACAGGACGGTGAAAACAGTGAGTTTGTGTTAGACGCGAATCGTGCTCTGATTCACGCTCTAGGCTTGGAGCGAAAGCTTATTGCTTTTTCAAACACGGTCTACACCTCTCAGGTGCCGAGTTACAGGACGGTGAAAACAGTGAGTTTGTGTTAGACGCGAATCGTGCTCTGATTCATGCTTTAGGCTGGGAGCGCAAGCTTATTGCTTTTTCAAACACGGTCTACACCTCTCAGGTGCCGAGGTACAGGACGGTGAAAACAGTGAGTTTGTGTTAGACGCGAATCGTGCTCTGATTCATGCTCTAGGCGGGGAGCTCAAGCTTATTGCTTTTTCAAACACGGTCTACACCTCTCAGGTGCCGAGTTACAGGACGGTGAAAACAGTGAGTTTGTGTTAGACGCGAATCGTGCTCTGATTCATGCTCTAGGCTGGGAGCTTAAGCTTATTGCTTTTTCAAACACGGTCTACACCTCTCAGGTGCTCTGATTCACGCTCTAGGCTGGGAGCTCAAGCTTATTGCTTTTTCAAACACGGTCTACACCTCTCAGGTGCCGAGTTACAGGACGGTGAAAACAGTGAGTTTGTGTTAGACGCGAATCGTGCTCTGATTCATGCTCTAGGCTGGGAGCGCAAGCGTAATGCTTTTTCAAACACGGTCTACACCTCTCAGGTGCCGAGTTACAGGACAGTGAAAACAATGAGTTTGTGTTAGACGCGAATCGTGCTCTGATTCATGCTCTAGGCTGGGAGCTCAAGCTTATTGCTTTTTCAAACACGGTCTACACCTCTCAGGTGCCGAGTTACAGGACGGTGAAAACAGTGAGTTTGTGTTAGACGCGAATCGTGCTCTGTTTCATGCTTTAGGCTGGGAGCTCAAGCTTATTGCTTTTTCAAATAAGGGAGATTTCCATCTCCCTTATTTGCATATTACCCAGAGGAGCGTGCGTGGCCATTTGAGTCTCCTCACTTATTTATAGTATATAGTTGCTCTCCCTAAGGAGAAAAGAGCGTTTCTGACCCCTGTCCCAGGCCTCTCACTAGCAAAAGCCAGACTCCTACTGTACACTGATGATGGGCAATAACCCGGAAACAGCTGTAAGTGCATGGAGTCTGGCTTTGCTTTTGAATACCAGTCATTGTAGGAAGACTTGTATAAAAAGTCTCACTTTGACTCGAAGGAATGCTGCCTTTCAATAGGTGGCACTGTGGAGGATTTATTCCATCTCCCTTATTTGCATATTACCCAGAGGTTCGTGCGTGGCCATTTGAGTCTCCTTACTTATTTATAGTATATAGTTGCTCTCCCTAAGGAGAAAAGAGCGTTTCTGACCCCTATTGCTTTTTCAAACACGGTCTACACCTCTCAGGTGCCGAGTTACAGGACGGTGAAAACAGTGAGTTTGTGTTAGACGCGAATCGTGCTCTGATTCATGCTCTAGGCGGGGAGCTCAAGCTTATTGCATTTTCAAACACGGTCTACACCTCTCAGGTGCCGAGTAACAGGACGGTGAAAACAGTGAGTTTGTTTTAGACGCGATTCATGCTCTAGGCTGGGAGCGCAAGCTTATTGCTTTTTCAAACACGGTCTACACCTCTCAGGTGCCGAGTTACAGGACGGTGAAAACAATGAGTTTGTGTTAGACGCGAATCGTGCTCTGATTCATGCTCTAGGCTGGGAGCGAAAGCTTATTGCTTTTTCAAACACGGTCTACACCTCTCAGGTGCCGAGTTACAGGACGGTGAAAACAGTGAGTTTGTGTTAGACGCGAATCGTGCTCTGATTCATGCTCTAGGCTGGGAGCGCAAGCGTAATGCTTTTTCAAACACGGTCTACACCTCTCAGGTGCCGAGTTACAGGACAGTGAAAACAATGAGTTTGTGTTAGACGCGAATCGTGCTCTGATTCATGCTCTAGGCTGGGAGCTCAAGCTTATTGCTTTTTCAAACACGGTCTACACCTCTCAGGTGCCGAGTTACAGGACGGTGAAAACAGTGAGTTTGTGTTAGACGCGAATCGTGCTCTGTTTCATGCTTTAGGCTGGGAGCTCAAGCTTATTGCTTTTTCAAATAAGGGAGATTTCCATCTCCCTTATTTGCATATTACCCAGAGGAGCGTGCGTGGCCATTTGAGTCTCCTCACTTATTTATAGTATATAGTTGTTCTCCCTAAGGAGAAAAGAGCGTTTCTGACCCCTGTCCCTGGCCTCACACTAGCAAAAGCCAGACTCCTACTGTACACTGATGATGGGCAATAACCCGGAAACAGCTGTATGTACATGGGGTCTGGCTTTGCTTTTGATTCCCAGTCATTGTAGCAAGACTTGTATAAAAAGTCCCACTTTGACTCGAAGGAATGCTGCCTTTCAGTAGGTGGCACTGTGGAGGATTTATTCCATCTCCCTTATTTGCATATTACCCAGAGGAGCGTGCGTGGCCATTTGAGTCTCCTCACTTATTTATAGTATATAGTTGCTCTCCCTAAGGAGAAAAGAGCGTTTCTGACCCCTATTGCTTTTTCAAACACGGTCTACACCTCTCAGGTGCCGAGTTACAGGACGGTGAAAACAGTGAGTTTGTGTTAGACGTGAATCGTGCTCTGATTCATGCTCAAGCTTATTGCTTTTTCAAATAAGGGAGATTTCCATCTCCCTTAGGCTGGGAGCGCAAGCGTAATGCTTTTTCAAACACGGTCTACACCTCTCAGGTGCCGAGTTACAGGACGGTGAAAACAGTGAGTTTGTGTTAGACGTGAATCGTGCTCTGATTCATGCTTTAACCTTATTGCTTTTTCAAACACGGTCTACACCTCTCAGGTGCCGAGTTACAGGACGGTGAAAACAGTGAGTTTGTGTTAGACGCGAATCGTGCTCTGATTCACGCTCTAGGCTGGGAGCGCAAGCTTATTGCTTTTTCAAACACGGTCTACACCTCTCAGGTGCCGAGTTACACGACGGTGAAAACAGTGAGTTTGTGTTAGACGCGAATCGTGCTCTGATTCATGCTCTAGGCTGGGAGCGAAAGCTTACTGCTTTTTCAAACACGGTCTACACCTCTCAGGTGCCGAGTTACAGGACGGTGAAAACAGTGAGTTTGTGTTAGACGCGAATCGTGCTCTGATTCACGCTCTAGGCTTGGAGCGAAAGCTTATTGCTTTTTCAAACACGGTCTACACCTCTCAGGTGCCGAGTTACAGGACGGTGAAAACAGTGAGTTTGTGTTAGACGCGAATCGTGCTCTGATTCATGCTTTAGGCTGGGAGCGCAAGCTTATTGCTTTTTCAAACACGGTCTACACCTCTCAGGTGCCGAGGTACAGGACGGTGAAAACAATGAGTTTGTGTTAGACGCGAATCGTGCTCTGATTCATGCTCTAGGCTGGGAGCTCAAGCTTATTGCTTTTTCAAACACGGTCTACACCTCTCAGGTGCTCTGATTCACGCTCTAGGCTGGGAGCTCAAGCTTATTGCTTTTTCAAACACGGTCTACACCTCTCAGGTGCCGAGTTACAGGACAGTGAAAACAATGAGTTTGTGTTAGACGCGAATCGTGCTCTGATTCATGCTCTAGGCGGGGAGCTCAAGCTTATTGCTTTTTCAAACACGGTCTACACCTCTCAGGTGCCGAGTTACAGGACGGTGAAAACAGTGAGTTTGTGTTAGACGCGAATCGTGCTCTGTTTCATGCTTTAGGCTGGGAGCTCAAGCTTATTGCTTTTTCAAATAAGGGAGATTTCCATCTCCCTTATTTGCATATTACCCAGAGGAGCGTGCGTGGCCATTTGAGTCTCCTCACTTATTTATAGTATATAGTTGTTCTCCCTAAGGAGAAAAGAGCGTTTCTGACCCCTGTCCCAGGCCTCTCACTAGCAAAAGCCAGACTCCTACTGTACACTGATGATGGGCAATAACCCGGAAACAGCTGTAAGTGCATGGAGTCTGGCTTTGCTTTTGAATACCAGTCATTGTAAGAAGACTTGTATAAAAAGTCTCACTTTGACTCGAAGGAATGCTGCCTTTCAATACGTGGCACTGTGGAGGATTTATTCCATCTCCCTTATTTGCATATTACCCAGAGGAGCGTGCGTGGCCATTTGAGTCTCCTCACCTATTTATAGTATATAGTTGCTCTCCCTAAGGAGAAAAGAGCGTTTCTGACCCCTGTCCCTGGCCTCACACTAGCAAAAGCCAGACTCCTACTGTACACTGATGATGGGCAATAACCCGGAAACAGCTGTATGTACATGGGGTCTGGCTTTGCTTTTGATTCCCAGTCATTGTAGCAAGACTTGTATAAAAAGTCCCACTTTGACTCGAAGGAATGCTGCCTTTCAGTAGGTGGCACTGTGGAGGATTTATTCCATCTCCCTTATTTGCATATTACCCAGAGGAGCGTGCGTGGCCATTTGAGTCTCCTCACTTATTTATAGTATATAGTTGCTCTCCCTAAGGAGAAAAGAGCGTTTCTGACCCCTATTGCTTTTTCAAACACGGTCTACACCTCTCAGGTGCCGAGTTACAGGACGGTGAAAACAGTGAGTTTGTGTTAGACGTGAATCGTGCTCTGATTCATGCTCTAGGCTGGGAGCGCAAGCGTAATGCTTTTTCAAACACGGTCTACACCTCTCAGGTGCCGAGTTACAGGACGGTGAAAACAGTGAGTTTGTGTTAGACGCGAATCGTGCTCTGATTCACGCTCTAGGCTGGGAGCTCAAGCTTATTGCTTTTTCAAACACGGTCTACACCTCTCAGGTGCCGAGTTACAGGACGGTGAAAACAGTGAGTTTGTGTTAGACGCGAATCGTGCTCTGATTCATGCTCTAGGCTGGGAGCGCAAGCGTAATGCTTTTTCAAACACGGTCTACACCTCTCAGGTGCCGAGTTACAGGACAGTGAAAACAATGAGTTTGTGTTAGACGCGAATCGTGCTCTGATTCATGCTCTAGGCTGGGAGCGAAAGCTTATTGCTTTTTCAAACACGGTCTACACCTCTCAGGTGCCGAGTTACAGGACGGTGAAAACAGTGAGTTTGTGTTAGACGCGAATCGTGCTCTGTTTCATGCTTTAGGCTGGGAGCTCAAGCTTATTGCTTTTTCAAATAAGGGAGATTTCCATCTCCCTTATTTGCATATTACCCAGAGGAGCGTGCGTGGCCATTTGAGTCTCCTCACTTATTTATAGTATATAGTTGCTCTCCCTAAGGAGAAAAGAGCGTTTCTGACCCCAGTCCCAGGCCTCTCACTAGCAAAAGCCAGACTCCTACTGTACACTGATGATGGGCAATAACCCGGAAACAGCTGTAAGTGCATGGAGTCTGGCTTTGCTTTTGAATACCAGTCATTGTAAGAAGACTTGTATAAAAAGTCTCACTTTGACTCGAAGGAATGCTGCCTTTCAATAGGTGGCACTGTGGAGGATTTATTCCATCTCCCTTATTTGCATATTACCCAGAGGAGCGTGCGTGGCCATTTGAGTCTCCTCACTTATTTATAGTATATAGTTGCTCTCCCTAAGGAGAAAAGAGCGTTTCTGACCCCTGTCCCTGGCCTCTCGCTAGCAAAAGCCAGACTCCTACTGTACACTGATGATGGGCAATAACCCGGAAACAGCTGTATGTACATGGGGTCTGGCTTTGCTTTTGATTCCCAGTCATTGTAGCAAGACTTGTATAAAAAGTCCCACTTTGACTCGAAGGAATGCTGCCTTTCAGTAGGTGGCACTGTGGAGGATTTATTCCATCTCCCTTATTTGCATATTACCCAGAGGAGCGTGCGTGGCCATTTGAGTCTCCTCACTTATTTATAGTATATAGTTGCTCTCCCTAAGGAGAAAAGAGCGTTTCTGACCCCTATTGCTTTTTCAAACATGGTCTACACCTCTCAGGTGCCGAGTTACAGGACGGTGAAAACAGTGAGTTTGTGTTAGACGCGAATCGTGCTCTGATTCACGCTCTAGGCTGGGAGCGCAAGCTTATTGCTTTTTCAAACACGGTCTACACCTCTCAGGTGCCGAGTTACAGGACGGTGAAAACAGTGAGTTTGTGTTAGACGCGAATCGTGCTCTGATTCATGCTCTAGGCTGGGAGCGAAAGCTTACTGCTTTTTCAAACACGGTCTACACCTCTCAGGTGCCGAGTTACAGGACGGTGAAAACAGTGAGTTTGTGTTAGACGCGAATCGTGCTCTGATTCACGCTCTAGGCTTGGAGCGAAAGCTTATTGCTTTTTCAAACACGGTCTACACCTCTCAGGTGCCGAGTTACAGGACGGTGAAAACAGTGAGTTTGTGTTAGACGCGAATCGTGCTCTGATTCATGCTTTAGGCTGGGAGCGCAAGCTTATTGCTTTTTCAAACACGGTCTACACCTCTCAGGTGCCGAGGTACAGGACGGTGAAAACAGTGAGTTTGTGTTAGACGCGAATCGTGCTCTGATTCATGCTCTAGGCGGGGAGCTCAAGCTTATTGCTTTTTCAAACACGGTCTACACCTCTCAGGTGCCGAGTTACAGGACGGTGAAAACAGTGAGTTTGTGTTAGACGCGAATCGTGCTCTGATTCATGCTCTAGGCTGGGAGCTTAAGCTTATTGCTTTTTCAAACACGGTCTACACCTCTCAGGTGCTCTGATTCACGCTCTAGGCTGGGAGCTCAAGCTTATTGCTTTTTCAAACACGGTCTACACCTCTCAGGTGCCGAGTTACAGGACGGTGAAAACAGTGAGTTTGTGTTAGACGCGAATCGTGCTCTGATTCATGCTCTAGGCTGGGAGCGCAAGCGTAATGCTTTTTCAAACACGGTCTACACCTCTCAGGTGCCGAGTTACAGGACAGTGAAAACAATGAGTTTGTGTTAGACGCGAATCGTGCTCTGATTCATGCTCTAGGCTGGGAGCTCAAGCTTATTGCTTTTTCAAACACGGTCTACACCTCTCAGGTGCCGAGTTACAGGACGGTGAAAACAGTGAGTTTGTGTTAGACGCGAATCGTGCTCTGTTTCATGCTTTAGGCTGGGAGCTCAAGCTTATTGCTTTTTCAAATAAGGGAGATTTCCATCTCCCTTATTTGCATATTACCCAGAGGAGCGTGCGTGGCCATTTGAGTCTCCTCACTTATTTATAGTATATAGTTGCTCTCCCTAAGGAGAAAAGAGCGTTTCTGACCCCTGTCCCAGGCCTCTCACTAGCAAAAGCCAGACTCCTACTGTACACTGATGATGGGCAATAACCCGGAAACAGCTGTAAGTGCATGGAGTCTGGCTTTGCTTTTGAATACCAGTCATTGTAGGAAGACTTGTATAAAAAGTCTCACTTTGACTCGAAGGAATGCTGCCTTTCAATAGGTGGCACTGTGGAGGATTTATTCCATCTCCCTTATTTGCATATTACCCAGAGGTTCGTGCGTGGCCATTTGAGTCTCCTTACTTATTTATAGTATATAGTTGCTCTCCCTAAGGAGAAAAGAGCGTTTCTGACCCCTATTGCTTTTTCAAACACGGTCTACACCTCTCAGGTGCCGAGTTACAGGACGGTGAAAACAGTGAGTTTGTGTTAGACGCGAATCGTGCTCTGATTCATGCTCTAGGCGGGGAGCTCAAGCTTATTGCATTTTCAAACACGGTCTACACCTCTCAGGTGACGAGTAACAGGACGGTGAAAACAGTGAGTTTGTTTTAGACGCGATTCATGCTCTAGGCTGGGAGCGCAAGCTTATTGCTTTTTCAAACACGGTCTACACCTCTCAGGTGCCGAGTTACAGGACGGTGAAAACAATGAGTTTGTGTTAGACGCGAATCGTGCTCTGATTCATGCTCTAGGCTGGGAGCGAAAGCTTATTGCTTTTTCAAACACGGTCTACACCTCTCAGGTGCCGAGTTACAGGACGGTGAAAACAGTGAGTTTGTGTTAGACGCGAATCGTGCTCTGATTCATGCTCTAGGCTGGGAGCGCAAGCGTAATGCTTTTTCAAACACGGTCTACACCTCTCAGGTGCCGAGTTACAGGACAGTGAAAACAATGAGTTTGTGTTAGACGCGAATCGTGCTCTGATTCATGCTCTAGGCTGGGAGCTCAAGCTTATTGCTTTTTCAAACACGGTCTACACCTCTCAGGTGCCGAGTTACAGGACGGTGAAAACAGTGAGTTTGTGTTAGACGCGAATCGTGCTCTGTTTCATGCTTTAGGCTGGGAGCTCAAGCTTATTGCTTTTTCAAATAAGGGAGATTTCCATCTCCCTTATTTGCATATTACCCAGAGGAGCGTGCGTGGCCATTTGAGTCTCCTCACTTATTTATAGTATATAGTTGTTCTCCCTAAGGAGAAAAGAGCGTTTCTGACCCCTGTCCCTGGCCTCACACTAGCAAAAGCCAGACTCCTACTGTACACTGATGATGGGCAATAACCCGGAAACAGCTGTATGTACATGGGGTCTGGCTTTGCTTTTGATTCCCAGTCATTGTAGCAAGACTTGTATAAAAAGTCCCACTTTGACTCGAAGGAATGCTGCCTTTCAGTAGGTGGCACTGTGGAGGATTTATTCCATCTCCCTTATTTGCATATTACCCAGAGGAGCGTGCGTGGCCATTTGAGTCTCCTCACTTATTTATAGTATATAGTTGCTCTCCCTAAGGAGAAAAGAGCGTTTCTGACCCCTATTGCTTTTTCAAACACGGTCTACACCTCTCAGGTGCCGAGTTACAGGACGGTGAAAACAGTGAGTTTGTGTTAGACGTGAATCGTGCTCTGATTCATGCTCTAGGCTGGGAGCGCAAGCGTAATGCTTTTTCAAACACGGTCTACACCTCTCAGGTGCCGAGTTACAGGACGGTGAAAACAGTGAGTTTGTGTTAGACGTGAATCGTGCTCTGATTCATGCTTTAACCTTATTGCTTTTTCAAACACGGTCTACACCTCTCAGGTGCCGAGTTACAGGACGGTGAAAACAGTGAGTTTGTGTTAGACGCGAATCGTGCTCTGATTCACGCTCTAGGCTGGGAGCGCAAGCTTATTGCTTTTTCAAACACGGTCTACACCTCTCAGGTGCCGAGTTACACGACGGTGAAAACAGTGAGTTTGTGTTAGACGCGAATCGTGCTCTGATTCATGCTCTAGGCTGGGAGCGAAAGCTTACTGCTTTTTCAAACACGGTCTACACCTCTCAGGTGCCGAGTTACAGGACGGTGAAAACAGTGAGTTTGTGTTAGACGCGAATCGTGCTCTGATTCACGCTCTAGGCTTGGAGCGAAAGCTTATTGCTTTTTCAAACACGGTCTACACCTCTCAGGTGCCGAGTTACAGGACGGTGAAAACAGTGAGTTTGTGTTAGACGCGAATCGTGCTCTGATTCATGCTTTAGGCTGGGAGCGCAAGCTTATTGCTTTTTCAAACACGGTCTACACCTCTCAGGTGCCGAGGTACAGGACGGTGAAAACAATGAGTTTGTGTTAGACGCGAATCGTGCTCTGATTCATGCTCTAGGCTGGGAGCTCAAGCTTATTGCTTTTTCAAACACGGTCTACACCTCTCAGGTGCTCTGATTCACGCTCTAGGCTGGGAGCTCAAGCTTATTGCTTTTTCAAACACGGTCTACACCTCTCAGGTGCCGAGTTACAGGACAGTGAAAACAATGAGTTTGTGTTAGACGCGAATCGTGCTCTGATTCATGCTCTAGGCGGGGAGCTCAAGCTTATTGCTTTTTCAAACACGGTCTACACCTCTCAGGTGCCGAGTTACAGGACGGTGAAAACAGTGAGTTTGTGTTAGACGCGAATCGTGCTCTGTTTCATGCTTTAGGCTGGGAGCTCAAGCTTATTGCTTTTTCAAATAAGGGAGATTTCCATCTCCCTTATTTGCATATTACCCAGAGGAGCGTGCGTGGCCATTTGAGTCTCCTCACTTATTTATAGTATATAGTTGTTCTCCCTAAGGAGAAAAGAGCGTTTCTGACCCCTGTCCCAGGCCTCTCACTAGCAAAAGCCAGACTCCTACTGTACACTGATGATGGGCAATAACCCGGAAACAGCTGTAAGTGCATGGAGTCTGGCTTTGCTTTTGAATACCAGTCATTGTAGGAAGACTTGTATAAAAAGTCTCACTTTGACTCGAAGGAATGCTGCCTTTCAATAGGTGGCACTGTGGAGGATTTATTCCATCTCCCTTATTTGCATATTACCCAGAGGTTCGTGCGTGGCCATTTGAGTCTCCTTACTTATTTATAGTATATAGTTGCTCTCCCTAAGGAGAAAAGAGCGTTTCTGACCCCTATTGCTTTTTCAAACACGGTCTACACCTCTCAGGTGCCGAGTTACAGGACGGTGAAAACAGTGAGTTTGTGTTAGACGCGAATCGTGCTCTGATTCATGCTCTAGGCGGGGAGCTCAAGCTTATTGCATTTTCAAACACGGTCTACACCTCTCAGGTGACGAGTAACAGGACGGTGAAAACAGTGAGTTTGTTTTAGACGCGATTCATGCTCTAGGCTGGGAGCGCAAGCTTATTGCTTTTTCAAACACGGTCTACACCTCTCAGGTGCCGAGTTACAGGACGGTGAAAACAATGAGTTTGTGTTAGACGCGAATCGTGCTCTGATTCATGCTCTAGGCTGGGAGCGAAAGCTTATTGCTTTTTCAAACACGGTCTACACCTCTCAGGTGCCGAGTTACAGGACGGTGAAAACAGTGAGTTTGTGTTAGACGCGAATCGTGCTCTGATTCATGCTCTAGGCTGGGAGCGCAAGCGTAATGCTTTTTCAAACACGGTCTACACCTCTCAGGTGCCGAGTTACAGGACAGTGAAAACAATGAGTTTGTGTTAGACGCGAATCGTGCTCTGATTCATGCTCTAGGCTGGGAGCTCAAGCTTATTGCTTTTTCAAACACGGTCTACACCTCTCAGGTGCCGAGTTACAGGACGGTGAAAACAGTGAGTTTGTGTTAGACGCGAATCGTGCTCTGTTTCATGCTTTAGGCTGGGAGCTCAAGCTTATTGCTTTTTCAAATAAGGGAGATTTCCATCTCCCTTATTTGCATATTACCCAGAGGAGCGTGCGTGGCCATTTGAGTCTCCTCACTTATTTATAGTATATAGTTGTTCTCCCTAAGGAGAAAAGAGCGTTTCTGACCCCTGTCCCTGGCCTCACACTAGCAAAAGCCAGACTCCTACTGTACACTGATGATGGGCAATAACCCGGAAACAGCTGTATGTACATGGGGTCTGGCTTTGCTTTTGATTCCCAGTCATTGTAGCAAGACTTGTATAAAAAGTCCCACTTTGACTCGAAGGAATGCTGCCTTTCAGTAGGTGGCACTGTGGAGGATTTATTCCATCTCCCTTATTTGCATATTACCCAGAGGAGCGTGCGTGGCCATTTGAGTCTCCTCACTTATTTATAGTATATAGTTGCTCTCCCTAAGGAGAAAAGAGCGTTTCTGACCCCTATTGCTTTTTCAAACACGGTCTACACCTCTCAGGTGCCGAGTTACAGGACGGTGAAAACAGTGAGTTTGTGTTAGACGTGAATCGTGCTCTGATTCATGCTCTAGGCTGGGAGCGCAAGCGTAATGCTTTTTCAAACACGGTCTACACCTCTCAGGTGCCGAGTTACAGGACGGTGAAAACAGTGAGTTTGTGTTAGACGCGAATCGTGCTCTGATTCACGCTCTAGGCTGGGAGCGCAAGCTTATTGCTTTTTCAAACACGGTCTACACCTCTCAGGTGCCGAGTTACACGACGGTGAAAACAGTGAGTTTGTGTTAGACGCGAATCGTGCTCTGATTCATGCTCTAGGCTGGGAGCGAAAGCTTACTGCTTTTTCAAACACGGTCTACACCTCTCAGGTGCCGAGTTACAGGACGGTGAAAACAGTGAGTTTGTGTTAGACGCGAATCGTGCTCTGATTCACGCTCTAGGCTTGGAGCGAAAGCTTATTGCTTTTTCAAACACGGTCTACACCTCTCAGGTGCCGAGTTACAGGACGGTGAAAACAGTGAGTTTGTGTTAGACGCGAATCGTGCTCTGATTCATGCTTTAGGCTGGGAGCGCAAGCTTATTGCTTTTTCAAACACGGTCTACACCTCTCAGGTGCCGAGGTACAGGACGGTGAAAACAATGAGTTTGTGTTAGACGCGAATCGTGCTCTGATTCATGCTCTAGGCTGGGAGCTCAAGCTTATTGCTTTTTCAAACACGGTCTACACCTCTCAGGTGCTCTGATTCACGCTCTAGGCTGGGAGCTCAAGCTTATTGCTTTTTCAAACACGGTCTACACCTCTCAGGTGCCGAGTTACAGGACAGTGAAAACAATGAGTTTGTGTTAGACGCGAATCGTGCTCTGATTCATGCTCTAGGCGGGGAGCTCAAGCTTATTGCTTTTTCAAACACGGTCTACACCTCTCAGGTGCCGAGTTACAGGACGGTGAAAACAGTGAGTTTGTGTTAGACGCGAATCGTGCTCTGTTTCATGCTTTAGGCTGGGAGCTCAAGCTTATTGCTTTTTCAAATAAGGGAGATTTCCATCTCCCTTATTTGCATATTACCCAGAGGAGCGTGCGTGGCCATTTGAGTCTCCTCACTTATTTATAGTATATAGTTGTTCTCCCTAAGGAGAAAAGAGCGTTTCTGACCCCTGTCCCAGGCCTCTCACTAGCAAAAGCCAGACTCCTACTGTACACTGATGATGGGCAATAACCCGGAAACAGCTGTAAGTGCATGGAGTCTGGCTTTGCTTTTGAATACCAGTCATTGTAAGAAGACTTGTATAAAAAGTCTCACTTTGACTCGAAGGAATGCTGCCTTTCAATACGTGGCACTGTGGAGGATTTATTCCATCTCCCTTATTTGCATATTACCCAGAGGAGCGTGCGTGGCCATTTGAGTCTCCTCACCTATTTATAGTATATAGTTGCTCTCCCTAAGGAGAAAAGAGCGTTTCTGACCCCTGTCCCTGGCCTCACACTAGCAAAAGCCAGACTCCTACTGTACACTGATGATGGGCAATAACCCGGAAACAGCTGTATGTACATGGGGTCTGGCTTTGCTTTTGATTCCCAGTCATTGTAGCAAGACTTGTATAAAAAGTCCCACTTTGACTCGAAGGAATGCTGCCTTTCAGTAGGTGGCACTGTGGAGGATTTATTCCATCTCCCTTATTTGCATATTACCCAGAGGAGCGTGCGTGGCCATTTGAGTCTCCTCACTTATTTATAGTATATAGTTGCTCTCCCTAAGGAGAAAAGAGCGTTTCTGACCCCTATTGCTTTTTCAAACACGGTCTACACCTCTCAGGTGCCGAGTTACAGGACGGTGAAAACAGTGAGTTTGTGTTAGACGTGAATCGTGCTCTGATTCATGCTCTAGGCTGGGAGCGCAAGCGTAATGCTTTTTCAAACACGGTCTACACCTCTCAGGTGCCGAGTTACAGGACGGTGAAAACAGTGAGTTTGTGTTAGACGCGAATCGTGCTCTGATTCACGCTCTAGGCTGGGAGCTCAAGCTTATTGCTTTTTCAAACACGGTCTACACCTCTCAGGTGCCGAGTTACAGGACGGTGAAAACAGTGAGTTTGTGTTAGACGCGAATCGTGCTCTGATTCATGCTCTAGGCTGGGAGCGCAAGCGTAATGCTTTTTCAAACACGGTCTACACCTCTCAGGTGCCGAGTTACAGGACAGTGAAAACAATGAGTTTGTGTTAGACGCGAATCGTGCTCTGATTCATGCTCTAGGCTGGGAGCGAAAGCTTATTGCTTTTTCAAACACGGTCTACACCTCTCAGGTGCCGAGTTACAGGACGGTGAAAACAGTGAGTTTGTGTTAGACGCGAATCGTGCTCTGTTTCATGCTTTAGGCTGGGAGCTCAAGCTTATTGCTTTTTCAAATAAGGGAGATTTCCATCTCCCTTATTTGCATATTACCCAGAGGAGCGTGCGTGGCCATTTGAGTCTCCTCACTTATTTATAGTATATAGTTGCTCTCCCTAAGGAGAAAAGAGCGTTTCTGACCCCTGTCCCAGGCCTCTCACTAGCAAAAGCCAGACTCCTACTGTACACTGATGATGGGCAATAACCCGGAAACAGCTGTAAGTGCATGGAGTCTGGCTTTGCTTTTGAATACCAGTCATTGTAAGAAGACTTGTATAAAAAGTCTCACTTTGACTCGAAGGAATGCTGCCTTTCAATAGGTGGCACTGTGGAGGATTTATTCCATCTCCCTTATTTGCATATTACCCAGAGGAGCGTGCGTGGCCATTTGAGTCTCCTCACTTATTTATAGTATATAGTTGCTCTCCCTAAGGAGAAAAGAGCGTTTCTGACCCCTGTCCCTGGCCTCTCGCTAGCAAAAGCCAGACTCCTACTGTACACTGATGATGGGCAATAACCCGGAAACAGCTGTATGTACATGGGGTCTGGCTTTGCTTTTGATTCCCAGTCATTGTAGCAAGACTTGTATAAAAAGTCCCACTTTGACTCGAAGGAATGCTGCCTTTCAGTAGGTGGCACTGTGGAGGATTTATTCCATCTCCCTTATTTGCATATTACCCAGAGGAGCGTGCGTGGCCATTTGAGTCTCCTCACTTATTTATAGTATATAGTTGCTCTCCCTAAGGAGAAAAGAGCGTTTCTGACCCCTATTGCTTTTTCAAACATGGTCTACACCTCTCAGGTGCCGAGTTACAGGACGGTGAAAACAGTGAGTTTGTGTTAGACGCGAATCGTGCTCTGATTCACGCTCTAGGCTGGGAGCGCAAGCTTATTGCTTTTTCAAACACGGTCTACACCTCTCAGGTGCCGAGTTACAGGACGGTGAAAACAGTGAGTTTGTGTTAGACGCGAATCGTGCTCTGATTCATGCTCTAGGCTGGGAGCGAAAGCTTACTGCTTTTTCAAACACGGTCTACACCTCTCAGGTGCCGAGTTACAGGACGGTGAAAACAGTGAGTTTGTGTTAGACGCGAATCGTGCTCTGATTCACGCTCTAGGCTTGGAGCGAAAGCTTATTGCTTTTTCAAACACGGTCTACACCTCTCAGGTGCCGAGGTACAGGACGGTGAAAACAGTGAGTTTGTGTTAGACGCGAATCGTGCTCTGATTCATGCTCTAGGCGGGGAGCTCAAGCTTATTGCTTTTTCAAACACGGTCTACACCTCTCAGGTGCCGAGTTACAGGACGGTGAAAACAGTGAGTTTGTGTTAGACGCGAATCGTGCTCTGATTCATGCTCTAGGCTGGGAGCTTAAGCTTATTGCTTTTTCAAACACGGTCTACACCTCTCAGGTGCTCTGATTCACGCTCTAGGCTGGGAGCTCAAGCTTATTGCTTTTTCAAACACGGTCTACACCTCTCAGGTGCCGAGTTACAGGACGGTGAAAACAGTGAGTTTGTGTTAGACGCGAATCGTGCTCTGATTCATGCTCTAGGCTGGGAGCGCAAGCGTAATGCTTTTTCAAACACGGTCTACACCTCTCAGGTGCCGAGTTACAGGACAGTGAAAACAATGAGTTTGTGTTAGACGCGAATCGTGCTCTGATTCATGCTCTAGGCTGGGAGCTCAAGCTTATTGCTTTTTCAAACACGGTCTACACCTCTCAGGTGCCGAGTTACAGGACGGTGAAAACAGTGAGTTTGTGTTAGACGCGAATCGTGCTCTGTTTCATGCTTTAGGCTGGGAGCTCAAGCTTATTGCTTTTTCAAATAAGGGAGATTTCCATCTCCCTTATTTGCATATTACCCAGAGGAGCGTGCGTGGCCATTTGAGTCTCCTCACTTATTTATAGTATATAGTTGCTCTCCCTAAGGAGAAAAGAGCGTTTCTGACCCCTGTCCCAGGCCTCTCACTAGCAAAAGCCAGACTCCTACTGTACACTGATGATGGGCAATAACCCGGAAACAGCTGTAAGTGCATGGAGTCTGGCTTTGCTTTTGAATACCAGTCATTGTAAGAAGACTTGTATAAAAAGTCTCACTTTGACTCGAAGGAATGCTGCCTTTCAATAGGTGGCACTATGGAGGATTTATTCCATCTCCCTTATTTGCATATTACCCAGAGGAGCGTGCGTGGCCATTTGAGTCTCCTCACTTTTTTATAGTATATAGTTGCTCTCCCTAAGGAGAAAAGAGCGTTTCTGACCCCTATTGCTTTTTCAAACACGGTCTACACCTCTCAGGTGCCGAGTTACAGGACGGTGAAAACAGTGAGTTTGTGTTAGACGCGAATCGTGCTCTGATTCACGCTCTAGGCTGGGAGCGCAAGCTTATTGCTTTTTCAAACACGGTCCACACCTCTCAGGTGCCGAGTTACAGGACGGTGAAAACAGTGAGTTTGTGTTAGACGCGAATCATGCTCTGATTCACGCTCTAGGCTGGGAGCGCAAGCTTATTGCTTTTTCAAACACGGTCTACACCTCTCAGGTGCCGAGTTACAGGACGGTGAAAACAGTGAGTTTGTGTTAGACGCGAATCGTGCTCTGATTCATGCTCTAGGCTGGGAGCGAAAGCTTACTGCTTTTTCAAACACGGTCTACACCTCTCAGGTGCCGAGTTACAGGACGGTGAAAACAGTGAGTTTGTGTTAGACGCGAATCGTGCTCTGATTCACGCTCTAGGCTTGGAGCGAAAGCTTATTGCTTTTTCAAACACGGTCTACACCTCTCAGGTGCCGAGTTACAGGACGGTGAAAACAGTGAGTTTGTGTTAGACGCGAATCGTGCTCTGATTCACGCTCTAGGCTGGGAGCTCAAGCTTATTGCTTTTTCAAACACGGTCTACACCTCTCAGGTGCCGAGTTACAGGACGGTGAAAACAGTGAGTTTGTGTTAGACGCGAATCGTGCTCTGATTCATGCTCTAGGCTGGGAGCGCAAGCGTAATGCTTTTTCAAACACGGTCTACACCTCTCAGGTGCCGAGTTACAGGACAGTGAAAACAATGAGTTTGTGTTAGATGCGAATCGTGCTCTGATTCATGCTCTAGGCTGGGAGCGAAAGCTTATTGCTTTTTCAAACACGGTCTACACCTCTCAGGTGCCGAGTTACAGGACGGTGAAAACAGTGAGTTTGTGTTAGACGCGAATCGTGCTCTGTTTCATGCTTTAGGCTGGGAGCTCAAGCTTATTGCTTTTTCAAATAAGGGAGATTTCCATCTCCCTTATTTGCATATTACCCAGAGGAGCGTGCGTGGCCATTTGAGTCTCCTCACTTATTTATAGTATATAGTTGCTCTCCCTAAGGAGAAAAGAGCGTTTCTGACCCCTGTCCCAGGCCTCTCACTAGCAAAAGCCAGACTCCTACTGTACACTGATGATGGGCAATAACCCGGAAACAGCTGTAAGTGCATGGAGTCTGGCTTTGCTTTTGAATACCAGTCATTGTAAGAAGACTTGTATAAAAAGTCTCACTTTGACTCGAAGGAATGCTGCCTTTCAATAGGTGGCACTGTGGAGGATTTATTCCATCTCCCTTATTTGCATATTACCCAGAGGAGCGTGCGTGGCCATTTGAGTCTCCTCACTTATTTATAGTATATAGTTGCTCTCCCTAAGGAGAAAAGAGCGTTTCTGACCCCTGTCCCTGGCCTCTCACTAGCAAAAGCCAGACTCCTACTGTACACTGATGATGGGCAATAACCCGGAAACAGCTGTATGTACATGGGGTCTGGCTTTGCTTTTGATTCCCAGTCATTGTAGCAAGACTTGTATAAAAAGTCCCACTTTGACTCGAAGGAATGCTGCCTTTCAGTAGGTGGCACTGTGGAGGATTTATTCCATCTCCCTTATTTGCATATTACCCAGAGGAGCGTGCGTGGCCATTTGAGTCTCCTCACTTATTTATAGTATATAGTTGCTCTCCCTAAGGAGAAAAGAGCGTTTCTGACCCCTATTGCTTTTTCAAACACGGTCTACACCTCTCAGGTGCCGAGTTACAGGACGGTGAAAACAGTGAGTTTGTGTTAGACGCGAATCGTGCTCTGATTCACGCTCTAGGCTGGGAGCGCAAGCTTATTGCTTTTTCAAACACGGTCCACACCTCTCAGGTGCCGAGTTACAGGACGGTGAAAACAGTGAGTTTGTGTTAGACGCGAATCATGCTCTGATTCACGCTCTAGGCTGGGAGCGCAAGCTTATTGCTTTTTCAAACACGGTCTACACCTCTCAGGTGCCGAGTTACAGGACGGTGAAAACAGTGAGTTTGTGTTAGACGCGAATCGTGCTCTGATTCATGCTCTAGGCTGGGAGCGAAAGCTTACTGCTTTTTCAAACACGGTCTACACCTCTCAGGTGCCGAGTTACAGGACGGTGAAAACAGTGAGTTTGTGTTAGACGCGAATCGTGCTCTGATTCACGCTCTAGGCTTGGAGCGAAAGCTTATTGCTTTTTCAAACACGGTCTACACCTCTCAGGTGCCGAGTTACAGGACGGTGAAAACAGTGAGTTTGTGTTAGACGCGAATCGTGCTCTGATTCACGCTCTAGGCTGGGAGCTCAAGCTTATTGCTTTTTCAAACACGGTCTACACCTCTCAGGTGCCGAGTTACAGGACGGTGAAAACAGTGAGTTTGTGTTAGACGCGAATCGTGCTCTGATTCATGCTCTAGGCTGGGAGCGCAAGCGTAATGCTTTTTCAAACACGGTCTACACCTCTCAGGTGCCGAGTTACAGGACAGTGAAAACAATGAGTTTGTGTTAGATGCGAATCGTGCTCTGATTCATGCTCTAGGCTGGGAGCGAAAGCTTATTGCTTTTTCAAACACGGTCTACACCTCTCAGGTGCCGAGTTACAGGACGGTGAAAACAGTGAGTTTGTGTTAGACGCGAATCGTGCTCTGTTTCATGCTTTAGGCTGGGAGCTCAAGCTTATTGCTTTTTCAAATAAGGGAGATTTCCATCTCCCTTATTTGCATATTACCCAGAGGAGCGTGCGTGGCCATTTGAGTCTCCTCACTTATTTATAGTATATAGTTGCTCTCCCTAAGGAGAAAAGAGCGTTTCTGACCCCTGTCCCAGGCCTCTCACTAGCAAAAGCCAGACTCCTACTGTACACTGATGATGGGCAATAACCCGGAAACAGCTGTAAGTGCATGGAGTCTGGCTTTGCTTTTGAATACCAGTCATTGTAAGAAGACTTGTATAAAAAGTCTCACTTTGACTCGAAGGAATGCTGCCTTTCAATAGGTGGCACTGTGGAGGATTTATTCCATCTCCCTTATTTGCATATTACCCAGAGGAGCGTGCGTGGCCATTTGAGTCTCCTCACTTATTTATAGTATATAGTTGCTCTCCCTAAGGAGAAAAGAGCGTTTCTGACCCCTGTCCCTGGCCTCTCACTAGCAAAAGCCAGACTCCTACTGTACACTGATGATGGGCAATAACCCGGAAACAGCTGTATGTACATGGGGTCTGGCTTTGCTTTTGATTCCCAGTCATTGTAGCAAGACTTGTATAAAAAGTCCCACTTTGACTCGAAGGAATGCTGCCTTTCAGTAGGTGGCACTGTGGAGGATTTATTCCATCTCCCTTATTTGCATATTACCCAGAGGAGCGTGCGTGGCCATTTGAGTCTCCTCACTTATTTATAGTATATAGTTGCTCTCCCTAAGGAGAAAAGAGCGTTTCTGACCCCTATTGCTTTTTCAAACACGGTCTACACCTCTCAGGTGCCGAGTTACAGGACGGTGAAAACAGTGAGTTTGTGTTAGACGCGAATCATGCTCTGATTCACGCTCTAGGCTGGGAGCGCAAGCTTATTGCTTTTTCAAACACGGTCTACACCTCTCAGGTGCCGAGTTACAGGACGGTGAAAACAGTGAGTTTGTGTTAGACGCGAATCGTGCTCTGATTCACGCTCTAGGCTGGGAGCGCAAGCTTATTGCTTTTTCAAACACGGGCTACACCTCTCAGGTGCCGAGTTACAGGACGGTGAAAACAGTGAGTTTGTGTTAGACGCGAATCGTGCTCTGATTCATGCTCTAGGCTGGGAGCGAAAGCTTACTGCTTTTTCAAACACGGTCTACACCTCTCAGGTGCCGAGTTACAGGACGGTGAAAACAGTGAGTTTGTGTTAGACGCGAATCGTGCTCTGATTCACGCTCTAGGCTTGGAGCGAAAGCTTATTGCTTTTTCAAACACGGTCTACACCTCTCAGGTGCCGAGTTACAGGACGGTGAAAACAGTGAGTTTGTGTTAGACGCGAATCGTGCTCTGATTCATGCTTTAGGCTGGGAGCGCAAGCTTATTGCTTTTTCAAACACGGTCTACACCTCTCAGGTGCCGAGGTACAGGACGGTGAAAACAGTGAGTTTGTGTTAGACGCGAATCGTGCTCTGATTCATGCTCTAGGCGGGGAGCTCAAGCTTATTGCTTTTTCAAACACGGTCTACACCTCTCAGGTGCCGAGTTACAGGACGGTGAAAACTGAGTTTGTGTTAGACGCGAATCGTGCTCTGATTCATGCTCTAGGCTGGGAGCTCAAGCTTATTGCTTTTTCAAACACGGTCTACACCTCTCAGGTGCCGAGTTACAGGACGGTGAAAACAGTGAGTTTGTGTTAGACGCGAATCGTGCTCTGATTCATGCTTTAGGCTGGGAGCGCAAGCGTAATGCTTTTTCAAACACGGTCTAGACCTCTCAGGTGCCGAGTTACAGGACGGTGAAAACAATGAGTTTGTGTTAGACGCGAATCGTGCTCTGATTCATGCTCTAGGCTGGGAGCTCAAGCTTATTGCTTTTTCAAACACGGTCTACACCTCTCAGGTGCCGAGTTACAGGACGGTGAAAACAGTGAGTTTGTGTTAGACGCGAATCGTGCTCTGATTCATGCTCTAGGCTGGGAGCTCAAGCTTATTGCTTTTTCAAACACGGTCTACACCTCTCAGGTGCCGAGTTACAGGACGGTGCAAACAGTGAGTTTGTGTTAGACGCGAATCGTGCTCTGTTTCATGCTTTAGGCTGGGAGCTCAAGCTTATTGCTTTTTCAAATAAGGGAGATTTCCATCTCCCTTATTTGCATATTACCCAGAGGAGCGTGCGTGGCCATTTGAGTCTCCTCACTTATTTATAGTATATAGTTGCTCTCCCTAAGGAGAAAAGAGCGTTTCTGACCCCTGTCCCAGGCCTCTCACTAGCAAAAGCCAGACTCCTACTGTACACTGATGATGGGCAATAACCCGGAAACAGCTGTAAGTGCATGGAGTCTGGCTTTGCTTTTGAATACCAGTCATTGTAAGAAGACTTGTATAAAAAGTCTCACTTTGACTCGAAGGAATGCTGGCTTTCAATACGTGGCACTGTGGAGGATTTATTCCATCTCCCTTATTTGCATATTACCCAGAGGAGCGTGCGTGGCCATTTGAGTCTCCTCACTTATTTATAGTATATAGTTGCTCTCCCTAAGGAGAAAAGAGCGTTTCTGACCCCTGTCCCTGGCCTCACACTAGCAAAAGCCAGACTCCTACTGTACACTGATGATGGGCAATAACCCGGAAACAGCTGTATGTACATGGGGTCTGGCTTTGCTTTTGATTCCCAGTCATTGTAGCAAGACTTGTATAAAAAGTCCCACTTTGACTCGAAGGAATGCTGCCTTTCAGTAGGTGGCACTGTGGAGGATTTATTCCATCTCCCTTATTTGCATATTACCCAGGGGAGCGTGCGTGGCCATTTGAGTCTCCTCACTTATTTATAGTATATAGTTGCTCTCCCTAAGGAGAAAAGAGCGTTTCTGACCCCTATTGCTTTTTCAAACACGGTCTACACCTCTCAGGTGCCGAGTTACAGGACGGTGAAAACAGTGAGTTTGTGTTAGACGCGAATCGTGCTCTGATTCATGCTCTAGGCTGGGAGCTCAAGCTTATTGCTTTTTCAAACACGGTCTACACCTCTCAGGTGCCGAGTTACAGGACGGTGAAAACAGTGAGTTTGTGTTAGACGCGAATCGTGCTCTGATTCACGCTCTAGGCTGGAAGCGCAAGCGTAATGCTTTTTCAAACACGGTCTACACCTCTTAGGTGCCGAGTTACAGGACGGTGAAAACAATGAGTTTGTGTTAGACGCGAATCGTGCTCTGATTCACGCTCTAGGCTGGGAGCTCAAGCTTATTGCTTTTTCAAACACGGTCTACACCTCTCAGGTGCCGAGTTACAGGACGGTGAAAACAGTGAGTTTGTGTTAGACGTGAATCGTGCTCTGATTCATGCTTTAACCTTATTGCTTTTTCAAACACGGTCTACACCTCTCAGGTGCCGAGTTACAGGACGGTGAAAACAGTGAGTTTGTGTTAGACGCGAATCGTGCTCTGATTCACGCTCTAGGCTGGGAGCGCAAGCTTATTGCTTTTTCAAACACGGGCTACACCTCTCAGGTGCCGAGTTACAGGACGGTGAAAACAGTGAGTTTGTGTTAGACGCGAATCGTGCTCTGATTCATGCTCTAGGCTGGGAGCGAAAGCTTACTGCTTTTTCAAACACGGTCTACACCTCTCAGGTGCCGAGTTACAGGACGGTGAAAACAGTGAGTTTGTGTTAGACGCGAATCGTGCTCTGATTCACGCTCTAGGCTTGTAGCGAAAGCTTATTGCTTTTTCAAACACGGTCTACACCTCTCAGGTGCCGAGTTACAGGACGGTGAAAACAGTGAGTTTGTGTTAGACGCGAATCGTGCTCTGATTCATGCTTTAGGCTGGGAGCGCAAGCGTAATGCTTTTTCAAACACGGTCTACACCTCTCAGGTGCCGAGTTACAGGACGGTGAAAACAATGAGTTTGTGTTAGACGCGAATCGTGCTCTGATTCATGCTCTAGGCTGGGAGCTCAAGCTTATTGCTTTTTCAAACACGGTCTACACCTCTCAGGTGCCGAGTTACAGGACGGTGAAAACAGTGAGTTTGTGTTAGACGCGAATCGTGCTCTGATTCATGCTCTAGGCTGGGAGCGCAAGCTTATTGCTTTTTCAAACACGGTCTACACCTCTCAGGTGCCGAGTTACAGGACGGTGAAAACAGTGAGTTTGTGTTAGACGCGAATCGTGCTCTGATTCACGCTCTAGGCTGGGAGCTCAAGCTTATTGCTTTTTCAAACACGGTCTACACCTCTCAGGTGCCGAGTTACAGGACGGTGAAAACAGTGAGTTTGTGTTAGACGCGAATCGTGCTCTGATTCATGCTCTAGGCTGGGAGCGCAAGCGTAATGCTTTTTCAAACACGGTCTACACCTCTCAGGTGCCGAGTTACAGGACAGTGAAAACAATGAGTTTGTGTTAGACGCGAATCGTGCTCTGATTCATGCTCTAGGCTGGGAGCTCAAGCTTCTTGCTTTTTCAAATAAGGGAGATTTCCATCTCCCTTATTTGCATATTACCCAGAGGAGCGTGCGTGGCCATTTGAGTCTCCTCACTTATTTATAGTATATAGTTGCTCTCCCTAAGGAGAAAAGAGCGTTTCTGACCCCTGTCCCAGGCCTCTCACTAGCAAAAGCCAGACTCCTACTGTACACTGATGATGGGCAATAACCCGGAAACAGCTGTAAGTGCATGGAGTCTGGCTTTGCTTTTGAATACCAGTCATTGTAAGAAGACTTGTATAAAAAGTCTCACTTTGACTCGAAGGAATGCTGCCTTTCAATAGGTGGCACTGTGGAGGATTTATTCCATCTCCCTTATTTGCATATTACCCAGAGGAGCGTGCGTGGCCATTTGAGTCTCCTCACTTATTTATAGTATATAGTTGCTCTCCCTAAGGAGAAAAGAGCGTTTCTGACCCCTGTCCCTGGCCTCTCACTAGCAAAAGCCAGACTCCTACTGTACACTGATGATGGGCAATAACCCGGAAACAGCTGTATGTACATGGGGTCTGGCTTTGCTTTTGATTCCCAGTCATTGTAGCAAGACTTGTATAAAAAGTCCCACTTTGACTCGAAGGAATGCTGCCTTTCAGTAGGTGGCACTGTGGAGGATTTATTCCATCTCCCTTATTTGCATATTACCCAGAGGAGCGTGCGTGGCCATTTGAGTCTCCTCACTTATTTATAGTATATAGTTGCTCTCCCTAAGGAGAAAAGAGCGTTTCTGACCCCTATTGCTTTTTCAAACATGGTCTACACCTCTCAGGTGCCGAGTTACAGGACGGTGAAAACAGTGAGTTTGTGTTAGACGCGAATCGTGCTCTGATTCACGCTCTAGGCTGGGAGCGCAAGCTTATTGCTTTTTCAAACACGGTCTACACCTCTCAGGTGCCGAGTTACAGGACGGTGAAAACAGTGAGTTTGTGTTAGACGCGAATCGTGCTCTGATTCATGCTCTAGGCTGGGAGCGAAAGCTTACTGCTTTTTCAAACACGGTCTACACCTCTCAGGTGCCGAGTTACAGGACGGTGAAAACAGTGAGTTTGTGTTAGACGCGAATCGTGCTCTGATTCACGCTCTAGGCTTGGAGCGAAAGCTTATTGCTTTTTCAAACACGGTCTACACCTCTCAGGTGCCGAGTTACAGGACGGTGAAAACAGTGAGTTTGTGTTAGACGCGAATCGTGCTCTGATTCATGCTTTAGGCTGGGAGCGCAAGCTTATTGCTTTTTCAAACACGGTCTACACCTCTCAGGTGCCGAGGTACAGGACGGTGAAAACAGTGAGTTTGTGTTAGACGCGAATCGTGCTCTGATTCATGCTCTAGGCGGGGAGCTCAAGCTTATTGCTTTTTCAAACACGGTCTACACCTCTCAGGTGCCGAGTTACAGGACGGTGAAAACAGTGAGTTTGTGTTAGACGCGAATCGTGCTCTGATTCATGCTCTAGGCTGGGAGCTTAAGCTTATTGCTTTTTCAAACACGGTCTACACCTCTCAGGTGCTCTGATTCACGCTCTAGGCTGGGAGCTCAAGCTTATTGCTTTTTCAAACACGGTCTACACCTCTCAGGTGCCGAGTTACAGGACGGTGAAAACAGTGAGTTTGTGTTAGACGCGAATCGTGCTCTGATTCATGCTCTAGGCTGGGAGCGCAAGCGTAATGCTTTTTCAAACACGGTCTACACCTCTCAGGTGCCGAGTTACAGGACAGTGAAAACAATGAGTTTGTGTTAGACGCGAATCGTGCTCTGATTCATGCTCTAGGCTGGGAGCTCAAGCTTATTGCTTTTTCAAACACGGTCTACACCTCTCAGGTGCCGAGTTACAGGACGGTGAAAACAGTGAGTTTGTGTTAGACGCGAATCGTGCTCTGTTTCATGCTTTAGGCTGGGAGCTCAAGCTTATTGCTTTTTCAAATAAGGGAGATTTCCATCTCCCTTATTTGCATATTACCCAGAGGAGCGTGCGTGGCCATTTGAGTCTCCTCACTTATTTATAGTATATAGTTGCTCTCCCTAAGGAGAAAAGAGCGTTTCTGACCCCTGTCCCAGGCCTCTCACTAGCAAAAGCCAGACTCCTACTGTACACTGATGATGGGCAATAACCCGGAAACAGCTGTAAGTGCATGGAGTCTGGCTTTGCTTTTGAATACCAGTCATTGTAAGAAGACTTGTATAAAAAGTCTCACTTTGACTCGAAGGAATGCTGCCTTTCAATAGGTGGCACTATGGAGGATTTATTCCATCTCCCTTATTTGCATATTACCCAGAGGAGCGTGCGTGGCCATTTGAGTCTCCTCACTTTTTTATAGTATATAGTTGCTCTCCCTAAGGAGAAAAGAGCGTTTCTGACCCCTATTGCTTTTTCAAACACGGTCTACACCTCTCAGGTGCCGAGTTACAGGACGGTGAAAACAGTGAGTTTGTGTTAGACGCGAATCGTGCTCTGATTCACGCTCTAGGCTGGGAGCGCAAGCTTATTGCTTTTTCAAACACGGTCCACACCTCTCAGGTGCCGAGTTACAGGACGGTGAAAACAGTGAGTTTGTGTTAGACGCGAATCGTGCTCTGATTCACGCTCTAGGCTGGGAGCGCAAGCTTATTGCTTTTTCAAACACGGTCTACACCTCTCAGGTGCCGAGTTACAGGACGGTGAAAACAGTGAGTTTGTGTTAGACGCGAATCGTGCTCTGATTCATGCTCTAGGCTGGGAGCGAAAGCTTACTGCTTTTTCAAACACGGTCTACACCTCTCAGGTGCCGAGTTACAGGACGGTGAAAACAGTGAGTTTGTGTTAGACGCGAATCGTGCTCTGATTCACGCTCTAGGCTTGGAGCGAAAGCTTATTGCTTTTTCAAACACGGTCTACACCTCTCAGGTGCCGAGTTACAGGACGGTGAAAACAGTGAGTTTGTGTTAGACGCGAATCGTTCTCTGATTCACGCTCTAGGCTGGGAGCTCAAGCTTATTGCTTTTTCAAACACGGTCTACACCTCTCAGGTGCCGAGTTACAGGACGGTGAAAACAGTGAGTTTGTGTTAGACGCGAATCGTGCTCTGATTCATGCTCTAGGCTGGGAGCGCAAGCGTAATGCTTTTTCAAACACGGTCTACACCTCTCAGGTGCCGAGTTACAGGACAGTGAAAACAATGAGTTTGTGTTAGATGCGAATCGTGCTCTGATTCATGCTCTAGGCTGGGAGCGAAAGCTTATTGCTTTTTCAAACACGGTCTACACCTCTCAGGTGCCGAGTTACAGGACGGTGAAAACAGTGAGTTTGTGTTAGACGCGAATCGTGCTCTGTTTCATGCTTTAGGCTGGGAGCTCAAGCTTATTGCTTTTTCAAATAAGGGAGATTTCCATCTCCCTTATTTGCATATTACCCAGAGGAGCGTGCGTGGCCATTTGAGTCTCCTCACTTATTTATAGTATATAGTTGCTCTCCCTAAGGAGAAAAGAGCGTTTCTGACCCCTGTCCCAGGCCTCTCACTAGCAAAAGCCAGACTCCTACTGTACACTGATGATGGGCAATAACCCGGAAACAGCTGTAAGTGCATGGAGTCTGGCTTTGCTTTTGAATACCAGTCATTGTAAGAAGACTTGTATAAAAAGTCTCACTTTGACTCGAAGGAATGCTGCCTTTCAATAGGTGGCACTGTGGAGGATTTATTCCATCTCCCTTATTTGCATATTACCCAGAGGAGCGTGCGTGGCCATTTGAGTCTCCTCACTTATTTATAGTATATAGTTGCTCTCCCTAAGGAGAAAAGAGCGTTTCTGACCCCTGTCCCTGGCCTCTCACTAGCAAAAGCCAGACTCCTACTGTACACTGATGATGGGCAATAACCCGGAAACAGCTGTATGTACATGGGGTCTGGCTTTGCTTTTGATTCCCAGTCATTGTAGCAAGACTTGTATAAAAAGTCCCACTTTGACTCGAAGGAATGCTGCCTTTCAGTAGGTGGCACTGTGGAGGATTTATTCCATCTCCCTTATTTGCATATTACCCAGAGGAGCGTGCGTGGCCATTTGAGTCTCCTCACTTATTTATAGTATATAGTTGCTCTCCCTAAGGAGAAAAGAGCGTTTCTGACCCCTATTGCTTTTTCAAACACGGTCTACACCTCTCAGGTGCCGAGTTACAGGACGGTGAAAACAGTGAGTTTGTGTTAGACGCGAATCATGCTCTGATTCACGCTCTAGGCTGGGAGCGCAAGCTTATTGCTTTTTCAAACACGGTCTACACCTCTCAGGTGCCGAGTTACAGGACGGTGAAAACAGTGAGTTTGTGTTAGACGCGAATCGTGCTCTGATTCACGCTCTAGGCTGGGAGCGCAAGCTTATTGCTTTTTCAAACACGGGCTACACCTCTCAGGTGCCGAGTTACAGGACGGTGAAAACAGTGAGTTTGTGTTAGACGCGAATCGTGCTCTGATTCATGCTCTAGGCTGGGAGCGAAAGCTTACTGCTTTTTCAAACACGGTCTACACCTCTCAGGTGCCGAGTTACAGGACGGTGAAAACAGTGAGTTTGTGTTAGACGCGAATCGTGCTCTGATTCACGCTCTAGGCTTGGAGCGAAAGCTTATTGCTTTTTCAAACACGGTCTACACCTCTCAGGTGCCGAGTTACAGGACGGTGAAAACAGTGAGTTTGTGTTAGACGCGAATCGTGCTCTGATTCATGCTTTAGGCTGGGAGCGCAAGCTTATTGCTTTTTCAAACACGGTCTACACCTCTCAGGTGCCGAGGTACAGGACGGTGAAAACAGTGAGTTTGTGTTAGACGCGAATCGTGCTCTGATTCATGCTCTAGGCGGGGAGCTCAAGCTTATTGCTTTTTCAAACACGGTCTACACCTCTCAGGTGCCGAGTTACAGGACGGTGAAAACTGAGTTTGTGTTAGACGCGAATCGTGCTCTGATTCATGCTCTAGGCTGGGAGCTCAAGCTTATTGCTTTTTCAAACACGGTCTACACCTCTCAGGTGCCGAGTTACAGGACGGTGAAAACAGTGAGTTTGTGTTAGACGCGAATCGTGCTCTGATTCATGCTTTAGGCTGGGAGCGCAAGCGTAATGCTTTTTCAAACACGGTCTAGACCTCTCAGGTGCCGAGTTACAGGACGGTGAAAACAATGAGTTTGTGTTAGACGCGAATCGTGCTCTGATTCATGCTCTAGGCTGGGAGCTCAAGCTTATTGCTTTTTCAAACACGGTCTACACCTCTCAGGTGCCGAGTTACAGGACGGTGAAAACAGTGAGTTTGTGTTAGACGCGAATCGTGCTCTGATTCATGCTCTAGGCTGGGAGCTCAAGCTTATTGCTTTTTCAAACACGGTCTACACCTCTCAGGTGCCGAGTTACAGGACGGTGCAAACAGTGAGTTTGTGTTAGACGCGAATCGTGCTCTGTTTCATGCTTTAGGCTGGGAGCTCAAGCTTATTGCTTTTTCAAATAAGGGAGATTTCCATCTCCCTTATTTGCATATTACCCAGAGGAGCGTGCGTGGCCATTTGAGTCTCCTCACTTATTTATAGTATATAGTTGCTCTCCCTAAGGAGAAAAGAGCGTTTCTGACCCCTGTCCCAGGCCTCTCACTAGCAAAAGCCAGACTCCTACTGTACACTGATGATGGGCAATAACCCGGAAACAGCTGTAAGTGCATGGAGTCTGGCTTTGCTTTTGAATACCAGTCATTGTAAGAAGACTTGTATAAAAAGTCTCACTTTGACTCGAAGGAATGCTGGCTTTCAATACGTGGCACTGTGGAGGATTTATTCCATCTCCCTTATTTGCATATTACCCAGAGGAGCGTGCGTGGCCATTTGAGTCTCCTCACTTATTTATAGTATATAGTTGCTCTCCCTAAGGAGAAAAGAGCGTTTCTGACCCCTGTCCCTGGCCTCACACTAGCAAAAGCCAGACTCCTACTGTACACTGATGATGGGCAATAACCCGGAAACAGCTGTATGTACATGGGGTCTGGCTTTGCTTTTGATTCCCAGTCATTGTAGCAAGACTTGTATAAAAAGTCCCACTTTGACTCGAAGGAATGCTGCCTTTCAGTAGGTGGCACTGTGGAGGATTTATTCCATCTCCCTTATTTGCATATTACCCAGGGGAGCGTGCGTGGCCATTTGAGTCTCCTCACTTATTTATAGTATATAGTTGCTCTCCCTAAGGAGAAAAGAGCGTTTCTGACCCCTATTGCTTTTTCAAACACGGTCTACACCTCTCAGGTGCCGAGTTACAGGACGGTGAAAACAGTGAGTTTGTGTTAGACGCGAATCGTGCTCTGATTCATGCTCTAGGCTGGGAGCTCAAGCTTATTGCTTTTTCAAACACGGTCTACACCTCTCAGGTGCCGAGTTACAGGACGGTGAAAACAGTGAGTTTGTGTTAGACGCGAATCGTGCTCTGATTCACGCTCTAGGCTGGAAGCGCAAGCGTAATGCTTTTTCAAACACGGTCTACACCTCTTAGGTGCCGAGTTACAGGACGGTGAAAACAATGAGTTTGTGTTAGACGCGAATCGTGCTCTGATTCACGCTCTAGGCTGGGAGCTCAAGCTTATTGCTTTTTCAAACACGGTCTACACCTCTCAGGTGCCGAGTTACAGGACGGTGAAAACAGTGAGTTTGTGTTAGACGTGAATCGTGCTCTGATTCATGCTTTAACCTTATTGCTTTTTCAAACACGGTCTACACCTCTCAGGTGCCGAGTTACAGGACGGTGAAAACAGTGAGTTTGTGTTAGACGCGAATCGTGCTCTGATTCACGCTCTAGGCTGGGAGCGCAAGCTTATTGCTTTTTCAAACACGGGCTACACCTCTCAGGTGCCGAGTTACAGGACGGTGAAAACAGTGAGTTTGTGTTAGACGCGAATCGTGCTCTGATTCATGCTCTAGGCTGGGAGCGAAAGCTTACTGCTTTTTCAAACACGGTCTACACCTCTCAGGTGCCGAGTTACAGGACGGTGAAAACAGTGAGTTTGTGTTAGACGCGAATCGTGCTCTGATTCACGCTCTAGGCTTGTAGCGAAAGCTTATTGCTTTTTCAAACACGGTCTACACCTCTCAGGTGCCGAGTTACAGGACGGTGAAAACAGTGAGTTTGTGTTAGACGCGAATCGTGCTCTGATTCATGCTTTAGGCTGGGAGCGCAAGCGTAATGCTTTTTCAAACACGGTCTACACCTCTCAGGTGCCGAGTTACAGGACGGTGAAAACAATGAGTTTGTGTTAGACGCGAATCGTGCTCTGATTCATGCTCTAGGCTGGGAGCTCAAGCTTATTGCTTTTTCAAACACGGTCTACACCTCTCAGGTGCCGAGTTACAGGACGGTGAAAACAGTGAGTTTGTGTTAGACGCGAATCGTGCTCTGATTCATGCTCTAGGCTGGGAGCGCAAGCTTATTGCTTTTTCAAACACGGTCTACACCTCTCAGGTGCCGAGTTACAGGACGGTGAAAACAGTGAGTTTGTGTTAGACGCGAATCGTGCTCTGATTCACGCTCTAGGCTGGGAGCTCAAGCTTATTGCTTTTTCAAACACGGTCTACACCTCTCAGGTGCCGAGTTACAGGACGGTGAAAACAGTGAGTTTGTGTTAGACGCGAATCGTGCTCTGATTCATGCTCTAGGCTGGGAGCGCAAGCGTAATGCTTTTTCAAACACGGTCTACACCTCTCAGGTGCCGAGTTACAGGACAGTGAAAACAATGAGTTTGTGTTAGACGCGAATCGTGCTCTGATTCATGCTCTAGGCTGGGAGCTCAAGCTTCTTGCTTTTTCAAATAAGGGAGATTTCCATCTCCCTTATTTGCATATTACCCAGAGGAGCGTGCGTGGCCATTTGAGTCTCCTCACTTATTTATAGTATATAGTTGCTCTCCCTAAGGAGAAAAGAGCGTTTCTGACCCCTGTCCCAGGCCTCTCACTAGCAAAAGCCAGACTCCTACTGTACACTGATGATGGGCAATAACCCGGAAACAGCTGTAAGTGCATGGAGTCTGGCTTTGCTTTTGAATACCAGTCATTGTAAGAAGACTTGTATAAAAAGTCTCACTTTGACTCGAAGGAATGCTGCCTTTCAATAGGTGGCACTGTGGAGGATTTATTCCATCTCCCTTATTTGCATATTACCCAGAGGAGCGTGCGTGGCCATTTGAGTCTCCTCACTTATTTATAGTATATAGTTGCTCTCCCTAAGGAGAAAAGAGCGTTTCTGACCCCTGTCCCTGGCCTCTCACTAGCAAAAGCCAGACTCCTACTGTACACTGATGATGGGCAATAACCCGGAAACAGCTGTATGTACATGGGGTCTGGCTTTGCTTTTGATTCCCAGTCATTGTAGCAAGACTTGTATAAAAAGTCCCACTTTGACTCGAAGGAATGCTGCCTTTCAGTAGGTGGCACTGTGGAGGATTTATTCCATCTCCCTTATTTGCATATTACCCAGAGGAGCGTGCGTGGCCATTTGAGTCTCCTCACTTATTTATAGTATATAGTTGCTCTCCCTAAGGAGAAAAGAGCGTTTCTGACCCCTATTGCTTTTTCAAACACGGTCTACACCTCTCAGGTGCCGAGTTACAGGACGGTGAAAACAGTGAGTTTGTGTTAGACGCGAATCGTGCTCTGATTCATGCTTTAACCTTATTGCTTTTTCAAACACGGTCTACACCTCTCAGGTGCCGAGTTACAGGACGGTGAAAACAGTGAGTTTGTGTTAGACGTGAATCGTGCTCTGATTCATGCTCTAGGCTGGGAGCGCAAGCGTAATGCTTTTTCAAACACGGTCTACACCTCTCAGGTGCCGAGTTACAGAACGGTGAAAACAGTGAGTTTGTGTTAGACGCGAATCGTGCTGGGATTTATGCTCTAGGCTGGGAGCGCAAGCGTAATGCTTTTTCAAACACGGTCTACACCTCTCAGGTGCCGAGTTACAGGACGGTGAAAACAGTGAGTTTGTGTTAGACGCGAATCGTGCTCTGATTCATGCTCTAGGCGGGGAGCTCAAGCTTATTGCATTTTCAAACACGGTCTACACCTCTCAGGTGCCGAGTAACAGGACGGTGAAAACAGTGAGTTTGTGTTAGACGCGATTCATGCTCTAGGCTGGGAGCGCAAGCTTATTGCTTTTTCAAACACGGTCTACACCTCTCAGGTGCCGAGTTACAGGACGGTGAAAACAGTGAGTTTGTGTTAGACGCGAATCGTGCTCTGATTCATGCTCTAGGCTGGGAGCGAAAGCTTATTGCTTTTTCAAACACGGTCTACACCTCTCAGGTGCCGAGTTACAGGACGGTGAAAACAGTGAGTTTGTGTTAGACGCGAATCGTGCTCTGATTCACGCTCTAGGCTGGGAGCTCAAGCTTATTGCTTTTTCAAACACGGTCTACACCTCTCAGGTGCCGAGTTACAGGACGGTGAAAACAGTGAGTTTGTGTTAGACGCGAATCGTGCTCTGATTCATGCTCTAGGCTGGGAGCGCAAGCGTAATGCTTTTTCAAACACGGTCTACACCTCTCAGGTGCCGAGTTACAGGACAGTGAAAACAATGAGTTTGTGTTAGACGCGAATCGTGCTCTGATTCATGCTCTAGGCTGGGAGCTCAAGCTTATTGCTTTTTCAAACACGGTCTACACCTCTCAGGTGCCGAGTTACAGGACGGTGAAAACAGTGAGTTTGTGTTAGACGCGAATCGTGCTCTGTTTCATGCTTTAGGCTGGGAGCTCAAGCTTATTGCTTTTTCAAATAAGGGAGATTTCCATCTCCCTTATTTGCATATTACCCAGAGGAGCGTGCGTGGCCATTTGAGTCTCCTCACCTATTTATAGTATATAGTTGCTCTCCCTAAGGAGAAAAGAGCGTTTCTGACCCCTGTCCCAGGCCTCTCACTAGCAAAAGCCAGACTCCTACTGTACACTGATGATGGGCAATAACCCGGAAACAGCTGTAAGTGCATGGAGTCTGGCTTTGCTTTTGAATACCAGTCATTGTAAGAAGACTTGTATAAAAAGTCTCACTTTGACTCGAAGGAATGCTGCCTTTCAATAGGTGGCACTATGGAGGATTTATTCCATCTCCCTTATTTGCATATTACCCAGAGGAGCGTGCGTGGCCATTTGAGTCTCCTCACTTATTTATAGTATATAGTTGCTCTCCCTAAGGAGAAAAGAGCGTTTCTGACCCCTATTGCTTTTTCAAACACGGTCTACACCTCTCAGGTGCCGAGTTACAGGACGGTGAAAACAGTGAGTTTGTGTTAGACGCGAATCGTGCTCTGATTCACGCTCTAGGCTGGGAGCGCAAGCTTATTGCTTTTTCAAACACGGTCTACACCTCTCAGGTGCCGAGTTACAGGACGGTGAAAACAGTGAGTTTGTGTTAGACGCGAATCGTGCTCTGATTCACGCTCTAGGCTGGGAGCGCAAGCTTATTGCTTTTTCAAACACGGTCTACACCTCTCAGGTGCCGAGTTACAGGACGGTGAAAACAGTGAGTTTGTGTTAGACGCGAATCGTGCTCTGATTCATGCTCTAGGCTGGGAGCGAAAGCTTACTGCTTTTTCAAACACGGTCTACACCTCTCAGGTGCCGAGTTACAGGACGGTGAAAACAGTGAGTTTGTGTTAGACGCGAATCGTGCTCTGATTCACGCTCTAGGCTTGGAGCGAAAGCTTATTGCTTTTTCAAACACGGTCTACACCTCTCAGGTGCCGAGTTACAGGACGGTGAAAACAGTGAGTTTGTGTTAGACGCGAATCGTGCTCTGATTCACGCTCTAGGCTGGGAGCTCAAGCTTATTGCTTTTTCAAACACGGTCTACACCTCTCAGGTGCCGAGTTACAGGACGGTGAAAACAGTGAGTTTGTGTTAGACGCGAATCGTGCTCTGATTCATGCTCTAGGCTGGGAGCGCAAGCGTAATGCTTTTTCAAACACGGTCTACACCTCTCAGGTGCCGAGTTACAGGACAGTGAAAACAATGAGTTTGTGTTAGACGCGAATCGTGCTCTGATTCATGCTCTAGGCTGGGAGCGAAAGCTTATTGCTTTTTCAAACACGGTCTACACCTCTCAGGTGCCGAGTTACAGGACGGTGAAAACAGTGAGTTTGTGTTAGACGCGAATCGTGCTCTGTTTCATGCTTTAGGCTGGGAGCTCAAGCTTATTGCTTTTTCAAATAAGGGAGATTTCCATCTCCCTTATTTGCATATTACCCAGAGGAGCGTGCGTGGCCATTTGAGTCTCCTCACCTATTTATAGTATATAGTTGCTCTCCCTAAGGAGAAAAGAGCGTTTCTGACCCCTGTCCCAGGCCTCTCACTAGCAAAAGCCAGACTCCTACTGTACACTGATGATGGGCAATAACCTGGAAACAGCTGTAAGTGCATGGAGTCTGGCTTTGCTTTTGAATACCAGTCATTGTAAGAAGACTTGTATAAAAAGTCTCACTTTGACTCGAAGGAATGCTGCCTTTCAATAGGTGGCACTGTGGAGGATTTATTCCATCTCCCTTATTTGCATATTACCCAGAGGAGCGTGCGTGGCCATTTGAGTCTCCTCACTTATTTATAGTATATAGTTGCTCTCCCTAAGGAGAAAAGAGCGTTTCTGACCCCTGTCCCTGGCCTCTCACTAGCAAAAGCCAGACTCCTACTGTACACTGATGATGGGCAATAACCCGGAAACAGCTGTATGTACATGGGGTCTGGCTTTGCTTTTGATTCCCAGTCATTGTAGCAAGACTTGTATAAAAAGTCCCACTTTGACTCGAAGGAATGCTGCCTTTCAGTAGGTGGCACTGTGGAGGATTTATTCCATCTCCCTTATTTGCATATTACCCAGAGGAGCGTGCGTGGCCATTTGAGTCTCCTCACTTATTTATAGTATATAGTTGCTCTCCCTAAGGAGAAAAGAGCGTTTCTGACCCCTATTGCTTTTTCAAACACGGTCTACACCTCTCAGGTGCCGAGTTACAGGACGGTGAAAACAGTGAGTTTGTGTTAGACGCGAATCATGCTCTGATTCACGCTCTAGGCTGGGAGCGCAAGCTTATTGCTTTTTCAAACACGGTCTACACCTCTCAGGTGCCGAGTTACAGGACGGTGAAAACAGTGAGTTTGTGTTAGACGCGAATCGTGCTCTGATTCACGCTCTAGGCTGGGAGCGCAAGCTTATTGCTTTTTCAAACACGGGCTACACCTCTCAGGTGCCGAGTTACAGGACGGTGAAAACAGTGAGTTTGTGTTAGACGCGAATCGTGCTCTGATTCATGCTCTAGGCTGGGAGCGAAAGCTTACTGCTTTTTCAAACACGGTCTACACCTCTCAGGTGCCGAGTTACAGGACGGTGAAAACAGTGAGTTTGTGTTAGACGCGAATCGTGCTCTGATTCACGCTCTAGGCTTGGAGCGAAAGCTTATTGCTTTTTCAAACACGGTCTACACCTCTCAGGTGCCGAGTTACAGGACGGTGAAAACAGTGAGTTTGTGTTAGACGCGAATCGTGCTCTGATTCATGCTTTAGGCTGGGAGCGCAAGCTTATTGCTTTTTCAAACACGGTCTACACCTCTCAGGTGCCGAGGTACAGGACGGTGAAAACAGTGAGTTTGTGTTAGACGCGAATCGTGCTCTGATTCATGCTCTAGGCGGGGAGCTCAAGCTTATTGCTTTTTCAAACACGGTCTACACCTCTCAGGCGCCGAGTTACAGGACGGTGAAAACTGAGTTTGTGTTAGACGCGAATCGTGCTCTGATTCATGCTCTAGGCTGGGAGCTCAAGCTTATTGCTTTTTCAAACACGGTCTACACCTCTCAGGTGCCGAGTTACAGGACGGTGAAAACAGTGAGTTTGTGTTAGACGCGAATCGTGCTCTGATTCATGCTTTAGGCTGGGAGCGCAAGCGTAATGCTTTTTCAAACACGGTCTAGACCTCTCAGGTGCCGAGTTACAGGACGGTGAAAACAATGAGTTTGTGTTAGACGCGAATCGTGCTCTGATTCATGCTCTAGGCTGGGAGCTCAAGCTTATTGCTTTTTCAAACACGGTCTACACCTCTCAGGTGCCGAGTTACAGGACGGTGAAAACAGTGAGTTTGTGTTAGACGCGAATCGTGCTCTGATTCATGCTCTAGGCTGGGAGCTCAAGCTTATTGCTTTTTCAAACACGGTCTACACCTCTCAGGTGCCGAGTTACAGGACGGTGCAAACAGTGAGTTTGTGTTAGACGCGAATCGTGCTCTGTTTCATGCTTTAGGCTGGGAGCTCAAGCTTATTGCTTTTTCAAATAAGGGAGATTTCCATCTCCCTTATTTGCATATTACCCAGAGGAGCGTGCGTGGCCATTTGAGTCTCCTCACTTATTTATAGTATATAGTTGCTCTCCCTAAGGAGAAAAGAGCGTTTCTGACCCCTGTCCCAGGCCTCTCACTAGCAAAAGCCAGACTCCTACTGTACACTGATGATGGGCAATAACCCGGAAACAGCTGTAAGTGCATGGAGTCTGGCTTTGCTTTTGAATACCAGTCATTGTAAGAAGACTTGTATAAAAAGTCTCACTTTGACTCGAAGGAATGCTGGCTTTCAATACGTGGCACTGTGGAGGATTTATTCCATCTCCCTTATTTGCATATTACCCAGAGGAGCGAGCGTGGCCATTTGAGTCTCCTCACTTATTTATAGTATATAGTTGCTCTCCCTAAGGAGAAAAGAGCGTTTCTGACCCCTGTCCCTGGCCTCACACTAGCAAAAGCCAGACTCCTACTGTACACTGATGATGGGCAATAACCCGGAAACAGCTGTATGTACATGGGGTCTGGCTTTGCTTTTGATTCCCAGTCATTGTAGCAAGACTTGTATAAAAAGTCCCACTTTGACTCGAAGGAATGCTGCCTTTCAGTAGGTGGCACTGTGGAGGATTTATTCCATCTCCCTTATTTGCATATTACCCAGGGGAGCGTGCGTGGCCATTTGAGTCTCCTCACTTATTTATAGTATATAGTTGCTCTCCCTAAGGAGAAAAGAGCGTTTCTGACCCCTATTGCTTTTTCAAACACGGTCTACACCTCTCAGGTGCCGAGTTACAGGACGGTGAAAACAGTGAGTTTGTGTTAGACGCGAATCGTGCTCTGATTCATGCTCTAGGCTGGGAGCTCAAGCTTATTGCTTTTTCAAACACGGTCTACACCTCTCAGGTGCCGAGTTACAGGACGGTGAAAACAGTGAGTTTGTGTTAGACGCGAATCGTGCTCTGATTCACGCTCTAGGCTGGAAGCGCAAGCGTAATGCTTTTTCAAACACGGTCTACACCTCTTAGGTGCCGAGTTACAGGACGGTGAAAACAATGAGTTTGTGTTAGACGCGAATCGTGCTCTGATTCACGCTCTAGGCTGGGAGCTCAAGCTTATTGCTTTTTCAAACACGGTCTACACCTCTCAGGTGCCGAGTTACAGGACGGTGAAAACAGTGAGTTTGTGTTAGACGTGAATCGTGCTCTGATTCATGCTTTAACCTTATTGCTTTTTCAAACACGGTCTACACCTCTCAGGTGCCGAGTTACAGGACGGTGAAAACAGTGAGTTTGTGTTAGACGCGAATCGTGCTCTGATTCACGCTCTAGGCTGGGAGCGCAAGCTTATTGCTTTTTCAAACACGGGCTACACCTCTCAGGTGCCGAGTTACAGGACGGTGAAAACAGTGAGTTTGTGTTAGACGCGAATCGTGCTCTGATTCATGCTCTAGGCTGGGAGCTCAAGCTTATTGCTTTTTCAAACACGGTCTACACCTCTCAGGTGCCGAGTTACAGGACGGTGCAAACAGTGAGTTTGTGTTAGACGCGAATCGTGCTCTGTTTCATGCTTTAGGCTGGGAGCTCAAGCTTATTGCTTTTTCAAATAAGGGAGATTTCCATCTCCCTTATTTGCATATTACCCAGAGGAGCGTGCGTGGCCATTTGAGTCTCCTCACTTATTTATAGTATATAGTTGCTCTCCCTAAGGAGAAAAGAGCGTTTCTGACCCCTGTCCCAGGCCTCTCACTAGCAAAAGCCAGACTCCTACTGTACACTGATGATGGGCAATAACCCGGAAACAGCTGTAAGTGCATGGAGTCTGGCTTTGCTTTTGAATACCAGTCATTGTAAGAAGACTTGTATAAAAAGTCTCACTTTGACTCGAAGGAATGCTGGCTTTCAATACGTGGCACTGTGGAGGATTTATTCCATCTCCCTTATTTGCATATTACCCAGAGGAGCGAGCGTGGCCATTTGAGTCTCCTCACTTATTTATAGTATATAGTTGCTCTCCCTAAGGAGAAAAGAGCGTTTCTGACCCCTGTCCCTGGCCTCACACTAGCAAAAGCCAGACTCCTACTGTACACTGATGATGGGCAATAACCCGGAAACAGCTGTATGTACATGGGGTCTGGCTTTGCTTTTGATTCCCAGTCATTGTAGCAAGACTTGTATAAAAAGTCCCACTTTGACTCGAAGGAATGCTGCCTTTCAGTAGGTGGCACTGTGGAGGATTTATTCCATCTCCCTTATTTGCATATTACCCAGGGGAGCGTGCGTGGCCATTTGAGTCTCCTCACTTATTTATAGTATATAGTTGCTCTCCCTAAGGAGAAAAGAGCGTTTCTGACCCCTATTGCTTTTTCAAACACGGTCTACACCTCTCAGGTGCCGAGTTACAGGACGGTGAAAACAGTGAGTTTGTGTTAGACGCGAATCGTGCTCTGATTCATGCTCTAGGCTGGGAGCTCAAGCTTATTGCTTTTTCAAACACGGTCTACACCTCTCAGGTGCCGAGTTACAGGACGGTGAAAACAGTGAGTTTGTGTTAGACGCGAATCGTGCTCTGATTCACGCTCTAGGCTGGAAGCGCAAGCGTAATGCTTTTTCAAACACGGTCTACACCTCTTAGGTGCCGAGTTACAGGACGGTGAAAACAATGAGTTTGTGTTAGACGCGAATCGTGCTCTGATTCACGCTCTAGGCTGGGAGCTCAAGCTTATTGCTTTTTCAAACACGGTCTACACCTCTCAGGTGCCGAGTTACAGGACGGTGAAAACAGTGAGTTTGTGTTAGACGTGAATCGTGCTCTGATTCATGCTTTAACCTTATTGCTTTTTCAAACACGGTCTACACCTCTCAGGTGCCGAGTTACAGGACGGTGAAAACAGTGAGTTTGTGTTAGACGCGAATCGTGCTCTGATTCACGCTCTAGGCTGGGAGCGCAAGCTTATTGCTTTTTCAAACACGGGCTACACCTCTCAGGTGCCGAGTTACAGGACGGTGAAAACAGTGAGTTTGTGTTAGACGCGAATCGTGCTCTGATTCATGCTCTAGGCTGGGAGCGAAAGCTTACTGCTTTTTCAAACACGGTCTACACCTCTCAGGTGCCGAGTTACAGGACGGTGAAAACAGTGAGTTTGTGTTAGACGCGAATCGTGCTCTGATTCACGCTCTAGGCTTGTAGCGAAAGCTTATTGCTTTTTCAAACACGGTCTACACCTCTCAGGTGCCGAGTTACAGGACGGTGAAAACAGTGAGTTTGTGTTAGACGCGAATCGTGCTCTGATTCATGCTTTAGGCTGGGAGCGCAAGCGTAATGCTTTTTCAAACACGGTCTACACCTCTCAGGTGCCGAGTTACAGGACGGTGAAAACAATGAGTTTGTGTTAGACGCGAATCGTGCTCTGATTCATGCTCTAGGCTGGGAGCTCAAGCTTATTGCTTTTTCAAACACGGTCTACACCTCTCAGGTGCCGAGTTACAGGACGGTGAAAACAGTGAGTTTGTGTTAGACGCGAATCGTGCTCTGATTCATGCTCTAGGCTGGGAGCGCAAGCTTATTGCTTTTTCAAACACGGTCTACACCTCTCAGGTGCCGAGTTACAGGACGGTGAAAACAGTGAGTTTGTGTTAGACGCGAATCGTGCTCTGATTCACGCTCTAGGCTGGGAGCTCAAGCTTATTGCTTTTTCAAACACGGTCTACACCTCTCAGGTGCCGAGTTACAGGACGGTGAAAACAGTGAGTTTGTGTTAGACGCGAATCGTGCTCTGATTCATGCTCTAGGCTGGGAGCGCAAGCGTAATGCTTTTTCAAACACGGTCTACACCTCTCAGGTGCCGAGTTACAGGACAGTGAAAACAATGAGTTTGTGTTAGACGCGAATCGTGCTCTGATTCATGCTCTAGGCTGGGAGCTCAAGCTTCTTGCTTTTTCAAATAAGGGAGATTTCCATCTCCCTTATTTGCATATTACCCAGAGGAGCGTGCGTGGCCATTTGAGTCTCCTCACTTATTTATAGTATATAGTTGCTCTCCCTAAGGAGAAAAGAGCGTTTCTGACCCCTGTCCCAGGCCTCTCACTAGCAAAAGCCAGACTCCTACTGTACACTGATGATGGGCAATAACCCGGAAACAGCTGTAAGTGCATGGAGTCTGGCTTTGCTTTTGAATACCAGTCATTGTAAGAAGACTTGTATAAAAAGTCTCACTTTGACTCGAAGGAATGCTGCCTTTCAATAGGTGGCACTGTGGAGGATTTATTCCATCTCCCTTATTTGCATATTACCCAGAGGAGCGTGCGTGGCCATTTGAGTCTCCTCACTTATTTATAGTATATAGTTGCTCTCCCTAAGGAGAAAAGAGCGTTTCTGACCCCTGTCCCTGGCCTCTCACTAGCAAAAGCCAGACTCCTACTGTACACTGATGATGGGCAATAACCCGGAAACAGCTGTATGTACATGGGGTCTGGCTTTGCTTTTGATTCCCAGTCATTGTAGCAAGACTTGTATAAAAAGTCCCACTTTGACTCGAAGGAATGCTGCCTTTCAGTAGGTGGCACTGTGGAGGATTTATTCCATCTCCCTTATTTGCATATTACCCAGAGGAGCGTGCGTGGCCATTTGAGTCTCCTCACTTATTTATAGTATATAGTTGCTCTCCCTAAGGAGAAAAGAGCGTTTCTGACCCCTATTGCTTTTTCAAACACGGTCTACACCTCTCAGGTGCCGAGTTACAGGACGGTGAAAACAGTGAGTTTGTGTTAGACGCGAATCGTGCTCTGATTCATGCTTTAACCTTATTGCTTTTTCAAACACGGTCTACACCTCTCAGGTGCCGAGTTACAGGACGGTGAAAACAGTGAGTTTGTGTTAGACGTGAATCGTGCTCTGATTCATGCTCTAGGCTGGGAGCGCAAGCGTAATGCTTTTTCAAACACGGTCTACACCTCTCAGGTGCCGAGTTACAGAACGGTGAAAACAGTGAGTTTGTGTTAGACGCGAATCGTGCTGGGATTTATGCTCTAGGCTGGGAGCGCAAGCGTAATGCTTTTTCAAACACGGTCTACACCTCTCAGGTGCCGAGTTACAGGACGGTGAAAACAGTGAGTTTGTGTTAGACGCGAATCGTGCTCTGATTCATGCTCTAGGCGGGGAGCTCAAGCTTATTGCATTTTCAAACACGGTCTACACCTCTCAGGTGCCGAGTAACAGGACGGTGAAAACAGTGAGTTTGTGTTAGACGCGATTCATGCTCTAGGCTGGGAGCGCAAGCTTATTGCTTTTTCAAACACGGTCTACACCTCTCAGGTGCCGAGTTACAGGACGGTGAAAACAGTGAGTTTGTGTTAGACGCGAATCGTGCTCTGATTCATGCTCTAGGCTGGGAGCGAAAGCTTATTGCTTTTTCAAACACGGTCTACACCTCTCAGGTGCCGAGTTACAGGACGGTGAAAACAGTGAGTTTGTGTTAGACGCGAATCGTGCTCTGATTCACGCTCTAGGCTGGGAGCTCAAGCTTATTGCTTTTTCAAACACGGTCTACACCTCTCAGGTGCCGAGTTACAGGACGGTGAAAACAGTGAGTTTGTGTTAGACGCGAATCGTGCTCTGATTCATGCTCTAGGCTGGGAGCGCAAGCGTAATGCTTTTTCAAACACGGTCTACACCTCTCAGGTGCCGAGTTACAGGACAGTGAAAACAATGAGTTTGTGTTAGACGCGAATCGTGCTCTGATTCATGCTCTAGGCTGGGAGCTCAAGCTTATTGCTTTTTCAAACACGGTCTACACCTCTCAGGTGCCGAGTTACAGGACGGTGAAAACAGTGAGTTTGTGTTAGACGCGAATCGTGCTCTGTTTCATGCTTTAGGCTGGGAGCTCAAGCTTATTGCTTTTTCAAATAAGGGAGATTTCCATCTCCCTTATTTGCATATTACCCAGAGGAGCGTGCGTGGCCATTTGAGTCTCCTCACCTATTTATAGTATATAGTTGCTCTCCCTAAGGAGAAAAGAGCGTTTCTGACCCCTGTCCCAGGCCTCTCACTAGCAAAAGCCAGACTCCTACTGTACACTGATGATGGGCAATAACCCGGAAACAGCTGTAAGTGCATGGAGTCTGGCTTTGCTTTTGAATACCAGTCATTGTAAGAAGACTTGTATAAAAAGTCTCACTTTGACTCGAAGGAATGCTGCCTTTCAATAGGTGGCACTATGGAGGATTTATTCCATCTCCCTTATTTGCATATTACCCAGAGGAGCGTGCGTGGCCATTTGAGTCTCCTCACTTATTTATAGTATATAGTTGCTCTCCCTAAGGAGAAAAGAGCGTTTCTGACCCCTATTGCTTTTTCAAACACGGTCTACACCTCTCAGGTGCCGAGTTACAGGACGGTGAAAACAGTGAGTTTGTGTTAGACGCGAATCGTGCTCTGATTCACGCTCTAGGCTGGGAGCGCAAGCTTATTGCTTTTTCAAACACGGTCTACACCTCTCAGGTGCCGAGTTACAGGACGGTGAAAACAGTGAGTTTGTGTTAGACGCGAATCGTGCTCTGATTCACGCTCTAGGCTGGGAGCGCAAGCTTATTGCTTTTTCAAACACGGTCTACACCTCTCAGGTGCCGAGTTACAGGACGGTGAAAACAGTGAGTTTGTGTTAGACGCGAATCGTGCTCTGATTCATGCTCTAGGCTGGGAGCGAAAGCTTACTGCTTTTTCAAACACGGTCTACACCTCTCAGGTGCCGAGTTACAGGACGGTGAAAACAGTGAGTTTGTGTTAGACGCGAATCGTGCTCTGATTCACGCTCTAGGCTTGGAGCGAAAGCTTATTGCTTTTTCAAACACGGTCTACACCTCTCAGGTGCCGAGTTACAGGACGGTGAAAACAGTGAGTTTGTGTTAGACGCGAATCGTGCTCTGATTCACGCTCTAGGCTGGGAGCTCAAGCTTATTGCTTTTTCAAACACGGTCTACACCTCTCAGGTGCCGAGTTACAGGACGGTGAAAACAGTGAGTTTGTGTTAGACGCGAATCGTGCTCTGATTCATGCTCTAGGCTGGGAGCGCAAGCGTAATGCTTTTTCAAACACGGTCTACACCTCTCAGGTGCCGAGTTACAGGACAGTGAAAACAATGAGTTTGTGTTAGACGCGAATCGTGCTCTGATTCATGCTCTAGGCTGGGAGCGAAAGCTTATTGCTTTTTCAAACACGGTCTACACCTCTCAGGTGCCGAGTTACAGGACGGTGAAAACAGTGAGTTTGTGTTAGACGCGAATCGTGCTCTGTTTCATGCTTTAGGCTGGGAGCTCAAGCTTATTGCTTTTTCAAATAAGGGAGATTTCCATCTCCCTTATTTGCATATTACCCAGAGGAGCGTGCGTGGCCATTTGAGTCTCCTCACCTATTTATAGTATATAGTTGCTCTCCCTAAGGAGAAAAGAGCGTTTCTGACCCCTGTCCCAGGCCTCTCACTAGCAAAAGCCAGACTCCTACTGTACACTGATGATGGGCAATAACCTGGAAACAGCTGTAAGTGCATGGAGTCTGGCTTTGCTTTTGAATACCAGTCATTGTAAGAAGACTTGTATAAAAAGTCTCACTTTGACTCGAAGGAATGCTGCCTTTCAATAGGTGGCACTGTGGAGGATTTATTCCATCTCCCTTATTTGCATATTACCCAGAGGAGCGTGCGTGGCCATTTGAGTCTCCTCACTTATTTATAGTATATAGTTGCTCTCCCTAAGGAGAAAAGAGCGTTTCTGACCCCTGTCCCTGGCCTCTCACTAGCAAAAGCCAGACTCCTACTGTACACTGATGATGGGCAATAACCCGGAAACAGCTGTATGTACATGGGGTCTGGCTTTGCTTTTGATTCCCAGTCATTGTAGCAAGACTTGTATAAAAAGTCCCACTTTGACTCGAAGGAATGCTGCCTTTCAGTAGGTGGCACTGTGGAGGATTTATTCCATCTCCCTTATTTGCATATTACCCAGAGGAGCGTGCGTGGCCATTTGAGTCTCCTCACTTATTTATAGTATATAGTTGCTCTCCCTAAGGAGAAAAGAGCGTTTCTGACCCCTATTGCTTTTTCAAACACGGTCTACACCTCTCAGGTGCCGAGTTACAGGACGGTGAAAACAGTGAGTTTGTGTTAGACGCGAATCGTGCTCTGATTCACGCTCTAGGCTGGGAGCGCAAGCTTATTGCTTTTTCAAACACGGGCTACACCTCTCAGGTGCCGAGTTACAGGACGGTGAAAACAGTGAGTTTGTGTTAGACGCGAATCGTGCTCTGATTCATGCTCTAGGCTGGGAGCGAAAGCTTACTGCTTTTTCAAACACGGTCTACACCTCTCAGGTGCCGAGTTACAGGACGGTGAAAACAGTGAGTTTGTGTTAGACGCGAATCGTGCTCTGATTCACGCTCTAGGCTTGGAGCGAAAGCTTATTGCTTTTTCAAACACGGTCTACACCTCTCAGGTGCCGAGTTACAGGACGGTGAAAACAGTGAGTTTGTGTTAGACGCGAATCGTGCTCTGATTCATGCTTTAGGCTGGGAGCGCAAGCTTATTGCTTTTTCAAACACGGTCTACACCTCTCAGGTGCCGAGGTACAGGACGGTGAAAACAGTGAGTTTGTGTTAGACGCGAATCGTGCTCTGATTCATGCTCTAGGCGGGGAGCTCAAGCTTATTGCTTTTTCAAACACGGTCTACACCTCTCAGGCGCCGAGTTACAGGACGGTGAAAACTGAGTTTGTGTTAGACGCGAATCGTGCTCTGATTCATGCTCTAGGCTGGGAGCTCAAGCTTATTGCTTTTTCAAACACGGTCTACACCTCTCAGGTGCCGAGTTACAGGACGGTGAAAACAGTGAGTTTGTGTTAGACGCGAATCGTGCTCTGATTCATGCTTTAGGCTGGGAGCGCAAGCGTAATGCTTTTTCAAACACGGTCTAGACCTCTCAGGTGCCGAGTTACAGGACGGTGAAAACAATGAGTTTGTGTTAGACGCGAATCGTGCTCTGATTCATGCTCTAGGCTGGGAGCTCAAGCTTATTGCTTTTTCAAACACGGTCTACACCTCTCAGGTGCCGAGTTACAGGACGGTGAAAACAGTGAGTTTGTGTTAGACGCGAATCGTGCTCTGATTCATGCTCTAGGCTGGGAGCTCAAGCTTATTGCTTTTTCAAACACGGTCTACACCTCTCAGGTGCCGAGTTACAGGACGGTGCAAACAGTGAGTTTGTGTTAGACGCGAATCGTGCTCTGTTTCATGCTTTAGGCTGGGAGCTCAAGCTTATTGCTTTTTCAAATAAGGGAGATTTCCATCTCCCTTATTTGCATATTACCCAGAGGAGCGTGCGTGGCCATTTGAGTCTCCTCACTTATTTATAGTATATAGTTGCTCTCCCTAAGGAGAAAAGAGCGTTTCTGACCCCTGTCCCAGGCCTCTCACTAGCAAAAGCCAGACTCCTACTGTACACTGATGATGGGCAATAACCCGGAAACAGCTGTAAGTGCATGGAGTCTGGCTTTGCTTTTGAATACCAGTCATTGTAAGAAGACTTGTATAAAAAGTCTCACTTTGACTCGAAGGAATGCTGGCTTTCAATACGTGGCACTGTGGAGGATTTATTCCATCTCCCTTATTTGCATATTACCCAGAGGAGCGAGCGTGGCCATTTGAGTCTCCTCACTTATTTATAGTATATAGTTGCTCTCCCTAAGGAGAAAAGAGCGTTTCTGACCCCTGTCCCTGGCCTCACACTAGCAAAAGCCAGACTCCTACTGTACACTGATGATGGGCAATAACCCGGAAACAGCTGTATGTACATGGGGTCTGGCTTTGCTTTTGATTCCCAGTCATTGTAGCAAGACTTGTATAAAAAGTCCCACTTTGACTCGAAGGAATGCTGCCTTTCAGTAGGTGGCACTGTGGAGGATTTATTCCATCTCCCTTATTTGCATATTACCCAGGGGAGCGTGCGTGGCCATTTGAGTCTCCTCACTTATTTATAGTATATAGTTGCTCTCCCTAAGGAGAAAAGAGCGTTTCTGACCCCTATTGCTTTTTCAAACACGGTCTACACCTCTCAGGTGCCGAGTTACAGGACGGTGAAAACAGTGAGTTTGTGTTAGACGCGAATCGTGCTCTGATTCATGCTCTAGGCTGGGAGCTCAAGCTTATTGCTTTTTCAAACACGGTCTACACCTCTCAGGTGCCGAGTTACAGGACGGTGAAAACAGTGAGTTTGTGTTAGACGCGAATCGTGCTCTGATTCACGCTCTAGGCTGGAAGCGCAAGCGTAATGCTTTTTCAAACACGGTCTACACCTCTTAGGTGCCGAGTTACAGGACGGTGAAAACAATGAGTTTGTGTTAGACGCGAATCGTGCTCTGATTCACGCTCTAGGCTGGGAGCTCAAGCTTATTGCTTTTTCAAACACGGTCTACACCTCTCAGGTGCCGAGTTACAGGACGGTGAAAACAGTGAGTTTGTGTTAGACGTGAATCGTGCTCTGATTCATGCTTTAACCTTATTGCTTTTTCAAACACGGTCTACACCTCTCAGGTGCCGAGTTACAGGACGGTGAAAACAGTGAGTTTGTGTTAGACGCGAATCGTGCTCTGATTCACGCTCTAGGCTGGGAGCGCAAGCTTATTGCTTTTTCAAACACGGGCTACACCTCTCAGGTGCCGAGTTACAGGACGGTGAAAACAGTGAGTTTGTGTTAGACGCGAATCGTGCTCTGATTCATGCTCTAGGCTGGGAGCGAAAGCTTACTGCTTTTTCAAACACGGTCTACACCTCTCAGGTGCCGAGTTACAGGACGGTGAAAACAGTGAGTTTGTGTTAGACGCGAATCGTGCTCTGATTCACGCTCTAGGCTTGTAGCGAAAGCTTATTGCTTTTTCAAACACGGTCTACACCTCTCAGGTGCCGAGTTACAGGACGGTGAAAACAGTGAGTTTGTGTTAGACGCGAATCGTGCTCTGATTCATGCTTTAGGCTGGGAGCGCAAGCGTAATGCTTTTTCAAACACGGTCTACACCTCTCAGGTGCCGAGTTACAGGACGGTGAAAACAATGAGTTTGTGTTAGACGCGAATCGTGCTCTGATTCATGCTCTAGGCTGGGAGCTCAAGCTTATTGCTTTTTCAAACACGGTCTACACCTCTCAGGTGCCGAGTTACAGGACGGTGAAAACAGTGAGTTTGTGTTAGACGCGAATCGTGCTCTGATTCATGCTCTAGGCTGGGAGCGCAAGCTTATTGCTTTTTCAAACACGGTCTACACCTCTCAGGTGCCGAGTTACAGGACGGTGAAAACAGTGAGTTTGTGTTAGACGCGAATCGTGCTCTGATTCACGCTCTAGGCTGGGAGCTCAAGCTTATTGCTTTTTCAAACACGGTCTACACCTCTCAGGTGCCGAGTTACAGGACGGTGAAAACAGTGAGTTTGTGTTAGACGCGAATCGTGCTCTGATTCATGCTCTAGGCTGGGAGCGCAAGCGTAATGCTTTTTCAAACACGGTCTACACCTCTCAGGTGCCGAGTTACAGGACAGTGAAAACAATGAGTTTGTGTTAGACGCGAATCGTGCTCTGATTCATGCTCTAGGCTGGGAGCTCAAGCTTCTTGCTTTTTCAAATAAGGGAGATTTCCATCTCCCTTATTTGCATATTACCCAGAGGAGCGTGCGTGGCCATTTGAGTCTCCTCACTTATTTATAGTATATAGTTGCTCTCCCTAAGGAGAAAAGAGCGTTTCTGACCCCTGTCCCAGGCCTCTCACTAGCAAAAGCCAGACTCCTACTGTACACTGATGATGGGCAATAACCCGGAAACAGCTGTAAGTGCATGGAGTCTGGCTTTGCTTTTGAATACCAGTCATTGTAAGAAGACTTGTATAAAAAGTCTCACTTTGACTCGAAGGAATGCTGCCTTTCAATAGGTGGCACTGTGGAGGATTTATTCCATCTCCCTTATTTGCATATTACCCAGAGGAGCGTGCGTGGCCATTTGAGTCTCCTCACTTATTTATAGTATATAGTTGCTCTCCCTAAGGAGAAAAGAGCGTTTCTGACCCCTGTCCCTGGCCTCTCACTAGCAAAAGCCAGACTCCTACTGTACACTGATGATGGGCAATAACCCGGAAACAGCTGTATGTACATGGGGTCTGGCTTTGCTTTTGATTCCCAGTCATTGTAGCAAGACTTGTATAAAAAGTCCCACTTTGACTCGAAGGAATGCTGCCTTTCAGTAGGTGGCACTGTGGAGGATTTATTCCATCTCCCTTATTTGCATATTACCCAGAGGAGCGTGCGTGGCCATTTGAGTCTCCTCACTTATTTATAGTATATAGTTGCTCTCCCTAAGGAGAAAAGAGCGTTTCTGACCCCTATTGCTTTTTCAAACACGGTCTACACCTCTCAGGTGCCGAGTTACAGGACGGTGAAAACAGTGAGTTTGTGTTAGACGCGAATCGTGCTCTGATTCATGCTTTAACCTTATTGCTTTTTCAAACACGGTCTACACCTCTCAGGTGCCGAGTTACAGGACGGTGAAAACAGTGAGTTTGTGTTAGACGTGAATCGTGCTCTGATTCATGCTCTAGGCTGGGAGCGCAAGCGTAATGCTTTTTCAAACACGGTCTACACCTCTCAGGTGCCGAGTTACAGAACGGTGAAAACAGTGAGTTTGTGTTAGACGCGAATCGTGCTGGGATTTATGCTCTAGGCTGGGAGCGCAAGCGTAATGCTTTTTCAAACACGGTCTACACCTCTCAGGTGCCGAGTTACAGGACGGTGAAAACAGTGAGTTTGTGTTAGAGGCGAATCGTGCTCTGATTCATGCTCTAGGCGGGGAGCTCAAGCTTATTGCATTTTCAAACACGGTCTACACCTCTCAGGTGCCGAGTAACAGGACGGTGAAAACAGTGAGTTTGTGTTAGACGCGATTCATGCTCTAGGCTGGGAGCGCAAGCTTATTGCTTTTTCAAACACGGTCTACACCTCTCAGGTGCCGAGTTACAGGACGGTGAAAACAGTGAGTTTGTGTTAGACGCGAATCGTGCTCTGATTCATGCTCTAGGCTGGGAGCGAAAGCTTATTGCTTTTTCAAACACGGTCTACACCTCTCAGGTGCCGAGTTACAGGACGGTGAAAACAGTGAGTTTGTGTTAGACGCGAATCGTGCTCTGATTCACGCTCTAGGCTGGGAGCTCAAGCTTATTGCTTTTTCAAACACGGTCTACACCTCTCAGGTGCCGAGTTACAGGACGGTGAAAACAGTGAGTTTGTGTTAGACGCGAATCGTGCTCTGATTCATGCTCTAGGCTGGGAGCGCAAGCGTAATGCTTTTTCAAACACGGTCTACACCTCTCAGGTGCCGAGTTACAGGACAGTGAAAACAATGAGTTTGTGTTAGACGCGAATCGTGCTCTGATTCATGCTCTAGGCTGGGAGCTCAAGCTTATTGCTTTTTCAAACACGGTCTACACCTCTCAGGTGCCGAGTTACAGGACGGTGAAAACAGTGAGTTTGTGTTAGACGCGAATCGTGCTCTGTTTCATGCTTTAGGCTGGGAGCTCAAGCTTATTGCTTTTTCAAATAAGGGAGATTTCCATCTCCCTTATTTGCATATTACCCAGAGGAGCGTGCGTGGCCATTTGAGTCTCCTCACCTATTTATAGTATATAGTTGCTCTCCCTAAGGAGAAAAGAGCGTTTCTGACCCCTGTCCCAGGCCTCTCACTAGCAAAAGCCAGACTCCTACTGTACACTGATGATGGGCAATAACCCGGAAACAGCTGTAAGTGCATGGAGTCTGGCTTTGCTTTTGAATACCAGTCATTGTAAGAAGACTTGTATAAAAAGTCTCACTTTGACTCGAAGGAATGCTGCCTTTCAATAGGTGGCACTATGGAGGATTTATTCCATCTCCCTTATTTGCATATTACCCAGAGGAGCGTGCGTGGCCATTTGAGTCTCCTCACTTATTTATAGTATATAGTTGCTCTCCCTAAGGAGAAAAGAGCGTTTCTGACCCCTATTGCTTTTTCAAACACGGTCTACACCTCTCAGGTGCCGAGTTACAGGACGGTGAAAACAGTGAGTTTGTGTTAGACGCGAATCGTGCTCTGATTCACGCTCTAGGCTGGGAGCGCAAGCTTATTGCTTTTTCAAACACGGTCTACACCTCTCAGGTGCCGAGTTACAGGACGGTGAAAACAGTGAGTTTGTGTTAGACGCGAATCGTGCTCTGATTCACGCTCTAGGCTGGGAGCTCAAGCTTATTGCTTTTTCAAACACGGTCTACACCTCTCAGGTGCCGAGTTACAGGACGGTGAAAACAGTGAGTTTGTGTTAGACGCGAATCGTGCTCTGATTCATGCTCTAGGCTGGGAGCGAAAGCTTACTGCTTTTTCAAACACGGTCTACACCTCTCAGGTGCCGAGTTACAGGACGGTGAAAACAGTGAGTTTGTGTTAGACGCGAATCGTGCTCTGATTCACGCTCTAGGCTTGGAGCGAAAGCTTATTGCTTTTTCAAACACGGTCTACACCTCTCAGGTGCCGAGTTACAGGACGGTGAAAACAGTGAGTTTGTGTTAGACGCGAATCGTGCTCTGATTCACGCTCTAGGCTGGGAGCTCAAGCTTATTGCTTTTTCAAACACGGTCTACACCTCTCAGGTGCCGAGTTACAGGACGGTGAAAACAGTGAGTTTGTGTTAGACGCGAATCGTGCTCTGTTTCATGCTTTAGGCTGGGAGCTCAAGCTTATTGCTTTTTCAAATAAGGGAGATTTCCATCTCCCTTATTTGCATATTACCCAGAGGAGCGTGCGTGGCCATTTGAGTCTCCTCACTTATTTATAGTATATAGTTGCTCTCCCTAAGGAGAAAAGAGCGTTTCTGACCCCTGTCCCAGGCCTCTCACTAGCAAAAGCCAGACTCCTACTGTACACTGATGATGGGCAATAACCTGGAAACAGCTGTAAGTGCATGGAGTCTGGCTTTGCTTTTGAATACCAGTCATTGTAAGAAGACTTGTATAAAAAGTCTCACTTTGACTCGAAGGAATGCTGCCTTTCAATAGGTGGCACTGTGGAGGATTTATTCCATCTCCCTTATTTGCATATTACCCAGAGGAGCGTGCGTGGCCATTTGAGTCTCCTCACTTATTTATAGTATATAGTTGCTCTCCCTAAGGAGAAAAGAGCGTTTCTGACCCCTGTCCCTGGCCTCTCACTAGCAAAAGCCAGACTCCTACTGTACACTGATGATGGGCAATAACCCGGAAACAGCTGTATGTACATGGGGTCTGGCTTTGCTTTTGATTCCCAGTCATTGTAGCAAGACTTGTATAAAAAGTCCCACTTTGACTCGAAGGAATGCTGCCTTTCAGTAGGTGGCACTGTGGAGGATTTATTCCATCTCCCTTATTTGCATATTACCCAGAGGAGCGTGCGTGGCCATTTGAGTCTCCTCACTTATTTATAGTATATAGTTGCTCTCCCTAAGGAGAAAAGAGCGTTTCTGACCCCTATTGCTTTTTCAAACACGGTCTACACCTCTCAGGTGCCGAGTTACAGGACGGTGAAAACAGTGAGTTTGTGTTAGACGCGAATCATGCTCTGATTCACGCTCTAGGCTGGGAGCGCAAGCTTATTGCTTTTTCAAACACGGTCTACACCTCTCAGGTGCCGAGTTACAGGACGGTGAAAACAGTGAGTTTGTGTTAGACGCGAATCGTGCTCTGATTCACGCTCTAGGCTGGGAGCGCAAGCTTATTGCTTTTTCAAACACGGGCTACACCTCTCAGGTGCCGAGTTACAGGACGGTGAAAACAGTGAGTTTGTGTTAGACGCGAATCGTGCTCTGATTCATGCTCTAGGCTGGGAGCGAAAGCTTACTGCTTTTTCAAACACGGTCTACACCTCTCAGGTGCCGAGTTACAGGACGGTGAAAACAGTGAGTTTGTGTTAGACGCGAATCGTGCTCTGATTCACGCTCTAGGCTTGGAGCGAAAGCTTATTGCTTTTTCAAACACGGTCTACACCTCTCAGGTGCCGAGTTACAGGACGGTGAAAACAGTGAGTTTGTGTTAGACGCGAATCGTGCTCTGATTCATGCTTTAGGCTGGGAGCGCAAGCTTATTGCTTTTTCAAACACGGTCTACACCTCTCAGGTGCCGAGGTACAGGACGGTGAAAACAGTGAGTTTGTGTTAGACGCGAATCGTGCTCTGATTCATGCTCTAGGCGGGGAGCTCAAGCTTATTGCTTTTTCAAACACGGTCTACACCTCTCAGGCGCCGAGTTACAGGACGGTGAAAACTGAGTTTGTGTTAGACGCGAATCGTGCTCTGATTCATGCTCTAGGCTGGGAGCTCAAGCTTATTGCTTTTTCAAACACGGTCTACACCTCTCAGGTGCCGAGTTACAGGACGGTGAAAACAGTGAGTTTGTGTTAGACGCGAATCGTGCTCTGATTCATGCTTTAGGCTGGGAGCGCAAGCGTAATGCTTTTTCAAACACGGTCTAGACCTCTCAGGTGCCGAGTTACAGGACGGTGAAAACAATGAGTTTGTGTTAGACGCGAATCGTGCTCTGATTCATGCTCTAGGCTGGGAGCTCAAGCTTATTGCTTTTTCAAACACGGTCTACACCTCTCAGGTGCCGAGTTACAGGACGGTGAAAACAGTGAGTTTGTGTTAGACGCGAATCGTGCTCTGATTCATGCTCTAGGCTGGGAGCTCAAGCTTATTGCTTTTTCAAACACGGTCTACACCTCTCAGGTGCCGAGTTACAGGACGGTGCAAACAGTGAGTTTGTGTTAGACGCGAATCGTGCTCTGTTTCATGCTTTAGGCTGGGAGCTCAAGCTTATTGCTTTTTCAAATAAGGGAGATTTCCATCTCCCTTATTTGCATATTACCCAGAGGAGCGTGCGTGGCCATTTGAGTCTCCTCACTTATTTATAGTATATAGTTGCTCTCCCTAAGGAGAAAAGAGCGTTTCTGACCCCTGTCCCAGGCCTCTCACTAGCAAAAGCCAGACTCCTACTGTACACTGATGATGGGCAATAACCCGGAAACAGCTGTAAGTGCATGGAGTCTGGCTTTGCTTTTGAATACCAGTCATTGTAAGAAGACTTGTATAAAAAGTCTCACTTTGACTCGAAGGAATGCTGGCTTTCAATACGTGGCACTGTGGAGGATTTATTCCATCTCCCTTATTTGCATATTACCCAGAGGAGCGTGCGTGGCCATTTGAGTCTCCTCACTTATTTATAGTATATAGTTGCTCTCCCTAAGGAGAAAAGAGCGTTTCTGACCCCTGTCCCTGGCCTCACACTAGCAAAAGCCAGACTCCTACTGTACACTGATGATGGGCAATAACCCGGAAACAGCTGTATGTACATGGGGTCTGGCTTTGCTTTTGATTCCCAGTCATTGTAGCAAGACTTGTATAAAAAGTCCCACTTTGACTCGAAGGAATGCTGCCTTTCAGTAGGTGGCACTGTGGAGGATTTATTCCATCTCCCTTATTTGCATATTACCCAGGGGAGCGTGCGTGGCCATTTGAGTCTCCTCACTTATTTATAGTATATAGTTGCTCTCCCTAAGGAGAAAAGAGCGTTTCTGACCCATATTGCTTTTTCAAACACGGTCTACACCTCTCAGGTGCCGAGTTACAGGACGGTGAAAACAGTGAGTTTGTGTTAGACGCGAATCGTGCTCTGATTCATGCTCTAGGCTGGGAGCTCAAGCTTATTGCTTTTTCAAACACGGTCTACACCTCTCAGGTGCCGAGTTACAGGACGGTGAAAACAGTGAGTTTGTGTTAGACGCGAATCGTGCTCTGATTCACGCTCTAGGCTGGAAGCGCAAGCGTAATGCTTTTTCAAACACGGTCTACACCTCTTAGGTGCCGAGTTACAGGACGGTGAAAACAATGAGTTTGTGTTAGACGCGAATCGTGCTCTGATTCACGCTCTAGGCTGGGAGCTCAAGCTTATTGCTTTTTCAAACACGGTCTACACCTCTCAGGTGCCGAGTTACAGGACGGTGAAAACAGTGAGTTTGTGTTAGACGCGAATCGTGCTCTGATTCACGCTCTAGGCTGGGAGCGCAAGCTTATTGCTTTTTCAAACACGGGCTACACCTCTCAGGTGCCGAGTTACAGGACGGTGAAAACAGTGAGTTTGTGTTAGACGCGAATCGTGCTCTGATTCATGCTCTAGGCTGGGAGCGAAAGCTTACTGCTTTTTCAAACACGGTCTACACCTCTCAGGTGCCGAGTTACAGGACGGTGAAAACAGTGAGTTTGTGTTAGACGCGAATCGTGCTCTGATTCACGCTCTAGGCTTGTAGCGAAAGCTTATTGCTTTTTCAAACACGGTCTACACCTCTCAGGTGCCGAGTTACAGGACGGTGAAAACAGTGAGTTTGTGTTAGACGCGAATCGTGCTCTGATTCATGCTTTAGGCTGGGAGCGCAAGCGTAATGCTTTTTCAAACACGGTCTACACCTCTCAGGTGCCGAGTTACAGGACGGTGAAAACAGTGAGTTTGTGTTAGACGCGAATCGTGCTCTGATTCATGCTCTAGGCTGGGAGCGCAAGCGTAATGCTTTTTCAAACACGGTCTACACCTCTCAGGTGCCGAGTTACAGGACGGTGAAAACAGTGAGTTTGTGTTAGACGCGAATCGTGCTCTGATTCATGCTCTAGGCTGGGAGCGCAAGCGTAATGCTTTTTCAAACACGGTCTACACCTCTCAGGTGCCGAGTTACAGGACGGTGAAAACAGTGAGTTTGTGTTAGACGCGAATCGTGCTCTGATTCACGCTCTAGGCTGGGAGCTCAAGCTTATTGCTTTTTCAAACACGGTCTACACCTCTCAGGTGCCGAGTTACAGGACGGTGAAAACAGTGAGTTTGTGTTAGACGCGAATCGTGCTCTGATTCATGCTCTAGGCTGGGAGCGCAAGCGTAATGCTTTTTCAAACACGGTCTACACCTCTCAGGTGCCGAGTTACAGGACAGTGAAAACAATGAGTTTGTGTTAGACGCGAATCGTGCTCTGATTCATGCTCTAGGCTGGGAGCTCAAGCTTGTTGCTTTTTCAAACACGGTCTACACCTCTCAGGTGCCGAGTTACAGGACGGTGAAAACAGTGAGTTTGTGTTAGACGCGAATCGTGCTCTGTTTCATGCTTTAGGCTGGGAGCTCAAGCTTATTGCTTTTTCAAATAAGGGAGATTTCCATCTCCCTTATTTGCATATTACCCAGAGGAGCGTGCGTGGCCATTTGAGTCTCCTCACTTATTTATAGTATATAGTTGCTCTCCCTAAGGAGAAAAGAGCGTTTCTGACCCCTGTCCCAGGCCTCTCACTAGCAAAAGCCAGACTCCTACTGTACACTGATGATGGGCAATAACCCGGAAACAGCTGTAAGTGCATGGAGTCTGGCTTTGCTTTTGAATACCAGTCATTGTAAGAAGACTTGTATAAAAAGTCTCACTTTGACTCGAAGGAATGCTGCCTTTCAATAGGTGGCACTATGGAGGATTTATTCCATCTCCCTTATTTGCATATTACCCAGAGGAGCGTGCGTGGCCATTTGAGTCTCCTCACTTATTTATAGTATATAGTTGCTCTCCCTAAGGAGAAAAGAGCGTTTCTGACCCCTGTCCCTGGCCTCTCACTAGCAAAAGCCAGACTCCTACTGTACACTGATGATGGGCAATAACCCGGAAACAGCTGTATGTACATGGGGTCTGGCTTTGCTTTTGATTCCCAGTCATTGTAGCAAGACTTGTATAAAAAGTCCCACTTTGACTCGAAGGAATGCTGCCTTTCAGTAGGTGGCACTGTGGAGGATTTATTCCATCTCCCTTATTTGCATATTACCCAGAGGAGCGTGCGTGGCCATTTGAGTCTCCTCACTTATTTATAGTATATAGTTGCTCTCCCTAAGGAGAAAAGAGCGTTTCTGACCCCTATTGCTTTTTCAAACACGGTCTACACCTCTCAGGTGCCGAGTTACAGGACGGTGAAAACAGTGAGTTTGTGTTAGACGCGAATCGTGCTCTGATTCACGCTCTAGGCTGGGAGCGCAAGCTTATTGCTTTTTCAAACACGGTCTACACCTCTCAGGTGCCGAGTTACAGGACGGTGAAAACAGTGAGTTTGTGTTAGACGCGAATCGTGCTCTGATTCACGCTCTAAGCTGGGAGCGCAAGCTTATTGCTTTTTCAAACACGGTCTACACCTCTCAGGTGCCGAGTTACAGGACGGTGAAAACAGTGAGTTTGTGTTAGACGCGAATCGTGCTCTGATTCATGCTCTAGGCTGGGAGCGAAAGCTTACTGCTTTTTCAAACACGGTCTACACCTCTCAGGTGCCGAGTTACAGGACGGTGAAAACAGTGAGTTTGTGTTAGACGCGAATCGTGCTCTGATTCACGCTCTAGGCTTGGAGCGAAAGCTTATTGCTTTTTCAAACACGGTCTACACCTCTCAGGTGCCGAGTTACAGGACGGTGAAAACAGTGAGTTTGTGTTAGACGCGAATCGTGCTCTGATTCACGCTCTAGGCTGGGAGCTCAAGCTTATTGCTTTTTCAAACACGGTCTACACCTCTCAGGTGCCGAGTTACAGGACGGTGAAAACAGTGAGTTTGTGTTAGACGCGAATCGTGCTCTGATTCATGCTCTAGGCTGGGAGCGCAAGCGTAATGCTTTTTCAAACACGGTCTACACCTCTCAGGTGCCGAGTTACAGGACAGTGAAAACAATGAGTTTGTGTTAGACGCGAATCGTGCTCTGATTCATGCTCTAGGCTGGGAGCGAAAGCTTATTGCTTTTTCAAACACGGTCTACACCTCTCAGGTGCCGAGTTACAGGACGGTGAAAACAGTGAGTTTGTGTTAGACGCGAATCGTGCTCTGTTTCATGCTTTAGGCTGGGAGCTCAAGCTTATTGCTTTTTCAAATAAGGGAGATTTCCATCTCCCTTATTTGCATATTACCCAGAGGAGCGTGCGTGGCCATTTGAGTCTCCTCACTTATTTATAGTATATAGTTGCTCTCCCTAAGGAGAAAAGAGCGTTTCTGACCCCTGTCCCAGGCCTCTCACTAGCAAAAGCCAGACTCCTACTGTACACTGATGATGGGCAATAACCCGGAAACAGCTGTAAGTGCATGGAGTCTGGCTTTGCTTTTGAATACCAGTCATTGTAAGAAGACTTGTATAAAAAGTCTCACTTTGACTCGAAGGAATGCTGCCTTTCAATAGGTGGCACTGTGGAGGATTTATTCCATCTCCCTTATTTGCATATTACCCAGAGGAGCGTGCGTGGCCATTTGAGTCTCCTCACTTATTTATAGTATATAGTTGCTCTCCCTAAGGAGAAAAGAGCGTTTCTGACCCCTGTCCCTGGCCTCTCACTAGCAAAAGTCAGACTCCTACTGTACACTGATGATGGGCAATAACCCGGAAACAGCTGTATGTACATGGGGTCTGGCTTTGCTTTTGATTCCCAGTCATTGTAGCAAGACTTGTATAAAAAGTCCCACTTTGACTCGAAGGAATGCTGCCTTTCAGTAGGTGGCACTGTGGAGGATTTATTCCATCTCCCTTATTTGCATATTACCCAGAGGAGCGTGCGTGGCCATTTGAGTCTCCTCACTTATTTATAGTATATAGTTGCTCTCCCTAAGGAGAAAAGAGCGTTTCTGACCCCTATTGCTTTTTCAAACACGGTCTACACCTCTCAGGTGCCGAGTTACAGGACGGTGAAAACAGTGAGTTTGTGTTAGACGCGAATCATGCTCTGATTCACGCTCTAGGCTGGGAGCGCAAGCTTATTGCTTTTTCAAACACGGTCTACACCTCTCAGGTGCCGAGTTACAGGACGGTGAAAACAGTGAGTTTGTGTTAGACGCGAATCGTGCTCTGATTCACGCTCTAGGCTGGGAGCGCAAGCTTATTGCTTTTTCAAACACGGGCTACACCTCTCAGGTGCCGAGTTACAGGACGGTGAAAACAGTGAGTTTGTGTTAGACGCGAATCGTGCTCTGATTCATGCTCTAGGCTGGGAGCGAAAGCTTACTGCTTTTTCAAACACGGTCTACACCTCTCAGGTGCCGAGTTACAGGACGGTGAAAACAGTGAGTTTGTGTTAGACGCGAATCGTGCTCTGATTCACGCTCTAGGCTTGGAGCGAAAGCTTATTGCTTTTTCAAACACGGTCTACACCTCTCAGGTGCCGAGTTACAGGACGGTGAAAACAGTGAGTTTGTGTTAGACGCGAATCGTGCTCTGATTCATGCTTTAGGCTGGGAGCGCAAGCTTATTGCTTTTTCAAACACGGTCTACACCTCTCAGGTGCCGAGGTACAGGACGGTGAAAACAGTGAGTTTGTGTTAGACGCGAATCGTGCTCTGATTCATGCTCTAGGCGGGGAGCTCAAGCTTATTGCTTTTTCAAACACGGTCTACACCTCTCAGGTGCCGAGTTACAGGACGGTGAAAACTGAGTTTGTGTTAGACGCGAATCGTGCTCTGATTCATGCTCTAGGCTGGGAGCTCAAGCTTATTGCTTTTTCAAACACGGTCTACACCTCTCAGGTGCCGAGTTACAGGACGGTGAAAACAGTGAGTTTGTGTTAGACGCGAATCGTGCTCTGATTCATGCTTTAGGCTGGGAGCGCAAGCGTAATGCTTTTTCAAACACGGTCTACACCTCTCAGGTGCCGAGTTACAGGACGGTGCAAACAGTGAGTTTTTGTTAGACGCGAATCGTGCTCTGTTTCATGCTTTAGGCTGGGAGCTCAAGCTTATTGCTTTTTCAAATAAGGGAGATTTCCATCTCCCTTATTTGCATATTACCCAGAGGAGCGTGCGTGGCCATTTGAGTCTCCTCACTTATTTATAGTATATAGTTGCTCTCCCTAAGGAGAAAAGAGCGTTTCTGACCCCTGTCCCAGGCCTCTCACTAGCAAAAGCCAGACTCCTACTGTACACTGATGATGGGCAATAACCCGGAAACAGCTGTAAGTGCATGGAGTCTGGCTTTGCTTTTGAATACCAGTCATTGTAAGAAGACTTGTATAAAAAGTCTCACTTTGACTCGAAGGAATGCTGCCTTTCAATACGTGGCACTGTGGAGGATTTATTCCATCTCCCTTATTTGCATATTACCCAGAGGAGCGTGCGTGGCCATTTGAGTCTCCTCACTTATTTATAGTATATAGTTGCTCTCCCTAAGGAGAAAAGAGCGTTTCTGACCCCTGTCCCTGGCCTCACACTAGCAAAAGCCAGACTCCTACTGTACACTGATGATGGGCAATAACCCGGAAACAGCTGTATGTACATGGGGTCTGGCTTTGCTTTTGATTCCCAGTCATTGTAGCAAGACTTGTATAAAAAGTCCCACTTTGACTCGAAGGAATGCTGCCTTTCAGTAGGTGGCACTGTGGAGGATTTATTCCATCTCCCTTATTTGCATATTACCCAGGGGAGCGTGCGTGGCCATTTGAGTCTCCTCACTTATTTATAGTATATAGTTGCTCTCCCTAAGGAGAAAAGAGCGTTTCTGACCCCTATTGCTTTTTCAAACACGGTCTACACCTCTCAGGTGCCGAGTTACAGGACGGTGAAAACAGTGAGTTTGTGTTAGACGCGAATCGTGCTCTGATTCATGCTCTAGGCTGGGAGCTCAAGCTTATTGCTTTTTCAAACACGGTCTACACCTCTCAGGTGCCGAGTTACAGGACGGTGAAAACAGTGAGTTTGTGTTAGACGCGAATCGTGCTCTGATTCACGCTCTAGGCTGGAAGCGCAAGCGTAATGCTTTTTCAAACACGGTCTACACCTCTTAGGTGCCGAGTTACAGGACGGTGAAAACAATGAGTTTGTGTTAGACGCGAATCGTGCTCTGATTCACGCTCTAGGCTGGGAGCTCAAGCTTATTGCTTTTTCAAACACGGTCTACACCTCTCAGGTGCCGAGTTACAGGACGGTGAAAACAGTGAGTTTGTGTTAGACGTGAATCGTGCTCTGATTCATGCTTTAACCTTATTGCTTTTTCAAACACGGTCTACACCTCTCAGGTGCCGAGTTACAGGACGGTGAAAACAGTGAGTTTGTGTTAGACGCGAATCGTGCTCTGATTCACGCTCTAGGCTGGGAGCGCAAGCTTATTGCTTTTTCAAACACGGGCTACACCTCTCAGGTGCCGAGTTACAGGACGGTGAAAACAGTGAGTTTGTGTTAGACGCGAATCGTGCTCTGATTCATGCTCTAGGCTGGGAGCGAAAGCTTACTGCTTTTTCAAACACGGTCTACACCTCTCAGGTGCCGAGTTACAGGACGGTGAAAACAGTGAGTTTGTGTTAGACGCGAATCGTGCTCTGATTCACGCTCTAGGCTTGTAGCGAAAGCTTATTGCTTTTTCAAACACGGTCTACACCTCTCAGGTGCCGAGTTACAGGACGGTGAAAACAGTGAGTTTGTGTTAGACGCGAATCGTGCTCTGATTCATGCTTTAGGCTGGGAGCGCAAGCTTATTGCTTTTTCAAACACGGTCTACACCTCTCAGGTGCCGAGGTACAGGACGGTGAAAACAGTGAGTTTGTGTTAGACGCGAATCGTGCTCTGATTCATGCTCTAGGCGGGGAGCTCAAGCTTATTGCTTTTTCAAACACGGTCTACACCTCTCAGGTGCCGAGTTACAGGACGGTGAAAACAGTGAGTTTGTGTTAGACGCGAATCGTGCTCTGATTCATGCTCTAGGCTGGGAGCTCAAGCTTATTGCTTTTTCAAACACGGTCTACACCTCTCAGGTGCCGAGTTACAGGACGGTGAAAACAGTGAGTTTGTGTTAGACGCGAATCGTGCTCTGATTCATGCTTTAGGCTGGGAGCGCAAGCGTAATACTTTTTCAAACACGGTCTACACCTCTCAGGTGCCGAGTTACTGGACGGTGAAAACAATGAGTTTGTGTTAGACGCGAATCGTGCTCTGATTCATGCTCTAGGCTGGGAGCTCAAGCTTATTGCTTTTTCAAACACGGTCTACACCTCTCAGGTGCCGAGTTACAGGACGGTGAAAACAGTGAGTTTGTGTTAGACGCGAATCGTGCTCTGATTCATGCTCTAGGCTGGGAGCGCAAGCTTATTGCTTTTTCAAACACGGTCTACACCTCTCAGGTGCCGAGTTACAGGACGGTGAAAACAGTGAGTTTGTGTTAGACGCGAATCGTGCTCTGATTCACGCTCTAGGCTGGGAGCTCAAGCTTATTGCTTTTTCAAACACGGTCTACACCTCTCAGGTGCCGAGTTACAGGACGGTGAAAACAGTGAGTTTGTGTTAGACGCGAATCGTGCTCTGATTCATGCTCTAGGCTGGGAGCGCAAGCGTAATGCTTTTTCAAACACGGTCTACACCTCTCAGGTGCCGAGTTACAGGACAGTGAAAACAATGAGTTTGTGTTAGACGCGAATCGTGCTCTGATTCATGCTCTAGGCTGGGAGCTCAAGCTTCTTGCTTTTTCAAATAAGGGAGATTTCCATCTCCCTTATTTGCATATTACCCAGAGGAGCGTGCGTGGCCATTTGAGTCTCCTCACTTATTTATAGTATATAGTTGCTCTCCCTAAGGAGAAAAGAGCGTTTCTGACCCCTGTCCCAGGCCTCTCACTAGCAAAAGCCAGACTCCTACTGTACACTGATGATGGGCAATAACCCGGAAACAGCTGTAAGTGCATGGAGTCTGGCTTTGCTTTTGAATACCAGTCATTGTAAGAAGACTTGTATAAAAAGTCTCACTTTGACTCGAAGGAATGCTGCCTTTCAATAGGTGGCACTGTGGAGGATTTATTCCATCTCCCTTATTTGCATATTACCCAGAGGAGCGTGCGTGGCCATTTGAGTCTCCTCACTTATTTATAGTATATAGTTGCTCTCCCTAAGGAGAAAAGAGCGTTTCTGACCCCTGTCCCTGGCCTCTCACTAGCAAAAGCCAGACTCCTACTGTACACTGATGATGGGCAATAACCCGGAAACAGCTGTATGTACATGGGGTCTGGCTTTGCTTTTGATTCCCAGTCATTGTAGCAAGACTTGTATAAAAAGTCCCACTTTGACTCGAAGGAATGCTGCCTTTCAGTAGGTGGCACTGTGGAGGATTTATTCCATCTCCCTTATTTGCATATTACCCAGAGGAGCGTGCGTGGCCATTTGAGTCTCCTCACTTATTTATAGTATATAGTTGCTCTCCCTAAGGAGAAAAGAGCGTTTCTGACCCCTATTGCTTTTTCAAACACGGTCTACACCTCTCAGGTGCCGAGTTACAGGACGGTGAAAACAGTGAGTTTGTGTTAGACGCGAATCGTGCTCTGATTCACGCTCTAGGCTGGGAGCGCAAGCTTATTGCTTTTTCAAACACGGTCTACACCTCTCAGGTGCCGAGTTACAGGACGGTGAAAACAGTGAGTTTGTGTTAGACGCGAATCGTGCTGGGATTTATGCTCTAGGCTGGGAGCGCAAGCGTAATGCTTTTTCAAACACGGTCTACACCTCTCAGGTGCCGAGTTACAGGACGGTGAAAACAGTGAGTTTGTGTTAGACGCGAATCTTGCTCTGATTCATGCTCTAGGCGGGGAGCTCAAGCTTATTGCATTTTCAAACACGGTCTACACCTCTCAGGTGCCGAGTTACAGGACGGTGAAAACAGTGAGTTTGTGTTAGACGCGAATCGTGCTCTGATTCACGCTCTAGGCTGGGAGCGCAAGCGTAATGCTTTTTCAAACACGGTCTACACCTCTCAGGTGCCGAGTTACAGGACGGTGAAAACAATGAGTTTGTGTTAGACGCGAATCGTGCTCTGATTCACGCTCTAGGCGGGGAGCTCAAGCTTATTGCTTTTTCAAACACGGTCTACACCTCTCAGGTGCCGAGTTACAGGACGGTGAAAACAGTGAGTTTGTGTTAGACGTGAATCGTGCTCTGATTCATGCTTTAACCTTATTGCTTTTTCAAACACGGTCTACACCTCTCAGGTGCCGAGTTACAGGACGGTGAAAACAGTGAGTTTGTGTTAGACGTGAATCGTGCTCTGATTCATGCTCTAGGCTGGGAGCGCAAGCGTAATGCTTTTTCAAACACGGTCTACACCTCTCAGGTGCCGAGTTACAGAACGGTGAAAACAGTGAGTTTGTGTTAGACGCGAATCGTGCTGGGATTTATGCTCTAGGCTGGGAGCGCAAGCGTAATGCTTTTTCAAACACGGTCTACACCTCTCAGGTGCCGAGTTACAGGACGGTGAAAACAGTGAGTTTGTGTTAGACGCGAATCGTGCTCTGATTCATGCTCTAGGCGGGGAGCTCAAGCTTATTGCATTTTCAAACACGGTCTACACCTCTCAGGTGCCGAGTAACAGGACGGTGAAAACAGTGAGTTTGTGTTAGACGCGATTCATGCTCTAGGCTGGGAGCGCAAGCTTATTGCTTTTTCAAACACGGTCTACACCTCTCAGGTGCCGAGTTACAGGACGGTGAAAACAATGAGTTTGTGTTAGACGCGAATCGTGCTCTGATTCATGCTCTAGGCTGGGAGCGAAAGCTTATTGCTTTTTCAAACACGGTCTACACCTCTCAGGTGCCGAGTTACAGGACGGTGAAAACAGTGAGTTTGTGTTAGACGCGAATCGTGCTCTGATTCACGCTCTAGGCTGGGAGCTCAAGCTTATTGCTTTTTCAAACACGGTCTACACCTCTCAGGTGCCGAGTTACAGGACGGTGAAAACAGTGAGTTTGTGTTAGACGCGAATCGTGCTCTGATTCATGCTCTAGGCTGGGAGCGCAAGCGTAATGCTTTTTCAAACACGGTCTACACCTCTCAGGTGCCGAGTTACAGGACAGTGAAAACAATGAGTTTGTGTTAGACGCGAATCGTGCTCTGATTCATGCTCTAGGCTGGGAGCTCAAGCTTATTACTTTTTCAAACACGGTCTACACCTCTCAGGTGCCGAGTTACAGGACGGTGCAAACAGTGAGTTTGTGTTAGACGCGAATCGTGCTCTGTTTCATGCTTTAGGCTGGGAGCTCAAGCTTATTGCTTTTTCAAATAAGGGAGATTTCCATCTCCCTTATTTGCATATTACCCAGAGGAGCGTGCGTGGCCATTTGAGTCTCCTCACTTATTTATAGTATATAGTTGCTCTCCCTAAGGAGAAAAGAGCGTTTCTGACCCCTGTCCCAGGCCTCTCACTAGCAAAAGCCAGACTCCTACTGTACACTGATGATGGGCAATAACCCGGAAACAGCTGTAAGTGCATGGAGTCTGGCTTTGCTTTTGAATACCAGTCATTATAAGAAGACTTGTATAAAAAGTCTCACTTTGACTCGAAGGAATGCTGCCTTTCAATATGTGGCACTGTGGAGGATTTATTCCATCTCCCTTATTTGCATATTACCCAGAGGAGCGTGCGTGGCCATTTGAGTCTCCTCACTTATTTATAGTATATAGTTGCTTTCCCTAAGGAGAAAAGAGCGTTTCTGACCCCTGTCCCAGGCCTCTCACTAGCAAAAGCCAGACTCCTACTGTACACTGATGATGGGCAATAACCCGGAAACAGCTGTATGTACATGGGGTCTGGCTTTGCTTTTGATTCCCAGTCATTGTAGCAAGACTTGTATAAAAAGTCCCACTTTGACTCGAAGGAATGCTGCCTTTCAGTAGGTGGCACTGTGGAGGATTTATTCCATCTCCCTTATTTGCATATTACCCAGGGGAGCGTGCGTGGCCATTTGAGTCTCCTCACTTATTTATAGTATATAGTTGCTCTCCCTAAGGAGAAAAGAGCGTTTCTGACCCCTATTGCTTTTTCAAACACGGTCTACACCTCTCAGGTGCCGAGTTACAGGACGGTGAAAACAGTGAGTTTGTGTTAGACGCGAATCGTGCTCTGATTCACGCTCTAGGCTGGGAGCGCAAGCGTAATGCTTTTTCAAACACGGTCTACACCTCTCAGGTGCCGAGTTACAGGACGGTGAAAACAATGAGTTTGTGTTAGACGCGAATCGTGCTCTGATTCACGCTCTAGGCTGGGAGCTCAAGCTTATTGCTTTTTCAAACACGGTCTACACCTCTCAGGTGCCGAGTTACAGGACGGTGAAAACAGTGAGTTTGTGTTAGACGTGAATCGTGCTCTGATTCATGCTCTAGGCTGGGAGCGCAAGCGTAATGCTTTTTCAAACACGGTCTACACCTCTCAGGTGCCGAGTTACAGAACGGTGAAAACAGTGAGTTTGTGTTAGACGCGAATCGTGCTGGGATTTATGCTCTAGGCTGGGAGCGCAAGCGTAATGCTTTTTCAAACACGGTCTACACCTCTCAGGTGCCGAGTTACAGGACGGTGAAAACAGTGAGTTTGTGTTAGACGCGAATCGTGCTCTGATTCATGCTCTAGGCGGGGAGCTCAAGCTTATTGCATTTTCAAACACGGTCTACACCTCTCAGGTGCCGAGTAACAGGACGGTGAAAACAGTGAGTTTGTGTTAGACGCGATTCATGCTCTAGGCTGGGAGCGCAAGCTTACTGCTTTTTCAAACACGGTCTACACCTCTCAGGTGCCGAGTTACAGGACGGTGAAAACAGTGAGTTTGTGTTAGACGCGAATCGTGCTCTGATTCATGCTCTAGGCTGGGAGCGAAAGCTTATTGCTTTTTCAAACACGGTCTACACCTCTCAGGTGCCGAGTTACAGGACGGTGAAAACAGTGAGTTTGTGTTAGACGCGAATCGTGCTCTGATTCACGCTCTAGGCTGGGAGCTCAAGCTTATTGCTTTTTCAAACACGGTCTACACCTCTCAGGTGCCGAGTTACAGGACGGTGAAAACAGTGAGTTTGTGTTAGACGCGAATCGTGCTCTGATTCATGCTCTAGGCTGGGAGCGCAAGCGTAATGCTTTTTCAAACACGGTCTACACCTCTCAGGTGCCGAGTTACAGGACAGTGAAAACAATGAGTTTGTGTTAGACGCGAATCGTGCTCTGATTCATGCTCTAGGCTGGGAGCGAAAGCTTATTGCTTTTTCAAACACGGTCTACACCTCTCAGGTGCCGAGTTACAGGACGGTGAAAACAGTGAGTTTGTGTTAGACGCGAATCGTGCTCTGTTTCATGCTTTAGGCTGGGAGCTCAAGCTTATTGCTTTTTCAAATAAGGGAGATTTCCATCTCCCTTATTTGCATATTACCCAGAGGAGCGTGCGTGGCCATTTGAGTCTCCTCACTTATTTATAGTATATAGTTGCTCTCCCTAAGGAGAAAAGAGCGTTTCTGACCCCTGTCCCAGGCCTCTCACTAGCAAAAGCCAGACTCCTACTGTACACTGATGATGGGCAATTACCCGGAAACAGCTGTAAGTGCATGGAGTCTGGCTTTGCTTTTGAATACCAGTCATTGTAAGAAGACTTGTATAAAAAGTCTCACTTTGACTCGAAGGAATGCTGCCTTTCAATAGGTGGCACTGTGGAGGATTTATTCCATCTCCCTTATTTGCATATTACCCAGAGGAGCGTGCGTGGCCATTTGAGTCTCCTCACTTATTTATAGTATATAGTTGCTCTCCCTAAGGAGAAAAGAGCGTTTCTGACCCCTGTCCCTGGCCTCTCACTAGCAAAAGCCAGACTCCTACTGTACACTGATGATGGGCAATAACCCGGAAACAGCTGTATGTACATGGGGTCTGGCTTTGCTTTTGATTCCCAGTCATTGTAGCAAGACTTGTATAAAAAGTCCCACTTTGACTCGAAGGAATGCTGCCTTTCAGTAGGTGGCACTGTGGAGGATTTATTCCATCTCCCTTATTTGCATATTACCCAGAGGAGCGTGCGTGGCCATTTGAGTCTCCTCACTTATTTATAGTATATAGTTGCTCTCCCTAAGGAGAAAAGAGCGTTTCTGACCCCTATTGCTTTTTCAAACACGGTCTACACCTCTCAGGTGCCGAGTTACAGGACGGTGAAAACAGTGAGTTTGTGTTAGACGTGAATCGTGCTCTGATTCATGCTCTAGGCTGGGAGCACAAGCGTAATGCTTTTTCAAACACGGTCTACACCTCTCAGGTGCCGAGTTACAGGACGGTGAAAACAGTGAGTTTGTGTTAGACGCGAATCGTGCTCTGATTCATGCTCTAGGCGGGGAGCTCAAGCTTATTGCATTTTCAAACACGGTCTACACCTCTCAGGTGCCGAGTAACAGGACGGTGAAAACAGTGAGTTTGTTTTAGACGCGATTCATGCTCTAGGCTGGGAGCGCAAGCTTATTGCTTTTTCAAACACGGTCTACACCTCTCAGGTGCCGAGTTACAGGACGGTGAAAACAATGAGTTTGTGTTAGACGCGAATCGTGCTCTGATTCATGCTCTAGGCTGGGAGCGAAAGCTTATTGCTTTTTCAAACACGGTCTACACCTCTCAGGTGCCGAGTTACAGGACGGTGAAAACAGTGAGTTTGTGTTAGACGCGAATCGTGTTCTGATTCACGCTCTAGGCTGGGAGCTCAAGCTTATTGCTTTTTCAAACACGGTCTACACCTCTCAGGTGCCGAGTTACAGGACGGTGAAAACAGTGAGTTTGTGTTAGACGCGAATCGTGCTCTGATTCATGCTCTAGGCTGGGAGCGCAAGCGTAATGCTTTTTCAAACACGGTCTACACCTCTCAGGTGCCGAGTTACAGGACAGTGAAAACAATGAGTTTGTGTTAGACGCGAATCGTGCTCTGATTCATGCTCTAGGCTGGGAGCTCAAGCTTATTGCTTTTTCAAACACGGTCTACACCTCTCAGGTGCCGAGTTACAGGACGGTGAAAACAGTGAGTTTGTGTTAGACGCGAATCGTGCTCTGTTTCATGCTTTAGGCTGGGAGCTCAAGCTTATTGCTTTTTCAAATAAGGGAGATTTCCATCTCCCTTATTTGCATATTACCCAGAGGAGCGTGCGTGGCCATTTGAGTCTCCTCACTTATTTATAGTATATAGTTGTTCTCCCTAAGGAGAAAAGAGCGTTTCTGACCCCTGTCCCAGGCCTCTCACTAGCAAAAGCCAGACTCCTACTGTACACTGATGATGGGCAATAACCCGGAAACAGCTGTAAGTGCATGGAGTCTGGCTTTGCTTTTGAATACCAGTCATTGTAAGAAGACTTGTATAAAAAGTCTCACTTTGACTCGAAGGAATGCTGCCTTTCAATATGTGGCACTGTGGAGGATTTATTCCATCTCCCTTATTTGCATATTACCCAGAGGAGCGTGCGTGGCCATTTGAGTCTCCTCACTTATTTATAGTATATAGTTGCTCTCCCTAAGGAGAAAAGAGCGTTTCTGACCCCTGTCCCTGGCCTCACACTAGCAAAAGCCAGACTCCTACTGTACACTGATGATGGGCAATAACCCGGAAACAGCTGTATGTACATGGGGTCTGGCTTTGCTTTTGATTCCCAGTCATTGTAGCAAGACTTGTATAAAAAGTCCCACTTTGACTCGAAGGAATGCTGCCTTTCAGTAGGTGGCACTGTGGAGGATTTATTCCATCTCCCTTATTTGCATATTACCCAGAGGAGCGTGCGTGGCCATTTGAGTCTCCTCACTTATTTATAGTATATAGTTGCTCTCCCTAAGGAGAAAAGAGCGTTTCTGACCCCTATTGCTTTTTCAAACACGGTCTACACCTCTCAGGTGCCGAGTTACAGGACGGTGAAAACAGTGAGTTTGTGTTAGACGTGAATCGTGCTCTGATTCATGCTCTAGGCTGGGAGCGCAAGCGTAATGCTTTTTCAAACACGGTCTACACCTCTCAGGTGCCGAGTTACAGGACGGTGAAAACAGTGAGTTTGTGTTAGACGCGAATCGTGCTCTGATTCACGCTCTAGGCTGGGAGCTCAAGCTTATTGCTTTTTCAAACACGGTCTACACCTCTCAGGTGCCGAGTTACAGGACGGTGAAAACAGTGAGTTTGTGTTAGACGCGAATCGTGCTCTGATTCATGCTCTAGGCTGGGAGCGCAAGCGTAATGCTTTTTCAAACACGGTCTACACCTCTCAGGTGCCGAGTTACAGGACAGTGAAAACAATGAGTTTGTGTTAGACGCGAATCGTGCTCTGATTCATGCTCTAGGCTGGGAGCGAAAGCTTATTGCTTTTTCAAACACGGGCTACACCTCTCAGGTGCCGAGTTACAGGACGGTGAAAACAGTGAGTTTGTGTTAGACGCGAATCGTGCTCTGTTTCATGCTTTAGGCTGGGAGCTCAAGCTTATTGCTTTTTCAAATAAGGGAGATTTCCATCTCCCTTATTTGCATATTACCCAGAGGAGCGTGCGTGGCCATTTGAGTCTCCTCACTTATTTATAGTATATAGTTGCTCTCCCTAAGGAGAAAAGAGCGTTTCTGACCCCTGTCCCAGGCCTCTCACTAGCAAAAGCCAGACTCCTACTGTACACTGATGATGGGCAATAACCCGGAAACAGCTGTAAGTGCATGGAGTCTGGCTTTGCTTTTGAATACCAGTCATTGTAAGAAGACTTGTATAAAAAGTCTCACTTTGACTCGAAGGAATGCTGCCTTTCAATAGGTGGCACTGTGGAGGATTTATTCCATCTCCCTTATTTGCATATTACCCAGAGGAGCGTGCGTGGCCATTTGAGTCTCCTCACTTATTTATAGTATATAGTTGCTCTCCCTAAGGAGAAAAGAGCGTTTCTGACCCCTGTCCCTGGCCTCTCACTAGCAAAAGCCAGACTCCTACTGTACACTGATGATGGGCAATAACCCGGAAACAGCTGTATGTACATGGGGTCTGGCTTTGCTTTTGATTCCCAGTCATTGTAGCAAGACTTGTATAAAAAGTCCCACTTTGACTCGAAGGAATGCTGCCTTTCAGTAGGTGGCACTGTGGAGGATTTATTCCATCTCCCTTATTTGCATATTACCCAGAGGAGCGTGCGTGGCCATTTGAGTCTCCTCACTTATTTATAGTATATAGTTGCTCTCCCTAAGGAGAAAAGAGCGTTTCTGACCCCTATTGCTTTTTCAAACACGGTCTACACCTCTCAGGTGCCGAGTTACAGGACGGTGAAAACAGTGAGTTTGTGTTAGACGTGAATCGTGCTCTGATTCATGCTCTAGGCTGGGAGCACAAGCGTAATGCTTTTTCAAACACGGTCTACACCTCTCAGGTGCCGAGTTACAGGACGGTGAAAACAGTGAGTTTGTGTTAGACGCGAATCGTGCTCTGATTCATGCTCTAGGCGGGGAGCTCAAGCTTATTGCATTTTCAAACACGGTCTACACCTCTCAGGTGCCGAGTAACAGGACGGTGAAAACAGTGAGTTTGTTTTAGACGCGATTCATGCTCTAGGCTGGGAGCGCAAGCTTATTGCTTTTTCAAACACGGTCTACACCTCTCAGGTGCCGAGTTACAGGACGGTGAAAACAATGAGTTTGTGTTAGACGCGAATCGTGCTCTGATTCATGCTCTAGGCTGGGAGCGAAAGCTTATTGCTTTTTCAAACACGGTCTACACCTCTCAGGTGCCGAGTTACAGGACGGTGAAAACAGTGAGTTTGTGTTAGACGCGAATCGTGCTCTGTTTCATGCTTTAGGCTGGGAGCTCAAGCTTATTGCTTTTTCAAATAAGGGAGATTTCCATCTCCCTTATTTGCATATTACCCAGAGGAGCGTGCGTGGCCATTTGAGTCTCCTCACTTATTTATAGTATATAGTTGTTCTCCCTAAGGAGAAAAGAGCGTTTCTGACCCCTGTCCCAGGCCTCTCACTAGCAAAAGCCAGACTCCTACTGTACACTGATGATGGGCAATAACCCGGAAACAGCTGTAAGTGCATGGAGTCTGGCTTTGCTTTTGAATACCAGTCATTGTAAGAAGACTTGTATAAAAAGTCTCACTTTGACTCGAAGGAATGCTGCCTTTCAATACGTGGCACTGTGGAGGATTTATTCCATCTCCCTTATTTGCATATTACCCAGAGGAGCGTGCGTGGCCATTTGAGTCTCCTCACTTATTTATAGTATATAGTTGCTCTCCCTAAGGAGAAAAGAGCGTTTCTGACCCCTGTCCCTGGCCTCACACTAGCAAAAGCCAGACTCCTACTGTACACTGATGATGGGCAATAACCCGGAAACAGCTGTATGTACATGGGGTCTGGCTTTGCTTTTGATTCCCAGTCATTGTAGCAAGACTTGTATAAAAAGTCCCACTTTGACTCGAAGGAATGCTGCCTTTCAGTAGGTGGCACTGTGGAGGATTTATTCCATCTCCCTTATTTGCATATTACCCAGAGGAGCGTGCGTGGCCATTTGAGTCTCCTCACTTATTTATAGTATATAGTTGCTCTCCCTAAGGAGAAAAGAGCGTTTCTGACCCCTATTGCTTTTTCAAACACGGTCTACACCTCTCAGGTGCCGAGTTACAGGACGGTGAAAACAGTGAGTTTGTGTTAGACGTGAATCGTGCTCTGATTCATGCTCTAGGCTGGGAGCGCAAGCGTAATGCTTTTTCAAACACGGTCTACACCTCTCAGGTGCCGAGTTACAGGACGGTGAAAACAGTGAGTTTGTGTTAGACGCGAATCGTGCTCTGATTCACGCTCTAGGCTGGGAGCTCAAGCTTATTGCTTTTTCAAACACGGTCTACACCTCTCAGGTGCCGAGTTACAGGACGGTGAAAACAGTGAGTTTGTGTTAGACGCGAATCGTGCTCTGATTCATGCTCTAGGCTGGGAGCGCAAGCGTAATGCTTTTTCAAACACGGTCTACACCTCTCAGGTGCCGAGTTACAGGACAGTGAAAACAATGAGTTTGTGTTAGACGCGAATCGTGCTCTGATTCATGCTCTAGGCTGGGAGCGAAAGCTTATTGCTTTTTCAAACACGGGCTACACCTCTCAGGTGCCGAGTTACAGGACGGTGAAAACAGTGAGTTTGTGTTAGACGCGAATCGTGCTCTGTTTCATGCTTTAGGCTGGGAGCTCAAGCTTATTGCTTTTTCAAATAAGGGAGATTTCCATCTCCCTTATTTGCATATTACCCAGAGGAGCGTGCGTGGCCATTTGAGTCTCCTCACTTATTTATAGTATATAGTTGCTCTCCCTAAGGAGAAAAGAGCGTTTCTGACCCCTGTCCCAGGCCTCTCACTAGCAAAAGCCAGACTCCTACTGTACACTGATGATGGGCAATAACCCGGAAACAGCTGTAAGTGCATGGAGTCTGGCTTTGCTTTTGAATACCAGTCATTGTAAGAAGACTTGTATAAAAAGTCTCACTTTGACTCGAAGGAATGCTGCCTTTCAATAGGTGGCACTGTGGAGGATTTATTCCATCTCCCTTATTTGCATATTACCCAGAGGAGCGTGCGTGGCCATTTGAGTCTCCTCACTTATTTATAGTATATAGTTGCTCTCCCTAAGGAGAAAAGAGCGTTTCTGACCCCTATTGCTTTTTCAAACACGGTCTACACCTCTCAGGTGCCGAGTTACAGGACGGTGAAAACAGTGAGTTTGTGTTAGACGTGAATCGTGCTCTGATTCATGCTCTAGGCTGGGAGCGCAAGCGTAATGCTTTTTCAAACACGGTCTACACCTCTCAGGTGCCGAGTTACAGGACGGTGAAAACAGTGAGTTTGTGTTAGACGCGAATCGTGCTCTGATTCACGCTCTAGGCTGGGAGCTCAAGCTTATTGCTTTTTCAAACACGGTCTACACCTCTCAGGTGCCGAGTTACAGGACGGTGAAAACAGTGAGTTTGTGTTAGACGCGAATCGTGCTCTGATTCATGCTCTAGGCTGGGAGCGCAAGCGTAATGCTTTTTCAAACACGGTCTACACCTCTCAGGTGCCGAGTTACAGGACAGTGAAAACAATGAGTTTGTGTTAGACGCGAATCGTGCTCTGATTCATGCTCTAGGCTGGGAGCGAAAGCTTATTGCTTTTTCAAACACGGTCTACACCTCTCAGGTGCCGAGTTACAGGACGGTGAAAACAGTGAGTTTGTGTTAGACGCGAATCGTGCTCTGTTTCATGCTTTAGGCTGGGAGCTCAAGCTTATTGCTTTTTCAAATAAGGGAGATTTCCATCTCCCTTATTTGCATATTACCCAGAGGAGCGTGCGTGGCCATTTGAGTCTCCTCACTTATTTATAGTATATAGTTGCTCTCCCTAAGGAGAAAAGAGCGTTTCTGACCCCTGTCCCAGGCCTCTCACTAGCAAAAGCCAGACTCCTACTGTACACTGATGATGGGCAATAACCCGGAAACAGCTGTAAGTGCATGGAGTCTGGCTTTGCTTTTGAATACCAGTCATTGTAAGAAGACTTGTATAAAAAGTCTCACTTTGACTCGAAGGAATGCTGCCTTTCAATAGGTGGCACTGTGGAGGATTTATTCCATCTCCCTTATTTGCATATTACCCAGAGGAGCGTGCGTGGCCATTTGAGTCTCCTCACTTATTTATAGTATATAGTTGCTCTCCCTAAGGAGAAAAGAGCGTTTCTGACCCCTATTGCTTTTTCAAACACGGTCTACACCTCTCAGGTGCCGAGTTACAGGACGGTGAAAACAGTGAGTTTGTGTTAGACGTGAATCGTGCTCTGATTCATGCTCTAGGCTGGGAGCGCAAGCGTAATGCTTTTTCAAACACGGTCTACACCTCTCAGGTGCCGAGTTACAGGACGGTGAAAACAGTGAGTTTGTGTTAGACGCGAATCGTGCTCTGATTCACGCTCTAGGCTGGGAGCTCAAGCTTATTGCTTTTTCAAACACGGTCTACACCTCTCAGGTGCCGAGTTACAGGACGGTGAAAACAGTGAGTTTGTGTTAGACGCGAATCGTGCTCTGATTCATGCTCTAGGCTGGGAGCGCAAGCGTAATGCTTTTTCAAACACGGTCTACACCTCTCAGGTGCCGAGTTACAGGACAGTGAAAACAATGAGTTTGTGTTAGACGCGAATCGTGCTCTGATTCATGCTCTAGGCTGGGAGCGAAAGCTTATTGCTTTTTCAAACACGGTCTACACCTCTCAGGTGCCGAGTTACAGGACGGTGAAAACAGTGAGTTTGTGTTAGACGCGAATCGTGCTCTGTTTCATGCTTTAGGCTGGGAGCTCAAGCTTATTGCTTTTTCAAATAAGGGAGATTTCCATCTCCCTTATTTGCATATTACCCAGAGGAGCGTGCGTGGCCATTTGAGTCTCCTCACTTATTTATAGTATATAGTTGCTCTCCCTAAGGAGAAAAGAGCGTTTCTGACCCCTGTCCCAGGCCTCTCACTAGCAAAAGCCAGACTCCTACTGTACACTGATGATGGGCAATAACCCGGAAACAGCTGTAAGTGCATGGAGTCTGGCTTTGCTTTTGAATACCAGTCATTGTAAGAAGACTTGTATAAAAAGTCTCACTTTGACTCGAAGGAATGCTGCCTTTCAATAGGTGGCACTGTGGAGGATTTATTCCATCTCCCTTATTTGCATATTACCCAGAGGAGCGTGCGTGGCCATTTGAGTCTCCTCACTTATTTATAGTATATAGTTGCTCTCCCTAAGGAGAAAAGAGCGTTTCTGACCCCTGTCCCTGGCCTCTCACTAGCAAAAGCCAGACTCCTACTGTACACTGATGATGGGCAATAACCCGGAAACAGCTGTATGTACATGGGGTCTGGCTTTGCTTTTGATTCCCAGTCATTGTAGCAAGACTTGTATAAAAAGTCCCACTTTGACTCGAAGGAATGCTGCCTTTCAGTAGGTGGCACTGTGGAGGATTTATTCCATCTCCCTTATTTGCATATTACCCAGAGGAGCGTGCGTGGCCATTTGAGTCTCCTCACTTATTTATAGTATATAGTTGCTCTCCCTAAGGAGAAAAGAGCGTTTCTGACCCCTATTGCTTTTTCAAACATGGTCTACACCACTCAGGTGCCGAGTTACAGGACGGTGAAAACAGTGAGTTTGTGTTAGACGCGAATCGTGCTCTGATTCACGCTCTAGGCTGGGAGCGCAAGCTTATTGCTTTTTCAAACACGGTCTACACCTCTCAGGTGCCGAGTTACAGGACGGTGAAAACAGTGAGTTTGTGTTAGACGCGAATCGTGCTCTGATTCATGCTCTAGGCTGGGAGCGAAAGCTTACTGCTTTTTCAAACACGGTCTACACCTCTCAGGTGCCGAGTTACAGGACGGTGAAAACAGTGAGTTTGTGTTAGACGCGAATCGTGCTCTGATTCACGCTCTAGGCTTGGAGCGAAAGCTTATTGCTTTTTCAAACACGGTCTACACCTCTCAGGTGCCGAGTTACAGGACGGTGAAAACAGTGAGTTTGTGTTAGACGCGAATCGTGCTCTGATTCATGCTTTAGGCTGGGAGCGCAAGCTTATTGCTTTTTCAAACACGGTCTACACCTCTCAGGTGCCGAGGTACAGGACGGTGAAAACAGTGAGTTTGTGTTAGACGCGAATCGTGCTCTGATTCATGCTCTAGGCGGGGAGCTCAAGCTTATTGCTTTTTCAAACACGGTCTACACCTCTCAGGTGCCGAGTTACAGGACGGTGAAAACAGTGAGTTTGTGTTAGACGCGAATCGTGCTCTGATTCATGCTCTAGGCTGGGAGCTTAAGCTTATTGCTTTTTCAAACACGGTCTACACCTCTCAGGTGCTCTGATTCACGCTCTAGGCTGGGAGCTCAAGCTTATTGCTTTTTCAAACACGGTCTACACCTCTCAGGTGCCGAGTTACAGGACGGTGAAAACAGTGAGTTTGTGTTAGACGCGAATCGTGCTCTGATTCATGCTCTAGGCTGGGAGCGCAAGCGTAATGCTTTTTCAAACACGGTCTACACCTCTCAGGTGCCGAGTTACAGGACAGTGAAAACAATGAGTTTGTGTTAGACGCGAATCGTGCTCTGATTCATGCTCTAGGCTGGGAGCTCAAGCTTATTGCTTTTTCAAACACGGTCTACACCTCTCAGGTGCCGAGTTACAGGACGGTGAAAACAGTGAGTTTGTGTTAGACGCGAATCGTGCTCTGTTTCATGCTTTAGGCTGGGAGCTCAAGCTTATTGCTTTTTCAAATAAGGGAGATTTCCATCTCCCTTATTTGCATATTACCCAGAGGAGCGTGCGTGGCCATTTGAGTCTCCTCACTTATTTATAGTATATAGTTGCTCTCCCTAAGGAGAAAAGAGCGTTTCTGACCCCTGTCCCAGGCCTCTCACTAGCAAAAGCCAGACTCCTACTGTACACTGATGATGGGCAATAACCCGGAAACAGCTGTAAGTGCATGGAGTCTGGCTTTGCTTTTGAATACCAGTCATTGTAGGAAGACTTGTATAAAAAGTCTCACTTTGACTCGAAGGAATGCTGCCTTTCAATAGGTGGCACTGTGGAGGATTTATTCCATCTCCCTTATTTGCATATTACCCAGAGGTTCGTGCGTGGCCATTTGAGTCTCCTTACTTATTTATAGTATATAGTTGCTCTCCCTAAGGAGAAAAGAGCGTTTCTGACCCCTATTGCTTTTTCAAACACGGTCTACACCTCTCAGGTGCCGAGTTACAGGACGGTGAAAACAGTGAGTTTGTGTTAGACGCGAATCGTGCTCTGATTCATGCTCTAGGCGGGGAGCTCAAGCTTATTGCATTTTCAAACACGGTCTACACCTCTCAGGTGCCGAGTAACAGGACGGTGAAAACAGTGAGTTTGTTTTAGACGCGATTCATGCTCTAGGCTGGGAGCGCAAGCTTATTGCTTTTTCAAACACGGTCTACACCTCTCAGGTGCCGAGTTACAGGACGGTGAAAACAATGAGTTTGTGTTAGACGCGAATCGTGCTCTGATTCATGCTCTAGGCTGGGAGCGAAAGCTTATTGCTTTTTCAAACACGGTCTACACCTCTCAGGTGCCGAGTTACAGGACGGTGAAAACAGTGAGTTTGTGTTAGACGCGAATCGTGCTCTGATTCATGCTCTAGGCTGGGAGCGCAAGCGTAATGCTTTTTCAAACACGGTCTACACCTCTCAGGTGCCGAGTTACAGGACAGTGAAAACAATGAGTTTGTGTTAGACGCGAATCGTGCTCTGATTCATGCTCTAGGCTGGGAGCTCAAGCTTATTGCTTTTTCAAACACGGTCTACACCTCTCAGGTGCCGAGTTACAGGACGGTGAAAACAGTGAGTTTGTGTTAGACGCGAATCGTGCTCTGTTTCATGCTTTAGGCTGGGAGCTCAAGCTTATTGCTTTTTCAAATAAGGGAGATTTCCATCTCCCTTATTTGCATATTACCCAGAGGAGCGTGCGTGGCCATTTGAGTCTCCTCACTTATTTATAGTATATAGTTGTTCTCCCTAAGGAGAAAAGAGCGTTTCTGACCCCTGTCCCTGGCCTCACACTAGCAAAAGCCAGACTCCTACTGTACACTGATGATGGGCAATAACCCGGAAACAGCTGTATGTACATGGGGTCTGGCTTTGCTTTTGATTCCCAGTCATTGTAGCAAGACTTGTATAAAAAGTCCCACTTTGACTCGAAGGAATGCTGCCTTTCAGTAGGTGGCACTGTGGAGGATTTATTCCATCTCCCTTATTTGCATATTACCCAGAGGAGCGTGCGTGGCCATTTGAGTCTCCTCACTTATTTATAGTATATAGTTGCTCTCCCTAAGGAGAAAAGAGCGTTTCTGACCCCTATTGCTTTTTCAAACACGGTCTACACCTCTCAGGTGCCGAGTTACAGGACGGTGAAAACAGTGAGTTTGTGTTAGACGTGAATCGTGCTCTGATTCATGCTCTAGGCTGGGAGCGCAAGCGTAATGCTTTTTCAAACACGGTCTACACCTCTCAGGTGCCGAGTTACAGGACGGTGAAAACAGTGAGTTTGTGTTAGACGTGAATCGTGCTCTGATTCATGCTTTAACCTTATTGCTTTTTCAAACACGGTCTACACCTCTCAGGTGCCGAGTTACAGGACGGTGAAAACAGTGAGTTTGTGTTAGACGCGAATCGTGCTCTGATTCACGCTCTAGGCTGGGAGCGCAAGCTTATTGCTTTTTCAAACACGGTCTACACCTCTCAGGTGCCGAGTTACACGACGGTGAAAACAGTGAGTTTGTGTTAGACGCGAATCGTGCTCTGATTCATGCTCTAGGCTGGGAGCGAAAGCTTACTGCTTTTTCAAACACGGTCTACACCTCTCAGGTGCCGAGTTACAGGACGGTGAAAACAGTGAGTTTGTGTTAGACGCGAATCGTGCTCTGATTCACGCTCTAGGCTTGGAGCGAAAGCTTATTGCTTTTTCAAACACGGTCTACACCTCTCAGGTGCCGAGTTACAGGACGGTGAAAACAGTGAGTTTGTGTTAGACGCGAATCGTGCTCTGATTCATGCTTTAGGCTGGGAGCGCAAGCTTATTGCTTTTTCAAACACGGTCTACACCTCTCAGGTGCCGAGGTACAGGACGGTGAAAACAATGAGTTTGTGTTAGACGCGAATCGTGCTCTGATTCATGCTCTAGGCTGGGAGCTCAAGCTTATTGCTTTTTCAAACACGGTCTACACCTCTCAGGTGCTCTGATTCACGCTCTAGGCTGGGAGCTCAAGCTTATTGCTTTTTCAAACACGGTCTACACCTCTCAGGTGCCGAGTTACAGGACAGTGAAAACAATGAGTTTGTGTTAGACGCGAATCGTGCTCTGATTCATGCTCTAGGCGGGGAGCTCAAGCTTATTGCTTTTTCAAACACGGTCTACACCTCTCAGGTGCCGAGTTACAGGACGGTGAAAACAGTGAGTTTGTGTTAGACGCGAATCGTGCTCTGTTTCATGCTTTAGGCTGGGAGCTCAAGCTTATTGCTTTTTCAAATAAGGGAGATTTCCATCTCCCTTATTTGCATATTACCCAGAGGAGCGTGCGTGGCCATTTGAGTCTCCTCACTTATTTATAGTATATAGTTGTTCTCCCTAAGGAGAAAAGAGCGTTTCTGACCCCTGTCCCAGGCCTCTCACTAGCAAAAGCCAGACTCCTACTGTACACTGATGATGGGCAATAACCCGGAAACAGCTGTAAGTGCATGGAGTCTGGCTTTGCTTTTGAATACCAGTCATTGTAAGAAGACTTGTATAAAAAGTCTCACTTTGACTCGAAGGAATGCTGCCTTTCAATACGTGGCACTGTGGAGGATTTATTCCATCTCCCTTATTTGCATATTACCCAGAGGAGCGTGCGTGGCCATTTGAGTCTCCTCACCTATTTATAGTATATAGTTGCTCTCCCTAAGGAGAAAAGAGCGTTTCTGACCCCTGTCCCTGGCCTCACACTAGCAAAAGCCAGACTCCTACTGTACACTGATGATGGGCAATAACCCGGAAACAGCTGTATGTACATGGGGTCTGGCTTTGCTTTTGATTCCCAGTCATTGTAGCAAGACTTGTATAAAAAGTCCCACTTTGACTCGAAGGAATGCTGCCTTTCAGTAGGTGGCACTGTGGAGGATTTATTCCATCTCCCTTATTTGCATATTACCCAGAGGAGCGTGCGTGGCCATTTGAGTCTCCTCACTTATTTATAGTATATAGTTGCTCTCCCTAAGGAGAAAAGAGCGTTTCTGACCCCTATTGCTTTTTCAAACACGGTCTACACCTCTCAGGTGCCGAGTTACAGGACGGTGAAAACAGTGAGTTTGTGTTAGACGTGAATCGTGCTCTGATTCATGCTCTAGGCTGGGAGCGCAAGCGTAATGCTTTTTCAAACACGGTCTACACCTCTCAGGTGCCGAGTTACAGGACGGTGAAAACAGTGAGTTTGTGTTAGACGCGAATCGTGCTCTGATTCACGCTCTAGGCTGGGAGCTCAAGCTTATTGCTTTTTCAAACACGGTCTACACCTCTCAGGTGCCGAGTTACAGGACGGTGAAAACAGTGAGTTTGTGTTAGACGCGAATCGTGCTCTGATTCATGCTCTAGGCTGGGAGCGCAAGCGTAATGCTTTTTCAAACACGGTCTACACCTCTCAGGTGCCGAGTTACAGGACAGTGAAAACAATGAGTTTGTGTTAGACGCGAATCGTGCTCTGATTCATGCTCTAGGCTGGGAGCGAAAGCTTATTGCTTTTTCAAACACGGTCTACACCTCTCAGGTGCCGAGTTACAGGACGGTGAAAACAGTGAGTTTGTGTTAGACGCGAATCGTGCTCTGTTTCATGCTTTAGGCTGGGAGCTCAAGCTTATTGCTTTTTCAAATAAGGGAGATTTCCATCTCCCTTATTTGCATATTACCCAGAGGAGCGTGCGTGGCCATTTGAGTCTCCTCACTTATTTATAGTATATAGTTGCTCTCCCTAAGGAGAAAAGAGCGTTTCTGACCCCTGTCCCAGGCCTCTCACTAGCAAAAGCCAGACTCCTACTGTACACTGATGATGGGCAATAACCCGGAAACAGCTGTAAGTGCATGGAGTCTGGCTTTGCTTTTGAATACCAGTCATTGTAAGAAGACTTGTATAAAAAGTCTCACTTTGACTCGAAGGAATGCTGCCTTTCAATAGGTGGCACTGTGGAGGATTTATTCCATCTCCCTTATTTGCATATTACCCAGAGGAGCGTGCGTGGCCATTTGAGTCTCCTCACTTATTTATAGTATATAGTTGCTCTCCCTAAGGAGAAAAGAGCGTTTCTGACCCCTGTCCCTGGCCTCTCGCTAGCAAAAGCCAGACTCCTACTGTACACTGATGATGGGCAATAACCCGGAAACAGCTGTATGTACATGGGGTCTGGCTTTGCTTTTGATTCCCCGTCATTGTAGCAAGACTTGTATAAAAAGTCCCACTTTGACTCGAAGGAATGCTGCCTTTCAGTAGGTGGCACTGTGGAGGATTTATTCCATCTCCCTTATTTGCATATTACCCAGAGGAGCGTGCGTGGCCATTTGAGTCTCCTCACTTATTTATAGTATATAGTTGCTCTCCCTAAGGAGAAAAGAGCGTTTCTGACCCCTATTGCTTTTTCAAACATGGTCTACACCTCTCAGGTGCCGAGTTACAGGACGGTGAAAACAGTGAGTTTGTGTTAGACGCGAATCGTGCTCTGATTCACGCTCTAGGCTGGGAGCGCAAGCTTATTGCTTTTTCAAACACGGTCTACACCTCTCAGGTGCCGAGTTACAGGACGGTGAAAACAGTGAGTTTGTGTTAGACGCGAATCGTGCTCTGATTCATGCTCTAGGCTGGGAGCGAAAGCTTACTGCTTTTTCAAACACGGTCTACACCTCTCAGGTGCCGAGTTACAGGACGGTGAAAACAGTGAGTTTGTGTTAGACGCGAATCGTGCTCTGATTCACGCTCTAGGCTTGGAGCGAAAGCTTATTGCTTTTTCAAACACGGTCTACACCTCTCAGGTGCCGAGTTACAGGACGGTGAAAACAGTGAGTTTGTGTTAGACGCGAATCGTGCTCTGATTCATGCTTTAGGCTGGGAGCGCAAGCTTATTGCTTTTTCAAACACGGTCTACACCTCTCAGGTGCCGAGGTACAGGACGGTGAAAACAGTGAGTTTGTGTTAGACGCGAATCGTGCTCTGATTCATGCTCTAGGCGGGGAGCTCAAGCTTATTGCTTTTTCAAACACGGTCTACACCTCTCAGGTGCCGAGTTACAGGACGGTGAAAACAGTGAGTTTGTGTTAGACGCGAATCGTGCTCTGATTCATGCTCTAGGCTGGGAGCTTAAGCTTATTGCTTTTTCAAACACGGTCTACACCTCTCAGGTGCTCTGATTCACGCTCTAGGCTGGGAGCTCAAGCTTATTGCTTTTTCAAACACGGTCTACACCTCTCAGGTGCCGAGTTACAGGACGGTGAAAACAGTGAGTTTGTGTTAGACGCGAATCGTGCTCTGATTCATGCTCTAGGCTGGGAGCGCAAGCGTAATGCTTTTTCAAACACGGTCTACACCTCTCAGGTGCCGAGTTACAGGACAGTGAAAACAATGAGTTTGTGTTAGACGCGAATCGTGCTCTGATTCATGCTCTAGGCTGGGAGCTCAAGCTTATTGCTTTTTCAAACACGGTCTACACCTCTCAGGTGCCGAGTTACAGGACGGTGAAAACAGTGAGTTTGTGTTAGACGCGAATCGTGCTCTGTTTCATGCTTTAGGCTGGGAGCTCAAGCTTATTGCTTTTTCAAATAAGGGAGATTTCCATCTCCCTTATTTGCATATTACCCAGAGGAGCGTGCGTGGCCATTTGAGTCTCCTCACTTATTTATAGTATATAGTTGCTCTCCCTAAGGAGAAAAGAGCGTTTCTGACCCCTGTCCCAGGCCTCTCACTAGCAAAAGCCAGACTCCTACTGTACACTGATGATGGGCAATAACCCGGAAACAGCTGTAAGTGCATGGAGTCTGGCTTTGCTTTTGAATACCAGTCATTGTAGGAAGACTTGTATAAAAAGTCTCACTTTGACTCGAAGGAATGCTGCCTTTCAATAGGTGGCACTGTGGAGGATTTATTCCATCTCCCTTATTTGCATATTACCCAGAGGTTCGTGCGTGGCCATTTGAGTCTCCTTACTTATTTATAGTATATAGTTGCTCTCCCTAAGGAGAAAAGAGCGTTTCTGACCCCTATTGCTTTTTCAAACACGGTCTACACCTCTCAGGTGCCGAGTTACAGGACGGTGAAAACAGTGAGTTTGTGTTAGACGCGAATCGTGCTCTGATTCATGCTCTAGGCGGGGAGCTCAAGCTTATTGCATTTTCAAACACGGTCTACACCTCTCAGGTGCCGAGTAACAGGACGGTGAAAACAGTGAGTTTGTTTTAGACGCGATTCATGCTCTAGGCTGGGAGCGCAAGCTTATTGCTTTTTCAAACACGGTCTACACCTCTCAGGTGCCGAGTTACAGGACGGTGAAAACAATGAGTTTGTGTTAGACGCGAATCGTGCTCTGATTCATGCTCTAGGCTGGGAGCGAAAGCTTATTGCTTTTTCAAACACGGTCTACACCTCTCAGGTGCCGAGTTACAGGACGGTGAAAACAGTGAGTTTGTGTTAGACGCGAATCGTGCTCTGATTCATGCTCTAGGCTGGGAGCGCAAGCGTAATGCTTTTTCAAACACGGTCTACACCTCTCAGGTGCCGAGTTACAGGACAGTGAAAACAATGAGTTTGTGTTAGACGCGAATCGTGCTCTGATTCATGCTCTAGGCTGGGAGCTCAAGCTTATTGCTTTTTCAAACACGGTCTACACCTCTCAGGTGCCGAGTTACAGGACGGTGAAAACAGTGAGTTTGTGTTAGACGCGAATCGTGCTCTGTTTCATGCTTTAGGCTGGGAGCTCAAGCTTATTGCTTTTTCAAATAAGGGAGATTTCCATCTCCCTTATTTGCATATTACCCAGAGGAGCGTGCGTGGCCATTTGAGTCTCCTCACTTATTTATAGTATATAGTTGTTCTCCCTAAGGAGAAAAGAGCGTTTCTGACCCCTGTCCCTGGCCTCACACTAGCAAAAGCCAGACTCCTACTGTACACTGATGATGGGCAATAACCCGGAAACAGCTGTATGTACATGGGGTCTGGCTTTGCTTTTGATTCCCAGTCATTGTAGCAAGACTTGTATAAAAAGTCCCACTTTGACTCGAAGGAATGCTGCCTTTCAGTAGGTGGCACTGTGGAGGATTTATTCCATCTCCCTTATTTGCATATTACCCAGAGGAGCGTGCGTGGCCATTTGAGTCTCCTCAATTATTTATAGTATATAGTTGCTCTCCCTAAGGAGAAAAGAGCGTTTCTGACCCCTATTGCTTTTTCAAACACGGTCTACACCTCTCAGGTGCCGAGTTACAGGACGGTGAAAACAGTGAGTTTGTGTTAGACGTGAATCGTGCTCTGATTCATGCTCTAGGCTGGGAGCGCAAGCGTAATGCTTTTTCAAACACGGTCTACACCTCTCAGGTGCCGAGTTACAGGACGGTGAAAACAGTGAGTTTGTGTTAGACGTGAATCGTGCTCTGATTCATGCTTTAACCTTATTGCTTTTTCAAACACGGTCTACACCTCTCAGGTGCCGAGTTACAGGACGGTGAAAACAGTGAGTTTGTGTTAGACGCGAATCGTGCTCTGATTCACGCTCTAGGCTGGGAGCGCAAGCTTATTGCTTTTTCAAACACGGTCTACACCTCTCAGGTGCCGAGTTACACGACGGTGAAAACAGTGAGTTTGTGTTAGACGCGAATCGTGCTCTGATTCATGCTCTAGGCTGGGAGCGAAAGCTTACTGCTTTTTCAAACACGGTCTACACCTCTCAGGTGCCGAGTTACAGGACGGTGAAAACAGTGAGTTTGTGTTAGACGCGAATCGTGCTCTGATTCACGCTCTAGGCTTGGAGCGAAAGCTTATTGCTTTTTCAAACACGGTCTACACCTCTCAGGTGCCGAGTTACAGGACGGTGAAAACAGTGAGTTTGTGTTAGACGCGAATCGTGCTCTGATTCATGCTTTAGGCTGGGAGCGCAAGCTTATTGCTTTTTCAAACACGGTCTACACCTCTCAGGTGCCGAGGTACAGGACGGTGAAAACAATGAGTTTGTGTTAGACGCGAATCGTGCTCTGATTCATGCTCTAGGCTGGGAGCTCAAGCTTATTGCTTTTTCAAACACGGTCTACACCTCTCAGGTGCTCTGATTCACGCTCTAGGCTGGGAGCTCAAGCTTATTGCTTTTTCAAACACGGTCTACACCTCTCAGGTGCCGAGTTACAGGACAGTGAAAACAATGAGTTTGTGTTAGACGCGAATCGTGCTCTGATTCATGCTCTAGGCGGGGAGCTCAAGCTTATTGCTTTTTCAAACACGGTCTACACCTCTCAGGTGCCGAGTTACAGGACGGTGAAAACAGTGAGTTTGTGTTAGACGCGAATCGTGCTCTGTTTCATGCTTTAGGCTGGGAGCTCAAGCTTATTGCTTTTTCAAATAAGGGAGATTTCCATCTCCCTTATTTGCATATTACCCAGAGGAGCGTGCGTGGCCATTTGAGTCTCCTCACTTATTTATAGTATATAGTTGTTCTCCCTAAGGAGAAAAGAGCGTTTCTGACCCCTGTCCCAGGCCTCTCACTAGCAAAAGCCAGACTCCTACTGTACACTGATGATGGGCAATAACCCGGAAACAGCTGTAAGTGCATGGAGTCTGGCTTTGCTTTTGAATACCAGTCATTGTAAGAAGACTTGTATAAAAAGTCTCACTTTGACTCGAAGGAATGCTGCCTTTCAATACGTGGCACTGTGGAGGATTTATTCCATCTCCCTTATTTGCATATTACCCAGAGGAGCGTGCGTGGCCATTTGAGTCTCCTTACCTATTTATAGTATATAGTTGCTCTCCCTAAGGAGAAAAGAGCGTTTCTGACCCCTGTCCCTGGCCTCACACTAGCAAAAGCCAGACTCCTACTGTACACTGATGATGGGCAATAACCCGGAAACAGCTGTATGTACATGGGGTCTGGCTTTGCTTTTGATTCCCAGTCATTGTAGCAAGACTTGTATAAAAAGTCCCACTTTGACTCGAAGGAATGCTGCCTTTCAGTAGGTGGCACTGTGGAGGATTTATTCCATCTCCCTTATTTGCATATTACCCAGAGGAGCGTGCGTGGCCATTTGAGTCTCCTCACTTATTTATAGTATATAGTTGCTCTCCCTAAGGAGAAAAGAGCGTTTCTGACCCCTATTGCTTTTTCAAACACGGTCTACACCTCTCAGGTGCCGAGTTACAGGACGGTGAAAACAGTGAGTTTGTGTTAGACGTGAATCGTGCTCTGATTCATGCTCTAGGCTGGGAGCGCAAGCGTAATGCTTTTTCAAACACGGTCTACACCTCTCAGGTGCCGAGTTACAGGACGGTGAAAACAGTGAGTTTGTGTTAGACGCGAATCGTGCTCTGATTCACGCTCTAGGCTGGGAGCTCAAGCTTATTGCTTTTTCAAACACGGTCTACACCTCTCAGGTGCCGAGTTACAGGACGGTGAAAACAGTGAGTTTGTGTTAGACGCGAATCGTGCTCTGATTCATGCTCTAGGCTGGGAGCGCAAGCGTAATGCTTTTTCAAACACGGTCTACACCTCTCAGGTGCCGAGTTACAGGACAGTGAAAACAATGAGTTTGTGTTAGACGCGAATCGTGCTCTGATTCATGCTCTAGGCTGGGAGCGAAAGCTTATTGCTTTTTCAAACACGGTCTACACCTCTCAGGTGCCGAGTTACAGGACGGTGAAAACAGTGAGTTTGTGTTAGACGCGAATCGTGCTCTGTTTCATGCTTTAGGCTGGGAGCTCAAGCTTATTGCTTTTTCAAATAAGGGAGATTTCCATTTCCCTTATTTGCATATTACCCAGAGGAGCGTGCGTGGCCATTTGAGTCTCCTCACTTATTTATAGTATATAGTTGCTCTCCCTAAGGAGAAAAGAGCGTTTCTGACCCCTGTCCCAGGCCTCTCACTAGCAAAAGCCAGACTCCTACTGTACACTGATGATGGGCAATAACCCGGAAACAGCTGTAAGTGCATGGAGTCTGGCTTTGCTTTTGAATACCAGTCATTGTAAGAAGACTTGTATAAAAAGTCTCACTTTGACTCGAAGGAATGCTGCCTTTCAATACGTGGCACTGTGGAGGATTTATTCCATCTCCCTTATTTGCATATTACCCAGAGGAGCGTGCGTGGCCATTTGAGTCTCCTTACCTATTTATAGTATATAGTTGCTCTCCCTAAGGAGAAAAGAGCGTTTCTGACCCCTGTCCCTGGCCTCACACTAGCAAAAGCCAGACTCCTACTGTACACTGATGATGGGCAATAACCCGGAAACAGCTGTATGTACATGGGGTCTGGCTTTGCTTTTGATTCCCAGTCATTGTAGCAAGACTTGTATAAAAAGTCCCACTTTGACTCGAAGGAATGCTGCCTTTCAGTAGGTGGCACTGTGGAGGATTTATTCCATCTCCCTTATTTGCATATTACCCAGAGGAGCGTGCGTGGCCATTTGAGTCTCCTCACTTATTTATAGTATATAGTTGCTCTCCCTAAGGAGAAAAGAGCGTTTCTGACCCCTATTGCTTTTTCAAACACGGTCTACACCTCTCAGGTGCCGAGTTACAGGACGGTGAAAACAGTGAGTTTGTGTTAGACGCGAATCGTGCTCTGATTCACGCTCTAGGCTTGGAGCGAAAGCTTATTGCTTTTTCAAACACGGTCTACACCTCTCAGGTGCCGAGTTACAGGACGGTGAAAACAGTGAGTTTGTGTTAGACGCGAATCGTGCTCTGATTCATGCTTTAGGCTGGGAGCGCAAGCTTATTGCTTTTTCAAACACGGTCTACACCTCTCAGGTGCCGAGGTACAGGACGGTGAAAACAGTGAGTTTGTGTTAGACGCGAATCGTGCTCTGATTCATGCTCTAGGCGGGGAGCTCAAGCTTATTGCTTTTTCAAACACGGTCTACACCTCTCAGGTGCCGAGTTACAGGACGGTGAAAACAGTGAGTTTGTGTTAGACGCGAATCGTGCTCTGATTCATGCTCTAGGCTGGGAGCTTAAGCTTATTGCTTTTTCAAACACGGTCTACACCTCTCAGGTGCTCTGATTCACGCTCTAGGCTGGGAGCTCAAGCTTATTGCTTTTTCAAACACGGTCTACACCTCTCAGGTGCCGAGTTACAGGACGGTGAAAACAGTGAGTTTGTGTTAGACGCGAATCGTGCTCTGATTCATGCTCTAGGCTGGGAGCGCAAGCGTAATGCTTTTTCAAACACGGTCTACACCTCTCAGGTGCCGAGTTACAGGACAGTGAAAACAATGAGTTTGTGTTAGACGCGAATCGTGCTCTGATTCATGCTCTAGGCTGGGAGCTCAAGCTTATTGCTTTTTCAAACACGGTCTACACCTCTCAGGTGCCGAGTTACAGGACGGTGAAAACAGTGAGTTTGTGTTAGACGCGAATCGTGCTCTGTTTCATGCTTTAGGCTGGGAGCTCAAGCTTATTGCTTTTTCAAATAAGGGAGATTTCCATCTCCCTTATTTGCATATTACCCAGAGGAGCGTGCGTGGCCATTTGAGTCTCCTCACTTATTTATAGTATATAGTTGCTCTCCCTAAGGAGAAAAGAGCGTTTCTGACCCCTGTCCCAGGCCTCTCACTAGCAAAAGCCAGACTCCTACTGTACACTGATGATGGGCAATAACCCGGAAACAGCTGTAAGTGCATGGAGTCTGGCTTTGCTTTTGAATACCAGTCATTGTAAGAAGACTTGTATAAAAAGTCTCACTTTGACTCGAAGGAATGCTGCCTTTCAATAGGTGGCACTATGGAGGATTTATTCCATCTCCCTTATTTGCATATTACCCAGAGGAGCGTGCGTGGCCATTTGAGTCTCCTCACTTTTTTATAGTATATAGTTGCTCTCCCTAAGGAGAAAAGAGCGTTTCTGACCCCTATTGCTTTTTCAAACACGGTCTACACCTCTCAGGTGCCGAGTTACAGGACGGTGAAAACAGTGAGTTTGTGTTAGACGCGAATCGTGCTCTGATTCACGCTCTAGGCTGGGAGCGCAAGCTTATTGCTTTTTCAAACACGGTCTACACCTCTCAGGTGCCGAGTTACAGGACGGTGAAAACAGTGAGTTTGTGTTAGACGCGAATCGTGCTCTGATTCACGCTCTAGGCTGGGAGCGCAAGCTTATTGCTTTTTCAAACACGGTCTACACCTCTCAGGTGCCGAGTTACAGGACGGTGAAAACAGTGAGTTTGTGTTAGACGCGAATCGTGCTCTGATTCATGCTCTAGGCTGGGAGCGAAAGCTTACTGCTTTTTCAAACACGGTCTACACCTCTCAGGTGCCGAGTTACAGGACGGTGAAAACAGTGAGTTTGTGTTAGACGCGAATCGTGCTCTGATTCACGCTCTAGGCTTGGAGCGAAAGCTTATTGCTTTTTCAAACACGGTCTACACCTCTCAGGTGCCGAGTTACAGGACGGTGAAAACAGTGAGTTTGTGTTAGACGCGAATCGTGCTCTGATTCACGCTCTAGGCTGGGAGCTCAAGCTTATTGCTTTTTCAAACACGGTCTACACCTCTCAGGTGCCGAGTTACAGGACGGTGAAAACAGTGAGTTTGTGTTAGACGCGAATCGTGCTCTGATTCATGCTCTAGGCTGGGAGCGCAAGCGTAATGCTTTTTCAAACACGGTCTACACCTCTCAGGTGCCGAGTTACAGGACAGTGAAAACAATGAGTTTGTGTTAGATGCGAATCGTGCTCTGATTCATGCTCTAGGCTGGGAGCGAAAGCTTATTGCTTTTTCAAACACGGTCTACACCTCTCAGGTGCCGAGTTACAGGACGGTGAAAACAGTGAGTTTGTGTTAGACGCGAATCGTGCTCTGTTTCATGCTTTAGGCTGGGAGCTCAAGCTTATTGCTTTTTCAAATAAGGGAGATTTCCATCTCCCTTATTTGCATATTACCCAGAGGAGCGTGCGTGGCCATTTGAGTCTCCTCACTTATTTATAGTATATAGTTGCTCTCCCTAAGGAGAAAAGAGCGTTTCTGACCCCTGTCCCAGGCCTCTCACTAGCAAAAGCCAGACTCCTACTGTACACTGATGATGGGCAATAACCCGGAAACAGCTGTAAGTGCATGGAGTCTGGCTTTGCTTTTGAATACCAGTCATTGTAAGAAGACTTGTATAAAAAGTCTCACTTTGACTCGAAGGAATGCTGCCTTTCAATAGGTGGCACTGTGGAGGATTTATTCCATCTCCCTTATTTGCATATTACCCAGAGGAGCGTGCGTGGCCATTTGAGTCTCCTCACTTATTTATAGTATATAGTTGCTCTCCCTAAGGAGAAAAGAGCGTTTCTGACCCCTGTCCCTGGCCTCTCACTAGCAAAAGCCAGACTCCTACTGTACACTGATGATGGGCAATAACCCGGAAACAGCTGTATGTACATGGGGTCTGGCTTTGCTTTTGATTCCCAGTCATTGTAGCAAGACTTGTATAAAAAGTCCCACTTTGACTCGAAGGAATGCTGCCTTTCAGTAGGTGGCACTGTGGAGGATTTATTCCATCTCCCTTATTTGCATATTACCCAGAGGAGCGTGCGTGGCCATTTGAGTCTCCTCACTTATTTATAGTATATAGTTGCTCTCCCTAAGGAGAAAAGAGCGTTTCTGACCCCTATTGCTTTTTCAAACACGGTCTACACCTCTCAGGTGCCGAGTTACAGGACGGTGAAAACAGTGAGTTTGTGTTAGACGCGAATCATGCTCTGATTCACGCTCTAGGCTGGGAGCGCAAGCTTATTGCTTTTTCAAACACGGTCTACACCTCTCAGGTGCCGAGTTACAGGACGGTGAAAACAGTGAGTTTGTGTTAGACGCGAATCGTGCTCTGATTCACGCTCTAGGCTGGGAGCGCAAGCTTATTGCTTTTTCAAACACGGGCTACACCTCTCAGGTGCCGAGTTACAGGACGGTGAAAACAGTGAGTTTGTGTTAGACGCGAATCGTGCTCTGATTCATGCTCTAGGCTGGGAGCGAAAGCTTACTGCTTTTTCAAACACGGTCTACACCTCTCAGGTGCCGAGTTACAGGACGGTGAAAACAGTGAGTTTGTGTTAGACGCGAATCGTGCTCTGATTCACGCTCTAGGCTTGGAGCGAAAGCTTATTGCTTTTTCAAACACGGTCTACACCTCTCAGGTGCCGAGTTACAGGACGGTGAAAACAGTGAGTTTGTGTTAGACGCGAATCGTGCTCTGATTCATGCTTTAGGCTGGGAGCGCAAGCTTATTGCTTTTTCAAACACGGTCTACACCTCTCAGGTGCCGAGGTACAGGACGGTGAAAACAGTGAGTTTGTGTTAGACGCGAATCGTGCTCTGATTCATGCTCTAGGCGGGGAGCTCAAGCTTATTGCTTTTTCAAACACGGTCTACACCTCTCAGGTGCCGAGTTACAGGACGGTGAAAACTGAGTTTGTGTTAGACGCGAATCGTGCTCTGATTCATGCTCTAGGCTGGGAGCTCAAGCTTATTGCTTTTTCAAACACGGTCTACACCTCTCAGGTGCCGAGTTACAGGACGGTGAAAACAGTGAGTTTGTGTTAGACGCGAATCGTGCTCTGATTCATGCTTTAGGCTGGGAGCGCAAGCGTAATGCTTTTTCAAACACGGTCTAGACCTCTCAGGTGCCGAGTTACAGGACGGTGAAAACAATGAGTTTGTGTTAGACGCGAATCGTGCTCTGATTCATGCTCTAGGCTGGGAGCTCAAGCTTATTGCTTTTTCAAACACGGTCTACACCTCTCAGGTGCCGAGTTACAGGACGGTGAAAACAGTGAGTTTGTGTTAGACGCGAATCGTGCTCTGATTCATGCTCTAGGCTGGGAGCTCAAGCTTATTGCTTTTTCAAACACGGTCTACACCTCTCAGGTGCCGAGTTACAGGACGGTGCAAACAGTGAGTTTGTGTTAGACGCGAATCGTGCTCTGTTTCATGCTTTAGGCTGGGAGCTCAAGCTTATTGCTTTTTCAAATAAGGGAGATTTCCATCTCCCTTATTTGCATATTACCCAGAGGAGCGTGCGTGGCCATTTGAGTCTCCTCACTTATTTATAGTATATAGTTGCTCTCCCTAAGGAGAAAAGAGCGTTTCTGACCCCTGTCCCAGGCCTCTCACTAGCAAAAGCCAGACTCCTACTGTACACTGATGATGGGCAATAACCCGGAAACAGCTGTAAGTGCATGGAGTCTGGCTTTGCTTTTGAATACCAGTCATTGTAAGAAGACTTGTATAAAAAGTCTCACTTTGACTCGAAGGAATGCTGGCTTTCAATACGTGGCACTGTGGAGGATTTATTCCATCTCCCTTATTTGCATATTACCCAGAGGAGCGTGCGTGGCCATTTGAGTCTCCTCACTTATTTATAGTATATAGTTGCTCTCCCTAAGGAGAAAAGAGCGTTTCTGACCCCTGTCCCTGGCCTCACACTAGCAAAAGCCAGACTCCTACTGTACACTGATGATGGGCAATAACCCGGAAACAGCTGTATGTACATGGGGTCTGGCTTTGCTTTTGATTCCCAGTCATTGTAGCAAGACTTGTATAAAAAGTCCCACTTTGACTCGAAGGAATGCTGCCTTTCAGTAGGTGGCACTGTGGAGGATTTATTCCATCTCCCTTATTTGCATATTACCCAGGGGAGCGTGCGTGGCCATTTGAGTCTCCTCACTTATTTATAGTATATAGTTGCTCTCCCTAAGGAGAAAAGAGCGTTTCTGACCCCTATTGCTTTTTCAAACACGGTCTACACCTCTCAGGTGCCGAGTTACAGGACGGTGAAAACAGTGAGTTTGTGTTAGACGCGAATCGTGCTCTGATTCATGCTCTAGGCTGGGAGCTCAAGCTTATTGCTTTTTCAAACACGGTCTACACCTCTCAGGTGCCGAGTTACAGGACGGTGAAAACAGTGAGTTTGTGTTAGACGCGAATCGTGCTCTGATTCACGCTCTAGGCTGGAAGCGCAAGCGTAATGCTTTTTCAAACACGGTCTACACCTCTTAGGTGCCGAGTTACAGGACGGTGAAAACAATGAGTTTGTGTTAGACGCGAATCGTGCTCTGATTCACGCTCTAGGCTGGGAGCTCAAGCTTATTGCTTTTTCAAACACGGTCTACACCTCTCAGGTGCCGAGTTACAGGACGGTGAAAACAGTGAGTTTGTGTTAGACGTGAATCGTGCTCTGATTCATGCTTTAACCTTATTGCTTTTTCAAACACGGTCTACACCTCTCAGGTGCCGAGTTACAGGACGGTGAAAACAGTGAGTTTGTGTTAGACGCGAATCGTGCTCTGATTCACGCTCTAGGCTGGGAGCGCAAGCTTATTGCTTTTTCAAACACGGGCTACACCTCTCAGGTGCCGAGTTACAGGACGGTGAAAACAGTGAGTTTGTGTTAGACGCGAATCGTGCTCTGATTCATGCTCTAGGCTGGGAGCGAAAGCTTACTGCTTTTTCAAACACGGTCTACACCTCTCAGGTGCCGAGTTACAGGACGGTGAAAACAGTGAGTTTGTGTTAGACGCGAATCGTGCTCTGATTCACGCTCTAGGCTTGTAGCGAAAGCTTATTGCTTTTTCAAACACGGTCTACACCTCTCAGGTGCCGAGTTACAGGACGGTGAAAACAGTGAGTTTGTGTTAGACGCGAATCGTGCTCTGATTCATGCTTTAGGCTGGGAGCGCAAGCGTAATGCTTTTTCAAACACGGTCTACACCTCTCAGGTGCCGAGTTACAGGACGGTGAAAACAATGAGTTTGTGTTAGACGCGAATCGTGCTCTGATTCATGCTCTAGGCTGGGAGCTCAAGCTTATTGCTTTTTCAAACACGGTCTACACCTCTCAGGTGCCGAGTTACAGGACGGTGAAAACAGTGAGTTTGTGTTAGACGCGAATCGTGCTCTGATTCATGCTCTAGGCTGGGAGCGCAAGCTTATTGCTTTTTCAAACACGGTCTACACCTCTCAGGTGCCGAGTTACAGGACGGTGAAAACAGTGAGTTTGTGTTAGACGCGAATCGTGCTCTGATTCACGCTCTAGGCTGGGAGCTCAAGCTTATTGCTTTTTCAAACACGGTCTACACCTCTCAGGTGCCGAGTTACAGGACGGTGAAAACAGTGAGTTTGTGTTAGACGCGAATCGTGCTCTGATTCATGCTCTAGGCTGGGAGCGCAAGCGTAATGCTTTTTCAAACACGGTCTACACCTCTCAGGTGCCGAGTTACAGGACAGTGAAAACAATGAGTTTGTGTTAGACGCGAATCGTGCTCTGATTCATGCTCTAGGCTGGGAGCTCAAGCTTCTTGCTTTTTCAAATAAGGGAGATTTCCATCTCCCTTATTTGCATATTACCCAGAGGAGCGTGCGTGGCCATTTGAGTCTCCTCACTTATTTATAGTATATAGTTGCTCTCCCTAAGGAGAAAAGAGCGTTTCTGACCCCTGTCCCAGGCCTCTCACTAGCAAAAGCCAGACTCCTACTGTACACTGATGATGGGCAATAACCCGGAAACAGCTGTAAGTGCATGGAGTCTGGCTTTGCTTTTGAATACCAGTCATTGTAAGAAGACTTGTATAAAAAGTCTCACTTTGACTCGAAGGAATGCTGCCTTTCAATAGGTGGCACTGTGGAGGATTTATTCCATCTCCCTTATTTGCATATTACCCAGAGGAGCGTGCGTGGCCATTTGAGTCTCCTCACTTATTTATAGTATATAGTTGCTCTCCCTAAGGAGAAAAGAGCGTTTCTGACCCCTGTCCCTGGCCTCTCACTAGCAAAAGCCAGACTCCTACTGTACACTGATGATGGGCAATAACCCGGAAACAGCTGTATGTACATGGGGTCTGGCTTTGCTTTTGATTCCCAGTCATTGTAGCAAGACTTGTATAAAAAGTCCCACTTTGACTCGAAGGAATGCTGCCTTTCAGTAGGTGGCACTGTGGAGGATTTATTCCATCTCCCTTATTTGCATATTACCCAGAGGAGCGTGCGTGGCCATTTGAGTCTCCTCACTTATTTATAGTATATAGTTGCTCTCCCTAAGGAGAAAAGAGCGTTTCTGACCCCTATTGCTTTTTCAAACACGGTCTACACCTCTCAGGTGCCGAGTTACAGGACGGTGAAAACAGTGAGTTTGTGTTAGACGCGAATCGTGCTCTGATTCATGCTTTAACCTTATTGCTTTTTCAAACACGGTCTACACCTCTCAGGTGCCGAGTTACAGGACGGTGAAAACAGTGAGTTTGTGTTAGACGTGAATCGTGCTCTGATTCATGCTCTAGGCTGGGAGCGCAAGCGTAATGCTTTTTCAAACACGGTCTACACCTCTCAGGTGCCGAGTTACAGAACGGTGAAAACAGTGAGTTTGTGTTAGACGCGAATCGTGCTGGGATTTATGCTCTAGGCTGGGAGCGCAAGCGTAATGCTTTTTCAAACACGGTCTACACCTCTCAGGTGCCGAGTTACAGGACGGTGAAAACAGTGAGTTTGTGTTAGACGCGAATCGTGCTCTGATTCATGCTCTAGGCGGGGAGCTCAAGCTTATTGCATTTTCAAACACGGTCTACACCTCTCAGGTGCCGAGTAACAGGACGGTGAAAACAGTGAGTTTGTGTTAGACGCGATTCATGCTCTAGGCTGGGAGCGCAAGCTTATTGCTTTTTCAAACACGGTCTACACCTCTCAGGTGCCGAGTTACAGGACGGTGAAAACAGTGAGTTTGTGTTAGACGCGAATCGTGCTCTGATTCATGCTCTAGGCTGGGAGCGAAAGCTTATTGCTTTTTCAAACACGGTCTACACCTCTCAGGTGCCGAGTTACAGGACGGTGAAAACAGTGAGTTTGTGTTAGACGCGAATCGTGCTCTGATTCACGCTCTAGGCTGGGAGCTCAAGCTTATTGCTTTTTCAAACACGGTCTACACCTCTCAGGTGCCGAGTTACAGGACGGTGAAAACAGTGAGTTTGTGTTAGACGCGAATCGTGCTCTGATTCATGCTCTAGGCTGGGAGCGCAAGCGTAATGCTTTTTCAAACACGGTCTACACCTCTCAGGTGCCGAGTTACAGGACAGTGAAAACAATGAGTTTGTGTTAGACGCGAATCGTGCTCTGATTCATGCTCTAGGCTGGGAGCTCAAGCTTATTGCTTTTTCAAACACGGTCTACACCTCTCAGGTGCCGAGTTACAGGACGGTGAAAACAGTGAGTTTGTGTTAGACGCGAATCGTGCTCTGTTTCATGCTTTAGGCTGGGAGCTCAAGCTTATTGCTTTTTCAAATAAGGGAGATTTCCATCTCCCTTATTTGCATATTACCCAGAGGAGCGTGCGTGGCCATTTGAGTCTCCTCACCTATTTATAGTATATAGTTGCTCTCCCTAAGGAGAAAAGAGCGTTTCTGACCCCTGTCCCAGGCCTCTCACTAGCAAAAGCCAGACTCCTACTGTACACTGATGATGGGCAATAACCCGGAAACAGCTGTAAGTGCATGGAGTCTGGCTTTGCTTTTGAATACCAGTCATTGTAAGAAGACTTGTATAAAAAGTCTCACTTTGACTCGAAAGAATGCTGCCTTTCAATAGGTGGCACTATGGAGGATTTATTCCATCTCCCTTATTTGCATATTACCCAGAGGAGCGTGCGTGGCCATTTGAGTCTCCTCACTTATTTATAGTATATAGTTGCTCTCCCTAAGGAGAAAAGAGCGTTTCTGACCCCTATTGCTTTTTCAAACACGGTCTACACCTCTCAGGTGCCGAGTTACAGGACGGTGAAAACAGTGAGTTTGTGTTAGACGCGAATCGTGCTCTGATTCACGCTCTAGGCTGGGAGCGCAAGCTTATTGCTTTTTCAAACACGGTCTACACCTCTCAGGTGCCGAGTTACAGGACGGTGAAAACAGTGAGTTTGTGTTAGACGCGAATCGTGCTCTGATTCACGCTCTAGGCTGGGAGCGCAAGCTTATTGCTTTTTCAAACACGGTCTACACCTCTCAGGTGCCGAGTTACAGGACGGTGAAAACAGTGAGTTTGTGTTAGACGCGAATCGTGCTCTGATTCATGCTCTAGGCTGGGAGCGAAAGCTTACTGCTTTTTCAAACACGGTCTACACCTCTCAGGTGCCGAGTTACAGGACGGTGAAAACAGTGAGTTTGTGTTAGACGCGAATCGTGCTCTGATTCACGCTCTAGGCTTGGAGCGAAAGCTTATTGCTTTTTCAAACACGGTCTACACCTCTCAGGTGCCGAGTTACAGGACGGTGAAAACAGTGAGTTTGTGTTAGACGCGAATCGTGCTCTGATTCACGCTCTAGGCTGGGAGCTCAAGCTTATTGCTTTTTCAAACACGGTCTACACCTCTCAGGTGCCGAGTTACAGGACGGTGAAAACAGTGAGTTTGTGTTAGACGCGAATCGTGCTCTGATTCATGCTCTAGGCTGGGAGCGCAAGCGTAATGCTTTTTCAAACACGGTCTACACCTCTCAGGTGCCGAGTTACAGGACAGTGAAAACAATGAGTTTGTGTTAGACGCGAATCGTGCTCTGATTCATGCTCTAGGCTGGGAGCGAAAGCTTATTGCTTTTTCAAACACGGTCTACACCTCTCAGGTGCCGAGTTACAGGACGGTGAAAACAGTGAGTTTGTGTTAGACGCGAATCGTGCTCTGTTTCATGCTTTAGGCTGGGAGCTCAAGCTTATTGCTTTTTCAAATAAGGGAGATTTCCATCTCCCTTATTTGCATATTACCCAGAGGAGCGTGCGTGGCCATTTGAGTCTCCTCACTTATTTATAGTATATAGTTGCTCTCCCTAAGGAGAAAAGAGCGTTTCTGACCCCTGTCCCAGGCCTCTCACTAGCAAAAGCCAGACTCCTACTGTACACTGATGATGGGCAATAACCTGGAAACAGCTGTAAGTGCATGGAGTCTGGCTTTGCTTTTGAATACCAGTCATTGTAAGAAGACTTGTATAAAAAGTCTCACTTTGACTCGAAGGAATGCTGCCTTTCAATAGGTGGCACTGTGGAGGATTTATTCCATCTCCCTTATTTGCATATTACCCAGAGGAGCGTGCGTGGCCATTTGAGTCTCCTCACTTATTTATAGTATATAGTTGCTCTCCCTAAGGAGAAAAGAGCGTTTCTGACCCCTGTCCCTGGCCTCTCACTAGCAAAAGCCAGACTCCTACTGTACACTGATGATGGGCAATAACCCGGAAACAGCTGTATGTACATGGGGTCTGGCTTTGCTTTTGATTCCCAGTCATTGTAGCAAGACTTGTATAAAAAGTCCCACTTTGACTCGAAGGAATGCTGCCTTTCAGTAGGTGGCACTGTGGAGGATTTATTCCATCTCCCTTATTTGCATATTACCCAGAGGAGCGTGCGTGGCCATTTGAGTCTCCTCACTTATTTATAGTATATAGTTGCTCTCCCTAAGGAGAAAAGAGCGTTTCTGACCCCTATTGCTTTTTCAAACACGGTCTACACCTCTCAGGTGCCGAGTTACAGGACGGTGAAAACAGTGAGTTTGTGTTAGACGCGAATCATGCTCTGATTCACGCTCTAGGCTGGGAGCGCAAGCTTATTGCTTTTTCAAACACGGTCTACACCTCTCAGGTGCCGAGTTACAGGACGGTGAAAACAGTGAGTTTGTGTTAGACGCGAATCGTGCTCTGATTCACGCTCTAGGCTGGGAGCGCAAGCTTATTGCTTTTTCAAACACGGGCTACACCTCTCAGGTGCCGAGTTACAGGACGGTGAAAACAGTGAGTTTGTGTTAGACGCGAATCGTGCTCTGATTCATGCTCTAGGCTGGGAGCGAAAGCTTACTGCTTTTTCAAACACGGTCTACACCTCTCAGGTGCCGAGTTACAGGACGGTGAAAACAGTGAGTTTGTGTTAGACGCGAATCGTGCTCTGATTCACGCTCTAGGCTTGGAGCGAAAGCTTATTGCTTTTTCAAACACGGTCTACACCTCTCAGGTGCCGAGTTACAGGACGGTGAAAACAGTGAGTTTGTGTTAGACGCGAATCGTGCTCTGATTCATGCTTTAGGCTGGGAGCGCAAGCTTATTGCTTTTTCAAACACGGTCTACACCTCTCAGGTGCCGAGGTACAGGACGGTGAAAACAGTGAGTTTGTGTTAGACGCGAATCGTGCTCTGATTCATGCTCTAGGCGGGGAGCTCAAGCTTATTGCTTTTTCAAACACGGTCTACACCTCTCAGGCGCCGAGTTACAGGACGGTGAAAACTGAGTTTGTGTTAGACGCGAATCGTGCTCTGATTCATGCTCTAGGCTGGGAGCTCAAGCTTATTGCTTTTTCAAACACGGTCTACACCTCTCAGGTGCCGAGTTACAGGACGGTGAAAACAGTGAGTTTGTGTTAGACGCGAATCGTGCTCTGATTCATGCTTTAGGCTGGGAGCGCAAGCGTAATGCTTTTTCAAACACGGTCTAGACCTCTCAGGTGCCGAGTTACAGGACGGTGAAAACAATGAGTTTGTGTTAGACGCGAATCGTGCTCTGATTCATGCTCTAGGCTGGGAGCTCAAGCTTATTGCTTTTTCAAACACGGTCTACACCTCTCAGGTGCCGAGTTACAGGACGGTGAAAACAGTGAGTTTGTGTTAGACGCGAATCGTGCTCTGATTCATGCTCTAGGCTGGGAGCTCAAGCTTATTGCTTTTTCAAACACGGTCTACACCTCTCAGGTGCCGAGTTACAGGACGGTGCAAACAGTGAGTTTGTGTTAGACGCGAATCGTGCTCTGTTTCATGCTTTAGGCTGGGAGCTCAAGCTTATTGCTTTTTCAAATAAGGGAGATTTCCATCTCCCTTATTTGCATATTACCCAGAGGAGCGTGCGTGGCCATTTGAGTCTCCTCACTTATTTATAGTATATAGTTGCTCTCCCTAAGGAGAAAAGAGCGTTTCTGACCCCTGTCCCAGGCCTCTCACTAGCAAAAGCCAGACTCCTACTGTACACTGATGATGGGCAATAACCCGGAAACAGCTGTAAGTGCATGGAGTCTGGCTTTGCTTTTGAATACCAGTCATTGTAAGAAGACTTGTATAAAAAGTCTCACTTTGACTCGAAGGAATGCTGGCTTTCAATACGTGGCACTGTGGAGGATTTATTCCATCTCCCTTATTTGCATATTACCCAGAGGAGCGTGCGTGGCCATTTGAGTCTCCTCACTTATTTATAGTATATAGTTGCTCTCCCTAAGGAGAAAAGAGCGTTTCTGACCCCTGTCCCTGGCCTCACACTAGCAAAAGCCAGACTCCTACTGTACACTGATGATGGGCAATAACCCGGAAACAGCTGTATGTACATGGGGTCTGGCTTTGCTTTTGATTCCCAGTCATTGTAGCAAGACTTGTATAAAAAGTCCCACTTTGACTCGAAGGAATGCTGCCTTTCAGTAGGTGGCACTGTGGAGGATTTATTCCATCTCCCTTATTTGCATATTACCCAGGGGAGCGTGCGTGGCCATTTGAGTCTCCTCACTTATTTATAGTATATAGTTGCTCTCCCTAAGGAGAAAAGAGCGTTTCTGACCCCTATTGCTTTTTCAAACACGGTCTACACCTCTCAGGTGCCGAGTTACAGGACGGTGAAAACAGTGAGTTTGTGTTAGACGCGAATCGTGCTCTGATTCATGCTCTAGGCTGGGAGCTCAAGCTTATTGCTTTTTCAAACACGGTCTACACCTCTCAGGTGCCGAGTTACAGGACGGTGAAAACAGTGAGTTTGTGTTAGACGCGAATCGTGCTCTGATTCACGCTCTAGGCTGGGAGCGCAAGCTTATTGCTTTTTCAAACACGGGCTACACCTCTCAGGTGCCGAGTTACAGGACGGTGAAAACAGTGAGTTTGTGTTAGACGCGAATCGTGCTCTGATTCATGCTCTAGGCTGGGAGCGAAAGCTTACTGCTTTTTCAAACACGGTCTACACCTCTCAGGTGCCGAGTTACAGGACGGTGAAAACAGTGAGTTTGTGTTAGACGCGAATCGTGCTCTGATTCACGCTCTAGGCTTGTAGCGAAAGCTTATTGCTTTTTCAAACACGGTCTACACCTCTCAGGTGCCGAGTTACAGGACGGTGAAAACAGTGAGTTTGTGTTAGACGCGAATCGTGCTCTGATTCATGCTTTAGGCTGGGAGCGCAAGCGTAATGCTTTTTCAAACACGGTCTACACCTCTCAGGTGCCGAGTTACAGGACGGTGAAAACAGTGAGTTTGTGTTAGACGCGAATCGTGCTCTGATTCATGCTCTAGGCTGGGAGCGCAAGCGTAATGCTTTTTCAAACACGGTCTACACCTCTCAGGTGCCGAGTTACAGGACGGTGAAAACAATGAGTTTGTGTTAGACGCGAATCGTGCTCTGATTCATGCTCTAGGCTGGGAGCTCAAGCTTATTGCTTTTTCAAACACGGTCTACACCTCTCAGGTGCCGAGTTACAGGACGGTGAAAACAGTGAGTTTGTGTTAGACGCGAATCGTGCTCTGATTCATGCTCTAGGCTGGGAGCGCAAGCTTATTGCTTTTTCAAACACGGTCTACACCTCTCAGGTGCCGAGTTACAGGACGGTGAAAACAGTGAGTTTGTGTTAGACGCGAATCGTGCTCTGATTCACGCTCTAGGCTGGGAGCTCAAGCTTATTGCTTTTTCAAACACGGTCTACACCTCTCAGGTGCCGAGTTACAGGACGGTGAAAACAGTGAGTTTGTGTTAGACGCGAATCGTGCTCTGATTCATGCTCTAGGCTGGGAGCGCAAGCGTAATGCTTTTTCAAACACGGTCTACACCTCTCAGGTGCCGAGTTACAGGACAGTGAAAACAATGAGTTTGTGTTAGACGCGAATCGTGCTCTGATTCATGCTCTAGGCTGGGAGCGAAAGCTTATTGCTTTTTCAAACACGGTCTACACCTCTCAGGTGCCGAGTTACAGGACGGTGAAAACAGTGAGTTTGTGTTAGACGCGAATCGTGCTCTGTTTCATGCTTTAGGCTGGGAGCTCAAGCTTATTGCTTTTTCAAATAAGGGAGATTTCCATCTCCCTTATTTGCATATTACCCAGAGGAGCGTGCGTGGCCATTTGAGTCTCCTCACTTATTTATAGTATATAGTTGCTCTCCCTAAGGAGAAAAGAGCGTTTCTGACCCCTGTCCCTGGCCTCTCACTAGCAAAAGCCAGACTCCTACTGTACACTGATGATGGGCAATAACCCGGAAACAGCTGTATGTACATGGGGTCTGGCTTTGCTTTTGATTCCCAGTCATTGTAGCAAGACTTGTATAAAAAGTCCCACTTTGACTCGAAGGAATGCTGCCTTTCAGTAGGTGGCACTGTGGAGGATTTATTCCATCTCCCTTATTTGCATATTACCCAGAGGAGCGTGCGTGGCCATTTGAGTCTCCTCACTTATTTATAGTATATAGTTGCTCTCCCTAAGGAGAAAAGAGCGTTTCTGACCCCTATTGCTTTTTCAAACACGGTCTACACCTCTCAGGTGCCGAGTTACAGGACGGTGAAAACAGTGAGTTTGTGTTAGACGCGAATCATGCTCTGATTCACGCTCTAGGCTGGGAGCGCAAGCTTATTGCTTTTTCAAACACGGTCTACACCTCTCAGGTGCCGAGTTACAGGACGGTGAAAACAGTGAGTTTGTGTTAGACGCGAATCGTGCTCTGATTCACGCTCTAGGCTGGGAGCGCAAGCTTATTGCTTTTTCAAACACGGGCTACACCTCTCAGGTGCCGAGTTACAGGACGGTGAAAACAGTGAGTTTGTGTTAGACGCGAATCGTGCTCTGATTCATGCTCTAGGCTGGGAGCGAAAGCTTACTGCTTTTTCAAACACGGTCTACACCTCTCAGGTGCCGAGTTACAGGACGGTGAAAACAGTGAGTTTGTGTTAGACGCGAATCGTGCTCTGATTCACGCTCTAGGCTTGGAGCGAAAGCTTATTGCTTTTTCAAACACGGTCTACACCTCTCAGGTGCCGAGTTACAGGACGGTGAAAACAGTGAGTTTGTGTTAGACGCGAATCGTGCTCTGATTCATGCTTTAGGCTGGGAGCGCAAGCTTATTGCTTTTTCAAACACGGTCTACACCTCTCAGGTGCCGAGGTACAGGACGGTGAAAACAGTGAGTTTGTGTTAGACGCGAATCGTGCTCTGATTCATGCTCTAGGCGGGGAGCTCAAGCTTATTGCTTTTTCAAACACGGTCTACACCTCTCAGGCGCCGAGTTACAGGACGGTGAAAACTGAGTTTGTGTTAGACGCGAATCGTGCTCTGATTCATGCTCTAGGCTGGGAGCTCAAGCTTATTGCTTTTTCAAACACGGTCTACACCTCTCAGGTGCCGAGTTACAGGACGGTGAAAACAGTGAGTTTGTGTTAGACGCGAATCGTGCTCTGATTCATGCTTTAGGCTGGGAGCGCAAGCGTAATGCTTTTTCAAACACGGTCTAGACCTCTCAGGTGCCGAGTTACAGGACGGTGAAAACAATGAGTTTGTGTTAGACGCGAATCGTGCTCTGATTCATGCTCTAGGCTGGGAGCTCAAGCTTATTGCTTTTTCAAACACGGTCTACACCTCTCAGGTGCCGAGTTACAGGACGGTGAAAACAGTGAGTTTGTGTTAGACGCGAATCGTGCTCTGATTCATGCTCTAGGCTGGGAGCTCAAGCTTATTGCTTTTTCAAACACGGTCTACACCTCTCAGGTGCCGAGTTACAGGACGGTGCAAACAGTGAGTTTGTGTTAGACGCGAATCGTGCTCTGTTTCATGCTTTAGGCTGGGAGCTCAAGCTTATTGCTTTTTCAAATAAGGGAGATTTCCATCTCCCTTATTTGCATATTACCCAGAGGAGCGTGCGTGGCCATTTGAGTCTCCTCACTTATTTATAGTATATAGTTGCTCTCCCTAAGGAGAAAAGAGCGTTTCTGACCCCTGTCCCAGGCCTCTCACTAGCAAAAGCCAGACTCCTACTGTACACTGATGATGGGCAATAACCCGGAAACAGCTGTAAGTGCATGGAGTCTGGCTTTGCTTTTGAATACCAGTCATTGTAAGAAGACTTGTATAAAAAGTCTCACTTTGACTCGAAGGAATGCTGGCTTTCAATACGTGGCACTGTGGAGGATTTATTCCATCTCCCTTATTTGCATATTACCCAGAGGAGCGTGCGTGGCCATTTGAGTCTCCTCACTTATTTATAGTATATAGTTGCTCTCCCTAAGGAGAAAAGAGCGTTTCTGACCCCTGTCCCTGGCCTCACACTAGCAAAAGCCAGACTCCTACTGTACACTGATGATGGGCAATAACCCGGAAACAGCTGTATGTACATGGGGTCTGGCTTTGCTTTTGATTCCCAGTCATTGTAGCAAGACTTGTATAAAAAGTCCCACTTTGACTCGAAGGAATGCTGCCTTTCAGTAGGTGGCACTGTGGAGGATTTATTCCATCTCCCTTATTTGCATATTACCCAGGGGAGCGTGCGTGGCCATTTGAGTCTCCTCACTTATTTATAGTATATAGTTGCTCTCCCTAAGGAGAAAAGAGCGTTTCTGACCCCTATTGCTTTTTCAAACACGGTCTACACCTCTCAGGTGCCGAGTTACAGGACGGTGAAAACAGTGAGTTTGTGTTAGACGCGAATCGTGCTCTGATTCATGCTCTAGGCTGGGAGCTCAAGCTTATTGCTTTTTCAAACACGGTCTACACCTCTCAGGTGCCGAGTTACAGGACGGTGAAAACAGTGAGTTTGTGTTAGACGCGAATCGTGCTCTGATTCACGCTCTAGGCTGGAAGCGCAAGCGTAATGCTTTTTCAAACACGGTCTACACCTCTTAGGTGCCGAGTTACAGGACGGTGAAAACAATGAGTTTGTGTTAGACGCGAATCGTGCTCTGATTCACGCTCTAGGCTGGGAGCTCAAGCTTATTGCTTTTTCAAACACGGTCTACACCTCTCAGGTGCCGAGTTACAGGACGGTGAAAACAGTGAGTTTGTGTTAGACGTGAATCGTGCTCTGATTCATGCTTTAACCTTATTGCTTTTTCAAACACGGTCTACACCTCTCAGGTGCCGAGTTACAGGACGGTGAAAACAGTGAGTTTGTGTTAGACGCGAATCGTGCTCTGATTCACGCTCTAGGCTGGGAGCGCAAGCTTATTGCTTTTTCAAACACGGTCTACACCTCTCAGGTGCCGAGTTACAGGACGGTGAAAACAGTGAGTTTGTGTTAGACGCGAATCGTGCTCTGATTCATGCTCTAGGCTGGGAGCGAAAGCTTACTGCTTTTTCAAACACGGTCTACACCTCTCAGGTGCCGAGTTACAGGACGGTGAAAACAGTGAGTTTGTGTTAGACGCGAATCGTGCTCTGATTCACGCTCTAGGCTTGTAGCGAAAGCTTATTGCTTTTTCAAACACGGTCTACACCTCTCAGGTGCCGAGTTACAGGACGGTGAAAACAGTGAGTTTGTGTTAGACGCGAATCGTGCTCTGATTCATGCTTTAGGCTGGGAGCGCAAGCGTAATGCTTTTTCAAACACGGTCTACACCTCTCAGGTGCCGAGTTACAGGACGGTGAAAACAGTGAGTTTGTGTTAGACGCGAATCGTGCTCTGATTCATGCTCTAGGCTGGGAGCGCAAGCGTAATGCTTTTTCAAACACGGTCTACACCTCTCAGGTGCCGAGTTACAGGACGGTGAAAACAATGAGTTTGTGTTAGACGCGAATCGTGCTCTGATTCATGCTCTAGGCTGGGAGCTCAAGCTTATTGCTTTTTCAAACACGGTCTACACCTCTCAGGTGCCGAGTTACAGGACGGTGAAAACAGTGAGTTTGTGTTAGACGCGAATCGTGCTCTGATTCATGCTCTAGGCTGGGAGCGCAAGCTTATTGCTTTTTCAAACACGGTCTACACCTCTCAGGTGCCGAGTTACAGGACGGTGAAAACAGTGAGTTTGTGTTAGACGCGAATCGTGCTCTGATTCACGCTCTAGGCTGGGAGCTCAAGCTTATTGCTTTTTCAAACACGGTCTACACCTCTCAGGTGCCGAGTTACAGGACGGTGAAAACAGTGAGTTTGTGTTAGACGCGAATCGTGCTCTGATTCATGCTCTAGGCTGGGAGCGCAAGCGTAATGCTTTTTCAAACACGGTCTACACCTCTCAGGTGCCGAGTTACAGGACAGTGAAAACAATGAGTTTGTGTTAGACGCGAATCGTGCTCTGATTCATGCTCTAGGCTGGGAGCTCAAGCTTCTTGCTTTTTCAAATAAGGGAGATTTCCATCTCCCTTATTTGCATATTACCCAGAGGAGCGTGCGTGGCCATTTGAGTCTCCTCACTTATTTATAGTATATAGTTGCTCTCCCTAAGGAGAAAAGAGCGTTTCTGACCCCTGTCCCAGGCCTCTCACTAGCAAAAGCCAGACTCCTACTGTACACTGATGATGGGCAATAACCCGGAAACAGCTGTAAGTGCATGGAGTCTGGCTTTGCTTTTGAATACCAGTCATTGTAAGAAGACTTGTATAAAAAGTCTCACTTTGACTCGAAGGAATGCTGCCTTTCAATAGGTGGCACTGTGGAGGATTTATTCCATCTCCCTTATTTGCATATTACCCAGAGGAGCGTGCGTGGCCATTTGAGTCTCCTCACTTATTTATAGTATATAGTTGCTCTCCCTAAGGAGAAAAGAGCGTTTCTGACCCCTGTCCCTGGCCTCTCACTAGCAAAAGCCAGACTCCTACTGTACACTGATGATGGGCAATAACCCGGAAACAGCTGTATGTACATGGGGTCTGGCTTTGCTTTTGATTCCCAGTCATTGTAGCAAGACTTGTATAAAAAGTCCCACTTTGACTCGAAGGAATGCTGCCTTTCAGTAGGTGGCACTGTGGAGGATTTATTCCATCTCCCTTATTTGCATATTACTCAGAGGAGCGTGCGTGGCCATTTGAGTCTCCTCACTTATTTATAGTATATAGTTGCTCTCCCTAAGGAGAAAAGAGCGTTTCTGACCCCTATTGCTTTTTCAAACACGGTCTACACCTCTCAGGTGCCGAGTTACAGGACGGTGAAAACAGTGAGTTTGTGTTAGACGCGAATCGTGCTCTGATTCACGCTCTAGGCTGGGAGCGCAAGCTTATTGCTTTTTCAAACACGGTCTACACCTCTCAGGTGCCGAGTTACAGGACGGTGAAAACAGTGAGTTTGTGTTAGACGCGAATCGTGCTGGGATTTATGCTCTAGGCTGGGAGCGCAAGCGTACTGCTTTTTCAAACACGGTCTACACCTCTCAGGTGCCGAGTTACAGGACGGTGAAAACAGTGAGTTTGTGTTAGACGCGAATCTTGCTCTGATTCATGCTCTAGGCGGGGAGCTCAAGCTTATTGCATTTTCAAACACGGTCTACACCTCTCAGGTGCCGAGTTACAGGACGGTGAAAACAGTGAGTTTGTGTTAGACGCGAATCGTGCTCTGATTCACGCTCTAGGCTGGGAGCGCAAGCGTAATGCTTTTTCAAACACGGTCTACACCTCTCAGGTGCCGAGTTACAGGACGGTGAAAACAATGAGTTTGTGTTAGACGCGAATCGTGCTCTGATTCACGCTCTAGGCTGGGAGCTCAAGCTTATTGCTTTTTCAAACACGGTCTACACCTCTCAGGTGCCGAGTTACAGGACGGTGAAAACAGTGAGTTTGTGTTAGACGTGAATCGTGCTCTGATTCATGCTTTAACCTTATTGCTTTTTCAAACACGGTCTACACCTCTCAGGTGCCGAGTTACAGGACGGTGAAAACAGTGAGTTTGTGTTAGACGTGAATCGTGCTCTGATTCATGCTCTAGGCTGGGAGCGCAAGCGTAATGCTTTTTCAAACACGGTCTACACCTCTCAGGTGCCGAGTTACAGGACGGTGAAAACAGTGAGTTTGTGTTAGACGCGAATCGTGCTCTGATTCATGCTCTAGGCGGGGAGCTCAAGCTTATTGCATTTTCAAACACGGTCTACACCTCTCAGGTGCCGAGTAACAGGACGGTGAAAACAGTGAGTTTGTGTTAGACGCGATTCATGCTCTAGGCTGGGAGCGCAAGCTTATTGCTTTTTCAAACACGGTCTACACCTCTCAGGTGCCGAGTTACAGGACGGTGAAAACAATGAGTTTGTGTTAGACGCGAATCGTGCTCTGATTCATGCTCTAGGCTGGGAGCGAAAGCTTATTGCTTTTTCAAACACGGTCTACACCTCTCAGGTGCCGAGTTACAGGACGGTGAAAACAGTGAGTTTGTGTTAGACGCGAATCGTGCTCTGATTCACGCTCTAGGCTGGGAGCTCAAGCTTATTGCTTTTTCAAACACGGTCTACACCTCTCAGGTGCCGAGTTACAGGACGGTGAAAACAGTGAGTTTGTGTTAGACGCGAATCGTGCTCTGATTCATGCTCTAGGCTGGGAGCGCAAGCGTAATGCTTTTTCAAACACGGTCTACACCTCTCAGGTGCCGAGTTACAGGACAGTGAAAACAATGAGTTTGTGTTAGACGCGAATCGTGCTCTGATTCATGCTCTAGGCTGGGAGCGAAAGCTTATTGCTTTTTCAAACACGGTCTACACCTCTCAGGTGCCGAGTTACAGGACGGTGAAAACAGTGAGTTTGTGTTAGACGCGAATCGTGCTCTGTTTCATGCTTTAGGCTGGGAGCTCAAGCTTATTGCTTTTTCAAATAAGGGAGATTTCCATCTCCCTTATTTGCATATTACCCAGAGGAGCGTGCGTGGCCATTTGAGTCTCCTCACTTATTTATAGTATATAGTTGCTCTCCCTAAGGAGAAAAGAGCGTTTCTGACCCCTGTCCCTGGCCTCTCACTAGCAAAAGCCAGACTCCTACTGTACACTGATGATGGGCAATAACCCGGAAACAGCTGTATGTACATGGGGTCTGGCTTTGCTTTTGATTCCCAGTCATTGTAGCAAGACTTGTATAAAAAGTCCCACTTTGACTCGAAGGAATGCTGCCTTTCAGTAGGTGGCACTGTGGAGGATTTATTCCATCTCCCTTATTTGCATATTACCCAGAGGAGCGTGCGTGGCCATTTGAGTCTCCTCACTTATTTATAGTATATAGTTGCTCTCCCTAAGGAGAAAAGAGCGTTTCTGACCCCTATTGCTTTTTCAAACACGGTCTACACCTCTCAGGTGCCGAGTTACAGGACGGTGAAAACAGTGAGTTTGTGTTAGACGTGAATCGTGCTCTGATTCATGCTCTAGGCTGGGAGCGCAAGCGTAATGCTTTTTCAAACACGGTCTACACCTCTCAGGTGCCGAGTTACAGGACGGTGAAAACAGTGAGTTTGTGTTAGACGTGAATCGTGCTCTGATTCATGCTTTAACCTTATTGCTTTTTCAAACACGGTCTACACCTCTCAGGTGCCGAGTTACAGGACGGTGAAAACAGTGAGTTTGTGTTAGACGCGAATCGTGCTCTGATTCACGCTCTAGGCTGGGAGCGCAAGCTTATTGCTTTTTCAAACACGGTCTACACCTCTCAGGTGCCGAGTTACACGACGGTGAAAACAGTGAGTTTGTGTTAGACGCGAATCGTGCTCTGATTCATGCTCTAGGCTGGGAGCGAAAGCTTACTGCTTTTTCAAACACGGTCTACACCTCTCAGGTGCCGAGTTACAGGACGGTGAAAACAGTGAGTTTGTGTTAGACGCGAATCGTGCTCTGATTCACGCTCTAGGCTTGGAGCGAAAGCTTATTGCTTTTTCAAACACGGTCTACACCTCTCAGGTGCCGAGTTACAGGACGGTGAAAACAGTGAGTTTGTGTTAGACGCGAATCGTGCTCTGATTCATGCTTTAGGCTGGGAGCGCAAGCTTATTGCTTTTTCAAACACGGTCTACACCTCTCAGGTGCCGAGGTACAGGACGGTGAAAACAATGAGTTTGTGTTAGACGCGAATCGTGCTCTGATTCATGCTCTAGGCTGGGAGCTCAAGCTTATTGCTTTTTCAAACACGGTCTACACCTCTCAGGTGCTCTGATTCACGCTCTAGGCTGGGAGCTCAAGCTTATTGCTTTTTCAAACACGGTCTACACCTCTCAGGTGCCGAGTTACAGGACAGTGAAAACAATGAGTTTGTGTTAGACGCGAATCGTGCTCTGATTCATGCTCTAGGCGGGGAGCTCAAGCTTATTGCTTTTTCAAACACGGTCTACACCTCTCAGGTGCCGAGTTACAGGACGGTGAAAACAGTGAGTTTGTGTTAGACGCGAATCGTGCTCTGTTTCATGCTTTAGGCTGGGAGCTCAAGCTTATTGCTTTTTCAAATAAGGGAGATTTCCATCTCCCTTATTTGCATATTACCCAGAGGAGCGTGCGTGGCCATTTGAGTCTCCTCACTTATTTATAGTATATAGTTGTTCTCCCTAAGGAGAAAAGAGCGTTTCTGACCCCTGTCCCAGGCCTCTCACTAGCAAAAGCCAGACTCCTACTGTACACTGATGATGGGCAATAACCCGGAAACAGCTGTAAGTGCATGGAGTCTGGCTTTGCTTTTGAATACCAGTCATTGTAAGAAGACTTGTATAAAAAGTCTCACTTTGACTCGAAGGAATGCTGCCTTTCAATACGTGGCACTGTGGAGGATTTATTCCATCTCCCTTATTTGCATATTACCCAGAGGAGCGTGCGTGGCCATTTGAGTCTCCTCACCTATTTATAGTATATAGTTGCTCTCCCTAAGGAGAAAAGAGCGTTTCTGACCCCTGTCCCTGGCCTCACACTAGCAAAAGCCAGACTCCTACTGTACACTGATGATGGGCAATAACCCGGAAACAGCTGTATGTACATGGGGTCTGGCTTTGCTTTTGATTCCCAGTCATTGTAGCAAGACTTGTATAAAAAGTCCCACTTTGACTCGAAGGAATGCTGCCTTTCAGTAGGTGGCACTGTGGAGGATTTATTCCATCTCCCTTATTTGCATATTACCCAGAGGAGCGTGCGTGGCCATTTGAGTCTCCTCACTTATTTATAGTATATAGTTGCTCTCCCTAAGGAGAAAAGAGCGTTTCTGACCCCTATTGCTTTTTCAAACACGGTCTACACCTCTCAGGTGCCGAGTTACAGGACGGTGAAAACAGTGAGTTTGTGTTAGACGTGAATCGTGCTCTGATTCATGCTCTAGGCTGGGAGCGCAAGCGTAATGCTTTTTCAAACACGGTCTACACCTCTCAGGTGCCGAGTTACAGGACGGTGAAAACAGTGAGTTTGTGTTAGACGCGAATCGTGCTCTGATTCACGCTCTAGGCTGGGAGCTCAAGCTTATTGCTTTTTCAAACACGGTCTACACCTCTCAGGTGCCGAGTTACAGGACGGTGAAAACAGTGAGTTTGTGTTAGACGCGAATCGTGCTCTGATTCATGCTCTAGGCTGGGAGCGCAAGCGTAATGCTTTTTCAAACACGGTCTACACCTCTCAGGTGCCGAGTTACAGGACAGTGAAAACAATGAGTTTGTGTTAGACGCGAATCGTGCTCTGATTCATGCTCTAGGCTGGGAGCGAAAGCTTATTGCTTTTTCAAACACGGTCTACACCTCTCAGGTGCCGAGTTACAGGACGGTGAAAACAGTGAGTTTGTGTTAGACGCGAATCGTGCTCTGTTTCATGCTTTAGGCTGGGAGCTCAAGCTTATTGCTTTTTCAAATAAGGGAGATTTCCATCTCCCTTATTTGCATATTACCCAGAGGAGCGTGCGTGGCCATTTGAGTCTCCTCACTTATTTATAGTATATAGTTGCTCTCCCTAAGGAGAAAAGAGCGTTTCTGACCCCTGTCCCAGGCCTCTCACTAGCAAAAGCCAGACTCCTACTGTACACTGATGATGGGCAATAACCCGGAAACAGCTGTAAGTGCATGGAGTCTGGCTTTGCTTTTGAATACCAGTCATTGTAAGAAGACTTGTATAAAAAGTCTCACTTTGACTCGAAGGAATGCTGCCTTTCAATAGGTGGCACTGTGGAGGATTTATTCCATCTCCCTTATTTGCATATTACCCAGAGGAGCGTGCGTGGCCATTTGAGTCTCCTCACTTATTTATAGTATATAGTTGCTCTCCCTAAGGAGAAAAGAGCGTTTCTGACCCCTGTCCCTGGCCTCTCGCTAGCAAAAGCCAGACTCCTACTGTACACTGATGATGGGCAATAACCCGGAAACAGCTGTATGTACATGGGGTCTGGCTTTGCTTTTGATTCCCAGTCATTGTAGCAAGACTTGTATAAAAAGTCCCACTTTGACTCGAAGGAATGCTGCCTTTCAGTAGGTGGCACTGTGGAGGATTTATTCCATCTCCCTTATTTGCATATTACCCAGAGGAGCGTGCGTGGCCATTTGAGTCTCCTCACTTATTTATAGTATATAGTTGCTCTCCCTAAGGAGAAAAGAGCGTTTCTGACCCCTATTGCTTTTTCAAACATGGTCTACACCTCTCAGGTGCCGAGTTACAGGACGGTGAAAACAGTGAGTTTGTGTTAGACGCGAATCGTGCTCTGATTCACGCTCTAGGCTGGGAGCGCAAGCTTATTGCTTTTTCAAACACGGTCTACACCTCTCAGGTGCCGAGTTACAGGACGGTGAAAACAGTGAGTTTGTGTTAGACGCGAATCGTGCTCTGATTCATGCTCTAGGCTGGGAGCGAAAGCTTACTGCTTTTTCAAACACGGTCTACACCTCTCAGGTGCCGAGTTACAGGACGGTGAAAACAGTGAGTTTGTGTTAGACGCGAATCGTGCTCTGATTCACGCTCTAGGCTTGGAGCGAAAGCTTATTGCTTTTTCAAACACGGTCTACACCTCTCAGGTGCCGAGTTACAGGACGGTGAAAACAGTGAGTTTGTGTTAGACGCGAATCGTGCTCTGATTCATGCTTTAGGCTGGGAGCGCAAGCTTATTGCTTTTTCAAACACGGTCTACACCTCTCAGGTGCCGAGGTACAGGACGGTGAAAACAGTGAGTTTGTGTTAGACGCGAATCGTGCTCTGATTCATGCTCTAGGCGGGGAGCTCAAGCTTATTGCTTTTTCAAACACGGTCTACACCTCTCAGGTGCCGAGTTACAGGACGGTGAAAACAGTGAGTTTGTGTTAGACGCGAATCGTGCTCTGATTCATGCTCTAGGCTGGGAGCTTAAGCTTATTGCTTTTTCAAACACGGTCTACACCTCTCAGGTGCTCTGATTCACGCTCTAGGCTGGGAGCTCAAGCTTATTGCTTTTTCAAACACGGTCTACACCTCTCAGGTGCCGAGTTACAGGACGGTGAAAACAGTGAGTTTGTGTTAGACGCGAATCGTGCTCTGATTCATGCTCTAGGCTGGGAGCGCAAGCGTAATGCTTTTTCAAACACGGTCTACACCTCTCAGGTGCCGAGTTACAGGACAGTGAAAACAATGAGTTTGTGTTAGACGCGAATCGTGCTCTGATTCATGCTCTAGGCTGGGAGCTCAAGCTTATTGCTTTTTCAAACACGGTCTACACCTCTCAGGTGCCGAGTTACAGGACGGTGAAAACAGTGAGTTTGTGTTAGACGCGAATCGTGCTCTGTTTCATGCTTTAGGCTGGGAGCTCAAGCTTATTGCTTTTTCAAATAAGGGAGATTTCCATCTCCCTTATTTGCATATTACCCAGAGGAGCGTGCGTGGCCATTTGAGTCTCCTCACTTATTTATAGTATATAGTTGCTCTCCCTAAGGAGAAAAGAGCGTTTCTGACCCCTGTCCCAGGCCTCTCACTAGCAAAAGCCAGACTCCTACTGTACACTGATGATGGGCAATAACCCGGAAACAGCTGTAAGTGCATGGAGTCTGGCTTTGCTTTTGAATACCAGTCATTGTAAGAAGACTTGTATAAAAAGTCTCACTTTGACTCGAAGGAATGCTGCCTTTCTATTGAGTCTCCTCACATTGTGGAGGATTTATTCCATCTCCCTTATTTGCATATTACCCAGAGGAGCGTGCGTGGCCATTTGAGTCTCCTCACTTATTTATAGTATATAGTTGCTCTCCCTAAGGAGAAAAGAGCGTTTCTGACCCCTGTCCCTGGCCTCACACTAGCAAAAGCCAGACTCCTACTGTACACTGATGATGGGCAATAACCCGGAAACAGCTGTATGTACATGGGGTCTGGCTTTGCTTTTGATTCCCAGTCATTGTAGCAAGACTTGTATAAAAAGTCCCACTTTGACTCGAAGGAATGCTGCCTTTCAGTAGGTGGCACTGTGGAGGATTTATTCCATCTCCCTTATTTGCATATTACCCAGAGCGTGCGTGGCCATTTGAGTCTCCTCACTTATTTATAGTATATAGTTGCTCTCCCTAAGGAGAAAAGAGCGTTTCTGACCCCTATTGCTTTTTCAAACACGGTCTACACCTCTCAGGTGCCGAGTTACAGGACGGTGAAAACAGTGAGTTTGTGTTAGACGTGAATCGTGCTCTGATTCATGCTTTAACCTTATTGCTTTTTCAAACACGGTCTACACCTCTCAGGTGCCGAGTTACAGGACGGTGAAAACAGTGAGTTTGTGTTAGACGTGAATCGTGCTCTGATTCATGCTCTAGGCTGGGAGCGCAAGCGTAATGCTTTTTCAAACACGGTCTACACCTCTCAGGTGCCGAGTTACAGAACGGTGAAAACAGTGAGTTTGTGTTAGACGCGAATCGTGCTGGGATTTATGCTCTAGGCTGGGAGCGCAAGCGTAATGCTTTTTCAAACACGGTCTACACCTCTCAGGTGCCGAGTTACAGGACGGTGAAAACAGTGAGTTTGTGTTAGACGCGAATCGTGCTCTGATTCATGCTCTAGGCGGGGAGCTCAAGCTTATTGCATTTTCAAACACGGTCTACACCTCTCAGGTGCCGAGTAACAGGACGGTGAAAACAGTGAGTTTGTGTTAGACGCGATTCATGCTCTAGGCTGGGAGCGCAAGCTTATTGCTTTTTCAAACACGGTCTACACCTCTCAGGTGCCGAGTTACAGGACGGTGAAAACAGTGAGTTTGTGTTAGACGCGAATCGTGCTCTGATTCATGCTCTAGGCTGGGAGCGAAAGCTTATTGCTTTTTCAAACACGGTCTACACCTCTCAGGTGCCGAGTTACAGGACGGTGAAAACAGTGAGTTTGTGTTAGACGCGAATCGTGCTCTGATTCACGCTCTAGGCTGGGAGCTCAAGCTTATTGCTTTTTCAAACACGGTCTACACCTCTCAGGTGCCGAGTTACAGGACGGTGAAAACAGTGAGTTTGTGTTAGACGCGAATCGTGCTCTGATTCATGCTCTAGGCTGGGAGCGCAAGCGTAATGCTTTTTCAAACACGGTCTACACCTCTCAGGTGCCGAGTTACAGGACAGTGAAAACAATGAGTTTGTGTTAGACGCGAATCGTGCTCTGATTCATGCTCTAGGCTGGGAGCTCAAGCTTATTGCTTTTTCAAACACGGTCTACACCTCTCAGGTGCCGAGTTACAGGACGGTGAAAACAGTGAGTTTGTGTTAGACGCGAATCGTGCTCTGTTTCATGCTTTAGGCTGGGAGCTCAAGCTTATTGCTTTTTCAAATAAGGGAGATTTCCATCTCCCTTATTTGCATATTACCCAGAGGAGCGTGCGTGGCCATTTGAGTCTTCTCACTTATTTATAGTATATAGTTGCTCTCCCTAAGGAGAAAAGAGCGTTTCTGACCCCTGTCCCAGGCCTCTCACTAGCAAAAGCCAGACTCCTACTGTACACTGATGATGGGCAATAACCCGGAAACAGCTGTAAGTGCATGGAGTCTGGCTTTGCTTTTGAATACCAGTCATTGTAAGAAGACTTGTATAAAAAGTCTCACTTTGACTCGAAGGAATGCTGCCTTTCAATAGGTGGCACTATGGAGGATTTATTCCATCTCCCTTATTTGCATATTACCCAGAGGAGCGTGCGTGGCCATTTGAGTCTCCTCACTTTTTTATAGTATATAGTTGCTCTCCCTAAGGAGAAAAGAGCGTTTCTGACCCCTATTGCTTTTTCAAACACGGTCTACACCTCTCAGGTGCCGAGTTACAGGACGGTGAAAACAGTGAGTTTGTGTTAGACGCGAATCGTGCTCTGATTCACGCTCTAGGCTGGGAGCGCAAGCTTATTGCTTTTTCAAACACGGTCTACACCTCTCAGGTGCCGAGTTACAGGACGGTGAAAACAGTGAGTTTGTGTTAGACACGAATCGTGCTCTGATTCACGCTCTAGGCTGGGAGCGCAAGCTTATTGCTTTTTCAAACACGGTCTACACCTCTCAGGTGCCGAGTTACAGGACGGTGAAAACAGTGAGTTTGTGTTAGACGCGAATCGTGCTCTGATTCATGCTCTAGGCTGGGAGCGAAAGCTTACTGCTTTTTCAAACACGGTCTACACCTCTCAGGTGCCGAGTTACAGGACGGTGAAAACAGTGAGTTTGTGTTAGACGCGAATCGTGCTCTGATTCACGCTCTAGGCTTGGAGCGAAAGCTTATTGCTTTTTCAAACACGGTCTACACCTCTCAGGTGCCGAGTTACAGGACGGTGAAAACAGTGAGTTTGTGTTAGACGCGAATCGTGCTCTGATTCACGCTCTAGGCTGGGAGCTCAAGCTTATTGCTTTTTCAAACACGGTCTACACCTCTCAGGTGCCGAGTTACAGGACGGTGAAAACAGTGAGTTTGTGTTAGACGCGAATCGTGCTCTGATTCATGCTCTAGGCTGGGAGCGCAAGCGTAATGCTTTTTCAAACACGGTCTACACCTCTCAGGTGCCGAGTTACAGGACAGTGAAAACAATGAGTTTGTGTTAGATGCGAATCGTGCTCTGATTCATGCTCTAGGCTGGGAGCGAAAGCTTATTGCTTTTTCAAACACGGTCTACACCTCTCAGGTGCCGAGTTACAGGACGGTGAAAACAGTGAGTTTGTGTTAGACGCGAATCGTGCTCTGTTTCATGCTTTAGGCTGGGAGCTCAAGCTTATTGCTTTTTCAAATAAGGGAGATTTCCATCTCCCTTATTTGCATATTACCCAGAGGAGCGTGCGTGGCCATTTGAGTCTCCTCACTTATTTATAGTATATAGTTGCTCTCCCTAAGGAGAAAAGAGCGTTTCTGACCCCTGTCCCAGGCCTCTCACTAGCAAAAGCCAGACTCCTACTGTACACTGATGATGGGCAATAACCCGGAAACAGCTGTAAGTGCATGGAGTCTGGCTTTGCTTTTGAATACCAGTCATTGTAAGAAGACTTGTATAAAAAGTCTCACTTTGACTCGAAGGAATGCTGCCTTTCAATAGGTGGCACTGTGGAGGATTTATTCCATCTCCCTTATTTGCATATTACCCAGAGGAGCGTGCGTGGCCATTTGAGTCTCCTCACTTATTTATAGTATATAGTTGCTCTCCCTAAGGAGAAAAGAGCGTTTCTGACCCCTGTCCCTGGCCTCTCACTAGCAAAAGCCAGACTCCTACTGTACACTGATGATGGGCAATAACCCGGAAACAGCTGTATGTACATGGGGTCTGGCTTTGCTTTTGATTCCCAGTCATTGTAGCAAGACTTGTATAAAAAGTCCCACTTTGACTCGAAGGAATGCTGCCTTTCAGTAGGTGGCACTGTGGAGGATTTATTCCATCTCCCTTATTTGCATATTACCCAGAGGAGCGTGCGTGGCCATTTGAGTCTCCTCACTTATTTATAGTATATAGTTGCTCTCCCTAAGGAGAAAAGAGCGTTTCTGACCCCTATTGCTTTTTCAAACACGGTCTACACCTCTCAGGTGCCGAGTTACAGGACGGTGAAAACAGTGAGTTTGTGTTAGACGCGAATCATGCTCTGATTCACGCTCTAGGCTGGGAGCGCAAGCTTATTGCTTTTTCAAACACGGTCTACACCTCTCAGGTGCCGAGTTACAGGACGGTGAAAACAGTGAGTTTGTGTTAGACGCGAATCGTGCTCTGATTCACGCTCTAGGCTGGGAGCGCAAGCTTATTGCTTTTTCAAACACGGGCTACACCTCTCAGGTGCCGAGTTACAGGACGGTGAAAACAGTGAGTTTGTGTTAGACGCGAATCGTGCTCTGATTCATGCTCTAGGCTGGGAGCGAAAGCTTACTGCTTTTTCAAACACGGTCTACACCTCTCAGGTGCCGAGTTACAGGACGGTGAAAACAGTGAGTTTGTGTTAGACGCGAATCGTGCTCTGATTCACGCTCTAGGCTTGGAGCGAAAGCTTATTGCTTTTTCAAACACGGTCTACACCTCTCAGGTGCCGAGTTACAGGACGGTGAAAACAGTGAGTTTGTGTTAGACGCGAATCGTGCTCTGATTCATGCTTTAGGCTGGGAGCGCAAGCTTATTGCTTTTTCAAACACGGTCTACACCTCTCAGGTGCCGAGGTACAGGACGGTGAAAACAGTGAGTTTGTGTTAGACGCGAATCGTGCTCTGATTCATGCTCTAGGCGGGGAGCTCAAGCTTATTGCTTTTTCAAACACGGTCTACACCTCTCAGGTGCCGAGTTACAGGACGGTGAAAACTGAGTTTGTGTTAGACGCGAATCGTGCTCTGATTCATGCTCTAGGCTGGGAGCTCAAGCTTATTGCTTTTTCAAACACGGTCTACACCTCTCAGGTGCCGAGTTACAGGACGGTGAAAACAGTGAGTTTGTGTTAGACGCGAATCGTGCTCTGATTCATGCTTTAGGCTGGGAGCGCAAGCGTAATGCTTTTTCAAACACGGTCTAGACCTCTCAGGTGCCGAGTTACAGGACGGTGAAAACAATGAGTTTGTGTTAGACGCGAATCGTGCTCTGATTCATGCTCTAGGCTGGGAGCTCAAGCTTATTGCTTTTTCAAACACGGTCTACACCTCTCAGGTGCCGAGTTACAGGACGGTGAAAACAGTGAGTTTGTGTTAGACGCGAATCGTGCTCTGATTCATGCTCTAGGCTGGGAGCTCAAGCTTATTGCTTTTTCAAACACGGTCTACACCTCTCAGGTGCCGAGTTACAGGACGGTGCAAACAGTGAGTTTGTGTTAGACGCGAATCGTGCTCTGTTTCATGCTTTAGGCTGGGAGCTCAAGCTTATTGCTTTTTCAAATAAGGGAGATTTCCATCTCCCTTATTTGCATATTACCCAGAGGAGCGTGCGTGGCCATTTGAGTCTCCTCACTTATTTATAGTATATAGTTGCTCTCCCTAAGGAGAAAAGAGCGTTTCTGACCCCTGTCCCAGGCCTCTCACTAGCAAAAGCCAGACTCCTACTGTACACTGATGATGGGCAATAACCCGGAAACAGCTGTAAGTGCATGGAGTCTGGCTTTGCTTTTGAATACCAGTCATTGTAAGAAGACTTGTATAAAAAGTCTCACTTTGACTCGAAGGAATGCTGGCTTTCAATACGTGGCACTGTGGAGGATTTATTCCATCTCCCTTATTTGCATATTACCCAGAGGAGCGTGCGTGGCCATTTGAGTCTCCTCACTTATTTATAGTATATAGTTGCTCTCCCTAAGGAGAAAAGAGCGTTTCTGACCCCTGTCCCTGGCCTCACACTAGCAAAAGCCAGACTCCTACTGTACACTGATGATGGGCAATAACCCGGAAACAGCTGTATGTACATGGGGTCTGGCTTTGCTTTTGATTCCCAGTCATTGTAGCAAGACTTGTATAAAAAGTCCCACTTTGACTCGAAGGAATGCTGCCTTTCAGTAGGTGGCACTGTGGAGGATTTATTCCATCTCCCTTATTTGCATATTACCCAGGGGAGCGTGCGTGGCCATTTGAGTCTCCTCACTTATTTATAGTATATAGTTGCTCTCCCTAAGGAGAAAAGAGCGTTTCTGACCCCTATTGCTTTTTCAAACACGGTCTACACCTCTCAGGTGCCGAGTTACAGGACGGTGAAAACAGTGAGTTTGTGTTAGACGCGAATCGTGCTCTGATTCATGCTCTAGGCTGGGAGCTCAAGCTTATTGCTTTTTCAAACACGGTCTACACCTCTCAGGTGCCGAGTTACAGGACGGTGAAAACAGTGAGTTTGTGTTAGACGCGAATCGTGCTCTGATTCACGCTCTAGGCTGGAAGCGCAAGCGTAATGCTTTTTCAAACACGGTCTACACCTCTTAGGTGCCGAGTTACAGGACGGTGAAAACAATGAGTTTGTGTTAGACGCGAATCGTGCTCTGATTCACGCTCTAGGCTGGGAGCTCAAGCTTATTGCTTTTTCAAATACGGTCTACACCTCTCAGGTGCCGAGTTACAGGACGGTGAAAACAGTGAGTTTGTGTTAGACGTGAATCGTGCTCTGATTCATGCTTTAACCTTATTGCTTTTTCAAACACGGTCTACACCTCTCAGGTGCCGAGTTACAGGACGGTGAAAACAGTGAGTTTGTGTTAGACGCGAATCGTGCTCTGATTCACGCTCTAGGCTGGGAGCGCAAGCTTATTGCTTTTTCAAACACGGGCTACACCTCTCAGGTGCCGAGTTACAGGACGGTGAAAACAGTGAGTTTGTGTTAGACGCGAATCGTGCTCTGATTCATGCTCTAGGCTGGGAGCGAAAGCTTACTGCTTTTTCAAACACGGTCTACACCTCTCAGGTGCCGAGTTACAGGACGGTGAAAACAGTGAGTTTGTGTTAGACGCGAATCGTGCTCTGATTCACGCTCTAGGCTTGTAGCGAAAGCTTATTGCTTTTTCAAACACGGTCTACACCTCTCAGGTGCCGAGTTACAGGACGGTGAAAACAGTGAGTTTGTGTTAGACGCGAATCGTGCTCTGATTCATGCTTTAGGCTGGGAGCGCAAGCGTAATGCTTTTTCAAACACGGTCTACACCTCTCAGGTGCCGAGTTACAGGACGGTGAAAACAATGAGTTTGTGTTAGACGCGAATCGTGCTCTGATTCATGCTCTAGGCTGGGAGCTCAAGCTTATTGCTTTTTCAAACACGGTCTACACCTCTCAGGTGCCGAGTTACAGGACGGTGAAAACAGTGAGTTTGTGTTAGACGCGAATCGTGCTCTGATTCATGCTCTAGGCTGGGAGCGCAAGCTTATTGCTTTTTCAAACACGGTCTACACCTCTCAGGTGCCGAGTTACAGGACGGTGAAAACAGTGAGTTTGTGTTAGACGCGAATCGTGCTCTGATTCACGCTCTAGGCTGGGAGCTCAAGCTTATTGCTTTTTCAAACACGGTCTACACCTCTCAGGTGCCGAGTTACAGGACGGTGAAAACAGTGAGTTTGTGTTAGACGCGAATCGTGCTCTGATTCATGCTCTAGGCTGGGAGCGCAAGCGTAATGCTTTTTCAAACACGGTCTACACCTCTCAGGTGCCGAGTTACAGGACAGTGAAAACAATGAGTTTGTGTTAGACGCGAATCGTGCTCTGATTCATGCTCTAGGCTGGGAGCTCAAGCTTCTTGCTTTTTCAAATAAGGGAGATTTCCATCTCCCTTATTTGCATATTACCCAGAGGAGCGTGCGTGGCCATTTGAGTCTCCTCACTTATTTATAGTATATAGTTGCTCTCCCTAAGGAGAAAAGAGCGTTTCTGACCCCTGTCCCAGGCCTCTCACTAGCAAAAGCCAGACTCCTACTGTACACTGATGATGGGCAATAACCCGGAAACAGCTGTAAGTGCATGGAGTCTGGCTTTGCTTTTGAATACCAGTCATTGTAAGAAGACTTGTATAAAAAGTCTCACTTTGACTCGAAGGAATGCTGCCTTTCAATAGGTGGCACTGTGGAGGATTTATTCCATCTCCCTTATTTGCATATTACCCAGAGGAGCGTGCGTGGCCATTTGAGTCTCCTCACTTATTTATAGTATATAGTTGCTCTCCCTAAGGAGAAAAGAGCGTTTCTGACCCCTGTCCCTGGCCTCTCACTAGCAAAAGCCAGACTCCTACTGTACACTGATGATGGGCAATAACCCGGAAACAGCTGTATGTACATGGGGTCTGGCTTTGCTTTTGATTCCCAGTCATTGTAGCAAGACTTGTATAAAAAGTCCCACTTTGACTCGAAGGAATGCTGCCTTTCAGTAGGTGGCACTGTGGAGGATTTATTCCATCTCCCTTATTTGCATATTACCCAGAGGAGCGTGCGTGGCCATTTGAGTCTCCTCACTTATTTATAGTATATAGTTGCTCTCCCTAAGGAGAAAAGAGCGTTTCTGACCCCTATTGCTTTTTCAAACACGGTCTACACCTCTCAGGTGCCGAGTTACAGGACGGTGAAAACAGTGAGTTTGTGTTAGACGCGAATCGTGCTCTGATTCACGCTCTAGGCTGGGAGCGCAAGCTTATTGCTTTTTCAAACACGGTCTACACCTCTCAGGTGCCGAGTTACAGGATGGTGAAAACAGTGAGTTTGTGTTAGACGCGAATCGTGCTCTGATTCACGCTCTAAGCTGGGAGCGCAAGCTTATTGCTTTTTCAAACACGGTCTACACCTCTCAGGTGCCGAGTTACAGGACGGTGAAAACAGTGAGTTTGTGTTAGACGCGAATCGTGCTCTGATTCATGCTCTAGGCTGGGAGCGAAAGCTTACTGCTTTTTCAAACACGGTCTACACCTCTCAGGTGCCGAGTTACAGGACGGTGAAAACAGTGAGTTTGTGTTAGACGCGAATCGTGCTCTGATTCACGCTCTAGGCTTGGAGCGAAAGCTTATTGCTTTTTCAAACACGGTCTACACCTCTCAGGTGCCGAGTTACAGGACGGTGAAAACAGTGAGTTTGTGTTAGACGCGAATCGTGCTCTGATTCACGCTCTAGGCTGGGAGCTCAAGCTTATTGCTTTTTCAAACACGGTCTACACCTCTCAGGTGCCGAGTTACAGGACGGTGAAAACAGTGAGTTTGTGTTAGACGCGAATCGTGCTCTGATTCATGCTCTAGGCTGGGAGCGCAAGCGTAATGCTTTTTCAAACACGGTCTACACCTCTCAGGTGCCGAGTTACAGGACAGTGAAAACAATGAGTTTGTGTTAGACGCGAATCGTGCTCTGATTCATGCTCTAGGCTGGGAGCGAAAGCTTATTGCTTTTTCAAACACGGTCTACACCTCTCAGGTGCCGAGTTACAGGACGGTGAAAACAGTGAGTTTGTGTTAGACGCGAATCGTGCTCTGTTTCATGCTTTAGGCTGGGAGCTCAAGCTTATTGCTTTTTCAAATAAGGGAGATTTCCATCTCCCTTATTTGCATATTACCCAGAGGAGCGTGCGTGGCCATTTGAGTCTCCTCACTTATTTATAGTATATAGTTGCTCTCCCTAAGGAGAAAAGAGCGTTTCTGACCCCTGTCCCAGGCCTCTCACTAGCAAAAGCCAGACTCCTACTGTACACTGATGATGGGCAATAACCCGGAAACAGCTGTAAGTGCATGGAGTCTGGCTTTGCTTTTGAATACCAGTCATTGTAAGAAGACTTGTATAAAAAGTCTCACTTTGACTCGAAGGAATGCTGCCTTTCAATAGGTGGCACTGTGGAGGATTTATTCCATCTCCCTTATTTGCATATTACCCAGAGGAGCGTGCGTGGCCATTTGAGTCTCCTCACTTATTTATAGTATATAGTTGCTCTCCCTAAGGAGAAAAGAGCGTTTCTGACCCCTGTCCCTGGCCTCTCACTAGCAAAAGCCAGACTCCTACTGTACACTGATGATGGGCAATAACCCGGAAACAGCTGTATGTACATGGGGTCTGGCTTTGCTTTTGATTCCCAGTCATTGTAGCAAGACTTGTATAAAAAGTCCCACTTTGACTCGAAGGAATGCTGCCTTTCAGTAGGTGGCACTGTGGAGGATTTATTCCATCTCCCTTATTTGCATATTACCCAGAGGAGCGTGCGTGGCCATTTGAGTCTCCTCACTTATTTATAGTATATAGTTGCTCTCCCTAAGGAGAAAAGAGCGTTTCTGACCCCTATTGCTTTTTCAAACACGGTCTACACCTCTCAGGTGCCGAGTTACAGGACGGTGAAAACAGTGAGTTTGTGTTAGACGCGAATCATGCTCTGATTCACGCTCTAGGCTGGGAGCGCAAGCTTATTGCTTTTTCAAACACGGTCTACACCTCTCAGGTGCCGAGTTACAGGACGGTGAAAACAGTGAGTTTGTGTTAGACGCGAATCGTGCTCTGATTCACGCTCTAGGCTGGGAGCGCAAGCTTATTGCTTTTTCAAACACGGGCTACACCTCTCAGGTGCCGAGTTACAGGACGGTGAAAACAGTGAGTTTGTGTTAGACGCGAATCGTGCTCTGATTCATGCTCTAGGCTGGGAGCGAAAGCTTACTGCTTTTTCAAACACGGTCTACACCTCTCAGGTGCCGAGTTACAGGACGGTGAAAACAGTGAGTTTGTGTTAGACGCGAATCGTGCTCTGATTCACGCTCTAGGCTTGGAGCGAAAGCTTATTGCTTTTTCAAACACGGTCTACACCTCTCAGGTGCCGAGTTACAGGACGGTGAAAACAGTGAGTTTGTGTTAGACGCGAATCGTGCTCTGATTCATGCTTTAGGCTGGGAGCGCAAGCTTATTGCTTTTTCAAACACGGTCTACACCTCTCAGGTGCCGAGGTACAGGACGGTGAAAACAGTGAGTTTGTGTTAGACGCGAATCGTGCTCTGATTCATGCTCTAGGCGGGGAGCTCAAGCTTATTGCTTTTTCAAACACGGTCTACACCTCTCAGGTGCCGAGTTACAGGACGGTGAAAACTGAGTTTGTGTTAGACGCGAATCGTGCTCTGATTCATGCTCTAGGCTGGGAGCTCAAGCTTATTGCTTTTTCAAACACGGTCTACACCTCTCAGGTGCCGAGTTACAGGACGGTGAAAACAGTGAGTTTGTGTTAGACGCGAATCGTGCTCTGATTCATGCTTTAGGCTGGGAGCGCAAGCGTAATGCTTTTTCAAACACGGTCTAGACCTCTCAGGTGCCGAGTTACAGGACGGTGAAAACAATGAGTTTGTGTTAGACGCGAATCGTGCTCTGATTCATGCTCTAGGCTGGGAGCTCAAGCTTATTGCTTTTTCAAACACGGTCTACACCTCTCAGGTGCCGAGTTACAGGACGGTGAAAACAGTGAGTTTGTGTTAGACGCGAATCGTGCTCTGATTCATGCTCTAGGCTGGGAGCGCAAGCTTATTGCTTTTTCAAACACGGTCTACACCTCTCAGGTGCCGAGTTACAGGACGGTGAAAACAGTGAGTTTGTGTTAGACGCGAATCGTGCTCTGATTCACGCTCTAGGCTGGGAGCTCAAGCTTATTGCTTTTTCAAACACGGTCTACACCTCTCAGGTGCCGAGTTACAGGACGGTGCAAACAGTGAGTTTTTGTTAGACGCGAATCGTGCTCTGTTTCATGCTTTAGGCTGGGAGCTCAAGCTTATTGCTTTTTCAAATAAGGGAGATTTCCATCTCCCTTATTTGCATATTACCCAGAGGAGCGTGCGTGGCCATTTGAGTCTCCTCACTTATTTATAGTATATAGTTGCTCTCCCTAAGGAGAAAAGAGCGTTTCTGACCCCTGTCCCAGGCCTCTCACTAGCAAAAGCCAGACTCCTACTGTACACTGATGATGGGCAATAACCCGGAAACAGCTGTAAGTGCATGGAGTCTGGCTTTGCTTTTGAATACCAGTCATTGTAAGAAGACTTGTATAAAAAGTCTCACTTTGACTCGAAGGAATGCTGCCTTTCAATACGTGGCACTGTGGAGGATTTATTCCATCTCCCTTATTTGCATATTACCCAGAGGAGCGTGCGTGGCCATTTGAGTCTCCTCACTTATTTATAGTATATAGTTGCTCTCCCTAAGGAGAAAAGAGCGTTTCTGACCCCTGTCCCTGGCCTCACACTAGCAAAAGCCAGACTCCTACTGTACACTGATGATGGGCAATAACCCGGAAACAGCTGTATGTACATGGGGTCTGGCTTTGCTTTTGATTCCCAGTCATTGTAGCAAGACTTGTATAAAAAGTCCCACTTTGACTCGAAGGAATGCTGCCTTTCAGTAGGTGGCACTGTGGAGGATTTATTCCATCTCCCTTATTTGCATATTACCCAGGGGAGCGTGCGTGGCCATTTGAGTCTCCTCACTTATTTATAGTATATAGTTGCTCTCCCTAAGGAGAAAAGAGCGTTTCTGACCCCTATTGCTTTTTCAAACACGGTCTACACCTCTCAGGTGCCGAGTTACAGGACGGTGAAAACAGTGAGTTTGTGTTAGACGCGAATCGTGCTCTGATTCATGCTCTAGGCTGGGAGCTCAAGCTTATTGCTTTTTCAAACACGGTCTACACCTCTCAGGTGCCGAGTTACAGGACGGTGAAAACAGTGAGTTTGTGTTAGACGCGAATCGTGCTCTGATTCACGCTCTAGGCTGGAAGCGCAAGCGTAATGCTTTTTCAAACACGGTCTACACCTCTTAGGTGCCGAGTTACAGGACGGTGAAAACAATGAGTTTGTGTTAGACGCGAATCGTGCTCTGATTCACGCTCTAGGCTGGGAGCTCAAGCTTATTGCTTTTTCAAACACGGTCTACACCTCTCAGGTGCCGAGTTACAGGACGGTGAAAACAGTGAGTTTGTGTTAGACGTGAATCGTGCTCTGATTCATGCTTTAACCTTATTGCTTTTTCAAACACGGTCTACACCTCTCAGGTGCCGAGTTACAGGACGGTGAAAACAGTGAGTTTGTGTTAGACGCGAATCGTGCTCTGATTCACGCTCTAGGCTGGGAGCGCAAGCTTATTGCTTTTTCAAACACGGGCTACACCTCTCAGGTGCCGAGTTACAGGACGGTGAAAACAGTGAGTTTGTGTTAGACGCGAATCGTGCTCTGATTCATGCTCTAGGCTGGGAGCGAAAGCTTACTGCTTTTTCAAACACGGTCTACACCTCTCAGGTGCCGAGTTACAGGACGGTGAAAACAGTGAGTTTGTGTTAGACGCGAATCGTGCTCTGATTCACGCTCTAGGCTTGTAGCGAAAGCTTATTGCTTTTTCAAACACGGTCTACACCTCTCAGGTGCCGAGTTACAGGACGGTGAAAACAGTGAGTTTGTGTTAGACGCGAATCGTGCTCTGATTCATGCTTTAGGCTGGGAGCGCAAGCTTATTGCTTTTTCAAACACGGTCTACACCTCTCAGGTGCCGAGGTACAGGACGGTGAAAACAGTGAGTTTGTGTTAGACGCGAATCGTGCTCTGATTCATGCTCTAGGCGGGGAGCTCAAGCTTATTGCTTTTTCAAACACGGTCTACACCTCTCAGGTGCCGAGTTACAGGACGGTGAAAACAGTGAGTTTGTGTTAGACGCGAATCGTGCTCTGATTCATGCTCTAGGCTGGGAGCTCAAGCTTATTGCTTTTTCAAACACGGTCTACACCTCTCAGGTGCCGAGTTACAGGACGGTGAAAACAGTGAGTTTGTGTTAGACGCGAATCGTGCTCTGATTCATGCTTTAGGCTGGGAGCGCAAGCGTAATACTTTTTCAAACACGGTCTACACCTCTCAGGTGCCGAGTTACAGGACGGTGAAAACAATGAGTTTGTGTTAGACGCGAATCGTGCTCTGATTCATGCTCTAGGCTGGGAGCTCAAGCTTATTGCTTTTTCAAACACGGTCTACACCTCTCAGGTGCCGAGTTACAGGACGGTGAAAACAGTGAGTTTGTGTTAGACGCGAATCGTGCTCTGATTCATGCTCTAGGCTGGGAGCGCAAGCTTATTGCTTTTTCAAACACGGTCTACACCTCTCAGGTGCCGAGTTACAGGACGGTGAAAACAGTGAGTTTGTGTTAGACGCGAATCGTGCTCTGATTCACGCTCTAGGCTGGGAGCTCAAGCTTATTGCTTTTTCAAACACGGTCTACACCTCTCAGGTGCCGAGTTACAGGACGGTGAAAACAGTGAGTTTGTGTTAGACGCGAATCGTGCTCTGATTCATGCTCTAGGCTGGGAGCGCAAGCGTAATGCTTTTTCAAACACGGTCTACACCTCTCAGGTGCCGAGTTACAGGACAGTGAAAACAATGAGTTTGTGTTAGACGCGAATCGTGCTCTGATTCATGCTCTAGGCTGGGAGCTCAAGCTTCTTGCTTTTTCAAATAAGGGAGATTTCCATCTCCCTTATTTGCATATTACCCAGAGGAGCGTGCGTGGCCATTTGAGTCTCCTCACTTATTTATAGTATATAGTTGCTCTCCCTAAGGAGAAAAGAGCGTTTCTGACCGCTGTCCCAGGCCTCTCACTAGCAAAAGCCAGACTCCTACTGTACACTGATGATGGGCAATAACCCGGAAACAGCTGTAAGTGCATGGAGTCTGGCTTTGCTTTTGAATACCAGTCATTGTAAGAAGACTTGTATAAAAAGTCTCACTTTGACTCGAAGGAATGCTGCCTTTCAATAGGTGGCACTGTGGAGGATTTATTCCATCTCCCTTATTTGCATATTACCCAGAGGAGCGTGCGTGGCCATTTGAGTCTCCTCACTTATTTATAGTATATAGTTGCTCTCCCTAAGGAGAAAAGAGCGTTTCTGACCCCTGTCCCTGGCCTCTCACTAGCAAAAGCCAGACTCCTACTGTACACTGATGATGGGCAATAACCCGGAAACAGCTGTATGTACATGGGGTCTGGCTTTGCTTTTGATTCCCAGTCATTGTAGCAAGACTTGTATAAAAAGTCCCACTTTGACTCGAAGGAATGCTGCCTTTCAGTAGGTGGCACTGTGGAGGATTTATTCCATCTCCCTTATTTGCATATTACCCAGAGGAGCGTGCGTGGCCATTTGAGTCTCCTCACTTATTTATAGTATATAGTTGCTCTCCCTAAGGAGAAAAGAGCGTTTCTGACCCCTATTGCTTTTTCAAACACGGTCTACACCTCTCAGGTGCCGAGTTACAGGACGGTGAAAACAGTGAGTTTGTGTTAGACGCGAATCGTGCTCTGATTCACGCTCTAGGCTGGGAGCGCAAGCTTATTGCTTTTTCAAACACGGTCTACACCTCTCAGGTGCCGAGTTACAGGACGGTGAAAACAGTGAGTTTGTGTTAGACGCGAATCGTGCTGGGATTTATGCTCTAGGCTGGGAGCGCAAGCGTAATGCTTTTTCAAACACGGTCTACACCTCTCAGGTGCCGAGTTACAGGACGGTGAAAACAGTGAGTTTGTGTTAGACGCGAATCTTGCTCTGATTCATGCTCTAGGCGGGGAGCTCAAGCTTATTGCATTTTCAAACACGGTCTACACCTCTCAGGTGCCGAGTTACAGGACGGTGAAAACAGTGAGTTTGTGTTAGACGCGAATCGTGCTCTGATTCACGCTCTAGGCTGGGAGCGCAAGCGTAATGCTTTTTCAAACACGGTCTACACCTCTCAGGTGCCGAGTTACAGGACGGTGAAAACAATGAGTTTGTGTTAGACGCGAATCGTGCTCTGATTCACGCTCTAGGCGGGGAGCTCAAGCTTATTGCTTTTTCAAACACGGTCTACACCTCTCAGGTGCCGAGTTACAGGACGGTGAAAACAGTGAGTTTGTGTTAGACGTGAATCGTGCTCTGATTCATGCTTTAACCTTATTGCTTTTTCAAACACGGTCTACACCTCTCAGGTGCCGAGTTACAGGACGGTGAAAACAGTGAGTTTGTGTTAGACGTGAATCGTGCTCTGATTCATGCTCTAGGCTGGGAGCGCAAGCGTAATGCTTTTTCAAACACGGTCTACACCTCTCAGGTGCCGAGTTACAGAACGGTGAAAACAGTGAGTTTGTGTTAGACGCGAATCGTGCTGGGATTTATGCTCTAGGCTGGGAGCGCAAGCGTAATGCTTTTTCAAACACGGTCTACACCTCTCAGGTGCCGAGTTACAGGACGGTGAAAACAGTGAGTTTGTGTTAGACGCGAATCGTGCTCTGATTCATGCTCTAGGCGGGGAGCTCAAGCTTATTGCATTTTCAAACACGGTCTACACCTCTCAGGTGCCGAGTAACAGGACGGTGAAAACAGTGAGTTTGTGTTAGACGCGATTCATGCTCTAGGCTGGGAGCGCAAGCTTATTGCTTTTTCAAACACGGTCTACACCTCTCAGGTGCCGAGTTACAGGACGGTGAAAACAATGAGTTTGTGTTAGACGCGAATCGTGCTCTGATTCATGCTCTAGGCTGGGAGCGAAAGCTTATTGCTTTTTCAAACACGGTCTACACCTCTCAGGTGCCGAGTTACAGGACGGTGAAAACAGTGAGTTTGTGTTAGACGCGAATCGTGCTCTGATTCACGCTCTAGGCTGGGAGCTCAAGCTTATTGCTTTTTCAAACACGGTCTACACCTCTCAGGTGCCGAGTTACAGGACGGTGAAAACAGTGAGTTTGTGTTAGACGCGAATCGTGCTCTGATTCATGCTCTAGGCTGGGAGCGCAAGCGTAATGCTTTTTCAAACACGGTCTACACCTCTCAGGTGCCGAGTTACAGGACAGTGAAAACAATGAGTTTGTGTTAGACGCGAATCGTGCTCTGATTCATGCTCTAGGCTGGGAGCTCAAGCTTATTGCTTTTTCAAACACGGTCTACACCTCTCAGGTGCCGAGTTACAGGACGGTGCAAACAGTGAGTTTGTGTTAGACGCGAATCGTGCTCTGTTTCATGCTTTAGGCTGGGAGCTCAAGCTTATTGCTTTTTCAAATAAGGGAGATTTCCATCTCCCTTATTTGCATATTACCCAGAGGAGCGTGCGTGGCCATTTGAGTCTCCTCACTTATTTATAGTATATAGTTGCTCTCCCTAAGGAGAAAAGAGCGTTTCTGACCCCTGTCCCAGGCCTCTCACTAGCAAAAGCCAGACTCCTACTGTACACTGATGATGGGCAATAACCCGGAAACAGCTGTAAGTGCATGGAGTCTGGCTTTGCTTTTGAATACCAGTCATTATAAGAAGACTTGTATAAAAAGTCTCACTTTGACTCGAAGGAATGCTGCCTTTCAATACGTGGCACTGTGGAGGATTTATTCCATCTCCCTTATTTGCATATTACCCAGAGGAGCGTGCGTGGCCATTTGAGTCTCCTCACTTATTTATAGTATATAGTTGCTTTCCCTAAGGAGAAAAGAGCGTTTCTGACCCCTGTCCCAGGCCTCTCACTAGCAAAAGCCAGACTCCTACTGTACACTGATGATGGGCAATAACCCGGAAACAGCTGTATGTACATGGGGTCTGGCTTTGCTTTTGATTCCCAGTCATTGTAGCAAGACTTGTATAAAAAGTCCCACTTTGACTCGAAGGAATGCTGCCTTTCAGTAGGTGGCACTGTGGAGGATTTATTCCATCTCCCTTATTTGCATATTACCCAGGGGAGCGTGCGTGGCCATTTGAGTCTCCTCACTTATTTATAGTATATAGTTGCTCTCCCTAAGGAGAAAAGAGCGTTTCTGACCCCTATTGCTTTTTCAAACACGGTCTACACCTCTCAGGTGCCGAGTTACAGGACGGTGAAAACAGTGAGTTTGTGTTAGACGCGAATCGTGCTCTGATTCATGCTCTAGGCTGGGAGCTCAAGCTTATTGCTTTTTCAAACACGGTCTACACCTCTCAGGTGCCGAGTTACAGGACGGTGAAAACAGTGAGTTTGTGTTAGACGCGAATCGTGCTCTGATTCACGCTCTAGGCTGGGAGCGCAAGCGTAATGCTTTTTCAAACACGGTCTACACCTCTCAGGTGCCGAGTTACAGGACGGTGAAAACAATGAGTTTGTGTTAGACGCGAATCGTGCTCTGATTCACGCTCTAGGCTGGGAGCTCAAGCTTATTGCTTTTTCAAACACGGTCTACACCTCTCAGGTGCCGAGTTACAGGACGGTGAAAACAGTGAGTTTGTGTTAGACGTGAATCGTGCTCTGATTCATGCTTTAACCTTATTGCTTTTTCAAACACGGTCTACACCTCTCAGGTGCCGAGTTACAGGACGGTGAAAACAGTGAGTTTGTGTTAGACGTGAATCGTGCTCTGATTCATGCTCTAGGCTGGGAGCGCAAGCGTAATGCTTTTTCAAACACGGTCTACACCTCTCAGGTGCCGAGTTACAGAACGGTGAAAACAGTGAGTTTGTGTTAGACGCGAATCGTGCTGGGATTTATGCTCTAGGCTGGGAGCGCAAGCGTAATGCTTTTTCAAACACGGTCTACACCTCTCAGGTGCCGAGTTACAGGACGGTGAAAACAGTGAGTTTGTGTTAGACGCGAATCGTGCTCTGATTCATGCTCTAGGCGGGGAGCTCAAGCTTATTGCATTTTCAAACACGGTCTACACCTCTCAGGTGCCGAGTAACAGGACGGTGAAAACAGTGAGTTTGTGTTAGACGCGATTCATGCTCTAGGCTGGGAGCGCAAGCTTACTGCTTTTTCAAACACGGTCTACACCTCTCAGGTGCCGAGTTACAGGACGGTGAAAACAGTGAGTTTGTGTTAGACGCGAATCGTGCTCTGATTCATGCTCTAGGCTGGGAGCGAAAGCTTATTGCTTTTTCAAACACGGTCTACACCTCTCAGGTGCCGAGTTACAGGACGGTGAAAACAGTGAGTTTGTGTTAGACGCGAATCGTGCTCTGATTCACGCTCTAGGCTGGGAGCTCAAGCTTATTGCTTTTTCAAACACGGTCTACACCTCTCAGGTGCCGAGTTACAGGACGGTGAAAACAGTGAGTTTGTGTTAGACGCGAATCGTGCTCTGATTCATGCTCTAGGCTGGGAGCGCAAGCGTAATGCTTTTTCAAACACGGTCTACACCTCTCAGGTGCCGAGTTACAGGACAGTGAAAACAATGAGTTTGTGTTAGACGCGAATCGTGCTCTGATTCATGCTCTAGGCTGGGAGCGAAAGCTTATTGCTTTTTCAAACACGGTCTACACCTCTCAGGTGCCGAGTTACAGGACGGTGAAAACAGTGAGTTTGTGTTAGACGCGAATCGTGCTCTGTTTCATGCTTTAGGCTGGGAGCTCAAGCTTATTGCTTTTTCAAATAAGGGAGATTTCCATCTCCCTTATTTGCATATTACCCAGAGGAGCGTGCGTGGCCATTTGAGTCTCCTCACTTATTTATAGTATATAGTTGCTCTCCCTAAGGAGAAAAGAGCGTTTCTGACCCCTGTCCCAGGCCTCTCACTAGCAAAAGCCAGACTCCTACTGTACACTGATGATGGGCAATTACCCGGAAACAGCTGTAAGTGCATGGAGTCTGGCTTTGCTTTTGAATACCAGTCATTGTAAGAAGACTTGTATAAAAAGTCTCACTTTGACTCGAAGGAATGCTGCCTTTCAATAGGTGGCACTGTGGAGGATTTATTCCATCTCCCTTATTTGCATATTACCCAGAGGAGCGTGCGTGGCCATTTGAGTCTCCTCACTTATTTATAGTATATAGTTGCTCTCCCTAAGGAGAAAAGAGCGTTTCTGACCCCTGTCCCTGGCCTCTCACTAGCAAAAGCCAGACTCCTACTGTACACTGATGATGGGCAATAACCCGGAAACAGCTGTATGTACATGGGGTCTGGCTTTGCTTTTGATTCCCAGTCATTGTAGCAAGACTTGTATAAAAAGTCCCACTTTGACTCGAAGGAATGCTGCCTTTCAGTAGGTGGCACTGTGGAGGATTTATTCCATCTCCCTTATTTGCATATTACCCAGAGGAGCGTGCGTGGCCATTTGAGTCTCCTCACTTATTTATAGTATATAGTTGCTCTCCCTAAGGAGAAAAGAGCGTTTCTGACCCCTATTGCTTTTTCAAACACGGTCTACACCTCTCAGGTGCCGAGTTACAGGACGGTGAAAACAGTGAGTTTGTGTTAGACGTGAATCGTGCTCTGATTCATGCTCTAGGCTGGGAGCACAAGCGTAATGCTTTTTCAAACACGGTCTACACCTCTCAGGTGCCGAGTTACAGGACGGTGAAAACAGTGAGTTTGTGTTAGACGCGAATCGTGCTCTGATTCATGCTCTAGGCGGGGAGCTCAAGCTTATTGCATTTTCAAACACGGTCTACACCTCTCAGGTGCCGAGTAACAGGACGGTGAAAACAGTGAGTTTGTTTTAGACGCGATTCATGCTCTAGGCTGGGAGCGCAAGCTTATTGCTTTTTCAAACACGGTCTACACCTCTCAGGTGCCGAGTTACAGGACGGTGAAAACAATGAGTTTGTGTTAGACGCGAATCGTGCTCTGATTCATGCTCTAGGCTGGGAGCGAAAGCTTATTGCTTTTTCAAACACGGTCTACACCTCTCAGGTGCCGAGTTACAGGACGGTGAAAACAGTGAGTTTGTGTTAGACGCGAATCGTGTTCTGATTCACGCTCTAGGCTGGGAGCTCAAGCTTATTGCTTTTTCAAACACGGTCTACACCTCTCAGGTGCCGAGTTACAGGACGGTGAAAACAGTGAGTTTGTGTTAGACGCGAATCGTGCTCTGTTTCATGCTCTAGGCTGGGAGCGCAAGCGTAATGCTTTTTCAAACACGGTCTACACCTCTCAGGTGCCGAGTTACAGGACAGTGAAAACAATGAGTTTGTGTTAGACGCGAATCGTGCTCTGATTCATGCTCTAGGCTGGGAGCTCAAGCTTATTGCTTTTTCAAACACGGTCTACACCTCTCAGGTGCCGAGTTACAGGACGGTGAAAACAGTGAGTTTGTGTTAGACGCGAATCGTGCTCTGTTTCATGCTTTAGGCTGGGAGCTCAAGCTTATTGCTTTTTCAAATAAGGGAGATTTCCATCTCCCTTATTTGCATATTACCCAGAGGAGCGTGCGTGGCCATTTGAGTCTCCTCACTTATTTATAGTATATAGTTGTTCTCCCTAAGGAGAAAAGAGCGTTTCTGACCCCTGTCCCAGGCCTCTCACTAGCAAAAGCCAGACTCCTACTGTACACTGATGATGGGCAATAACCCGGAAACAGCTGTAAGTGCATGGAGTCTGGCTTTGCTTTTGAATACCAGTCATTGTAAGAAGACTTGTATAAAAAGTCTCACTTTGACTCGAAGGAATGCTGCCTTTCAATACGTGGCACTGTGGAGGATTTATTCCATCTCCCTTATTTGCATATTACCCAGAGGAGCGTGCGTGGCCATTTGAGTCTCCTCACTTATTTATAGTATATAGTTGCTCTCCCTAAGGAGAAAAGAGCGTTTCTGACCCCTGTCCCTGGCCTCACACTAGCAAAAGCCAGACTCCTACTGTACACTGATGATGGGCAATAACCCGGAAACAGCTGTATGTACATGGGGTCTGGCTTTGCTTTTGATTCCCAGTCATTGTAGCAAGACTTGTATAAAAAGTCCCACTTTGACTCGAAGGAATGCTGCCTTTCAGTAGGTGGCACTGTGGAGGATTTATTCCATCTCCCTTATTTGCATATTACCCAGAGGAGCGTGCGTGGCCATTTGAGTCTCCTCACTTATTTATAGTATATAGTTGCTCTCCCTAAGGAGAAAAGAGCGTTTCTGACCCCTATTGCTTTTTCAAACACGGTCTACACCTCTCAGGTGCCGAGTTACAGGACGGTGAAAACAGTGAGTTTGTGTTAGACGTGAATCGTGCTCTGATTCATGCTCTAGGCTGGGAGCGCAAGCGTAATGCTTTTTCAAACACGGTCTACACCTCTCAGGTGCCGAGTTACAGGACGGTGAAAACAGTGAGTTTGTGTTAGACGCGAATCGTGCTCTGATTCACGCTCTAGGCTGGGAGCTCAAGCTTATTGCTTTTTCAAACACGGTCTACACCTCTCAGGTGCCGAGTTACAGGACGGTGAAAACAGTGAGTTTGTGTTAGACGCGAATCGTGCTCTGATTCATGCTCTAGGCTGGGAGCGAAAGCTTATTGCTTTTTCAAACACGGTCTACACCTCTCAGGTGCCGAGTTACAGGACGGTGAAAACAGTGAGTTTGTGTTAGACGCGAATCGTGCTCTGTTTCATGCTTTAGGCTGGGAGCTCAAGCTTATTGCTTTTTCAAATAAGGGAGATTTCCATCTCCCTTATTTGCATATTACCCAGAGGAGCGTGCGTGGCCATTTGAGTCTCCTCACTTATTTATAGTATATAGTTGCTCTCCCTAAGGAGAAAAGAGCGTTTCTGACCCCTGTCCCAGGCCTCTCACTAGCAAAAGCCAGACTCCTACTGTACACTGATGATGGGCAATAACCCGGAAACAGCTGTAAGTGCATGGAGTCTGGCTTTGCTTTTGAATACCAGTCATTGTAAGAAGACTTGTATAAAAAGTCTCACTTTGACTCGAAGGAATGCTGCCTTTCAATAGGTGGCACTGTGGAGGATTTATTCCATCTCCCTTATTTGCATATTACCCAGAGGAGCGTGCGTGGCCATTTGAGTCTCCTCACTTATTTATAGTATATAGTTGCTCTCCCTAAGGAGAAAAGAGCGTTTCTGACCCCTATTGCTTTTTCAAACACGGTCTACACCTCTCAGGTGCCGAGTTACAGGACGGTGAAAACAGTGAGTTTGTGTTAGACGTGAATCGTGCTCTGATTCATGCTCTAGGCTGGGAGCGCAAGCGTAATGCTTTTTCAAACACGGTCTACACCTCTCAGGTGCCGAGTTACAGGACGGTGAAAACAGTGAGTTTGTGTTAGACGCGAATCGTGCTCTGATTCACGCTCTAGGCTGGGAGCTCAAGCTTATTGCTTTTTCAAACACGGTCTACACCTCTCAGGTGCCGAGTTACAGGACGGTGAAAACAGTGAGTTTGTGTTAGACGCGAATCGTGCTCTGATTCATGCTCTAGGCTGGGAGCGCAAGCGTAATGCTTTTTCAAACACGGTCTACACCTCTCAGGTGCCGAGTTACAGGACAGTGAAAACAATGAGTTTGTGTTAGACGCGAATCGTGCTCTGATTCATGCTCTAGGCTGGGAGCGAAAGCTTATTGCTTTTTCAAACACGGTCTACACCTCTCAGGTGCCGAGTTACAGGACGGTGAAAACAGTGAGTTTGTGTTAGACGCGAATCGTGCTCTGTTTCATGCTTTAGGCTGGGAGCTCAAGCTTATTGCTTTTTCAAATAAGGGAGATTTCCATCTCCCTTATTTGCATATTACCCAGAGGAGCGTGCGTGGCCATTTGAGTCTCCTCACTTATTTATAGTATATAGTTGCTCTCCCTAAGGAGAAAAGAGCGTTTCTGACCCCTGTCCCAGGCCTCTCACTAGCAAAAGCCAGACTCCTACTGTACACTGATGATGGGCAATAACCCGGAAACAGCTGTAAGTGCATGGAGTCTGGCTTTGCTTTTGAATACCAGTCATTGTAAGAAGACTTGTATAAAAAGTCTCACTTTGACTCGAAGGAATGCTGCCTTTCAATAGGTGGCACTGTGGAGGATTTATTCCATCTCCCTTATTTGCATATTACCCAGAGGAGCGTGCGTGGCCATTTGAGTCTCCTCACTTATTTATAGTATATAGTTGCTCTCCCTAAGGAGAAAAGAGCGTTTCTGACCCCTGTCCCTGGCCTCTCACTAGCAAAAGCCAGACTCCTACTGTACACTGATGATGGGCAATAACCCGGAAACAGCTGTATGTACATGGGGTCTGGCTTTGCTTTTGATTCCCAGTCATTGTAGCAAGACTTGTATAAAAAGTCCCACTTTGACTCGAAGGAATGCTGCCTTTCAGTAGGTGGCACTGTGGAGGATTTATTCCATCTCCCTTATTTGCATATTACCCAGAGGAGCGTGCGTGGCCATTTGAGTCTCCTCACTTATTTATAGTATATAGTTGCTCTCCCTAAGGAGAAAAGAGCGTTTCTGACCCCTATTGCTTTTTCAAACATGGTCTACACCTCTCAGGTGCCGAGTTACAGGACGGTGAAAACAGTGAGTTTGTGTTAGACGCGAATCGTGCTCTGATTCACGCTCTAGGCTGGGAGCGCAAGCTTATTGCTTTTTCAAACACGGTCTACACCTCTCAGGTGCCGAGTTACAGGACGGTGAAAACAGTGAGTTTGTGTTAGACGCGAATCGTGCTCTGATTCATGCTCTAGGCTGGGAGCGAAAGCTTACTGCTTTTTCAAACACGGTCTACACCTCTCAGGTGCCGAGTTACAGGACGGTGAAAACAGTGAGTTTGTGTTAGACGCGAATCGTGCTCTGATTCACGCTCTAGGCTTGGAGCGAAAGCTTATTGCTTTTTCAAACACGGTCTACACCTCTCAGGTGCCGAGTTACAGGACGGTGAAAACAGTGAGTTTGTGTTAGACGCGAATCGTGCTCTGATTCATGCTTTAGGCTGGGAGCGCAAGCTTATTGCTTTTTCAAACACGGTCTACACCTCTCAGGTGCCGAGGTACAGGACGGTGAAAACAGTGAGTTTGTGTTAGACGCGAATCGTGCTCTGATTCATGCTCTAGGCGGGGAGCTCAAGCTTATTGCTTTTTCAAACACGGTCTACACCTCTCAGGTGCCGAGTTACAGGACGGTGAAAACAGTGAGTTTGTGTTAGACGCGAATCGTGCTCTGATTCATGCTCTAGGCTGGGAGCTTAAGCTTATTGCTTTTTCAAACACGGTCTACACCTCTCAGGTGCTCTGATTCACGCTCTAGGCTGGGAGCTCAAGCTTATTGCTTTTTCAAACACGGTCTACACCTCTCAGGTGCCGAGTTACAGGACGGTGAAAACAGTGAGTTTGTGTTAGACGCGAATCGTGCTCTGATTCATGCTCTAGGCTGGGAGCGCAAGCGTAATGCTTTTTCAAACACGGTCTACACCTCTCAGGTGCCGAGTTACAGGACAGTGAAAACAATGAGTTTGTGTTAGACGCGAATCGTGCTCTGATTCATGCTCTAGGCTGGGAGCTCAAGCTTATTGCTTTTTCAAACACGGTCTACATCTCTCAGGTGCCGAGTTACAGGACGGTGAAAACAGTGAGTTTGTGTTAGACGCGAATCGTGCTCTGTTTCATGCTTTAGGCTGGGAGCTCAAGCTTATTGCTTTTTCAAATAAGGGAGATTTCCATCTCCCTTATTTGCATATTACCCAGAGGAGCGTGCGTGGCCATTTGAGTCTCCTCACTTATTTATAGTATATAGTTGCTCTCCCTAAGGAGAAAAGAGCGTTTCTGACCCCTGTCCCAGGCCTCTCACTAGCAAAAGCCAGACTCCTACTGTACACTGATGATGGGCAATAACCCGGAAACAGCTGTAAGTGCATGGAGTCTGGCTTTGCTTTTGAATACCAGTCATTGTAGGAAGACTTGTATAAAAAGTCTCACTTTGACTCGAAGGAATGCTGCCTTTCAATAGGTGGCACTGTGGAGGATTTATTCCATCTCCCTTATTTGCATATTACCCAGAGGTTCGTGCGTGGCCATTTGAGTCTCCTTACTTATTTATAGTATATAGTTGCTCTCCCTAAGGAGAAAAGAGCGTTTCTGACCCCTATTGCTTTTTCAAACACGGTCTACACCTCTCAGGTGCCGAGTTACAGGACGGTGAAAACAGTGAGTTTGTGTTAGACGCGAATCGTGCTCTGATTCATGCTCTAGGCGGGGAGCTCAAGCTTATTGCATTTTCAAACACGGTCTACACCTCTCAGGTGCCGAGTAACAGGACGGTGAAAACAGTGAGTTTGTTTTAGACGCGATTCATGCTCTAGGCTGGGAGCGCAAGCTTATTGCTTTTTCAAACACGGTCTACACCTCTCAGGTGCCGAGTTACAGGACGGTGAAAACAATGAGTTTGTGTTAGACGCGAATCGTGCTCTGATTCATGCTCTAGGCTGGGAGCGAAAGCTTATTGCTTTTTCAAACACGGTCTACACCTCTCAGGTGCCGAGTTACAGGACGGTGAAAACAGTGAGTTTGTGTTAGACGCGAATCGTGCTCTGATTCATGCTCTAGGCTGGGAGCGCAAGCGTAATGCTTTTTCAAACACGGTCTACACCTCTCAGGTGCCGAGTTACAGGACAGTGAAAACAATGAGTTTGTGTTAGACGCGAATCGTGCTCTGATTCATGCTCTAGGCTGGGAGCTCAAGCTTATTGCTTTTTCAAACACGGTCTACACCTCTCAGGTGCCGAGTTACAGGACGGTGAAAACAGTGAGTTTGTGTTAGACGCGAATCGTGCTCTGTTTCATGCTTTAGGCTGGGAGCTCAAGCTTATTGCTTTTTCAAATAAGGGAGATTTCCATCTCCCTTATTTGCATATTACCCAGAGGAGCGTGCGTGGCCATTTGAGTCTCCTCACTTATTTATAGTATATAGTTGTTCTCCCTAAGGAGAAAAGAGCGTTTCTGACCCCTGTCCCTGGCCTCACACTAGCAAAAGCCAGACTCCTACTGTACACTGATGATGGGCAATAACCCGGAAACAGCTGTATGTACATGGGGTCTGGCTTTGCTTTTGATTCCCAGTCATTGTAGCAAGACTTGTATAAAAAGTCCCACTTTGACTCGAAGGAATGCTGCCTTTCAGTAGGTGGCACTGTGGAGGATTTATTCCATCTCCCTTATTTGCATATTACCCAGAGGAGCGTGCGTGGCCATTTGAGTCTCCTCACTTATTTATAGTATATAGTTGCTCTCCCTAAGGAGAAAAGAGCGTTTCTGACCCCTATTGCTTTTTCAAACACGGTCTACACCTCTCAGGTGCCGAGTTACAGGACGGTGAAAACAGTGAGTTTGTGTTAGACGTGAATCGTGCTCTGATTCATGCTCTAGGCTGGGAGCGCAAGCGTAATGCTTTTTCAAACACGGTCTACACCTCTCAGGTGCCGAGTTACAGGACGGTGAAAACAGTGAGTTTGTGTTAGACGTGAATCGTGCTCTGATTCATGCTTTAACCTTATTGCTTTTTCAAACACGGTCTACACCTCTCAGGTGCCGAGTTACAGGACGGTGAAAACAGTGAGTTTGTGTTAGACGCGAATCGTGCTCTGATTCACGCTCTAGGCTGGGAGCGCAAGCTTATTGCTTTTTCAAACACGGTCTACACCTCTCAGGTGCCGAGTTACACGACGGTGAAAACAGTGAGTTTGTGTTAGACGCGAATCGTGCTCTGATTCATGCTCTAGGCTGGGAGCGAAAGCTTACTGCTTTTTCAAACACGGTCTACACCTCTCAGGTGCCGAGTTACAGGACGGTGAAAACAGTGAGTTTGTGTTAGACGCGAATCGTGCTCTGATTCACGCTCTAGGCTTGGAGCGAAAGCTTATTGCTTTTTCAAACACGGTCTACACCTCTCAGGTGCCGAGTTACAGGACGGTGAAAACAGTGAGTTTGTGTTAGACGCGAATCGTGCTCTGATTCATGCTTTAGGCTGGGAGCGCAAGCTTATTGCTTTTTCAAACACGGTCTACACCTCTCAGGTGCCGAGGTACAGGACGGTGAAAACAATGAGTTTGTGTTAGACGCGAATCGTGCTCTGATTCATGCTCTAGGCTGGGAGCTCAAGCTTATTGCTTTTTCAAACACGGTCTACACCTCTCAGGTGCTCTGATTCACGCTCTAGGCTGGGAGCTCAAGCTTATTGCTTTTTCAAACACGGTCTACACCTCTCAGGTGCCGAGTTACAGGACAGTGAAAACAATGAGTTTGTGTTAGACGCGAATCGTGCTCTGATTCATGCTCTAGGCGGGGAGCTCAAGCTTATTGCTTTTTCAAACACGGTCTACACCTCTCAGGTGCCGAGTTACAGGACGGTGAAAACAGTGAGTTTGTGTTAGACGCGAATCGTGCTCTGTTTCATGCTTTAGGCTGGGAGCTCAAGCTTATTGCTTTTTCAAATAAGGGAGATTTCCATCTCCCTTATTTGCATATTACCCAGAGGAGCGTGCGTGGCCATTTGAGTCTCCTCACTTATTTATAGTATATAGTTGTTCTCCCTAAGGAGAAAAGAGCGTTTCTGACCCCTGTCCCAGGCCTCTCACTAGCAAAAGCCAGACTCCTACTGTACACTGATGATGGGCAATAACCCGGAAACAGCTGTAAGTGCATGGAGTCTGGCTTTGCTTTTGAATACCAGTCATTGTAAGAAGACTTGTATAAAAAGTCTCACTTTGACTCGAAGGAATGCTGCCTTTCAATACGTGGCACTGTGGAGGATTTATTCCATCTCCCTTATTTGCATATTACCCAGAGGAGCGTGCGTGGCCATTTGAGTCTCCTCACCTATTTATAGTATATAGTTGCTCTCCCTAAGGAGAAAAGAGCGTTTCTGACCCCTGTCCCTGGCCTCACACTAGCAAAAGCCAGACTCCTACTGTACACTGATGATGGGCAATAACCCGGAAACAGCTGTATGTACATGGGGTCTGGCTTTGCTTTTGATTCCCAGTCATTGTAGCAAGACTTGTATAAAAAGTCCCACTTTGACTCGAAGGAATGCTGCCTTTCAGTAGGTGGCACTGTGGAGGATTTATTCCATCTCCCTTATTTGCATATTACCCAGAGGAGCGTGCGTGGCCATTTGAGTCTCCTCACTTATTTATAGTATATAGTTGCTCTCCCTAAGGAGAAAAGAGCGTTTCTGACCCCTATTGCTTTTTCAAACACGGTCTACACCTCTCAGGTGCCGAGTTACAGGACGGTGAAAACAGTGAGTTTGTGTTAGACGTGAATCGTGCTCTGATTCATGCTCTAGGCTGGGAGCGCAAGCGTAATGCTTTTTCAAACACGGTCTACACCTCTCAGGTGCCGAGTTACAGGACGGTGAAAACAGTGAGTTTGTGTTAGACGCGAATCGTGCTCTGATTCACGCTCTAGGCTGGGAGCTCAAGCTTATTGCTTTTTCAAACACGGTCTACACCTCTCAGGTGCCGAGTTACAGGACGGTGAAAACAGTGAGTTTGTGTTAGACGCGAATCGTGCTCTGATTCATGCTCTAGGCTGGGAGCGCAAGCGTAATGCTTTTTCAAACACGGTCTACACCTCTCAGGTGCCGAGTTACAGGACAGTGAAAACAATGAGTTTGTGTTAGACGCGAATCGTGCTCTGATTCATGCTCTAGGCTGGGAGCGAAAGCTTATTGCTTTTTCAAACACGGTCTACACCTCTCAGGTGCCGAGTTACAGGACGGTGAAAACAGTGAGTTTGTGTTAGACGCGAATCATGCTCTGTTTCATGCTTTAGGCTGGGAGCTCAAGCTTATTGCTTTTTCAAATAAGGGAGATTTCCATCTCCCTTATTTGCATATTACCCAGAGGAGCGTGCGTGGCCATTTGAGTCTCCTCACTTATTTATAGTATATAGTTGCTCTCCCTAAGGAGAAAAGAGCGTTTCTGACCCCTGTCCCAGGCCTCTCACTAGCAAAAGCCAGACTCCTACTGTACACTGATGATGGGCAATAACCCGGAAACAGCTGTAAGTGCATGGAGTCTGGCTTTGCTTTTGAATACCAGTCATTGTAAGAAGACTTGTATAAAAAGTCTCACTTTGACTCGAAGGAATGCTGCCTTTCAATAGGTGGCACTGTGGAGGATTTATTCCATCTCCCTTATTTGCATATTACCCAGAGGAGCGTGCGTGGCCATTTGAGTCTCCTCACTTATTTATAGTATATAGTTGCTCTCCCTAAGGAGAAAAGAGCGTTTCTGACCCCTGTCCCTGGCCTCTCGCTAGCAAAAGCCAGACTCCTACTGTACACTGATGATGGGCAATAACCCGGAAACAGCTGTATGTACATGGGGTCTGGCTTTGCTTTTGATTCCCAGTCATTGTAGCAAGACTTGTATAAAAAGTCCCACTTTGACTCGAAGGAATGCTGCCTTTCAGTAGGTGGCACTGTGGAGGATTTATTCCATCTCCCTTATTTGCATATTACCCAGAGGAGCGTGCGTGGCCATTTGAGTCTCCTCACTTATTTATAGTATATAGTTGCTCTCCCTAAGGAGAAAAGAGCGTTTCTGACCCCTATTGCTTTTTCAAACATGGTCTACACCTCTCAGGTGCCGAGTTACAGGACGGTGAAAACAGTGAGTTTGTGTTAGACGCGAATCGTGCTCTGATTCACGCTCTAGGCTGGGAGCGCAAGCTTATTGCTTTTTCAAACACGGTCTACACCTCTCAGGTGCCGAGTTACAGGACGGTGAAAACAGTGAGTTTGTGTTAGACGCGAATCGTGCTCTGATTCATGCTCTAGGCTGGGAGCGAAAGCTTACTGCTTTTTCAAACACGGTCTACACCTCTCAGGTGCCGAGTTACAGGACGGTGAAAACAGTGAGTTTGTGTTAGACGCGAATCGTGCTCTGATTCACGCTCTAGGCTTGGAGCGAAAGCTTATTGCTTTTTCAAACACGGTCTACACCTCTCAGGTGCCGAGTTACAGGACGGTGAAAACAGTGAGTTTGTGTTAGACGCGAATCGTGCTCTGATTCATGCTTTAGGCTGGGAGCGCAAGCTTATTGCTTTTTCAAACACGGTCTACACCTCTCAGGTGCCGAGGTACAGGACGGTGAAAACAGTGAGTTTGTGTTAGACGCGAATCGTGCTCTGATTCATGCTCTAGGCGGGGAGCTCAAGCTTATTGCTTTTTCAAACACGGTCTACACCTCTCAGGTGCCGAGTTACAGGACGGTGAAAACAGTGAGTTTGTGTTAGACGCGAATCGTGCTCTGATTCATGCTCTAGGCTGGGAGCTTAAGCTTATTGCTTTTTCAAACACGGTCTACACCTCTCAGGTGCTCTGATTCACGCTCTAGGCTGGGAGCTCAAGCTTATTGCTTTTTCAAACACGGTCTACACCTCTCAGGTGCCGAGTTACAGGACGGTGAAAACAGTGAGTTTGTGTTAGACGCGAATCGTGCTCTGATTCATGCTCTAGGCTGGGAGCGCAAGCGTAATGCTTTTTCAAACACGGTCTACACCTCTCAGGTGCCGAGTTACAGGACAGTGAAAACAATGAGTTTGTGTTAGACGCGAATCGTGCTCTGATTCATGCTCTAGGCTGGGAGCTCAAGCTTATTGCTTTTTCAAACACGGTCTACACCTCTCAGGTGCCGAGTTACAGGACGGTGAAAACAGTGAGTTTGTGTTAGACGCGAATCGTGCTCTGTTTCATGCTTTAGGCTGGGAGCTCAAGCTTATTGCTTTTTCAAATAAGGGAGATTTCCATCTCCCTTATTTGCATATTACCCAGAGGAGCGTGCGTGGCCATTTGAGTCTCCTCACTTATTTATAGTATATAGTTGTTCTCCCTAAGGAGAAAAGAGCGTTTCTGACCCCTGTCCCTGGCCTCACACTAGCAAAAGCCAGACTCCTACTGTACACTGATGATGGGCAATAACCCGGAAACAGCTGTATGTACATGGGGTCTGGCTTTGCTTTTGATTCCCAGTCATTGTAGCAAGACTTGTATAAAAAGTCCCACTTTGACTCGAAGGAATGCTGCCTTTCAGTAGGTGGCACTGTGGAGGATTTATTCCATCTCCCTTATTTGCATATTACCCAGAGGAGCGTGCGTGGCCATTTGAGTCTCCTCACTTATTTATAGTATATAGTTGCTCTCCCTAAGGAGAAAAGAGCGTTTCTGACCCCTATTGCTTTTTCAAACACGGTCTACACCTCTCAGGTGCCGAGTTACAGGACGGTGAAAACAGTGAGTTTGTGTTAGACGTGAATCGTGCTCTGATTCATGCTCTAGGCTGGGAGCGCAAGCGTAATGCTTTTTCAAACACGGTCTACACCTCTCAGGTGCCGAGTTACAGGACGGTGAAAACAGTGAGTTTGTGTTAGACGTGAATCGTGCTCTGATTCATGCTTTAACCTTATTGCTTTTTCAAACACGGTCTACACCTCTCAGGTGCCGAGTTACAGGACGGTGAAAACAGTGAGTTTGTGTTAGACGCGAATCGTGCTCTGATTCACGCTCTAGGCTGGGAGCGCAAGCTTATTGCTTTTTCAAACACGGTCTACACCTCTCAGGTGCCGAGTTACACGACGGTGAAAACAGTGAGTTTGTGTTAGACGCGAATCGTGCTCTGATTCATGCTCTAGGCTGGGAGCGAAAGCTTACTGCTTTTTCAAACACGGTCTACACCTCTCAGGTGCCGAGTTACAGGACGGTGAAAACAGTGAGTTTGTGTTAGACGCGAATCGTGCTCTGATTCACGCTCTAGGCTTGGAGCGAAAGCTTATTGCTTTTTCAAACACGGTCTACACCTCTCAGGTGCCGAGTTACAGGACGGTGAAAACAGTGAGTTTGTGTTAGACGCGAATCGTGCTCTGATTCATGCTTTAGGCTGGGAGCGCAAGCTTATTGCTTTTTCAAACACGGTCTACACCTCTCAGGTGCCGAGGTACAGGACGGTGAAAACAATGAGTTTGTGTTAGACGCGAATCGTGCTCTGATTCATGCTCTAGGCTGGGAGCTCAAGCTTATTGCTTTTTCAAACACGGTCTACACCTCTCAGGTGCTCTGATTCACGCTCTAGGCTGGGAGCTCAAGCTTATTGCTTTTTCAAACACGGTCTACACCTCTCAGGTGCCGAGTTACAGGACAGTGAAAACAATGAGTTTGTGTTAGACGCGAATCGTGCTCTGATTCATGCTCTAGGCGGGGAGCTCAAGCTTATTGCTTTTTCAAACACGGTCTACACCTCTCAGGTGCCGAGTTACAGGACGGTGAAAACAGTGAGTTTGTGTTAGACGCGAATCGTGCTCTGTTTCATGCTTTAGGCTGGGAGCTCAAGCTTATTGCTTTTTCAAATAAGGGAGATTTCCATCTCCCTTATTTGCATATTACCCAGAGGAGCGTGCGTGGCCATTTGAGTCTCCTCACTTATTTATAGTATATAGTTGTTCTCCCTAAGGAGAAAAGAGCGTTTCTGACCCCTGTCCCAGGCCTCTCACTAGCAAAAGCCAGACTCCTACTGTACACTGATGATGGGCAATAACCCGGAAACAGCTGTAAGTGCATGGAGTCTGGCTTTGCTTTTGAATACCAGTCATTGTAAGAAGACTTGTATAAAAAGTCTCACTTTGACTCGAAGGAATGCTGCCTTTCAATACGTGGCACTGTGGAGGATTTATTCCATCTCCCTTATTTGCATATTACCCAGAGGAGCGTGCGTGGCCATTTGAGTCTCCTCACCTATTTATAGTATATAGTTGCTCTCCCTAAGGAGAAAAGAGCGTTTCTGACCCCTGTCCCTGGCCTCACACTAGCAAAAGCCAGACTCCTACTGTACACTGATGATGGGCAATAACCCGGAAACAGCTGTATGTACATGGGGTCTGGCTTTGCTTTTGATTCCCAGTCATTGTAGCAAGACTTGTATAAAAAGTCCCACTTTGACTCGAAGGAATGCTGCCTTTCAGTAGGTGGCACTGTGGAGGATTTATTCCATCTCCCTTATTTGCATATTACCCAGAGGAGCGTGCGTGGCCATTTGAGTCTCCTCACTTATTTATAGTATATAGTTGCTCTCCCTAAGGAGAAAAGAGCGTTTCTGACCCCTATTGCTTTTTCAAACACGGTCTACACCTCTCAGGTGCCGAGTTACAGGACGGTGAAAACAGTGAGTTTGTGTTAGACGTGAATCGTGCTCTGATTCATGCTCTAGGCTGGGAGCGCAAGCGTAATGCTTTTTCAAACACGGTCTACACCTCTCAGGTGCCGAGTTACAGGACGGTGAAAACAGTGAGTTTGTGTTAGACGCGAATCGTGCTCTGATTCACGCTCTAGGCTGGGAGCTCAAGCTTATTGCTTTTTCAAACACGGTCTACACCTCTCAGGTGCCGAGTTACAGGACGGTGAAAACAGTGAGTTTGTGTTAGACGCGAATCGTGCTCTGATTCATGCTCTAGGCTGGGAGCGCAAGCGTAATGCTTTTTCAAACACGGTCTACACCTCTCAGGTGCCGAGTTACAGGACAGTGAAAACAATGAGTTTGTGTTAGACGCGAATCGTGCTCTGATTCATGCTCTAGGCTGGGAGCGAAAGCTTATTGCTTTTTCAAACACGGTCTACACCTCTCAGGTGCCGAGTTACAGGACGGTGAAAACAGTGAGTTTGTGTTAGACGCGAATCGTGCTCTGTTTCATGCTTTAGGCTGGGAGCTCAAGCTTATTGCTTTTTCAAATAAGGGAGATTTCCATCTCCCTTATTTGCATATTACCCAGAGGAGCGTGCGTGGCCATTTGAGTCTCCTCACTTATTTATAGTATATAGTTGCTCTCCCTAAGGAGAAAAGAGCGTTTCTGACCCCTGTCCCAGGCCTCTCACTAGCAAAAGCCAGACTCCTACTGTACACTGATGATGGGCAATAACCCGGAAACAGCTGTAAGTGCATGGAGTCTGGCTTTGCTTTTGAATACCAGTCATTGTAAGAAGACTTGTATAAAAAGTCTCACTTTGACTCGAAGGAATGCTGCCTTTCAATAGGTGGCACTGTGGAGGATTTATTCCATCTCCCTTATTTGCATATTACCCAGAGGAGCGTGCGTGGCCATTTGAGTCTCCTCACTTATTTATAGTATATAGTTGCTCTCCCTAAGGAGAAAAGAGCGTTTCTGACCCCTGTCCCTGGCCTCTCGCTAGCAAAAGCCAGACTCCTACTGTACACTGATGATGGGCAATAACCCGGAAACAGCTGTATGTACATGGGGTCTGGCTTTGCTTTTGATTCCCAGTCATTGTAGCAAGACTTGTATAAAAAGTCCCACTTTGACTCGAAGGAATGCTGCCTTTCAGTAGGTGGCACTGTGGAGGATTTATTCCATCTCCCTTATTTGCATATTACCCAGAGGAGCGTGCGTGGCCATTTGAGTCTCCTCACTTATTTATAGTATATAGTTGCTCTCCCTAAGGAGAAAAGAGCGTTTCTGACCCCTATTGCTTTTTCAAACATGGTCTACACCTCTCAGGTGCCGAGTTACAGGACGGTGAAAACAGTGAGTTTGTGTTAGACGCGAATCGTGCTCTGATTCACGCTCTAGGCTGGGAGCGCAAGCTTATTGCTTTTTCAAACACGGTCTACACCTCTCAGGTGCCGAGTTACAGGACGGTGAAAACAGTGAGTTTGTGTTAGACGCGAATCGTGCTCTGATTCATGCTCTAGGCTGGGAGCGAAAGCTTACTGCTTTTTCAAACACGGTCTACACCTCTCAGGTGCCGAGTTACAGGACGGTGAAAACAGTGAGTTTGTGTTAGACGCGAATCGTGCTCTGATTCACGCTCTAGGCTTGGAGCGAAAGCTTATTGCTTTTTCAAACACGGTCTACACCTCTCAGGTGCCGAGTTACAGGACGGTGAAAACAGTGAGTTTGTGTTAGACGCGAATCGTGCTCTGATTCATGCTTTAGGCTGGGAGCGCAAGCTTATTGCTTTTTCAAACACGGTCTACACCTCTCAGGTGCCGAGGTACAGGACGGTGAAAACAGTGAGTTTGTGTTAGACGCGAATCGTGCTCTGATTCATGCTCTAGGCGGGGAGCTCAAGCTTATTGCTTTTTCAAACACGGTCTACACCTCTCAGGTGCCGAGTTACAGGACGGTGAAAACAGTGAGTTTGTGTTAGACGCGAATCGTGCTCTGATTCATGCTCTAGGCTGGGAGCTTAAGCTTATTGCTTTTTCAAACACGGTCTACACCTCTCAGGTGCTCTGATTCACGCTCTAGGCTGGGAGCTCAAGCTTATTGCTTTTTCAAACACGGTCTACACCTCTCAGGTGCCGAGTTACAGGACGGTGAAAACAGTGAGTTTGTGTTAGACGCGAATCGTGCTCTGATTCATGCTCTAGGCTGGGAGCGCAAGCGTAATGCTTTTTCAAACACGGTCTACACCTCTCAGGTGCCGAGTTACAGGACAGTGAAAACAATGAGTTTGTGTTAGACGCGAATCGTGCTCTGATTCATGCTCTAGGCTGGGAGCTCAAGCTTATTGCTTTTTCAAACACGGTCTACACCTCTCAGGTGCCGAGTTACAGGACGGTGAAAACAGTGAGTTTGTGTTAGACGCGAATCGTGCTCTGTTTCATGCTTTAGGCTGGGAGCTCAAGCTTATTGCTTTTTCAAATAAGGGAGATTTCCATCTCCCTTATTTGCATATTACCCAGAGGAGCGTGCGTGGCCATTTGAGTCTCCTCACTTATTTATAGTATATAGTTGCTCTCCCTAAGGAGAAAAGAGCGTTTCTGACCCCTGTCCCAGGCCTCTCACTAGCAAAAGCCAGACTCCTACTGTACACTGATGATGGGCAATAACCCGGAAACAGCTGTAAGTGCATGGAGTCTGGCTTTGCTTTTGAATACCAGTCATTGTAAGAAGACTTGTATAAAAAGTCTCACTTTGACTCGAAGGAATGCTGCCTTTCAATAGGTGGCACTATGGAGGATTTATTCCATCTCCCTTATTTGCATATTACCCAGAGGAGCGTGCGTGGCCATTTGAGTCTCCTCACTTTTTTATAGTATATAGTTGCTCTCCCTAAGGAGAAAAGAGCGTTTCTGACCCCTATTGCTTTTTCAAACACGGTCTACACCTCTCAGGTGCCGAGTTACAGGACGGTGAAAACAGTGAGTTTGTGTTAGACGCGAATCGTGCTCTGATTCACGCTCTAGGCTGGGAGCGCAAGCTTATTGCTTTTTCAAACACGGTCTACACCTCTCAGGTGCCGAGTTACAGGACGGTGAAAACAGTGAGTTTGTGTTAGACGCGAATCGTGCTCTGATTCACGCTCTAGGCTGGGAGCGCAAGCTTATTGCTTTTTCAAACACGGTCTACACCTCTCAGGTGCCGAGTTACAGGACGGTGAAAACAGTGAGTTTGTGTTAGACGCGAATCGTGCTCTGATTCATGCTCTAGGCTGGGAGCGAAAGCTTACTGCTTTTTCAAACACGGTCTACACCTCTCAGGTGCCGAGTTACAGGACGGTGAAAACAGTGAGTTTGTGTTAGACGCGAATCGTGCTCTGATTCACGCTCTAGGCTTGGAGCGAAAGCTTATTGCTTTTTCAAACACGGTCTACACCTCTCAGGTGCCGAGTTACAGGACGGTGAAAACAGTGAGTTTGTGTTAGACGCGAATCGTGCTCTGATTCACGCTCTAGGCTGGGAGCTCAAGCTTATTGCTTTTTCAAACACGGTCTACACCTCTCAGGTGCCGAGTTACAGGACGGTGAAAACAGTGAGTTTGTGTTAGACGCGAATCGTGCTCTGATTCATGCTCTAGGCTGGGAGCGCAAGCGTAATGCCTTTTCAAACACGGTCTACACCTCTCAGGTGCCGAGTTACAGGACAGTGAAAACAATGAGTTTGTGTTAGATGCGAATCGTGCTCTGATTCATGCTCTAGGCTGGGAGCGAAAGCTTATTGCTTTTTCAAACACGGTCTACACCTCTCAGGTGCCGAGTTACAGGACGGTGAAAACAGTGAGTTTGTGTTAGACGCGAATCGTGCTCTGTTTCATGCTTTAGGCTGGGAGCTCAAGCTTATTGCTTTTTCAAATAAGGGAGATTTCCATCTCCCTTATTTGCATATTACCCAGAGGAGCGTGCGTGGCCATTTGAGTCTCCTCACTTATTTATAGTATATAGTTGCTCTCCCTAAGGAGAAAAGAGCGTTTCTGACCCCTGTCCCAGGCCTCTCACTAGCAAAAGCCAGACTCCTACTGTACACTGATGATGGGCAATAACCCGGAAACAGCTGTAAGTGCATGGAGTCTGGCTTTGCTTTTGAATACCAGTCATTGTAAGAAGACTTGTATAAAAAGTCTCACTTTGACTCGAAGGAATGCTGCCTTTCAATAGGTGGCACTGTGGAGGATTTATTCCATCTCCCTTATTTGCATATTACCCAGAGGAGCGTGCGTGGCCATTTGAGTCTCCTCACTTATTTATAGTATATAGTTGCTCTCCCTAAGGAGAAAAGAGCGTTTCTGACCCCTGTCCCTGGCCTCTCACTAGCAAAAGCCAGACTCCTACTGTACACTGATGATGGGCAATAACCCGGAAACAGCTGTATGTACATGGGGTCTGGCTTTGCTTTTGATTCCCAGTCATTGTAGCAAGACTTGTATAAAAAGTCCCACTTTGACTCGAAGGAATGCTGCCTTTCAGTAGGTGGCACTGTGGAGGATTTATTCCATCTCCCTTATTTGCATATTACCCAGAGGAGCGTGCGTGGCCATTTGAGTCTCCTCACTTATTTATAGTATATAGTTGCTCTCCCTAAGGAGAAAAGAGCGTTTCTGACCCCTATTGCTTTTTCAAACACGGTCTACACCTCTCAGGTGCCGAGTTACAGGACGGTGAAAACAGTGAGTTTGTGTTAGACGCGAATCATGCTCTGATTCACGCTCTAGGCTGGGAGCGCAAGCTTATTGCTTTTTCAAACACGGTCTACACCTCTCAGGTGCCGAGTTACAGGACGGTGAAAACAGTGAGTTTGTGTTAGACGCGAATCGTGCTCTGATTCACGCTCTAGGCTGGGAGCGCAAGCTTATTGCTTTTTCAAACACGGGCTACACCTCTCAGGTGCCGAGTTACAGGACGGTGAAAACAGTGAGTTTGTGTTAGACGCGAATCGTGCTCTGATTCATGCTCTAGGCTGGGAGCGAAAGCTTACTGCTTTTTCAAACACGGTCTACACCTCTCAGGTGCCGAGTTACAGGACGGTGAAAACAGTGAGTTTGTGTTAGACGCGAATCGTGCTCTGATTCACGCTCTAGGCTTGGAGCGAAAGCTTATTGCTTTTTCAAACACGGTCTACACCTCTCAGGTGCCGAGTTACAGGACGGTGAAAACAGTGAGTTTGTGTTAGACGCGAATCGTGCTCTGATTCATGCTTTAGGCTGGGAGCGCAAGCTTATTGCTTTTTCAAACACGGTCTACACCTCTCAGGTGCCGAGGTACAGGACGGTGAAAACAGTGAGTTTGTGTTAGACGCGAATCGTGCTCTGATTCATGCTCTAGGCGGGGAGCTCAAGCTTATTGCTTTTTCAAACACGGTCTACACCTCTCAGGTGCCGAGTTACAGGACGGTGAAAACTGAGTTTGTGTTAGACGCGAATCGTGCTCTGATTCATGCTCTAGGCTGGGAGCTCAAGCTTATTGCTTTTTCAAACACGGTCTACACCTCTCAGGTGCCGAGTTACAGGACGGTGAAAACAGTGAGTTTGTGTTAGACGCGAATCGTGCTCTGATTCATGCTTTAGGCTGGGAGCGCAAGCGTAATGCTTTTTCAAACACGGTCTAGACCTCTCAGGTGCCGAGTTACAGGACGGTGAAAACAATGAGTTTGTGTTAGACGCGAATCGTGCTCTGATTCATGCTCTAGGCTGGGAGCTCAAGCTTATTGCTTTTTCAAACACGGTCTACACCTCTCAGGTGCCGAGTTACAGGACGGTGAAAACAGTGAGTTTGTGTTAGACGCGAATCGTGCTCTGATTCATGCTCTAGGCTGGGAGCGCAAGCTTATTGCTTTTTCAAACACGGTCTACACCTCTCAGGTGCCGAGTTACAGGACGGTGAAAACAGTGAGTTTGTGTTAGACGCGAATCGTGCTCTGTTTCATGCTTTAGGCTGGGAGCTCAAGCTTATTGCTTTTTCAAATAAGGGAGATTTCCATCTCCCTTATTTGCATATTACCCAGAGGAGCGTGCGTGGCCATTTGAGTCTCCTCACTTATTTATAGTATATAGTTGCTCTCCCTAAGGAGAAAAGAGCGTTTCTGACCCCTGTCCCAGGCCTCTCACTAGCAAAAGCCAGACTCCTACTGTACACTGATGATGGGCAATAACCCGGAAACAGCTGTAAGTGCATGGAGTCTGGCTTTGCTTTTGAATACCAGTCATTGTAAGAAGACTTGTATAAAAAGTCTCACTTTGACTCGAAGGAATGCTGCCTTTCAATAGGTGGCACTGTGGAGGATTTATTCCATCTCCCTTATTTGCATATTACCCAGAGGAGCGTGCGTGGCCATTTGAGTCTCCTCACTTATTTATAGTATATAGTTGCTCTCCCTAAGGAGAAAAGAGCGTTTCTGACCCCTGTCCCTGGCCTCTCACTAGCAAAAGCCAGACTCCTACTGTACACTGATGATGGGCAATAACCCGGAAACAGCTGTATGTACATGGGGTCTGGCTTTGCTTTTGATTCCCAGTCATTGTAGCAAGACTTGTATAAAAAGTCCCACTTTGACTCGAAGGAATGCTGCCTTTCAGTAGGTGGCACTGTGGAGGATTTATTCCATCTCCCTTATTTGCATATTACCCAGAGGAGCGTGCGTGGCCATTTGAGTCTCCTCACTTATTTATAGTATATAGTTGCTCTCCCTAAGGAGAAAAGAGCGTTTCTGACCCCTATTGCTTTTTCAAACACGGTCTACACCTCTCAGGTGCCGAGTTACAGGACGGTGAAAACAGTGAGTTTGTGTTAGACGCGAATCGTGCTCTGATTCACGCTCTAGGCTGGGAGCGCAAGCTTATTGCTTTTTCAAACACGGTCTACACCTCTCAGGTGCCGAGTTACAGGACGGTGAAAACAGTGAGTTTGTGTTAGACGCGAATCGTGCTGGGATTTATGCTCTAGGCTGGGAGCGCAAGCGTAATGCTTTTTCAAACACGGTCTACACCTCTCAGGTGCCGAGTTACAGGACGGTGAAAACAGTGAGTTTGTGTTAGACGCGAATCTTGCTCTGATTCATGCTCTAGGCGGGGAGCTCAAGCTTATTGCATTTTCAAACACGGTCTACACCTCTCAGGTGCCGAGTTACAGGACGGTGAAAACAGTGAGTTTGTGTTAGACGCGAATCGTGCTCTGATTCACGCTCTAGGCTGGGAGCGCAAGCGTAATGCTTTTTCAAACACGGTCTACACCTCTCAGGTGCCGAGTTACAGGACGGTGAAAACAATGAGTTTGTGTTAGACGCGAATCGTGCTCTGATTCACGCTCTAGGCGGGGAGCTCAAGCTTATTGCTTTTTCAAACACGGTCTACACCTCTCAGGTGCCGAGTTACAGGACGGTGAAAACAGTGAGTTTGTGTTAGACGTGAATCGTGCTCTGATTCATGCTTTAACCTTATTGCTTTTTCAAACACGGTCTACACCTCTCAGGTGCCGAGTTACAGGACGGTGAAAACAGTGAGTTTGTGTTAGACGTGAATCGTGCTCTGATTCATGCTCTAGGCTGGGAGCGCAAGCGTAATGCTTTTTCAAACACGGTCTACACCTCTCAGGTGCCGAGTTACAGAACGGTGAAAACAGTGAGTTTGTGTTAGACGCGAATCGTGCTGGGATTTATGCTCTAGGCTGGGAGCGCAAGCGTAATGCTTTTTCAAACACGGTCTACACCTCTCAGGTGCCGAGTTACAGGACGGTGAAAACAGTGAGTTTGTGTTAGACGCGAATCGTGCTCTGATTCATGCTCTAGGCGGGGAGCTCAAGCTTATTGCATTTTCAAACACGGTCTACACCTCTCAGGTGCCGAGTAACAGGACGGTGAAAACAGTGAGTTTGTGTTAGACGCGATTCATGCTCTAGGCTGGGAGCGCAAGCTTATTGCTTTTTCAAACACGGTCTACACCTCTCAGGTGCCGAGTTACAGGACGGTGAAAACAATGAGTTTGTGTTAGACGCGAATCGTGCTCTGATTCATGCTCTAGGCTGGGAGCGAAAGCTTATTGCTTTTTCAAACACGGTCTACACCTCTCAGGTGCCGAGTTACAGGACGGTGAAAACAGTGAGTTTGTGTTAGACGCGAATCGTGCTCTGATTCACGCTCTAGGCTGGGAGCTCAAGCTTATTGCTTTTTCAAACACGGTCTACACCTCTCAGGTGCCGAGTTACAGGACGGTGAAAACAGTGAGTTTGTGTTAGACGCGAATCGTGCTCTGATTCATGCTCTAGGCTGGGAGCGCAAGCGTAATGCTTTTTCAAACACGGTCTACACCTCTCAGGTGCCGAGTTACAGGACAGTGAAAACAATGAGTTTGTGTTAGACGCGAATCGTGCTCTGATTCATGCTCTAGGCTGGGAGCTCAAGCTTATTGCTTTTTCAAACACGGTCTACACCTCTCAGGTGCCGAGTTACAGGACGGTGCAAACAGTGAGTTTGTGTTAGACGCGAATCGTGCTCTGTTTCATGCTTTAGGCTGGGAGCTCAAGCTTATTGCTTTTTCAAATAAGGGAGATTTCCATCTCCCTTATTTGCATATTACCCAGAGGAGCGTGCGTGGCCATTTGAGTCTCCTCACTTATTTATAGTATATAGTTGCTCTCCCTAAGGAGAAAAGAGCGTTTCTGACCCCTGTCCCAGGCCTCTCACTAGCAAAAGCCAGACTCCTACTGTACACTGATGATGGGCAATAACCCGGAAACAGCTGTAAGTGCATGGAGTCTGGCTTTGCTTTTGAATACCAGTCATTATAAGAAGACTTGTATAAAAAGTCTCACTTTGACTCGAAGGAATGCTGCCTTTCAATACGTGGCACTGTGGAGGATTTATTCCATCTCCCTTATTTGCATATTACCCAGAGGAGCGTGCGTGGCCATTTGAGTCTCCTCACTTATTTATAGTATATAGTTGCTTTCCCTAAGGAGAAAAGAGCGTTTCTGACCCCTGTCCCAGGCCTCTCACTAGCAAAAGCCAGACTCCTACTGTACACTGATGATGGGCAATAACCCGGAAACAGCTGTATGTACATGGGGTCTGGCTTTGCTTTTGATTCCCAGTCATTGTAGCAAGACTTGTATAAAAAGTCCCACTTTGACTCGAAGGAATGCTGCCTTTCAGTAGGTGGCACTGTGGAGGATTTATTCCATCTCCCTTATTTGCATATTACCCAGGGGAGCGTGCGTGGCCATTTGAGTCTCCTCACTTATTTATAGTATATAGTTGCTCTCCCTAAGGAGAAAAGAGCGTTTCTGACCCCTATTGCTTTTTCAAACACGGTCTACACCTCTCAGGTGCCGAGTTACAGGACGGTGAAAACAGTGAGTTTGTGTTAGACGCGAATCGTGCTCTGATTCATGCTCTAGGCTGGGAGCTCAAGCTTATTGCTTTTTCAAACACGGTCTACACCTCTCAGGTGCCGAGTTACAGGACGGTGAAAACAGTGAGTTTGTGTTAGACGCGAATCGTGCTCTGATTCACGCTCTAGGCTGGGAGCGCAAGCGTAATGCTTTTTCAAACACGGTCTACACCTCTCAGGTGCCGAGTTACAGGACGGTGAAAACAATGAGTTTGTGTTAGACGCGAATCGTGCTCTGATTCACGCTCTAGGCTGGGAGCTCAAGCTTATTGCTTTTTCAAACACGGTCTACACCTCTCAGGTGCCGAGTTACAGGACGGTGAAAACAGTGAGTTTGTGTTAGACGTGAATCGTGCTCTGATTCATGCTTTAACCTTATTGCTTTTTCAAACACGGTCTACACCTCTCAGGTGCCGAGTTACAGGACGGTGAAAACAGTGAGTTTGTGTTAGACGTGAATCGTGCTCTGATTCATGCTCTAGGCTGGGAGCGCAAGCGTAATGCTTTTTCAAACACGGTCTACACCTCTCAGGTGCCGAGTTACAGAACGGTGAAAACAGTGAGTTTGTGTTAGACGCGAATCGTGCTGGGATTTATGCTCTAGGCTGGGAGCGCAAGCGTAATGCTTTTTCAAACACGGTCTACACCTCTCAGGTGCCGAGTTACAGGACGGTGAAAACAGTGAGTTTGTGTTAGACGCGAATCGTGCTCTGATTCATGCTCTAGGCGGGGAGCTCAAGCTTATTGCATTTTCAAACACGGTCTACACCTCTCAGGTGCCGAGTAACAGGACGGTGAAAACAGTGAGTTTGTGTTAGACGCGATTCATGCTCTAGGCTGGGAGCGCAAGCTTACTGCTTTTTCAAACACGGTCTACACCTCTCAGGTGCCGAGTTACAGGACGGTGAAAACAGTGAGTTTGTGTTAGACGCGAATCGTGCTCTGATTCATGCTCTAGGCTGGGAGCGAAAGCTTATTGCTTTTTCAAACACGGTCTACACCTCTCAGGTGCCGAGTTACAGGACGGTGAAAACAGTGAGTTTGTGTTAGACGCGAATCGTGCTCTGATTCACGCTCTAGGCTGGGAGCTCAAGCTTATTGCTTTTTCAAACACGGTCTACACCTCTCAGGTGCCGAGTTACAGGACGGTGAAAACAGTGAGTTTGTGTTAGACGCGAATCGTGCTCTGATTCATGCTCTAGGCTGGGAGCGCAAGCGTAATGCTTTTTCAAACACGGTCTACACCTCTCAGGTGCCGAGTTACAGGACAGTGAAAACAATGAGTTTGTGTTAGACGCGAATCGTGCTCTGATTCATGCTCTAGGCTGGGAGCGAAAGCTTATTGCTTTTTCAAACACGGTCTACACCTCTCAGGTGCCGAGTTACAGGACGGTGAAAACAGTGAGTTTGTGTTAGACGCGAATCGTGCTCTGTTTCATGCTTTAGGCTGGGAGCTCAAGCTTATTGCTTTTTCAAATAAAGGAGATTTCCATCTCCCTTATTTGCATATTACCCAGAGGAGCGTGCGTGGCCATTTGAGTCTCCTCACTTATTTATAGTATATAGTTGCTCTCCCTAAGGAGAAAAGAGCGTTTCTGACCCCTGTCCCAGGCCTCTCACTAGCAAAAGCCAGACTCCTACTGTACACTGATGATGGGCAATTACCCGGAAACAGCTGTAAGTGCATGGAGTCTGGCTTTGCTTTTGAATACCAGTCATTGTAAGAAGACTTGTATAAAAAGTCTCACTTTGACTCGAAGGAATGCTGCCTTTCAATAGGTGGCACTGTGGAGGATTTATTCCATCTCCCTTATTTGCATATTACCCAGAGGAGCGTGCGTGGCCATTTGAGTCTCCTCACTTATTTATAGTATATAGTTGCTCTCCCTAAGGAGAAAAGAGCGTTTCTGACCCCTGTCCCTGGCCTCTCACTAGCAAAAGCCAGACTCCTACTGTACACTGATGATGGGCAATAACCCGGAAACAGCTGTATGTACATGGGGTCTGGCTTTGCTTTTGATTCCCAGTCATTGTAGCAAGACTTGTATAAAAAGTCCCACTTTGACTCGAAGGAATGCTGCCTTTCAGTAGGTGGCACTGTGGAGGATTTATTCCATCTCCCTTATTTGCATATTACCCAGAGGAGCGTGCGTGGCCATTTGAGTCTCCTCACTTATTTATAGTATATAGTTGCTCTCCCTAAGGAGAAAAGAGCGTTTCTGACCCCTATTGCTTTTTCAAACACGGTCTACACCTCTCAGGTGCCGAGTTACAGGACGGTGAAAACAGTGAGTTTGTGTTAGACGTGAATCGTGCTCTGATTCATGCTCTAGGCTGGGAGCACAAGCGTAATGCTTTTTCAAACACGGTCTACACCTCTCAGGTGCCGAGTTACAGGACGGTGAAAACAGTGAGTTTGTGTTAGACGCGAATCGTGCTCTGATTCATGCTCTAGGCGGGGAGCTCAAGCTTATTGCATTTTCAAACACGGTCTACACCTCTCAGGTGCCGAGTAACAGGACGGTGAAAACAGTGAGTTTGTTTTAGACGCGATTCATGCTCTAGGCTGGGAGCGCAAGCTTATTGCTTTTTCAAACACGGTCTACACCTCTCAGGTGCCGAGTTACAGGACGGTGAAAACAATGAGTTTGTGTTAGACGCGAATCGTGCTCTGATTCATGCTCTAGGCTGGGAGCGAAAGCTTATTGCTTTTTCAAACACGGTCTACACCTCTCAGGTGCCGAGTTACAGGACGGTGAAAACAGTGAGTTTGTGTTAGACGCGAATCGTGTTCTGATTCACGCTCTAGGCTGGGAGCTCAAGCTTATTGCTTTTTCAAACACGGTCTACACCTCTCAGGTGCCGAGTTACAGGACGGTGAAAACAGTGAGTTTGTGTTAGACGCGAATCGTGCTCTGTTTCATGCTCTAGGCTGGGAGCGCAAGCGTAATGCTTTTTCAAACACGGTCTACACCTCTCAGGTGCCGAGTTACAGGACAGTGAAAACAATGAGTTTGTGTTAGACGCGAATCGTGCTCTGATTCATGCTCTAGGCTGGGAGCTCAAGCTTATTGCTTTTTCAAACACGGTCTACACCTCTCAGGTGCCGAGTTACAGGACGGTGAAAACAGTGAGTTTGTGTTAGACGCGAATCGTGCTCTGTTTCATGCTTTAGGCTGGGAGCTCAAGCTTATTGCTTTTTCAAATAAGGGAGATTTCCATCTCACTTATTTGCATATTACCCAGAGGAGCGTGCGTGGCCATTTGAGTCTCCTCACTTATTTATAGTATATAGTTGTTCTCCCTAAGGAGAAAAGAGCGTTTCTGACCCCTGTCCCAGGCCTCTCACTAGCAAAAGCCAGACTCCTACTGTACACTGATGATGGGCAATAACCCGGAAACAGCTGTAAGTGCATGGAGTCTGGCTTTGCTTTTGAATACCAGTCATTGTAAGAAGACTTGTATAAAAAGTCTCACTTTGACTCGAAGGAATGCTGCCTTTCAATACGTGGCACTGTGGAGGATTTATTCCATCTCCCTTATTTGCATATTACCCAGAGGAGCGTGCGTGGCCATTTGAGTCTCCTCACTTATTTATAGTATATAGTTGCTCTCCCTAAGGAGAAAAGAGCGTTTCTGACCCCTGTCCCTGGCCTCACACTAGCAAAAGCCAGACTCCTACTGTACACTGATGATGGGCAATAACCCGGAAACAGCTGTATGTACATGGGGTCTGGCTTTGCTTTTGATTCCCAGTCATTGTAGCAAGACTTGTATAAAAAGTCCCACTTTGACTCGAAGGAATGCTGCCTTTCAGTAGGTGGCACTGTGGAGGATTTATTCCATCTCCCTTATTTGCATATTACCCAGAGGAGCGTGCGTGGCCATTTGAGTCTCCTCACTTATTTATAGTATATAGTTGCTCTCCCTAAGGAGAAAAGAGCGTTTCTGACCCCTATTGCTTTTTCAAACACGGTCTACACCTCTCAGGTGCCGAGTTACAGGACGGTGAAAACAGTGAGTTTGTGTTAGACGTGAATCGTGCTCTGATTCATGCTCTAGGCTGGGAGCGCAAGCGTAATGCTTTTTCAAACACGGTCTACACCTCTCAGGTGCCGAGTTACAGGACGGTGAAAACAGTGAGTTTGTGTTAGACGCGAATCGTGCTCTGATTCACGCTCTAGGCTGGGAGCTCAAGCTTATTGCTTTTTCAAACACGGTCTACACCTCTCAGGTGCCGAGTTACAGGACGGTGAAAACAGTGAGTTTGTGTTAGACGCGAATCGTGCTCTGATTCATGCTCTAGGCTGGGAGCGCAAGCGTAATGCTTTTTCAAACACGGTCTACACCTCTCAGGTGCCGAGTTACAGGACAGTGAAAACAATGAGTTTGTGTTAGACGCGAATCGTGCTCTGATTCATGCTCTAGGCTGGGAGCGAAAGCTTATTGCTTTTTCAAACACGGTCTACACCTCTCAGGTGCCGAGTTACAGGACGGTGAAAACAGTGAGTTTGTGTTAGACGCGAATCGTGCTCTGTTTCATGCTTTAGGCTGGGAGCTCAAGCTTATTGCTTTTTCAAATAAGGGAGATTTCCATCTCCCTTATTTGCATATTACCCAGAGGAGCGTGCGTGGCCATTTGAGTCTCCTCACTTATTTATAGTATATAGTTGCTCTCCCTAAGGAGAAAAGAGCGTTTCTGACCCCTGTCCCAGGCCTCTCACTAGCAAAAGCCAGACTCCTACTGTACACTGATGATGGGCAATAACCCGGAAACAGCTGTAAGTGCATGGAGTCTGGCTTTGCTTTTGAATACCAGTCATTGTAAGAAGACTTGTATAAAAAGTCTCACTTTGACTCGAAGGAATGCTGCCTTTCAATAGGTGGCACTGTGGAGGATTTATTCCATCTCCCTTATTTGCATATTACCCAGAGGAGCGTGCGTGGCCATTTGAGTCTCCTCACTTATTTATAGTATATAGTTGCTCTCCCTAAGGAGAAAAGAGCGTTTCTGACCCCTATTGCTTTTTCAAACACGGTCTACACCTCTCAGGTGCCGAGTTACAGGACGGTGAAAACAGTGAGTTTGTGTTAGACGTGAATCGTGCTCTGATTCATGCTCTAGGCTGGGAGCGCAAGCGTAATGCTTTTTCAAACACGGTCTACACCTCTCAGGTGCCGAGTTACAGGACGGTGAAAACAGTGAGTTTGTGTTAGACGCGAATCGTGCTCTGATTCACGCTCTAGGCTGGGAGCTCAAGCTTATTGCTTTTTCAAACACGGTCTACACCTCTCAGGTGCCGAGTTACAGGACGGTGAAAACAGTGAGTTTGTGTTAGACGCGAATCGTGCTCTGATTCATGCTCTAGGCTGGGAGCGCAAGCGTAATGCTTTTTCAAACACGGTCTACACCTCTCAGGTGCCGAGTTACAGGACAGTGAAAACAATGAGTTTGTGTTAGACGCGAATCGTGCTCTGATTCATGCTCTAGGCTGGGAGCGAAAGCTTATTGCTTTTTCAAACACGGTCTACACCTCTCAGGTGCCGAGTTACAGGACGGTGAAAACAGTGAGTTTGTGTTAGACGCGAATCGTGCTCTGTTTCATGCTTTAGGCTGGGAGCTCAAGCTTATTGCTTTTTCAAATAAGGGAGATTTCCATCTCCCTTATTTGCATATTACCCAGAGGAGCGTGCGTGGCCATTTGAGTCTCCTCACTTATTTATAGTATATAGTTGCTCTCCCTAAGGAGAAAAGAGCGTTTCTGACCCCTGTCCCAGGCCTCTCACTAGCAAAAGCCAGACTCCTACTGTACACTGATGATGGGCAATAACCCGGAAACAGCTGTAAGTGCATGGAGTCTGGCTTTGCTTTTGAATACCAGTCATTGTAAGAAGACTTGTATAAAAAGTCTCACTTTGACTCGAAGGAATGCTGCCTTTCAATAGGTGGCACTGTGGAGGATTTATTCCATCTCCCTTATTTGCATATTACCCAGAGGAGCGTGCGTGGCCATTTGAGTCTCCTCACTTATTTATAGTATATAGTTGCTCTCCCTAAGGAGAAAAGAGCGTTTCTGACCCCTGTCCCTGGCCTCTCACTAGCAAAAGCCAGACTCCTACTGTACACTGATGATGGGCAATAACCCGGAAACAGCTGTATGTACATGGGGTCTGGCTTTGCTTTTGATTCCCAGTCATTGTAGCAAGACTTGTATAAAAAGTCCCACTTTGACTCGAAGGAATGCTGCCTTTCAGTAGGTGGCACTGTGGAGGATTTATTCCATCTCCCTTATTTGCATATTACCCAGAGGAGCGTGCGTGGCCATTTGAGTCTCCTCACTTATTTATAGTATATAGTTGCTCTCCCTAAGGAGAAAAGAGCGTTTCTGACCCCTATTGCTTTTTCAAACATGGTCTACACCTCTCAGGTGCCGAGTTACAGGACGGTGAAAACAGTGAGTTTGTGTTAGACGCGAATCGTGCTCTGATTCACGCTCTAGGCTGGGAGCGCAAGCTTATTGCTTTTTCAAACACGGTCTACACCTCTCAGGTGCCGAGTTACAGGACGGTGAAAACAGTGAGTTTGTGTTAGACGCGAATCGTGCTCTGATTCATGCTCTAGGCTGGGAGCGAAAGCTTACTGCTTTTTCAAACACGGTCTACACCTCTCAGGTGCCGAGTTACAGGACGGTGAAAACAGTGAGTTTGTGTTAGACGCGAATCGTGCTCTGATTCACGCTCTAGGCTTGGAGCGAAAGCTTATTGCTTTTTCAAACACGGTCTACACCTCTCAGGTGCCGAGTTACAGGACGGTGAAAACAGTGAGTTTGTGTTAGACGCGAATCGTGCTCTGATTCATGCTTTAGGCTGGGAGCGCAAGCTTATTGCTTTTTCAAACACGGTCTACACCTCTCAGGTGCCGAGGTACAGGACGGTGAAAACAGTGAGTTTGTGTTAGACGCGAATCGTGCTCTGATTCATGCTCTAGGCGGGGAGCTCAAGCTTATTGCTTTTTCAAACACGGTCTACACCTCTCAGGTGCCGAGTTACAGGACGGTGAAAACAGTGAGTTTGTGTTAGACGCGAATCGTGCTCTGATTCATGCTCTAGGCTGGGAGCTTAAGCTTATTGCTTTTTCAAACACGGTCTACACCTCTCAGGTGCTCTGATTCACGCTCTAGGCTGGGAGCTCAAGCTTATTGCTTTTTCAAACACGGTCTACACCTCTCAGGTGCCGAGTTACAGGACGGTGAAAACAGTGAGTTTGTGTTAGACGCGAATCGTGCTCTGATTCATGCTCTAGGCTGGGAGCGCAAGCGTAATGCTTTTTCAAACACGGTCTACACCTCTCAGGTGCCGAGTTACAGGACAGTGAAAACAATGAGTTTGTGTTAGACGCGAATCGTGCTCTGATTCATGCTCTAGGCTGGGAGCTCAAGCTTATTGCTTTTTCAAACACGGTCTACATCTCTCAGGTGCCGAGTTACAGGACGGTGAAAACAGTGAGTTTGTGTTAGACGCGAATCGTGCTCTGTTTCATGCTTTAGGCTGGGAGCTCAAGCTTATTGCTTTTTCAAATAAGGGAGATTTCCATCTCCCTTATTTGCATATTACCCAGAGGAGCGTGCGTGGCCATTTGAGTCTCCTCACTTATTTATAGTATATAGTTGCTCTCCCTAAGGAGAAAAGAGCGTTTCTGACCCCTGTCCCAGGCCTCTCACTAGCAAAAGCCAGACTCCTACTGTACACTGATGATGGGCAATAACCCGGAAACAGCTGTAAGTGCATGGAGTCTGGCTTTGCTTTTGAATACCAGTCATTGTAGGAAGACTTGTATAAAAAGTCTCACTTTGACTCGAAGGAATGCTGCCTTTCAATAGGTGGCACTGTGGAGGATTTATTCCATCTCCCTTATTTGCATATTACCCAGAGGTTCGTGCGTGGCCATTTGAGTCTCCTTACTTATTTATAGTATATAGTTGCTCTCCCTAAGGAGAAAAGAGCGTTTCTGACCCCTATTGCTTTTTCAAACACGGTCTACACCTCTCAGGTGCCGAGTTACAGGACGGTGAAAACAGTGAGTTTGTGTTAGACGCGAATCGTGCTCTGATTCATGCTCTAGGCGGGGAGCTCAAGCTTATTGCATTTTCAAACACGGTCTACACCTCTCAGGTGCCGAGTAACAGGACGGTGAAAACAGTGAGTTTGTTTTAGACGCGATTCATGCTCTAGGCTGGGAGCGCAAGCTTATTGCTTTTTCAAACACGGTCTACACCTCTCAGGTGCCGAGTTACAGGACGGTGAAAACAATGAGTTTGTGTTAGACGCGAATCGTGCTCTGATTCATGCTCTAGGCTGGGAGCGAAAGCTTATTGCTTTTTCAAACACGGTCTACACCTCTCAGGTGCCGAGTTACAGGACGGTGAAAACAGTGAGTTTGTGTTAGACGCGAATCGTGCTCTGTTTCATGCTTTAGGCTGGGAGCTCAAGCTTATTGCTTTTTCAAATAAGGGAGATTTCCATCTCCCTTATTTGCATATTACCCAGAGGAGCGTGCGTGGCCATTTGAGTCTCCTCACTTATTTATAGTATATAGTTGCTCTCCCTAAGGAGAAAAGAGCGTTTCTGACCCCTGTCCCAGGCCTCTCACTAGCAAAAGCCAGACTCCTACTGTACACTGATGATGGGCAATAACCCGGAAACAGCTGTAAGTGCATGGAGTCTGGCTTTGCTTTTGAATACCAGTCATTGTAAGAAGACTTGTATAAAAAGTCTCACTTTGACTCGAAGGAATGCTGCCTTTCAATAGGTGGCACTATGGAGGATTTATTCCATCTCCCTTATTTGCATATTACCCAGAGGAGCGTGCGTGGCCATTTGAGTCTCCTCACTTTTTTATAGTATATAGTTGCTCTCCCTAAGGAGAAAAGAGCGTTTCTGACCCCTATTGCTTTTTCAAACACGGTCTACACCTCTCAGGTGCCGAGTTACAGGACGGTGAAAACAGTGAGTTTGTGTTAGACGCGAATCGTGCTCTGATTCACGCTCTAGGCTGGGAGCGCAAGCTTATTGCTTTTTCAAACACGGTCTACACCTCTCAGGTGCCGAGTTACAGGACGGTGAAAACAGTGAGTTTGTGTTAGACGCGAATCGTGCTCTGATTCACGCTCTAGGCTGGGAGCGCAAGCTTATTGCTTTTTCAAACACGGTCTACACCTCTCAGGTGCCGAGTTACAGGACGGTGAAAACAGTGAGTTTGTGTTAGACGCGAATCGTGCTCTGATTCATGCTCTAGGCTGGGAGCGAAAGCTTACTGCTTTTTCAAACACGGTCTACACCTCTCAGGTGCCGAGTTACAGGACGGTGAAAACAGTGAGTTTGTGTTAGACGCGAATCGTGCTCTGATTCACGCTCTAGGCTTGGAGCGAAAGCTTATTGCTTTTTCAAACACGGTCTACACCTCTCAGGTGCCGAGTTACAGGACGGTGAAAACAGTGAGTTTGTGTTAGACGCGAATCGTGCTCTGATTCACGCTCTAGGCTGGGAGCTCAAGCTTATTGCTTTTTCAAACACGGTCTACACCTCTCAGGTGCCGAGTTACAGGACGGTGAAAACAGTGAGTTTGTGTTAGACGCGAATCGTGCTCTGATTCATGCTCTAGGCTGGGAGCGCAAGCGTAATGCCTTTTCAAACACGGTCTACACCTCTCAGGTGCCGAGTTACAGGACAGTGAAAACAATGAGTTTGTGTTAGATGCGAATCGTGCTCTGATTCATGCTCTAGGCTGGGAGCGAAAGCTTATTGCTTTTTCAAACACGGTCTACACCTCTCAGGTGCCGAGTTACAGGACGGTGAAAACAGTGAGTTTGTGTTAGACGCGAATCGTGCTCTGTTTCATGCTTTAGGCTGGGAGCTCAAGCTTATTGCTTTTTCAAATAAGGGAGATTTCCATCTCCCTTATTTGCATATTACCCAGAGGAGCGTGCGTGGCCATTTGAGTCTCCTCACTTATTTATAGTATATAGTTGCTCTCCCTAAGGAGAAAAGAGCGTTTCTGACCCCTGTCCCAGGCCTCTCACTAGCAAAAGCCAGACTCCTACTGTACACTGATGATGGGCAATAACCCGGAAACAGCTGTAAGTGCATGGAGTCTGGCTTTGCTTTTGAATACCAGTCATTGTAAGAAGACTTGTATAAAAAGTCTCACTTTGACTCGAAGGAATGCTGCCTTTCAATAGGTGGCACTGTGGAGGATTTATTCCATCTCCCTTATTTGCATATTACCCAGAGGAGCGTGCGTGGCCATTTGAGTCTCCTCACTTATTTATAGTATATAGTTGCTCTCCCTAAGGAGAAAAGAGCGTTTCTGACCCCTGTCCCTGGCCTCTCACTAGCAAAAGCCAGACTCCTACTGTACACTGATGATGGGCAATAACCCGGAAACAGCTGTATGTACATGGGGTCTGGCTTTGCTTTTGATTCCCAGTCATTGTAGCAAGACTTGTATAAAAAGTCCCACTTTGACTCGAAGGAATGCTGCCTTTCAGTAGGTGGCACTGTGGAGGATTTATTCCATCTCCCTTATTTGCATATTACCCAGAGGAGCGTGCGTGGCCATTTGAGTCTCCTCACTTATTTATAGTATATAGTTGCTCTCCCTAAGGAGAAAAGAGCGTTTCTGACCCCTATTGCTTTTTCAAACACGGTCTACACCTCTCAGGTGCCGAGTTACAGGACGGTGAAAACAGTGAGTTTGTGTTAGACGCGAATCATGCTCTGATTCACGCTCTAGGCTGGGAGCGCAAGCTTATTGCTTTTTCAAACACGGTCTACACCTCTCAGGTGCCGAGTTACAGGACGGTGAAAACAGTGAGTTTGTGTTAGACGCGAATCGTGCTCTGATTCACGCTCTAGGCTGGGAGCGCAAGCTTATTGCTTTTTCAAACACGGGCTACACCTCTCAGGTGCCGAGTTACAGGACGGTGAAAACAGTGAGTTTGTGTTAGACGCGAATCGTGCTCTGATTCATGCTCTAGGCTGGGAGCGAAAGCTTACTGCTTTTTCAAACACGGTCTACACCTCTCAGGTGCCGAGTTACAGGACGGTGAAAACAGTGAGTTTGTGTTAGACGCGAATCGTGCTCTGATTCACGCTCTAGGCTTGGAGCGAAAGCTTATTGCTTTTTCAAACACGGTCTACACCTCTCAGGTGCCGAGTTACAGGACGGTGAAAACAGTGAGTTTGTGTTAGACGCGAATCGTGCTCTGATTCATGCTTTAGGCTGGGAGCGCAAGCTTATTGCTTTTTCAAACACGGTCTACACCTCTCAGGTGCCGAGGTACAGGACGGTGAAAACAGTGAGTTTGTGTTAGACGCGAATCGTGCTCTGATTCATGCTCTAGGCGGGGAGCTCAAGCTTATTGCTTTTTCAAACACGGTCTACACCTCTCAGGTGCCGAGTTACAGGACGGTGAAAACTGAGTTTGTGTTAGACGCGAATCGTGCTCTGATTCATGCTCTAGGCTGGGAGCTCAAGCTTATTGCTTTTTCAAACACGGTCTACACCTCTCAGGTGCCGAGTTACAGGACGGTGAAAACAGTGAGTTTGTGTTAGACGCGAATCGTGCTCTGATTCATGCTTTAGGCTGGGAGCGCAAGCGTAATGCTTTTTCAAACACGGTCTAGACCTCTCAGGTGCCGAGTTACAGGACGGTGAAAACAATGAGTTTGTGTTAGACGCGAATCGTGCTCTGATTCATGCTCTAGGCTGGGAGCTCAAGCTTATTGCTTTTTCAAACACGGTCTACACCTCTCAGGTGCCGAGTTACAGGACGGTGAAAACAGTGAGTTTGTGTTAGACGCGAATCGTGCTCTGATTCATGCTCTAGGCTGGGAGCGCAAGCTTATTGCTTTTTCAAACACGGTCTACACCTCTCAGGTGCCGAGTTACAGGACGGTGAAAACAGTGAGTTTGTGTTAGACGCGAATCGTGCTCTGATTCACGCTCTAGGCTGGGAGCTCAAGCTTATTGCTTTTTCAAACACGGTCTACACCTCTCAGGTGCCGAGTTACAGGACGGTGAAAACAGTGAGTTTGTGTTAGACGCGAATCGTGCTCTGATTCATGCTCTAGGCTGGGAGCGCAAGCGTAATGCTTTTTCAAACACGGTCTACACCTCTCAGGTGCCGAGTTACAGGACAGTGAAAACAATGAGTTTGTGTTAGACGCGAATCGTGCTCTGATTCATGCTCTAGGCTGGGAGCTCAAGCTTCTTGCTTTTTCAAATAAGGGAGATTTCCATCTCCCTTATTTGCATATTACCCAGAGGAGCGTGCGTGGCCATTTGAGTCTCCTCACTTATTTATAGTATATAGTTGCTCTCCCTAAGGAGAAAAGAGCGTTTCTGACCCCTGTCCCAGGCCTCTCACTAGCAAAAGCCAGACTCCTACTGTACACTGATGATGGGCAATAACCCGGAAACAGCTGTAAGTGCATGGAGTCTGGCTTTGCTTTTGAATACCAGTCATTGTAAGAAGACTTGTATAAAAAGTCTCACTTTGACTCGAAGGAATGCTGCCTTTCAATAGGTGGCACTGTGGAGGATTTATTCCATCTCCCTTATTTGCATATTACCCAGAGGAGCGTGCGTGGCCATTTGAGTCTCCTCACTTATTTATAGTATATAGTTGCTCTCCCTAAGGAGAAAAGAGCGTTTCTGACCCCTGTCCCTGGCCTCTCACTAGCAAAAGCCAGACTCCTACTGTACACTGATGATGGGCAATAACCCGGAAACAGCTGTATGTACATGGGGTCTGGCTTTGCTTTTGATTCCCAGTCATTGTAGCAAGACTTGTATAAAAAGTCCCACTTTGACTCGAAGGAATGCTGCCTTTCAGTAGGTGGCACTGTGGAGGATTTATTCCATCTCCCTTATTTGCATATTACCCAGAGGAGCGTGCGTGGCCATTTGAGTCTCCTCACTTATTTATAGTATATAGTTGCTCTCCCTAAGGAGAAAAGAGCGTTTCTGACCCCTATTGCTTTTTCAAACACGGTCTACACCTCTCAGGTGCCGAGTTACAGGACGGTGAAAACAGTGAGTTTGTGTTAGACGCGAATCGTGCTCTGATTCACGCTCTAGGCTGGGAGCGCAAGCTTATTGCTTTTTCAAACACGGTCTACACCTCTCAGGTGCCGAGTTACAGGACGGTGAAAACAGTGAGTTTGTGTTAGACGCGAATCGTGCTGGGATTTATGCTCTAGGCTGGGAGCGCAAGCGTAATGCTTTTTCAAACACGGTCTACACCTCTCAGGTGCCGAGTTACAGGACGGTGAAAACAGTGAGTTTGTGTTAGACGCGAATCTTGCTCTGATTCATGCTCTAGGCGGGGAGCTCAAGCTTATTGCATTTTCAAACACGGTCTACACCTCTCAGGTGCCGAGTTACAGGACGGTGAAAACAGTGAGTTTGTGTTAGACGCGAATCGTGCTCTGATTCACGCTCTAGGCTGGGAGCGCAAGCGTAATGCTTTTTCAAACACGGTCTACACCTCTCAGGTGCCGAGTTACAGGACGGTGAAAACAATGAGTTTGTGTTAGACGCGAATCGTGCTCTGATTCACGCTCTAGGCGGGGAGCTCAAGCTTATTGCTTTTTCAAACACGGTCTACACCTCTCAGGTGCCGAGTTACAGGACGGTGAAAACAGTGAGTTTGTGTTAGACGTGAATCGTGCTCTGATTCATGCTTTAACCTTATTGCTTTTTCAAACACGGTCTACACCTCTCAGGTGCCGAGTTACAGGACGGTGAAAACAGTGAGTTTGTGTTAGACGTGAATCGTGCTCTGATTCATGCTCTAGGCTGGGAGCGCAAGCGTAATGCTTTTTCAAACACGGTCTACACCTCTCAGGTGCCGAGTTACAGAACGGTGAAAACAGTGAGTTTGTGTTAGACGCGAATCGTGCTGGGATTTATGCTCTAGGCTGGGAGCGCAAGCGTAATGCTTTTTCAAACACGGTCTACACCTCTCAGGTGCCGAGTTACAGGACGGTGAAAACAGTGAGTTTGTGTTAGACGCGAATCGTGCTCTGATTCATGCTCTAGGCGGGGAGCTCAAGCTTATTGCATTTTCAAACACGGTCTACACCTCTCAGGTGCCGAGTAACAGGACGGTGAAAACAGTGAGTTTGTGTTAGACGCGATTCATGCTCTAGGCTGGGAGCGCAAGCTTATTGCTTTTTCAAACACGGTCTACACCTCTCAGGTGCCGAGTTACAGGACGGTGAAAACAATGAGTTTGTGTTAGACGCGAATCGTGCTCTGATTCATGCTCTAGGCTGGGAGCGAAAGCTTATTGCTTTTTCAAACACGGTCTACACCTCTCAGGTGCCGAGTTACAGGACGGTGAAAACAGTGAGTTTGTGTTAGACGCGAATCGTGCTCTGATTCACGCTCTAGGCTGGGAGCTCAAGCTTATTGCTTTTTCAAACACGGTCTACACCTCTCAGGTGCCGAGTTACAGGACGGTGAAAACAGTGAGTTTGTGTTAGACGCGAATCGTGCTCTGATTCATGCTCTAGGCTGGGAGCGCAAGCGTAATGCTTTTTCAAACACGGTCTACACCTCTCAGGTGCCGAGTTACAGGACAGTGAAAACAATGAGTTTGTGTTAGACGCGAATCGTGCTCTGATTCATGCTCTAGGCTGGGAGCTCAAGCTTATTGCTTTTTCAAACACGGTCTACACCTCTCAGGTGCCGAGTTACAGGACGGTGCAAACAGTGAGTTTGTGTTAGACGCGAATCGTGCTCTGTTTCATGCTTTAGGCTGGGAGCTCAAGCTTATTGCTTTTTCAAATAAGGGAGATTTCCATCTCCCTTATTTGCATATTACCCAGAGGAGCGTGCGTGGCCATTTGAGTCTCCTCACTTATTTATAGTATATAGTTGCTCTCCCTAAGGAGAAAAGAGCGTTTCTGACCCCTGTCCCAGGCCTCTCACTAGCAAAAGCCAGACTCCTACTGTACACTGATGATGGGCAATAACCCGGAAACAGCTGTAAGTGCATGGAGTCTGGCTTTGCTTTTGAATACCAGTCATTATAAGAAGACTTGTATAAAAAGTCTCACTTTGACTCGAAGGAATGCTGCCTTTCAATACGTGGCACTGTGGAGGATTTATTCCATCTCCCTTATTTGCATATTACCCAGAGGAGCGTGCGTGGCCATTTGAGTCTCCTCACTTATTTATAGTATATAGTTGCTTTCCCTAAGGAGAAAAGAGCGTTTCTGACCCCTGTCCCAGGCCTCTCACTAGCAAAAGCCAGACTCCTACTGTACACTGATGATGGGCAATAACCCGGAAACAGCTGTATGTACATGGGGTCTGGCTTTGCTTTTGATTCCCAGTCATTGTAGCAAGACTTGTATAAAAAGTCCCACTTTGACTCGAAGGAATGCTGCCTTTCAGTAGGTGGCACTGTGGAGGATTTATTCCATCTCCCTTATTTGCATATTACCCAGGGGAGCGTGCGTGGCCATTTGAGTCTCCTCACTTATTTATAGTATATAGTTGCTCTCCCTAAGGAGAAAAGAGCGTTTCTGACCCCTATTGCTTTTTCAAACACGGTCTACACCTCTCAGGTGCCGAGTTACAGGACGGTGAAAACAGTGAGTTTGTGTTAGACGCGAATCGTGCTCTGATTCATGCTCTAGGCTGGGAGCTCAAGCTTATTGCTTTTTCAAACACGGTCTACACCTCTCAGGTGCCGAGTTACAGGACGGTGAAAACAGTGAGTTTGTGTTAGACGCGAATCGTGCTCTGATTCACGCTCTAGGCTGGGAGCGCAAGCGTAATGCTTTTTCAAACACGGTCTACACCTCTCAGGTGCCGAGTTACAGGACGGTGAAAACAATGAGTTTGTGTTAGACGCGAATCGTGCTCTGATTCACGCTCTAGGCTGGGAGCTCAAGCTTATTGCTTTTTCAAACACGGTCTACACCTCTCAGGTGCCGAGTTACAGGACGGTGAAAACAGTGAGTTTGTGTTAGACGTGAATCGTGCTCTGATTCATGCTTTAACCTTATTGCTTTTTCAAACACGGTCTACACCTCTCAGGTGCCGAGTTACAGGACGGTGAAAACAGTGAGTTTGTGTTAGACGTGAATCGTGCTCTGATTCATGCTCTAGGCTGGGAGCGCAAGCGTAATGCTTTTTCAAACACGGTCTACACCTCTCAGGTGCCGAGTTACAGAACGGTGAAAACAGTGAGTTTGTGTTAGACGCGAATCGTGCTGGGATTTATGCTCTAGGCTGGGAGCGCAAGCGTAATGCTTTTTCAAACACGGTCTACACCTCTCAGGTGCCGAGTTACAGGACGGTGAAAACAGTGAGTTTGTGTTAGACGCGAATCGTGCTCTGATTCATGCTCTAGGCGGGGAGCTCAAGCTTATTGCATTTTCAAACACGGTCTACACCTCTCAGGTGCCGAGTAACAGGACGGTGAAAACAGTGAGTTTGTGTTAGACGCGATTCATGCTCTAGGCTGGGAGCGCAAGCTTACTGCTTTTTCAAACACGGTCTACACCTCTCAGGTGCCGAGTTACAGGACGGTGAAAACAGTGAGTTTGTGTTAGACGCGAATCGTGCTCTGATTCATGCTCTAGGCTGGGAGCGAAAGCTTATTGCTTTTTCAAACACGGTCTACACCTCTCAGGTGCCGAGTTACAGGACGGTGAAAACAGTGAGTTTGTGTTAGACGCGAATCGTGCTCTGATTCACGCTCTAGGCTGGGAGCTCAAGCTTATTGCTTTTTCAAACACGGTCTACACCTCTCAGGTGCCGAGTTACAGGACGGTGAAAACAGTGAGTTTGTGTTAGACGCGAATCGTGCTCTGATTCATGCTCTAGGCTGGGAGCGCAAGCGTAATGCTTTTTCAAACACGGTCTACACCTCTCAGGTGCCGAGTTACAGGACAGTGAAAACAATGAGTTTGTGTTAGACGCGAATCGTGCTCTGATTCATGCTCTAGGCTGGGAGCGAAAGCTTATTGCTTTTTCAAACACGGTCTACACCTCTCAGGTGCCGAGTTACAGGACGGTGAAAACAGTGAGTTTGTGTTAGACGCGAATCGTGCTCTGTTTCATGCTTTAGGCTGGGAGCTCAAGCTTATTGCTTTTTCAAATAAGGGAGATTTCCATCTCCCTTATTTGCATATTACCCAGAGGAGCGTGCGTGGCCATTTGAGTCTCCTCACTTATTTATAGTATATAGTTGCTCTCCCTAAGGAGAAAAGAGCGTTTCTGACCCCTGTCCCAGGCCTCTCACTAGCAAAAGCCAGACTCCTACTGTACACTGATGATGGGCAATTACCCGGAAACAGCTGTAAGTGCATGGAGTCTGGCTTTGCTTTTGAATACCAGTCATTGTAAGAAGACTTGTATAAAAAGTCTCACTTTGACTCGAAGGAATGCTGCCTTTCAATAGGTGGCACTGTGGAGGATTTATTCCATCTCCCTTATTTGCATATTACCCAGAGGAGCGTGCGTGGCCATTTGAGTCTCCTCACTTATTTATAGTATATAGTTGCTCTCCCTAAGGAGAAAAGAGCGTTTCTGACCCCTGTCCCTGGCCTCTCACTAGCAAAAGCCAGACTCCTACTGTACACTGATGATGGGCAATAACCCGGAAACAGCTGTATGTACATGGGGTCTGGCTTTGCTTTTGATTCCCAGTCATTGTAGCAAGACTTGTATAAAAAGTCCCACTTTGACTCGAAGGAATGCTGCCTTTCAGTAGGTGGCACTGTGGAGGATTTATTCCATCTCCCTTATTTGCATATTACCCAGAGGAGCGTGCGTGGCCATTTGAGTCTCCTCACTTATTTATAGTATATAGTTGCTCTCCCTAAGGAGAAAAGAGCGTTTCTGACCCCTATTGCTTTTTCAAACACGGTCTACACCTCTCAGGTGCCGAGTTACAGGACGGTGAAAACAGTGAGTTTGTGTTAGACGTGAATCGTGCTCTGATTCATGCTCTAGGCTGGGAGCACAAGCGTAATGCTTTTTCAAACACGGTCTACACCTCTCAGGTGCCGAGTTACAGGACGGTGAAAACAGTGAGTTTGTGTTAGACGCGAATCGTGCTCTGATTCATGCTCTAGGCGGGGAGCTCAAGCTTATTGCATTTTCAAACACGGTCTACACCTCTCAGGTGCCGAGTAACAGGACGGTGAAAACAGTGAGTTTGTTTTAGACGCGATTCATGCTCTAGGCTGGGAGCGCAAGCTTATTGCTTTTTCAAACACGGTCTACACCTCTCAGGTGCCGAGTTACAGGACGGTGAAAACAATGAGTTTGTGTTAGACGCGAATCGTGCTCTGATTCATGCTCTAGGCTGGGAGCGAAAGCTTATTGCTTTTTCAAACACGGTCTACACCTCTCAGGTGCCGAGTTACAGGACGGTGAAAACAGTGAGTTTGTGTTAGACGCGAATCGTGTTCTGATTCACGCTCTAGGCTGGGAGCTCAAGCTTATTGCTTTTTCAAACACGGTCTACACCTCTCAGGTGCCGAGTTACAGGACGGTGAAAACAGTGAGTTTGTGTTAGACGCGAATCGTGCTCTGTTTCATGCTCTAGGCTGGGAGCGCAAGCGTAATGCTTTTTCAAACACGGTCTACACCTCTCAGGTGCCGAGTTACAGGACAGTGAAAACAATGAGTTTGTGTTAGACGCGAATCGTGCTCTGATTCATGCTCTAGGCTGGGAGCTCAAGCTTATTGCTTTTTCAAACACGGTCTACACCTCTCAGGTGCCGAGTTACAGGACGGTGAAAACAGTGAGTTTGTGTTAGACGCGAATCGTGTTCTGATTCACGCTCTAGGCTGGGAGCTCAAGCTTATTGCTTTTTCAAACACGGTCTACACCTCTCAGGTGCCGAGTTACAGGACGGTGAAAACAGTGAGTTTGTGTTAGACGCGAATCGTGCTCTGTTTCATGCTCTAGGCTGGGAGCGCAAGCGTAATGCTTTTTCAAACACGGTCTACACCTCTCAGGTGCCGAGTTACAGGACAGTGAAAACAATGAGTTTGTGTTAGACGCGAATCGTGCTCTGTTTCATGCTTTAGGCTGGGAGCTCAAGCTTATTGCTTTTTCAAATAAGGGAGATTTCCATCTCCCTTATTTGCATATTACCCAGAGGAGCGTGCGTGGCCATTTGAGTCTCCTCACTTATTTATAGTATATAGTTGTTCTCCCTAAGGAGAAAAGAGCGTTTCTGACCCCTGTCCCAGGCCTCTCACTAGCAAAAGCCAGACTCCTACTGTACACTGATGATGGGCAATAACCCGGAAACAGCTGTAAGTGCATGGAGTCTGGCTTTGCTTTTGAATACCAGTCATTGTAAGAAGACTTGTATAAAAAGTCTCACTTTGACTCGAAGGAATGCTGCCTTTCAATACGTGGCACTGTGGAGGATTTATTCCATCTCCCTTATTTGCATATTACCCAGAGGAGCGTGCGTGGCCATTTGAGTCTCCTCACTTATTTATAGTATATAGTTGCTCTCCCTAAGGAGAAAAGAGCGTTTCTGACCCCTGTCCCTGGCCTCACACTAGCAAAAGCCAGACTCCTACTGTACACTGATGATGGGCAATAACCCGGAAACAGCTGTATGTACATGGGGTCTGGCTTTGCTTTTGATTCCCAGTCATTGTAGCAAGACTTGTATAAAAAGTCCCACTTTGACTCGAAGGAATGCTGCCTTTCAGTAGGTGGCACTGTGGAGGATTTATTCCATCTCCCTTATTTGCATATTACCCAGAGGAGCGTGCGTGGCCATTTGAGTCTCCTCACTTATTTATAGTATATAGTTGCTCTCCCTAAGGAGAAAAGAGCGTTTCTGACCCCTATTGCTTTTTCAAACACGGTCTACACCTCTCAGGTGCCGAGTTACAGGACGGTGAAAACAGTGAGTTTGTGTTAGACGTGAATCGTGCTCTGATTCATGCTCTAGGCTGGGAGCGCAAGCGTAATGCTTTTTCAAACACGGTCTACACCTCTCAGGTGCCGAGTTACAGGACGGTGAAAACAGTGAGTTTGTGTTAGACGCGAATCGTGCTCTGATTCACGCTCTAGGCTGGGAGCTCAAGCTTATTGCTTTTTCAAACACGGTCTACACCTCTCAGGTGCCGAGTTACAGGACGGTGAAAACAGTGAGTTTGTGTTAGACGCGAATCGTGCTCTGATTCATGCTCTAGGCTGGGAGCGCAAGCGTAATGCTTTTTCAAACACGGTCTACACCTCTCAGGTGCCGAGTTACAGGACAGTGAAAACAATGAGTTTGTGTTAGACGCGAATCGTGCTCTGATTCATGCTCTAGGCTGGGAGCGAAAGCTTATTGCTTTTTCAAACACGGTCTACACCTCTCAGGTGCCGAGTTACAGGACGGTGAAAACAGTGAGTTTGTGTTAGACGCGAATCGTGCTCTGTTTCATGCTTTAGGCTGGGAGCTCAAGCTTATTGCTTTTTCAAATAAGGGAGATTTCCATCTCCCTTATTTGCATATTACCCAGAGGAGCGTGCGTGGCCATTTGAGTCTCCTCACTTATTTATAGTATATAGTTGCTCTCCCTAAGGAGAAAAGAGCGTTTCTGACCCCTGTCCCAGGCCTCTCACTAGCAAAAGCCAGACTCCTACTGTACACTGATGATGGGCAATAACCCGGAAACAGCTGTAAGTGCATGGAGTCTGGCTTTGCTTTTGAATACCAGTCATTGTAAGAAGACTTGTATAAAAAGTCTCACTTTGACTCGAAGGAATGCTGCCTTTCAATAGGTGGCACTGTGGAGGATTTATTCCATCTCCCTTATTTGCATATTACCCAGAGGAGCGTGCGTGGCCATTTGAGTCTCCTCACTTATTTATAGTATATAGTTGCTCTCCCTAAGGAGAAAAGAGCGTTTCTGACCCCTATTGCTTTTTCAAACACGGTCTACACCTCTCAGGTGCCGAGTTACAGGACGGTGAAAACAGTGAGTTTGTGTTAGACGTGAATCGTGCTCTGATTCATGCTCTAGGCTGGGAGCGCAAGCGTAATGCTTTTTCAAACACGGTCTACACCTCTCAGGTGCCGAGTTACAGGACGGTGAAAACAGTGAGTTTGTGTTAGACGCGAATCGTGCTCTGATTCACGCTCTATGCTGGGAGCTCAAGCTTATTGCTTTTTCAAACACGGTCTACACCTCTCAGGTGCCGAGTTACAGGACGGTGAAAACAGTGAGTTTGTGTTAGACGCGAATCGTGCTCTGATTCATGCTCTAGGCTGGGAGCGCAAGCGTAATGCTTTTTCAAACACGGTCTACACCTCTCAGGTGCCGAGTTACAGGACAGTGAAAACAATGAGTTTGTGTTAGACGCGAATCGTGCTCTGATTCATGCTCTAGGCTGGGAGCGAAAGCTTATTGCTTTTTCAAACACGGTCTACACCTCTCAGGTGCCGAGTTACAGGACGGTGAAAACAGTGAGTTTGTGTTAGACGCGAATCGTGCTCTGTTTCATGCTTTAGGCTGGGAGCTCAAGCTTATTGCTTTTTCAAATAAGGGAGATTTCCATCTCCCTTATTTGCATATTACCCAGAGGAGCGTGCGTGGCCATTTGAGTCTCCTCACTTATTTATAGTATATAGTTGCTCTCCCTAAGGAGAAAAGAGCGTTTCTGACCCCTGTCCCAGGCCTCTCACTAGCAAAAGCCAGACTCCTACTGTACACTGATGATGGGCAATAACCCGGAAACAGCTGTAAGTGCATGGAGTCTGGCTTTGCTTTTGAATACCAGTCATTGTAAGAAGACTTGTATAAAAAGTCTCACTTTGACTCGAAGGAATGCTGCCTTTCAATAGGTGGCACTGTGGAGGATTTATTCCATCTCCCTTATTTGCATATTACCCAGAGGAGCGTGCGTGGCCATTTGAGTCTCCTCACTTATTTATAGTATATAGTTGCTCTCCCTAAGGAGAAAAGAGCGTTTCTGACCCCTGTCCCTGGCCTCTCACTAGCAAAAGCCAGACTCCTACTGTACACTGATGATGGGCAATAACCCGGAAACAGCTGTATGTACATGGGGTCTGGCTTTGCTTTTGATTCCCAGTCATTGTAGCAAGACTTGTATAAAAAGTCCCACTTTGACTCGAAGGAATGCTGCCTTTCAGTAGGTGGCACTGTGGAGGATTTATTCCATCTCCCTTATTTGCATATTACCCAGAGGAGCGTGCGTGGCCATTTGAGTCTCCTCACTTATTTATAGTATATAGTTGCTCTCCCTAAGGAGAAAAGAGCGTTTCTGACCCCTATTGCTTTTTCAAACATGGTCTACACCTCTCAGGTGCCGAGTTACAGGACGGTGAAAACAGTGAGTTTGTGTTAGACGCGAATCGTGCTCTGATTCACGCTCTAGGCTGGGAGCGCAAGCTTATTGCTTTTTCAAACACGGTCTACACCTCTCAGGTGCCGAGTTACAGGACGGTGAAAACAGTGAGTTTGTGTTAGACGCGAATCGTGCTCTGATTCATGCTCTAGGCTGGGAGCGAAAGCTTACTGCTTTTTCAAACACGGTCTACACCTCTCAGGTGCCGAGTTACAGGACGGTGAAAACAGTGAGTTTGTGTTAGACGCGAATCGTGCTCTGATTCACGCTCTAGGCTTGGAGCGAAAGCTTATTGCTTTTTCAAACACGGTCTACACCTCTCAGGTGCCGAGTTACAGGACGGTGAAAACAGTGAGTTTGTGTTAGACGCGAATCGTGCTCTGATTCATGCTTTAGGCTGGGAGCGCAAGCTTATTGCTTTTTCAAACACGGTCTACACCTCTCAGGTGCCGAGGTACAGGACGGTGAAAACAGTGAGTTTGTGTTAGACGCGAATCGTGCTCTGATTCATGCTCTAGGCGGGGAGCTCAAGCTTATTGCTTTTTCAAACACGGTCTACACCTCTCAGGTGCCGAGTTACAGGACGGTGAAAACAGTGAGTTTGTGTTAGACGCGAATCGTGCTCTGATTCATGCTCTAGGCTGGGAGCTTAAGCTTATTGCTTTTTCAAACACGGTCTACACCTCTCAGGTGCTCTGATTCACGCTCTAGGCTGGGAGCTCAAGCTTATTGCTTTTTCAAACACGGTCTACACCTCTCAGGTGCCGAGTTACAGGACGGTGAAAACAGTGAGTTTGTGTTAGACGCGAATCGTGCTCTGATTCATGCTCTAGGCTGGGAGCGCAAGCGTAATGCTTTTTCAAACACGGTCTACACCTCTCAGGTGCCGAGTTACAGGACAGTGAAAACAATGAGTTTGTGTTAGACGCGAATCGTGCTCTGATTCATGCTCTAGGCTGGGAGCTCAAGCTTATTGCTTTTTCAAACACGGTCTACATCTCTCAGGTGCCGAGTTACAGGACGGTGAAAACAGTGAGTTTGTGTTAGACGCGAATCGTGCTCTGTTTCATGCTTTAGGCTGGGAGCTCAAGCTTATTGCTTTTTCAAATAAGGGAGATTTCCATCTCCCTTATTTGCATATTACCCAGAGGAGCGTGCGTGGCCATTTGAGTCTCCTCACTTATTTATAGTATATAGTTGCTCTCCCTAAGGAGAAAAGAGCGTTTCTGACCCCTGTCCCAGGCCTCTCACTAGCAAAAGCCAGACTCCTACTGTACACTGATGATGGGCAATAACCCGGAAACAGCTGTAAGTGCATGGAGTCTGGCTTTGCTTTTGAATACCAGTCATTGTAGGAAGACTTGTATAAAAAGTCTCACTTTGACTCGAAGGAATGCTGCCTTTCAATAGGTGGCACTGTGGAGGATTTATTCCATCTCCCTTATTTGCATATTACCCAGAGGTTCGTGCGTGGCCATTTGAGTCTCCTTACTTATTTATAGTATATAGTTGCTCTCCCTAAGGAGAAAAGAGCGTTTCTGACCCCTATTGCTTTTTCAAACACGGTCTACACCTCTCAGGTGCCGAGTTACAGGACGGTGAAAACAGTGAGTTTGTGTTAGACGCGAATCGTGCTCTGATTCATGCTCTAGGCGGGGAGCTCAAGCTTATTGCATTTTCAAACACGGTCTACACCTCTCAGGTGCCGAGTAACAGGACGGTGAAAACAGTGAGTTTGTTTTAGACGCGATTCATGCTCTAGGCTGGGAGCGCAAGCTTATTGCTTTTTCAAACACGGTCTACACCTCTCAGGTGCCGAGTTACAGGACGGTGAAAACAATGAGTTTGTGTTAGACGCGAATCGTGCTCTGATTCATGCTCTAGGCTGGGAGCGAAAGCTTATTGCTTTTTCAAACACGGTCTACACCTCTCAGGTGCCGAGTTACAGGACGGTGAAAACAGTGAGTTTGTGTTAGACGCGAATCGTGCTCTGATTCATGCTCTAGGCTGGGAGCGCAAGCGTAATGCTTTTTCAAACACGGTCTACACCTCTCAGGTGCCGAGTTACAGGACAGTGAAAACAATGAGTTTGTGTTAGACGCGAATCGTGCTCTGATTCATGCTCTAGGCTGGGAGCTCAAGCTTATTGCTTTTTCAAACACGGTCTACACCTCTCAGGTGCCGAGTTACAGGACGGTGAAAACAGTGAGTTTGTGTTAGACGCGAATCGTGCTCTGTTTCATGCTTTAGGCTGGGAGCTCAAGCTTATTGCTTTTTCAAATAAGGGAGATTTCCATCTCCCTTATTTGCATATTACCCAGAGGAGCGTGCGTGGCCATTTGAGTCTCCTCACTTATTTATAGTATATAGTTGTTCTCCCTAAGGAGAAAAGAGCGTTTCTGACCCCTGTCCCTGGCCTCACACTAGCAAAAGCCAGACTCCTACTGTACACTGATGATGGGCAATAACCCGGAAACAGCTGTATGTACATGGGGTCTGGCTTTGCTTTTGATTCCCAGTCATTGTAGCAAGACTTGTATAAAAAGTCCCACTTTGACTCGAAGGAATGCTGCCTTTCAGTAGGTGGCACTGTGGAGGATTTATTCCATCTCCCTTATTTGCATATTACCCAGAGGAGCGTGCGTGGCCATTTGAGTCTCCTCACTTATTTATAGTATATAGTTGCTCTCCCTAAGGAGAAAAGAGCGTTTCTGACCCCTATTGCTTTTTCAAACACGGTCTACACCTCTCAGGTGCCGAGTTACAGGACGGTGAAAACAGTGAGTTTGTGTTAGACGTGAATCGTGCTCTGATTCATGCTCTAGGCTGGGAGCGCAAGCGTAATGCTTTTTCAAACACGGTCTACACCTCTCAGGTGCCGAGTTACAGGACGGTGAAAACAGTGAGTTTGTGTTAGACGTGAATCGTGCTCTGATTCATGCTTTAACCTTATTGCTTTTTCAAACACGGTCTACACCTCTCAGGTGCCGAGTTACAGGACGGTGAAAACAGTGAGTTTGTGTTAGACGCGAATCGTGCTCTGATTCACGCTCTAGGCTGGGAGCGCAAGCTTATTGCTTTTTCAAACACGGTCTACACCTCTCAGGTGCCGAGTTACACGACGGTGAAAACAGTGAGTTTGTGTTAGACGCGAATCGTGCTCTGATTCATGCTCTAGGCTGGGAGCGAAAGCTTACTGCTTTTTCAAACACGGTCTACACCTCTCAGGTGCCGAGTTACAGGACGGTGAAAACAGTGAGTTTGTGTTAGACGCGAATCGTGCTCTGATTCACGCTCTAGGCTTGGAGCGAAAGCTTATTGCTTTTTCAAACACGGTCTACACCTCTCAGGTGCCGAGTTACAGGACGGTGAAAACAGTGAGTTTGTGTTAGACGCGAATCGTGCTCTGATTCATGCTTTAGGCTGGGAGCGCAAGCTTATTGCTTTTTCAAACACGGTCTACACCTCTCAGGTGCCGAGGTACAGGACGGTGAAAACAATGAGTTTGTGTTAGACGCGAATCGTGCTCTGATTCATGCTCTAGGCTGGGAGCTCAAGCTTATTGCTTTTTCAAACACGGTCTACACCTCTCAGGTGCTCTGATTCACGCTCTAGGCTGGGAGCTCAAGCTTATTGCTTTTTCAAACACGGTCTACACCTCTCAGGTGCCGAGTTACAGGACAGTGAAAACAATGAGTTTGTGTTAGACGCGAATCGTGCTCTGATTCATGCTCTAGGCGGGGAGCTCAAGCTTATTGCTTTTTCAAACACGGTCTACACCTCTCAGGTGCCGAGTTACAGGACGGTGAAAACAGTGAGTTTGTGTTAGACGCGAATCGTGCTCTGTTTCATGCTTTAGGCTGGGAGCTCAAGCTTATTGCTTTTTCAAATAAGGGAGATTTCCATCTCCCTTATTTGCATATTACCCAGAGGAGCGTGCGTGGCCATTTGAGTCTCCTCACTTATTTATAGTATATAGTTGTTCTCCCTAAGGAGAAAAGAGCGTTTCTGACCCCTGTCCCAGGCCTCTCACTAGCAAAAGCCAGACTCCTACTGTACACTGATGATGGGCAATAACCCGGAAACAGCTGTAAGTGCATGGAGTCTGGCTTTGCTTTTGAATACCAGTCATTGTAAGAAGACTTGTATAAAAAGTCTCACTTTGACTCGAAGGAATGCTGCCTTTCAATACGTGGCACTGTGGAGGATTTATTCCATCTCCCTTATTTGCATATTACCCAGAGGAGCGTGCGTGGCCATTTGAGTCTCCTCACCTATTTATAGTATATAGTTGCTCTCCCTAAGGAGAAAAGAGCGTTTCTGACCCCTGTCCCTGGCCTCACACTAGCAAAAGCCAGACTCCTACTGTACACTGATGATGGGCAATAACCCGGAAACAGCTGTATGTACATGGGGTCTGGCTTTGCTTTTGATTCCCAGTCATTGTAGCAAGACTTGTATAAAAAGTCCCACTTTGACTCGAAGGAATGCTGCCTTTCAGTAGGTGGCACTGTGGAGGATTTATTCCATCTCCCTTATTTGCATATTACCCAGAGGAGCGTGCGTGGCCATTTGAGTCTCCTCACTTATTTATAGTATATAGTTGCTCTCCCTAAGGAGAAAAGAGCGTTTCTGACCCCTATTGCTTTTTCAAACACGGTCTACACCTCTCAGGTGCCGAGTTACAGGACGGTGAAAACAGTGAGTTTGTGTTAGACGTGAATCGTGCTCTGATTCATGCTCTAGGCTGGGAGCGCAAGCGTAATGCTTTTTCAAACACGGTCTACACCTCTCAGGTGCCGAGTTACAGGACGGTGAAAACAGTGAGTTTGTGTTAGACGCGAATCGTGCTCTGATTCACGCTCTAGGCTGGGAGCTCAAGCTTATTGCTTTTTCAAACACGGTCTACACCTCTCAGGTGCCGAGTTACAGGACGGTGAAAACAGTGAGTTTGTGTTAGACGCGAATCGTGCTCTGATTCATGCTCTAGGCTGGGAGCGCAAGCGTAATGCTTTTTCAAACACGGTCTACACCTCTCAGGTGCCGAGTTACAGGACAGTGAAAACAATGAGTTTGTGTTAGACGCGAATCGTGCTCTGATTCATGCTCTAGGCTGGGAGCGAAAGCTTATTGCTTTTTCAAACACGGTCTACACCTCTCAGGTGCCGAGTTACAGGACGGTGAAAACAGTGAGTTTGTGTTAGACGCGAATCGTGCTCTGTTTCATGCTTTAGGCTGGGAGCTCAAGCTTATTGCTTTTTCAAATAAGGGAGATTTCCATCTCCCTTATTTGCATATTACCCAGAGGAGCGTGCGTGGCCATTTGAGTCTCCTCACTTATTTATAGTATATAGTTGCTCTCCCTAAGGAGAAAAGAGCGTTTCTGACCCCTGTCCCAGGCCTCTCACTAGCAAAAGCCAGACTCCTACTGTACACTGATGATGGGCAATAACCCGGAAACAGCTGTAAGTGCATGGAGTCTGGCTTTGCTTTTGAATACCAGTCATTGTAAGAAGACTTGTATAAAAAGTCTCACTTTGACTCGAAGGAATGCTGCCTTTCAATAGGTGGCACTGTGGAGGATTTATTCCATCTCCCTTATTTGCATATTACCCAGAGGAGCGTGCGTGGCCATTTGAGTCTCCTCACTTATTTATAGTATATAGTTGCTCTCCCTAAGGAGAAAAGAGCGTTTCTGACCCCTGTCCCTGGCCTCTCGCTAGCAAAAGCCAGACTCCTACTGTACACTGATGATGGGCAATAACCCGGAAACAGCTGTATGTACATGGGGTCTGGCTTTGCTTTTGATTCCCAGTCATTGTAGCAAGACTTGTATAAAAAGTCCCACTTTGACTCGAAGGAATGCTGCCTTTCAGTAGGTGGCACTGTGGAGGATTTATTCCATCTCCCTTATTTGCATATTACCCAGAGGAGCGTGCGTGGCCATTTGAGTCTCCTCACTTATTTATAGTATATAGTTGCTCTCCCTAAGGAGAAAAGAGCGTTTCTGACCCCTATTGCTTTTTCAAACATGGTCTACACCTCTCAGGTGCCGAGTTACAGGACGGTGAAAACAGTGAGTTTGTGTTAGACGCGAATCGTGCTCTGATTCACGCTCTAGGCTGGGAGCGCAAGCTTATTGCTTTTTCAAACACGGTCTACACCTCTCAGGTGCCGAGTTACAGGACGGTGAAAACAGTGAGTTTGTGTTAGACGCGAATCGTGCTCTGATTCATGCTCTAGGCTGGGAGCGAAAGCTTACTGCTTTTTCAAACACGGTCTACACCTCTCAGGTGCCGAGTTACAGGACGGTGAAAACAGTGAGTTTGTGTTAGACGCGAATCGTGCTCTGATTCACGCTCTAGGCTTGGAGCGAAAGCTTATTGCTTTTTCAAACACGGTCTACACCTCTCAGGTGCCGAGTTACAGGACGGTGAAAACAGTGAGTTTGTGTTAGACGCGAATCGTGCTCTGATTCATGCTTTAGGCTGGGAGCGCAAGCTTATTGCTTTTTCAAACACGGTCTACACCTCTCAGGTGCCGAGGTACAGGACGGTGAAAACAGTGAGTTTGTGTTAGACGCGAATCGTGCTCTGATTCATGCTCTAGGCGGGGAGCTCAAGCTTATTGCTTTTTCAAACACGGTCTACACCTCTCAGGTGCCGAGTTACAGGACGGTGAAAACAGTGAGTTTGTGTTAGACGCGAATCGTGCTCTGATTCATGCTCTAGGCTGGGAGCTTAAGCTTATTGCTTTTTCAAACACGGTCTACACCTCTCAGGTGCTCTGATTCACGCTCTAGGCTGGGAGCTCAAGCTTATTGCTTTTTCAAACACGGTCTACACCTCTCAGGTGCCGAGTTACAGGACGGTGAAAACAGTGAGTTTGTGTTAGACGCGAATCGTGCTCTGATTCATGCTCTAGGCTGGGAGCGCAAGCGTAATGCTTTTTCAAACACGGTCTACACCTCTCAGGTGCCGAGTTACAGGACAGTGAAAACAATGAGTTTGTGTTAGACGCGAATCGTGCTCTGATTCATGCTCTAGGCTGGGAGCTCAAGCTTATTGCTTTTTCAAACACGGTCTACACCTCTCAGGTGCCGAGTTACAGGACGGTGAAAACAGTGAGTTTGTGTTAGACGCGAATCGTGCTCTGTTTCATGCTTTAGGCTGGGAGCTCAAGCTTATTGCTTTTTCAAATAAGGGAGATTTCCATCTCCCTTATTTGCATATTACCCAGAGGAGCGTGCGTGGCCATTTGAGTCTCCTCACTTATTTATAGTATATAGTTGTTCTCCCTAAGGAGAAAAGAGCGTTTCTGACCCCTGTCCCTGGCCTCACACTAGCAAAAGCCAGACTCCTACTGTACACTGATGATGGGCAATAACCCGGAAACAGCTGTATGTACATGGGGTCTGGCTTTGCTTTTGATTCCCAGTCATTGTAGCAAGACTTGTATAAAAAGTCCCACTTTGACTCGAAGGAATGCTGCCTTTCAGTAGGTGGCACTGTGGAGGATTTATTCCATCTCCCTTATTTGCATATTACCCAGAGGAGCGTGCGTGGCCATTTGAGTCTCCTCACTTATTTATAGTATATAGTTGCTCTCCCTAAGGAGAAAAGAGCGTTTCTGACCCCTATTGCTTTTTCAAACACGGTCTACACCTCTCAGGTGCCGAGTTACAGGACGGTGAAAACAGTGAGTTTGTGTTAGACGTGAATCGTGCTCTGATTCATGCTCTAGGCTGGGAGCGCAAGCGTAATGCTTTTTCAAACACGGTCTACACCTCTCAGGTGCCGAGTTACAGGACGGTGAAAACAGTGAGTTTGTGTTAGACGTGAATCGTGCTCTGATTCATGCTTTAACCTTATTGCTTTTTCAAACACGGTCTACACCTCTCAGGTGCCGAGTTACAGGACGGTGAAAACAGTGAGTTTGTGTTAGACGCGAATCGTGCTCTGATTCACGCTCTAGGCTGGGAGCGCAAGCTTATTGCTTTTTCAAACACGGTCTACACCTCTCAGGTGCCGAGTTACACGACGGTGAAAACAGTGAGTTTGTGTTAGACGCGAATCGTGCTCTGATTCATGCTCTAGGCTGGGAGCGAAAGCTTACTGCTTTTTCAAACACGGTCTACACCTCTCAGGTGCCGAGTTACAGGACGGTGAAAACAGTGAGTTTGTGTTAGACGCGAATCGTGCTCTGATTCACGCTCTAGGCTTGGAGCGAAAGCTTATTGCTTTTTCAAACACGGTCTACACCTCTCAGGTGCCGAGTTACAGGACGGTGAAAACAGTGAGTTTGTGTTAGACGCGAATCGTGCTCTGATTCATGCTTTAGGCTGGGAGCGCAAGCTTATTGCTTTTTCAAACACGGTCTACACCTCTCAGGTGCCGAGGTACAGGACGGTGAAAACAATGAGTTTGTGTTAGACGCGAATCGTGCTCTGATTCATGCTCTAGGCTGGGAGCTCAAGCTTATTGCTTTTTCAAACACGGTCTACACCTCTCAGGTGCTCTGATTCACGCTCTAGGCTGGGAGCTCAAGCTTATTGCTTTTTCAAACACGGTCTACACCTCTCAGGTGCCGAGTTACAGGACAGTGAAAACAATGAGTTTGTGTTAGACGCGAATCGTGCTCTGATTCATGCTCTAGGCGGGGAGCTCAAGCTTATTGCTTTTTCAAACACGGTCTACACCTCTCAGGTGCCGAGTTACAGGACGGTGAAAACAGTGAGTTTGTGTTAGACGCGAATCGTGCTCTGTTTCATGCTTTAGGCTGGGAGCTCAAGCTTATTGCTTTTTCAAATAAGGGAGATTTCCATCTCCCTTATTTGCATATTACCCAGAGGAGCGTGCGTGGCCATTTGAGTCTCCTCACTTATTTATAGTATATAGTTGTTCTCCCTAAGGAGAAAAGAGCGTTTCTGACCCCTGTCCCAGGCCTCTCACTAGCAAAAGCCAGACTCCTACTGTACACTGATGATGGGCAATAACCCGGAAACAGCTGTAAGTGCATGGAGTCTGGCTTTGCTTTTGAATACCAGTCATTGTAAGAAGACTTGTATAAAAAGTCTCACTTTGACTCGAAGGAATGCTGCCTTTCAATACGTGGCACTGTGGAGGATTTATTCCATCTCCCTTATTTGCATATTACCCAGAGGAGCGTGCGTGGCCATTTGAGTCTCCTCACCTATTTATAGTATATAGTTGCTCTCCCTAAGGAGAAAAGAGCGTTTCTGACCCCTGTCCCTGGCCTCACACTAGCAAAAGCCAGACTCCTACTGTACACTGATGATGGGCAATAACCCGGAAACAGCTGTATGTACATGGGGTCTGGCTTTGCTTTTGATTCCCAGTCATTGTAGCAAGACTTGTATAAAAAGTCCCACTTTGACTCGAAGGAATGCTGCCTTTCAGTAGGTGGCACTGTGGAGGATTTATTCCATCTCCCTTATTTGCATATTACCCAGAGGAGCGTGCGTGGCCATTTGAGTCTCCTCACTTATTTATAGTATATAGTTGCTCTCCCTAAGGAGAAAAGAGCGTTTCTGACCCCTATTGCTTTTTCAAACACGGTCTACACCTCTCAGGTGCCGAGTTACAGGACGGTGAAAACAGTGAGTTTGTGTTAGACGTGAATCGTGCTCTGATTCATGCTCTAGGCTGGGAGCGCAAGCGTAATGCTTTTTCAAACACGGTCTACACCTCTCAGGTGCCGAGTTACAGGACGGTGAAAACAGTGAGTTTGTGTTAGACGCGAATCGTGCTCTGATTCACGCTCTAGGCTGGGAGCTCAAGCTTATTGCTTTTTCAAACACGGTCTACACCTCTCAGGTGCCGAGTTACAGGACGGTGAAAGCAGTGAGTTTGTGTTAGACGCGAATCGTGCTCTGATTCATGCTCTAGGCTGGGAGCGCAAGCGTAATGCTTTTTCAAACACGGTCTACACCTCTCAGGTGCCGAGTTACAGGACAGTGAAAACAATGAGTTTGTGTTAGACGCGAATCGTGCTCTGATTCATGCTCTAGGCTGGGAGCGAAAGCTTATTGCTTTTTCAAACACGGTCTACACCTCTCAGGTGCCGAGTTACAGGACGGTGAAAACAGTGAGTTTGTGTTAGACGCGAATCGTGCTCTGTTTCATGCTTTAGGCTGGGAGCTCAAGCTTATTGCTTTTTCAAATAAGGGAGATTTCCATCTCCCTTATTTGCATATTACCCAGAGGAGCGTGCGTGGCCATTTGAGTCTCCTCACTTATTTATAGTATATAGTTGCTCTCCCTAAGGAGAAAAGAGCGTTTCTGACCCCTGTCCCAGGCCTCTCACTAGCAAAAGCCAGACTCCTACTGTACACTGATGATGGGCAATAACCCGGAAACAGCTGTAAGTGCATGGAGTCTGGCTTTGCTTTTGAATACCAGTCATTGTAAGAAGACTTGTATAAAAAGTCTCACTTTGACTCGAAGGAATGCTGCCTTTCAATAGGTGGCACTGTGGAGGATTTATTCCATCTCCCTTATTTGCATATTACCCAGAGGAGCGTGCGTGGCCATTTGAGTCTCCTCACTTATTTATAGTATATAGTTGCTCTCCCTAAGGAGAAAAGAGCGTTTCTGACCCCTGTCCCTGGCCTCTCGCTAGCAAAAGCCAGACTCCTACTGTACACTGATGATGGGCAATAACCCGGAAACAGCTGTATGTACATGGGGTCTGGCTTTGCTTTTGATTCCCAGTCATTGTAGCAAGACTTGTATAAAAAGTCCCACTTTGACTCGAAGGAATGCTGCCTTTCAGTAGGTGGCACTGTGGAGGATTTATTCCATCTCCCTTATTTGCATATTACCCAGAGGAGCGTGCGTGGCCATTTGAGTCTCCTCACTTATTTATAGTATATAGTTGCTCTCCCTAAGGAGAAAAGAGCGTTTCTGACCCCTATTGCTTTTTCAAACATGGTCTACACCTCTCAGGTGCCGAGTTACAGGACGGTGAAAACAGTGAGTTTGTGTTAGACGCGAATCGTGCTCTGATTCACGCTCTAGGCTGGGAGCGCAAGCTTATTGCTTTTTCAAACACGGTCTACACCTCTCAGGTGCCGAGTTACAGGACGGTGAAAACAGTGAGTTTGTGTTAGACGCGAATCGTGCTCTGATTCATGCTCTAGGCTGGGAGCGAAAGCTTACTGCTTTTTCAAACACGGTCTACACCTCTCAGGTGCCGAGTTACAGGACGGTGAAAACAGTGAGTTTGTGTTAGACGCGAATCGTGCTCTGATTCACGCTCTAGGCTTGGAGCGAAAGCTTATTGCTTTTTCAAACACGGTCTACACCTCTCAGGTGCCGAGTTACAGGACGGTGAAAACAGTGAGTTTGTGTTAGACGCGAATCGTGCTCTGATTCATGCTTTAGGCTGGGAGCGCAAGCTTATTGCTTTTTCAAACACGGTCTACACCTCTCAGGTGCCGAGGTACAGGACGGTGAAAACAGTGAGTTTGTGTTAGACGCGAATCGTGCTCTGATTCATGCTCTAGGCGGGGAGCTCAAGCTTATTGCTTTTTCAAACACGGTCTACACCTCTCAGGTGCCGAGTTACAGGACGGTGAAAACAGTGAGTTTGTGTTAGACGCGAATCGTGCTCTGATTCATGCTCTAGGCTGGGAGCTTAAGCTTATTGCTTTTTCAAACACGGTCTACACCTCTCAGGTGCTCTGATTCACGCTCTAGGCTGGGAGCTCAAGCTTATTGCTTTTTCAAACACGGTCTACACCTCTCAGGTGCCGAGTTACAGGACGGTGAAAACAGTGAGTTTGTGTTAGACGCGAATCGTGCTCTGATTCATGCTCTAGGCTGGGAGCGCAAGCGTAATGCTTTTTCAAACACGGTCTACACCTCTCAGGTGCCGAGTTACAGGACAGTGAAAACAATGAGTTTGTGTTAGACGCGAATCGTGCTCTGATTCATGCTCTAGGCTGGGAGCTCAAGCTTATTGCTTTTTCAAACACGGTCTACACCTCTCAGGTGCCGAGTTACAGGACGGTGAAAACAGTGAGTTTGTGTTAGACGCGAATCGTGCTCTGTTTCATGCTTTAGGCTGGGAGCTCAAGCTTATTGCTTTTTCAAATAAGGGAGATTTCCATCTCCCTTATTTGCATATTACCCAGAGGAGCGTGCGTGGCCATTTGAGTCTCCTCACTTATTTATAGTATATAGTTGCTCTCCCTAAGGAGAAAAGAGCGTTTCTGACCCCTGTCCCAGGCCTCTCACTAGCAAAAGCCAGACTCCTACTGTACACTGATGATGGGCAATAACCCGGAAACAGCTGTAAGTGCATGGAGTCTGGCTTTGCTTTTGAATACCAGTCATTGTAAGAAGACTTGTATAAAAAGTCTCACTTTGACTCGAAGGAATGCTGCCTTTCAATAGGTGGCACTATGGAGGATTTATTCCATCTCCCTTATTTGCATATTACCCAGAGGAGCGTGCGTGGCCATTTGAGTCTCCTCACTTTTTTATAGTATATAGTTGCTCTCCCTAAGGAGAAAAGAGCGTTTCTGACCCCTATTGCTTTTTCAAACACGGTCTACACCTCTCAGGTGCCGAGTTACAGGACGGTGAAAACAGTGAGTTTGTGTTAGACGCGAATCGTGCTCTGATTCACGCTCTAGGCTGGGAGCGCAAGCTTATTGCTTTTTCAAACACGGTCTACACCTCTCAGGTGCCGAGTTACAGGACGGTGAAAACAGTGAGTTTGTGTTAGACGCGAATCGTGCTCTGATTCACGCTCTAGGCTGGGAGCGCAAGCTTATTGCTTTTTCAAACACGGTCTACACCTCTCAGGTGCCGAGTTACAGGACGGTGAAAACAGTGAGTTTGTGTTAGACGCGAATCGTGCTCTGATTCATGCTCTAGGCTGGGAGCGAAAGCTTACTGCTTTTTCAAACACGGTCTACACCTCTCAGGTGCCGAGTTACAGGACGGTGAAAACAGTGAGTTTGTGTTAGACGCGAATCGTGCTCTGATTCACGCTCTAGGCTTGGAGCGAAAGCTTATTGCTTTTTCAAACACGGTCTACACCTCTCAGGTGCCGAGTTACAGGACGGTGAAAACAGTGAGTTTGTGTTAGACGCGAATCGTGCTCTGATTCACGCTCTAGGCTGGGAGCTCAAGCTTATTGCTTTTTCAAACACGGTCTACACCTCTCAGGTGCCGAGTTACAGGACGGTGAAAACAGTGAGTTTGTGTTAGACGCGAATCGTGCTCTGATTCATGCTCTAGGCTGGGAGCGCAAGCGTAATGCCTTTTCAAACACGGTCTACACCTCTCAGGTGCCGAGTTACAGGACAGTGAAAACAATGAGTTTGTGTTAGATGCGAATCGTGCTCTGATTCATGCTCTAGGCTGGGAGCGAAAGCTTATTGCTTTTTCAAACACGGTCTACACCTCTCAGGTGCCGAGTTACAGGACGGTGAAAACAGTGAGTTTGTGTTAGACGCGAATCGTGCTCTGTTTCATGCTTTAGGCTGGGAGCTCAAGCTTATTGCTTTTTCAAATAAGGGAGATTTCCATCTCCCTTATTTGCATATTACCCAGAGGAGCGTGCGTGGCCATTTGAGTCTCCTCACTTATTTATAGTATATAGTTGCTCTCCCTAAGGAGAAAAGAGCGTTTCTGACCCCTGTCCCAGGCCTCTCACTAGCAAAAGCCAGACTCCTACTGTACACTGATGATGGGCAATAACCCGGAAACAGCTGTAAGTGCATGGAGTCTGGCTTTGCTTTTGAATACCAGTCATTGTAAGAAGACTTGTATAAAAAGTCTCACTTTGACTCGAAGGAATGCTGCCTTTCAATAGGTGGCACTGTGGAGGATTTATTCCATCTCCCTTATTTGCATATTACCCAGAGGAGCGTGCGTGGCCATTTGAGTCTCCTCACTTATTTATAGTATATAGTTGCTCTCCCTAAGGAGAAAAGAGCGTTTCTGACCCCTGTCCCTGGCCTCTCACTAGCAAAAGCCAGACTCCTACTGTACACTGATGATGGGCAATAACCCGGAAACAGCTGTATGTACATGGGGTCTGGCTTTGCTTTTGATTCCCAGTCATTGTAGCAAGACTTGTATAAAAAGTCCCACTTTGACTCGAAGGAATGCTGCCTTTCAGTAGGTGGCACTGTGGAGGATTTATTCCATCTCCCTTATTTGCATATTACCCAGAGGAGCGTGCGTGGCCATTTGAGTCTCCTCACTTATTTATAGTATATAGTTGCTCTCCCTAAGGAGAAAAGAGCGTTTCTGACCCCTATTGCTTTTTCAAACACGGTCTACACCTCTCAGGTGCCGAGTTACAGGACGGTGAAAACAGTGAGTTTGTGTTAGACGCGAATCATGCTCTGATTCACGCTCTAGGCTGGGAGCGCAAGCTTATTGCTTTTTCAAACACGGTCTACACCTCTCAGGTGCCGAGTTACAGGACGGTGAAAACAGTGAGTTTGTGTTAGACGCGAATCGTGCTCTGATTCACGCTCTAGGCTGGGAGCGCAAGCTTATTGCTTTTTCAAACACGGGCTACACCTCTCAGGTGCCGAGTTACAGGACGGTGAAAACAGTGAGTTTGTGTTAGACGCGAATCGTGCTCTGATTCATGCTCTAGGCTGGGAGCGAAAGCTTACTGCTTTTTCAAACACGGTCTACACCTCTCAGGTGCCGAGTTACAGGACGGTGAAAACAGTGAGTTTGTGTTAGACGCGAATCGTGCTCTGATTCACGCTCTAGGCTTGGAGCGAAAGCTTATTGCTTTTTCAAACACGGTCTACACCTCTCAGGTGCCGAGTTACAGGACGGTGAAAACAGTGAGTTTGTGTTAGACGCGAATCGTGCTCTGATTCATGCTTTAGGCTGGGAGCGCAAGCTTATTGCTTTTTCAAACACGGTCTACACCTCTCAGGTGCCGAGGTACAGGACGGTGAAAACAGTGAGTTTGTGTTAGACGCGAATCGTGCTCTGATTCATGCTCTAGGCGGGGAGCTCAAGCTTATTGCTTTTTCAAACACGGTCTACACCTCTCAGGTGCCGAGTTACAGGACGGTGAAAACTGAGTTTGTGTTAGACGCGAATCGTGCTCTGATTCATGCTCTAGGCTGGGAGCTCAAGCTTATTGCTTTTTCAAACACGGTCTACACCTCTCAGGTGCCGAGTTACAGGACGGTGAAAACAGTGAGTTTGTGTTAGACGCGAATCGTGCTCTGATTCATGCTTTAGGCTGGGAGCGCAAGCGTAATGCTTTTTCAAACACGGTCTAGACCTCTCAGGTGCCGAGTTACAGGACGGTGAAAACAATGAGTTTGTGTTAGACGCGAATCGTGCTCTGATTCATGCTCTAGGCTGGGAGCTCAAGCTTATTGCTTTTTCAAACACGGTCTACACCTCTCAGGTGCCGAGTTACAGGACGGTGAAAACAGTGAGTTTGTGTTAGACGCGAATCGTGCTCTGATTCATGCTCTAGGCTGGGAGCTCAAGCTTATTGCTTTTTCAAACACGGTCTACACCTCTCAGGTGCCGAGTTACAGGACGGTGCAAACAGTGAGTTTGTGTTAGACGCGAATCGTGCTCTGTTTCATGCTTTAGGCTGGGAGCTCAAGCTTATTGCTTTTTCAAATAAGGGAGATTTCCATCTCCCTTATTTGCATATTACCCAGAGGAGCGTGCGTGGCCATTTGAGTCTCCTCACTTATTTATAGTATATAGTTGCTCTCCCTAAGGAGAAAAGAGCGTTTCTGACCCCTGTCCCAGGCCTCTCACTAGCAAAAGCCAGACTCCTACTGTACACTGATGATGGGCAATAACCCGGAAACAGCTGTAAGTGCATGGAGTCTGGCTTTGCTTTTGAATACCAGTCATTGTAAGAAGACTTGTATAAAAAGTCTCACTTTGACTCGAAGGAATGCTGGCTTTCAATACGTGGCACTGTGGAGGATTTATTCCATCTCCCTTATTTGCATATTACCCAGAGGAGCGTGCGTGGCCATTTGAGTCTCCTCACTTATTTATAGTATATAGTTGCTCTCCCTAAGGAGAAAAGAGCGTTTCTGACCCCTGTCCCTGGCCTAACACAAGCAAAAGCCAGACTCCTACTGTACACTGATGATGGGCAATAACCCGGAAACAGCTGTATGTACATGGGGTCTGGCTTTGCTTTTGATTCCCAGTCATTGTAGCAAGACTTGTATAAAAAGTCCCACTTTGACTCGAAGGAATGCTGCCTTTCAGTAGGTGGCACTGTGGAGGATTTATTCCATCTCCCTTATTTGCATATTACCCAGGGGAGCGTGCGTGGCCATTTGAGTCTCCTCACTTATTTATAGTATATAGTTGCTCTCCCTAAGGAGAAAAGAGCGTTTCTGACCCCTATTGCTTTTTCAAACACGGTCTACACCTCTCAGGTGCCGAGTTACAGGACGGTGAAAACAGTGAGTTTGTGTTAGACGCGAATCGTGCTCTGATTCATGCTCTAGGCTGGGAGCTCAAGCTTATTGCTTTTTCAAACACGGTCTACACCTCTCAGGTGCCGAGTTACAGGACGGTGAAAACAGTGAGTTTGTGTTAGACGCGAATCGTGCTCTGATTCACGCTCTAGGCTGGAAGCGCAAGCGTAATGCTTTTTCAAACACGGTCTACACCTCTTAGGTGCCGAGTTACAGGACGGTGAAAACAATGAGTTTGTGTTAGACGCGAATCGTGCTCTGATTCACGCTCTAGGCTGGGAGCTCAAGCTTATTGCTTTTTCAAACACGGTCTACACCTCTCAGGTGCCGAGTTACAGGACGGTGAAAACAGTGAGTTTGTGTTAGACGTGAATCGTGCTCTGATTCATGCTTTAACCTTATTGCTTTTTCAAACACGGTCTACACCTCTCAGGTGCCGAGTTACAGGACGGTGAAAACAGTGAGTTTGTGTTAGACGCGAATCGTGCTCTGATTCACGCTCTAGGCTGGGAGCGCAAGCTTATTGCTTTTTCAAACACGGGCTACACCTCTCAGGTGCCGAGTTACAGGACGGTGAAAACAGTGAGTTTGTGTTAGACGCGAATCGTGCTCTGATTCATGCTCTAGGCTGGGAGCGAAAGCTTACTGCTTTTTCAAACACGGTCTACACCTCTCAGGTGCCGAGTTACAGGACGGTGAAAACAGTGAGTTTGTGTTAGACGCGAATCGTGCTCTGATTCACGCTCTAGGCTTGTAGCGAAAGCTTATTGCTTTTTCAAACACGGTCTACACCTCTCAGGTGCCGAGTTACAGGACGGTGAAAACAGTGAGTTTGTGTTAGACGCGAATCGTGCTCTGATTCATGCTTTAGGCTGGGAGCGCAAGCGTAATGCTTTTTCAAACACGGTCTACACCTCTCAGGTGCCGAGTTACAGGACGGTGAAAACAATGAGTTTGTGTTAGACGCGAATCGTGCTCTGATTCATGCTCTAGGCTGGGAGCTCAAGCTTATTGCTTTTTCAAACACGGTCTACACCTCTCAGGTGCCGAGTTACAGGACGGTGAAAACAGTGAGTTTGTGTTAGACGCGAATCGTGCTCTGATTCATGCTCTAGGCTGGGAGCGCAAGCTTATTGCTTTTTCAAACACGGTCTACACCTCTCAGGTGCCGAGTTACAGGACGGTGAAAACAGTGAGTTTGTGTTAGACGCGAATCGTGCTCTGATTCACGCTCTAGGCTGGGAGCTCAAGCTTATTGCTTTTTCAAACACGGTCTACACCTCTCAGGTGCCGAGTTACAGGACGGTGAAAACAGTGAGTTTGTGTTAGACGCGAATCGTGCTCTGATTCATGCTCTAGGCTGGGAGCGCAAGCGTAATGCTTTTTCAAACACGGTCTACACCTCTCAGGTGCCGAGTTACAGGACAGTGAAAACAATGAGTTTGTGTTAGACGCGAATCGTGCTCTGATTCATGCTCTAGGCTGGGAGCTCAAGCTTCTTGCTTTTTCAAATAAGGGAGATTTCCATCTCCCTTATTTGCATATTACCCAGAGGAGCGTGCGTGGCCATTTGAGTCTCCTCACTTATTTATAGTATATAGTTGCTCTCCCTAAGGAGAAAAGAGCGTTTCTGACCCCTGTCCCAGGCCTCTCACTAGCAAAAGCCAGACTCCTACTGTACACTGATGATGGGCAATAACCCGGAAACAGCTGTAAGTGCATGGAGTCTGGCTTTGCTTTTGAATACCAGTCATTGTAAGAAGACTTGTATAAAAAGTCTCACTTTGACTCGAAGGAATGCTGCCTTTCAATAGGTGGCACTGTGGAGGATTTATTCCATCTCCCTTATTTGCATATTACCCAGAGGAGCGTGCGTGGCCATTTGAGTCTCCTCACTTATTTATAGTATATAGTTGCTCTCCCTAAGGAGAAAAGAGCGTTTCTGACCCCTGTCCCTGGCCTCTCACTAGCAAAAGCCAGACTCCTACTGTACACTGATGATGGGCAATAACCCGGAAACAGCTGTATGTACATGGGGTCTGGCTTTGCTTTTGATTCCCAGTCATTGTAGCAAGACTTGTATAAAAAGTCCCACTTTGACTCGAAGGAATGCTGCCTTTCAGTAGGTGGCACTGTGGAGGATTTATTCCATCTCCCTTATTTGCATATTACCCAGAGGAGCGTGCGTGGCCATTTGAGTCTCCTCACTTATTTATAGTATATAGTTGCTCTCCCTAAGGAGAAAAGAGCGTTTCTGACCCCTATTGCTTTTTCAAACACGGTCTACACCTCTCAGGTGCCGAGTTACAGGACGGTGAAAACAGTGAGTTTGTGTTAGACGCGAATCGTGCTCTGATTCATGCTTTAACCTTATTGCTTTTTCAAACACGGTCTACACCTCTCAGGTGCCGAGTTACAGGACGGTGAAAACAGTGAGTTTGTGTTAGACGTGAATCGTGCTCTGATTCATGCTCTAGGCTGGGAGCGCAAGCGTAATGCTTTTTCAAACACGGTCTACACCTCTCAGGTGCCGAGTTACAGAACGGTGAAAACAGTGAGTTTGTGTTAGACGCGAATCGTGCTGGGATTTATGCTCTAGGCTGGGAGCGCAAGCGTAATGCTTTTTCAAACACGGTCTACACCTCTCAGGTGCCGAGTTACAGGACGGTGAAAACAGTGAGTTTGTGTTAGACGCGAATCGTGCTCTGATTCATGCTCTAGGCGGGGAGCTCAAGCTTATTGCATTTTCAAACACGGTCTACACCTCTCAGGTGCCGAGTAACAGGACGGTGAAAACAGTGAGTTTGTGTTAGACGCGATTCATGCTCTAGGCTGGGAGCGCAAGCTTATTGCTTTTTCAAACACGGTCTACACCTCTCAGGTGCCGAGTTACAGGACGGTGAAAACAGTGAGTTTGTGTTAGACGCGAATCGTGCTCTGATTCATGCTCTAGGCTGGGAGCGAAAGCTTATTGCTTTTTCAAACACGGTCTACACCTCTCAGGTGCCGAGTTACAGGACGGTGAAAACAGTGAGTTTGTGTTAGACGCGAATCGTGCTCTGATTCACGCTCTAGGCTGGGAGCTCAAGCTTATTGCTTTTTCAAACACGGTCTACACCTCTCAGGTGCCGAGTTACAGGACGGTGAAAACAGTGAGTTTGTGTTAGACGCGAATCGTGCTCTGATTCATGCTCTAGGCTGGGAGCGCAAGCGTAATGCTTTTTCAAACACGGTCTACACCTCTCAGGTGCCGAGTTACAGGACAGTGAAAACAATGAGTTTGTGTTAGACGCGAATCGTGCTCTGATTCATGCTCTAGGCTGGGAGCTCAAGCTTATTGCTTTTTCAAATAAGGGAGATTTCCATCTCCCTTATTTGCATATTACCCAGAGGAGCGTGCGTGGCCATTTGAGTCTCCTCACTTATTTATAGTATATAGTTGCTCTCCCTAAGGAGAAAAGAGCGTTTCTGACCCCTGTCCCAGGCCTCTCACTAGCAAAAGCCAGACTCCTACTGTACACTGATGATGGGCAATAACCCGGAAACAGCTGTAAGTGCATGGAGTCTGGCTTTGCTTTTGAATACCAGTCATTGTAAGAAGACTTGTATAAAAAGTCTCACTTTGACTCGAAGGAATGCTGCCTTTCAATAGGTGGCACTGTGGAGGATTTATTCCATCTCCCTTATTTGCATATTACCCAGAGGAGCGTGCGTGGCCATTTGAGTCTCCTCACTTATTTATAGTATATAGTTGCTCTCCCTAAGGAGAAAAGAGCGTTTCTGACCCCTGTCCCTGGCCTCTCACTAGCAAAAGCCAGACTCCTACTGTACACTGATGATGGGCAATAACCCGGAAACAGCTGTATGTACATGGGGTCTGGCTTTGCTTTTGATTCCCAGTCATTGTAGCAAGACTTGTATAAAAAGTCCCACTTTGACTCGAAGGAATGCTGCCTTTCAGTAGGTGGCACTGTGGAGGATTTATTCCATCTCCCTTATTTGCATATTACTCAGAGGAGCGTGCGTGGCCATTTGAGTCTCCTCACTTATTTATAGTATATAGTTGCTCTCCCTAAGGAGAAAAGAGCGTTTCTGACCCCTATTGCTTTTTCAAACACGGTCTACACCTCTCAGGTGCCGAGTTACAGGACGGTGAAAACAGTGAGTTTGTGTTAGACGCGAATCGTGCTCTGATTCACGCTCTAGGCTGGGAGCGCAAGCTTATTGCTTTTTCAAACACGGTCTACACCTCTCAGGTGCCGAGTTACAGGACGGTGAAAACAGTGAGTTTGTGTTAGACGCGAATCGTGCTGGGATTTATGCTCTAGGCTGGGAGCGCAAGCGTAATGCTTTTTCAAACACGGTCTACACCTCTCAGGTGCCGAGTTACAGGACGGTGAAAACAGTGAGTTTGTGTTAGACGCGAATCTTGCTCTGATTCATGCTCTAGGCGGGGAGCTCAAGCTTATTGCATTTTCAAACACGGTCTACACCTCTCAGGTGCCGAGTTACAGGACGGTGAAAACAGTGAGTTTGTGTTAGACGCGAATCGTGCTCTGATTCACGCTCTAGGCTGGGAGCGCAAGCGTAATGCTTTTTCAAACACGGTCTACACCTCTCAGGTGCCGAGTTACAGGACGGTGAAAACAATGAGTTTGTGTTAGACGCGAATCGTGCTCTGATTCACGCTCTAGGCTGGGAGCTCAAGCTTATTGCTTTTTCAAACACGGTCTACACCTCTCAGGTGCCGAGTTACAGGACGGTGAAAACAGTGAGTTTGTGTTAGACGTGAATCGTGCTCTGATTCATGCTTTAACCTTATTGCTTTTTCAAACACGGTCTACACCTCTCAGGTGCCGAGTTACAGGACGGTGAAAACAGTGAGTTTGTGTTAGACGTGAATCGTGCTCTGATTCATGCTCTAGGCTGGGAGCGCAAGCGTAATGCTTTTTCAAACACGGTCTACACCTCTCAGGTGCCGAGTTACAGGACGGTGAAAACAGTGAGTTTGTGTTAGACGCGAATCGTGCTCTGATTCATGCTCTAGGCGGGGAGCTCAAGCTTATTGCATTTTCAAACACGGTCTACACCTCTCAGGTGCCGAGTAACAGGACGGTGAAAACAGTGAGTTTGTGTTAGACGCGATTCATGCTCTAGGCTGGGAGCGCAAGCTTATTGCTTTTTCAAACACGGTCTACACCTCTCAGGTGCCGAGTTACAGGACGGTGAAAACAATGAGTTTGTGTTAGACGCGAATCGTGCTCTGATTCATGCTCTAGGCTGGGAGCGAAAGCTTATTGCTTTTTCAAACACGGTCTACACCTCTCAGGTGCCGAGTTACAGGACGGTGAAAACAGTGAGTTTGTGTTAGACGCGAATCGTGCTCTGATTCACGCTCTAGGCTGGGAGCTCAAGCTTATTGCTTTTTCAAACACGGTCTACACCTCTCAGGTGCCGAGTTACAGGACGGTGAAAACAGTGAGTTTGTGTTAGACGCGAATCGTGCTCTGATTCATGCTCTAGGCTGGGAGCGCAAGCGTAATGCTTTTTCAAACACGGTCTACACCTCTCAGGTGCCGAGTTACAGGACAGTGAAAACAATGAGTTTGTGTTAGACGCGAATCGTGCTCTGATTCATGCTCTAGGCTGGGAGCGAAAGCTTATTGCTTTTTCAAACACGGTCTACACCTCTCAGGTGCCGAGTTACAGGACGGTGAAAACAGTGAGTTTGTGTTAGACGCGAATCGTGCTCTGTTTCATGCTTTAGGCTGGGAGCTCAAGCTTATTGCTTTTTCAAATAAGGGAGATTTCCATCTCCCTTATTTGCATATTACCCAGAGGAGCGTGCGTGGCCATTTGAGTCTCCTCACTTATTTATAGTATATAGTTGCTCTCCCTAAGGAGAAAAGAGCGTTTCTGACCCCTGTCCCTGGCCTCTCACTAGCAAAAGCCAGACTCCTACTGTACACTGATGATGGGCAATAACCCGGAAACAGCTGTATGTACATGGGGTCTGGCTTTGCTTTTGATTCCCAGTCATTGTAGCAAGACTTGTATAAAAAGTCCCACTTTGACTCGAAGGAATGCTGCCTTTCAGTAGGTGGCACTGTGGAGGATTTATTCCATCTCCCTTATTTGCATATTACCCAGAGGAGCGTGCGTGGCCATTTGAGTCTCCTCACTTATTTATAGTATATAGTTGCTCTCCCTAAGGAGAAAAGAGCGTTTCTGACCCCTATTGCTTTTTCAAACACGGTCTACACCTCTCAGGTGCCGAGTTACAGGACGGTGAAAACAGTGAGTTTGTGTTAGACGTGAATCGTGCTCTGATTCATGCTCTAGGCTGGGAGCGCAAGCGTAATGCTTTTTCAAACACGGTCTACACCTCTCAGGTGCCGAGTTACAGGACGGTGAAAACAGTGAGTTTGTGTTAGACGTGAATCGTGCTCTGATTCATGCTTTAACCTTATTGCTTTTTCAAACACGGTCTACACCTCTCAGGTGCCGAGTTACAGGACGGTGAAAACAGTGAGTTTGTGTTAGACGCGAATCGTGCTCTGATTCACGCTCTAGGCTGGGAGCGCAAGCTTATTGCTTTTTCAAACACGGTCTACACCTCTCAGGTGCCGAGTTACACGACGGTGAAAACAGTGAGTTTGTGTTAGACGCGAATCGTGCTCTGATTCATGCTCTAGGCTGGGAGCGAAAGCTTACTGCTTTTTCAAACACGGTCTACACCTCTCAGGTGCCGAGTTACAGGACGGTGAAAACAGTGAGTTTGTGTTAGACGCGAATCGTGCTCTGATTCACGCTCTAGGCTTGGAGCGAAAGCTTATTGCTTTTTCAAACACGGTCTACACCTCTCAGGTGCCGAGTTACAGGACGGTGAAAACAGTGAGTTTGTGTTAGACGCGAATCGTGCTCTGATTCATGCTTTAGGCTGGGAGCGCAAGCTTATTGCTTTTTCAAACACGGTCTACACCTCTCAGGTGCCGAGGTACAGGACGGTGAAAACAGTGAGTTTGTGTTAGACGCGAATCGTGCTCTGATTCATGCTCTAGGCGGGGAGCTCAAGCTTATTGCTTTTTCAAACACGGTCTACACCTCTCAGGCGCCGAGTTACAGGACGGTGAAAACTGAGTTTGTGTTAGACGCGAATCGTGCTCTGATTCATGCTCTAGGCTGGGAGCTCAAGCTTATTGCTTTTTCAAACACGGTCTACACCTCTCAGGTGCCGAGTTACAGGACGGTGAAAACAGTGAGTTTGTGTTAGACGCGAATCGTGCTCTGATTCATGCTTTAGGCTGGGAGCGCAAGCGTAATGCTTTTTCAAACACGGTCTAGACCTCTCAGGTGCCGAGTTACAGGACGGTGAAAACAATGAGTTTGTGTTAGACGCGAATCGTGCTCTGATTCATGCTCTAGGCTGGGAGCTCAAGCTTATTGCTTTTTCAAACACGGTCTACACCTCTCAGGTGCCGAGTTACAGGACGGTGAAAACAGTGAGTTTGTGTTAGACGCGAATCGTGCTCTGATTCATGCTCTAGGCTGGGAGCTCAAGCTTATTGCTTTTTCAAACACGGTCTACACCTCTCAGGTGCCGAGTTACAGGACGGTGCAAACAGTGAGTTTGTGTTAGACGCGAATCGTGCTCTGTTTCATGCTTTAGGCTGGGAGCTCAAGCTTATTGCTTTTTCAAATAAGGGAGATTTCCATCTCCCTTATTTGCATATTACCCAGAGGAGCGTGCGTGGCCATTTGAGTCTCCTCACTTATTTATAGTATATAGTTGCTCTCCCTAAGGAGAAAAGAGCGTTTCTGACCCCTGTCCCAGGCCTCTCACTAGCAAAAGCCAGACTCCTACTGTACACTGATGATGGGCAATAACCCGGAAACAGCTGTAAGTGCATGGAGTCTGGCTTTGCTTTTGAATACCAGTCATTGTAAGAAGACTTGTATAAAAAGTCTCACTTTGACTCGAAGGAATGCTGGCTTTCAATACGTGGCACTGTGGAGGATTTATTCCATCTCCCTTATTTGCATATTACCCAGAGGAGCGTGCGTGGCCATTTGAGTCTCCTCACTTATTTATAGTATATAGTTGCTCTCCCTAAGGAGAAAAGAGCGTTTCTGACCCCTGTCCCTGGCCTCACACTAGCAAAAGCCAGACTCCTACTGTACACTGATGATGGGCAATAACCCGGAAACAGCTGTATGTACATGGGGTCTGGCTTTGCTTTTGATTCCCAGTCATTGTAGCAAGACTTGTATAAAAAGTCCCACTTTGACTCGAAGGAATGCTGCCTTTCAGTAGGTGGCACTGTGGAGGATTTATTCCATCTCCCTTATTTGCATATTACCCAGGGGAGCGTGCGTGGCCATTTGAGTCTCCTCACTTATTTATAGTATATAGTTGCTCTCCCTAAGGAGAAAAGAGCGTTTCTGACCCCTATTGCTTTTTCAAACACGGTCTACACCTCTCAGGTGCCGAGTTACAGGACGGTGAAAACAGTGAGTTTGTGTTAGACGCGAATCGTGCTCTGATTCATGCTCTAGGCTGGGAGCTCAAGCTTATTGCTTTTTCAAACACGGTCTACACCTCTCAGGTGCCGAGTTACAGGACGGTGAAAACAGTGAGTTTGTGTTAGACGCGAATCGTGCTCTGATTCACGCTCTAGGCTGGAAGCGCAAGCGTAATGCTTTTTCAAACACGGTCTACACCTCTTAGGTGCCGAGTTACAGGACGGTGAAAACAATGAGTTTGTGTTAGACGCGAATCGTGCTCTGATTCACGCTCTAGGCTGGGAGCTCAAGCTTATTGCTTTTTCAAACACGGTCTACACCTCTCAGGTGCCGAGTTACAGGACGGTGAAAACAGTGAGTTTGTGTTAGACGTGAATCGTGCTCTGATTCATGCTTTAACCTTATTGCTTTTTCAAACACGGTCTACACCTCTCAGGTGCCGAGTTACAGGACGGTGAAAACAGTGAGTTTGTGTTAGACGCGAATCGTGCTCTGATTCACGCTCTAGGCTGGGAGCGCAAGCTTATTGCTTTTTCAAACACGGGCTACACCTCTCAGGTGCCGAGTTACAGGACGGTGAAAACAGTGAGTTTGTGTTAGACGCGAATCGTGCTCTGATTCATGCTCTAGGCTGGGAGCGAAAGCTTACTGCTTTTTCAAACACGGTCTACACCTCTCAGGTGCCGAGTTACAGGACGGTGAAAACAGTGAGTTTGTGTTAGACGCGAATCGTGCTCTGATTCACGCTCTAGGCTGGGAGCGAAAGCTTATTGCTTTTTCAAACACGGTCTACACCTCTCAGGTGCCGAGTTACAGGACGGTGAAAACAGTGAGTTTGTGTTAGACGCGAATCGTGCTCTGATTCATGCTTTAGGCTGGGAGCGCAAGCGTAATGCTTTTTCAAACACGGTCTACACCTCTCAGGTGCCGAGTTACAGGACGGTGAAAACAGTGAGTTTGTGTTAGACGCGAATCGTGCTCTGATTCATGCTCTAGGCTGGGAGCGCAAGCGTAATGCTTTTTCAAACACGGTCTACACCTCTCAGGTGCCGAGTTACAGGACGGTGAAAACAATGAGTTTGTGTTAGACGCGAATCGTGCTCTGATTCATGCTCTAGGCTGGGAGCTCAAGCTTATTGCTTTTTCAAACACGGTCTACACCTCTCAGGTGCCGAGTTACAGGACGGTGAAAACAGTGAGTTTGTGTTAGACGCGAATCGTGCTCTGATTCATGCTCTAGGCTGGGAGCGCAAGCTTATTGCTTTTTCAAACACGGTCTACACCTCTCAGGTGCCGAGTTACAGGACGGTGAAAACAGTGAGTTTGTGTTAGACGCGAATCGTGCTCTGATTCACGCTCTAGGCTGGGAGCTCAAGCTTATTGCTTTTTCAAACACGGTCTACACCTCTCAGGTGCCGAGTTACAGGACGGTGAAAACAGTGAGTTTGTGTTAGACGCGAATCGTGCTCTGATTCATGCTCTAGGCTGGGAGCGCAAGCGTAATGCTTTTTCAAACACGGTCTACACCTCTCAGGTGCCGAGTTACAGGACAGTGAAAACAATGAGTTTGTGTTAGACGCGAATCGTGCTCTGATTCATGCTCTAGGCTGGGAGCTCAAGCTTCTTGCTTTTTCAAATAAGGGAGATTTCCATCTCCCTTATTTGCATATTACCCAGAGGAGCGTGCGTGGCCATTTGAGTCTCCTCACTTATTTATAGTATATAGTTGCTCTCCCTAAGGAGAAAAGAGCGTTTCTGACCCCTGTCCCAGGCCTCTCACTAGCAAAAGCCAGACTCCTACTGTACACTGATGATGGGCAATAACCCGGAAACAGCTGTAAGTGCATGGAGTCTGGCTTTGCTTTTGAATACCAGTCATTGTAAGAAGACTTGTATAAAAAGTCTCACTTTGACTCGAAGGAATGCTGCCTTTCAATAGGTGGCACTGTGGAGGATTTATTCCATCTCCCTTATTTGCATATTACCCAGAGGAGCGTGCGTGGCCATTTGAGTCTCCTCACTTATTTATAGTATATAGTTGCTCTCCCTAAGGAGAAAAGAGCGTTTCTGACCCCTGTCCCTGGCCTCTCACTAGCAAAAGCCAGACTCCTACTGTACACTGATGATGGGCAATAACCCGGAAACAGCTGTATGTACATGGGGTCTGGCTTTGCTTTTGATTCCCAGTCATTGTAGCAAGACTTGTATAAAAAGTCCCACTTTGACTCGAAGGAATGCTGCCTTTCAGTAGGTGGCACTGTGGAGGATTTATTCCATCTCCCTTATTTGCATATTACTCAGAGGAGCGTGCGTGGCCATTTGAGTCTCCTCACTTATTTATAGTATATAGTTGCTCTCCCTAAGGAGAAAAGAGCGTTTCTGACCCCTATTGCTTTTTCAAACACGGTCTACACCTCTCAGGTGCCGAGTTACAGGACGGTGAAAACAGTGAGTTTGTGTTAGACGCGAATCGTGCTCTGATTCACGCTCTAGGCTGGGAGCGCAAGCTTATTGCTTTTTCAAACACGGTCTACACCTCTCAGGTGCCGAGTTACAGGACGGTGAAAACAGTGAGTTTGTGTTAGACGCGAATCGTGCTGGGATTTATGCTCTAGGCTGGGAGCGCAAGCGTAATGCTTTTTCAAACACGGTCTACACCTCTCAGGTGCCGAGTTACAGGACGGTGAAAACAGTGAGTTTGTGTTAGACGCGAATCTTGCTCTGATTCATGCTCTAGGCGGGGAGCTCAAGCTTATTGCATTTTCAAACACGGTCTACACCTCTCAGGTGCCGAGTTACAGGACGGTGAAAACAGTGAGTTTGTGTTAGACGCGAATCGTGCTCTGATTCACGCTCTAGGCTGGGAGCGCAAGCGTAATGCTTTTTCAAACACGGTCTACACCTCTCAGGTGCCGAGTTACAGGACGGTGAAAACAATGAGTTTGTGTTAGACGCGAATCGTGCTCTGATTCACGCTCTAGGCTGGGAGCTCAAGCTTATTGCTTTTTCAAACACGGTCTACACCTCTCAGGTGCCGAGTTACAGGACGGTGAAAACAGTGAGTTTGTGTTAGACGTGAATCGTGCTCTGATTCATGCTTTAACCTTATTGCTTTTTCAAACACGGTCTACACCTCTCAGGTGCCGAGTTACAGGACGGTGAAAACAGTGAGTTTGTGTTAGACGTGAATCGTGCTCTGATTCATGCTCTAGGCTGGGAGCGCAAGCGTAATGCTTTTTCAAACACGGTCTACACCTCTCAGGTGCCGAGTTACAGGACGGTGAAAACAGTGAGTTTGTGTTAGACGCGAATCGTGCTCTGATTCATGCTCTAGGCGGGGAGCTCAAGCTTATTGCATTTTCAAACACGGTCTACACCTCTCAGGTGCCGAGTAACAGGACGGTGAAAACAGTGAGTTTGTGTTAGACGCGATTCATGCTCTAGGCTGGGAGCGCAAGCTTATTGCTTTTTCAAACACGGTCTACACCTCTCAGGTGCCGAGTTACAGGACGGTGAAAACAATGAGTTTGTGTTAGACGCGAATCGTGCTCTGATTCATGCTCTAGGCTGGGAGCGAAAGCTTATTGCTTTTTCAAACACGGTCTACACCTCTCAGGTGCCGAGTTACAGGACGGTGAAAACAGTGAGTTTGTGTTAGACGCGAATCGTGCTCTGATTCACGCTCTAGGCTGGGAGCTCAAGCTTATTGCTTTTTCAAACACGGTCTACACCTCTCAGGTGCCGAGTTACAGGACGGTGAAAACAGTGAGTTTGTGTTAGACGCGAATCGTGCTCTGATTCATGCTCTAGGCTGGGAGCGCAAGCGTAATGCTTTTTCAAACACGGTCTACACCTCTCAGGTGCCGAGTTACAGGACAGTGAAAACAATGAGTTTGTGTTAGACGCGAATCGTGCTCTGATTCATGCTCTAGGCTGGGAGCGAAAGCTTATTGCTTTTTCAAACACGGTCTACACCTCTCAGGTGCCGAGTTACAGGACGGTGAAAACAGTGAGTTTGTGTTAGACGCGAATCGTGCTCTGTTTCATGCTTTAGGCTGGGAGCTCAAGCTTATTGCTTTTTCAAATAAGGGAGATTTCCATCTCCCTTATTTGCATATTACCCAGAGGAGCGTGCGTGGCCATTTGAGTCTCCTCACTTATTTATAGTATATAGTTGCTCTCCCTAAGGAGAAAAGAGCGTTTCTGACCCCTGTCCCTGGCCTCTCACTAGCAAAAGCCAGACTCCTACTGTACACTGATGATGGGCAATAACCCGGAAACAGCTGTATGTACATGGGGTCTGGCTTTGCTTTTGATTCCCAGTCATTGTAGCAAGACTTGTATAAAAAGTCCCACTTTGACTCGAAGGAATGCTGCCTTTCAGTAGGTGGCACTGTGGAGGATTTATTCCATCTCCCTTATTTGCATATTACCCAGAGGAGCGTGCGTGGCCATTTGAGTCTCCTCACTTATTTATAGTATATAGTTGCTCTCCCTAAGGAGAAAAGAGCGTTTCTGACCCCTATTGCTTTTTCAAACACGGTCTACACCTCTCAGGTGCCGAGTTACAGGACGGTGAAAACAGTGAGTTTGTGTTAGACGTGAATCGTGCTCTGATTCATGCTCTAGGCTGGGAGCGCAAGCGTAATGCTTTTTCAAACACGGTCTACACCTCTCAGGTGCCGAGTTACAGGACGGTGAAAACAGTGAGTTTGTGTTAGACGTGAATCGTGCTCTGATTCATGCTTTAACCTTATTGCTTTTTCAAACACGGTCTACACCTCTCAGGTGCCGAGTTACAGGACGGTGAAAACAGTGAGTTTGTGTTAGACGCGAATCGTGCTCTGATTCACGCTCTAGGCTGGGAGCGCAAGCTTATTGCTTTTTCAAACACGGTCTACACCTCTCAGGTGCCGAGTTACACGACGGTGAAAACAGTGAGTTTGTGTTAGACGCGAATCGTGCTCTGATTCATGCTCTAGGCTGGGAGCGAAAGCTTACTGCTTTTTCAAACACGGTCTACACCTCTCAGGTGCCGAGTTACAGGACGGTGAAAACAGTGAGTTTGTGTTAGACGCGAATCGTGCTCTGATTCACGCTCTAGGCTTGGAGCGAAAGCTTATTGCTTTTTCAAACACGGTCTACACCTCTCAGGTGCCGAGTTACAGGACGGTGAAAACAGTGAGTTTGTGTTAGACGCGAATCGTGCTCTGATTCATGCTTTAGGCTGGGAGCGCAAGCTTATTGCTTTTTCAAACACGGTCTACACCTCTCAGGTGCCGAGGTACAGGACGGTGAAAACAATGAGTTTGTGTTAGACGCGAATCGTGCTCTGATTCATGCTCTAGGCTGGGAGCTCAAGCTTATTGCTTTTTCAAACACGGTCTACACCTCTCAGGTGCTCTGATTCACGCTCTAGGCTGGGAGCTCAAGCTTATTGCTTTTTCAAACACGGTCTACACCTCTCAGGTGCCGAGTTACAGGACAGTGAAAACAATGAGTTTGTGTTAGACGCGAATCGTGCTCTGATTCATGCTCTAGGCGGGGAGCTCAAGCTTATTGCTTTTTCAAACACGGTCTACACCTCTCAGGTGCCGAGTTACAGGACGGTGAAAACAGTGAGTTTGTGTTAGACGCGAATCGTGCTCTGTTTCATGCTTTAGGCTGGGAGCTCAAGCTTATTGCTTTTTCAAATAAGGGAGATTTCCATCTCCCTTATTTGCATATTACCCAGAGGAGCGTGCGTGGCCATTTGAGTCTCCTCACTTATTTATAGTATATAGTTGTTCTCCCTAAGGAGAAAAGAGCGTTTCTGACCCCTGTCCCAGGCCTCTCACTAGCAAAAGCCAGACTCCTACTGTACACTGATGATGGGCAATAACCCGGAAACAGCTGTAAGTGCATGGAGTCTGGCTTTGCTTTTGAATACCAGTCATTGTAAGAAGACTTGTATAAAAAGTCTCACTTTGACTCGAAGGAATGCTGCCTTTCAATACGTGGCACTGTGGAGGATTTATTCCATCTCCCTTATTTGCATATTACCCAGAGGAGCGTGCGTGGCCATTTGAGTCTCCTCACCTATTTATAGTATATAGTTGCTCTCCCTAAGGAGAAAAGAGCGTTTCTGACCCCTGTCCCTGGCCTCACACTAGCAAAAGCCAGACTCCTACTGTACACTGATGATGGGCAATAACCCGGAAACAGCTGTATGTACATGGGGTCTGGCTTTGCTTTTGATTCCCAGTCATTGTAGCAAGACTTGTATAAAAAGTCCCACTTTGACTCGAAGGAATGCTGCCTTTCAGTAGGTGGCACTGTGGAGGATTTATTCCATCTCCCTTATTTGCATATTACCCAGAGGAGCGTGCGTGGCCATTTGAGTCTCCTCACTTATTTATAGTATATAGTTGCTCTCCCTAAGGAGAAAAGAGCGTTTCTGACCCCTATTGCTTTTTCAAACACGGTCTACACCTCTCAGGTGCCGAGTTACAGGACGGTGAAAACAGTGAGTTTGTGTTAGACGTGAATCGTGCTCTGATTCATGCTCTAGGCTGGGAGCGCAAGCGTAATGCTTTTTCAAACACGGTCTACACCTCTCAGGTGCCGAGTTACAGGACGGTGAAAACAGTGAGTTTGTGTTAGACGCGAATCGTGCTCTGATTCACGCTCTAGGCTGGGAGCTCAAGCTTATTGCTTTTTCAAACACGGTCTACACCTCTCAGGTGCCGAGTTACAGGACGGTGAAAACAGTGAGTTTGTGTTAGACGCGAATCGTGCTCTGATTCATGCTCTAGGCTGGGAGCGCAAGCGTAATGCTTTTTCAAACACGGTCTACACCTCTCAGGTGCCGAGTTACAGGACAGTGAAAACAATGAGTTTGTGTTAGACGCGAATCGTGCTCTGATTCATGCTCTAGGCTGGGAGCGAAAGCTTATTGCTTTTTCAAACACGGTCTACACCTCTCAGGTGCCGAGTTACAGGACGGTGAAAACAGTGAGTTTGTGTTAGACGCGAATCGTGCTCTGTTTCATGCTTTAGGCTGGGAGCTCAAGCTTATTGCTTTTTCAAATAAGGGAGATTTCCATCTCCCTTATTTGCATATTACCCAGAGGAGCGTGCGTGGCCATTTGAGTCTCCTCACTTATTTATAGTATATAGTTGCTCTCCCTAAGGAGAAAAGAGCGTTTCTGACCCCTGTCCCAGGCCTCTCACTAGCAAAAGCCAGACTCCTACTGTACACTGATGATGGGCAATAACCCGGAAACAGCTGTAAGTGCATGGAGTCTGGCTTTGCTTTTGAATACCAGTCATTGTAAGAAGACTTGTATAAAAAGTCTCACTTTGACTCGAAGGAATGCTGCCTTTCAATAGGTGGCACTGTGGAGGATTTATTCCATCTCCCTTATTTGCATATTACCCAGAGGAGCGTGCGTGGCCATTTGAGTCTCCTCACTTATTTATAGTATATAGTTGCTCTCCCTAAGGAGAAAAGAGCGTTTCTGACCCCTGTCCCTGGCCTCTCGCTAGCAAAAGCCAGACTCCTACTGTACACTGATGATGGGCAATAACCCGGAAACAGCTGTATGTACATGGGGTCTGGCTTTGCTTTTGATTCCCAGTCATTGTAGCAAGACTTGTATAAAAAGTCCCACTTTGACTCGAAGGAATGCTGCCTTTCAGTAGGTGGCACTGTGGAGGATTTATTCCATCTCCCTTATTTGCATATTACCCAGAGGAGCGTGCGTGGCCATTTGAGTCTCCTCACTTATTTATAGTATATAGTTGCTCTCCCTAAGGAGAAAAGAGCGTTTCTGACCCCTATTGCTTTTTCAAACATGGTCTACACCTCTCAGGTGCCGAGTTACAGGACGGTGAAAACAGTGAGTTTGTGTTAGACGCGAATCGTGCTCTGATTCACGCTCTAGGCTGGGAGCGCAAGCTTATTGCTTTTTCAAACACGGTCTACACCTCTCAGGTGCCGAGTTACAGGACGGTGAAAACAGTGAGTTTGTGTTAGACGCGAATCGTGCTCTGATTCATGCTCTAGGCTGGGAGCGAAAGCTTACTGCTTTTTCAAACACGGTCTACACCTCTCAGGTGCCGAGTTACAGGACGGTGAAAACAGTGAGTTTGTGTTAGACGCGAATCGTGCTCTGATTCACGCTCTAGGCTTGGAGCGAAAGCTTATTGCTTTTTCAAACACGGTCTACACCTCTCAGGTGCCGAGTTACAGGACGGTGAAAACAGTGAGTTTGTGTTAGACGCGAATCGTGCTCTGATTCATGCTTTAGGCTGGGAGCGCAAGCTTATTGCTTTTTCAAACACGGTCTACACCTCTCAGGTGCCGAGGTACAGGACGGTGAAAACAGTGAGTTTGTGTTAGACGCGAATCGTGCTCTGATTCATGCTCTAGGCGGGGAGCTCAAGCTTATTGCTTTTTCAAACACGGTCTACACCTCTCAGGTGCCGAGTTACAGGACGGTGAAAACAGTGAGTTTGTGTTAGACGCGAATCGTGCTCTGATTCATGCTCTAGGCTGGGAGCTTAAGCTTATTGCTTTTTCAAACACGGTCTACACCTCTCAGGTGCTCTGATTCACGCTCTAGGCTGGGAGCTCAAGCTTATTGCTTTTTCAAACACGGTCTACACCTCTCAGGTGCCGAGTTACAGGACGGTGAAAACAGTGAGTTTGTGTTAGACGCGAATCGTGCTCTGATTCATGCTCTAGGCTGGGAGCGCAAGCGTAATGCTTTTTCAAACACGGTCTACACCTCTCAGGTGCCGAGTTACAGGACAGTGAAAACAATGAGTTTGTGTTAGACGCGAATCGTGCTCTGATTCATGCTCTAGGCTGGGAGCTCAAGCTTATTGCTTTTTCAAACACGGTCTACACCTCTCAGGTGCCGAGTTACAGGACGGTGAAAACAGTGAGTTTGTGTTAGACGCGAATCGTGCTCTGTTTCATGCTTTAGGCTGGGAGCTCAAGCTTATTGCTTTTTCAAATAAGGGAGATTTCCATCTCCCTTATTTGCATATTACCCAGAGGAGCGTGCGTGGCCATTTGAGTCTCCTCACTTATTTATAGTATATAGTTGCTCTCCCTAAGGAGAAAAGAGCGTTTCTGACCCCTGTCCCAGGCCTCTCACTAGCAAAAGCCAGACTCCTACTGTACACTGATGATGGGCAATAACCCGGAAACAGCTGTAAGTGCATGGAGTCTGGCTTTGCTTTTGAATACCAGTCATTGTAAGAAGACTTGTATAAAAAGTCTCACTTTGACTCGAAGGAATGCTGCCTTTCTATTGAGTCTCCTCACATTGTGGAGGATTTATTCCATCTCCCTTATTTGCATATTACCCAGAGGAGCGTGCGTGGCCATTTGAGTCTCCTCACTTATTTATAGTATATAGTTGCTCTCCCTAAGGAGAAAAGAGCGTTTCTGACCCCTGTCCCTGGCCTCACACTAGCAAAAGCCAGACTCCTACTGTACACTGATGATGGGCAATAACCCGGAAACAGCTGTATGTACATGGGGTCTGGCTTTGCTTTTGATTCCCAGTCATTGTAGCAAGACTTGTATAAAAAGTCCCACTTTGACTCGAAGGAATGCTGCCTTTCAGTAGGTGGCACTGTGGAGGATTTATTCCATCTCCCTTATTTGCATATTACCCAGAGCGTGCGTGGCCATTTGAGTCTCCTCACTTATTTATAGTATATAGTTGCTCTCCCTAAGGAGAAAAGAGCGTTTCTGACCCCTATTGCTTTTTCAAACACGGTCTACACCTCTCAGGTGCCGAGTTACAGGACGGTGAAAACAGTGAGTTTGTGTTAGACGTGAATCGTGCTCTGATTCATGCTTTAACCTTATTGCTTTTTCAAACACGGTCTACACCTCTCAGGTGCCGAGTTACAGGACGGTGAAAACAGTGAGTTTGTGTTAGACGTGAATCGTGCTCTGATTCATGCTCTAGGCTGGGAGCGCAAGCGTAATGCTTTTTCAAACACGGTCTACACCTCTCAGGTGCCGAGTTACAGAACGGTGAAAACAGTGAGTTTGTGTTAGACGCGAATCGTGCTGGGATTTATGCTCTAGGCTGGGAGCGCAAGCGTAATGCTTTTTCAAACACGGTCTACACCTCTCAGGTGCCGAGTTACAGGACGGTGAAAACAGTGAGTTTGTGTTAGACGCGAATCGTGCTCTGATTCATGCTCTAGGCGGGGAGCTCAAGCTTATTGCATTTTCAAACACGGTCTACACCTCTCAGGTGCCGAGTAACAGGACGGTGAAAACAGTGAGTTTGTGTTAGACGCGATTCATGCTCTAGGCTGGGAGCGCAAGCTTATTGCTTTTTCAAACACGGTCTACACCTCTCAGGTGCCGAGTTACAGGACGGTGAAAACAGTGAGTTTGTGTTAGACGCGAATCGTGCTCTGATTCATGCTCTAGGCTGGGAGCGAAAGCTTATTGCTTTTTCAAACACGGTCTACACCTCTCAGGTGCCGAGTTACAGGACGGTGAAAACAGTGAGTTTGTGTTAGACGCGAATCGTGCTCTGATTCACGCTCTAGGCTGGGAGCTCAAGCTTATTGCTTTTTCAAACACGGTCTACACCTCTCAGGTGCCGAGTTACAGGACGGTGAAAACAGTGAGTTTGTGTTAGACGCGAATCGTGCTCTGATTCATGCTCTAGGCTGGGAGCGCAAGCGTAATGCTTTTTCAAACACGGTCTACACCTCTCAGGTGCCGAGTTACAGGACAGTGAAAACAATGAGTTTGTGTTAGACGCGAATCGTGCTCTGATTCATGCTCTAGGCTGGGAGCTCAAGCTTATTGCTTTTTCAAACACGGTCTACACCTCTCAGGTGCCGAGTTACAGGACGGTGAAAACAGTGAGTTTGTGTTAGACGCGAATCGTGCTCTGTTTCATGCTTTAGGCTGGGAGCTCAAGCTTATTGCTTTTTCAAATAAGGGAGATTTCCATCTCCCTTATTTGCATATTACCCAGAGGAGCGTGCGTGGCCATTTGAGTCTCCTCACTTATTTATAGTATATAGTTGCTCTCCCTAAGGAGAAAAGAGCGTTTCTGACCCCTGTCCCAGGCCTCTCACTAGCAAAAGCCAGACTCCTACTGTACACTGATGATGGGCAATAACCCGGAAACAGCTGTAAGTGCATGGAGTCTGGCTTTGCTTTTGAATACCAGTCATTGTAAGAAGACTTGTATAAAAAGTCTCACTTTGACTCGAAGGAATGCTGCCTTTCAATAGGTGGCACTATGGAGGATTTATTCCATCTCCCTTATTTGCATATTACCCAGAGGAGCGTGCGTGGCCATTTGAGTCTCCTCACTTTTTTATAGTATATAGTTGCTCTCCCTAAGGAGAAAAGAGCGTTTCTGACCCCTATTGCTTTTTCAAACACGGTCTACACCTCTCAGGTGCCGAGTTACAGGACGGTGAAAACAGTGAGTTTGTGTTAGACGCGAATCGTGCTCTGATTCACGCTCTAGGCTGGGAGCGCAAGCTTATTGCTTTTTCAAACACGGTCTACACCTCTCAGGTGCCGAGTTACAGGACGGTGAAAACAGTGAGTTTGTGTTAGACGCGAATCGTGCTCTGATTCACGCTCTAGGCTGGGAGCGCAAGCTTATTGCTTTTTCAAACACGGTCTACACCTCTCAGGTGCCGAGTTACAGGACGGTGAAAACAGTGAGTTTGTGTTAGACGCGAATCGTGCTCTGATTCATGCTCTAGGCTGGGAGCGAAAGCTTACTGCTTTTTCAAACACGGTCTACACCTCTCAGGTGCCGAGTTACAGGACGGTGAAAACAGTGAGTTTGTGTTAGACGCGAATCGTGCTCTGATTCACGCTCTAGGCTTGGAGCGAAAGCTTATTGCTTTTTCAAACACGGTCTACACCTCTCAGGTGCCGAGTTACAGGACGGTGAAAACAGTGAGTTTGTGTTAGACGCGAATCGTGCTCTGATTCACGCTCTAGGCTGGGAGCTCAAGCTTATTGCTTTTTCAAACACGGTCTACACCTCTCAGGTGCCGAGTTACAGGACGGTGAAAACAGTGAGTTTGTGTTAGACGCGAATCGTGCTCTGATTCATGCTCTAGGCTGGGAGCGCAAGCGTAATGCTTTTTCAAACACGGTCTACACCTCTCAGGTGCCGAGTTACAGGACAGTGAAAACAATGAGTTTGTGTTAGATGCGAATCGTGCTCTGATTCATGCTCTAGGCTGGGAGCGAAAGCTTATTGCTTTTTCAAACACGGTCTACACCTCTCAGGTGCCGAGTTACAGGACGGTGAAAACAGTGAGTTTGTGTTAGACGCGAATCGTGCTCTGTTTCATGCTTTAGGCTGGGAGCTCAAGCTTATTGCTTTTTCAAATAAGGGAGATTTCCATCTCCCTTATTTGCATATTACCCAGAGGAGCGTGCGTGGCCATTTGAGTCTCCTCACTTATTTATAGTATATAGTTGCTCTCCCTAAGGAGAAAAGAGCGTTTCTGACCCCTGTCCCAGGCCTCTCACTAGCAAAAGCCAGACTCCTACTGTACACTGATGATGGGCAATAACCCGGAAACAGCTGTAAGTGCATGGAGTCTGGCTTTGCTTTTGAATACCAGTCATTGTAAGAAGACTTGTATAAAAAGTCTCACTTTGACTCGAAGGAATGCTGCCTTTCAATAGGTGGCACTGTGGAGGATTTATTCCATCTCCCTTATTTGCATATTACCCAGAGGAGCGTGCGTGGCCATTTGAGTCTCCTCACTTATTTATAGTATATAGTTGCTCTCCCTAAGGAGAAAAGAGCGTTTCTGACCCCTGTCCCTGGCCTCTCACTAGCAAAAGCCAGACTCCTACTGTACACTGATGATGGGCAATAACCCGGAAACAGCTGTATGTACATGGGGTCTGGCTTTGCTTTTGATTCCCAGTCATTGTAGCAAGACTTGTATAAAAAGTCCCACTTTGACTCGAAGGAATGCTGCCTTTCAGTAGGTGGCACTGTGGAGGATTTATTCCATCTCCCTTATTTGCATATTACCCAGAGGAGCGTGCGTGGCCATTTGAGTCTCCTCACTTATTTATAGTATATAGTTGCTCTCCCTAAGGAGAAAAGAGCGTTTCTGACCCCTATTGCTTTTTCAAACACGGTCTACACCTCTCAGGTGCCGAGTTACAGGACGGTGAAAACAGTGAGTTTGTGTTAGACGCGAATCATGCTCTGATTCACGCTCTAGGCTGGGAGCGCAAGCTTATTGCTTTTTCAAACACGGTCTACACCTCTCAGGTGCCGAGTTACAGGACGGTGAAAACAGTGAGTTTGTGTTAGACGCGAATCGTGCTCTGATTCACGCTCTAGGCTGGGAGCGCAAGCTTATTGCTTTTTCAAACACGGGCTACACCTCTCAGGTGCCGAGTTACAGGACGGTGAAAACAGTGAGTTTGTGTTAGACGCGAATCGTGCTCTGATTCATGCTCTAGGCTGGGAGCGAAAGCTTACTGCTTTTTCAAACACGGTCTACACCTCTCAGGTGCCGAGTTACAGGACGGTGAAAACAGTGAGTTTGTGTTAGACGCGAATCGTGCTCTGATTCACGCTCTAGGCTTGGAGCGAAAGCTTATTGCTTTTTCAAACACGGTCTACACCTCTCAGGTGCCGAGTTACAGGACGGTGAAAACAGTGAGTTTGTGTTAGACGCGAATCGTGCTCTGATTCATGCTTTAGGCTGGGAGCGCAAGCTTATTGCTTTTTCAAACACGGTCTACACCTCTCAGGTGCCGAGGTACAGGACGGTGAAAACAGTGAGTTTGTGTTAGACGCGAATCGTGCTCTGATTCATGCTCTAGGCGGGGAGCTCAAGCTTATTGCTTTTTCAAACACGGTCTACACCTCTCAGGTGCCGAGTTACAGGACGGTGAAAACTGAGTTTGTGTTAGACGCGAATCGTGCTCTGATTCATGCTCTAGGCTGGGAGCTCAAGCTTATTGCTTTTTCAAACACGGTCTACACCTCTCAGGTGCCGAGTTACAGGACGGTGAAAACAGTGAGTTTGTGTTAGACGCGAATCGTGCTCTGATTCATGCTTTAGGCTGGGAGCGCAAGCGTAATGCTTTTTCAAACACGGTCTAGACCTCTCAGGTGCCGAGTTACAGGACGGTGAAAACAATGAGTTTGTGTTAGACGCGAATCGTGCTCTGATTCATGCTCTAGGCTGGGAGCTCAAGCTTATTGCTTTTTCAAACACGGTCTACACCTCTCAGGTGCCGAGTTACAGGACGGTGAAAACAGTGAGTTTGTGTTAGACGCGAATCGTGCTCTGATTCATGCTCTAGGCTGGGAGCTCAAGCTTATTGCTTTTTCAAACACGGTCTACACCTCTCAGGTGCCGAGTTACAGGACGGTGCAAACAGTGAGTTTGTGTTAGACGCGAATCGTGCTCTGTTTCATGCTTTAGGCTGGGAGCTCAAGCTTATTGCTTTTTCAAATAAGGGAGATTTCCATCTCCCTTATTTGCATATTACCCAGAGGAGCGTGCGTGGCCATTTGAGTCTCCTCACTTATTTATAGTATATAGTTGCTCTCCCTAAGGAGAAAAGAGCGTTTCTGACCCCTGTCCCAGGCCTCTCACTAGCAAAAGCCAGACTCCTACTGTACACTGATGATGGGCAATAACCCGGAAACAGCTGTAAGTGCATGGAGTCTGGCTTTGCTTTTGAATACCAGTCATTGTAAGAAGACTTGTATAAAAAGTCTCACTTTGACTCGAAGGAATGCTGGCTTTCAATACGTGGCACTGTGGAGGATTTATTCCATCTCCCTTATTTGCATATTACCCAGAGGAGCGTGCGTGGCCATTTGAGTCTCCTCACTTATTTATAGTATATAGTTGCTCTCCCTAAGGAGAAAAGAGCGTTTCTGACCCCTGTCCCTGGCCTCACACTAGCAAAAGCCAGACTCCTACTGTACACTGATGATGGGCAATAACCCGGAAACAGCTGTATGTACATGGGGTCTGGCTTTGCTTTTGATTCCCAGTCATTGTAGCAAGACTTGTATAAAAAGTCCCACTTTGACTCGAAGGAATGCTGCCTTTCAGTAGGTGGCACTGTGGAGGATTTATTCCATCTCCCTTATTTGCATATTACCCAGGGGAGCGTGCGTGGCCATTTGAGTCTCCTCACTTATTTATAGTATATAGTTGCTCTCCCTAAGGAGAAAAGAGCGTTTCTGACCCCTATTGCTTTTTCAAACACGGTCTACACCTCTCAGGTGCCGAGTTACAGGACGGTGAAAACAGTGAGTTTGTGTTAGACGCGAATCGTGCTCTGATTCATGCTCTAGGCTGGGAGCTCAAGCTTATTGCTTTTTCAAACACGGTCTACACCTCTCAGGTGCCGAGTTACAGGACGGTGAAAACAGTGAGTTTGTGTTAGACGCGAATCGTGCTCTGATTCACGCTCTAGGCTGGAAGCGCAAGCGTAATGCTTTTTCAAACACGGTCTACACCTCTTAGGTGCCGAGTTACAGGACGGTGAAAACAATGAGTTTGTGTTAGACGCGAATCGTGCTCTGATTCACGCTCTAGGCTGGGAGCTCAAGCTTATTGCTTTTTCAAACACGGTCTACACCTCTCAGGTGCCGAGTTACAGGACGGTGAAAACAGTGAGTTTGTGTTAGACGTGAATCGTGCTCTGATTCATGCTTTAACCTTATTGCTTTTTCAAACACGGTCTACACCTCTCAGGTGCCGAGTTACAGGACGGTGAAAACAGTGAGTTTGTGTTAGACGCGAATCGTGCTCTGATTCACGCTCTAGGCTGGGAGCGCAAGCTTATTGCTTTTTCAAACACGGGCTACACCTCTCAGGTGCCGAGTTACAGGACGGTGAAAACAGTGAGTTTGTGTTAGACGCGAATCGTGCTCTGATTCATGCTCTAGGCTGGGAGCGAAAGCTTACTGCTTTTTCAAACACGGTCTACACCTCTCAGGTGCCGAGTTACAGGACGGTGAAAACAGTGAGTTTGTGTTAGACGCGAATCGTGCTCTGATTCACGCTCTAGGCTTGTAGCGAAAGCTTATTGCTTTTTCAAACACGGTCTACACCTCTCAGGTGCCGAGTTACAGGACGGTGAAAACAGTGAGTTTGTGTTAGACGCGAATCGTGCTCTGATTCATGCTTTAGGCTGGGAGCGCAAGCGTAATGCTTTTTCAAACACGGTCTACACCTCTCAGGTGCCGAGTTACAGGACGGTGAAAACAATGAGTTTGTGTTAGACGCGAATCGTGCTCTGATTCATGCTCTAGGCTGGGAGCTCAAGCTTATTGCTTTTTCAAACACGGTCTACACCTCTCAGGTGCCGAGTTACAGGACGGTGAAAACAGTGAGTTTGTGTTAGACGCGAATCGTGCTCTGATTCATGCTCTAGGCTGGGAGCGCAAGCTTATTGCTTTTTCAAACACGGTCTACACCTCTCAGGTGCCGAGTTACAGGACGGTGAAAACAGTGAGTTTGTGTTAGACGCGAATCGTGCTCTGATTCACGCTCTAGGCTGGGAGCTCAAGCTTATTGCTTTTTCAAACACGGTCTACACCTCTCAGGTGCCGAGTTACAGGACGGTGAAAACAGTGAGTTTGTGTTAGACGCGAATCGTGCTCTGATTCATGCTCTAGGCTGGGAGCGCAAGCGTAATGCTTTTTCAAACACGGTCTACACCTCTCAGGTGCCGAGTTACAGGACAGTGAAAACAATGAGTTTGTGTTAGACGCGAATCGTGCTCTGATTCATGCTCTAGGCTGGGAGCTCAAGCTTCTTGCTTTTTCAAATAAGGGAGATTTCCATCTCCCTTATTTGCATATTACCCAGAGGAGCGTGCGTGGCCATTTGAGTCTCCTCACTTATTTATAGTATATAGTTGCTCTCCCTAAGGAGAAAAGAGCGTTTCTGACCCCTGTCCCAGGCCTCTCACTAGCAAAAGCCAGACTCCTACTGTACACTGATGATGGGCAATAACCCGGAAACAGCTGTAAGTGCATGGAGTCTGGCTTTGCTTTTGAATACCAGTCATTGTAAGAAGACTTGTATAAAAAGTCTCACTTTGACTCGAAGGAATGCTGCCTTTCAATAGGTGGCACTGTGGAGGATTTATTCCATCTCCCTTATTTGCATATTACCCAGAGGAGCGTGCGTGGCCATTTGAGTCTCCTCACTTATTTATAGTATATAGTTGCTCTCCCTAAGGAGAAAAGAGCGTTTCTGACCCCTGTCCCTGGCCTCTCACTAGCAAAAGCCAGACTCCTACTGTACACTGATGATGGGCAATAACCCGGAAACAGCTGTATGTACATGGGGTCTGGCTTTGCTTTTGATTCCCAGTCATTGTAGCAAGACTTGTATAAAAAGTCCCACTTTAAACTCGAAGGAATGCTGCCTTTCAGTAGGTGGCACTGTGGAGGATTTATTCCATCTCCCTTATTTGCATATTACCCAGAGGAGCGTGCGTGGCCATTTGAGTCTCCTCACTTATTTATAGTATATAGTTGCTCTCCCTAAGGAGAAAAGAGCGTTTCTGACCCCTATTGCTTTTTCAAACACGGTCTACACCTCTCAGGTGCCGAGTTACAGGACGGTGAAAACAGTGAGTTTGTGTTAGACGCGAATCGTGCTCTGATTCATGCTTTAACCTTATTGCTTTTTCAAACACGGTCTACACCTCTCAGGTGCCGAGTTACAGGACGGTGAAAACAGTGAGTTTGTGTTAGACGTGAATCGTGCTCTGATTCATGCTCTAGGCTGGGAGCGCAAGCGTAATGCTTTTTCAAACACGGTCTACACCTCTCAGGTGCCGAGTTACAGAACGGTGAAAACAGTGAGTTTGTGTTAGACGCGAATCGTGCTGGGATTTATGCTCTAGGCTGGGAGCGCAAGCGTAATGCTTTTTCAAACACGGTCTACACCTCTCAGGTGCCGAGTTACAGGACGGTGAAAACAGTGAGTTTGTGTTAGACGCGAATCGTGCTCTGATTCATGCTCTAGGCGGGGAGCTCAAGCTTATTGCATTTTCAAACACGGTCTACACCTCTCAGGTGCCGAGTAACAGGACGGTGAAAACAGTGAGTTTGTGTTAGACGCGATTCATGCTCTAGGCTGGGAGCGCAAGCTTATTGCTTTTTCAAACACGGTCTACACCTCTCAGGTGCCGAGTTACAGGACGGTGAAAACAGTGAGTTTGTGTTAGACGCGAATCGTGCTCTGATTCATGCTCTAGGCTGGGAGCGAAAGCTTATTGCTTTTTCAAACACGGTCTACACCTCTCAGGTGCCGAGTTACAGGACGGTGAAAACAGTGAGTTTGTGTTAGACGCGAATCGTGCTCTGATTCACGCTCTAGGCTGGGAGCTCAAGCTTATTGCTTTTTCAAACACGGTCTACACCTCTCAGGTGCCGAGTTACAGGACGGTGAAAACAGTGAGTTTGTGTTAGACGCGAATCGTGCTCTGATTCATGCTCTAGGCTGGGAGCGCAAGCGTAATGCTTTTTCAAACACGGTCTACACCTCTCAGGTGCCGAGTTACAGGACAGTGAAAACAATGAGTTTGTGTTAGACGCGAATCGTGCTCTGATTCATGCTCTAGGCTGGGAGCGAAAGCTTATTGCTTTTTCAAACACGGTCTACACCTCTCAGGTGCCGAGTTACAGGACGGTGAAAACAGTGAGTTTGTGTTAGACGCGAATCGTGCTCTGTTTCATGCTTTAGGCTGGGAGCTCAAGCTTATTGCTTTTTCAAATAAGGGAGATTTCCATCTCCCTTATTTGCATATTACCCAGAGGAGCGTGCGTGGCCATTTGAGTCTCCTCACTTATTTATAGTATATAGTTGCTCTCCCTAAGGAGAAAAGAGCGTTTCTGACCCCTGTCCCTGGCCTCTCACTAGCAAAAGCCAGACTCCTACTGTACACTGATGATGGGCAATAACCCGGAAACAGCTGTATGTACATGGGGTCTGGCTTTGCTTTTGATTCCCAGTCATTGTAGCAAGACTTGTATAAAAAGTCCCACTTTGACTCGAAGGAATGCTGCCTTTCAGTAGGTGGCACTGTGGAGGATTTATTCCATCTCCCTTATTTGCATATTACCCAGAGGAGCGTGCGTGGCCATTTGAGTCTCCTCACTTATTTATAGTATATAGTTGCTCTCCCTAAGGAGAAAAGAGCGTTTCTGACCCCTATTGCTTTTTCAAACACGGTCTACACCTCTCAGGTGCCGAGTTACAGGACGGTGAAAACAGTGAGTTTGTGTTAGACGTGAATCGTGCTCTGATTCATGCTCTAGGCTGGGAGCACAAGCGTAATGCTTTTTCAAACACGGTCTACACCTCTCAGGTGCCGAGTTACAGGACGGTGAAAACAGTGAGTTTGTGTTAGACGCGAATCGTGCTCTGATTCATGCTCTAGGCGGGGAGCTCAAGCTTATTGCATTTTCAAACACGGTCTACACCTCTCAGGTGCCGAGTAACAGGACGGTGAAAACAGTGAGTTTGTTTTAGACGCGATTCATGCTCTAGGCTGGGAGCGCAAGCTTATTGCTTTTTCAAACACGGTCTACACCTCTCAGGTGCCGAGTTACAGGACGGTGAAAACAATGAGTTTGTGTTAGACGCGAATCGTGCTCTGATTCATGCTCTAGGCTGGGAGCGAAAGCTTATTGCTTTTTCAAACACGGCCTACACCTCTCAGGTGCCGAGTTACAGGACGGTGAAAACAGTGAGTTTGTGTTAGACGCGAATCGTGCTCTGATTCATGCTCTAGGCTGGGAGCGCAAGCGTAATGCTTTTTCAAACACGGTCTACACCTCTCAGGTGCCGAGTTACAGGACAGTGAAAACAATGAGTTTGTGTTAGACGCGAATCGTGCTCTGATTCATGCTCTAGGCTGGGAGCTCAAGCTTATTGCTTTTTCAAACACGGTCTACACCTCTCAGGTGCCGAGTTACAGGACGGTGCAAACAGTGAGTTTGTGTTAGACGCGAATCGTGCTCTGTTTCATGCTTTAGGCTGGGAGCTCAAGCTTATTGCTTTTTCAAATAAGGGAGATTTCCATCTCCCTTATTTGCATATTACCCAGAGGAGCGTGCGTGGCCATTTGAGTCTCCTCACTTATTTATAGTATATAGTTGCTCTCCCTAAGGAGAAAAGAGCGTTTCTGACCCCTGTCCCAGGCCTCTCACTAGCAAAAGCCAGACTCCTACTGTACACTGATGATGGGCAATAACCCGGAAACAGCTGTAAGTGCATGGAGTCTGGCTTTGCTTTTGAATACCAGTCATTGTAAGAAGACTTGTATAAAAAGTCTCACTTTGACTCGAAGGAATGCTGCCTTTCAATACGTGGCACTGTGGAGGATTTATTCCATCTCCCTTATTTGCATATTACCCAGAGGAGCGTGCGTGGCCATTTGAGTCTCCTCACTTATTTATAGTATATAGTTGCTCTCCCTAAGGAGAAAAGAGCGTTTCTGACCCCTGTCCCTGGCCTCACACTAGCAAAAGCCAGACTCCTACTGTACACTGATGATGGGCAATAACCCGGAAACAGCTGTATGTACATGGGGTCTGGCTTTGCTTTTGATTCCCAGTCATTGTAGCAAGACTTGTATAAAAAGTCCCACTTTGACTCGAAGGAATGCTGCCTTTCAGTAGGTGGCACTGTGGAGGATTTATTCCATCTCCCTTATTTGCATATTACCCAGGGGAGCGTGCGTGGCCATTTGAGTCTCCTCACTTATTTATAGTATATAGTTGCTCTCCCTAAGGAGAAAAGAGCGTTTCTGACCCCTATTGCTTTTTCAAACACGGTCTACACCTCTCAGGTGCCGAGTTACAGGACGGTGAAAACAATGAGTTTGTGTTAGACGCGAATCGTGCTCTGATTCACGCTCTAGGCTGGGAGCTCAAGCTTATTGCTTTTTCAAACACGGTCTACACCTCTCAGGTGCCGAGTTACAGGACGGTGAAAACAGTGAGTTTGTGTTAGACGTGAATCGTGCTCTGATTCATGCTTTAACCTTATTGCTTTTTCAAACACGGTCTACACCTCTCAGGTGCCGAGTTACAGGACGGTGAAAACAGTGAGTTTGTGTTAGACGCGAATCGTGCTCTGATTCACGCTCTAGGCTGGGAGCGCAAGCTTATTGCTTTTTCAAACACGGGCTACACCTCTCAGGTGCCGAGTTACAGGACGGTGAAAACAGTGAGTTTGTGTTAGACGCGAATCGTGCTCTGATTCATGCTCTAGGCTGGGAGCGAAAGCTTACTGCTTTTTCAAACACGGTCTACACCTCTCAGGTGCCGAGTTACAGGACAATGAAAACAGTGAGTTTGTGTTAGACGCGAATCGTGCTCTGATTCACGCTCTAGGCTTGTAGCGAAAGCTTATTGCTTTTTCAAACACGGTCTACACCTCTCAGGTGCCGAGTTACAGGACGGTGAAAACAGTGAGTTTGTGTTAGACGCGAATCGTGCTCTGATTCATGCTTTAGGCTGGGAGCGCAAGCGTAATGCTTTTTCAAACACGGTCTACACCTCTCAGGTGCCGAGTTACAGGACGGTGAAAACAATGAGTTTGTGTTAGACGCGAATCGTGCTCTGATTCATGCTCTAGGCTGGGAGCTCAAGCTTATTGCTTTTTCAAACACGGTCTACACCTCTCAGGTGCCGAGTTACAGGACGGTGAAAACAGTGAGTTTGTGTTAGACGCGAATCGTGCTCTGATTCATGCTCTAGGCTGGGAGCGCAAGCTTATTGCTTTTTCAAACACGGTCTACACCTCTCAGGTGCCGAGTTACAGGACGGTGAAAACAGTGAGTTTGTGTTAGACGCGAATCGTGCTCTGATTCACGCTCTAGGCTGGGAGCTCAAGCTTATTGCTTTTTCAAACACGGTCTACACCTCTCAGGTGCCGAGTTACAGGACGGTGAAAACAGTGAGTTTGTGTTAGACGCGAATCGTGCTCTGATTCATGCTCTAGGCTGGGAGCGCAAGCGTAATGCTTTTTCAAACACGGTCTACACCTCTCAGGTGCCGAGTTACAGGACAGTGAAAACAATGAGTTTGTGTTAGACGCGAATCGTGCTCTGATTCATGCTCTAGGCTGGGAGCTCAAGCTTCTTGCTTTTTCAAATAAGGGAGATTTCCATCTCCCTTATTTGCATATTACCCAGAGGAGCGTGCGTGGCCATTTGAGTCTCCTCACTTATTTATAGTATATAGTTGCTCTCCCTAAGGAGAAAAGAGCGTTTCTGACCCCTGTCCCAGGCCTCTCACTAGCAAAAGCCAGACTCCTACTGTACACTGATGATGGGCAATAACCCGGAAACAGCTGTAAGTGCATGGAGTCTGGCTTTGCTTTTGAATACCAGTCATTGTAAGAAGACTTGTATAAAAAGTCTCACTTTGACTCGAAGGAATGCTGCCTTTCAATAGGTGGCACTGTGGAGGATTTATTCCATCTCCCTTATTTGCATATTACCCAGAGGAGCGTGCGTGGCCATTTGAGTCTCCTCACTTATTTATAGTATATAGTTGCTCTCCCTAAGGAGAAAAGAGCGTTTCTGACCCCTGTCCCTGGCCTCTCACTAGCAAAAGCCAGACTCCTACTGTACACTGATGATGGGCAATAACCCGGAAACAGCTGTATGTACATGGGGTCTGGCTTTGCTTTTGATTCCCAGTCATTGTAGCAAGACTTGTATAAAAAGTCCCACTTTGACTCGAAGGAATGCTGCCTTTCAGTAGGTGGCACTGTGGAGGATTTATTCCATCTCCCTTATTTGCATATTACCCAGAGGAGCGTGCGTGGCCATTTGAGTCTCCTCACTTATTTATAGTATATAGTTGCTCTCCCTAAGGAGAAAAGAGCGTTTCTGACCCCTATTGCTTTTTCAAACACGGTCTACACCTCTCAGGTGCCGAGTTACAGGACGGTGAAAACAGTGAGTTTGTGTTAGACGCGAATCGTGCTCTGATTCACGCTCTAGGCTGGGAGCGCAAGCTTATTGCTTTTTCAAACACGGTCTACACCTCTCAGGTGCCGAGTTACAGGACGGTGAAAACAGTGAGTTTGTGTTAGACGCGAATCGTGCTCTGATTCACGCTCTAAGCTGGGAGCGCAAGCTTATTGCTTTTTCAAACACGGTCTACACCTCTCAGGTGCCGAGTTACAGGACGGTGAAAACAGTGAGTTTGTGTTAGACGCGAATCGTGCTCTGATTCATGCTCTAGGCTGGGAGCGAAAGCTTACTGCTTTTTCAAACACGGTCTACACCTCTCAGGTGCCGAGTTACAGGACGGTGAAAACAGTGAGTTTGTGTTAGACGCGAATCGTGCTCTGATTCACGCTCTAGGCTTGGAGCGAAAGCTTATTGCTTTTTCAAACACGGTCTACACCTCTCAGGTGCCGAGTTACAGGACGGTGAAAACAGTGAGTTTGTGTTAGACGCGAATCGTGCTCTGATTCACGCTCTAGGCTGGGAGCTCAAGCTTATTGCTTTTTCAAACACGGTCTACACCTCTCAGGTGCCGAGTTACAGGACGGTGAAAACAGTGAGTTTGTGTTAGACGCGAATCGTGCTCTGATTCATGCTCTAGGCTGGGAGCGCAAGCGTAATGCTTTTTCAAACACGGTCTACACCTCTCAGGTGCCGAGTTACAGGACAGTGAAAACAATGAGTTTGTGTTAGACGCGAATCGTGCTCTGATTCATGCTCTAGGCTGGGAGCGAAAGCTTATTGCTTTTTCAAACACGGTCTACACCTCTCAGGTGCCGAGTTACAGGACGGTGAAAACAGTGAGTTTGTGTTAGACGCGAATCGTGCTCTGTTTCATGCTTTAGGCTGGGAGCTCAAGCTTATTGCTTTTTCAAATAAGGGAGATTTCCATCTCCCTTATTTGCATATTACCCAGAGGAGCGTGCGTGGCCATTTGAGTCTCCTCACTTATTTATAGTATATAGTTGCTCTCCCTAAGGAGAAAAGAGCGTTTCTGACCCCTGTCCCAGGCCTCTCACTAGCAAAAGCCAGACTCCTACTGTACACTGATGATGGGCAATAACCCGGAAACAGCTGTAAGTGCATGGAGTCTGGCTTTGCTTTTGAATACCAGTCATTGTAAGAAGACTTGTATAAAAAGTCTCACTTTGACTCGAAGGAATGCTGCCTTTCAATAGGTGGCACTGTGGAGGATTTATTCCATCTCCCTTATTTGCATATTACCCAGAGGAGCGTGCGTGGCCATTTGAGTCTCCTCACTTATTTATAGTATATAGTTGCTCTCCCTAAGGAGAAAAGAGCGTTTCTGACCCCTGTCCCTGGCCTCTCACTAGCAAAAGCCAGACTCCTACTGTACACTGATGATGGGCAATAACCCGGAAACAGCTGTATGTACATGGGGTCTGGCTTTGCTTTTGATTCCCAGTCATTGTAGCAAGACTTGTATAAAAAGTCCCACTTTGACTCGAAGGAATGCTGCCTTTCAGTAGGTGGCACTGTGGAGGATTTATTCCATCTCCCTTATTTGCATATTACCCAGAGGAGCGTGCGTGGCCATTTGAGTCTCCTCACTTATTTATAGTATATAGTTGCTCTCCCTAAGGAGAAAAGAGCGTTTCTGACCCCTATTGCTTTTTCAAACACGGTCTACACCTCTCAGGTGCCGAGTTACAGGACGGTGAAAACAGTGAGTTTGTGTTAGACGCGAATCATGCTCTGATTCACGCTCTAGGCTGGGAGCGCAAGCTTATTGCTTTTTCAAACACGGTCTACACCTCTCAGGTGCCGAGTTACAGGACGGTGAAAACAGTGAGTTTGTGTTAGACGCGAATCGTGCTCTGATTCACGCTCTAGGCTGGGAGCGCAAGCTTATTGCTTTTTCAAACACGGGCTACACCTCTCAGGTGCCGAGTTACAGGACGGTGAAAACAGTGAGTTTGTGTTAGACGCGAATCGTGCTCTGATTCATGCTCTAGGCTGGGAGCGAAAGCTTACTGCTTTTTCAAACACGGTCTACACCTCTCAGGTGCCGAGTTACAGGACGGTGAAAACAGTGAGTTTGTGTTAGACGCGAATCGTGCTCTGATTCACGCTCTAGGCTTGGAGCGAAAGCTTATTGCTTTTTCAAACACGGTCTACACCTCTCAGGTGCCGAGTTACAGGACGGTGAAAACAGTGAGTTTGTGTTAGACGCGAATCGTGCTCTGATTCATGCTTTAGGCTGGGAGCGCAAGCTTATTGCTTTTTCAAACACGGTCTACACCTCTCAGGTGCCGAGGTACAGGACGGTGAAAACAGTGAGTTTGTGTTAGACGCGAATCGTGCTCTGATTCATGCTCTAGGCGGGGAGCTCAAGCTTATTGCTTTTTCAAACACGGTCTACACCTCTCAGGTGCCGAGTTACAGGACGGTGAAAACTGAGTTTGTGTTAGACGCGAATCGTGCTCTGATTCATGCTCTAGGCTGGGAGCTCAAGCTTATTGCTTTTTCAAACACGGTCTACACCTCTCAGGTGCCGAGTTACAGGACGGTGAAAACAGTGAGTTTGTGTTAGACGCGAATCGTGCTCTGATTCATGCTTTAGGCTGGGAGCGCAAGCGTAATGCTTTTTCAAACACGGTCTAGACCTCTCAGGTGCCGAGTTACAGGACGGTGAAAACAATGAGTTTGTGTTAGACGCGAATCGTGCTCTGATTCATGCTCTAGGCTGGGAGCTCAAGCTTATTGCTTTTTCAAACACGGTCTACACCTCTCAGGTGCCGAGTTACAGGACGGTGAAAACAGTGAGTTTGTGTTAGACGCGAATCGTGCTCTGATTCATGCTCTAGGCTGGGAGCGCAAGCTTATTGCTTTTTCAAACACGGTCTACACCTCTCAGGTGCCGAGTTACAGGACGGTGAAAACAGTGAGTTTGTGTTAGACGCGAATCGTGCTCTGATTCACGCTCTAGGCTGGGAGCTCAAGCTTATTGCTTTTTCAAACACGGTCTACACCTCTCAGGTGCCGAGTTACAGGACGGTGCAAACAGTGAGTTTTTGTTAGACGCGAATCGTGCTCTGTTTCATGCTTTAGGCTGGGAGCTCAAGCTTATTGCTTTTTCAAATAAGGGAGATTTCCATCTCCCTTATTTGCATATTACCCAGAGGAGCGTGCGTGGCCATTTGAGTCTCCTCACTTATTTATAGTATATAGTTGCTCTCCCTAAGGAGAAAAGAGCGTTTCTGACCCCTGTCCCAGGCCTCTCACTAGCAAAAGCCAGACTCCTACTGTACACTGATGATGGGCAATAACCCGGAAACAGCTGTAAGTGCATGGAGTCTGGCTTTGCTTTTGAATACCAGTCATTGTAAGAAGACTTGTATAAAAAGTCTCACTTTGACTCGAAGGAATGCTGCCTTTCAATACGTGGCACTGTGGAGGATTTATTCCATCTCCCTTATTTGCATATTACCCAGAGGAGCGTGCGTGGCCATTTGAGTCTCCTCACTTATTTATAGTATATAGTTGCTCTCCCTAAGGAGAAAAGAGCGTTTCTGACCCCTGTCCCTGGCCTCACACTAGCAAAAGCCAGACTCCTACTGTACACTGATGATGGGCAATAACCCGGAAACAGCTGTATGTACATGGGGTCTGGCTTTGCTTTTGATTCCCAGTCATTGTAGCAAGACTTGTATAAAAAGTCCCACTTTGACTCGAAGGAATGCTGCCTTTCAGTAGGTGGCACTGTGGAGGATTTATTCCATCTCCCTTATTTGCATATTACCCAGGGGAGCGTGCGTGGCCATTTGAGTCTCCTCACTTATTTATAGTATATAGTTGCTCTCCCTAAGGAGAAAAGAGCGTTTCTGACCCCTATTGCTTTTTCAAACACGGTCTACACCTCTCAGGTGCCGAGTTACAGGACGGTGAAAACAGTGAGTTTGTGTTAGACGCGAATCGTGCTCTGATTCATGCTCTAGGCTGGGAGCTCAAGCTTATTGCTTTTTCAAACACGGTCTACACCTCTCAGGTGCCGAGTTACAGGACGGTGAAAACAGTGAGTTTGTGTTAGACGCGAATCGTGCTCTGATTCACGCTCTAGGCTGGAAGCGCAAGCGTAATGCTTTTTCAAACACGGTCTACACCTCTTAGGTGCCGAGTTACAGGACGGTGAAAACAATGAGTTTGTGTTAGACGCGAATCGTGCTCTGATTCACGCTCTAGGCTGGGAGCTCAAGCTTATTGCTTTTTCAAACACGGTCTACACCTCTCAGGTGCCGAGTTACAGGACGGTGAAAACAGTGAGTTTGTGTTAGACGTGAATCGTGCTCTGATTCATGCTTTAACCTTATTGCTTTTTCAAACACGGTCTACACCTCTCAGGTGCCGAGTTACAGGACGGTGAAAACAGTGAGTTTGTGTTAGACGCGAATCGTGCTCTGATTCACGCTCTAGGCTGGGAGCGCAAGCTTATTGCTTTTTCAAACACGGGCTACACCTCTCAGGTGCCGAGTTACAGGACGGTGAAAACAGTGAGTTTGTGTTAGACGCGAATCGTGCTCTGATTCATGCTCTAGGCTGGGAGCGAAAGCTTACTGCTTTTTCAAACACGGTCTACACCTCTCAGGTGCCGAGTTACAGGACGGTGAAAACAGTGAGTTTGTGTTAGACGCGAATCGTGCTCTGATTCACGCTCTAGGCTTGTAGCGAAAGCTTATTGCTTTTTCAAACACGGTCTACACCTCTCAGGTGCCGAGTTACAGGACGGTGAAAACAGTGAGTTTGTGTTAGACGCGAATCGTGCTCTGATTCATGCTTTAGGCTGGGAGCGCAAGCTTATTGCTTTTTCAAACACGGTCTACACCTCTCAGGTGCCGAGGTACAGGACGGTGAAAACAGTGAGTTTGTGTTAGACGCGAATCGTGCTCTGATTCATGCTCTAGGCGGGGAGCTCAAGCTTATTGCTTTTTCAAACACGGTCTACACCTCTCAGGTGCCGAGTTACAGGACGGTGAAAACAGTGAGTTTGTGTTAGACGCGAATCGTGCTCTGATTCATGCTCTAGGCTGGGAGCTCAAGCTTATTGCTTTTTCAAACACGGTCTACACCTCTCAGGTGCCGAGTTACAGGACGGTGAAAACAGTGAGTTTGTGTTAGACGCGAATCGTGCTCTGATTCATGCTTTAGGCTGGGAGCGCAAGCGTAATACTTTTTCAAACACGGTCTACACCTCTCAGGTGCCGAGTTACAGGACGGTGAAAACAATGAGTTTGTGTTAGACGCGAATCGTGCTCTGATTCATGCTCTAGGCTGGGAGCTCAAGCTTATTGCTTTTTCAAACACGGTCTACACCTCTCAGGTGCCGAGTTACAGGACGGTGAAAACAGTGAGTTTGTGTTAGACGCGAATCGTGCTCTGATTCATGCTCTAGGCTGGGAGCGCAAGCTTATTGCTTTTTCAAACACGGTCTACACCTCTCAGGTGCCGAGTTACAGGACGGTGAAAACAGTGAGTTTGTGTTAGACGCGAATCGTGCTCTGATTCACGCTCTAGGCTGGGAGCTCAAGCTTATTGCTTTTTCAAACACGGTCTACACCTCTCAGGTGCCGAGTTACAGGACGGTGAAAACAGTGAGTTTGTGTTAGACGCGAATCGTGCTCTGATTCATGCTCTAGGCTGGGAGCGCAAGCGTAATGCTTTTTCAAACACGGTCTACACCTCTCAGGTGCCGAGTTACAGGACAGTGAAAACAATGAGTTTGTGTTAGACGCGAATCGTGCTCTGATTCATGCTCTAGGCTGGGAGCTCAAGCTTCTTGCTTTTTCAAATAAGGGAGATTTCCATCTCCCTTATTTGCATATTACCCAGAGGAGCGTGCGTGGCCATTTGAGTCTCCTCACTTATTTATAGTATATAGTTGCTCTCCCTAAGGAGAAAAGAGCGTTTCTGACCCCTGTCCCAGGCCTCTCACTAGCAAAAGCCAGACTCCTACTGTACACTGATGATGGGCAATAACCCGGAAACAGCTGTAAGTGCATGGAGTCTGGCTTTGCTTTTGAATACCAGTCATTGTAAGAAGACTTGTATAAAAAGTCTCACTTTGACTCGAAGGAATGCTGCCTTTCAATAGGTGGCACTGTGGAGGATTTATTCCATCTCCCTTATTTGCATATTACCCAGAGGAGCGTGCGTGGCCATTTGAGTCTCCTCACTTATTTATAGTATATAGTTGCTCTCCCTAAGGAGAAAAGAGCGTTTCTGACCCCTGTCCCTGGCCTCTCACTAGCAAAAGCCAGACTCCTACTGTACACTGATGATGGGCAATAACCCGGAAACAGCTGTATGTACATGGGGTCTGGCTTTGCTTTTGATTCCCAGTCATTGTAGCAAGACTTGTATAAAAAGTCCCACTTTGACTCGAAGGAATGCTGCCTTTCAGTAGGTGGCACTGTGGAGGATTTATTCCATCTCCCTTATTTGCATATTACCCAGAGGAGCGTGCGTGGCCATTTGAGTCTCCTCACTTATTTATAGTATATAGTTGCTCTCCCTAAGGAGAAAAGAGCGTTTCTGACCCCTATTGCTTTTTCAAACACGGTCTACACCTCTCAGGTGCCGAGTTACAGGACGGTGAAAACAGTGAGTTTGTGTTAGACGCGAATCGTGCTCTGATTCACGCTCTAGGCTGGGAGCGCAAGCTTATTGCTTTTTCAAACACGGTCTACACCTCTCAGGTGCCGAGTTACAGGACGGTGAAAACAGTGAGTTTGTGTTAGACGCGAATCGTGCTGGGATTTATGCTCTAGGCTGGGAGCGCAAGCGTAATGCTTTTTCAAACACGGTCTACACCTCTCAGGTGCCGAGTTACAGGACGGTGAAAACAGTGAGTTTGTGTTAGACGCGAATCTTGCTCTGATTCATGCTCTAGGCGGGGAGCTCAAGCTTATTGCATTTTCAAACACGGTCTACACCTCTCAGGTGCCGAGTTACAGGACGGTGAAAACAGTGAGTTTGTGTTAGACGCGAATCGTGCTCTGATTCACGCTCTAGGCTGGGAGCGCAAGCGTAATGCTTTTTCAAACACGGTCTACACCTCTCAGGTGCCGAGTTACAGGACGGTGAAAACAATGAGTTTGTGTTAGACGCGAATCGTGCTCTGATTCACGCTCTAGGCGGGGAGCTCAAGCTTATTGCTTTTTCAAACACGGTCTACACCTCTCAGGTGCCGAGTTACAGGACGGTGAAAACAGTGAGTTTGTGTTAGACGTGAATCGTGCTCTGATTCATGCTTTAACCTTATTGCTTTTTCAAACACGGTCTACACCTCTCAGGTGCCGAGTTACAGGACGGTGAAAACAGTGAGTTTGTGTTAGACGTGAATCGTGCTCTGATTCATGCTCTAGGCTGGGAGCGCAAGCGTAATGCTTTTTCAAACACGGTCTACACCTCTCAGGTGCCGAGTTACAGAACGGTGAAAACAGTGAGTTTGTGTTAGACGCGAATCGTGCTGGGATTTATGCTCTAGGCTGGGAGCGCAAGCGTAATGCTTTTTCAAACACGGTCTACACCTCTCAGGTGCCGAGTTACAGGACGGTGAAAACAGTGAGTTTGTGTTAGACGCGAATCGTGCTCTGATTCATGCTCTAGGCGGGGAGCTCAAGCTTATTGCATTTTCAAACACGGTCTACACCTCTCAGGTGCCGAGTAACAGGACGGTGAAAACAGTGAGTTTGTGTTAGACGCGATTCATGCTCTAGGCTGGGAGCGCAAGCTTATTGCTTTTTCAAACACGGTCTACACCTCTCAGGTGCCGAGTTACAGGACGGTGAAAACAATGAGTTTGTGTTAGACGCGAATCGTGCTCTGATTCATGCTCTAGGCTGGGAGCGAAAGCTTATTGCTTTTTCAAACACGGTCTACACCTCTCAGGTGCCGAGTTACAGGACGGTGAAAACAGTGAGTTTGTGTTAGACGCGAATCGTGCTCTGATTCACGCTCTAGGCTGGGAGCTCAAGCTTATTGCTTTTTCAAACACGGTCTACACCTCTCAGGTGCCGAGTTACAGGACGGTGAAAACAGTGAGTTTGTGTTAGACGCGAATCGTGCTCTGATTCATGCTCTAGGCTGGGAGCGCAAGCGTAATGCTTTTTCAAACACGGTCTACACCTCTCAGGTGCCGAGTTACAGGACAGTGAAAACAATGAGTTTGTGTTAGACGCGAATCGTGCTCTGATTCATGCTCTAGGCTGGGAGCTCAAGCTTATTGCTTTTTCAAACACGGTCTACACCTCTCAGGTGCCGAGTTACAGGACGGTGCAAACAGTGAGTTTGTGTTAGACGCGAATCGTGCTCTGTTTCATGCTTTAGGCTGGGAGCTCAAGCTTATTGCTTTTTCAAATAAGGGAGATTTCCATCTCCCTTATTTGCATATTACCCAGAGGAGCGTGCGTGGCCATTTGAGTCTCCTCACTTATTTATAGTATATAGTTGCTCTCCCTAAGGAGAAAAGAGCGTTTCTGACCCCTGTCCCAGGCCTCTCACTAGCAAAAGCCAGACTCCTACTGTACACTGATGATGGGCAATAACCCGGAAACAGCTGTAAGTGCATGGAGTCTGGCTTTGCTTTTGAATACCAGTCATTATAAGAAGACTTGTATAAAAAGTCTCACTTTGACTCGAAGGAATGCTGCCTTTCAATACGTGGCACTGTGGAGGATTTATTCCATCTCCCTTATTTGCATATTACCCAGAGGAGCGTGCGTGGCCATTTGAGTCTCCTCACTTATTTATAGTATATAGTTGCTTTCCCTAAGGAGAAAAGAGCGTTTCTGACCCCTGTCCCAGGCCTCTCACTAGCAAAAGCCAGACTCCTACTGTACACTGATGATGGGCAATAACCCGGAAACAGCTGTATGTACATGGGGTCTGGCTTTGCTTTTGATTCCCAGTCATTGTAGCAAGACTTGTATAAAAAGTCCCACTTTGACTCGAAGGAATGCTGCCTTTCAGTAGGTGGCACTGTGGAGGATTTATTCCATCTCCCTTATTTGCATATTACCCAGGGGAGCGTGCGTGGCCATTTGAGTCTCCTCACTTATTTATAGTATATAGTTGCTCTCCCTAAGGAGAAAAGAGCGTTTCTGACCCCTATTGCTTTTTCAAACACGGTCTACACCTCTCAGGTGCCGAGTTACAGGACGGTGAAAACAGTGAGTTTGTGTTAGACGCGAATCGTGCTCTGATTCACGCTCTAGGCTGGGAGCGCAAGCGTAATGCTTTTTCAAACACGGTCTACACCTCTCAGGTGCCGAGTTACAGGACGGTGAAAACAATGAGTTTGTGTTAGACGCGAATCGTGCTCTGATTCACGCTCTAGGCTGGGAGCTCAAGCTTATTGCTTTTTCAAACACGGTCTACACCTCTCAGGAGCCGAGTTACAGGACGGTGAAAACAGTGAGTTTGTGTTAGACGTGAATCGTGCTCTGATTCATGCTTTAACCTTATTGCTTTTTCAAACACGGTCTACACCTCTCAGGTGCCGAGTTACAGGACGGTGAAAACAGTGAGTTTGTGTTAGACGTGAATCGTGCTCTGATTCATGCTCTAGGCTGGGAGCGCAAGCGTAATGCTTTTTCAAACACGGTCTACACCTCTCAGGTGCCGAGTTACAGAACGGTGAAAACAGTGAGTTTGTGTTAGACGCGAATCGTGCTGGGATTTATGCTCTAGGCTGGGAGCGCAAGCGTAATGCTTTTTCAAACACGGTCTACACCTCTCAGGTGCCGAGTTACAGGACGGTGAAAACAGTGAGTTTGTGTTAGACGCGAATCGTGCTCTGATTCATGCTCTAGGCGGGGAGCTCAAGCTTATTGCATTTTCAAACACGGTCTACACCTCTCAGGTGCCGAGTAACAGGACGGTGAAAACAGTGAGTTTGTGTTAGACGCGATTCATGCTCTAGGCTGGGAGCGCAAGCTTACTGCTTTTTCAAACACGGTCTACACCTCTCAGGTGCCGAGTTACAGGACGGTGAAAACAGTGAGTTTGTGTTAGACGCGAATCGTGCTCTGATTCATGCTCTAGGCTGGGAGCGAAAGCTTATTGCTTTTTCAAACACGGTCTACACCTCTCAGGTGCCGAGTTACAGGACGGTGAAAACAGTGAGTTTGTGTTAGACGCGAATCGTGCTCTGATTCACGCTCTAGGCTGGGAGCTCAAGCTTATTGCTTTTTCAAACACGGTCTACACCTCTCAGGTGCCGAGTTACAGGACGGTGAAAACAGTGAGTTTGTGTTAGACGCGAATCGTGCTCTGATTCATGCTCTAGGCTGGGAGCGCAAGCGTAATGCTTTTTCAAACACGGTCTACACCTCTCAGGTGCCGAGTTACAGGACAGTGAAAACAATGAGTTTGTGTTAGACGCGAATCGTGCTCTGATTCATGCTCTAGGCTGGGAGCGAAAGCTTATTGCTTTTTCAAACACGGTCTACACCTCTCAGGTGCCGAGTTACAGGACGGTGAAAACAGTGAGTTTGTGTTAGACGCGAATCGTGCTCTGTTTCATGCTTTAGGCTGGGAGCTCAAGCTTATTGCTTTTTCAAATAAGGGAGATTTCCATCTCCCTTATTTGCATATTACCCAGAGGAGCGTGCGTGGCCATTTGAGTCTCCTCACTTATTTATAGTATATAGTTGCTCTCCCTAAGGAGAAAAGAGCGTTTCTGACCCCTGTCCCAGGCCTCTCACTAGCAAAAGCCAGACTCCTACTGTACACTGATGATGGGCAATTACCCGGAAACAGCTGTAAGTGCATGGAGTCTGGCTTTGCTTTTGAATACCAGTCATTGTAAGAAGACTTGTATAAAAAGTCTCACTTTGACTCGAAGGAATGCTGCCTTTCAATAGGTGGCACTGTGGAGGATTTATTCCATCTCCCTTATTTGCATATTACCCAGAGGAGCGTGCGTGGCCATTTGAGTCTCCTCACTTATTTATAGTATATAGTTGCTCTCCCTAAGGAGAAAAGAGCGTTTCTGACCCCTGTCCCTGGCCTCTCACTAGCAAAAGCCAGACTCCTACTGTACACTGATGATGGGCAATAACCCGGAAACAGCTGTATGTACATGGGGTCTGGCTTTGCTTTTGATTCCCAGTCATTGTAGCAAGACTTGTATAAAAAGTCCCACTTTGACTCGAAGGAATGCTGCCTTTCAGTAGGTGGCACTGTGGAGGATTTATTCCATCTCCCTTATTTGCATATTACCCAGAGGAGCGTGCGTGGCCATTTGAGTCTCCTCACTTATTTATAGTATATAGTTGCTCTCCCTAAGGAGAAAAGAGCGTTTCTGACCCCCATTGCTTTTTCAAACACGGTCTACACCTCTCAGGTGCCGAGTTACAGGACGGTGAAAACAGTGAGTTTGTGTTAGACGTGAATCGTGCTCTGATTCATGCTCTAGGCTGGGAGCACAAGCGTAATGCTTTTTCAAACACGGTCTACACCTCTCAGGTGCCGAGTTACAGGACGGTGAAAACAGTGAGTTTGTGTTAGACGCGAATCGTGCTCTGATTCATGCTCTAGGCGGGGAGCTCAAGCTTATTGCATTTTCAAACACGGTCTACACCTCTCAGGTGCCGAGTAACAGGACGGTGAAAACAGTGAGTTTGTTTTAGACGCGATTCATGCTCTAGGCTGGGAGCGCAAGCTTATTGCTTTTTCAAACACGGTCTACACCTCTCAGGTGCCGAGTTACAGGACGGTGAAAACAATGAGTTTGTGTTAGACGCGAATCGTGCTCTGATTCATGCTCTAGGCTGGGAGCGAAAGCTTATTGCTTTTTCAAACACGGTCTACACCTCTCAGGTGCCGAGTTACAGGACGGTGAAAACAGTGAGTTTGTGTTAGACGCGAATCGTGTTCTGATTCACGCTCTAGGCTGGGAGCTCAAGCTTATTGCTTTTTCAAACACGGTCTACACCTCTCAGGTGCCGAGTTACAGGACGGTGAAAACAGTGAGTTTGTGTTAGACGCGAATCGTGCTCTGTTTCATGCTCTAGGCTGGGAGCGCAAGCGTAATGCTTTTTCAAACACGGTCTACACCTCTCAGGTGCCGAGTTACAGGACAGTGAAAACAATGAGTTTGTGTTAGACGCGAATCGTGCTCTGATTCATGCTCTAGGCTGGGAGCTCAAGCTTATTGCTTTTTCAAACACGGTCTACACCTCTCAAGTGCCGAGTTACAGGACGGTGAAAACAGTGAGTTTGTGTTAGACGCGAATCGTGCTCTGTTTCATGCTTTAGGCTGGGAGCTCAAGCTTATTGCTTTTTCAAATAAGGGAGATTTCCATCTCCCTTATTTGCATATTACCCAGAGGAGCGTGCGTGGCCATTTGAGTCTCCTCACTTATTTATAGTATATAGTTGTTCTCCCTAAGGAGAAAAGAGCGTTTCTGACCCCTGTCCCAGGCCTCTCACTAGCAAAAGCCAGACTCCTACTGTACACTGATGATGGGCAATAACCCGGAAACAGCTGTAAGTGCATGGAGTCTGGCTTTGCTTTTGAATACCAGTCATTGTAAGAAGACTTGTATAAAAAGTCTCACTTTGACTCGAAGGAATGCTGCCTTTCAATACGTGGCACTGTGGAGGATTTATTCCATCTCCCTTATTTGCATATTACCCAGAGGAGCGTGCGTGGCCATTTGAGTCTCCTCACTTATTTATAGTATATAGTTGCTCTCCCTAAGGAGAAAAGAGCGTTTCTGACCCCTGTCCCTGGCCTCACACTAGCAAAAGCCAGACTCCTACTGTACACTGATGATGGGCAATAACCCGGAAACAGCTGTATGTACATGGGGTCTGGCTTTGCTTTTGATTCCCAGTCATTGTAGCAAGACTTGTATAAAAAGTCCCACTTTGACTCGAAGGAATGCTGCCTTTCAGTAGGTGGCACTGTGGAGGATTTATTCCATCTCCCTTATTTGCATATTACCCAGAGGAGCGTGCGTGGCCATTTGAGTCTCCTCACTTATTTATAGTATATAGTTGCTCTCCCTAAGGAGAAAAGAGCGTTTCTGACCCCTATTGCTTTTTCAAACACGGTCTACACCTCTCAGGTGCCGAGTTACAGGACGGTGAAAACAGTGAGTTTGTGTTAGACGTGAATCGTGCTCTGATTCATGCTCTAGGCTGGGAGCGCAAGCGTAATGCTTTTTCAAACACGGTCTACACCTCTCAGGTGCCGAGTTACAGGACGGTGAAAACAGTGAGTTTGTGTTAGACGCGAATCGTGCTCTGATTCACGCTCTAGGCTGGGAGCTCAAGCTTATTGCTTTTTCAAACACGGTCTACACCTCTCAGGTGCCGAGTTACAGGACGGTGAAAACAGTGAGTTTGTGTTAGACGCGAATCGTGCTCTGATTCATGCTCTAGGCTGGGAGCGCAAGCGTAATGCTTTTTCAAACACGGTCTACACCTCTCAGGTGCCGAGTTACAGGACAGTGAAAACAATGAGTTTGTGTTAGACGCGAATCGTGCTCTGATTCATGCTCTAGGCTGGGAGCGAAAGCTTATTGCTTTTTCAAACACGGTCTACACCTCTCAGGTGCCGAGTTACAGGACGGTGAAAACAGTGAGTTTGTGTTAGACGCGAATCGTGCTCTGTTTCATGCTTTAGGCTGGGAGCTCAAGCTTATTGCTTTTTCAAATAAGGGAGATTTCCATCTCCCTTATTTGCATATTACCCAGAGGAGCGTGCGTGGCCATTTGAGTCTCCTCACTTATTTATAGTATATAGTTGCTCTCCCTAAGGAGAAAAGAGCGTTTCTGACCCCTGTCCCAGGCCTCTCACTAGCAAAAGCCAGACTCCTACTGTACACTGATGATGGGCAATAACCCGGAAACAGCTGTAAGTGCATGGAGTCTGGCTTTGCTTTTGAATACCAGTCATTGTAAGAAGACTTGTATAAAAAGTCTCACTTTGACTCGAAGGAATGCTGCCTTTCAATAGGTGGCACTGTGGAGGATTTATTCCATCTCCCTTATTTGCATATTACCCAGAGGAGCGTGCGTGGCCATTTGAGTCTCCTCACTTATTTATAGTATATAGTTGCTCTCCCTAAGGAGAAAAGAGCGTTTCTGACCCCTATTGCTTTTTCAAACACGGTCTACACCTCTCAGGTGCCGAGTTACAGGACGGTGAAAACAGTGAGTTTGTGTTAGACGTGAATCGTGCTCTGATTCATGCTCTAGGCTGGGAGCGCAAGCGTAATGCTTTTTCAAACACGGTCTACACCTCTCAGGTGCCGAGTTACAGGACGGTGAAAACAGTGAGTTTGTGTTAGACGCGAATCGTGCTCTGATTCACGCTCTAGGCTGGGAGCTCAAGCTTATTGCTTTTTCAAACACGGTCTACACCTCTCAGGTGCCGAGTTACAGGACGGTGAAAACAGTGAGTTTGTGTTAGACGCGAATCGTGCTCTGATTCATGCTCTAGGCTGGGAGCGCAAGCGTAATGCTTTTTCAAACACGGTCTACACCTCTCAGGTGCCGAGTTACAGGACAGTGAAAACAATGAGTTTGTGTTAGACGCGAATCGTGCTCTGATTCATGCTCTAGGCTGGGAGCGAAAGCTTATTGCTTTTTCAAACACGGTCTACACCTCTCAGGTGCCGAGTTACAGGACGGTGAAAACAGTGAGTTTGTGTTAGACGCGAATCGTGCTCTGTTTCATGCTTTAGGCTGGGAGCTCAAGCTTATTGCTTTTTCAAATAAGGGAGATTTCCATCTCCCTTATTTGCATATTACCCAGAGGAGCGTGCGTGGCCATTTGAGTCTCCTCACTTATTTATAGTATATAGTTGCTCTCCCTAAGGAGAAAAGAGCGTTTCTGACCCCTGTCCCAGGCCTCTCACTAGCAAAAGCCAGACTCCTACTGTACACTGATGATGGGCAATAACCCGGAAACAGCTGTAAGTGCATGGAGTCTGGCTTTGCTTTTGAATACCAGTCATTGTAAGAAGACTTGTATAAAAAGTCTCACTTTGACTCGAAGGAATGCTGCCTTTCAATAGGTGGCACTGTGGAGGATTTATTCCATCTCCCTTATTTGCATATTACCCAGAGGAGCGTGCGTGGCCATTTGAGTCTCCTCACTTATTTATAGTATATAGTTGCTCTCCCTAAGGAGAAAAGAGCGTTTCTGACCCCTGTCCCTGGCCTCTCACTAGCAAAAGCCAGACTCCTACTGTACACTGATGATGGGCAATAACCCGGAAACAGCTGTATGTACATGGGGTCTGGCTTTGCTTTTGATTCCCAGTCATTGTAGCAAGACTTGTATAAAAAGTCCCACTTTGACTCGAAGGAATGCTGCCTTTCAGTAGGTGGCACTGTGGAGGATTTATTCCATCTCCCTTATTTGCATATTACCCAGAGGAGCGTGCGTGGCCATTTGAGTCTCCTCACTTATTTATAGTATATAGTTGCTCTCCCTAAGGAGAAAAGAGCGTTTCTGACCCCTATTGCTTTTTCAAACATGGTCTACACCTCTCAGGTGCCGAGTTACAGGACGGTGAAAACAGTGAGTTTGTGTTAGACGCGAATCGTGCTCTGATTCACGCTCTAGGCTGGGAGCGCAAGCTTATTGCTTTTTCAAACACGGTCTACACCTCTCAGGTGCCGAGTTACAGGACGGTGAAAACAGTGAGTTTGTGTTAGACGCGAATCGTGCTCTGATTCATGCTCTAGGCTGGGAGCGAAAGCTTACTGCTTTTTCAAACACGGTCTACACCTCTCAGGTGCCGAGTTACAGGACGGTGAAAACAGTGAGTTTGTGTTAGACGCGAATCGTGCTCTGATTCACGCTCTAGGCTTGGAGCGAAAGCTTATTGCTTTTTCAAACACGGTCTACACCTCTCAGGTGCCGAGTTACAGGACGGTGAAAACAGTGAGTTTGTGTTAGACGCGAATCGTGCTCTGATTCATGCTTTAGGCTGGGAGCGCAAGCTTATTGCTTTTTCAAACACGGTCTACACCTCTCAGGTGCCGAGGTACAGGACGGTGAAAACAGTGAGTTTGTGTTAGACGCGAATCGTGCTCTGATTCATGCTCTAGGCGGGGAGCTCAAGCTTATTGCTTTTTCAAACACGGTCTACACCTCTCAGGTGCCGAGTTACAGGACGGTGAAAACAGTGAGTTTGTGTTAGACGCGAATCGTGCTCTGATTCATGCTCTAGGCTGGGAGCTTAAGCTTATTGCTTTTTCAAACACGGTCTACACCTCTCAGGTGCTCTGATTCACGCTCTAGGCTGGGAGCTCAAGCTTATTGCTTTTTCAAACACGGTCTACACCTCTCAGGTGCCGAGTTACAGGACGGTGAAAACAGTGAGTTTGTGTTAGACGCGAATCGTGCTCTGATTCATGCTCTAGGCTGGGAGCGCAAGCGTAATGCTTTTTCAAACACGGTCTACACCTCTCAGGTGCCGAGTTACAGGACAGTGAAAACAATGAGTTTGTGTTAGACGCGAATCGTGCTCTGATTCATGCTCTAGGCTGGGAGCTCAAGCTTATTGCTTTTTCAAACACGGTCTACACCTCTCAGGTGCCGAGTTACAGGACGGTGAAAACAGTGAGTTTGTGTTAGACGCGAATCGTGCTCTGTTTCATGCTTTAGGCTGGGAGCTCAAGCTTATTGCTTTTTCAAATAAGGGAGATTTCCATCTCCCTTATTTGCATATTACCCAGAGGAGCGTGCGTGGCCATTTGAGTCTCCTCACTTATTTATAGTATATAGTTGCTCTCCCTAAGGAGAAAAGAGCGTTTCTGACCCCTGTCCCTGGCCTCTCACTAGCAAAAGCCAGACTCCTACTGTACACTGATGATGGGCAATAACCCGGAAACAGCTGTAAGTGCATGGAGTCTGGCTTTGCTTTTGAATACCAGTCATTGTAGGAAGACTTGTATAAAAAGTCTCACTTTGACTCGAAGGAATGCTGCCTTTCAATAGGTGGCACTGTGGAGGATTTATTCCATCTCCCTTATTTGCATATTACCCAGAGGTTCGTGCGTGGCCATTTGAGTCTCCTTACTTATTTATAGTATATAGTTGCTCTCCCTAAGGAGAAAAGAGCGTTTCTGACCCCTATTGCTTTTTCAAACACGGTCTACACCTCTCAGGTGCCGAGTTACAGGACGGTGAAAACAGTGAGTTTGTGTTAGACGCGAATCGTGCTCTGATTCATGCTCTAGGCGGGGAGCTCAAGCTTATTGCATTTTCAAACACGGTCTACACCTCTCAGGTGCCGAGTAACAGGACGGTGAAAACAGTGAGTTTGTTTTAGACGCGATTCATGCTCTAGGCTGGGAGCGCAAGCTTATTGCTTTTTCAAACACGGTCTACACCTCTCAGGTGCCGAGTTACAGGACGGTGAAAACAATGAGTTTGTGTTAGACGCGAATCGTGCTCTGATTCATGCTCTAGGCTGGGAGCGAAAGCTTATTGCTTTTTCAAACACGGTCTACACCTCTCAGGTGCCGAGTTACAGGACGGTGAAAACAGTGAGTTTGTGTTAGACGCGAATCGTGCTCTGATTCATGCTCTAGGCTGGGAGCGCAAGCGTAATGCTTTTTCAAACACGGTCTACACCTCTCAGGTGCCGAGTTACAGGACAGTGAAAACAATGAGTTTGTGTTAGACGCGAATCGTGCTCTGATTCATGCTCTAGGCTGGGAGCTCAAGCTTATTGCTTTTTCAAACACGGTCTACACCTCTCAGGTGCCGAGTTACAGGACGGTGAAAACAGTGAGTTTGTGTTAGACGCGAATCGTGCTCTGTTTCATGCTTTAGGCTGGGAGCTCAAGCTTATTGCTTTTTCAAATAAGGGAGATTTCCATCTCCCTTATTTGCATATTACCCAGAGGAGCGTGCGTGGCCATTTGAGTCTCCTCACTTATTTATAGTATATAGTTGTTCTCCCTAAGGAGAAAAGAGCGTTTCTGACCCCTGTCCCTGGCCTCACACTAGCAAAAGCCAGACTCCTACTGTACACTGATGATGGGCAATAACCCGGAAACAGCTGTATGTACATGGGGTCTGGCTTTGCTTTTGATTCCCAGTCATTGTAGCAAGACTTGTATAAAAAGTCCCACTTTGACTCGAAGGAATGCTGCCTTTCAGTAGGTGGCACTGTGGAGGATTTATTCCATCTCCCTTATTTGCATATTACCCAGAGGAGCGTGCGTGGCCATTTGAGTCTCCTCACTTATTTATAGTATATAGTTGCTCTCCCTAAGGAGAAAAGAGCGTTTCTGACCCCTATTGCTTTTTCAAACACGGTCTACACCTCTCAGGTGCCGAGTTACAGGACGGTGAAAACAGTGAGTTTGTGTTAGACGTGAATCGTGCTCTGATTCATGCTCTAGGCTGGGAGCGCAAGCGTAATGCTTTTTCAAACACGGTCTACACCTCTCAGGTGCCGAGTTACAGGACGGTGAAAACAGTGAGTTTGTGTTAGACGTGAATCGTGCTCTGATTCATGCTTTAACCTTATTGCTTTTTCAAACACGGTCTACACCTCTCAGGTGCCGAGTTACAGGACGGTGAAAACAGTGAGTTTGTGTTAGACGCGAATCGTGCTCTGATTCACGCTCTAGGCTGGGAGCGCAAGCTTATTGCTTTTTCAAACACGGTCTACACCTCTCAGGTGCCGAGTTACACGACGGTGAAAACAGTGAGTTTGTGTTAGACGCGAATCGTGCTCTGATTCATGCTCTAGGCTGGGAGCGAAAGCTTACTGCTTTTTCAAACACGGTCTACACCTCTCAGGTGCCGAGTTACAGGACGGTGAAAACAGTGAGTTTGTGTTAGACGCGAATCGTGCTCTGATTCACGCTCTAGGCTTGGAGCGAAAGCTTATTGCTTTTTCAAACACGGTCTACACCTCTCAGGTGCCGAGTTACAGGACGGTGAAAACAGTGAGTTTGTGTTAGACGCGAATCGTGCTCTGATTCATGCTTTAGGCTGGGAGCGCAAGCTTATTGCTTTTTCAAACACGGTCTACACCTCTCAGGTGCCGAGGTACAGGACGGTGAAAACAATGAGTTTGTGTTAGACGCGAATCGTGCTCTGATTCATGCTCTAGGCTGGGAGCTCAAGCTTATTGCTTTTTCAAACACGGTCTACACCTCTCAGGTGCTCTGATTCACGCTCTAGGCTGGGAGCTCAAGCTTATTGCTTTTTCAAACACGGTCTACACCTCTCAGGTGCCGAGTTACAGGACAGTGAAAACAATGAGTTTGTGTTAGACGCGAATCGTGCTCTGATTCATGCTCTAGGCGGGGAGCTCAAGCTTATTGCTTTTTCAAACACGGTCTACACCTCTCAGGTGCCGAGTTACAGGACGGTGAAAACAGTGAGTTTGTGTTAGACGCGAATCGTGCTCTGTTTCATGCTTTAGGCTGGGAGCTCAAGCTTATTGCTTTTTCAAATAAGGGAGATTTCCATCTCCCTTATTTGCATATTACCCAGAGGAGCGTGCGTGGCCATTTGAGTCTCCTCACTTATTTATAGTATATAGTTGTTCTCCCTAAGGAGAAAAGAGCGTTTCTGACCCCTGTCCCAGGCCTCTCACTAGCAAAAGCCAGACTCCTACTGTACACTGATGATGGGCAATAACCCGGAAACAGCTGTAAGTGCATGGAGTCTGGCTTTGCTTTTGAATACCAGTCATTGTAAGAAGACTTGTATAAAAAGTCTCACTTTGACTCGAAGGAATGCTGCCTTTCAATACGTGGCACTGTGGAGGATTTATTCCATCTCCCTTATTTGCATATTACCCAGAGGAGCGTGCGTGGCCATTTGAGTCTCCTCACCTATTTATAGTATATAGTTGCTCTCCCTAAGGAGAAAAGAGCGTTTCTGACCCCTGTCCCTGGCCTCACACTAGCAAAAGCCAGACTCCTACTGTACACTGATGATGGGCAATAACCCGGAAACAGCTGTATGTACATGGGGTCTGGCTTTGCTTTTGATTCCCAGTCATTGTAGCAAGACTTGTATAAAAAGTCCCACTTTGACTCGAAGGAATGCTGCCTTTCAGTAGGTGGCACTGTGGAGGATTTATTCCATCTCCCTTATTTGCATATTACCCAGAGGAGCGTGCGTGGCCATTTGAGTCTCCTCACTTATTTATAGTATATAGTTGCTCTCCCTAAGGAGAAAAGAGCGTTTCTGACCCCTATTGCTTTTTCAAACACGGTCTACACCTCTCAGGTGCCGAGTTACAGGACGGTGAAAACAGTGAGTTTGTGTTAGACGTGAATCGTGCTCTGATTCATGCTCTAGGCTGGGAGCGCAAGCGTAATGCTTTTTCAAACACGGTCTACACCTCTCAGGTGCCGAGTTACAGGACGGTGAAAACAGTGAGTTTGTGTTAGACGCGAATCGTGCTCTGATTCACGCTCTAGGCTGGGAGCTCAAGCTTATTGCTTTTTCAAACACGGTCTACACCTCTCAGGTGCCGAGTTACAGGACGGTGAAAACAGTGAGTTTGTGTTAGACGCGAATCGTGCTCTGATTCATGCTCTAGGCTGGGAGCGCAAGCGTAATGCTTTTTCAAACACGGTCTACACCTCTCAGGTGCCGAGTTACAGGACAGTGAAAACAATGAGTTTGTGTTAGACGCGAATCGTGCTCTGATTCATGCTCTAGGCTGGGAGCGAAAGCTTATTGCTTTTTCAAACACGGTCTACACCTCTCAGGTGCCGAGTTACAGGACGGTGAAAACAGTGAGTTTGTGTTAGACGCGAATCGTGCTCTGTTTCATGCTTTAGGCTGGGAGCTCAAGCTTATTGCTTTTTCAAATAAGGGAGATTTCCATCTCCCTTATTTGCATATTACCCAGAGGAGCGTGCGTGGCCATTTGAGTCTCCTCACTTATTTATAGTATATAGTTGCTCTCCCTAAGGAGAAAAGAGCGTTTCTGACCCCTGTCCCAGGCCTCTCACTAGCAAAAGCCAGACTCCTACTGTACACTGATGATGGGCAATAACCCGGAAACAGCTGTAAGTGCATGGAGTCTGGCTTTGCTTTTGAATACCAGTCATTGTAAGAAGACTTGTATAAAAAGTCTCACTTTGACTCGAAGGAATGCTGCCTTTCAATAGGTGGCACTGTGGAGGATTTATTCCATCTCCCTTATTTGCATATTACCCAGAGGAGCGTGCGTGGCCATTTGAGTCTCCTCACTTATTTATAGTATATAGTTGCTCTCCCTAAGGAGAAAAGAGCGTTTCTGACCCCTGTCCCTGGCCTCTCGCTAGCAAAAGCCAGACTCCTACTGTACACTGATGATGGGCAATAACCCGGAAACAGCTGTATGTACATGGGGTCTGGCTTTGCTTTTGATTCCCAGTCATTGTAGCAAGACTTGTATAAAAAGTCCCACTTTGACTCGAAGGAATGCTGCCTTTCAGTAGGTGGCACTGTGGAGGATTTATTCCATCTCCCTTATTTGCATATTACCCAGAGGAGCGTGCGTGGCCATTTGAGTCTCCTCACTTATTTATAGTATATAGTTGCTCTCCCTAAGGAGAAAAGAGCGTTTCTGACCCCTATTGCTTTTTCAAACATGGTCTACACCTCTCAGGTGCCGAGTTACAGGACGGTGAAAACAGTGAGTTTGTGTTAGACGCGAATCGTGCTCTGATTCACGCTCTAGGCTGGGAGCGCAAGCTTATTGCTTTTTCAAACACGGTCTACACCTCTCAGGTGCCGAGTTACAGGACGGTGAAAACAGTGAGTTTGTGTTAGACGCGAATCGTGCTCTGATTCATGCTCTAGGCTGGGAGCGAAAGCTTACTGCTTTTTCAAACACGGTCTACACCTCTCAGGTGCCGAGTTACAGGACGGTGAAAACAGTGAGTTTGTGTTAGACGCGAATCGTGCTCTGATTCACGCTCTAGGCTTGGAGCGAAAGCTTATTGCTTTTTCAAACACGGTCTACACCTCTCAGGTGCCGAGTTACAGGACGGTGAAAACAGTGAGTTTGTGTTAGACGCGAATCGTGCTCTGATTCATGCTTTAGGCTGGGAGCGCAAGCTTATTGCTTTTTCAAACACGGTCTACACCTCTCAGGTGCCGAGGTACAGGACGGTGAAAACAGTGAGTTTGTGTTAGACGCGAATCGTGCTCTGATTCATGCTCTAGGCGGGGAGCTCAAGCTTATTGCTTTTTCAAACACGGTCTACACCTCTCAGGTGCCGAGTTACAGGACGGTGAAAACAGTGAGTTTGTGTTAGACGCGAATCGTGCTCTGATTCATGCTCTAGGCTGGGAGCTTAAGCTTATTGCTTTTTCAAACACGGTCTACACCTCTCAGGTGCTCTGATTCACGCTCTAGGCTGGGAGCTCAAGCTTATTGCTTTTTCAAACACGGTCTACACCTCTCAGGTGCCGAGTTACAGGACGGTGAAAACAGTGAGTTTGTGTTAGACGCGAATCGTGCTCTGATTCATGCTCTAGGCTGGGAGCGCAAGCGTAATGCTTTTTCAAACACGGTCTACACCTCTCAGGTGCCGAGTTACAGGACAGTGAAAACAATGAGTTTGTGTTAGACGCGAATCGTGCTCTGATTCATGCTCTAGGCTGGGAGCTCAAGCTTATTGCTTTTTCAAACACGGTCTACACCTCTCAGGTGCCGAGTTACAGGACGGTGAAAACAGTGAGTTTGTGTTAGACGCGAATCGTGCTCTGTTTCATGCTTTAGGCTGGGAGCTCAAGCTTATTGCTTTTTCAAATAAGGGAGATTTCCATCTCCCTTATTTGCATATTACCCAGAGGAGCGTGCGTGGCCATTTGAGTCTCCTCACTTATTTATAGTATATAGTTGCTCTCCCTAAGGAGAAAAGAGCGTTTCTGACCCCTGTCCCAGGCCTCTCACTAGCAAAAGCCAGACTCCTACTGTACACTGATGATGGGCAATAACCCGGAAACAGCTGTAAGTGCATGGAGTCTGGCTTTGCTTTTGAATACCAGTCATTGTAAGAAGACTTGTATAAAAAGTCTCACTTTGACTCGAAGGAATGCTGCCTTTCAATAGGTGGCACTATGGAGGATTTATTCCATCTCCCTTATTTGCATATTACCCAGAGGAGCGTGCGTGGCCATTTGAGTCTCCTCACTTTTTTATAGTATATAGTTGCTCTCCCTAAGGAGAAAAGAGCGTTTCTGACCCCTATTGCTTTTTCAAACACGGTCTACACCTCTCAGGTGCCGAGTTACAGGACGGTGAAAACAGTGAGTTTGTGTTAGACGCGAATCGTGCTCTGATTCACGCTCTAGGCTGGGAGCGCAAGCTTATTGCTTTTTCAAACACGGTCTACACCTCTCAGGTGCCGAGTTACAGGACGGTGAAAACAGTGAGTTTGTGTTAGACGCGAATCGTGCTCTGATTCACGCTCTAGGCTGGGAGCGCAAGCTTATTGCTTTTTCAAACACGGTCTACACCTCTCAGGTGCCGAGTTACAGGACGGTGAAAACAGTGAGTTTGTGTTAGACGCGAATCGTGCTCTGATTCATGCTCTAGGCTGGGAGCGAAAGCTTACTGCTTTTTCAAACACGGTCTACACCTCTCAGGTGCCGAGTTACAGGACGGTGAAAACAGTGAGTTTGTGTTAGACGCGAATCGTGCTCTGATTCACGCTCTAGGCTTGGAGCGAAAGCTTATTGCTTTTTCAAACACGGTCTACACCTCTCAGGTGCCGAGTTACAGGACGGTGAAAACAGTGAGTTTGTGTTAGACGCGAATCGTGCTCTGATTCACGCTCTAGGCTGGGAGCTCAAGCTTATTGCTTTTTCAAACACGGTCTACACCTCTCAGGTGCCGAGTTACAGGACGGTGAAAACAGTGAGTTTGTGTTAGACGCGAATCGTGCTCTGATTCATGCTCTAGGCTGGGAGCGCAAGCGTAATGCTTTTTCAAACACGGTCTACACCTCTCAGGTGCCGAGTTACAGGACAGTGAAAACAATGAGTTTGTGTTAGATGCGAATCGTGCTCTGATTCATGCTCTAGGCTGGGAGCGAAAGCTTATTGCTTTTTCAAACACGGTCTACACCTCTCAGGTGCCGAGTTACAGGACGGTGAAAACAGTGAGTTTGTGTTAGACGCGAATCGTGCTCTGTTTCATGCTTTAGGCTGGGAGCTCAAGCTTATTGCTTTTTCAAATAAGGGAGATTTCCATCTCCCTTATTTGCATATTACCCAGAGGAGCGTGCGTGGCCATTTGAGTCTCCTCACTTATTTATAGTATATAGTTGCTCTCCCTAAGGAGAAAAGAGCGTTTCTGACCCCTGTCCCAGGCCTCTCACTAGCAAAAGCCAGACTCCTACTGTACACTGATGATGGGCAATAACCCGGAAACAGCTGTAAGTGCATGGAGTCTGGCTTTGCTTTTGAATACCAGTCATTGTAAGAAGACTTGTATAAAAAGTCTCACTTTGACTCGAAGGAATGCTGCCTTTCAATAGGTGGCACTGCGGAGGATTTATTCCATCTCCCTTATTTGCATATTACCCAGAGGAGCGTGCGTGGCCATTTGAGTCTCCTCACTTATTTATAGTATATAGTTGCTCTCCCTAAGGAGAAAAGAGCGTTTCTGACCCCTGTACCTGGCCTCTCACTAGCAAAAGCCAGACTCCTACTGTACACTGATGATGGGCAATAACCCGGAAACAGCTGTATGTACATGGGGTCTGGCTTTGCTTTTGATTCCCAGTCATTGTAGCAAGACTTGTATAAAAAGTCCCACTTTGACTCGAAGGAATGCTGCCTTTCAGTAGGTGGCACTGTGGAGGATTTATTCCATCTCCCTTATTTGCATATTACCCAGAGGAGCGTGCGTGGCCATTTGAGTCTCCTCACTTATTTATAGTATATAGTTGCTCTCCCTAAGGAGAAAAGAGCGTTTCTGACCCCTATTGCTTTTTCAAACACGGTCTACACCTCTCAGGTGCCGAGTTACAGGACGGTGAAAACAGTGAGTTTGTGTTAGACGCGAATCATGCTCTGATTCACGCTCTAGGCTGGGAGCGCAAGCTTATTGCTTTTTCAAACACGGTCTACACCTCTCAGGTGCCGAGTTACAGGACGGTGAAAACAGTGAGTTTGTGTTAGACGCGAATCGTGCTCTGATTCACGCTCTAGGCTGGGAGCGCAAGCTTATTGCTTTTTCAAACACGGGCTACACCTCTCAGGTGCCGAGTTACAGGACGGTGAAAACAGTGAGTTTGTGTTAGACGCGAATCGTGCTCTGATTCATGCTCTAGGCTGGGAGCGAAAGCTTACTGCTTTTTCAAACACGGTCTACACCTCTCAGGTGCCGAGTTACAGGACGGTGAAAACAGTGAGTTTGTGTTAGACGCGAATCGTGCTCTGATTCACGCTCTAGGCTTGGAGCGAAAGCTTATTGCTTTTTCAAACACGGTCTACACCTCTCAGGTGCCGAGTTACAGGACGGTGAAAACAGTGAGTTTGTGTTAGACGCGAATCGTGCTCTGATTCATGCTTTAGGCTGGGAGCGCAAGCTTATTGCTTTTTCAAACACGGTCTACACCTCTCAGGTGCCGAGGTACAGGACCGTGAAAACAGTGAGTTTGTGTTAGACGCGAATCGTGCTCTGATTCATGCTCTAGGCGGGGAGCTCAAGCTTATTGCTTTTTCAAACACGGTCTACACCTCTCAGGTGCCGAGTTACAGGACGGTGAAAACTGAGTTTGTGTTAGACGCGAATCGTGCTCTGATTCATGCTCTAGGCTGGGAGCTCAAGCTTATTGCTTTTTCAAACACGGTCTACACCTCTCAGGTGCCGAGTTACAGGACGGTGAAAACAGTGAGTTTGTGTTAGACGCGAATCGTGCTCTGATTCATGCTTTAGGCTGGGAGCGCAAGCGTAATGCTTTTTCAAACACGGTCTAGACCTCTCAGGTGCCGAGTTACAGGACGGTGAAAACAATGAGTTTGTGTTAGACGCGAATCGTGCTCTGATTCATGCTCTAGGCTGGGAGCTCAAGCTTATTGCTTTTTCAAACACGGTCTACACCTCTCAGGTGCCGAGTTACAGGACGGTGAAAACAGTGAGTTTGTGTTAGACGCGAATCGTGCTCTGATTCATGCTCTAGGCTGGGAGCTCAAGCTTATTGCTTTTTCAAACACGGTCTACACCTCTCAGGTGCCGAGTTACAGGACGGTGCAAACAGTGAGTTTGTGTTAGACGCGAATCGTGCTCTGTTTCATGCTTTAGGCTGGGAGCTCAAGCTTATTGCTTTTTCAAATAAGGGAGATTTCCATCTCCCTTATTTGCATATTACCCAGAGGAGCGTGCGTGGCCATTTGAGTCTCCTCACTTATTTATAGTATATAGTTGCTCTCCCTAAGGAGAAAAGAGCGTTTCTGACCCCTGTCCCAGGCCTCTCACTAGCAAAAGCCAGACTCCTACTGTACACTGATGATGGGCAATAACCCGGAAACAGCTGTAAGTGCATGGAGTCTGGCTTTGCTTTTGAATACCAGTCATTGTAAGAAGACTTGTATAAAAAGTCTCACTTTGACTCGAAGGAATGCTGGCTTTCAATACGTGGCACTGTGGAGGATTTATTCCATCTCCCTTATTTGCATATTACCCAGAGGAGCGTGCGTGGCCATTTGAGTCTCCTCACTTATTTATAGTATATAGTTGCTCTCCCTAAGGAGAAAAGAGCGTTTCTGACCCCTGTCCCTGGCCTCACACTAGCAAAAGCCAGACTCCTACTGTACACTGATGATGGGCAATAACCCGGAAACAGCTGTAAGTGCATGGAGTCTGGCTTTGCTTTTGAATACCAGTCATTGTAAGAAGACTTGTATAAAAAGTCTCACTTTGACTCGAAGGAATGCTGGCTTTCAATACGTGGCACTGTGGAGGATTTATTCCATCTCCCTTATTTGCATATTACCCAGAGGAGCGTGCGTGGCCATTTGAGTCTCCTCACTTATTTATAGTATATAGTTGCTCTCCCTAAGGAGAAAAGAGCGTTTCTGACCCCTGTCCCTGGCCTCACACTAGCAAAAGCCAGACTCCTACTGTACACTGATGATGGGCAATAACCCGGAAACAGCTGTATGTACATGGGGTCTGGCTTTGCTTTTGATTCCCAGTCATTGTAGCAAGACTTGTATAAAAAGTCCCACTTTGACTCGAAGGAATGCTGCCTTTCAGTAGGTGGCACTGTGGAGGATTTATTCCATCTCCCTTATTTGCATATTACCCAGGGGAGCGTGCGTGGCCATTTGAGTCTCCTCACTTATTTATAGTATATAGTTGCTCTCCCTAAGGAGAAAAGAGCGTTTCTGACCCCTATTGCTTTTTCAAACACGGTCTACACCTCTCAGGTGCCGAGTTACAGGACGGTGAAAACAGTGAGTTTGTGTTAGACGCGAATCGTGCTCTGATTCATGCTCTAGGCTGGGAGCTCAAGCTTATTGCTTTTTCAAACACGGTCTACACCTCTCAGGTGCCGAGTTACAGGACGGTGAAAACAGTGAGTTTGTGTTAGACGCGAATCGTGCTCTGATTCACGCTCTAGGCTGGAAGCGCAAGCGTAATGCTTTTTCAAACACGGTCTACACCTCTTAGGTGCCGAGTTACAGGACGGTGAAAACAATGAGTTTGTGTTAGACGCGAATCGTGCTCTGATTCACGCTCTAGGCTGGGAGCTCAAGCTTATTGCTTTTTCAAACACGGTCTACACCTCTCAGGTGCCGAGTTACAGGACGGTGAAAACAGTGAGTTTGTGTTAGACGTGAATCGTGCTCTGATTCATGCTTTAACCTTATTGCTTTTTCAAACACGGTCTACACCTCTCAGGTGCCGAGTTACAGGACGGTGAAAACAGTGAGTTTGTGTTAGACGCGAATCGTGCTCTGATTCACGCTCTAGGCTGGGAGCGCAAGCTTATTGCTTTTTCAAACACGGGCTACACCTCTCAGGTGCCGAGTTACAGGACGGTGAAAACAGTGAGTTTGTGTTAGACGCGAATCGTGCTCTGATTCATGCTCTAGGCTGGGAGCGAAAGCTTACTGCTTTTTCAAACACGGTCTACACCTCTCAGGTGCCGAGTTACAGGACGGTGAAAACAGTGAGTTTGTGTTAGACGCGAATCGTGCTCTGATTCACGCTCTAGGCTTGTAGCGAAAGCTTATTGCTTTTTCAAACACGGTCTACACCTCTCAGGTGCCGAGTTACAGGACGGTGAAAACAGTGAGTTTGTGTTAGACGCGAATCGTGCTCTGATTCATGCTTTAGGCTGGGAGCGCAAGCGTAATGCTTTTTCAAACACGGTCTACACCTCTCAGGTGCCGAGTTACAGGACGGTGAAAACAATGAGTTTGTGTTAGACGCGAATCGTGCTCTGATTCATGCTCTAGGCTGGGAGCTCAAGCTTATTGCTTTTTCAAACACGGTCTACACCTCTCAGGTGCCGAGTTACAGGACGGTGAAAACAGTGAGTTTGTGTTAGACGCGAATCGTGCTCTGATTCATGCTCTAGGCTGGGAGCGCAAGCTTATTGCTTTTTCAAACACGGTCTACACCTCTCAGGTGCCGAGTTACAGGACGGTGAAAACAGTGAGTTTGTGTTAGACGCGAATCGTGCTCTGATTCACGCTCTAGGCTGGGAGCTCAAGCTTATTGCTTTTTCAAACACGGTCTACACCTCTCAGGTGCCGAGTTACAGGACGGTGAAAACAGTGAGTTTGTGTTAGACGCGAATCGTGCTCTGATTCATGCTCTAGGCTGGGAGCGCAAGCGTAATGCTTTTTCAAACACGGTCTACACCTCTCAGGTGCCGAGTTACAGGACAGTGAAAACAATGAGTTTGTGTTAGACGCGAATCGTGCTCTGATTCATGCTCTAGGCTGGGAGCTCAAGCTTCTTGCTTTTTCAAATAAGGGAGATTTCCATCTCCCTTATTTGCATATTACCCAGAGGAGCGTGCGTGGCCATTTGAGTCTCCTCACTTATTTATAGTATATAGTTGCTCTCCCTAAGGAGAAAAGAGCGTTTCTGACCCCTATTGCTTTTTCAAACATGGTCTACACCTCTCAGGTGCCGAGTTACAGGACGGTGAAAACAGTGAGTTTGTGTTAGACGCGAATCGTGCTCTGATTCACGCTCTAGGCTGGGAGCGCAAGCTTATTGCTTTTTCAAACACGGTCTACACCTCTCAGGTGCCGAGTTACAGGACGGTGAAAACAGTGAGTTTGTGTTAGACGCGAATCGTGCTCTGATTCATGCTCTAGGCTGGGAGCGAAAGCTTACTGCTTTTTCAAACACGGTCTACACCTCTCAGGTGCCGAGTTACAGGACGGTGAAAACAGTGAGTTTGTGTTAGACGCGAATCGTGCTCTGATTCACGCTCTAGGCTTGGAGCGAAAGCTTATTGCTTTTTCAAACACGGTCTACACCTCTCAGGTGCCGAGTTACAGGACGGTGAAAACAGTGAGTTTGTGTTAGACGCGAATCGTGCTCTGATTCATGCTTTAGGCTGGGAGCGCAAGCTTATTGCTTTTTCAAACACGGTCTACACCTCTCAGGTGCCGAGGTACAGGACGGTGAAAACAGTGAGTTTGTGTTAGACGCGAATCGTGCTCTGATTCATGCTCTAGGCGGGGAGCTCAAGCTTATTGCTTTTTCAAACACGGTCTACACCTCTCAGGTGCCGAGTTACAGGACGGTGAAAACAGTGAGTTTGTGTTAGACGCGAATCGTGCTCTGATTCATGCTCTAGGCTGGGAGCTTAAGCTTATTGCTTTTTCAAACACGGTCTACACCTCTCAGGTGCTCTGATTCACGCTCTAGGCTGGGAGCTCAAGCTTATTGCTTTTTCAAACACGGTCTACACCTCTCAGGTGCCGAGTTACAGGACGGTGAAAACAGTGAGTTTGTGTTAGACGCGAATCGTGCTCTGATTCATGCTCTAGGCTGGGAGCGCAAGCGTAATGCTTTTTCAAACACGGTCTACACCTCTCAGGTGCCGAGTTACAGGACAGTGAAAACAATGAGTTTGTGTTAGACGCGAATCGTGCTCTGATTCATGCTCTAGGCTGGGAGCTCAAGCTTATTGCTTTTTCAAACACGGTCTACACCTCTCAGGTGCCGAGTTACAGGACGGTGAAAACAGTGAGTTTGTGTTAGACGCGAATCGTGCTCTGTTTCATGCTTTAGGCTGGGAGCTCAAGCTTATTGCTTTTTCAAATAAGGGAGATTTCCATCTCCCTTATTTGCATATTACCCAGAGGAGCGTGCGTGGCCATTTGAGTCTCCTCACTTATTTATAGTATATAGTTGCTCTCCCTAAGGAGAAAAGAGCGTTTCTGACCCCTGTCCCAGGCCTCTCACTAGCAAAAGCCAGACTCCTACTGTACACTGATGATGGGCAATAACCCGGAAACAGCTGTAAGTGCATGGAGTCTGGCTTTGCTTTTGAATACCAGTCATTGTAAGAAGACTTGTATAAAAAGTCTCACTTTGACTCGAAGGAATGCTGCCTTTCAATAGGTGGCACTATGGAGGATTTATTCCATCTCCCTTATTTGCATATTACCCAGAGGAGCGTGCGTGGCCATTTGAGTCTCCTCACTTATTTATAGTATATAGTTGCTCTCCCTAAGGAGAAAAGAGCGTTTCTGACCCCTATTGCTTTTTCAAACACGGTCTACACCTCTCAGGTGCCGAGTTACAGGACGGTGAAAACAGTGAGTTTGTGTTAGACGCGAATCGTGCTCTGATTCACGCTCTAGGCTGGGAGCGCAAGCTTATTGCTTTTTCAAACACGGTCTACACCTCTCAGGTGCCGAGTTACAGGACGGTGAAAACAGTGAGTTTGTGTTAGACGCGAATCGTGCTCTGATTCACGCTCTAGGCTGGGAGCGCAAGCTTATTGCTTTTTCAAACACGGTCTACACCTCTCAGGTGCCGAGTTACAGGACGGTGAAAACAGTGAGTTTGTGTTAGACGCGAATCGTGCTCTGATTCATGCTCTAGGCTGGGAGCGAAAGCTTACTGCTTTTTCAAACACGGTCTACACCTCTCAGGTGCCGAGTTACAGGACGGTGAAAACAGTGAGTTTGTGTTAGACGCGAATCGTGCTCTGATTCACGCTCTAGGCTTGGAGCGAAAGCTTATTGCTTTTTCAAACACGGTCTACACCTCTCAGGTGCCGAGTTACAGGACGGTGAAAACAGTGAGTTTGTGTTAGACGCGAATCGTGCTCTGATTCACGCTCTAGGCTGGGAGCTCAAGCTTATTGCTTTTTCAAACACGGTCTACACCTCTCAGGTGCCGAGTTACAGGACGGTGAAAACAGTGAGTTTGTGTTAGACGCGAATCGTGCTCTGATTCATGCTCTAGGCTGGGAGCGCAAGCGTAATGCTTTTTCAAACACGGTCTACACCTCTCAGGTGCCGAGTTACAGGACAGTGAAAACAATGAGTTTGTGTTAGATGCGAATCGTGCTCTGATTCATGCTCTAGGCTGGGAGCGAAAGCTTATTGCTTTTTCAAACACGGTCTACACCTCTCAGGTGCCGAGTTACAGGACGGTGAAAACAGTGAGTTTGTGTTAGACGCGAATCGTGCTCTGTTTCATGCTTTAGGCTGGGAGCTCAAGCTTATTGCTTTTTCAAATAAGGGAGATTTCCATCTCCCTTATTTGCATATTACCCAGAGGAGCGTGCGTGGCCATTTGAGTCTCCTCACTTATTTATAGTATATAGTTGCTCTCCCTAAGGAGAAAAGAGCGTTTCTGACCCCTGTCCCAGGCCTCTCACTAGCAAAAGCCAGACTCCTACTGTACACTGATGATGGGCAATAACCCGGAAACAGCTGTAAGTGCATGGAGTCTGGCTTTGCTTTTGAATACCAGTCATTGTAAGAAGACTTGTATAAAAAGTCTCACTTTGACTCGAAGGAATGCTGCCTTTCAATAGGTGGCACTGTGGAGGATTTATTCCATCTCCCTTATTTGCATATTACCCAGAGGAGCGTGCGTGGCCATTTGAGTCTCCTCACTTATTTATAGTATATAGTTGCTCTCCCTAAGGAGAAAAGAGCGTTTCTGACCCCTGTACCTGGCCTCTCACTAGCAAAAGCCAGACTCCTACTGTACACTGATGATGGGCAATAACCCGGAAACAGCTGTATGTACATGGGGTCTGGCTTTGCTTTTGATTCCCAGTCATTGTAGCAAGACTTGTATAAAAAGTCCCACTTTGACTCGAAGGAATGCTGCCTTTCAGTAGGTGGCACTGTGGAGGATTTATTCCATCTCCCTTATTTGCATATTACCTAGAGGAGCGTGCGTGGCCATTTGAGTCTCCTCACTTATTTATAGTATATAGTTGCTCTCCCTAAGGAGAAAAGAGCGTTTCTGACCCCTATTGCTTTTTCAAACACGGTCTACACCTCTCAGGTGCCGAGTTACAGGACGGTGAAAACAGTGAGTTTGTGTTAGACGCGAATCATGCTCTGATTCACGCTCTAGGCTGGGAGCGCAAGCTTATTGCTTTTTCAAACACGGTCTACACCTCTCAGGTGCCGAGTTACAGGACGGTGAAAACAGTGAGTTTGTGTTAGACGCGAATCGTGCTCTGATTCACGCTCTAGGCTGGGAGCGCAAGCTTATTGCTTTTTCAAACACGGGCTACACCTCTCAGGTGCCGAGTTACAGGACGGTGAAAACAGTGAGTTTGTGTTAGACGCGAATCGTGCTCTGATTCATGCTCTAGGCTGGGAGCGAAAGCTTACTGCTTTTTCAAACACGGTCTACACCTCTCAGGTGCCGAGTTACAGGACGGTGAAAACAGTGAGTTTGTGTTAGACGCGAATCGTGCTCTGATTCACGCTCTAGGCTTGGAGCGAAAGCTTATTGCTTTTTCAAACACGGTCTACACCTCTCAGGTGCCGAGTTACAGGACGGTGAAAACAGTGAGTTTGTGTTAGACGCGAATCGTGCTCTGATTCATGCTTTAGGCTGGGAGCGCAAGCTTATTGCTTTTTCAAACACGGTCTACACCTCTCAGGTGCCGAGGTACAGGACGGTGAAAACAGTGAGTTTGTGTTAGACGCGAATCGTGCTCTGATTCATGCTCTAGGCGGGGAGCTCAAGCTTATTGCTTTTTCAAACACGGTCTACACCTCTCAGGTGCCGAGTTACAGGACGGTGAAAACTGAGTTTGTGTTAGACGCGAATCGTGCTCTGATTCATGCTCTAGGCGGGGAGCTCAAGCTTATTGCTTTTTCAAACACGGTCTACACCTCTCAGGTGCCGAGTTACAGGACGGTGAAAACAGTGAGTTTGTGTTAGACGCGAATCGTGCTCTGATTCATGCTTTAGGCTGGGAGCGCAAGCGTAATGCTTTTTCAAACACGGTCTAGACCTCTCAGGTGCCGAGTTACAGGACGGTGAAAACAATGAGTTTGTGTTAGACGCGAATCGTGCTCTGATTCATGCTCTAGGCTGGGAGCTCAAGCTTATTGCTTTTTCAAACACGGTCTACACCTCTCAGGTGCCGAGTTACAGGACGGTGAAAACAGTGAGTTTGTGTTAGACGCGAATCGTGCTCTGATTCATGCTCTAGGCTGGGAGCTCAAGCTTATTGCTTTTTCAAACACGGTCTACACCTCTCAGGTGCCGAGTTACAGGACGGTGCAAACAGTGAGTTTGTGTTAGACGCGAATCGTGCTCTGTTTCATGCTTTAGGCTGGGAGCTCAAGCTTATTGCTTTTTCAAATAAGGGAGATTTCCATCTCCCTTATTTGCATATTACCCAGAGGAGCGTGCGTGGCCATTTGAGTCTCCTCACTTATTTATAGTATATAGTTGCTCTCCCTAAGGAGAAAAGAGCGTTTCTGACCCCTGTCCCAGGCCTCTCACTAGCAAAAGCCAGACTCCTACTGTACACTGATGATGGGCAATAACCCGGAAACAGCTGTAAGTGCATGGAGTCTGGCTTTGCTTTTGAATACCAGTCATTGTAAGAAGACTTGTATAAAAAGTCTCACTTTGACTCGAAGGAATGCTGGCTTTCAATACGTGGCACTGTGGAGGATTTATTCCATCTCCCTTATTTGCATATTACCCAGAGGAGCGTGCGTGGCCATTTGAGTCTCCTCACTTATTTATAGTATATAGTTGCTCTCCCTAAGGAGAAAAGAGCGTTTCTGACCCCTGTCCCTGGCCTCACACTAGCAAAAGCCAGACTCCTACTGTACACTGATGATGGGCAATAACCCGGAAACAGCTGTATGTACATGGGGTCTGGCTTTGCTTTTGATTCCCAGTCATTGTAGCAAGACTTGTATAAAAAGTCCCACTTTGACTCGAAGGAATGCTGCCTTTCAGTAGGTGGCACTGTGGAGGATTTATTCCATCTCCCTTATTTGCATATTACCCAGGGGAGCGTGCGTGGCCATTTGAGTCTCCTCACTTATTTATAGTATATAGTTGCTCTCCCTAAGGAGAAAAGAGCGTTTCTGACCCCTATTGCTTTTTCAAACACGGTCTACACCTCTCAGGTGCCGAGTTACAGGACGGTGAAAACAGTGAGTTTGTGTTAGACGCGAATCGTGCTCTGATTCATGCTCTAGGCTGGGAGCTCAAGCTTATTGCTTTTTCAAACACGGTCTACACCTCTCAGGTGCCGAGTTACAGGACGGTGAAAACAGTGAGTTTGTGTTAGACGCGAATCGTGCTCTGATTCACGCTCTAGGCTGGAAGCGCAAGCGTAATGCTTTTTCAAACACGGTCTACACCTCTTAGGTGCCGAGTTACAGGACGGTGAAAACAATGAGTTTGTGTTAGACGCGAATCGTGCTCTGATTCACGCTCTAGGCTGGGAGCTCAAGCTTATTGCTTTTTCAAACACGGTCTACACCTCTCAGGTGCCGAGTTACAGGACGGTGAAAACAGTGAGTTTGTGTTAGACGTGAATCGTGCTCTGATTCATGCTTTAACCTTATTGCTTTTTCAAACACGGTCTACACCTCTCAGGTGCCGAGTTACAGGACGGTGAAAACAGTGAGTTTGTGTTAGACGCGAATCGTGCTCTGATTCACGCTCTAGGCTGGGAGCGCAAGCTTATTGCTTTTTCAAACACGGGCTACACCTCTCAGGTGCCGAGTTACAGGACGGTGAAAACAGTGAGTTTGTGTTAGACGCGAATCGTGCTCTGATTCATGCTCTAGGCTGGGAGCGAAAGCTTACTGCTTTTTCAAACACGGTCTACACCTCTCAGGTGCCGAGTTACAGGACGGTGAAAACAGTGAGTTTGTGTTAGACGCGAATCGTGCTCTGATTCACGCTCTAGGCTTGTAGCGAAAGCTTATTGCTTTTTCAAACACGGTCTACACCTCTCAGGTGCCGAGTTACAGGACGGTGAAAACAATGAGTTTGTGTTAGACGCGAATCGTGCTCTGATTCATGCTCTAGGCTGGGAGCTCAAGCTTATTGCTTTTTCAAACACGGTCTACACCTCTCAGGTGCCGAGTTACAGGACGGTGAAAACAGTGAGTTTGTGTTAGACGCGAATCGTGCTCTGATTCATGCTCTAGGCTGGGAGCGCAAGCTTATTGCTTTTTCAAACACGGTCTACACCTCTCAGGTGCCGAGTTACAGGACGGTGAAAACAGTGAGTTTGTGTTAGACGCGAATCGTGCTCTGATTCACGCTCTAGGCTGGGAGCTCAAGCTTATTGCTTTTTCAAACACGGTCTACACCTCTCAGGTGCCGAGTTACAGGACGGTGAAAACAGTGAGTTTGTGTTAGACGCGAATCGTGCTCTGATTCATGCTCTAGGCTGGGAGCGCAAGCGTAATGCTTTTTCAAACACGGTCTACACCTCTCAGGTGCCGAGTTACAGGACAGTGAAAACAATGAGTTTGTGTTAGACGCGAATCGTGCTCTGATTCATGCTCTAGGCTGGGAGCTCAAGCTTCTTGCTTTTTCAAATAAGGGAGATTTCCATCTCCCTTATTTGCATATTACCCAGAGGAGCGTGCGTGGCCATTTGAGTCTCCTCACTTATTTACAGTATATAGTTGCTCTCCCTAAGGAGAAAAGAGCGTTTCTGACCCCTGTCCCAGGCCTCTCACTAGCAAAAGCCAGACTCCTACTGTACACTGATGATGGGCAATAACCCGGAAACAGCTGTAAGTGCATGGAGTCTGGCTTTGCTTTTGAATACCAGTCATTGTAAGAAGACTTGTATAAAAAGTCTCACTTTGACTCGAAGGAATGCTGCCTTTCAATAGGTGGCACTGTGGAGGATTTATTCCATCTCCCTTATTTGCATATTACCCAGAGGAGCGTGCGTGGCCATTTGAGTCTCCTCACTTATTTATAGTATATAGTTGCTCTCCCTAAGGAGAAAAGAGCGTTTCTGACCCCTGTCCCTGGCCTCTCACTAGCAAAAGCCAGACTCCTACTGTACACTGATGATGGGCAATAACCCGGAAACAGCTGTATGTACATGGGGTCTGGCTTTGCTTTTGATTCCCAGTCATTGTAGCAAGACTTGTATAAAAAGTCCCACTTTGACTCGAAGGAATGCTGCCTTTCAGTAGGTGGCACTGTGGAGAATTTATTCCATCTCCCTTATTTGCATATTACCCAGAGGAGCGTGCGTGGCCATTTGAGTCTCCTCACTTATTTATAGTATATAGTTGCTCTCCCTAAGGAGAAAAGAGCGTTTCTGACCCCTATTGCTTTTTCAAACACGGTCTACACCTCTCAGGTGCCGAGTTACAGGACGGTGAAAACAGTGAGTTTGTGTTAGACGCGAATCGTGCTCTGATTCATGCTTTAACCTTATTGCTTTTTCAAACACGGTCTACACCTCTCAGGTGCCGAGTTACAGGACGGTGAAAACAGTGAGTTTGTGTTAGACGTGAATCGTGCTCTGATTCATGCTCTAGGCTGGGAGCGCAAGCGTAATGCTTTTTCAAACACGGTCTACACCTCTCAGGTGCCGAGTTACAGAACGGTGAAAACAGTGAGTTTGTGTTAGACGCGAATCGTGCTGGGATTTATGCTCTAGGCTGGGAGCGCAAGCGTAATGCTTTTTCAAACACGGTCTACACCTCTCAGGTGCCGAGTTACAGGACGGTGAAAACAGTGAGTTTGTGTTAGACGCGAATCGTGCTCTGATTCATGCTCTAGGCGGGGAGCTCAAGCTTATTGCATTTTCAAACACGGTCTACACCTCTCAGGTGCCGAGTAACAGGACGGTGAAAACAGTGAGTTTGTGTTAGACGCGATTCATGCTCTAGGCTGGGAGCGCAAGCTTATTGCTTTTTCAAACACGGTCTACACCTCTCAGGTGCCGAGTTACAGGACGGTGAAAACAGTGAGTTTGTGTTAGACGCGAATCGTGCTCTGATTCATGCTCTAGGCTGGGAGCGAAAGCTTATTGCTTTTTCAAACACGGTCTACACCTCTCAGGTGCCGAGTTACAGGACGGTGAAAACAGTGAGTTTGTGTTAGACGCGAATCGTGCTCTGATTCACGCTCTAGGCTGGGAGCTCAAGCTTATTGCTTTTTCAAACACGGTCTACACCTCTCAGGTGCCGAGTTACAGGACGGTGAAAACAGTGAGTTTGTGTTAGACGCGAATCGTGCTCTGATTCATGCTCTAGGCTGGGAGCGCAAGCGTAATGCTTTTTCAAACACGGTCTACACCTCTCAGGTGCCGAGTTACAGGACAGTGAAAACAATGAGTTTGTGTTAGACGCGAATCGTGCTCTGATTCATGCTCTAGGCTGGGAGCTCAAGCTTATTGCTTTTTCAAACACGGTCTACACCTCTCAGGTGCCGAGTTACAGGACGGTGAAAACAGTGAGTTTGTGTTAGACGCGAATCGTGCTCTGTTTCATGCTTTAGGCTGGGAGCTCAAGCTTATTGCTTTTTCAAATAAGGGAGATTTCCATCTCCCTTATTTGCATATTACCCAGAGGAGCGTGCGTGGCCATTTGAGTCTCCTCACCTATTTATAGTATATAGTTGCTCTCCCTAAGGAGAAAAGAGCGTTTCTGACCCCTGTCCCAGGCCTCTCACTAGCAAAAGCCAGACTCCTACTGTACACTGATGATGGGCAATAACCCGGAAACAGCTGTAAGTGCATGGAGTCTGGCTTTGCTTTTGAATACCAGTCATTGTAAGAAGACTTGTATAAAAAGTCTCACTTTGACTCGAAGGAATGCTGCCTTTCAATAGGTGGCACTATGGAGGATTTATTCCATCTCCCTTATTTGCATATTACCCAGAGGAGCGTGCGTGGCCATTTGAGTCTCCTCACTTATTTATAGTATATAGTTGCTCTCCCTAAGGAGAAAAGAGCGTTTCTGACCCCTATTGCTTTTTCAAACACGGTCTACACCTCTCAGGTGCCGAGTTACAGGACGGTGAAAACAGTGAGTTTGTGTTAGACGCGAATCGTGCTCTGATTCACGCTCTAGGCTGGGAGCGCAAGCTTATTGCTTTTTCAAACACGGTCTACACCTCTCAGGTGCCGAGTTACAGGACGGTGAAAACAGTGAGTTTGTGTTAGACGCGAATCGTGCTCTGATTCATGCTCTAGGCTGGGAGCGAAAGCTTACTGCTTTTTCAAACACGGTCTACACCTCTCAGGTGCCGAGTTACAGGACGGTGAAAACAGTGAGTTTGTGTTAGACGCGAATCGTGCTCTGATTCACGCTCTAGGCTTGGAGCGAAAGCTTATTGCTTTTTCAAACACGGTCTACACCTCTCAGGTGCCGAGTTACAGGACGGTGAAAACAGTGAGTTTGTGTTAGACGCGAATCGTGCTCTGATTCACGCTCTAGGCTGGGAGCTCAAGCTTATTGCTTTTTCAAACACGGTCTACACCTCTCAGGTGCCGAGTTACAGGACGGTGAAAACAGTGAGTTTGTGTTAGACGCGAATCGTGCTCTGATTCATGCTCTAGGCTGGGAGCGCAAGCGTAATGCTTTTTCAAACACGGTCTACACCTCTCAGGTGCCGAGTTACAGGACAGTGAAAACAATGAGTTTGTGTTAGACGCGAATCGTGCTCTGATTCATGCTCTAGGCTGGGAGCGAAAGCTTATTGCTTTTTCAAACACGGTCTACACCTCTCAGGTGCCGAGTTACAGGACGGTGAAAACAGTGAGTTTGTGTTAGACGCGAATCGTGCTCTGTTTCATGCTTTAGGCTGGGAGCTCAAGCTTATTGCTTTTTCAAATAAGGGAGATTTCCATCTCCCTTATTTGCATATTACCCAGAGGAGCGTGCGTGGCCATTTGAGTCTCCTCACTTATTTATAGTATATAGTTGCTCTCCCTAAGGAGAAAAGAGCGTTTCTGACCCCTGTCCCAGGCCTCTCACTAGCAAAAGCCAGACTCCTACTGTACACTGATGATGGGCAATAACCTGGAAACAGCTGTAAGTGCATGGAGTCTGGCTTTGCTTTTGAATACCAGTCATTGTAAGAAGACTTGTATAAAAAGTCTCACTTTGACTCGAAGGAATGCTGCCTTTCAATAGGTGGCACTGTGGAGGATTTATTCCATCTCCCTTATTTGCATATTACCCAGAGGAGCGTGCGTGGCCATTTGAGTCTCCTCACTTATTTATAGTATATAGTTGCTCTCCCTAAGGAGAAAAGAGCGTTTCTGACCCCTGTCCCTGGCCTCTCACTAGCAAAAGCCAGACTCCTACTGTACACTGATGATGGGCAATAACCCGGAAACAGCTGTATGTACATGGGGTCTGGCTTTGCTTTTGATTCCCAGTCATTGTAGCAAGACTTGTATAAAAAGTCCCACTTTGACTCGAAGGAATGCTGCCTTTCAGTAGGTGGCACTGTGGAGGATTTATTCCATCTCCCTTATTTGCATATTACCCAGAGGAGCGTGCGTGGCCATTTGAGTCTCCTCACTTATTTATAGTATATAGTTGCTCTCCCTAAGGAGAAAAGAGCGTTTCTGACCCCTATTGCTTTTTCAAACACGGTCTACACCTCTCAGGTGCCGAGTTACAGGACGGTGAAAACAGTGAGTTTGTGTTAGACGCGAATCATGCTCTGATTCACGCTCTAGGCTGGGAGCGCAAGCTTATTGCTTTTTCAAACACGGTCTACACCTCTCAGGTGCCGAGTTACAGGACGGTGAAAACAGTGAGTTTGTGTTAGACGCGAATCGTGCTCTGATTCACGCTCTAGGCTGGGAGCGCAAGCTTATTGCTTTTTCAAACACGGGCTACACCTCTCAGGTGCCGAGTTACAGGACGGTGAAAACAGTGAGTTTGTGTTAGACGCGAATCGTGCTCTGATTCATGCTCTAGGCTGGGAGCGAAAGCTTACTGCTTTTTCAAACACGGTCTACACCTCTCAGGTGCCGAGTTACAGGACGGTGAAAACAGTGAGTTTGTGTTAGACGCGAATCGTGCTCTGATTCACGCTCTAGGCTTGGAGCGAAAGCTTATTGCTTTTTCAAACACGGTCTACACCTCTCAGGTGCCGAGTTACAGGACGGTGAAAACAGTGAGTTTGTGTTAGACGCGAATCGTGCTCTGATTCATGCTTTAGGCTGGGAGCGCAAGCTTATTGCTTTTTCAAACACGGTCTACACCTCTCAGGTGCCGAGGTACAGGACGGTGAAAACAGTGAGTTTGTGTTAGACGCGAATCGTGCTCTGATTCATGCTCTAGGCGGGGAGCTCAAGCTTATTGCTTTTTCAAACACGGTCTACACCTCTCAGGCGCCGAGTTACAGGACGGTGAAAACTGAGTTTGTGTTAGACGCGAATCGTGCTCTGATTCATGCTCTAGGCTGGGAGCTCAAGCTTATTGCTTTTTCAAACACGGTCTACACCTCTCAGGTGCCGAGTTACAGGACGGTGAAAACAGTGAGTTTGTGTTAGACGCGAATCGTGCTCTGATTCATGCTTTAGGCTGGGAGCGCAAGCGTAATGCTTTTTCAAACACGGTCTAGACCTCTCAGGTGCCGAGTTACAGGACGGTGAAAACAATGAGTTTGTGTTAGACGCGAATCGTGCTCTGATTCATGCTCTAGGCTGGGAGCTCAAGCTTATTGCTTTTTCAAACACGGTCTACACCTCTCAGGTGCCGAGTTACAGGACGGTGAAAACAGTGAGTTTGTGTTAGACGCGAATCGTGCTCTGATTCATGCTCTAGGCTGGGAGCTCAAGCTTATTGCTTTTTCAAACACGGTCTACACCTCTCAGGTGCCGAGTTACAGGACGGTGCAAACAGTGAGTTTGTGTTAGACGCGAATCGTGCTCTGTTTCATGCTTTAGGCTGGGAGCTCAAGCTTATTGCTTTTTCAAATAAGGGAGATTTCCATCTCCCTTATTTGCATATTACCCAGAGGAGCGTGCGTGGCCATTTGAGTCTCCTCACTTATTTATAGTATATAGTTGCTCTCCCTAAGGAGAAAAGAGCGTTTCTGACCCCTGTCCCTGGCCTCACACTAGCAAAAGCCAGACTCCTACTGTACACTGATGATGGGCAATAACCCGGAAACAGCTGTATGTACATGGGGTCTGGCTTTGCTTTTGATTCCCAGTCATTGTAGCAAGACTTGTATAAAAAGTCCCACTTTGACTCGAAGGAATGCTGCTTTTCAGTAGGTGGCACTGTGGAGGATTTATTCCATCTCCCTTATTTGCATATTACCCAGGGGAGCGTGCGTGGCCATTTGAGTCTCCTCACTTATTTATAGTATATAGTTGCTCTCCCTAAGGAGAAAAGAGCGTTTCTGACCCCTATTGCTTTTTCAAACACGGTCTACACCTCTCAGGTGCCGAGTTACAGGACGGTGAAAACAGTGAGTTTGTGTTAGACGCGAATCGTGCTCTGATTCATGCTCTAGGCTGGGAGCTCAAGCTTATTGCTTTTTCAAACACGGTCTACACCTCTCAGGTGCCGAGTTACAGGACGGTGAAAACAGTGAGTTTGTGTTAGACGCGAATCGTGCTCTGATTCACGCTCTAGGCTGGAAGCGCAAGCGTAATGCTTTTTCAAACACGGTCTACACCTCTTAGGTGCCGAGTTACAGGACGGTGAAAACAATGAGTTTGTGTTAGACGCGAATCGTGCTCTGATTCACGTTCTAGGCTGGGAGCTCAAGCTTATTGCTTTTTCAAACACGGTCTACACCTCTCAGGTGCCGAGTTACAGGACGGTGAAAACAGTGAGTTTGTGTTAGACGTGAATCGTGCTCTGATTCATGCTTTAACCTTATTGCTTTTTCAAACACGGTCTACACCTCTCAGGTGCCGAGTTACAGGACGGTGAAAACAGTGAGTTTGTGTTAGACGCGAATCGTGCTCTGATTCACGCTCTAGGCTGGGAGCGCAAGCTTATTGCTTTTTCAAACACGGGCTACACCTCTCAGGTGCCGAGTTACAGGACGGTGAAAACAGTGAGTTTGTGTTAGACGCGAATCGTGCTCTGATTCATGCTCTAGGCTGGGAGCGAAAGCTTACTGCTTTTTCAAACACGGTCTACACCTCTCAGGTGCCGAGTTACAGGACGGTGAAAACAGTGAGTTTGTGTTAGACGCGAATCGTGCTCTGATTCACGCTCTAGGCTTGTAGCGAAAGCTTATTGCTTTTTCAAACACGGTCTACACCTCTCAGGTGCCGAGTTACAGGACGGTGAAAACAGTGAGTTTGTGTTAGACGCGAATCGTGCTCTGATTCATGCTTTAGGCTGGGAGCGCAAGCGTAATGCTTTTTCAAACACGGTCTACACCTCTCAGGTGCCGAGTTACAGGACGGTGAAAACAGTGAGTTTGTGTTAGACGCGAATCGTGCTCTGATTCATGCTCTAGGCTGGGAGCGCAAGCGTAATGCTTTTTCAAACACGGTCTACACCTCTCAGGTGCCGAGTTACAGGACGGTGAAAACAATGAGTTTGTGTTAGACGCGAATCGTGCTCTGATTCATGCTCTAGGCTGGGAGCTCAAGCTTATTGCTTTTTCAAACACGGTCTACACCTCTCAGGTGCCGAGTTACAGGACGGTGAAAACAGTGAGTTTGTGTTAGACGCGAATCGTGCTCTGATTCATGCTCTAGGCTGGGAGCGCAAGCTTATTGCTTTTTCAAACACGGTCTACACCTCTCAGGTGCCGAGTTACAGGACGGTGAAAACAGTGAGTTTGTGTTAGACGCGAATCGTGCTCTGATTCACGCTCTAGGCTGGGAGCTCAAGCTTATTGCTTTTTCAAACACGGTCTACACCTCTCAGGTGCCGAGTTACAGGACGGTGAAAACAGTGAGTTTGTGTTAGACGCGAATCGTGCTCTGATTCATGCTCTAGGCTGGGAGCGCAAGCGTAATGCTTTTTCAAACACGGTCTACACCTCTCAGGTGCCGAGTTACAGGACAGTGAAAACAATGAGTTTGTGTTAGACGCGAATCGTGCTCTGATTCATGCTCTAGGCTGGGAGCTCAAGCTTCTTGCTTTTTCAAATAAGGGAGATTTCCATCTCCCTTATTTGCATATTACCCAGAGGAGCGTGCGTGGCCATTTGAGTCTCCTCACTTATTTATAGTATATAGTTGCTCTCCCTAAGGAGAAAAGAGCGTTTCTGACCCCTGTCCCAGGCCTCTCACTAGCAAAAGCCAGACTCCTACTGTACACTGATGATGGGCAATAACCCGGAAACAGCTGTAAGTGCATGGAGTCTGGCTTTGCTTTTGAATACCAGTCATTGTAAGAAGACTTGTATAAAAAGTCTCACTTTGACTCGAAGGAATGCTGCCTTTCAATAGGTGGCACTGTGGAGGATTTATTCCATCTCCCTTATTTGCATATTACCCAGAGGAGCGTGCGTGGCCATTTGAGTCTCCTCACTTATTTATAGTATATAGTTGCTCTCCCTAAGGAGAAAAGAGCGTTTCTGACCCCTGTCCCTGGCCTCTCACTAGCAAAAGCCAGACTCCTACTGTACACTGATGATGGGCAATAACCCGGAAACAGCTGTATGTACATGGGGTCTGGCTTTGCTTTTGATTCCCAGTCATTGTAGCAAGACTTGTATAAAAAGTCCCACTTTGACTCGAAGGAATGCTGCCTTTCAGTAGGTGGCACTGTGGAGGATTTATTCCATCTCCCTTATTTGCATATTACCCAGAGGAGCGTGCGTGGCCATTTGAGTCTCCTCACTTATTTATAGTATATAGTTGCTCTCCCTAAGGAGAAAAGAGCGTTTCTGACCCCTATTGCTTTTTCAAACACGGTCTACACCTCTCAGGTGCCGAGTTACAGGACGGTGAAAACAGTGAGTTTGTGTTAGACGCGAATCGTGCTCTGATTCACGCTCTAGGCTGGGAGCGCAAGCTTATTGCTTTTTCAAACACGGTCTACACCTCTCAGGTGCCGAGTTACAGGACGGTGAAAACAGTGAGTTTGTGTTAGACGCGAATCGTGCTGGGATTTATGCTCTAGGCTGGGAGCGCAAGCGTAATGCTTTTTCAAACACGGTCTACACCTCTCAGGTGCCGAGTTACAGGACGGTGAAAACAGTGAGTTTGTGTTAGACGCGAATCTTGCTCTGATTCATGCTCTAGGCGGGGAGCTCAAGCTTATTGCATTTTCAAACACGGTCTACACCTCTCAGGTGCCGAGTTACAGGACGGTGAAAACAGTGAGTTTGTGTTAGACGCGAATCGTGCTCTGATTCACGCTCTAGGCTGGGAGCGCAAGCGTAATGCTTTTTCAAACACGGTCTACACCTCTCAGGTGCCGAGTTACAGGACGGTGAAAACAATGAGTTTGTGTTAGACGCGAATCGTGCTCTGATTCACGCTCTAGGCTGGGAGCTCAAGCTTATTGCTTTTTCAAACACGGTCTACACCTCTCAGGTGCCGAGTTACAGGACGGTGAAAACAGTGAGTTTGTGTTAGACGTGAATCGTGCTCTGATTCATGCTTTAACCTTATTGCTTTTTCAAACACGGTCTACACCTCTCAGGTGCCGAGTTACAGGACGGTGAAAACAGTGAGTTTGTGTTAGACGTGAATCGTGCTCTGATTCATGCTCTAGGCTGGGAGCGCAAGCGTAATGCTTTTTCAAACACGGTCTACACCTCTCAGGTGCCGAGTTACAGGACGGTGAAAACAGTGAGTTTGTGTTAGACGCGAATCGTGCTCTGATTCATGCTCTAGGCGGGGAGCTCAAGCTTATTGCATTTTCAAACACGGTCTACACCTCTCAGGTGCCGAGTAACAGGACGGTGAAAACAGTGAGTTTGTGTTAGACGCGATTCATGCTCTAGGCTGGGAGCGCAAGCTTATTGCTTTTTCAAACACGGTCTACACCTCTCAGGTGCCGAGTTACAGGACGGTGAAAACAATGAGTTTGTGTTAGACGCGAATCGTGCTCTGATTCATGCTCTAGGCTGGGAGCGAAAGCTTATTGCTTTTTCAAACACGGTCTACACCTCTCAGGTGCCGAGTTACAGGACGGTGAAAACAGTGAGTTTGTGTTAGACGCGAATCGTGCTCTGATTCACGCTCTAGGCTGGGAGCTCAAGCTTATTGCTTTTTCAAACACGGTCTACACCTCTCAGGTGCCGAGTTACAGGACGGTGAAAACAGTGAGTTTGTGTTAGACGCGAATCGTGCTCTGATTCATGCTCTAGGCTGGGAGCGCAAGCGTAATGCTTTTTCAAACACGGTCTACACCTCTCAGGTGCCGAGTTACAGGACAGTGAAAACAATGAGTTTGTGTTAGACGCGAATCGTGCTCTGATTCATGCTCTAGGCTGGGAGCGAAAGCTTATTGCTTTTTCAAACACGGTCTACACCTCTCAGGTGCCGAGTTACAGGACGGTGAAAACAGTGAGTTTGTGTTAGACGCGAATCGTGCTCTGTTTCATGCTTTAGGCTGGGAGCTCAAGCTTATTGCTTTTTCAAATAAGGGAGATTTCCATCTCCCTTATTTGCATATTACCCAGAGGAGCGTGCGTGGCCATTTGAGTCTCCTCACTTATTTATAGTATATAGTTGCTCTCCCTAAGGAGAAAAGAGCGTTTCTGACCCCTGTCCCTGGCCTCTCACTAGCAAAAGCCAGACTCCTACTGTACACTGATGATGGGCAATAACCCGGAAACAGCTGTATGTACATGGGGTCTGGCTTTGCTTTTGATTCCCAGTCATTGTAGCAAGACTTGTATAAAAAGTCCCACTTTGACTCGAAGGAATGCTGCCTTTCAGTAGGTGGCACTGTGGAGGATTTATTCCATCTCCCTTATTTGCATATTACCCAGAGGAGCGTGCGTGGCCATTTGAGTCTCCTCACTTATTTATAGTATATAGTTGCTCTCCCTAAGGAGAAAAGAGCGTTTCTGACCCCTATTGCTTTTTCAAACACGGTCTACACCTCTCAGGTGCCGAGTTACAGGACGGTGAAAACAGTGAGTTTGTGTTAGACGTGAATCGTGCTCTGATTCATGCTCTAGGCTGGGAGCGCAAGCGTAATGCTTTTTCAAACACGGTCTACACCTCTCAGGTGCCGAGTTACAGGACGGTGAAAACAGTGAGTTTGTGTTAGACGTGAATCGTGCTCTGATTCATGCTTTAACCTTATTGCTTTTTCAAACACGGTCTACACCTCTCAGGTGCCGAGTTACAGGACGGTGAAAACAGTGAGTTTGTGTTAGACGCGAATCGTGCTCTGATTCACGCTCTAGGCTGGGAGCGCAAGCTTATTGCTTTTTCAAACACGGTCTACACCTCTCAGGTGCCGAGTTACACGACGGTGAAAACAGTGAGTTTGTGTTAGACGCGAATCGTGCTCTGATTCATGCTCTAGGCTGGGAGCGAAAGCTTACTGCTTTTTCAAACACGGTCTACACCTCTCAGGTGCCGAGTTACAGGACGGTGAAAACAGTGAGTTTGTGTTAGACGCGAATCGTGCTCTGATTCACGCTCTAGGCTTGGAGCGAAAGCTTATTGCTTTTTCAAACACGGTCTACACCTCTCAGGTGCCGAGTTACAGGACGGTGAAAACAGTGAGTTTGTGTTAGACGCGAATCGTGCTCTGATTCATGCTTTAGGCTGGGAGCGCAAGCTTATTGCTTTTTCAAACACGGTCTACACCTCTCAGGTGCCGAGGTACAGGACGGTGAAAACAATGAGTTTGTGTTAGACGCGAATCGTGCTCTGATTCATGCTCTAGGCTGGGAGCTCAAGCTTATTGCTTTTTCAAACACGGTCTACACCTCTCAGGTGCTCTGATTCACGCTCTAGGCTGGGAGCTCAAGCTTATTGCTTTTTCAAACACGGTCTACACCTCTCAGGTGCCGAGTTACAGGACAGTGAAAACAATGAGTTTGTGTTAGACGCGAATCGTGCTCTGATTCATGCTCTAGGCGGGGAGCTCAAGCTTATTGCTTTTTCAAACACGGTCTACACCTCTCAGGTGCCGAGTTACAGGACGGTGAAAACAGTGAGTTTGTGTTAGACGCGAATCGTGCTCTGTTTCATGCTTTAGGCTGGGAGCTCAAGCTTATTGCTTTTTCAAATAAGGGAGATTTCCATCTCCCTTATTTGCATATTACCCAGAGGAGCGTGCGTGGCCATTTGAGTCTCCTCACTTATTTATAGTATATAGTTGTTCTCCCTAAGGAGAAAAGAGCGTTTCTGACCCCTGTCCCAGGCCTCTCACTAGCAAAAGCCAGACTCCTACTGTACACTGATGATGGGCAATAACCCGGAAACAGCTGTAAGTGCATGGAGTCTGGCTTTGCTTTTGAATACCAGTCATTGTAAGAAGACTTGTATAAAAAGTCTCACTTTGACTCGAAGGAATGCTGCCTTTCAATACGTGGCACTGTGGAGGATTTATTCCATCTCCCTTATTTGCATATTACCCAGAGGAGCGTGCGTGGCCATTTGAGTCTCCTCACCTATTTATAGTATATAGTTGCTCTCCCTAAGGAGAAAAGAGCGTTTCTGACCCCTGTCCCTGGCCTCACACTAGCAAAAGCCAGACTCCTACTGTACACTGATGATGGGCAATAACCCGGAAACAGCTGTATGTACATGGGGTCTGGCTTTGCTTTTGATTCCCAGTCATTGTAGCAAGACTTGTATAAAAAGTCCCACTTTGACTCGAAGGAATGCTGCCTTTCAGTAGGTGGCACTGTGGAGGATTTATTCCATCTCCCTTATTTGCATATTACCCAGAGGAGCGTGCGTGGCCATTTGAGTCTCCTCACTTATTTATAGTATATAGTTGCTCTCCCTAAGGAGAAAAGAGCGTTTCTGACCCCTATTGCTTTTTCAAACACGGTCTACACCTCTCAGGTGCCGAGTTACAGGACGGTGAAAACAGTGAGTTTGTGTTAGACGCGAATCGTGCTCTGATTCACGCTCTAGGCTGGGAGCGCAAGCTTATTGCTTTTTCAAACACGGTCTACACCTCTCAGGTGCCGAGTTACAGGACGGTGAAAACAGTGAGTTTGTGTTAGACGCGAATCGTGCTCTGATTCATGCTCTAGGCTGGGAGCGAAAGCTTACTGCTTTTTCAAACACGGTCTACACCTCTCAGGTGCCGAGTTACAGGACGGTGAAAACAGTGAGTTTGTGTTAGACGCGAATCGTGCTCTGATTCACGCTCTAGGCTTGGAGCGAAAGCTTATTGCTTTTTCAAACACGGTCTACACCTCTCAGGTGCCGAGTTACAGGACGGTGAAAACAGTGAGTTTGTGTTAGACGCGAATCGTGCTCTGATTCATGCTTTAGGCTGGGAGCGCAAGCTTATTGCTTTTTCAAACACGGTCTACACCTCTCAGGTGCCGAGGTACAGGACGGTGAAAACAGTGAGTTTGTGTTAGACGCGAATCGTGCTCTGATTCATGCTCTAGGCGGGGAGCTCAAGCTTATTGCTTTTTCAAACACGGTCTACACCTCTCAGGTGCCGAGTTACAGGACGGTGAAAACAGTGAGTTTGTGTTAGACGCGAATCGTGCTCTGATTCATGCTCTAGGCTGGGAGCTTAAGCTTATTGCTTTTTCAAACACGGTCTACACCTCTCAGGTGCTCTGATTCACGCTCTAGGCTGGGAGCTCAAGCTTATTGCTTTTTCAAACACGGTCTACACCTCTCAGGTGCCGAGTTACAGGACGGTGAAAACAGTGAGTTTGTGTTAGACGCGAATCGTGCTCTGATTCATGCTCTAGGCTGGGAGCGCAAGCGTAATGCTTTTTCAAACACGGTCTACACCTCTCAGGTGCCGAGTTACAGGACAGTGAAAACAATGAGTTTGTGTTAGACGCGAATCGTGCTCTGATTCATGCTCTAGGCTGGGAGCTCAAGCTTATTGCTTTTTCAAACACGGTCTACACCTCTCAGGTGCCGAGTTACAGGACGGTGAAAACAGTGAGTTTGTGTTAGACGCGAATCGTGCTCTGTTTCATGCTTTAGGCTGGGAGCTCAAGCTTATTGCTTTTTCAAATAAGGGAGATTTCCATCTCCCTTATTTGCATATTACCCAGAGGAGCGTGCGTGGCCATTTGAGTCTCCTCACTTATTTATAGTATATAGTTGCTCTCCCTAAGGAGAAAAGAGCGTTTCTGACCCCTGTCCCAGGCCTCTCACTAGCAAAAGCCAGACTCCTACTGTACACTGATGATGGGCAATAACCCGGAAACAGCTGTAAGTGCATGGAGTCTGGCTTTGCTTTTGAATACCAGTCATTGTAAGAAGACTTGTATAAAAAGTCTCACTTTGACTCGAAGGAATGCTGCCTTTCTATTGAGTCTCCTCACATTGTGGAGGATTTATTCCATCTCCCTTATTTGCATATTACCCAGAGGAGCGTGCGTGGCCATTTGAGTCTCCTCACTTATTTATAGTATATAGTTGCTCTCCCTAAGGAGAAAAGAGCGTTTCTGACCCCTGTCCCTGGCCTCACACTAGCAAAAGCCAGACTCCTACTGTACACTGATGATGGGCAATAACCCGGAAACAGCTGTATGTACATGGGGTCTGGCTTTGCTTTTGATTCCCAGTCATTGTAGCAAGACTTGTATAAAAAGTCCCACTTTGACTCGAAGGAATGCTGCCTTTCAGTAGGTGGCACTGTGGAGGATTTATTCCATCTCCCTTATTTGCATATTACCCAGAGCGTGCGTGGCCATTTGAGTCTCCTCACTTATTTATAGTATATAGTTGCTCTCCCTAAGGAGAAAAGAGCGTTTCTGACCCCTATTGCTTTTTCAAACACGGTCTACACCTCTCAGGTGCCGAGTTACAGGACGGTGAAAACAGTGAGTTTGTGTTAGACGTGAATCGTGCTCTGATTCATGCTTTAACCTTATTGCTTTTTCAAACACGGTCTACACCTCTCAGGTGCCGAGTTACAGGACGGTGAAAACAGTGAGTTTGTGTTAGACGTGAATCGTGCTCTGATTCATGCTCTAGGCTGGGAGCGCAAGCGTAATGCTTTTTCAAACACGGTCTACACCTCTCAGGTGCCGAGTTACAGAACGGTGAAAACAGTGAGTTTGTGTTAGACGCGAATCGTGCTGGGATTTATGCTCTAGGCTGGGAGCGCAAGCGTAATGCTTTTTCAAACACGGTCTACACCTCTCAGGTGCCGAGTTACAGGACGGTGAAAACAGTGAGTTTGTGTTAGACGCGAATCGTGCTCTGATTCATGCTCTAGGCGGGGAGCTCAAGCTTATTGCATTTTCAAACACGGTCTACACCTCTCAGGTGCCGAGTAACAGGACGGTGAAAACAGTGAGTTTGTGTTAGACGCGATTCATGCTCTAGGCTGGGAGCGCAAGCTTATTGCTTTTTCAAACACGGTCTACACCTCTCAGGTGCCGAGTTACAGGACGGTGAAAACAGTGAGTTTGTGTTAGACGCGAATCGTGCTCTGATTCATGCTCTAGGCTGGGAGCGAAAGCTTATTGCTTTTTCAAACACGGTCTACACCTCTCAGGTGCCGAGTTACAGGACGGTGAAAACAGTGAGTTTGTGTTAGACGCGAATCGTGCTCTGATTCACGCTCTAGGCTGGGAGCTCAAGCTTATTGCTTTTTCAAACACGGTCTACACCTCTCAGGTGCCGAGTTACAGGACGGTGAAAACAGTGAGTTTGTGTTAGACGCGAATCGTGCTCTGATTCATGCTCTAGGCTGGGAGCGCAAGCGTAATGCTTTTTCAAACACGGTCTACACCTCTCAGGTGCCGAGTTACAGGACAGTGAAAACAATGAGTTTGTGTTAGACGCGAATCGTGCTCTGATTCATGCTCTAGGCTGGGAGCTCAAGCTTATTGCTTTTTCAAACACGGTCTACACCTCTCAGGTGCCGAGTTACAGGACGGTGAAAACAGTGAGTTTGTGTTAGACGCGAATCGTGCTCTGTTTCATGCTTTAGGCTGGGAGCTCAAGCTTATTGCTTTTTCAAATAAGGGAGATTTCCATCTCCCTTATTTGCATATTACCCAGAGGAGCGTGCGTGGCCATTTGAGTCTCCTCACTTATTTATAGTATATAGTTGCTCTCCCTAAGGAGAAAAGAGCGTTTCTGACCCCTGTCCCAGGCCTCTCACTAGCAAAAGCCAGACTCCTACTGTACACTGATGATGGGCAATAACCCGGAAACAGCTGTAAGTGCATGGAGTCTGGCTTTGCTTTTGAATACCAGTCATTGTAAGAAGACTTGTATAAAAAGTCTCACTTTGACTCGAAGGAATGCTGCCTTTCAATAGGTGGCACTATGGAGGATTTATTCCATCTCCCTTATTTGCATATTACCCAGAGGAGCGTGCGTGGCCATTTGAGTCTCCTCACTTTTTTATAGTATATAGTTGCTCTCCCTAAGGAGAAAAGAGCGTTTCTGACCCCTATTGCTTTTTCAAACACGGTCTACACCTCTCAGGTGCCGAGTTACAGGACGGTGAAAACAGTGAGTTTGTGTTAGACGCGAATCGTGCTCTGATTCACGCTCTAGGCTGGGAGCGCAAGCTTATTGCTTTTTCAAACACGGTCTACACCTCTCAGGTGCCGAGTTACAGGACGGTGAAAACAGTGAGTTTGTGTTAGACGCGAATCGTGCTCTGATTCACGCTCTAGGCTGGGAGCGCAAGCTTATTGCTTTTTCAAACACGGTCTACACCTCTCAGGTGCCGAGTTACAGGACGGTGAAAACAGTGAGTTTGTGTTAGACGCGAATCGTGCTCTGATTCATGCTCTAGGCTGGGAGCGAAAGCTTACTGCTTTTTCAAACACGGTCTACACCTCTCAGGTGCCGAGTTACAGGACGGTGAAAACAGTGAGTTTGTGTTAGACGCGAATCGTGCTCTGATTCACGCTCTAGGCTTGGAGCGAAAGCTTATTGCTTTTTCAAACACGGTCTACACCTCTCAGGTGCCGAGTTACAGGACGGTGAAAACAGTGAGTTTGTGTTAGACGCGAATCGTGCTCTGATTCACGCTCTAGGCTGGGAGCTCAAGCTTATTGCTTTTTCAAACACGGTCTACACCTCTCAGGTGCCGAGTTACAGGACGGTGAAAACAGTGAGTTTGTGTTAGACGCGAATCGTGCTCTGATTCATGCTCTAGGCTGGGAGCGCAAGCGTAATGCTTTTTCAAACACGGTCTACACCTCTCAGGTGCCGAGTTACAGGACAGTGAAAACAATGAGTTTGTGTTAGATGCGAATCGTGCTCTGATTCATGCTCTAGGCTGGGAGCGAAAGCTTATTGCTTTTTCAAACACGGTCTACACCTCTCAGGTGCCGAGTTACAGGACGGTGAAAACAGTGAGTTTGTGTTAGACGCGAATCGTGCTCTGTTTCATGCTTTAGGCTGGGAGCTCAAGCTTATTGCTTTTTCAAATAAGGGAGATTTCCATCTCCCTTATTTGCATATTACCCAGAGGAGCGTGCGTGGCCATTTGAGTCTCCTCACTTATTTATAGTATATAGTTGCTCTCCCTAAGGAGAAAAGAGCGTTTCTGACCCCTGTCCCAGGCCTCTCACTAGCAAAAGCCAGACTCCTACTGTACACTGATGATGGGCAATAACCCGGAAACAGCTGTAAGTGCATGGAGTCTGGCTTTGCTTTTGAATACCAGTCATTGTAAGAAGACTTGTATAAAAAGTCTCACTTTGACTCGAAGGAATGCTGCCTTTCAATAGGTGGCACTGTGGAGGATTTATTCCATCTCCCTTATTTGCATATTACCCAGAGGAGCGTGCGTGGCCATTTGAGTCTCCTCACTTATTTATAGTATATAGTTGCTCTCCCTAAGGAGAAAAGAGCGTTTCTGACCCCTGTCCCTGGCCTCTCACTAGCAAAAGCCAGACTCCTACTGTACACTGATGATGGGCAATAACCCGGAAACAGCTGTATGTACATGGGGTCTGGCTTTGCTTTTGATTCCCAGTCATTGTAGCAAGACTTGTATAAAAAGTCCCACTTTGACTCGAAGGAATGCTGCCTTTCAGTAGGTGGCACTGTGGAGGATTTATTCCATCTCCCTTATTTGCATATTACCCAGAGGAGCGTGCGTGGCCATTTGAGTCTCCTCACTTATTTATAGTATATAGTTGCTCTCCCTAAGGAGAAAAGAGCGTTTCTGACCCCTATTGCTTTTTCAAACACGGTCTACACCTCTCAGGTGCCGAGTTACAGGACGGTGAAAACAGTGAGTTTGTGTTAGACGCGAATCATGCTCTGATTCACGCTCTAGGCTGGGAGCGCAAGCTTATTGCTTTTTCAAACACGGTCTACACCTCTCAGGTGCCGAGTTACAGGACGGTGAAAACAGTGAGTTTGTGTTAGACGCGAATCGTGCTCTGATTCACGCTCTAGGCTGGGAGCGCAAGCTTATTGCTTTTTCAAACACGGGCTACACCTCTCAGGTGCCGAGTTACAGGACGGTGAAAACAGTGAGTTTGTGTTAGACGCGAATCGTGCTCTGATTCATGCTCTAGGCTGGGAGCGAAAGCTTACTGCTTTTTCAAACACGGTCTACACCTCTCAGGTGCCGAGTTACAGGACGGTGAAAACAGTGAGTTTGTGTTAGACGCGAATCGTGCTCTGATTCACGCTCTAGGCTTGGAGCGAAAGCTTATTGCTTTTTCAAACACGGTCTACACCTCTCAGGTGCCGAGTTACAGGACGGTGAAAACAGTGAGTTTGTGTTAGACGCGAATCGTGCTCTGATTCATGCTTTAGGCTGGGAGCGCAAGCTTATTGCTTTTTCAAACACGGTCTACACCTCTCAGGTGCCGAGGTACAGGACGGTGAAAACAGTGAGTTTGTGTTAGACGCGAATCGTGCTCTGATTCATGCTCTAGGCGGGGAGCTCAAGCTTATTGCTTTTTCAAACACGGTCTACACCTCTCAGGTGCCGAGTTACAGGACGGTGAAAACTGAGTTTGTGTTAGACGCGAATCGTGCTCTGATTCATGCTCTAGGCTGGGAGCTCAAGCTTATTGCTTTTTCAAACACGGTCTACACCTCTCAGGTGCCGAGTTACAGGACGGTGAAAACAGTGAGTTTGTGTTAGACGCGAATCGTGCTCTGATTCATGCTTTAGGCTGGGAGCGCAAGCGTAATGCTTTTTCAAACACGGTCTAGACCTCTCAGGTGCCGAGTTACAGGACGGTGAAAACAATGAGTTTGTGTTAGACGCGAATCGTGCTCTGATTCATGCTCTAGGCTGGGAGCTCAAGCTTATTGCTTTTTCAAACACGGTCTACACCTCTCAGGTGCCGAGTTACAGGACGGTGAAAACAGTGAGTTTGTGTTAGACGCGAATCGTGCTCTGATTCATGCTCTAGGCTGGGAGCTCAAGCTTATTGCTTTTTCAAACACGGTCTACACCTCTCAGGTGCCGAGTTACAGGACGGTGCAAACAGTGAGTTTGTGTTAGACGCGAATCGTGCTCTGTTTCATGCTTTAGGCTGGGAGCTCAAGCTTATTGCTTTTTCAAATAAGGGAGATTTCCATCTCCCTTATTTGCATATTACCCAGAGGAGCGTGCGTGGCCATTTGAGTCTCCTCACTTATTTATAGTATATAGTTGCTCTCCCTAAGGAGAAAAGAGCGTTTCTGACCCCTGTCCCAGGCCTCTCACTAGCAAAAGCCAGACTCCTACTGTACACTGATGATGGGCAATAACCCGGAAACAGCTGTAAGTGCATGGAGTCTGGCTTTGCTTTTGAATACCAGTCATTGTAAGAAGACTTGTATAAAAAGTCTCACTTTGACTCGAAGGAATGCTGGCTTTCAATACGTGGCACTGTGGAGGATTTATTCCATCTCCCTTATTTGCATATTACCCAGAGGAGCGTGCGTGGCCATTTGAGTCTCCTCACTTATTTATAGTATATAGTTGCTCTCCCTAAGGAGAAAAGAGCGTTTCTGACCCCTGTCCCTGGCCTCACACTAGCAAAAGCCAGACTCCTACTGTACACTGATGATGGGCAATAACCCGGAAACAGCTGTATGTACATGGGGTCTGGCTTTGCTTTTGATTCCCAGTCATTGTAGCAAGACTTGTATAAAAAGTCCCACTTTGACTCGAAGGAATGCTGCCTTTCAGTAGGTGGCACTGTGGAGGATTTATTCCATCTCCCTTATTTGCATATTACCCAGGGGAGCGTGCGTGGCCATTTGAGTCTCCTCACTTATTTATAGTATATAGTTGCTCTCCCTAAGGAGAAAAGAGCGTTTCTGACCCCTATTGCTTTTTCAAACACGGTCTACACCTCTCAGGTGCCGAGTTACAGGACGGTGAAAACAGTGAGTTTGTGTTAGACGCGAATCGTGCTCTGATTCATGCTCTAGGCTGGGAGCTCAAGCTTATTGCTTTTTCAAACACGGTCTACACCTCTCAGGTGCCGAGTTACAGGACGGTGAAAACAGTGAGTTTGTGTTAGACGCGAATCGTGCTCTGATTCACGCTCTAGGCTGGAAGCGCAAGCGTAATGCTTTTTCAAACACGGTCTACACCTCTTAGGTGCCGAGTTACAGGACGGTGAAAACAATGAGTTTGTGTTAGACGCGAATCGTGCTCTGATTCACGCTCTAGGCTGGGAGCTCAAGCTTATTGCTTTTTCAAACACGGTCTACACCTCTCAGGTGCCGAGTTACAGGACGGTGAAAACAGTGAGTTTGTGTTAGACGTGAATCGTGCTCTGATTCATGCTTTAACCTTATTGCTTTTTCAAACACGGTCTACACCTCTCAGGTGCCGAGTTACAGGACGGTGAAAACAGTGAGTTTGTGTTAGACGCGAATCGTGCTCTGATTCACGCTCTAGGCTGGGAGCGCAAGCTTATTGCTTTTTCAAACACGGGCTACACCTCTCAGGTGCCGAGTTACAGGACGGTGAAAACAGTGAGTTTGTGTTAGACGCGAATCGTGCTCTGATTCATGCTCTAGGCTGGGAGCGAAAGCTTACTGCTTTTTCAAACACGGTCTACACCTCTCAGGTGCCGAGTTACAGGACGGTGAAAACAGTGAGTTTGTGTTAGACGCGAATCGTGCTCTGATTCACGCTCTAGGCTTGTAGCGAAAGCTTATTGCTTTTTCAAACACGGTCTACACCTCTCAGGTGCCGAGTTACAGGACGGTGAAAACAGTGAGTTTGTGTTAGACGCGAATCGTGCTCTGATTCATGCTTTAGGCTGGGAGCGCAAGCGTAATGCTTTTTCAAACACGGTCTACACCTCTCAGGTGCCGAGTTACAGGACGGTGAAAACAATGAGTTTGTGTTAGACGCGAATCGTGCTCTGATTCATGCTCTAGGCTGGGAGCTCAAGCTTATTGCTTTTTCAAACACGGTCTACACCTCTCAGGTGCCGAGTTACAGGACGGTGAAAACAGTGAGTTTGTGTTAGACGCGAATCGTGCTCTGATTCATGCTCTAGGCTGGGAGCGCAAGCTTATTGCTTTTTCAAACACGGTCTACACCTCTCAGGTGCCGAGTTACAGGACGGTGAAAACAGTGAGTTTGTGTTAGACGCGAATCGTGCTCTGATTCACGCTCTAGGCTGGGAGCTCAAGCTTATTGCTTTTTCAAACACGGTCTACACCTCTCAGGTGCCGAGTTACAGGACGGTGAAAACAGTGAGTTTGTGTTAGACGCGAATCGTGCTCTGATTCATGCTCTAGGCTGGGAGCGCAAGCGTAATGCTTTTTCAAACACGGTCTACACCTCTCAGGTGCCGAGTTACAGGACAGTGAAAACAATGAGTTTGTGTTAGACGCGAATCGTGCTCTGATTCATGCTCTAGGCTGGGAGCTCAAGCTTCTTGCTTTTTCAAATAAGGGAGATTTCCATCTCCCTTATTTGCATATTACCCAGAGGAGCGTGCGTGGCCATTTGAGTCTCCTCACTTATTTATAGTATATAGTTGCTCTCCCTAAGGAGAAAAGAGCGTTTCTGACCCCTGTCCCAGGCCTCTCACTAGCAAAAGCCAGACTCCTACTGTACACTGATGATGGGCAATAACCCGGAAACAGCTGTAAGTGCATGGAGTCTGGCTTTGCTTTTGAATACCAGTCATTGTAAGAAGACTTGTATAAAAAGTCTCACTTTGACTCGAAGGAATGCTGCCTTTCAATAGGTGGCACTGTGGAGGATTTATTCCATCTCCCTTATTTGCATATTACCCAGAGGAGCGTGCGTGGCCATTTGAGTCTCCTCACTTATTTATAGTATATAGTTGCTCTCCCTAAGGAGAAAAGAGCGTTTCTGACCCCTGTCCCTGGCCTCTCACTAGCAAAAGCCAGACTCCTACTGTACACTGATGATGGGCAATAACCCGGAAACAGCTGTATGTACATGGGGTCTGGCTTTGCTTTTGATTCCCAGTCATTGTAGCAAGACTTGTATAAAAAGTCCCACTTTGACTCGAAGGAATGCTGCCTTTCAGTAGGTGGCACTGTGGAGGATTTATTCCATCTCCCTTATTTGCATATTACCCAGAGGAGCGTGCGTGGCCATTTGAGTCTCCTCACTTATTTATAGTATATAGTTGCTCTCCCTAAGGAGAAAAGAGCGTTTCTGACCCCTATTGCTTTTTCAAACACGGTCTACACCTCTCAGGTGCCGAGTTACAGGACGGTGAAAACAGTGAGTTTGTGTTAGACGCGAATCATGCTCTGATTCACGCTCTAGGCTGGGAGCGCAAGCTTATTGCTTTTTCAAACACGGTCTACACCTCTCAGGTGCCGAGTTACAGGACGGTGAAAACAGTGAGTTTGTGTTAGACGCGAATCGTGCTCTGATTCACGCTCTAGGCTGGGAGCGCAAGCTTATTGCTTTTTCAAACACGGGCTACACCTCTCAGGTGCCGAGTTACAGGACGGTGAAAACAGTGAGTTTGTGTTAGACGCGAATCGTGCTCTGATTCATGCTCTAGGCTGGGAGCGAAAGCTTACTGCTTTTTCAAACACGGTCTACACCTCTCAGGTGCCGAGTTACAGGACGGTGAAAACAGTGAGTTTGTGTTAGACGCGAATCGTGCTCTGATTCACGCTCTAGGCTTGGAGCGAAAGCTTATTGCTTTTTCAAACACGGTCTACACCTCTCAGGTGCCGAGTTACAGGACGGTGAAAACAGTGAGTTTGTGTTAGACGCGAATCGTGCTCTGATTCATGCTTTAGGCTGGGAGCGCAAGCTTATTGCTTTTTCAAACACGGTCTACACCTCTCAGGTGCCGAGGTACAGGACGGTGAAAACAGTGAGTTTGTGTTAGACGCGAATCGTGCTCTGATTCATGCTCTAGGCGGGGAGCTCAAGCTTATTGCTTTTTCAAACACGGTCTACACCTCTCAGGTGCCGAGTTACAGGACGGTGAAAACTGAGTTTGTGTTAGACGCGAATCGTGCTCTGATTCATGCTCTAGGCTGGGAGCTCAAGCTTATTGCTTTTTCAAACACGGTCTACACCTCTCAGGTGCCGAGTTACAGGACGGTGAAAACAGTGAGTTTGTGTTAGACGCGAATCGTGCTCTGATTCATGCTTTAGGCTGGGAGCGCAAGCGTAATGCTTTTTCAAACACGGTCTAGACCTCTCAGGTGCCGAGTTACAGGACGGTGAAAACAATGAGTTTGTGTTAGACGCGAATCGTGCTCTGATTCATGCTCTAGGCTGGGAGCTCAAGCTTATTGCTTTTTCAAACACGGTCTACACCTCTCAGGTGCCGAGTTACAGGACGGTGAAAACAGTGAGTTTGTGTTAGACGCGAATCGTGCTCTGATTCATGCTCTAGGCTGGGAGCTCAAGCTTATTGCTTTTTCAAACACGGTCTACACCTCTCAGGTGCCGAGTTACAGGACGGTGCAAACAGTGAGTTTGTGTTAGACGCGAATCGTGCTCTGTTTCATGCTTTAGGCTGGGAGCTCAAGCTTATTGCTTTTTCAAATAAGGGAGATTTCCATCTCCCTTATTTGCATATTACCCAGAGGAGCGTGCGTGGCCATTTGAGTCTCCTCACTTATTTATAGTATATAGTTGCTCTCCCTAAGGAGAAAAGAGCGTTTCTGACCCCTGTCCCAGGCCTCTCACTAGCAAAAGCCAGACTCCTACTGTACACTGATGATGGGCAATAACCCGGAAACAGCTGTAAGTGCATGGAGTCTGGCTTTGCTTTTGAATACCAGTCATTGTAAGAAGACTTGTATAAAAAGTCTCACTTTGACTCGAAGGAATGCTGGCTTTCAATACGTGGCACTGTGGAGGATTTATTCCATCTCCCTTATTTGCATATTACCCAGAGGAGCGTGCGTGGCCATTTGAGTCTCCTCACTTATTTATAGTATATAGTTGCTCTCCCTAAGGAGAAAAGAGCGTTTCTGACCCCTGTCCCTGGCCTCACACTAGCAAAAGCCAGACTCCTACTGTACACTGATGATGGGCAATAACCCGGAAACAGCTGTATGTACATGGGGTCTGGCTTTGCTTTTGATTCCCAGTCATTGTAGCAAGACTTGTATAAAAAGTCCCACTTTGACTCGAAGGAATGCTGCCTTTCAGTAGGTGGCACTGTGGAGGATTTATTCCATCTCCCTTATTTGCATATTACCCAGGGGAGCGTGCGTGGCCATTTGAGTCTCCTCACTTATTTATAGTATATAGTTGCTCTCCCTAAGGAGAAAAGAGCGTTTCTGACCCCTATTGCTTTTTCAAACACGGTCTACACCTCTCAGGTGCCGAGTTACAGGACGGTGAAAACAGTGAGTTTGTGTTAGACGCGAATCGTGCTCTGATTCATGCTCTAGGCTGGGAGCTCAAGCTTATTGCTTTTTCAAACACGGTCTACACCTCTCAGGTGCCGAGTTACAGGACGGTGAAAACAGTGAGTTTGTGTTAGACGCGAATCGTGCTCTGATTCACGCTCTAGGCTGGAAGCGCAAGCGTAATGCTTTTTCAAACACGGTCTACACCTCTTAGGTGCCGAGTTACAGGACGGTGAAAACAATGAGTTTGTGTTAGACGCGAATCGTGCTCTGATTCACGCTCTAGGCTGGGAGCTCAAGCTTATTGCTTTTTCAAACACGGTCTACACCTCTCAGGTGCCGAGTTACAGGACGGTGAAAACAGTGAGTTTGTGTTAGACGTGAATCGTGCTCTGATTCATGCTTTAACCTTATTGCTTTTTCAAACACGGTCTACACCTCTCAGGTGCCGAGTTACAGGACGGTGAAAACAGTGAGTTTGTGTTAGACGCGAATCGTGCTCTGATTCACGCTCTAGGCTGGGAGCGCAAGCTTATTGCTTTTTCAAACACGGGCTACACCTCTCAGGTGCCGAGTTACAGGACGGTGAAAACAGTGAGTTTGTGTTAGACGCGAATCGTGCTCTGATTCATGCTCTAGGCTGGGAGCGAAAGCTTACTGCTTTTTCAAACACGGTCTACACCTCTCAGGTGCCGAGTTACAGGACGGTGAAAACAGTGAGTTTGTGTTAGACGCGAATCGTGCTCTGATTCACGCTCTAGGCTTGTAGCGAAAGCTTATTGCTTTTTCAAACACGGTCTACACCTCTCAGGTGCCGAGTTACAGGACGGTGAAAACAGTGAGTTTGTGTTAGACGCGAATCGTGCTCTGATTCATGCTTTAGGCTGGGAGCGCAAGCGTAATGCTTTTTCAAACACGGTCTACACCTCTCAGGTGCCGAGTTACAGGACGGTGAAAACAATGAGTTTGTGTTAGACGCGAATCGTGCTCTGATTCATGCTCTAGGCTGGGAGCTCAAGCTTATTGCTTTTTCAAACACGGTCTACACCTCTCAGGTGCCGAGTTACAGGACGGTGAAAACAGTGAGTTTGTGTTAGACGCGAATCGTGCTCTGATTCATGCTCTAGGCTGGGAGCGCAAGCTTATTGCTTTTTCAAACACGGTCTACACCTCTCAGGTGCCGAGTTACAGGACGGTGAAAACAGTGAGTTTGTGTTAGACGCGAATCGTGCTCTGATTCACGCTCTAGGCTGGGAGCTCAAGCTTATTGCTTTTTCAAACACGGTCTACACCTCTCAGGTGCCGAGTTACAGGACGGTGAAAACAGTGAGTTTGTGTTAGACGCGAATCGTGCTCTGATTCATGCTCTAGGCTGGGAGCGCAAGCGTAATGCTTTTTCAAACACGGTCTACACCTCTCAGGTGCCGAGTTACAGGACAGTGAAAACAATGAGTTTGTGTTAGACGCGAATCGTGCTCTGATTCATGCTCTAGGCTGGGAGCTCAAGCTTCTTGCTTTTTCAAATAAGGGAGATTTCCATCTCCCTTATTTGCATATTACCCAGAGGAGCGTGCGTGGCCATTTGAGTCTCCTCACTTATTTATAGTATATAGTTGCTCTCCCTAAGGAGAAAAGAGCGTTTCTGACCCCTGTCCCAGGCCTCTCACTAGCAAAAGCCAGACTCCTACTGTACACTGATGATGGGCAATAACCCGGAAACAGCTGTAAGTGCATGGAGTCTGGCTTTGCTTTTGAATACCAGTCATTGTAAGAAGACTTGTATAAAAAGTCTCACTTTGACTCGAAGGAATGCTGCCTTTCAATAGGTGGCACTGTGGAGGATTTATTCCATCTCCCTTATTTGCATATTACCCAGAGGAGCGTGCGTGGCCATTTGAGTCTCCTCACTTATTTATAGTATATAGTTGCTCTCCCTAAGGAGAAAAGAGCGTTTCTGACCCCTGTCCCTGGCCTCTCACTAGCAAAAGCCAGACTCCTACTGTACACTGATGATGGGCAATAACCCGGAAACAGCTGTATGTACATGGGGTCTGGCTTTGCTTTTGATTCCCAGTCATTGTAGCAAGACTTGTATAAAAAGTCCCACTTTGACTCGAAGGAATGCTGCCTTTCAGTAGGTGGCACTGTGGAGGATTTATTCCATCTCCCTTATTTGCATATTACCCAGAGGAGCGTGCGTGGCCATTTGAGTCTCCTCACTTATTTATAGTATATAGTTGCTCTCCCTAAGGAGAAAAGAGCGTTTCTGACCCCTATTGCTTTTTCAAACACGGTCTACACCTCTCAGGTGCCGAGTTACAGGACGGTGAAAACAGTGAGTTTGTGTTAGACGCGAATCGTGCTCTGATTCATGCTTTAACCTTATTGCTTTTTCAAACACGGTCTACACCTCTCAGGTGCCGAGTTACAGGACGGTGAAAACAGTGAGTTTGTGTTAGACGTGAATCGTGCTCTGATTCATGCTCTAGGCTGGGAGCGCAAGCGTAATGCTTTTTCAAACACGGTCTACACCTCTCAGGTGCCGAGTTACAGAACGGTGAAAACAGTGAGTTTGTGTTAGACGCGAATCGTGCTGGGATTTATGCTCTAGGCTGGGAGCGCAAGCGTAATGCTTTTTCAAACACGGTCTACACCTCTCAGGTGCCGAGTTACAGGACGGTGAAAACAGTGAGTTTGTGTTAGACGCGAATCGTGCTCTGATTCATGCTCTAGGCGGGGAGCTCAAGCTTATTGCATTTTCAAACACGGTCTACACCTCTCAGGTGCCGAGTAACAGGACGGTGAAAACAGTGAGTTTGTGTTAGACGCGATTCATGCTCTAGGCTGGGAGCGCAAGCTTATTGCTTTTTCAAACACGGTCTACACCTCTCAGGTGCCGAGTTACAGGACGGTGAAAACAGTGAGTTTGTGTTAGACGCGAATCGTGCTCTGATTCATGCTCTAGGCTGGGAGCGAAAGCTTATTGCTTTTTCAAACACGGTCTACACCTCTCAGGTGCCGAGTTACAGGACGGTGAAAACAGTGAGTTTGTGTTAGACGCGAATCGTGCTCTGATTCACGCTCTAGGCTGGGAGCTCAAGCTTATTGCTTTTTCAAACACGGTCTACACCTCTCAGGTGCCGAGTTACAGGACGGTGAAAACAGTGAGTTTGTGTTAGACGCGAATCGTGCTCTGATTCATGCTCTAGGCTGGGAGCGCAAGCGTAATGCTTTTTCAAACACGGTCTACACCTCTCAGGTGCCGAGTTACAGGACAGTGAAAACAATGAGTTTGTGTTAGACGCGAATCGTGCTCTGATTCATGCTCTAGGCTGGGAGCTCAAGCTTATTGCTTTTTCAAACACGGTCTACACCTCTCAGGTGCCGAGTTACAGGACGGTGAAAACAGTGAGTTTGTGTTAGACGCGAATCGTGCTCTGTTTCATGCTTTAGGCTGGGAGCTCAAGCTTATTGCTTTTTCAAATAAGGGAGATTTCCATCTCCCTTATTTGCATATTACCCAGAGGAGCGTGCGTGGCCATTTGAGTCTCCTCACTTATTTATAGTATATAGTTGCTCTCCCTAAGGAGAAAAGAGCGTTTCTGACCCCTGTCCCAGGCCTCTCACTAGCAAAAGCCAGACTCCTACTGTACACTGATGATGGGCAATAACCCGGAAACAGCTGTAAGTGCATGGAGTCTGGCTTTGCTTTTGAATACCAGTCATTGTAAGAAGACTTGTATAAAAAGTCTCACTTTGACTCGAAGGAATGCTGCCTTTCAATAGGTGGCACTATGGAGGATTTATTCCATCTCCCTTATTTGCATATTACCCAGAGGAGCGTGCGTGGCCATTTGAGTCTCCTCACTTTTTTATAGTATATAGTTGCTCTCCCTAAGGAGAAAAGAGCGTTTCTGACCCCTATTGCTTTTTCAAACACGGTCTACACCTCTCAGGTGCCGAGTTACAGGACGGTGAAAACAGTGAGTTTGTGTTAGACGCGAAACGTGCTCTGATTCACGCTCTAGGCTGGGAGCGCAAGCTTATTGCTTTTTCAAACACGGTCTACACCTCTCAGGTGCCGAGTTACAGGACGGTGAAAACAGTGAGTTTGTGTTAGACGCGAATCGTGCTCTGATTCACGCTCTAGGCTGGGAGCGCAAGCTTATTGCTTTTTCAAACACGGTCTACACCTCTCAGGTGCCGAGTTACAGGACGGTGAAAACAGTGAGTTTGTGTTAGACGCGAATCGTGCTCTGATTCATGCTCTAGGCTGGGAGCGAAAGCTTACTGCTTTTTCAAACACGGTCTACACCTCTCAGGTGCCGAGTTACAGGACGGTGAAAACAGTGAGTTTGTGTTAGACGCGAATCGTGCTCTGATTCACGCTCTAGGCTTGGAGCGAAAGCTTATTGCTTTTTCAAACACGGTCTACACCTCTCAGGTGCCGAGTTACAGGACGGTGAAAACAGTGAGTTTGTGTTAGACGCGAATCGTGCTCTGATTCACGCTCTAGGCTGGGAGCTCAAGCTTATTGCTTTTTCAAACACGGTCTACACCTCTCAGGTGCCGAGTTACAGGACGGTGAAAACAGTGAGTTTGTGTTAGACGCGAATCGTGCTCTGATTCATGCTCTAGGCTGGGAGCGCAAGCGTAATGCTTTTTCAAACACGGTCTACACCTCTCAGGTGCCGAGTTACAGGACAGTGAAAACAATGAGTTTGTGTTAGATGCGAATCGTGCTCTGATTCATGCTCTAGGCTGGGAGCGAAAGCTTATTGCTTTTTCAAACACGGTCTACACCTCTCAGGTGCCGAGTTACAGGACGGTGAAAACAGTGAGTTTGTGTTAGACGCGAATCGTGCTCTGTTTCATGCTTTAGGCTGGGAGCTCAAGCTTATTGCTTTTTCAAATAAGGGAGATTTCCATCTCCCTTATTTGCATATTACCCAGAGGAGCGTGCGTGGCCATTTGAGTCTCCTCACTTATTTATAGTATATAGTTGCTCTCCCTAAGGAGAAAAGAGCGTTTCTGACCCCTGTCCCAGGCCTCTCACTAGCAAAAGCCAGACTCCTACTGTACACTGATGATGTGCAATAACCCGGAAACAGCTGTAAGTGCATGGAGTCTGGCTTTGCTTTTGAATACCAGTCATTGTAAGAAGACTTGTATAAAAAGTCTCACTTTGACTCGAAGGAATGCTGCCTTTCAATAGGTGGCACTGTGGAGGATTTATTCCATCTCCCTTATTTGCATATTACCCAGAGGAGCGTGCGTGGCCATTTGAGTCTCCTCACTTATTTATAGTATATAGTTGCTCTCCCTAAGGAGAAAAGAGCGTTTCTGACCCCTGTCCCTGGCCTCTCACTAGCAAAAGCCAGACTCCTACTGTACACTGATGATGGGCAATAACCCGGAAACAGCTGTATGTACATGGGGTCTGGCTTTGCTTTTGATTCCCAGTCATTGTAGCAAGACTTGTATAAAAAGTCCCACTTTGACTCGAAGGAATGCTGCCTTTCAGTAGGTGGCACTGTGGAGGATTTATTCCATCTCCCTTATTTGCATATTACCCAGAGGAGCGTGCGTGGCCATTTGAGTCTCCTCACTTATTTATAGTATATAGTTGCTCTCCCTAAGGAGAAAAGAGCGTTTCTGACCCCTATTGCTTTTTCAAACACGGTCTACACCTCTCAGGTGCCGAGTTACAGGACGGTGAAAACAGTGAGTTTGTGTTAGACGCGAATCATGCTCTGATTCACGCTCTAGGCTGGGAGCGCAAGCTTATTGCTTTTTCAAACACGGTCTACACCTCTCAGGTGCCGAGTTACAGGACGGTGAAAACAGTGAGTTTGTGTTAGACGCGAATCGTGCTCTGATTCACGCTCTAGGCTGGGAGCGCAAGCTTATTGCTTTTTCAAACACGGGCTACACCTCTCAGGTGCCGAGTTACAGGACGGTGAAAACAGTGAGTTTGTGTTAGACGCGAATCGTGCTCTGATTCATGCTCTAGGCTGGGAGCGAAAGCTTACTGCTTTTTCAAACACGGTCTACACCTCTCAGGTGCCGAGTTACAGGACGGTGAAAACAGTGAGTTTGTGTTAGACGCGAATCGTGCTCTGATTCACGCTCTAGGCTTGGAGCGAAAGCTTATTGCTTTTTCAAACACGGTCTACACCTCTCAGGTGCCGAGTTACAGGACGGTGAAAACAGTGAGTTTGTGTTAGACGCGAATCGTGCTCTGATTCATGCTTTAGGCTGGGAGCGCAAGCTTATTGCTTTTTCAAACACGGTCTACACCTCTCAGGTGCCGAGGTACAGGACGGTGAAAACAGTGAGTTTGTGTTAGACGCGAATCGTGCTCTGATTCATGCTCTAGGCGGGGAGCTCAAGCTTATTGCTTTTTCAAACACGGTCTACACCTCTCAGGTGCCGAGTTACAGGACGGTGAAAACTGAGTTTGTGTTAGACGCGAATCGTGCTCTGATTCATGCTCTAGGCTGGGAGCTCAAGCTTATTGCTTTTTCAAACACGGTCTACACCTCTCAGGTGCCGAGTTACAGGACGGTGAAAACAGTGAGTTTGTGTTAGACGCGAATCGTGCTCTGATTCATGCTTTAGGCTGGGAGCGCAAGCGTAATGCTTTTTCAAACACGGTCTAGACCTCTCAGGTGCCGAGTTACAGGACGGTGAAAACAATGAGTTTGTGTTAGACGCGAATCGTGCTCTGATTCATGCTCTAGGCTGGGAGCTCAAGCTTATTGCTTTTTCAAACACGGTCTACACCTCTCAGGTGCCGAGTTACAGGACGGTGAAAACAGTGAGTTTGTGTTAGACGCGAATCGTGCTCTGATTCATGCTCTAGGCTGGGAGCTCAAGCTTATTGCTTTTTCAAACACGGTCTACACCTCTCAGGTGCCGAGTTACAGGACGGTGCAAACAGTGAGTTTGTGTTAGACGCGAATCGTGCTCTGTTTCATGCTTTAGGCTGGGAGCTCAAGCTTATTGCTTTTTCAAATAAGGGAGATTTCCATCTCCCTTATTTGCATATTACCCAGAGGAGCGTGCGTGGCCATTTGAGTCTCCTCACTTATTTATAGTATATAGTTGCTCTCCCTAAGGAGAAAAGAGCGTTTCTGACCCCTGTCCCAGGCCTCTCACTAGCAAAAGCCAGACTCCTACTGTACACTGATGATGGGCAATAACCCGGAAACAGCTGTAAGTGCATGGAGTCTGGCTTTGCTTTTGAATACCAGTCATTGTAAGAAGACTTGTATAAAAAGTCTCACTTTGACTCGAAGGAATGCTGGCTTTCAATACGTGGCACTGTGGAGGATTTATTCCATCTCCCTTATTTGCATATTACCCAGAGGAGCGTGCGTGGCCATTTGAGTCTCCTCACTTATTTATAGTATATAGTTGCTCTCCCTAAGGAGAAAAGAGCGTTTCTGACCCCTGTCCCTGGCCTCACACTAGCAAAAGCCAGACTCCTACTGTACACTGATGATGGGCAATAACCCGGAAACAGCTGTATGTACATGGGGTCTGGCTTTGCTTTTGATTCCCAGTCATTGTAGCAAGACTTGTATAAAAAGTCCCACTTTGACTCGAAGGAATGCTGCCTTTCAGTAGGTGGCACTGTGGAGGATTTATTCCATCTCCCTTATTTGCATATTACCCAGGGGAGCGTGCGTGGCCATTTGAGTCTCCTCACTTATTTATAGTATATAGTTGCTCTCCCTAAGGAGAAAAGAGCGTTTCTGACCCCTATTGCTTTTTCAAACACGGTCTACACCTCTCAGGTGCCGAGTTACAGGACGGTGAAAACAGTGAGTTTGTGTTAGACGCGAATCGTGCTCTGATTCATGCTCTAGGCTGGGAGCTCAAGCTTATTGCTTTTTCAAACACGGTCTACACCTCTCAGGTGCCGAGTTACAGGACGGTGAAAACAGTGAGTTTGTGTTAGACGCGAATCGTGCTCTGATTCACGCTCTAGGCTGGAAGCGCAAGCGTAATGCTTTTTCAAACACGGTCTACACCTCTTAGGTGCCGAGTTACAGGACGGTGAAAACAATGAGTTTGTGTTAGACGCGAATCGTGCTCTGATTCACGCTCTAGGCTGGGAGCTCAAGCTTATTGCTTTTTCAAACACGGTCTACACCTCTCAGGTGCCGAGTTACAGGACGGTGAAAACAGTGAGTTTGTGTTAGACGTGAATCGTGCTCTGATTCATGCTTTAACCTTATTGCTTTTTCAAACACGGTCTACACCTCTCAGGTGCCGAGTTACAGGACGGTGAAAACAGTGAGTTTGTGTTAGACGCGAATCGTGCTCTGATTCACGCTCTAGGCTGGGAGCGCAAGCTTATTGCTTTTTCAAACACGGGCTACACCTCTCAGGTGCCGAGTTACAGGACGGTGAAAACAGTGAGTTTGTGTTAGACGCGAATCGTGCTCTGATTCATGCTCTAGGCTGGGAGCGAAAGCTTACTGCTTTTTCAAACACGGTCTACACCTCTCAGGTGCCGAGTTACAGGACGGTGAAAACAGTGAGTTTGTGTTAGACGCGAATCGTGCTCTGATTCACGCTCTAGGCTTGTAGCGAAAGCTTATTGCTTTTTCAAACACGGTCTACACCTCTCAGGTGCCGAGTTACAGGACGGTGAAAACAGTGAGTTTGTGTTAGACGCGAATCGTGCTCTGATTCATGCTTTAGGCTGGGAGCGCAAGCGTAATGCTTTTTCAAACACGGTCTACACCTCTCAGGTGCCGAGTTACAGGACGGTGAAAACAATGAGTTTGTGTTAGACGCGAATCGTGCTCTGATTCATGCTCTAGGCTGGGAGCTCAAGCTTATTGCTTTTTCAAACACGGTCTACACCTCTCAGGTGCCGAGTTACAGGACGGTGAAAACAGTGAGTTTGTGTTAGACGCGAATCGTGCTCTGATTCATGCTCTAGGCTGGGAGCGCAAGCTTATTGCTTTTTCAAACACGGTCTACACCTCTCAGGTGCCGAGTTACAGGACGGTGAAAACAGTGAGTTTGTGTTAGACGCGAATCGTGCTCTGATTCACGCTCTAGGCTGGGAGCTCAAGCTTATTGCTTTTTCAAACACGGTCTACACCTCTCAGGTGCCGAGTTACAGGACGGTGAAAACAGTGAGTTTGTGTTAGACGCGAATCGTGCTCTGATTCATGCTCTAGGCTGGGAGCGCAAGCGTAATGCTTTTTCAAACACGGTCTACACCTCTCAGGTGCCGAGTTACAGGACAGTGAAAACAATGAGTTTGTGTTAGACGCGAATCGTGCTCTGATTCATGCTCTAGGCTGGGAGCTCAAGCTTCTTGCTTTTTCAAATAAGGGAGATTTCCATCTCCCTTATTTGCATATTACCCAGAGGAGCGTGCGTGGCCATTTGAGTCTCCTCACTTATTTATAGTATATAGTTGCTCTCCCTAAGGAGAAAAGAGCGTTTCTGACCCCTGTCCCAGGCCTCTCACTAGCAAAAGCCAGACTCCTACTGTACACTGATGATGGGCAATAACCCGGAAACAGCTGTAAGTGCATGGAGTCTGGCTTTGCTTTTGAATACCAGTCATTGTAAGAAGACTTGTATAAAAAGTCTCACTTTGACTCGAAGGAATGCTGCCTTTCAATAGGTGGCACTGTGGAGGATTTATTCCATCTCCCTTATTTGCATATTACCCAGAGGAGCGTGCGTGGCCATTTGAGTCTCCTCACTTATTTATAGTATATAGTTGCTCTCCCTAAGGAGAAAAGAGCGTTTCTGACCCCTGTCCCTGGCCTCTCACTAGCAAAAGCCAGACTCCTACTGTACACTGATGATGGGCAATAACCCGGAAACAGCTGTATGTACATGGGGTCTGGCTTTGCTTTTGATTCCCAGTCATTGTAGCAAGACTTGTATAAAAAGTCCCACTTTGACTCGAAGGAATGCTGCCTTTCAGTAGGTGGCACTGTGGAGGATTTATTCCATCTCCCTTATTTGCATATTACCCAGAGGAGCGTGCGTGGCCATTTGAGTCTCCTCACTTATTTATAGTATATAGTTGCTCTCCCTAAGGAGAAAAGAGCGTTTCTGACCCCTATTGCTTTTTCAAACACGGTCTACACCTCTCAGGTGCCGAGTTACAGGACGGTGAAAACAGTGAGTTTGTGTTAGACGCGAATCGTGCTCTGATTCATGCTTTAACCTTATTGCTTTTTCAAACACGGTCTACACCTCTCAGGTGCCGAGTTACAGGACGGTGAAAACAGTGAGTTTGTGTTAGACGTGAATCGTGCTCTGATTCATGCTCTAGGCTGGGAGCGCAAGCGTAATGCTTTTTCAAACACGGTCTACACCTCTCAGGTGCCGAGTTACAGAACGGTGAAAACAGTGAGTTTGTGTTAGACGCGAATCGTGCTGGGATTTATGCTCTAGGCTGGGAGCGCAAGCGTAATGCTTTTTCAAACACGGTCTACACCTCTCAGGTGCCGAGTTACAGGACGGTGAAAACAGTGAGTTTGTGTTAGACGCGAATCGTGCTCTGATTCATGCTCTAGGCGGGGAGCTCAAGCTTATTGCATTTTCAAACACGGTCTACACCTCTCAGGTGCCGAGTAACAGGACGGTGAAAACAGTGAGTTTGTGTTAGACGCGATTCATGCTCTAGGCTGGGAGCGCAAGCTTATTGCTTTTTCAAACACGGTCTACACCTCTCAGGTGCCGAGTTACAGGACGGTGAAAACAGTGAGTTTGTGTTAGACGCGAATCGTGCTCTGATTCATGCTCTAGGCTGGGAGCGAAAGCTTATTGCTTTTTCAAACACGGTCTACACCTCTCAGGTGCCGAGTTACAGGACGGTGAAAACAGTGAGTTTGTGTTAGACGCGAATCGTGCTCTGATTCACGCTCTAGGCTGGGAGCTCAAGCTTATTGCTTTTTCAAACACGGTCTACACCTCTCAGGTGCCGAGTTACAGGACGGTGAAAACAGTGAGTTTGTGTTAGACGCGAATCGTGCTCTGATTCATGCTCTAGGCTGGGAGCGCAAGCGTAATGCTTTTTCAAACACGGTCTACACCTCTCAGGTGCCGAGTTACAGGACAGTGAAAACAATGAGTTTGTGTTAGACGCGAATCGTGCTCTGATTCATGCTCTAGGCTGGGAGCTCAAGCTTATTGCTTTTTCAAACACGGTCTACACCTCTCAGGTGCCGAGTTACAGGACGGTGAAAACAGTGAGTATGTGTTAGACGCGAATCGTGCTCTGTTTCATGCTTTAGGCTGGGAGCTCAAGCTTATTGCTTTTTCAAATAAGGGAGATTTCCATCTCCCTTATTTGCATATTACCCAGAGGAGCGTGCGTGGCCATTTGAGTCTCCTCACCTATTTATAGTATATAGTTGCTCTCCCTAAGGAGAAAAGAGCGTTTCTGACCCCTGTCCCAGGCCTCTCACTAGCAAAAGCCAGACTCCTACTGTACACTGATGATGGGCAATAACCCGGAAACAGCTGTAAGTGCATGGAGTCTGGCTTTGCTTTTGAATACCAGTCATTGTAAGAAGACTTGTATAAAAAGTCTCGCTTTGACTCGAAGGAATGCTGCCTTTCAATAGGTGGCACTATGGAGGATTTATTCCATCTCCCTTATTTGCATATTACCCAGAGGAGCGTGCGTGGCCATTTGAGTCTCCTCACTTATTTATAGTATATAGTTGCTCTCCCTAAGGAGAAAAGAGCGTTTCTGACCCCTATTGCTTTTTCAAACACGGTCTACACCTCTCAGGTGCCGAGTTACAGGACGGTGAAAACAGTGAGTTTGTGTTAGACGCGAATCGTGCTCTGATTCACGCTCTAGGCTGGGAGCGCAAGCTTATTGCTTTTTCAAACACGGTCTACACCTCTCAGGTGCCGAGTTACAGGACGGTGAAAACAGTGAGTTTGTGTTAGACGCGAATCGTGCTCTGATTCACGCTCTAGGCTGGGAGCGCAAGCTTATTGCTTTTTCAAACACGGTCTACACCTCTCAGGTGCCGAGTTACAGGACGGTGAAAACAGTGAGTTTGTGTTAGACGCGAATCGTGCTCTGATTCATGCTCTAGGCTGGGAGCGAAAGCTTACTGCTTTTTCAAACACGGTCTACACCTCTCAGGTGCCGAGTTACAGGACGGTGAAAACAGTGAGTTTGTGTTAGACGCGAATCGTGCTCTGATTCACGCTCTAGGCTTGGAGCGAAAGCTTATTGCTTTTTCAAACACGGTCTACACCTCTCAGGTGCCGAGTTACAGGACGGTGAAAACAGTGAGTTTGTGTTAGACGCGAATCGTGCTCTGATTCACGCTCTAGGCTGGGAGCTCAAGCTTATTGCTTTTTCAAACACGGTCTACACCTCTCAGGTGCCGAGTTACAGGACGGTGAAAACAGTGAGTTTGTGTTAGACGCGAATCGTGCTCTGATTCATGCTCTAGGCTGGGAGCGCAAGCGTAATGCTTTTTCAAACACGGTCTACACCTCTCAGGTGCCGAGTTACAGGACAGTGAAAACAATGAGTTTGTGTTAGACGCGAATCGTGCTCTGATTCATGCTCTAGGCTGGGAGCGAAAGCTTATTGCTTTTTCAAACACGGTCTACACCTCTCAGGTGCCGAGTTACAGGACGGTGAAAACAGTGAGTTTGTGTTAGACGCGAATCGTGCTCTGTTTCATGCTTTAGGCTGGGAGCTCAAGCTTATTGCTTTTTCAAATAAGGGAGATTTCCATCTCCCTTATTTGCATATTACCCAGAGGAGCGTGCGTGGCCATTTGAGTCTCCTCACTTATTTATAGTATATAGTTGCTCTCCCTAAGGAGAAAAGAGCGTTTCTGACCCCTGTCCCAGGCCTCTCACTAGCAAAAGCCAGACTCCTACTGTACACTGATGATGGGCAATAACCTGGAAACAGCTGTAAGTGCATGGAGTCTGGCTTTGCTTTTGAATACCAGTCATTGTAAGAAGACTTGTATAAAAAGTCTCACTTTGACTCGAAGGAATGCTGCCTTTCAATAGGTGGCACTGTGGAGGATTTATTCCATCTCCCTTATTTGCATATTACCCAGAGGAGCGTGCGTGGCCATTTGAGTCTCCTCACTTATTTATAGTATATAGTTGCTCTCCCTAAGGAGAAAAGAGCGTTTCTGACCCCTGTCCCTGGCCTCTCACTAGCAAAAGCCAGACTCCTACTGTACACTGATGATGGGCAATAACCCGGAAACAGCTGTATGTACATGGGGTCTGGCTTTGCTTTTGATTCCCAGTCATTGTAGCAAGACTTGTATAAAAAGTCCCACTTTGACTCGAAGGAATGCTGCCTTTCAGTAGGTGGCACTGTGGAGGATTTATTCCATCTCCCTTATTTGCATATTACCCAGAGGAGCGTGCGTGGCCATTTGAGTCTCCTCACTTATTTATAGTATATAGTTGCTCTCCCTAAGGAGAAAAGAGCGTTTCTGACCCCTATTGCTTTTTCAAACACGGTCTACACCTCTCAGGTGCCGAGTTACAGGACGGTGAAAACAGTGAGTTTGTGTTAGACGCGAATCATGCTCTGATTCACGCTCTAGGCTGGGAGCGCAAGCTTATTGCTTTTTCAAACACGGTCTACACCTCTCAGGTGCCGAGTTACAGGACGGTGAAAACAGTGAGTTTGTGTTAGACGCGAATCGTGCTCTGATTCACGCTCTAGGCTGGGAGCGCAAGCTTATTGCTTTTTCAAACACGGGCTACACCTCTCAGGTGCCGAGTTACAGGACGGTGAAAACAGTGAGTTTGTGTTAGACGCGAATCGTGCTCTGATTCATGCTCTAGGCTGGGAGCGAAAGCTTACTGCTTTTTCAAACACGGTCTACACCTCTCAGGTGCCGAGTTACAGGACGGTGAAAACAGTGAGTTTGTGTTAGACGCGAATCGTGCTCTGATTCACGCTCTAGGCTGGGAGCGCAAGCTTATTGCTTTTTCAAACACGGTCTACACCTCTCAGGTGCCGAGTTACAGGACGGTGAAAACAGTGAGTTTGTGTTAGACGCGAATCGTGCTGGGATTTATGCTCTAGGCTGGGAGCGCAAGCGTAATGCTTTTTCAAACACGGTCTACACCTCTCAGGTGCCGAGTTACAGGACGGTGAAAACAGTGAGTTTGTGTTAGACGCGAATCTTGCTCTGATTCATGCTCTAGGCGGGGAGCTCAAGCTTATTGCATTTTCAAACACGGTCTACACCTCTCAGGTGCCGAGTTACAGGACGGTGAAAACAGTGAGTTTGTGTTAGACGCGAATCGTGCTCTGATTCACGCTCTAGGCTGGGAGCGCAAGCGTAATGCTTTTTCAAACACGGTCTACACCTCTCAGGTGCCGAGTTACAGGACGGTGAAAACAATGAGTTTGTGTTAGACGCGAATCGTGCTCTGATTCACGCTCTAGGCTGGGAGCTCAAGCTTATTGCTTTTTCAAACACGGTCTACACCTCTCAGGTGCCGAGTTACAGGACGGTGAAAACAGTGAGTTTGTGTTAGACGTGAATCGTGCTCTGATTCATGCTTTAACCTTATTGCTTTTTCAAACACGGTCTACACCTCTCAGGTGCCGAGTTACAGGACGGTGAAAACAGTGAGTTTGTGTTAGACGTGAATCGTGCTCTGATTCATGCTCTAGGCTGGGAGCGCAAGCGTAATGCTTTTTCAAACACGGTCTACACCTCTCAGGTGCCGAGTTACAGGACGGTGAAAACAGTGAGTTTGTGTTAGACGCGAATCGTGCTCTGATTCATGCTCTAGGCGGGGAGCTCAAGCTTATTGCATTTTCAAACACGGTCTACACCTCTCAGGTGCCGAGTAACAGGACGGTGAAAACAGTGAGTTTGTGTTAGACGCGATTCATGCTCTAGGCTGGGAGCGCAAGCTTATTGCTTTTTCAAACACGGTCTACACCTCTCAGGTGCCGAGTTACAGGACGGTGAAAACAATGAGTTTGTGTTAGACGCGAATCGTGCTCTGATTCATGCTCTAGGCTGGGAGCGAAAGCTTATTGCTTTTTCAAACACGGTCTACACCTCTCAGGTGCCGAGTTACAGGACGGTGAAAACAGTGAGTTTGTGTTAGACGCGAATCGTGCTCTGATTCACGCTCTAGGCTGGGAGCTCAAGCTTATTGCTTTTTCAAACACGGTCTACACCTCTCAGGTGCCGAGTTACAGGACGGTGAAAACAGTGAGTTTGTGTTAGACGCGAATCGTGCTCTGATTCATGCTCTAGGCTGGGAGCGCAAGCGTAATGCTTTTTCAAACACGGTCTACACCTCTCAGGTGCCGAGTTACAGGACAGTGAAAACAATGAGTTTGTGTTAGACGCGAATCGTGCTCTGATTCATGCTCTAGGCTGGGAGCGAAAGCTTATTGCTTTTTCAAACACGGTCTACACCTCTCAGGTGCCGAGTTACAGGACGGTGAAAACAGTGAGTTTGTGTTAGACGCGAATCGTGCTCTGTTTCATGCTTTAGGCTGGGAGCTCAAGCTTATTGCTTTTTCAAATAAGGGAGATTTCCATCTCCCTTATTTGCATATTACCCAGAGGAGCGTGCGTGGCCATTTGAGTCTCCTCACTTATTTATAGTATATAGTTGCTCTCCCTAAGGAGAAAAGAGCGTTTCTGACCCCTGTCCCTGGCCTCTCACTAGCAAAAGCCAGACTCCTACTGTACACTGATGATGGGCAATAACCCGGAAACAGCTGTATGTACATGGGGTCTGGCTTTGCTTTTGATTCCCAGTCATTGTAGCAAGACTTGTATAAAAAGTCCCACTTTGACTCGAAGGAATGCTGCCTTTCAGTAGGTGGCACTGTGGAGGATTTATTCCATCTCCCTTATTTGCATATTACCCAGAGGAGCGTGCGTGGCCATTTGAGTCTCCTCACTTATTTATAGTATATAGTTGCTCTCCCTAAGGAGAAAAGAGCGTTTCTGACCCCTATTGCTTTTTCAAACACGGTCTACACCTCTCAGGTGCCGAGTTACAGGACGGTGAAAACAGTGAGTTTGTGTTAGACGCGAATCGTGCTCTGATTCATGCTCTAGGCTGGGAGCTCAAGCTTATTGCATTTTCAAACACGGTCTACACCTCTCAGGTGCCGAGTAACAGGACGGTGAAAACAGTGAGTTTGTGTTAGACGCGATTCATGCTCTGATTCACGCTCTAGGCTGGGAGCGCAAGCGTAATGCTTTTTCAAACACGGTCTACACCTCTCAGGTGCCGAGTTACAGGACGGTGAAAACAATGAGTTTGTGTTAGACGCGAATCGTGCTCTGATTCACGCTCTAGGCTGGGAGCTCAAGCTTATTGCTTTTTCAAACACGGTCTACACCTCTCAGGTGCCGAGTTACAGGACGGTGAAAACAGTGAGTTTGTGTTAGACGTGAATCGTGCTCTGATTCATGCTTTAACCTTATTGCTTTTTCAAACACGGTCTACACCTCTCAGGTGCCGAGTTACAGGACGGTGAAAACAGTGAGTTTGTGTTAGACGTGAATCGTGCTCTGATTCATGCTCTAGGCTGGGAGCGCAAGCGTAATGCTTTTTCAAACACGGTCTACACCTCTCAGGTGCCGAGTTACAGAACGGTGAAAACAGTGAGTTTGTGTTAGACGCGAATCGTGCTGGGATTTATGCTCTAGGCTGGGAGCGCAAGCGTAATGCTTTTTCAAACACGGTCTACACCTCTCAGGTGCCGAGTTACAGGACGGTGAAAACAGTGAGTTTGTGTTAGACGCGAATCGTGCTCTGATTCATGCTCTAGGCGGGGAGCTCAAGCTTATTGCATTTTCAAACACGGTCTACACCTCTCAGGTGCCGAGTAACAGGACGGTGAAAACAGTGAGTTTGTGTTAGACGCGATTCATGCTCTAGGCTGGGAGCGCAAGCTTACTGCTTTTTCAAACACGGTCTACACCTCTCAGGTGCCGAGTTACAGGACGGTGAAAACAGTGAGTTTGTGTTAGACGCGAATCGTGCTCTGATTCATGCTCTAGGCTGGGAGCGAAAGCTTATTGCTTTTTCAAACACGGTCTACACCTCTCAGGTGCCGAGTTACAGGACGGTGAAAACAGTGAGTTTGTGTTAGACGCGAATCGTGCTCTGATTCACGCTCTAGGCTGGGAGCTCAAGCTTATTGCTTTTTCAAACACGGTCTACACCTCTCAGGTGCCGAGTTACAGGACGGTGAAAACAGTGAGTTTGTGTTAGACGCGAATCGTGCTCTGATTCATGCTCTAGGCTGGGAGCGCAAGCGTAATGCTTTTTCAAACACGGTCTACACCTCTCAGGTGCCGAGTTACAGGACAGTGAAAACAATGAGTTTGTGTTAGACGCGAATCGTGCTCTGATTCATGCTCTAGGCTGGGAGCTCAAGCTTATTGCTTTTTCAAATAAGGGAGATTTCCATCTCCCTTATTTGCATATTACCCAGAGGAGCGTGCGTGGCCATTTGAGTCTCCTCACTTATTTATAGTATATAGTTGCTCTCCCTAAGGAGAAAAGAGCGTTTCTGACCCCTGTCCCAGGCCTCTCACTAGCAAAAGCCAGACTCCTACTGTACACTGATGATGGGCAATAACCCGGAAACAGCTGTAAGTGCATGGAGTCTGGCTTTGCTTTTGAATACCAGTCATTGTAAGAAGACTTGTATAAAAAGTCTCACTTTGACTCGAAGGAATGCTGCCTTTCAATAGGTGGCACTGTGGAGGATTTATTCCATCTCCCTTATTTGCATATTACCCAGAGGAGCGTGCGTGGCCATTTGAGTCTCCTCACTTATTTATAGTATATAGTTGCTCTCCCTAAGGAGAAAAGAGCGTTTCTGACCCCTGTCCCTGGCCTCTCACTAGCAAAAGCCAGACTCCTACTGTACACTGATGATGGGCAATAACCCGGAAACAGCTGTATGTACATGGGGTCTGGCTTTGCTTTTGATTCCCAGTCATTGTAGCAAGACTTGTATAAAAAGTCCCACTTTGACTCGAAGGAATGCTGCCTTTCAGTAGGTGGCACTGTGGAGGATTTATTCCATCTCCCTTATTTGCATATTACCCAGAGGAGCGTGCGTGGCCATTTGAGTCTCCTCACTTATTTATAGTATATAGTTGCTCTCCCTAAGGAGAAAAGAGCGTTTCTGACCCCTATTGCTTTTTCAAACACGGTCTACACCTCTCAGGTGCCGAGTTACAGGACGGTGAAAACAGTGAGTTTGTGTTAGACGTGAATCGTGCTCTGATTCATGCTCTAGGCTGGGAGCGAAAGCTTATTGCTTTTTCAAACACGGTCTACACCTCTCAGGTGCCGAGTTACAGGACGGTGAAAACAGTGAGTTTGTTTTAGACGCGATTCATGCTCTAGGCTGGGAGCGCAAGCTTATTGCTTTTTCAAACACGGTCTACACCTCTCAGGTGCCGAGTTACAGGACGGTGAAAACAATGAGTTTGTGTTAGACGCGAATCGTGCTCTGATTCATGCTCTAGGCTGGGAGCGAAAGCTTATTGCTTTTTCAAACACGGTCTACACCTCTCAGGTGCCGAGTTACAGGACGGTGAAAACAGTGAGTTTGTGTTAGACGCGAATCGTGTTCTGATTCACGCTCTAGGCTGGGAGCTCAAGCTTATTGCTTTTTCAAACACGGTCTACACCTCTCAGGTGCCGAGTTACAGGACGGTGAAAACAGTGAGTTTGTGTTAGACGCGAATCGTGCTCTGATTCATGCTCTAGGCTGGGAGCGCAAGCGTAATGCTTTTTCAAACACGGTCTACACCTCTCAGGTGCCGAGTTACAGGACAGTGAAAACAATGAGTTTGTGTTAGACGCGAATCGTGCTCTGATTCATGCTCTAGGCTGGGAGCTCAAGCTTATTGCTTTTTCAAACACGGTCTACACCTCTCAGGTGCCGAGTTACAGGACGGTGAAAACAGTGAGTTTGTGTTAGACGCGAATCGTGCTCTGTTTCATGCTTTAGGCTGGGAGCTCAAGCTTATTGCTTTTTCAAATAAGGGAGATTTCCATCTCCCTTATTTGCATATTACCCAGAGGAGCGTGCGTGGCCATTTGAGTCTCCTCACTTATTTATAGTATATAGTTGTTCTCCCTAAGGAGAAAAGAGCGTTTCTGACCCCTGTCCCAGGCCTCTCACTAGCAAAAGCCAGACTCCTACTGTACACTGATGATGGGCAATAACCCGGAAACAGCTGTAAGTGCATGGAGTCTGGCTTTGCTTTTGAATACCAGTCATTGTAAGAAGACTTGTATAAAAAGTCTCACTTTGACTCGAAGGAATGCTGCCTTTCAATACGTGGCACTGTGGAGGATTTATTCCATCTCCCTTATTTGCATATTACCCAGAGGAGCGTGCGTGGCCATTTGAGTCTCCTCACTTATTTATAGTATATAGTTGCTCTCCCTAAGGAGAAAAGAGCGTTTCTGACCCCTGTCCCTGGCCTCACACTAGCAAAAGCCAGACTCCTACTGTACACTGATGATGGGCAATAACCCGGAAACAGCTGTATGTACATGGGGTCTGGCTTTGCTTTTGATTCCCAGTCATTGTAGCAAGACTTGTATAAAAAGTCCCACTTTGACTCGAAGGAATGCTGCCTTTCAGTAGGTGGCACTGTGGAGGATTTATTCCATCTCCCTTATTTGCATATTACCCAGAGGAGCGTGCGTGGCCATTTGAGTCTCCTCACTTATTTATAGTATATAGTTGCTCTCCCTAAGGAGAAAAGAGCGTTTCTGACCCCTATTGCTTTTTCAAACACGGTCTACACCTCTCAGGTGCCGAGTTACAGGACGGTGAAAACAGTGAGTTTGTGTTAGACGTGAATCGTGCTCTGATTCATGCTCTAGGCTGGGAGCGCAAGCGTAATGCTTTTTCAAACACGGTCTACACCTCTCAGGTGCCGAGTTACAGGACGGTGAAAACAGTGAGTTTGTGTTAGACGCGAATCGTGCTCTGATTCACGCTCTAGGCTGGGAGCTCAAGCTTATTGCTTTTTCAAACACGGTCTACACCTCTCAGGTGCCGAGTTACAGGACGGTGAAAACAGTGAGTTTGTGTTAGACGCGAATCGTGCTCTGATTCATGCTCTAGGCTGGGAGCGTAAGCGTAATGCTTTTTCAAACACGGTCTACACCTCTCAGGTGCCGAGTTACAGGACAGTGAAAACAATGAGTTTGTGTTAGACGCGAATCGTGCTCTGATTCATGCTCTAGGCTGGGAGCGAAAGCTTATTGCTTTTTCAAACACGGTCTACACCTCTCAGGTGCCGAGTTACAGGACGGTGAAAACAGTGAGTTTGTGTTAGACGCGAATCGTGCTCTGTTTCATGCTTTAGGCTGGGAGCTCAAGCTTATTGCTTTTTCAAATAAGGGAGATTTCCATCTCCCTTATTTGCATATTACCCAGAGGAGCGTGCGTGGCCATTTGAGTCTCCTCACTTATTTATAGTATATAGTTGCTCTCCCTAAGGAGAAAAGAGCGTTTCTGACCCCTGTCCCAGGCCTCTCACTAGCAAAAGCCAGACTCCTACTGTACACTGATGATGGGCAATAACCCGGAAACAGCTGTAAGTGCATGGAGTCTGGCTTTGCTTTTGAATACCAGTCATTGTAAGAAGACTTGTATAAAAAGTCTCACTTTGACTCGAAGGAATGCTGCCTTTCAATAGGTGGCACTGTGGAGGATTTATTCCATCTCCCTTATTTGCATATTACCCAGAGGAGCGTGCGTGGCCATTTGAGTCTCCTCACTTATTTATAGTATATAGTTGCTCTCCCTAAGGAGAAAAGAGCGTTTCTGACCCCTGTCCCTGGCCTCTCACTAGCAAAAGCCAGACTCCTACTGTACACTGATGATGGGCAATAACCCGGAAACAGCTGTATGTACATGGGGTCTGGCTTTGCTTTTGATTCCCAGTCATTGTAGCAAGACTTGTATAAAAAGTCCCACTTTGACTCGAAGGAATGCTGCCTTTCAGTAGGTGGCACTGTGGAGGATTTATTCCATCTCCCTTATTTGCATATTACCCAGAGGAGCGTGCGTGGCCATTTGAGTCTCCTCACTTATTTATAGTATATAGTTGCTCTCCCTAAGGAGAAAAGAGCGTTTCTGACCCCTATTGCTTTTTCAAACACGGTCTACACCTCTCAGGTGCCGAGTTACAGGACGGTGAAAACAGTGAGTTTGTGTTAGACGTGAATCGTGCTCTGATTCATGCTCTAGGCTGGGAGCGCAAGCGTAATGCTTTTTCAAACAAGGTCTACACCTCTCAGGTGCCGAGTTACAGGACGGTGAAAACAGTGAGTTTGTGTTAGACGCGAATCGTGCTCTGATTCACGCTCTAGGCTGGGAGCTCAAGCTTATTGCTTTTTCAAACACGGTCTACACCTCTCAGGTGCCGAGTTACAGGACGGTGAAAACAGTGAGTTTGTGTTAGACGCGAATCGTGCTCTGATTCATGCTCTAGGCTGGGAGCGCAAGCGTAATGCTTTTTCAAACACGGTCTACACCTCTCAGGTGCCGAGTTACAGGACAGTGAAAACAATGAGTTTGTGTTAGACGCGAATCGTGCTCTGATTCATGCTCTAGGCTGGGAGCGAAAGCTTATTGCTTTTTCAAACACGGTTTACACCTCTCAGGTGCCGAGTTACAGGACGGTGAAAACAGTGAGTTTGTGTTAGACGCGAATCGTGCTCTGTTTCATGCTTTAGGCTGGGAGCTCAAGCTTATTGCTTTTTCAAATAAGGGAGATTTCCATCTCCCTTATTTGCATATTACCCAGAGGAGCGTGCGTGGCCATTTGAGTCTCCTCACTTATTTATAGTATATAGTTGCTCTCCCTAAGGAGAAAAGAGCGTTTCTGACCCCTGTCCCAGGCCTCTCACTAGCAAAAGCCAGACTCCTACTGTACACTGATGATGGGCAATAACCCGGAAACAGCTGTAAGTGCATGGAGTCTGGCTTTGCTTTTGAATACCAGTCATTGTAAGAAGACTTGTATAAAAAGTCTCACTTTGACTCGAAGGAATGCTGCCTTTCAATAGGTGGCACTGTGGAGGATTTATTCCATCTCCCTTATTTGCATATTACCCAGAGGAGCGTGCGTGGCCATTTGAGTCTCCTCACTTATTTATAGTATATAGTTGCTCTCCCTAAGGAGAAAAGAGCGTTTCTGACCCCTATTGCTTTTTCAAACATGGTCTACACCTCTCAGGTGCCGAGTTACAGGACGGTGAAAACAGTGAGTTTGTGTTAGACGCGAATCGTGCTCTGATTCACGCTCTAGGCTGGGAGCGCAAGCTTATTGCTTTTTCAAACACGGTCTACACCTCTCAGGTGCCGAGTTACAGGACGGTGAAAACAGTGAGTTTGTGTTAGACGCGAATCGTGCTCTGATTCATGCTCTAGGCTGGGAGCGAAAGCTTACTGCTTTTTCAAACACGGTCTACACCTCTCAGGTGCCGAGTTACAGGACGGTGAAAACAGTGAGTTTGTGTTAGACGCGAATCGTGCTCTGATTCACGCTCTAGGCTTGGAGCGAAAGCTTATTGCTTTTTCAAACACGGTCTACACCTCTCAGGTGCCGAGTTACAGGACGGTGAAAACAGTGAGTTTGTGTTAGACGCGAATCGTGCTCTGATTCATGCTTTAGGCTGGGAGCGCAAGCTTATTGCTTTTTCAAACACGGTCTACACCTCTCAGGTGCCGAGGTACAGGACGGTGAAAACAGTGAGTTTGTGTTAGACGCGAATCGTGCTCTGATTCATGCTCTAGGCGGGGAGCTCAAGCTTATTGCTTTTTCAAACACGGTCTACACCTCTCAGGTGCCGAGTTACAGGACGGTGAAAACAGTGAGTTTGTGTTAGACGCGAATCGTGCTCTGATTCATGCTCTAGGCTGGGAGCTTAAGCTTATTGCATTTTCAAACACGGTCTACACCTCTCAGGTGCCGAGTTACAGGACGGTGAAAACAGTGAGTTTGTGTTAGACGCGAATCGTGCTCTGATTCACGCTCTAGGCTGGGAGCGCAAGCGTAATGCTTTTTCAAACACGGTCTACACCTCTCAGGTGCCGAGTTACAGGACGGTGAAAACAATGAGTTTGTGTTAGACGCGAATCGTGCTCTGATTCACGCTCTAGGCTGGGAGCTCAAGCTTATTGCTTTTTCAAACACGGTCTACACCTCTCAGGTGCCGAGTTACAGGACGGTGAAAACAGTGAGTTTGTGTTAGACGTGAATCGTGCTCTGATTCATGCTTTAACCTTATTGCTTTTTCAAACACGGTCTACACCTCTCAGGTGCCGAGTTACAGGACGGTGAAAACAGTGAGTTTGTGTTAGACGTGAATCGTGCTCTGATTCATGCTCTAGGCTGGGAGCGCAAGCGTAATGCTTTTTCAAACACGGTCTACACCTCTCAGGTGCCGAGTAACAGGACGGTGAAAACAGTGAGTTTGTGTTAGACGCGATTCATGCTCTAGGCTGGGAGCGCAAGCTTATTGCTTTTTCAAACACGGTCTACACCTCTCAGGTGCCGAGTTACAGGACGGTGAAAACAATGAGTTTGTGTTAGACGCGAATCGTGCTCTGATTCATGCTCTAGGCTGGGAGCGAAAGCTTATTGCTTTTTCAAACACGGTCTACACCTCTCAGGTGCCGAGTTACAGGACGGTGAAAACAGTGAGTTTGTGTTAGACGCGAATCGTGCTCTGATTCACGCTCTAGGCTGGGAGCGAAAGCTTATTGCTTTTTCAAACACGGTCTACACCTCTCAGGTGCCGAGTTACAGGACGGTGAAAACAGTGAGTTTGTGTTAGACGCGAATCGTGCTCTGTTTCATGCTTTAGGCTGGGAGCTCAAGCTTATTGCTTTTTCAAATAAGGGAGATTTCCATCTCCCTTATTTGCATATTACCCAGAGGAGCGTGCGTGGCCATTTGAGTCTCCTCACTTATTTATAGTATATAGTTGCTCTCCCTAAGGAGAAAAGAGCGTTTCTGACCCCTGTCCCTGGCCTCTCACTAGCAAAAGCCAGACTCCTACTGTACACTGATGATGGGCAATAACCCGGAAACAGCTGTATGTACATGGGGTCTGGCTTTGCTTTTGATTCCCAGTCATTGTAGCAAGACTTGTATAAAAAGTCCCACTTTGACTCGAAGGAATGCTGCCTTTCAGTAGGTGGCACTGTGGAGGATTTATTCCATCTCCCTTATTTGCATATTACCCAGAGGAGCGTGCGTGGCCATTTGAGTCTCCTCACTTATTTATAGTATATAGTTGCTCTCCCTAAGGAGAAAAGAGCGTTTCTGACCCCTGTCCCTGGCCTCTCACTAGGAAAAGCCAGACTCCTACTGTACACTGATGATGGGCAATAACCCGGAAACAGCTGTATGTACATGGGGTCTGGCTTTGCTTTTGATTCCCAGTCATTGTAGCAAGACTTGTATAAAAAGTCCCACTTTGACTCGAAGGAATGCTGCCTTTCAGTAGGTGGCACTGTGGAGGATTTATTCCATCTCCCTTATTTGCATATTACCCAGAGGAGCGTGCGTGGCCATTTGAGTCTCCTCACTTATTTATAGTATATAGTTGCTCTCCCTAAGGAGAAAAGAGCGTTTCTGACCCCTATTGCTTTTTCAAACACGGTCTACACCTCTCAGGTGCCGAGTTACAGGACGGTGAAAACAGTGAGTTTGTGTTAGACGTGAATCGTGCTCTGATTCATGCTCTAGGCTGGGAGCACAAGCGTAATGCTTTTTCAAACACGGTCTACACCTCTCAGGTGCCGAGTTACAGGACGGTGAAAACAGTGAGTTTGTGTTAGACGCGAATCGTGCTCTGATTCATGCTCTAGGCGGGGAGCTCAAGCTTATTGCATTTTCAAACACGGTCTACACCTCTCAGGTGCCGAGTAACAGGACGGTGAAAACAGTGAGTTTGTTTTAGACGCGATTCATGCTCTAGGCTGGGAGCGCAAGCTTATTGCTTTTTCAAACACGGTCTACACCTCTCAGGTGCCGAGTTACAGGACGGTGAAAACAATGAGTTTGTGTTAGACGCGAATCGTGCTCTGATTCATGCTCTAGGCTGGGAGCGAAAGCTTATTGCTTTTTCAAACACGGTCTACACCTCTCAGGTGCCGAGTTACAGGACGGTGAAAACAGTGAGTTTGTGTTAGACGCGAATCGTGCTCTGATTCACGCTCTAGGCTGGGAGCTCAAGCTTATTGCTTTTTCAAACACGGTCTACACCTCTCAGGTGCCGAGTTACAGGACGGTGAAAACAGTGAGTTTGTGTTAGACGCGAATCGTGCTCTGATTCATGCTCTAGGCTGGGAGCGCAAGCGTAATGCTTTTTCAAACACGGTCTACACCTCTCAGGTGCCGAGTTACAGGACAGTGAAAACAATGAGTTTGTGTTAGACGCGAATCGTGCTCTGATTCATGCTCTAGGCTGGGAGCTCAAGCTTATTGCTTTTTCAAACACGGTCTACACCTCTCAGGTGCCGAGTTACAGGACGGTGAAAACAGTGAGTTTGTGTTAGACGCGAATCGTGCTCTGTTTCATGCTTTAGGCTGGGAGCTCAAGCTTATTGCTTTTTCAAATAAGGGAGATTTCCATCTCCCTTATTTGCATATTACCCAGAGGAGCGTGCGTGGCCATTTGAGTCTCCTCACTTATTTATAGTATATAGTTGTTCTCCCTAAGGAGAAAAGAGCGTTTCTGACCCCTGTCCCAGGCCTCTCACTAGCAAAAGCCAGACTCCTACTGTACACTGATGATGGGCAATAACCTGGAAACAGCTGTAAGTGCATGGAGTCTGGCTTTGCTTTTGAATACCAGTCATTGTAAGAAGACTTGTATAAAAAGTCTCACTTTGACTCGAAGGAATGCTGCCTTTCAATACGTGGCACTGTGGAGGATTTATTCCATCTCCCTTATTTGCATATTACCCAGAGGAGCGTGCGTGGCCATTTGAGTCTCCTCACTTATTTATAGTATATAGTTGCTCTCCCTAAGGAGAAAAGAGCGTTTCTGACCCCTGTCCCTGGCCTCACACTAGCAAAAGCCAGACTCCTACTGTACACTGATGATGGGCAATAACCCGGAAACAGCTGTATGTACATGGGGTCTGGCTTTGCTTTTGATTCCCAGTCATTGTAGCAAGACTTGTATAAAAAGTCCCACTTTGACTCGAAGGAATGCTGCCTTTCAGTAGGTGGCACTGTGGAGGATTTATTCCATCTCCCTTATTTGCATATTACCCAGAGGAGCGTGCGTGGCCATTTGAGTCTCCTCACTTATTTATAGTATATAGTTGCTCTCCCTAAGGAGAAAAGAGCGTTTCTGACCCCTATTGCTTTTTCAAACACGGTCTACACCTCTCAGGTGCCGAGTTACAGGACGGTGAAAACAGTGAGTTTGTGTTAGACGTGAATCGTGCTCTGATTCATGCTTTAACCTTATTGCTTTTTCAAACACGGTCTACACCTCTCAGGTGCCGAGTTACAGGACGGTGAAAACAGTGAGTTTGTGTTAGACGCGAATCGTGCTCTGATTCACGCTCTAGGCTGGGAGCGCAAGCTTATTGCTTTTTCAAACACGGGCTACACCTCTCAGGTGCCGAGTTACAGGACGGTGAAAACAGTGAGTTTGTGTTAGACGCGAATCGTGCTCTGATTCATGCTCTAGGCTGGGAGCGAAAGCTTACTGCTTTTTCAAACACGGTCTACACCTCTCAGGTGCCGAGTTACAGGACGGTGAAAACAGTGAGTTTGTGTTAGACGCGAATCGTGCTCTGATTCACGCTCTAGGCTGGGAGCGCAAGCTTATTGCTTTTTCAAACACGGTCTACACCTCTCAGGTGCCGAGTTACAGGACGGTGAAAACAGTGAGTTTGTGTTAGACGCGAATCGTGCTGGGATTTATGCTCTAGGCTGGGAGCGCAAGCGTAATGCTTTTTCAAACACGGTCTACACCTCTCAGGTGCCGAGTTACAGGACGGTGAAAACAGTGAGTTTGTGTTAGACGCGAATCTTGCTCTGATTCATGCTCTAGGCGGGGAGTTCAAGCTTATTGCATTTTCAAACACGGTCTACACCTCTCAGGTGCCGAGTTACAGGACGGTGAAAACAGTGAGTTTGTGTTAGACGCGAATCGTGCTCTGATTCACGCTCTAGGCTGGGAGCGCAAGCGTAATGCTTTTTCAAACACGGTCTACACCTCTCAGGTGCCGAGTTACAGGACGGTGAAAACAATGAGTTTGTGTTAGACGCGAATCGTGCTCTGATTCACGCTCTAGGCTGGGAGCTCAAGCTTATTGCTTTTTCAAACACGGTCTACACCTCTCAGGTGCCGAGTTACAGGACGGTGAAAACAGTGAGTTTGTGTTAGACGTGAATCGTGCTCTGATTCATGCTTTAACCTTATTGCTTTTTCAAACACGGTCTACACTTCTCAGGTGCCGAGTTACAGGACGGTGAAAACAGTGAGTTTGTGTTAGACGTGAATCGTGCTCTGATTCATGCTCTAGGCTGGGAGCGCAAGCGTAATGCTTTTTCAAACACGGTCTACACCTCTCAGGTGCCGAGTTACAGGACGGTGAAAACAGTGAGTTTGTGTTAGACGCGAATCGTGCTCTGATTCATGCTCTAGGCGGGGAGCTCAAGCTTATTGCATTTTCAAACACGGTCTACACCTCTCAGGTGCCGAGTAACAGGACGGTGAAAACAGTGAGTTTGTGTTAGACGCGATTCATGCTCTAGGCTGGGAGCGCAAGCTTATTGCTTTTTCAAACACGGTCTACACCTCTCAGGTGCCGAGTTACAGGACGGTGAAAACAGTGAGTTTGTGTTAGACGCGAATCGTGCTCTGATTCATGCTCTAGGCTGGGAGCGCAAGCTTATTGCTTTTTCAAACACGGTCTACACCTCTCAGGTGCCGAGTTACAGGACGGTGAAAACAGTGAGTTTGTGTTAGACGCGAATCGTGCTCTGATTCACGCTCTAGGCTGGGAGCTCAAGCTTATTGCTTTTTCAAACACGGTCTACACCTCTCAGGTGCCGAGTTACAGGACGGTGAAAACAGTGAGTTTGTGTTAGACGCGAATCGTGCTCTGATTCATGCTCTAGGCTGGGAGCGCAAGCGTAATGCTTTTTCAAACACGGTCTACACCTCTCAGGTGCCGAGTTACAGGACAGTGAAAACAATGAGTTTGTGTTAGACGCGAATCGTGCTCTGATTCATGCTCTAGGCTGGGAGCTCAAGCTTCTTGCTTTTTCAAATAAGGGAGATTTCCATCTCCCTTATTTGCATATTACCCAGAGGAGCGTGCGTGGCCATTTGAGTCTCCTCACTTATTTATAGTATATAGTTGCTCTCCCTAAGGAGAAAAGAGCGTTTCTGACCCCTGTCCCAGGCCTCTCACTAGCAAAAGCCAGACTCCTACTGTACACTGATGATGGGCAATAACCCGGAAACAGCTGTAAGTGCATGGAGTCTGGCTTTGCTTTTGAATACCAGTCATTGTAAGAAGACTTGTATAAAAAGTCTCACTTTGACTCGAAGGAATGCTGCCTTTCAATAGGTGGCACTGTGGAGGATTTATTCCATCTCCCTTATTTGCATATTACCCAGAGGAGCGTGCGTGGCCATTTGAGTCTCCTCACTTATTTATAGTATATAGTTGCTCTCCCTAAGGAGAAAAGAGCGTTTCTGACCCCTGTCCCTGGCCTCTCACTAGCAAAAGCCAGACTCCTACTGTACACTGATGATGGGCAATAACCCGGAAACAGCTGTATGTACATGGGGTCTGGCTTTGCTTTTGATTCCCAGTCATTGTAGCAAGACTTGTATAAAAAGTCCCACTTTGACTCGAAGGAATGCTGCCTTTCAGTAGGTGGCACTGTGGAGGATTTATTCCATCTCCCTTATTTGCATATTACCCAGAGGAGCGTGCGTGGCCATTTGAGTCTCCTCACTTATTTATAGTATATAGTTGCTCTCCCTAAGGAGAAAAGAGCGTTTCTGACCCCTATTGCTTTTTCAAACACGGTCTACACCTCTCAGGTGCCGAGTTACAGGACGGTGAAAACAGTGAGTTTGTGTTAGACGCGAATCGTGCTCTGATTCATGCTCTAGGCTGGGAGCGCAAGCTTATTGCTTTTTCAAACACGGTCTACACCTCTCAGGTGCCGAGTTACAGGACGGTGAAAACAGTGAGTTTGTGTTAGACGCGAATCGTGCTGGGATTTATGCTCTAGGCTGGGAGCGCAAGCGTAATGCTTTTTCAAACACGGTCTACACCTCTCAGGTGCCGAGTTACAGGACGGTGAAAACAGTGAGTTTGTGTTAGACGCGAATCTTGCTCTGATTCATGCTCTAGGCGGGGAGCTCAAGCTTATTGCATTTTCAAACACGGTCTACACCTCTCAGGTGCCGAGTTACAGGACGGTGAAAACAGTGAGTTTGTGTTAGACGCGAATCGTGCTCTGATTCACGCTCTAGGCTGGGAGCGCAAGCGTAATGCTTTTTCAAACACGGTCTACACCTCTCAGGTGCCGAGTTACAGGACGGTGAAAACAATGAGTTTGTGTTAGACGCGAATCGTGCTCTGATTCACGCTCTAGGCTGGGAGCTCAAGCTTATTGCTTTTTCAAACACGGTCTACACCTCTCAGGTGCCGAGTTACAGGACGGTGAAAACAGTGAGTTTGTGTTAGACGTGAATCGTGCTCTGATTCATGCTTTAACCTTATTGCTTTTTCAAACACGGTCTACACCTCTCAGGTGCCGAGTTACAGGACGGTGAAAACAGTGAGTTTGTGTTAGACGTGAATCGTGCTCTGATTCATGCTCTAGGCTGGGAGCGCAAGCGTAATGCTTTTTCAAACACGGTCTACACCTCTCAGGTGCCGAGTTACAGAACGGTGAAAACAGTGAGTTTGTGTTAGACGCGAATCGTGCTGGGATTTATGCTCTAGGCTGGGAGCGCAAGCGTAATGCTTTTTCAAACACGGTCTACACCTCTCAGGTGCCGAGTTACAGGACGGTGAAAACAGTGAGTTTGTGTTAGACGCGAATCGTGCTCTGATTCATGCTCTAGGCGGGGAGCTCAAGCTTATTGCATTTTCAAACACGGTCTACACCTCTCAGGTGCCGAGTAACAGGACGGTGAAAACAGTGAGTTTGTGTTAGACGCGATTCATGCTCTAGGCTGGGAGCGCAAGCTTATTGCTTTTTCAAACACGGTCTACACCTCTCAGGTGCCGAGTTACAGGACGGTGAAAACAATGAGTTTGTGTTAGACGCGAATCGTGCTCTGATTCATGCTCTAGGCTGGGAGCGAAAGCTTATTGCTTTTTCAAACACGGTCTACACCTCTCAGGTGCCGAGTTACAGGACGGTGAAAACAGTGAGTTTGTGTTAGACGCGAATCGTGCTCTGATTCACGCTCTAGGCTGGGAGCTCAAGCTTATTGCTTTTTCAAACACGGTCTACACCTCTCAGGTGCCGAGTTACAGGACGGTGAAAACAGTGAGTTTGTGTTAGACGCGAATCGTGCTCTGATTCATGCTCTAGGCTGGGAGCGCAAGCGTAATGCTTTTTCAAACACGGTCTACACCTCTCAGGTGCCGAGTTACAGGACAGTGAAAACAATGAGTTTGTGTTAGACGCGAATCGTGCTCTGATTCATGCTCTAGGCTGGGAGCGAAAGCTTATTGCTTTTTCAAACACGGTCTACACCTCTCAGGTGCCGAGTTACAGGACGGTGAAAACAGTGAGTTTGTGTTAGACGCGAATCGTGCTCTGTTTCATGCTTTAGGCTGGGAGCTCAAGCTTATTGCTTTTTCAAATAAGGGAGATTTCCATCTCCCTTATTTGCATATTACCCAGAGGAGCGTGCGTGGCCATTTGAGTCTCCTCACTTATTTATAGTATATAGTTGCTCTCCCTAAGGAGAAAAGAGCGTTTCTGACCCCTGTCCCAGGCCTCTCACTAGCAAAAGCCAGACTCCTACTGTACACTGATGATGGGCAATAACCCGGAAACAGCTGTAAGTGCATGGAGTCTGGCTTTGCTTTTGAATACCAGTCATTGTAAGAAGACTTGTATAAAAAGTCTCACTTTGACTCGAAGGAATGCTGCCTTTCAATACGTGGCACTGTGGAGGATTTATTCCATCTCCCTTATTTGCATATTACCCAGAGGAGCGTGCGTGGCCATTTGAGTCTCCTCACTTATTTATAGTATATAGTTGCTTTCCCTAAGGAGAAAAGAGCGTTTCTGACCCCTGTCCCAGGCCTCTCACTAGCAAAAGCCAGACTCCTACTGTACACTGATGATGGGCAATAACCCGGAAACAGCTGTATGTACATGGGGTCTGGCTTTGCTTTTGATTCCCAGTCATTGTAGCAAGACTTGTATAAAAAGTCCCACTTTGACTCGAAGGAATGCTGCCTTTCAGTAGGTGGCACTGTGGAGGATTTATTCCATCTCCCTTATTTGCATATTACCCAGGGGAGCGTGCGTGGCCATTTGAGTCTCCTCACTTATTTATAGTATATAGTTGCTCTCCCTAAGGAGAAAAGAGCGTTTCTGACCCCTATTGCTTTTTCAAACACGGTCTACACCTCTCAGGTGCCGAGTTACAGGACGGTGAAAACAGTGAGTTTGTGTTAGACGCGAATCGTGCTCTGATTCATGCTCTAGGCTGGGAGCTCAAGCTTATTGCTTTTTCAAACACGGTCTACACCTCTCAGGTGCCGAGTTACAGGACGGTGAAAACAGTGAGTTTGTGTTAGACGCGAATCGTGCTCTGATTCACGCTCTAGGCTGGGAGCGCAAGCGTAATGCTTTTTCAAACACGGTCTACACCTCTCAGGTGCCGAGTTACAGGACGGTGAAAACAATGAGTTTGTGTTAGACGCGAATCGTGCTCTGATTCACGCTCTAGGCTGGGAGCTCAAGCTTATTGCTTTTTCAAACACGGTCTACACCTCTCAGGTGCCGAGTTACAGGACGGTGAAAACAGTGAGTTTGTGTTAGACGTGAATCGTGCTCTGATTCATGCTTTAACCTTATTGCTTTTTCAAACACGGTCTACACCTCTCAGGTGCCGAGTTACAGGACGGTGAAAACAGTGAGTTTGTGTTAGACGCGAATCGTGCTGGGATTTATGCTCTAGGCTGGGAGCGCAAGCGTAATGCTTTTTCAAACACGGTCTACACCTCTCAGGTGCCGAGTTACAGAACGGTGAAAACAGTGAGTTTGTGTTAGACGCGAATCGTGCTGGGATTTATGCTCTAGGCTGGGAGCGCAAGCGTAATGCTTTTTCAAACACGGTCTACACCTCTCAGGTGCCGAGTTACAGGACGGTGAAAACAGTGAGTTTGTGTTAGACGCGAATCGTGCTCTGATTCATGCTCTAGGCGGGGAGCTCAAGCTTATTGCATTTTCAAACACGGTCTACACCTCTCAGGTGCCGAGTAACAGGACGGTGAAAACAGTGAGTTTGTGTTAGACGCGATTCATGCTCTAGGCTGGGAGCGCAAGCTTACTGCTTTTTCAAACACGGTCTACACCTCTCAGGTGCCGAGTTACAGGACGGTGAAAACAGTGAGTTTGTGTTAGACGCGAATCGTGCTCTGATTCATGCTCTAGGCTGGGAGCGAAAGCTTATTGCTTTTTCAAACACGGTCTACACCTCTCAGGTGCCGAGTTACAGGACGGTGAAAACAGTGAGTTTGTGTTAGACGCGAATCGTGCTCTGATTCATGCTCTAGGCTGGGAGCGCAAGCGTAATGCTTTTTCAAACACGGTCTACACCTCTCAGGTGCCGAGTTACAGGACAGTGAAAACAATGAGTTTCTGTTAGACGCGAATCGTGCTCTGATTCATGCTCTAGGCTGGGAGCGAAAGCTTATTGCTTTTTCAAACACGGTCTACACCTCTCAGGTGCCGAGTTACAGGACGGTGAAAACAGTGAGTTTGTGTTAGACGCGAATCGTGCTCTGTTTCATGCTTTAGGCTGGGAGCTCAAGCTTATTGCTTTTTCAAATAAGGGAGATTTCCATCTCCCTTATTTGCATATTACCCAGAGGAGCGTGCGTGGCCATTTGAGTCTCCTCACTTATTTATAGTATATAGTTGCTCTCCCTAAGGAGAAAAGAGCGTTTCTGACCCCTATTGCTTTTTCAAACATGGTCTACACCTCTCAGGTGCCGAGTTACAGGACGGTGAAAACAGTGAGTTTGTGTTAGACGCGAATCGTGCTCTGATTCACGCTCTAGGCTGGGAGCGCAAGCTTATTGCTTTTTCAAACACGGTCTACACCTCTCAGGTGCCGAGTTACAGGACGGTGAAAACAGTGAGTTTGTGTTAGACGCGAATCGTGCTCTGATTCATGCTCTAGGCCGGGAGCGAAAGCTTACTGCTTTTTCAAACACGGTCTACACCTCTCAGGTGCCGAGTTACAGGACGGTGAAAACAGTGAGTTTGTGTTAGACGCGAATCGTGCTCTGATTCACGCTCTAGGCTTGGAGCGAAAGCTTATTGCTTTTTCAAACACGGTCTACACCTCTCAGGTGCCGAGTTACAGGACGGTGAAAACAGTGAGTTTGTGTTAGACGCGAATCGTGCTCTGATTCATGCTTTAGGCTGGGAGCGCAAGCTTATTGCTTTTTCAAACACGGTCTACACCTCTCAGGTGCCGAGGTACAGGACGGTGAAAACAGTGAGTTTGTGTTAGACGCGAATCGTGCTCTGATTCATGCTCTAGGCGGGGAGCTCAAGCTTATTGCTTTTTCAAACACGGTCTACACCTCTCAGGTGCCGAGTTACAGGACGGTGAAAACAGTGAGTTTGTGTTAGACGCGAATCGTGCTCTGATTCATGCTCTAGGCTGGGAGCTTAAGCTTATTGCTTTTTCAAACACGGTCTACACCTCTCAGGTGCTCTGATTCACGCTCTAGGCTGGGAGCTCAAGCTTATTGCTTTTTCAAACACGGTCTACACCTCTCAGGTGCCGAGTTACAGGACGGTGAAAACAGTGAGTTTGTGTTAGACGCGAATCGTGCTCTGATTCATGCTCTAGGCTGGGAGCGCAAGCGTAATGCTTTTTCAAACACGGTCTACACCTCTCAGGTGCCGAGTTACAGGACAGTGAAAACAATGAGTTTGTGTTAGACGCGAATCGTGCTCTGATTCATGCTCTAGGCTGGGAGCTCAAGCTTATTGCTTTTTCAAACACGGTCTACACCTCTCAGGTGCCGAGTTACAGGACGGTGAAAACAGTGAGTTTGTGTTAGACGCGAATCGTGCTCTGTTTCATGCTTTAGGCTGGGAGCTCAAGCTTATTGCTTTTTCAAATAAGGGAGATTTCCATCTCCCTTATTTGCATATTACCCAGAGGAGCGTGCGTGGCCATTTGAGTCTCCTCACTTATTTATAGTATATAGTTGCTCTCCCTAAGGAGAAAAGAGCGTTTCTGACCCCTGTCCCAGGCCTCTCACTAGCAAAAGCCAGACTCCTACTGTACACTGATGATGGGCAATAACCCGGAAACAGCTGTAAGTGCATGGAGTCTGGCTTTGCTTTTGAATACCAGTCATTGTAGGAAGACTTGTATAAAAAGTCTCACTTTGACTCGAAGGAATGCTGCCTTTCAATAGGTGGCACTGTGGAGGATTTATTCCATCTCCCTTATTTGCATATTACCCAGAGGAGCGTGCGTGGCCATTTGAGTCTCCTCACTTATTTATAGTATATAGTTGCTCTCCCTAAGGAGAAAAGAGCGTTTCTGACCCCTGTCCCTGGCCTCTCACTAGGAAAAGCCAGACTCCTACTGTACACTGATGATGGGCAATAACCCGGAAACAGCTGTATGTACATGGGGTCTGGCTTTGCTTTTGATTCCCAGTCATTGTAGCAAGACTTGTATAAAAAGTCCCACTTTGACTCGAAGGAATGCTGCCTTTCAGTAGGTGGCACTGTGGAGGATTTATTCCATCTCCCTTATTTGCATATTACCCAGAGGAGCGTGCGTGGCCATTTGAGTCTCCTCACTTATTTATAGTATATAGTTGCTCTCCCTAAGGAGAAAAGAGCGTTTCTGACCCCTATTGCTTTTTCAAACACGGTCTACACCTCTCAGGTGCCGAGTTACAGGACGGTGAAAACAGTGAGTTTGTGTTAGACGTGAATCGTGCTCTGATTCATGCTCTAGGCTGGGAGCACAAGCGTAATGCTTTTTCAAACACGGTCTACACCTCTCAGGTGCCGAGTTACAGGACGGTGAAAACAGTGAGTTTGTGTTAGACGCGAATCGTGCTCTGATTCATGCTCTAGGCGGGGAGCTCAAGCTTATTGCATTTTCAAACACGGTCTACACCTCTCAGGTGCCGAGTAACAGGACGGTGAAAACAGTGAGTTTGTTTTAGACGCGATTCATGCTCTAGGCTGGGAGCGCAAGCTTATTGCTTTTTCAAACACGGTCTACACCTCTCAGGTGCCGAGTTACAGGACGGTGAAAACAATGAGTTTGTGTTAGACGCGAATCGTGCTCTGATTCATGCTCTAGGCTGGGAGCGAAAGCTTATTGCTTTTTCAAACACGGTCTACACCTCTCAGGTGCCGAGTTACAGGACGGTGAAAACAGTGAGTTTGTGTTAGACGCGAATCGTGCTCTGATTCACGCTCTAGGCTGGGAGCGAAAGCTTATTGCTTTTTCAAACACGGTCTACACCTCTCAGGTGCCGAGTTACAGGACGGTGAAAACAGTGAGTTTGTGTTAGACGCGAATCGTGCTCTGATTCACGCTCTAGGCTGGGAGCTCAAGCTTATTGCTTTTTCAAACACGGTCTACACCTCTCAGGTGCCGAGTTACAGGACGGTGAAAACAGTGAGTTTGTGTTAGACGCGAATCGTGCTCTGATTCATGCTCTAGGCTGGGAGCGCAAGCGTAATGCTTTTTCAAACACGGTCTACACCTCTCAGGTGCCGAGTTACAGGACAGTGAAAACAATGAGTTTGTGTTAGACGCGAATCGTGCTCTGATTCATGCTCTAGGCTGGGAGCGAAAGCTTATTGCTTTTTCAAACACGGTCTACACCTCTCAGGTGCCGAGTTACAGGACGGTGAAAACAGTGAGTTTGTGTTAGACGCGAATCGTGCTCTGTTTCATGCTTTAGGCTGGGAGCTCAAGCTTATTGCTTTTTCAAATAAGGGAGATTTCCATCTCCCTTATTTGCATATTACCCAGAGGAGCGTGCGTGGCCATTTGAGTCTCCTCACTTATTTATAGTATATAGTTGCTCTCCCTAAGGAGAAAAGAGCGTTTCTGACCCCTGTCCCAGGCCTCTCACTAGCAAAAGCCAGACTCCTACTGTACACTGATGATGGGCAATAACCCGGAAACAGCTGTAAGTGCATGGAGTCTGGCTTTGCTTTTGAATACCAGTCATTGTAAGAAGACTTGTATAAAAAAGTCTCACTTTGACTCGAAGGAATGCTGCCTTTCAATACGTGGCACTGTGGAGGATTTATTCCATCTCCCTTATTTGCATATTACCCAGAGGAGCGTGCGTGGCCATTTGAGTCTCCTCACTTATTTATAGTATATAGTTGCTTTCCCTAAGGAGAAAAGAGCGTTTCTGACCCCTGTCCCAGGCCTCTCACTAGCAAAAGCCAGACTCCTACTGTACACTGATGATGGGCAATAACCCGGAAACAGCTGTATGTACATGGGGTCTGGCTTTGCTTTTGATTCCCAGTCATTGTAGCAAGACTTGTATAAAAAGTCCCACTTTGACTCGAAGGAATGCTGCCTTTCAGTAGGTGGCACTGTGGAGGATTTATTCCATCTCCCTTATTTGCATATTACCCAGGGGAGCGTGCGTGGCCATTTGAGTCTCCTCACTTATTTATAGTATATAGTTGCTCTCCCTAAGGAGAAAAGAGCGTTTCTGACCCCTATTGCTTTTTCAAACACGGTCTACACCTCTCAGGTGCCGAGTTACAGGACGGTGAAAACAGTGAGTTTGTGTTAGACGCGAATCGTGCTCTGATTCATGCTCTAGGCTGGGAGCTCAAGCTTATTGCTTTTTCAAACACGGTCTACACCTCTCAGGTGCCGAGTTACAGGACGGTGAAAACAGTGAGTTTGTGTTAGACGCGAATCGTGCTCTGATTCACGCTCTAGGCTGGGAGCGCAAGCGTAATGCTTTTTCAAACACGGTCTACACCTCTCAGGTGCCGAGTTACAGGACGGTGAAAACAATGAGTTTGTGTTAGACGCGAATCGTGCTCTGATTCACGCTCTAGGCTGGGAGCTCAAGCTTATTGCTTTTTCAAACACGGTCTACACCTCTCAGGTGCCGAGTTACAGGACGGTGAAAACAGTGAGTTTGTGTTAGACGTGAATCGTGCTCTGATTCATGCTTTAACCTTATTGCTTTTTCAAACACGGTCTACACCTCTCAGGTGCCGAGTTACAGGACGGTGAAAACAGTGAGTTTGTGTTAGACGCGAATCGTGCTGGGATTTATGCTCTAGGCTGGGAGCGCAAGCGTAATGCTTTTTCAAACACGGTCTACACCTCTCAGGTGCCGAGTTACAGAACGGTGAAAACAGTGAGTTTGTGTTAGACGCGAATCGTGCTGGGATTTATGCTCTAGGCTGGGAGCGCAAGCGTAATGCTTTTTCAAACACGGTCTACACCTCTCAGGTGCCGAGTTACAGGACGGTGAAAACAGTGAGTTTGTGTTAGACGCGAATCGTGCTCTGATTCATGCTCTAGGCGGGGAGCTCAAGCTTATTGCATTTTCAAACACGGTCTACACCTCTCAGGTGCCGAGTAACAGGACGGTGAAAACAGTGAGTTTGTGTTAGACGCGATTCATGCTCTAGGCTGGGAGCGCAAGCTTACTGCTTTTTCAAACACGGTCTACACCTCTCAGGTGCCGAGTTACAGGACGGTGAAAACAGTGAGTTTGTGTTAGACGCGAATCGTGCTCTGATTCATGCTCTAGGCTGGGAGCGAAAGCTTATTGCTTTTTCAAACACGGTCTACACCTCTCAGGTGCCGAGTTACAGGACGGTGAAAACAGTGAGTTTGTGTTAGACGCGAATCGTGCTCTGATTCACGCTCTAGGCTGGGAGCTCAAGCTTATTGCTTTTTCAAACACGGTCTACACCTCTCAGGTGCCGAGTTACAGGACGGTGAAAACAGTGAGTTTGTGTTAGACGCGAATCGTGCTCTGATTCATGCTCTAGGCTGGGAGCGCAAGCGTAATGCTTTTTCAAACACGGTCTACACCTCTCAGGTGCCGAGTTACAGGACAGTGAAAACAATGAGTTTCTGTTAGACGCGAATCGTGCTCTGATTCATGCTCTAGGCTGGGAGCGAAAGCTTATTGCTTTTTCAAACACGGTCTACACCTCTCAGGTGCCGAGTTACAGGACGGTGAAAACAGTGAGTTTGTGTTAGACGCGAATCGTGCTCTGTTTCATGCTTTAGGCTGGGAGCTCAAGCTTATTGCTTTTTCAAATAAGGGAGATTTCCATCTCCCTTATTTGCATATTACCCAGAGGAGCGTGCGTGGCCATTTGAGTCTCCTCACTTATTTATAGTATATAGTTGCTCTCCCTAAGGAGAAAAGAGCGTTTCTGACCCCTATTGCTTTTTCAAACATGGTCTACACCTCTCAGGTGCCGAGTTACAGGACGGTGAAAACAGTGAGTTTGTGTTAGACGCGAATCGTGCTCTGATTCACGCTCTAGGCTGGGAGCGCAAGCTTATTGCTTTTTCAAACACGGTCTACACCTCTCAGGTGCCGAGTTACAGGACGGTGAAAACAGTGAGTTTGTGTTAGACGCGAATCGTGCTCTGATTCATGCTCTAGGCTGGGAGCGAAAGCTTACTGCTTTTTCAAACACGGTCTACACCTCTCAGGTGCCGAGTTACAGGACGGTGAAAACAGTGAGTTTGTGTTAGACGCGAATCGTGCTCTGATTCACGCTCTAGGCTTGGAGCGAAAGCTTATTGCTTTTTCAAACACGGTCTACACCTCTCAGGTGCCGAGTTACAGGACGGTGAAAACAGTGAGTTTGTGTTAGACGCGAATCGTGCTCTGATTCATGCTTTAGGCTGGGAGCGCAAGCTTATTGCTTTTTCAAACACGGTCTACACCTCTCAGGTGCCGAGGTACAGGACGGTGAAAACAGTGAGTTTGTGTTAGACGCGAATCGTGCTCTGATTCATGCTCTAGGCGGGGAGCTCAAGCTTATTGCTTTTTCAAACACGGTCTACACCTCTCAGGTGCCGAGTTACAGGACGGTGAAAACAGTGAGTTTGTGTTAGACGCGAATCGTGCTCTGATTCATGCTCTAGGCTGGGAGCTTAAGCTTATTGCTTTTTCAAACACGGTCTACACCTCTCAGGTGCTCTGATTCACGCTCTAGGCTGGGAGCTCAAGCTTATTGCTTTTTCAAACACGGTCTACACCTCTCAGGTGCCGAGTTACAGGACGGTGAAAACAGTGAGTTTGTGTTAGACGCGAATCGTGCTGGGATTTATGCTCTAGGCTGGGAGCGCAAGCGTAATGCTTTTTCAAACACGGTCTACACCTCTCAGGTGCCGAGTTACAGGACGGTGAAAACAGTGAGTTTGTGTTAGACGCGAATCGTGCTCTGATTCATGCTCTAGGCGGGGAGCTCAAGCTTATTGCATTTTCAAACACGGTCTACACCTCTCAGGTGCCGAGTAACAGGACGGTGAAAACAGTGAGTTTGTGTTAGACGCGATTCATGCTCTAGGCTGGGAGCGCAAGCTTACTGCTTTTTCAAACACGGTCTACACCTCTCAGGTGCCGAGTTACAGGACGGTGAAAACAGTGAGTTTGTGTTAGACGCGAATCGTGCTCTGATTCATGCTCTAGGCTGGGAGCGAAAGCTTATTGCTTTTTCAAACACGGTCTACACCTCTCAGGTGCCGAGTTACAGGACGGTGAAAACAGTGAGTTTGTGTTAGACGCGAATCGTGCTCTGATTCACGCTCTAGGCTGGGAGCTCAAGCTTATTGCTTTTTCAAACACGGTCTACACCTCTCAGGTGCCGAGTTACAGGACGGTGAAAACAGTGAGTTTGTGTTAGACGCGAATCGTGCTCTGATTCATGCTCTAGGCTGGGAGCGCAAGCGTAATGCTTTTTCAAACACGGTCTACACCTCTCAGGTGCCGAGTTACAGGACAGTGAAAACAATGAGTTTCTGTTAGACGCGAATCGTGCTCTGATTCATGCTCTAGGCTGGGAGCGAAAGCTTATTGCTTTTTCAAACACGGTCTACACCTCTCAGGTGCCGAGTTACAGGACGGTGAAAACAGTGAGTTTGTGTTAGACGCGAATCGTGCTCTGTTTCATGCTTTAGGCTGGGAGCTCAAGCTTATTGCTTTTTCAAATAAGGGAGATTTCCATCTCCCTTATTTGCATATTACCCAGAGGAGCGTGCGTGGCCATTTGAGTCTCCTCACTTATTTATAGTATATAGTTGCTCTCCCTAAGGAGAAAAGAGCGTTTCTGACCCCTATTGCTTTTTCAAACATGGTCTACACCTCTCAGGTGCCGAGTTACAGGACGGTGAAAACAGTGAGTTTGTGTTAGACGCGAATCGTGCTCTGATTCACGCTCTAGGCTGGGAGCGCAAGCTTATTGCTTTTTCAAACACGGTCTACACCTCTCAGGTGCCGAGTTACAGGACGGTGAAAACAGTGAGTTTGTGTTAGACGCGAATCGTGCTCTGATTCATGCTCTAGGCTGGGAGCGAAAGCTTACTGCTTTTTCAAACACGGTCTACACCTCTCAGGTGCCGAGTTACAGGACGGTGAAAACAGTGAGTTTGTGTTAGACGCGAATCGTGCTCTGATTCACGCTCTAGGCTTGGAGCGAAAGCTTATTGCTTTTTCAAACACGGTCTACACCTCTCAGGTGCCGAGTTACAGGACGGTGAAAACAGTGAGTTTGTGTTAGACGCGAATCGTGCTCTGATTCATGCTTTAGGCTGGGAGCGCAAGCTTATTGCTTTTTCAAACACGGTCTACACCTCTCAGGTGCCGAGGTACAGGACGGTGAAAACAGTGAGTTTGTGTTAGACGCGAATCGTGCTCTGATTCATGCTCTAGGCGGGGAGCTCAAGCTTATTGCTTTTTCAAACACGGTCTACACCTCTCAGGTGCCGAGTTACAGGACGGTGAAAACAGTGAGTTTGTGTTAGACGCGAATCGTGCTCTGATTCATGCTCTAGGCTGGGAGCTTAAGCTTATTGCTTTTTCAAACACGGTCTACACCTCTCAGGTGCTCTGATTCACGCTCTAGGCTGGGAGCTCAAGCTTATTGCTTTTTCAAACACGGTCTACACCTCTCAGGTGCCGAGTTACAGGACGGTGAAAACAGTGAGTTTGTGTTAGACGCGAATCGTGCTCTGATTCATGCTCTAGGCTGGGAGCGCAAGCGTAATGCTTTTTCAAACACGGTCTACACCTCTCAGGTGCCGAGTTACAGGACAGTGAAAACAATGAGTTTGTGTTAGACGCGAATCGTGCTCTGATTCATGCTCTAGGCTGGGAGCTCAAGCTTATTGCTTTTTCAAACACGGTCTACACCTCTCAGGTGCCGAGTTACAGGACGGTGAAAACAGTGAGTTTGTGTTAGACGCGAATCGTGCTCTGTTTCATGCTTTAGGCTGGGAGCTCAAGCTTATTGCTTTTTCAAATAAGGGAGATTTCCATCTCCCTTATTTGCATATTACCCAGAGGAGCGTGCGTGGCCATTTGAGTCTCCTCACTTATTTATAGTATATAGTTGCTCTCCCTAAGGAGAAAAGAGCGTTTCTGACCCCTGTCCCAGGCCTCTCACTAGCAAAAGCCAGACTCCTACTGTACACTGATGATGGGCAATAACCCGGAAACAGCTGTAAGTGCATGGAGTCTGGCTTTGCTTTTGAATACCAGTCATTGTAGGAAGACTTGTATAAAAAGTCTCACTTTGACTCGAAGGAATGCTGCCTTTCAATAGGTGGCACTGTGGAGGATTTATTCCATCTCCCTTATTTGCATATTACCCAGAGGAGCGTGCGTGGCCATTTGAGTCTCCTCACTTATTTATAGTATATAGTTGCTCTCCCTAAGGAGAAAAGAGCGTTTCTGACCCCTGTCCCTGGCCTCTCACTAGGAAAAGCCAGACTCCTACTGTACACTGATGATGGGCAATAACCCGGAAACAGCTGTATGTACATGGGGTCTGGCTTTGCTTTTGATTCCCAGTCATTGTAGCAAGACTTGTATAAAAAGTCCCACTTTGACTCGAAGGAATGCTGCCTTTCAGTAGGTGGCACTGTGGAGGATTTATTCCATCTCCCTTATTTGCATATTACCCAGAGGAGCGTGCGTGGCCATTTGAGTCTCCTCACTTATTTATAGTATATAGTTGCTCTCCCTAAGGATAAAAGAGCGTTTCTGACCCCTATTGCTTTTTCAAACACGGTCTACACCTCTCAGGTGCCGAGTTACAGGACGGTGAAAACAGTGAGTTTGTGTTAGACGTGAATCGTGCTCTGATTCATGCTCTAGGCTGGGAGCACAAGCGTAATGCTTTTTCAAACACGGTCTACACCTCTCAGGTGCCGAGTTACAGGACGGTGAAAACAGTGAGTTTGTGTTAGACGCGAATCGTGCTCTGATTCATGCTCTAGGCGGGGAGCTCAAGCTTATTGCATTTTCAAACACGGTCTACACCTCTCAGGTGCCGAGTAACAGGACGGTGAAAACAGTGAGTTTGTTTTAGACGCGATTCATGCTCTAGGCTGGGAGCGCAAGCTTATTGCTTTTTCAAACACGGTCTACACCTCTCAGGTGCCGAGTTACAGGACGGTGAAAACAATGAGTTTGTGTTAGACGCGAATCGTGCTCTGATTCATGCTCTAGGCTGGGAGCGAAAGCTTATTGCTTTTTCAAACACGGTCTACACCTCTCAGGTGCCGAGTTACAGGACGGTGAAAACAGTGAGTTTGTGTTAGACGCGAATCGTGCTCTGATTCACGCTCTAGGCTGGGAGCTCAAGCTTATTGCTTTTTCAAACACGGTCTACACCTCTCAGGTGCCGAGTTACAGGACGGTGAAAACAGTGAGTTTGTGTTAGACGCGAATCGTGCTCTGATTCATGCTCTAGGCTGGGAGCGCAAGCGTAATGCTTTTTCAAACACGGTCTACACCTCTCAGGTGCCGAGTTACAGGACAGTGAAAACAATGAGTTTGTGTTAGACGCGAATCGTGCTCTGTTTCATGCTTTAGGCTGGGAGCTCAAGCTTATTGCTTTTTCAAATAAGGGAGATTTCCATCTCCCTTATTTGCATATTACCCAGAGGAGCGTGCGTGGCTATTTGAGTCTCCTCACTTATTTATAGTATATAGTTGCTCTCCCTAAGGAGAAAAGAGCGTTTCTGACCCCTGTCCCAGGCCTCTCACTAGCAAAAGCCAGACTCCTACTGTACACTGATGATGGGCAATAACCCGGAAACAGCTGTAAGTGCATGGAGTCTGGCTTTGCTTTTGAATACCAGTCATTGTAAGAAGACTTGTATAAAAAGTCTCACTTTGACTCGAAGGAATGCTGCCTTTCAATACGTGGCACTGTGAAGGATTTATTCCATCTCCCTTATTTGCATATTACCCAGAGGAGCGTGCGTGGCCATTTGAGTCTCCTCACTTATTTATAGTATATAGTTGCTTTCCCTAAGGAGAAAAGAGCGTTTCTGACCCCTGTCCCAGGCCTCTCACTAGCAAAAGCCAGACTCCTACTGTACACTGATGATGGGCAATAACCCGGAAACAGCTGTATGTACATGGGGTCTGGCTTTGCTTTTGATTCCCAGTCATTGTAGCAAGACTTGTATAAAAAGTCCCACTTTGACTCGAAGGAATGCTGCCTTTCAGTAGGTGGCACTGTGGAGGATTTATTCCATCTCCCTTATTTGCATATTACCCAGGGGAGCGTGCGTGGCCATTTGAGTCTCCTCACTTATTTATAGTATATAGTTGCTCTCCCTAAGGAGAAAAGAGCGTTTCTGACCCCTATTGCTTTTTCAAACACGGTCTACACCTCTCAGGTGCCGAGTTACAGGACGGTGAAAACAGTGAGTTTGTGTTAGACGCGAATCGTGCTCTGATTCATGCTCTAGGCTGGGAGCTCAAGCTTATTGCTTTTTCAAACACGGTCTACACCTCTCAGGTGCCGAGTTACAGGACGGTGAAAACAGTGAGTTTGTGTTAGACGCGAATCGTGCTCTGATTCACGCTCTAGGCTGGGAGCGCAAGCGTAATGCTTTTTCAAACACGGTCTACACCTCTCAGGTGCCGAGTTACAGGACGGTGAAAACAATGAGTTTGTGTTAGACGCGAATCGTGCTCTGATTCACGCTCTAGGCTGGGAGCTCAAGCTTATTGCTTTTTCAAACACGGTCTACACCTCTCAGGTGCCGAGTTACAGGACGGTGAAAACAGTGAGTTTGTGTTAGACGTGAATCGTGCTCTGATTCATGCTTTAACCTTATTGCTTTTTCAAACACGGTCTACACCTCTCAGGTGCCGAGTTACAGGACGGTGAAAACAGTGAGTTTGTGTTAGACGTGAATCGTGCTCTGATTCATGCTCTAGGCTGGGAGCGCAAGCGTAATGCTTTTTCAAACACGGTCTACACCTCTCAGGTGCCGAGTTACAGAACGGTGAAAACAGTGAGTTTGTGTTAGACGCGAATCGTGCTGGGATTTATGCTCTAGGCTGGGAGCGCAAGCGTAATGCTTTTTCAAACACGGTCTACACCTCTCAGGTGCCGAGTTACAGGACGGTGAAAACAGTGAGTTTGTGTTAGACGCGAATCGTGCTCTGATTCATGCTCTAGGCGGGGAGCTCAAGCTTATTGCATTTTCAAACACGGTCTACACCTCTCAGGTGCCGAGTAACAGGACGGTGAAAACAGTGAGTTTGTGTTAGACGCGATTCATGCTCTAGGCTGGGAGCGCAAGCTTACTGCTTTTTCAAACACGGTCTACACCTCTCAGGTGCCGAGTTACAGGACGGTGAAAACAGTGAGTTTGTGTTAGACGCGAATCGTGCTCTGATTCATGCTCTAGGCTGGGAGCGAAAGCTTATTGCTTTTTCAAACACGGTCTACACCTCTCAGGTGCCGAGTTACAGGACGGTGAAAACAGTGAGTTTGTGTTAGACGCGAATCGTGCTCTGATTCACGCTCTAGGCTGGGAGCTCAAGCTTATTGCTTTTTCAAACACGGTCTACACCTCTCAGGTGCCGAGTTACAGGACGGTGAAAACAGTGAGTTTGTGTTAGACGCGAATCGTGCTCTGATTCATGCTCTAGGCTGGGAGCGCAAGCGTAATGCTTTTTCAAACACGGTCTACACCTCTCAGGTGCCGAGTTACAGGACAGTGAAAACAATGAGTTTGTGTTAGACGCGAATCGTGCTCTGATTCATGCTCTAGGCTGGGAGCGAAAGCTTATTGCTTTTTCAAACACGGTCTACACCTCTCAGGTGCCGAGTTACAGGACGGTGAAAACAGTGAGTTTGTGTTAGACGCGAATCGTGCTCTGTTTCATGCTTTAGGCTGGGAGCTCAAGCTTATTGCTTTTTCAAATAAGGGAGATTTCCATCTCCCTTATTTGCATATTACCCAGAGGAGCGTGCGTGGCCATTTGAGTCTCCTCACTTATTTATAGTATATAGTTGCTCTCCCTAAGGAGAAAAGAGCGTTTCTGACCCCTGTCCCAGGCCTCTCACTAGCAAAAGCCAGACTCCTACTGTACACTGATGATGGGCAATAACCCGGAAACAGCTGTAAGTGCATGGAGTCTGGCTTTGCTTTTGAATACCAGTCATTGTAAGAAGACTTGTATAAAAAGTCTCACTTTGACTCGAAGGAATGCTGCCTTTCAATAGGTGGTACTGTGGAGGATTTATTCCATCTCCCTTATTTGCATATTACCCAGAGGAGCGTGCGTGGCCATTTGAGTCTCCTCACTTATTTATAGTATATAGTTGCTCTCCCTAAGGAGAAAAGAGCGTTTCTGACCCCTGTCCCTGGCCTCTCACTAGCAAAAGCCAGACTCCTACTGTACACTGATGATGGGCAATAACCCGGAAACAGCTGTATGTACATGGGGTCTGGCTTTGCTTTTGATTCCCAGTCATTGTAGCAAGACTTGTATAAAAAGTCCCACTTTGACTCGAAGGAATGCTGCCTTTCAGTAGGTGGCACTGTGGAGGATTTATTCCATCTCCCTTATTTGCATATTACCCAGAGGAGCGTGCGTGGCCATTTGAGTCTCCTCACTTATTTATAGTATATAGTTGCTCTCCCTAAGGAGAAAAGAGCGTTTCTGACCCCTATTGCTTTTTCAAACACGGTCTACACCTCTCAGGTGCCGAGTTACAGGACGGTGAAAACAGTGAGTTTGTGTTAGACGTGAATCGTGCTCTGATTCATGCTCTAGGCTGGGAGCGAAAGCTTATTGCTTTTTCAAACACGGTCTACACCTCTCAGGTGCCGAGTTACAGGACGGTGAAAACAGTGAGTTTGTTTTAGACGCGATTCATGCTCTAGGCTGGGAGCGCAAGCTTATTGCTTTTTCAAACACGGTCTACACCTCTCAGGTGCCGAGTTACAGGACGGTGAAAACAATGAGTTTGTGTTAGACGCGAATCGTGCTCTGATTCATGCTCTAGGCTGGGAGCGAAAGCTTATTGCTTTTTCAAACACGGTCTACACCTCTCAGGTGCCGAGTTACAGGACGGTGAAAACAGTGAGTTTGTGTTAGACGCGAATCGTGTTCTGATTCACGCTCTAGGCTGGGAGCTCAAGCTTATTGCTTTTTCAAACACGGTCTACACCTCTCAGGTGCCGAGTTACAGGACGGTGAAAACAGTGAGTTTGTGTTAGACGCGAATCGTGCTCTGATTCATGCTCTAGGCTGGGAGCGCAAGCGTAATGCTTTTTCAAACACGGTCTACACCTCTCAGGTGCCGAGTTACAGGACAGTGAAAACAATGAGTTTGTGTTAGACGCGAATCGTGCTCTGATTCATGCTCTAGGCTGGGAGCTCAAGCTTATTGCTTTTTCAAACACGGTCTACACCTCTCAGGTGCCGAGTTACAGGACGGTGAAAACAGTGAGTTTGTGTTAGACGCGAATCGTGCTCTGTTTCATGCTTTAGGCTGGGAGCTCAAGCTTATTGCTTTTTCAAATAAGGGAGATTTCCATCTCCCTTATTTGCATATTACCCAGAGGAGCGTGCGTGGCCATTTGAGTCTCCTCACTTATTTATAGTATATAGTTGTTCTCCCTAAGGAGAAAAGAGCGTTTCTGACCCCTGTCCCAGGCCTCTCACTAGCAAAAGCCAGACTCCTACTGTACACTGATGATGGGCAATAACCCGGAAACAGCTGTAAGTGCATGGAGTCTGGCTTTGCTTTTGAATACCAGTCATTGTAAGAAGACTTGTATAAAAAGTCTCACTTTGACTCGAAGGAATGCTGCCTTTCAATACGTGGCACTGTGGAGGATTTATTCCATCTCCCTTATTTGCATATTACCCAGAGGAGCGTGCGTGGCCATTTGAGTCTCCTCACTTATTTATAGTATATAGTTGCTCTCCCTAAGGAGAAAAGAGCGTTTCTGACCCCTGTCCCTGGCCTCACACTAGCAAAAGCCAGACTCCTACTGTACACTGATGATGGGCAATAACCCGGAAACAGCTGTATGTACATGGGGTCTGGCTTTGCTTTTGATTCCCAGTCATTGTAGCAAGACTTGTATAAAAAGTCCCACTTTGACTCGAAGGAATGCTGCCTTTCAGTAGGTGGCACTGTGGAGGATTTATTCCATCTCCCTTATTTGCATATTACCCAGAGGAGCGTGCGTGGCCATTTGAGTCTCCTCACTTATTTATAGTATATAGTTGCTCTCCCTAAGGAGAAAAGAGCGTTTCTGACCCCTATTGCTTTTTCAAACACGGTCTACACCTCTCAGGTGCCGAGTTACAGGACGGTGAAAACAGTGAGTTTGTGTTAGACGTGAATCGTGCTCTGATTCATGCTCTAGGCTGGGAGCGCAAGCGTAATGCTTTTTCAAACACGGTCTACACCTCTCAGGTGCCGAGTTACAGGACGGTGAAAACAGTGAGTTTGTGTTAGACGCGAATCGTGCTCTGATTCACGCTCTAGGCTGGGAGCTCAAGCTTATTGCTTTTTCAAACACGGTCTACACCTCTCAGGTGCCGAGTTACAGGACGGTGAAAACAGTGAGTTTGTGTTAGACGCGAATCGTGCTCTGATTCATGCTCTAGGCTGGGAGCGCAAGCGTAATGCTTTTTCAAACACGGTCTACACCTCTCAGGTGCCGAGTTACAGGACAGTGAAAACAATGAGTTTGTGTTAGACGCGAATCGTGCTCTGATTCATGCTCTAGGCTGGGAGCGAAAGCTTATTGCTTTTGCAAACACGGTCTACACCTCTCAGGTGCCGAGTTACAGGACGGTGAAAACAGTGAGTTTGTGTTAGACGCGAATCGTGCTCTGTTTCATGCTTTAGGCTGGGAGCTCAAGCTTATTGCTTTTTCAAATAAGGGAGATTTCCATCTCCCTTATTTGCATATTACCCAGAGGAGCGTGCGTGGCCATTTGAGTCTCCTCACTTATTTATAGTATATAGTTGCTCTCCCTAAGGAGAAAAGAGCGTTTCTGACCCCTGTCCCAGGCCTCTCACTAGCAAAAGCCAGACTCCTACTGTACACTGATGATGGGCAATAACCCGGAAACAGCTGTAAGTGCATGGAGTCTGGCTTTGCTTTTGAATACCAGTCATTGTAAGAAGACTTGTATAAAAAGTCTCACTTTGACTCGAAGGAATGCTGCCTTTCAATAGGTGGCACTGTGGAGGATTTATTCCATCTCCCTTATTTGCATATTACCCAGAGGAGCGTGCGTGGCCATTTGAGTCTCCTCACTTATTTATAGTATATAGTTGCTCTCCCTAAGGAGAAAAGAGCGTTTCTGACCCCTGTCCCTGGCCTCTCACTAGCAAAAGCCAGACTCCTACTGTACACTGATGATGGGCAATAACCCGGAAACAGCTGTATGTACATGGGGTCTGGCTTTGCTTTTGATTCCCAGTCATTGTAGCAAGACTTGTATAAAAAGTCCCACTTTGACTCGAAGGAATGCTGCCTTTCAGTAGGTGGCACTGTGGAGGATTTATTCCATCTCCCTTATTTGCATATTACCCAGAGGAGCGTGCGTGGCCATTTGAGTCTCCTCACTTATTTATAGTATATAGTTGCTCTCCCTAAGGAGAAAAGAGCGTTTCTGACCCCTATTGCTTTTTCAAACACGGTCTACACCTCTCAGGTGCCGAGTTACAGGACGGTGAAAACAGTGAGTTTGTGTTAGACGTGAATCGTGCTCTGATTCATGCTCTAGGCTGGGAGCGCAAGCGTAATGCTTTTTCAAACAAGGTCTACACCTCTCAGGTGCCGAGTTACAGGACGGTGAAAACAGTGAGTTTGTGTTAGACGCGAATCGTGCTCTGATTCACGCTCTAGGCTGGGAGCTCAAGCTTATTGCTTTTTCAAACACGGTCTACACCTCTCAGGTGCCGAGTTACAGGACGGTGAAAACAGTGAGTTTGTGTTAGACGCGAATCGTGCTCTGATTCATGCTCTAGGCTGGGAGCGCAAGCGTAATGCTTTTTCAAACACGGTCTACACCTCTCAGGTGCCGAGTTACAGGACAGTGAAAACAATGAGTTTGTGTTAGACGCGAATCGTGCTCTGATTCATGCTCTAGGCTGGGAGCGAAAGCTTATTGCTTTTTCAAACACGGTTTACACCTCTCAGGTGCCGAGTTACAGGACGGTGAAAACAGTGAGTTTGTGTTAGACGCGAATCGTGCTCTGTTTCATGCTTTAGGCTGGGAGCTCAAGCTTATTGCTTTTTCAAATAAGGGAGATTTCCATCTCCCTTATTTGCATATTACCCAGAGGAGCGTGCGTGGCCATTTGAGTCTCCTCACTTATTTATAGTATATAGTTGCTCTCCCTAAGGAGAAAAGAGCGTTTCTGACCCCTGTCCCAGGCCTCTCACTAGCAAAAGCCAGACTCCTACTGTACACTGATGATGGGCAATAACCCGGAAACAGCTGTAAGTGCATGGAGTCTGGCTTTGCTTTTGAATACCAGTCATTGTAAGAAGACTTGTATAAAAAGTCTCACTTTGACTCGAAGGAATGCTGCCTTTCAATAGGTGGCACTGTGGAGGATTTATTCCATCTCCCTTATTTGCATATTACCCAGAGGAGCGTGCGTGGCCATTTGAGTCTCCTCACTTATTTATAGTATATAGTTGCTCTCCCTAAGGAGAAAAGAGCGTTTCTGACCCCTATTGCTTTTTCAAACATGGTCTACACCTCTCAGGTGCCGAGTTACAGGACGGTGAAAACAGTGAGTTTGTGTTAGACGCGAATCGTGCTCTGATTCACGCTCTAGGCTGGGAGCGCAAGCTTATTGCTTTTTCAAACACGGTCTACACCTCTCAGGTGCCGAGTTACAGGACGGTGAAAACAGTGAGTTTGTGTTAGACGCGAATCGTGCTCTGATTCATGCTCTAGGCTGGGAGCGAAAGCTTACTGCTTTTTCAAACACGGTCTACACCTCTCAGGTGCCGAGTTACAGGACGGTGAAAACAGTGAGTTTGTGTTAGACGCGAATCGTGCTCTGATTCACGCTCTAGGCTTGGAGCGAAAGCTTATTGCTTTTTCAAACACGGTCTACACCTCTCAGGTGCCGAGTTACAGGACGGTGAAAACAGTGAGTTTGTGTTAGACGCGAATCGTGCTCTGATTCATGCTTTAGGCTGGGAGCGCAAGCTTATTGCTTTTTCAAACACGGTCTACACCTCTCAGGTGCCGAGGTACAGGACGGTGAAAACAGTGAGTTTGTGTTAGACGCGAATCGTGCTCTGATTCATGCTCTAGGCGGGGAGCTCAAGCTTATTGCTTTTTCAAACACGGTCTACACCTCTCAGGTGCCGAGTTACAGGACGGTGAAAACAGTGAGTTTGTGTTAGACGCGAATCGTGCTCTGATTCATGCTCTAGGCTGGGAGCTTAAGCTTATTGCTTTTTCAAACACGGTCTACACCTCTCAGGTGCCGAGTTACAGGACGGTGAAAACAGTGAGTTTGTGTTAGACGCGAATCGTGCTCTGATTCATGCTCTAGGCTGGGAGCTTAAGCTTATTGCTTTTTCAAACACGGTCTACACCTCTCAGGTGCCGAGGTACAGGACGGTGAAAACAGTGAGTTTGTGTTAGACGCGAATCGTGCTCTGATTCACGCTCTAGGCTGGGAGCTCAAGCTTATTGCTTTTTCAAACACGGTCTACACCTCTCAGGTGCCGAGTTACAGGACGGTGAAAACAGTGAGTTTGTGTTAGACGCGAATCGTGCTCTGATTCATGCTCTAGGCTGGGAGCGCAAGCGTAATGCTTTTTCAAACACGGTCTACACCTCTCAGGTGCCGAGTTACAGGACAGTGAAAACAATGAGTTTGTGTTAGACGCGAATCGTGCTCTGATTCATGCTCTAGGCTGGGAGCTCAAGCTTATTGCTTTTTCAAACACGGTCTACACCTCTCAGGTGCCGAGTTACAGGACGGTGAAAACAGTGAGTTTGTGTTAGACGCGAATCGTGCTCTGTTTCATGCTTTAGGCTGGGAGCTCAAGCTTATTGCTTTTTCAAATAAGGGAGATTTCCATCTCCCTTATTTGCATATTACCCAGAGGAGCGTGCGTGGCCATTTGAGTCTCCTCACTTATTTATAGTATATAGTTGCTCTCCCTAAGGAGAAAAGAGCGTTTCTGACCCCTGTCCCAGGCCTCTCACTAGCAAAAGCCAGACTCCTACTGTACACTGATGATGGGCAATAACCCGGAAACAGCTGTAAGTGCATGGAGTCTGGCTTTGCTTTTGAATACCAGTCATTGTAGGAAGACTTGTATAAAAAGTCTCACTTTGACTCGAAGGAATGCTGCCTTTCAATAGGTGGCACTGTGGAGGATTTATTCCATCTCCCTTATTTGCATATTACCCAGAGGAGCGTGCGTGGCCATTTGAGTCTCCTCACTTATTTATAGTATATAGTTGCTCTCCCTAAGGAGAAAAGAGCGTTTCTGACCCCTGTCCCTGGCCTCTCACTAGGAAAAGCCAGACTCCTACTGTACACTGATGATGGGCAATAACCCGGAAACAGCTGTATGTACATGGGGTCTGGCTTTGCTTTTGATTCCCAGTCATTGTAGCAAGACTTGTATAAAAAGTCCCACTTTGACTCGAAGGAATGCTGCCTTTCAGTAGGTGGCACTGTGGAGGATTTATTCCATCTCCCTTATTTGCATATTACCCAGAGGAGCGTGCGTGGGCATTTGAGTCTCCTCACTTATTTATAGTATATAGTTGCTCTCCCTAAGGAGAAAAGAGCGTTTCTGACCCCTATTGCTTTTTCAAACACGGTCTACACCTCTCAGGTGCCGAGTTACAGGACGGTGAAAACAGTGAGTTTGTGTTAGACGTGAATCGTGCTCTGATTCATGCTCTAGGCTGGGAGCACAAGCGTAATGCTTTTTCAAACACGGTCTACACCTCTCAGGTGCCGAGTTACAGGACGGTGAAAACAGTGAGTTTGTGTTAGACGCGAATCGTGCTCTGATTCATGCTCTAGGCGGGGAGCTCAAGCTTATTGCATTTTCAAACACGGTCTACACCTCTCAGGTGCCGAGTAACAGGACGGTGAAAACAGTGAGTTTGTTTTAGATGCGATTCATGCTCTAGGCTGGGAGCGCAAGCTTATTGCTTTTTCAAACACGGTCTACACCTCTCAGGTGCCGAGTTACAGGACGGTGAAAACAATGAGTTTGTGTTAGACGCGAATCGTGCTCTGATTCATGCTCTAGGCTGGGAGCGAAAGCTTATTGCTTTTTCAAACACGGTCTACACCTCTCAGGTGCCGAGTTACAGGACGGTGAAAACAGTGAGTTTGTGTTAGACGCGAATCGTGCTCTGATTCACACTCTAGGCTGGGAGCTCAAGCTTATTGCTTTTTCAAACACGGTCTACACCTCTCAGGTGCCGAGTTACAGGACGGTGAAAACAGTGAGTTTGTGTTAGACGCGAATCGTGCTCTGATTCATGCTCTAGGCTGGGAGCGCAAGCGTAATGCTTTTTCAAACACGGTCTACACCTCTCAGGTGCCGAGTTACAGGACAGTGAAAACAATGAGTTTGTGTTAGACGCGAATCGTGCTCTGATTCATGCTCTAGGCTGGGAGCTCAAGCTTATTGCTTTTTCAAACACGGTCTACACCTCTCAGGTGCCGAGTTACAGGACGGTGAAAACAGTGAGTTTGTGTTAGACGCGAATCGTGCTCTGTTTCATGCTTTAGGCTGGGAGCTCAAGCTTATTGCTTTTTCAAATAAGGGAGATTTCCATCTCCCTTATTTGCATATTACCCAGAGGAGCGTGCGTGGCCATTTGAGTCTCCTCACTTATTTATAGTATATAGTTGCTCTCCCTAAGGAGAAAAGAGCGTTTCTGACCCCTGTCCCAGGCCTCTCACTAGCAAAAGCCAGACTCCTACTGTACACTGATGATGGGCAATAACCCGGAAACAGCTGTAAGTGCATGGAGTCTGGCTTTGCTTTTGAATACCAGTCATTGTAAGAAGACTTGTATAAAAAGTCTCACTTTGACTCGAAGGAATGCTGCCTTTCAATAGGTGGCACTATGGAGGATTTATTCCATCTCCCTTATTTGCATATTACCCAGAGGAGCGTGCGTGGCCATTTGAGTCTCCTCACTTTTTTATAGTATATAGTTGCTCTCCCTAAGGAGAAAAGAGCGTTTCTGACCCCTATTGCTTTTTCAAACACGGTCTACACCTCTCAGGTGCCGAGTTACAGGACGGTGAAAACAGTGAGTTTGTGTTAGACGCGAATCGTGCTCTGATTCACGCTCTAGGCTGGGAGCGCAAGCTTATTGCTTTTTCAAACACGGTCTACACCTCTCAGGTGCCGAGTTACAGGACGGTGAAAACAGTGAGTTTGTGTTAGACGCGAATCGTGCTCTGATTCACGCTCTAGGCTGGGAGCTCAAGCTTATTGCTTTTTCAAACACGGTCTACACCTCTCAGGTGCCGAGTTACAGGACGGTGAAAACAGTGAGTTTGTGTTAGACGCGAATCGTGCTCTGATTCATGCTCTAGGCTGGGAGCGCAAGCGTAATGCTTTTTCAAACACGGTCTACACCTCTCAGGTGCCGAGTTACAGGACAGTGAAAACAATGAGTTTGTGTTAGATGCGAATCGTGCTCTGATTCATGCTCTAGGCTGGGAGCGAAAGCTTATTGCTTTTTCAAACACGGTCTACACCTCTCAGGTGCCGAGTTACAGGACGGTGAAAACAGTGAGTTTGTGTTAGACGCGAATCGTGCTCTGTTTCATGCTTTAGGCTGGGAGCTCAAGCTTATTGCTTTTTCAAATAAGGGAGATTTCCATCTCCCTTATTTGCATATTACCCAGAGGAGCGTGCGTGGCCATTTGAGTCTCCTCACTTATTTATAGTATATAGTTGCTCTCCCTAAGGAGAAAAGAGCGTTTCTGACCCCTGTCCCAGGCCTCTCACTAGCAAAAGCCAGACTCCTACTGTACACTGATGATGGGCAATAACCCGGAAACAGCTGTAAGTGCATGGAGTCTGGCTTTGCTTTTGAATACCAGTCATTGTAAGAAGACTTGTATAAAAAGTCTCACTTTGACTCGAAGGAATGCTGCCTTTCAATAGGTGGCACTGTGGAGGATTTATTCCATCTCCCTTATTTGCATATTACCCAGAGGAGCGTGCGTGGCCATTTGAGTCTCCTCACTTATTTATAGTATATAGTTGCTCTCCCTAAGGAGAAAAGAGCGTTTCTGACCCCTGTCCCTGGCCTCTCACTAGCAAAAGCCAGACTCCTACTGTACACTGATGATGGGCAATAACCCGGAAACAGCTGTATGTACATGGGGTCTGGCTTTGCTTTTGATTCCCAGTCATTGTAGCAAGACTTGTATAAAAAGTCCCACTTTGACTCGAAGGAATGCTGCCTTTCAGTAGGTGGCACTGTGGAGGATTTATTCCATCTCCCTTATTTGCATATTACCCAGAGGAGCGTGCGTGGCCATTTGAGTCTCCTCACTTATTTATAGTATATAGTTGCTCTCCCTAAGGAGAAAAGAGCGTTTCTGACCCCTATTGCTTTTTCAAACACGGTCTACACCTCTCAGGTGCCGAGTTACAGGACGGTGAAAACAGTGAGTTTGTGTTAGACGCGAATCATGCTCTGATTCACGCTCTAGGCTGGGAGCGCAAGCTTATTGCTTTTTCAAACACGGTCTACACCTCTCAGGTGCCGAGTTACAGGACGGTGAAAACAGTGAGTTTGTGTTAGACGCGAATCGTGCTCTGATTCACGCTCTAGGCTGGGAGCGCAAGCTTATTGCTTTTTCAAACACGGGCTACACCTCTCAGGTGCCGAGTTACAGGACGGTGAAAACAGTGAGTTTGTGTTAGACGCGAATCGTGCTCTGATTCATGCTCTAGGCTGGGAGCGAAAGCTTACTGCTTTTTCAAACACGGTCTACACCTCTCAGGTGCCGAGTTACAGGACGGTGAAGACAGTGAGTTTGTGTTAGACGCGAATCGTGCTCTGATTCACGCTCTAGGCTTGGAGCGAAAGCTTATTGCTTTTTCAAACACGGTCTACACCTCTCAGGTGCCGAGTTACAGGACGGTGAAAACAGTGAGTTTGTGTTAGACGCGAATCGTGCTCTGATTCATGCTTTAGGCTGGGAGCGCAAGCTTATTGCTTTTTCAAACACGGTCTACACCTCTCAGGTGCCGAGGTACAGGACGGTGAAAACAGTGAGTTTGTGTTAGACGCGAATCGTGCTCTGATTCATGCTCTAGGCGGGGAGCTCAAGCTTATTGCTTTTTCAAACACGGTCTACACCTCTCAGGTGCCGAGTTACAGGACGGTGAAAACTGAGTTTGTGTTAGACGCGAATCGTGCTCTGATTCATGCTCTAGGCTGGGAGCTCAAGCTTATTGCTTTTTCAAACACGGTCTACACCTCTCAGGTGCCGAGTTACAGGACGGTGAAAACAGTGAGTTTGTGTTAGACGCGAATCGTGCTCTGATTCATGCTTTAGGCTGGGAGCGCAAGCGTAATGCTTTTTCAAACACGGTCTAGACCTCTCAGGTGCCGAGTTACAGGACGGTGAAAACAATGAGTTTGTGTTAGACGCGAATCGTGCTCTGATTCATGCTCTAGGCTGGGAGCTCAAGCTTATTGCTTTTTCAAACACGGTCTACACCTCTCAGGTGCCGAGTTACAGGACGGTGAAAACAGTGAGTTTGTGTTAGACGCGAATCGTGCTCTGATTCATGCTCTAGGCTGGGAGCTCAAGCTTATTGCTTTTTCAAACACGGTCTACACCTCTCAGGTGCCGAGTTACAGGACGGTGCAAACAGTGAGTTTGTGTTAGACGCGAATCGTGCTCTGTTTCATGCTTTAGGCTGGGAGCTCAAGCTTATTGCTTTTTCAAATAAGGGAGATTTCCATCTCCCTTATTTGCATATTACCCAGAGGAGCGTGCGTGGCCATTTGAGTCTCCTCACTTATTTATAGTATATAGTTGCTCTCCCTAAGGAGAAAAGAGCGTTTCTGACCCCTGTCCCAGGCCTCTCACTAGCAAAAGCCAGACTCCTACTGTACACTGATGATGGGCAATAACCTGGAAACAGCTGTAAGTGCATGGAGTCAGGCTTTGCTTTTGAATACCAGTCATTGTAAGAAGACTTGTATAAAAAGTCTCACTTTGACTCGAAGGAATGCTGGCTTTCAATACGTGGCACTGTGGAGGATTTATTCCATCTCCCTTATTTGCATATTACCCAGAGGAGCGTGCGTGGCCATTTGAGTCTCCTCACTTATTTATAGTATATAGTTGCTCTCCCTAAGGAGAAAAGAGCGTTTCTGACCCCTGTCCCTGGCCTCACACTAGCAAAAGCCAGACTCCTACTGTACACTGATGATGGGCAATAACCCGGAAACAGCTGTATGTACATGGGGTCTGGCTTTGCTTTTGATTCCCAGTCATTGTAGCAAGACTTGTATAAAAAGTCCCACTTTGACTCGAAGGAATGCTGCCTTTCAGTAGGTGGCACTGTGGAGGATTTATTCCATCTCCCTTATTTGCATATTACCCAGGGGAGCGTGCGTGGCCATTTGAGTCTCCTCACTTATTTATAGTATATAGTTGCTCTCCCTAAGGAGAAAAGAGCGTTTCTGACCCCTATTGCTTTTTCAAACACGGTCTACACCTCTCAGGTGCCGAGTTACAGGACGGTGAAAACAGTGAGTTTGTGTTAGACGCGAATCGTGCTCTGATTCATGCTCTAGGCTGGGAGCTCAAGCTTATTGCTTTTTCAAACACGGTCTACACCTCTCAGGTGCCGAGTTACAGGACGGTGAAAACAGTGAGTTTGTGTTAGACGCGAATCGTGCTCTGATTCACGCTCTAGGCTGGAAGCGCAAGCGTAATGCTTTTTCAAACACGGTCTACACCTCTTAGGTGCCGAGTTACAGGACGGTGAAAACAATGAGTTTGTGTTAGACGCGAATCGTGCTCTGATTCACGCTCTAGGCTGGGAGCTCAAGCTTATTGCTTTTTCAAACACGGTCTACACCTCTCAGGTGCCGAGTTACAGGACGGTGAAAACAGTGAGTTTGTGTTAGACGTGAATCGTGCTCTGATTCATGCTTTAACCTTATTGCTTTTTCAAACACGGTCTACACCTCTCAGGTGCCGAGTTACAGGACGGTGAAAACAGTGAGTTTGTGTTAGACGCGAATCGTGCTCTGATTCACGCTCTAGGCTGGGAGCGCAAGCTTATTGCTTTTTCAAACACGGGCTACACCTCTCAGGTGCCGAGTTACAGGACGGTGAAAACAGTGAGTTTGTGTTAGACGCGAATCGTGCTCTGATTCATGCTCTAGGCTGGGAGCGAAAGCTTACTGCTTTTTCAAACACGGTCTACACCTCTCAGGTGCCGAGTTACAGGACGGTGAAAACAGTGAGTTTGTGTTAGACGCGAATCGTGCTCTGATTCACGCTCTAGGCTTGTAGCGAAAGCTTATTGCTTTTTCAAACACGGTCTACACCTCTCAGGTGCCGAGTTACAGGACGGTGAAAACAGTGAGTTTGTGTTAGACGCGAATCGTGCTCTGATTCATGCTTTAGGCTGGGAGCGCAAGCGTAATGCTTTTTCAAACACGGTCTACACCTCTCAGGTGCCGAGTTACAGGACGGTGAAAACAATGAGTTTGTGTTAGACGCGAATCGTGCTCTGATTCATGCTCTAGGCTGGGAGCTCAAGCTTACTGCTTTTTCAAACACGGTCTACACCTCTCAGGTGCCGAGTTACAGGACGGTGAAAACAGTGAGTTTGTGTTAGACGCGAATCGTGCTCTGATTCACGCTCTAGGCTTGGAGCGAAAGCTTATTGCTTTTTCAAACACGGTCTACACCTCTCAGGTGCCGAGTTACAGGACGGTGAAAACAGTGAGTTTGTGTTAGACGCGAATCGTGCTCTGATTCATGCTTTAGGCTGGGAGCGCAAGCTTATTGCTTTTTCAAACACGGTCTACACCTCTCAGGCGCCGAGTTACAGGACGGTGAAAACTGAGTTTGTGTTAGACGCGAATCGTGCTCTGATTCATGCTCTAGGCTGGGAGCTCAAGCTTATTGCTTTTTCAAACACGGTCTACACCTCTCAGGTGCCGAGTTACAGGACGGTGAAAACAGTGAGTTTGTGTTAGACGCGAATCGTGCTCTGATTCATGCTTTAGGCTGGGAGCGCAAGCGTAATGCTTTTTCAAACACGGTCTAGACCTCTCAGGTGCCGAGTTACAGGACGGTGAAAACAATGAGTTTGTGTTAGACGCGAATCGTGCTCTGATTCATGCTCTAGGCTGGGAGCTCAAGCTTATTGCTTTTTCAAACACGGTCTACACCTCTCAGGTGCCGAGTTACAGGACGGTGAAAACAGTGAGTTTGTGTTAGACGCGAATCGTGCTCTGATTCATGCTCTAGGCTGGGAGCTCAAGCTTATTGCTTTTTCAAACACGGTCTACACCTCTCAGGTGCCGAGTTACAGGACGGTGAAAACAGTGAGTTTGTGTTAGACGCGAATCGTGCTCTGATTCATGCTCTAGGCTGGGAGCGCAAGCTTATTGCTTTTTCAAACACGGTCTACACCTCTCAGGTGCCGAGTTACAGGACGGTGAAAACAGTGAGTTTGTGTTAGACGCGAATCGTGCTCTGATTCACGCTCTAGGCTGGGAGCTCAAGCTTATTGCTTTTTCAAACACGGTCTACACCTCTCAGGTGCCGAGTTACAGGACGGTGAAAACAGTGAGTTTGTGTTAGACGCGAATCGTGCTCTGATTCATGCTCTAGGCTGGGAGCGCAAGCGTAATGCTTTTTCAAACACGGTCTACACCTCTCAGGTGCCGAGTTACAGGACAGTGAAAACAATGAGTTTGTGTTAGACGCGAATCGTGCTCTGATTCATGCTCTAGGCTGGGAGCTCAAGCTTCTTGCTTTTTCAAATAAGGGAGATTTCCATCTCCCTTATTTGCATATTACCCAGAGGAGCGTGCGTGGCCATTTGAGTCTCCTCACTTATTTATAGTATATAGTTGCTCTCCCTAAGGAGAAAAGAGCGTTTCTGACCCCTGTCCCAGGCCTCTCACTAGCAAAAGCCAGACTCCTACTGTACACTGATGATGGGCAATAACCCGGAAACAGCTGTAAGTGCATGGAGTCTGGCTTTGCTTTTGAATACCAGTCATTGTAAGAAGACTTGTATAAAAAGTCTCACTTTGACTCGAAGGAATGCTGCCTTTCAATAGGTGGCACTGTGGAGGATTTATTCCATCTCCCTTATTTGCATATTACCCAGAGGAGCGTGCGTGGCCATTTGAGTCTCCTCACTTATTTATAGTATATAGTTGCTCTCCCTAAGGAGAAAAGAGCGTTTCTGACCCCTGTCCCTGGCCTCTCACTAGCAAAAGCCAGACTCCTACTGTACACTGATGATGGGCAATAACCCGGAAACAGCTGTAAGTACATGGGGTCTGGCTTTGCTTTTGATTCCCAGTCATTGTAGCAAGACTTGTATAAAAAGTCCCACTTTGACTCGAAGGAATGCTGCCTTTCAGTAGGTGGCACTGTGGAGGATTTATTCCATCTCCCTTATTTGCATATTACCCAGAGGAGCGTGCGTGGCCATTTGAGTCTCCTCACTTATTTATAGTATATAGTTGCTCTCCCTAAGGAGAAAAGAGCGTTTCTGACCCCTATTGCTTTTTCAAACACGGTCTACACCTCTCAGGTGCCGAGTTACAGGACGGTGAAAACAGTGAGTTTGTGTTAGACGCGAATCGTGCTCTGATTCACGCTCTAGGCTGGGAGCGCAAGCTTATTGCTTTTTCAAACACGGTCTACACCTCTCAGGTGCCGAGTTACAGGACGGTGAAAACAGTGAGTTTGTGTTAGACGCGAATCGTGCTGGGATTTATGCTCTAGGCTGGGAGCGCAAGCGTAATGCTTTTTCAAACACGGTCTACACCTCTCAGGTGCCGAGTTACAGGACGGTGAAAACAGTGAGTTTGTGTTAGACGCGAATCTTGCTCTGATTCATGCTCTAGGCGGGGAGCTCAAGCTTATTGCATTTTCAAACACGGTCTACACCTCTCAGGTGCCGAGTTACAGGACGGTGAAAACAGTGAGTTTGTGTTAGACGCGAATCGTGCTCTGATTCACGCTCTAGGCTGGGAGCGCAAGCGTAATGCTTTTTCAAACACGGTCTACACCTCTCAGGTGCCGAGTTACAGGACGGTGAAAACAATGAGTTTGTGTTAGACGCGAATCGTGCTCTGATTCACGCTCTAGGCTGGGAGCTCAAGCTTATTGCTTTTTCAAACACGGTCTACACCTCTCAGGTGCCGAGTTACAGGACGGTGAAAACAGTGAGTTTGTGTTAGACGTGAATCGTGCTCTGATTCATGCTTTAACCTTATTGCTTTTTCAAACACGGTCTACACCTCTCAGGTGCCGAGTTACAGGACGGTGAAAACAGTGAGTTTGTGTTAGACGTGAATCGTGCTCTGATTCATGCTCTAGGCTGGGAGCGCAAGCGTAATGCTTTTTCAAACACGGTCTACACCTCTCAGGTGCCGAGTTACAGGACGGTGAAAACAGTGAGTTTGTGTTAGACGCGAATCGTGCTCTGATTCATGCTCTAGGCGGGGAGCTCAAGCTTATTGCATTTTCAAACACGGTCTACACCTCTCAGGTGCCGAGTAACAGGACGGTGAAAACAGTGAGTTTGTGTTAGACGCGATTCATGCTCTAGGCTGGGAGCGCAAGCTTATTGCTTTTTCAAACACGGTCTACACCTCTCAGGTGCCGAGTTACAGGACGGTGAAAACAATGAGTTTGTGTTAGACGCGAATCGTGCTCTGATTCATGCTCTAGGCTGGGAGCGAAAGCTTATTGCTTTTTCAAACACGGTCTACACCTCTCAGGTGCCGAGTTACAGGACGGTGAAAACAGTGAGTTTGTGTTAGACGCGAATCGTGCTCTGATTCACGCTCTAGGCTGGGAGCTCAAGCTTATTGCTTTTTCAAACACGGTCTACACCTCTCAGGTGCCGAGTTACAGGACGGTGAAAACAGTGAGTTTGTGTTAGACGCGAATCGTGCTCTGATTCATGCTCTAGGCTGGGAGCGCAAGCGTAATGCTTTTTCAAACACGGTCTACACCTCTCAGGTGCCGAGTTACAGGACAGTGAAAACAATGAGTTTGTGTTAGACGCGAATCGTGCTCTGATTCATGCTCTAGGCTGGGAGCGAAAGCTTATTGCTTTTTCAAACACGGTCTACACCTCTCAGGTGCCGAGTTACAGGACGGTGAAAACAGTGAGTTTGTGTTAGACGCGAATCGTGCTCTGTTTCATGCTTTAGGCTGGGAGCTCAAGCTTATTGCTTTTTCAAATAAGGGAGATTTCCATCTCCCTTATTTGCATATTACCCAGAGGAGCGTGCGTGGCCATTTGAGTCTCCTCACTTATTTATAGTATATAGTTGCTCTCCCTAAGGAGAAAAGAGCGTTTCTGACCCCTGTCCCTGGCCTCTCACTAGCAAAAGCCAGACTCCTACTGTACACTGATGATGGGCAATAACCCGGAAACAGCTGTATGTACATGGGGTCTGGCTTTGCTTTTGATTCCCAGTCATTGTAGCAAGACTTGTATAAAAAGTCCCACTTTACCTCGAAGGAATGCTGCCTTTCAGTAGGTGGCACTGTGGAGGATTTATTCCATCTCCCTTATTTGCATATTACCCAGAGGAGCGTGCGTGGCCATTTGAGTCTCCTCACTTATTTATAGTATATAGTTGCTCTCCCTAAGGAGAAAAGAGCGTTTCTGACCCCTATTGCTTTTTCAAACACGGTCTACACCTCTCAGGTGCCGAGTTACAGGACGGTGAAAACAGTGAGTTTGTGTTAGACGTGAATCGTGCTCTGATTCATGCTCTAGGCTGGGAGCACAAGCGTAATGCTTTTTCAAACACGGTCTACACCTCTCAGGTGCCGAGTTACAGGACGGTGAAAACAGTGAGTTTGTGTTAGACGCGAATCGTGCTCTGATTCATGCTCTAGGCGGGGAGCTCAAGCTTATTGCATTTTCAAACACGGTCTACACCTCTCAGGTGCCGAGTAACAGGACGGTGAAAACAGTGAGTTTGTTTTAGACGCGATTCATGCTCTAGGCTGGGAGCGCAAGCTTATTGCTTTTTCAAACACGGTCTACACCTCTCAGGTGCCGAGTTACAGGACGGTGAAAACAATGAGTTTGTGTTAGACGCGAATCGTGCTCTGATTCATGCTCTAGGCTGGGAGCGAAAGCTTATTGCTTTTTCAAACACGGCCTACACCTCTCAGGTGCCGAGTTACAGGACGGTGAAAACAGTGAGTTTGTGTTAGACGCGAATCGTGCTCTGATTCATGCTCTAGGCTGGGAGCGCAAGCGTAATGCTTTTTCAAACACGGTCTACACCTCTCAGGTGCCGAGTTACAGGACAGTGAAAACAATGAGTTTGTGTTAGACGCGAATCGTGCTCTGATTCATGCTCTAGGCTGGGAGCTCAAGCTTATTGCTTTTTCAAACACGGTCTACACCTCTCAGGTGCCGAGTTACAGGACGGTGCAAACAGTGAGTTTGTGTTAGACGCGAATCGTGCTCTGTTTCATGCTTTAGGCTGGGAGCTCAAGCTTATTGCTTTTTCAAATAAGGGAGATTTCCATCTCCCTTATTTGCATATTACCCAGAGGAGCGTGCGTGGCCATTTGAGTCTCCTCACTTATTTATAGTATATAGTTGCTCTCCCTAAGGAGAAAAGAGCGTTTCTGACCCCTGTCCCAGGCCTCTCACTAGCAAAAGCCAGACTCCTACTGTACACTGATGATGGGCAATAACCCGGAAACAGCTGTAAGTGCATGGAGTCTGGCTTTGCTTTTGAATACCAGTCATTGTAAGAAGACTTGTATAAAAAGTCTCACTTTGACTCGAAGGAATGCTGCCTTTCAATACGTGGCACTGTGGAGGATTTATTCCATCTCCCTTATTTGCATATTACCCAGAGGAGCGTGCGTGGCCATTTGAGTCTCCTCACTTATTTATAGTATATAGTTGCTCTCCCTAAGGAGAAAAGAGCGTTTCTGACCCCTGTCCCTGGCCTCACACTAGCAAAAGCCAGACTCCTACTGTACACTGATGATGGGCAATAACCCGGAAACAGCTGTATGTACATGGGGTCTGGCTTTGCTTTTGATTCCCAGTCATTGTAGCAAGACTTGTATAAAAAGTCCCACTTTGACTCGAAGGAATGCTGCCTTTCAGTAGGTGGCACTGTGGAGGATTTATTCCATCTCCCTTATTTGCATATTACCCAGGGGAGCGTGCGTGGCCATTTGAGTCTCCTCACTTATTTATAGTATATAGTTGCTCTCCCTAAGGAGAAAAGAGCGTTTCTGACCCCTATTGCTTTTTCAAACACGGTCTACACCTCTCAGGTGCCGAGTTACAGGACGGTGAAAACAGTGAGTTTGTGTTAGACGCGAATCATGCTCTGATTCACGCTCTAGGCTGGAAGCGCAAGCGTAATGCTTTTTCAAACACGGTCTACACCTCTTAGGTGCCGAGTTACAGGACGGTGAAAACAATGAGTTTGTGTTAGACGCGAATCGTGCTCTGATTCACGCTCTAGGCTGGGAGCTCAAGCTTATTGCTTTTTCAAACACGGTCTACACCTCTCAGGTGCCGAGTTACAGGACGGTGAAAACAGTGAGTTTGTGTTAGACGTGAATCGTGCTCTGATTCATGCTTTAACCTTATTGCTTTTTCAAACACGGTCTACACCTCTCAGGTGCCGAGTTACAGGACGGTGAAAACAGTGAGTTTGTGTTAGACGCGAATCGTGCTCTGATTCACGCTCTAGGCTGGGAGCGCAAGCTTATTGCTTTTTCAAACACGGGCTACACCTCTCAGGTGCCGAGTTACAGGACGGTGAAAACAGCGAGTTTGTGTTAGACGCGAATCGTGCTCTGATTCATGCTCTAGGCTGGGAGCGAAAGCTTACTGCTTTTTCAAACACGGTCTACACCTCTCAGGTGCCGAGTTACAGGACGGTGAAAACAGTGAGTTTGTGTTAGACGCGAATCGTGCTCTGATTCACGCTCTAGGCTTGTAGCGAAAGCTTATTGCTTTTTCAAACACGGTCTACACCTCTCAGGTGCCGAGTTACAGGACGGTGAAAACAGTGAGTTTGTGTTAGACGCGAATCGTGCTCTGATTCATGCTTTAGGCTGGGAGCGCAAGCGTAATGCTTTTTCAAACACGGTCTACACCTCTCAGGTGCCGAGTTACAGGACGGTGAAAACAATGAGTTTGTGTTAGACGCGAATCGTGCTCTGATTCATGCTCTAGGCTGGGAGCTCAAGCTTATTGCTTTTTCAAACACGGTCTACACCTCTCAGGTGCCGAGTTACAGGACGGTGAAAACAGTGAGTTTGTGTTAGACGCGAATCGTGCTCTGATTCATGCTCTAGGCTGGGAGCGCAAGCTTATTGCTTTTTCAAACACGGTCTACACCTCTCAGGTGCCGAGTTACAGGACGGTGAAAACAGTGAGTTTGTGTTAGACGCGAATCGTGCTCTGATTCACGCTCTAGGCTGGGAGCTCAAGCTTATTGCTTTTTCAAACACGGTCTACACCTCTCAGGTGCCGAGTTACAGGACGGTGAAAACAGTGAGTTTGTGTTAGACGCGAATCGTGCTCTGATTCATGCTCTAGGCTGGGAGCGCAAGCGTAATGCTTTTTCAAACACGGTCTACACCTCTCAGGTGCCGAGTTACAGGACAGTGAAAACAATGAGTTTGTGTTAGACGCGAATCGTGCTCTGATTCATGCTCTAGGCTGGGAGCTCAAGCTTCTTGCTTTTTCAAATAAGGGAGATTTCCATCTCCCTTATTTGCATATTACCCAGAGGAGCGTGCGTGGCCATTTGAGTCTCCTCACTTATTTATAGTATATAGTTGCTCTCCCTAAGGAGAAAAGAGCGTTTCTGACCCCTGTCCCAGGCCTCTCACTAGCAAAAGCCAGACTCCTACTGTACACTGATGATGGGCAATAACCCGGAAACAGCTGTAAGTGCATGGAGTCTGGCTTTGCTTTTGAATACCAGTCATTGTAAGAAGACTTGTATAAAAAGTCTCACTTTGACTCGAAGGAATGCTGCCTTTCAATAGGTGGCACTGTGGAGGATTTATTCCATCTCCCTTATTTGCATATTACCCAGAGGAGCGTGCGTGGCCATTTGAGTCTCCTCACTTATTTATAGTATATAGTTGCTCTCCCTAAGGAGAAAAGAGCGTTTCTGACCCCTATTGCTTTTTCAAACACGGTCTACACCTCTCAGGTGCCGAGTTACAGGACGGTGAAAACAGTGAGTTTGTGTTAGACGCGAATCGTGCTCTGATTCACGCTCTAGGCTGGGAGCGCAAGCTTATTGCTTTTTCAAACACGGTCTACACCTCTCAGGTGCCGAGTTACAGGACGGTGAAAACAGTGAGTTTGTGTTAGACGCGAATCGTGCTGGGATTTATGCTCTAGGCTGGGAGCGCAAGCGTAATGCTTTTTCAAACACGGTCTACACCTCTCAGGTGCCGAGTTACAGGACGGTGAAAACAGTGAGTTTGTGTTAGACGCGAATCTTGCTCTGATTCATGCTCTAGGCGGGGAGCTCAAGCTTATTGCATTTTCAAACACGGTCTACACCTCTCAGGTGCCGAGTTACAGGACGGTGAAAACAGTGAGTTTGTGTTAGACGCGAATCGTGCTCTGATTCACGCTCTAGGCTGGGAGCGCAAGCGTAATGCTTTTTCAAACACGGTCTACACCTCTCAGGTGCCGAGTTACAGGACGGTGAAAACAATGAGTTTGTGTTAGACGCGAATCGTGCTCTGATTCACGCTCTAGGCTGGGAGCTCAAGCTTATTGCTTTTTCAAACACGGTCTACACCTCTCAGGTGCCGAGTTACAGGACGGTGAAAACAGTGAGTTTGTGTTAGACGTGAATCGTGCTCTGATTCATGCTTTAACCTTATTGCTTTTTCAAACACGGTCTACACCTCTCAGGTGCCGAGTTACAGGACGGTGAAAACAGTGAGTTTGTGTTAGACGTGAATCGTGCTCTGATTCATGCTCTAGGCTGGGAGCGCAAGCGTAATGCTTTTTCAAACACGGTCTACACCTCTCAGGTGCCGAGTTACAGAACGGTGAAAACAGTGAGTTTGTGTTAGACGCGAATCGTGCTGGGATTTATGCTCTAGGCTGGGAGCGCAAGCGTAATGCTTTTTCAAACACGGTCTACACCTCTCAGGTGCCGAGTTACAGGACGGTGAAAACAGTGAGTTTGTGTTAGACGCGAATCGTGCTCTGATTCATGCTCTAGGCGGGGAGCTCAAGCTTATTGCATTTTCAAACACGGTCTACACCTCTCAGGTGCCGAGTAACAGGACGGTGAAAACAGTGAGTTTGTGTTAGACGCGATTCATGCTCTAGGCTGGGAGCGCAAGCTTATTGCTTTTTCAAACACGGTCTACACCTCTCAGGTGCCGAGTTACAGGACGGTGAAAACAATGAGTTTGTGTTAGACGCGAATCGTGCTCTGATTCATGCTCTAGGCTGGGAGCGAAAGCTTATTGCTTTTTCAAACACGGTCTACACCTCTCAGGTGCCGAGTTACAGGACGGTGAAAACAGTGAGTTTGTGTTAGACGCGAATCGTGCTCTGATTCATGCTCTAGGCTGGGAGCGAAAGCTTATTGCTTTTTCAAACACGGTCTACACCTCTCAGGTGCCGAGTTACAGGACGGTGAAAACAGTGAGTTTGTGTTAGACGCGAATCGTGCTCTGTTTCATGCTTTAGGCTGGGAGCTCAAGCTTATTGCTTTTTCAAATAAGGGAGATTTCCATCTCCCTTATTTGCATATTACCCAGAGGAGCGTGCGTGGCCATTTGAGTCTCCTCACTTATTTATAGTATATAGTTGCTCTCCCTAAGGAGAAAAGAGCGTTTCTGACCCCTGTCCCTGGCCTCTCACTAGCAAAAGCCAGACTCCTACTGTACACTGATGATGGGCAATAACCCGGAAACAGCTGTATGTACATGGGGTCTGGCTTTGCTTTTGATTCCCAGTCATTGTAGCAAGACTTGTATAAAAAGTCCCACTTTGACTCGAAGGAATGCTGCCTTTCAGTAGGTGGCACTGTGGAGGATTTATTCCATCTCCCTTATTTGCATATTACCCAGAGGAGCGTGCGTGGCCATTTGAGTCTCCTCACTTATTTATAGTATATAGTTGCTCTCCCTAAGGAGAAAAGAGCGTTTCTGACCCCTATTGCTTTTTCAAACACGGTCTACACCTCTCAGGTGCCGAGTTACAGGACGGTGAAAACAGTGAGTTTGTGTTAGACGTGAATCGTGCTCTGATTCATGCTCTAGGCTGGGAGCACAAGCGTAATGCTTTTTCAAACACGGTCTACACCTCTCAGGTGCCGAGTTACAGGACGGTGAAAACAGTGAGTTTGTGTTAGACGCGAATCGTGCTCTGATTCATGCTCTAGGCGGGGAGCTCAAGCTTATTGCATTTTCAAACACGGTCTACACCTCTCAGGTGCCGAGTAACAGGACGGTGAAAACAGTGAGTTTGTTTTAGACGCGATTCATGCTCTAGGCTGGGAGCGCAAGCTTATTGCTTTTTCAAACACGGTCTACACCTCTCAGGTGCCGAGTTACAGGACGGTGAAAACAATGAGTTTGTGTTAGACGCGAATCGTGCTCTGATTCATGCTCTAGGCTGGGAGCGAAAGCTTATTGCTTTTTCAAACACGGTCTACACCTCTCAGGTGCCGAGTTACAGGACGGTGAAAACAGTGAGTTTGTGTTAGACGCGAATCGTGTTCTGATTCACGCTCTAGGCTGGGAGCTCAAGCTTATTGCTTTTTCAAACACGGTCTACACCTCTCAGGTGCCGAGTTACAGGACGGTGAAAACAGTGAGTTTGTGTTAGACGCGAATCGTGCTCTGATTCATGCTCTAGGCTGGGAGCGCAAGCGTAATGCTTTTTCAAACACGGTCTACACCTCTCAGGTGCCGAGTTACAGGACAGTGCAAACAGTGAGTTTGTGTTAGACGCGAATCGTGCTCTGTTTCATGCTTTAGGCTGGGAGCTCAAGCTTATTGCTTTTTCAAATAAGGGAGATTTCCATCTCCCTTATTTGCATATTACCCAGAGGAGCGTGCGTGGCCATTTGAGTCTCCTCACTTATTTATAGTATATAGTTGCTCTCCCTAAGGAGAAAAGAGCGTTTCTGACCCCTGTCCCTGGCCTCACACTAGCAAAAGCCAGACTCCTACTGTACACTGATGATGGGCAATAACCCGGAAACAGCTGTATGTACATGGGGTCTGGCTTTGCTTTTGATTCCCAGTCATTGTAGCAAGACTTGTATAAAAAGTCCCACTTTGACTCGAAGGAATGCTGCCTTTCAGTAGGTGGCACTGTGGAGGATTTATTCCATCTCCCTTATTTGCATATTACCCAGGGGAGCGTGCGTGGCCATTTGAGTCTCCTCACTTATTTATAGTATATAGTTGCTCTCCCTAAGGAGAAAAGAGCGTTTCTGACCCCTATTGCTTTTTCAAACACGGTCTACACCTCTCAGGTGCCGAGTTACAGGACGGTGAAAACAGTGAGTTTGTGTTAGACGCGAATCGTGCTCTGATTCATGCTCTAGGCTGGGAGCTCAAGCTTATTGCTTTTTCAAACACGGTCTACACCTCTCAGGTGCCGAGTTACAGGACGGTGAAAACAGTGAGTTTGTGTTAGACGCGAATCGTGCTCTGATTCACGCTCTAGGCTGGAAGCGCAAGCGTAATGCTTTTTCAAACACGGTCTACACCTCTTAGGTGCCGAGTTACAGGACGGTGAAAACAATGAGTTTGTGTTAGACGCGAATCGTGCTCTGATTCACGCTCTAGGCTGGGAGCTCAAGCTTATTGCTTTTTCAAACACGGTCTACACCTCTCAGGTGCCGAGTTACAGGACGGTGAAAACAGTGAGTTTGTGTTAGACGTGAATCGTGCTCTGATTCATGCTTTAACCTTATTGCTTTTTCAAACACGGTCTACACCTCTCAGGTGCCGAGTTACAGGACGGTGAAAACAGTGAGTTTGTGTTAGACGCGAATCGTGCTCTGATTCACGCTCTAGGCTGGGAGCGCAAGCTTATTGCTTTTTCAAACACGGGCTACACCTCTCAGGTGCCGAGTTACAGGACGGTGAAAACAGTGAGTTTGTGTTAGACGCGAATCGTGCTCTGATTCATGCTCTAGGCTGGGAGCGAAAGCTTACTGCTTTTTCAAACACGGTCTACACCTCTCAGGTGCCGAGGTACAGGACGGTGAAAACAGTGAGTTTGTGTTAGACGCGAATCGTGCTCTGATTCATGCTCTAGGCGGGGAGCTCAAGCTTATTGCTTTTTCAAACACGGTCTACACCTCTCAGGTGCCGAGTTACAGGACGGTGAAAACAGTGAGTTTGTGTTAGACGCGAATCGTGCTCTGATTCATGCTCTAGGCTGGGAGCTCAAGCTTATTGCTTTTTCAAACACGGTCTACACCTCTCAGGTGCCGAGTTACAGGACGGTGAAAACAGTGAGTTTGTGTTAGACGCGAATCGTGCTCTGATTCATGCTTTAGGCTGGGAGCGCAAGCGTAATGCTTTTTCAAACACGGTCTACACCTCTCAGGTGCCGAGTTACAGGACGGTGAAAACAATGAGTTTGTGTTAGACGCGAATCGTGCTCTGATTCATGCTCTAGGCTGGGAGCTCAAGCTTATTGCTTTTTCAAACACGGTCTACACCTCTCAGGTGCCGAGTTACAGGACGGTGAAAACAGTGAGTTTGTGTTAGACGCGAGTCGTGCTCTGATTCATGCTCTAGGCTGGGAGCGCAAGCTTATTGCTTTTTCAAACACGGTCTACACCTCTCAGGTGCCGAGTTACAGGACGGTGAAAACAGTGAGTTTGTGTTAGACGCGAATCGTGCTCTGATTCACGCTCTAGGCTGGGAGCTCAAGCTTATTGCTTTTTCAAACACGGTCTACACCTCTCAGGTGCCGAGTTACAGGACGGTGAAAACAGTGAGTTTGTGTTAGACGCGAATCGTGCTCTGATTCATGCTCTAGGCTGGGAGCGCAAGCGTAATGCTTTTTCAAACACGGTCTACACCTCTCAGGTGCCGAGTTACAGGACAGTGAAAACAATGAGTTTGTGTTAGACGCGAATCGTGCTCTGATTCATGCTCTAGGCTGGGAGCTCAAGCTTCTTGCTTTTTCAAATAAGGGAGATTTCCATCTCCCTTATTTGCATATTACCCAGAGGAGCGTGCGTGGCCATTTGAGTCTCCTCACTTATTTATAGTATATAGTTGCTCTCCCTAAGGAGAAAAGAGCGTTTCTGACCCCTGTCCCAGGCCTCTCACTAGCAAAAGCCAGACTCCTACTGTACACTGATGATGGGCAATAACCCGGAAACAGCTGTAAGTGCATGGAGTCTGGCTTTGCTTTTGAATACCAGTCATTGTAAGAAGACTTGTATAAAAAGTCTCACTTTGACTCGAAGGAATGCTGCCTTTCAATAGGTGGCACTGTGGAGGATTTATTCCATCTCCCTTATTTGCATATTACCCAGAGGAGCGTGCGTGGCCATTTGAGTCTCCTCACTTATTTATAGTATATAGTTGCTCTCCCTAAGGAGAAAAGAGCGTTTCTGACCCCTGTCCCTGGCCTCTCACTAGCAAAAGCCAGACTCCTACTGTACACTGATGATGGGCAATAACCCGGAAACAGCTGTAAGTACATGGGGTCTGGCTGTGCTTTTGATTCCCAGTCATTGTAGCAAGACTTGTATAAAAAGTCCCACTTTGACTCGAAGGAATGCTGCCTTTCAGTAGGTGGCACTGTGGAGGATTTATTCCATCTCCCTTATTTGCATATTACCCAGAGGAGCGTGCGTGGCCATTTGAGTCTCCTCACTTATTTATAGTATATAGTTGCTCTCCCTAAGGAGAAAAGAGCGTTTCTGACCCCTATTGCTTTTTCAAACACGGTCTACACCTCTCAGGTGCCGAGTTACAGGACGGTGAAAACAGTGAGTTTGTGTTAGACGCGAATCGTGCTCTGATTCACGCTCTAGGCTGGGAGCGCAAGCTTATTGCTTTTTCAAACACGGTCTACACCTCTCAGGTGCCGAGTTACAGGACGGTGAAAACAGTGAGTTTGTGTTAGACGCGAATCGTGCTGGGATTTATGCTCTAGGCTGGGAGCGCAAGCGTAATGCTTTTTCAAACACGGTCTACACCTCTCAGGTGCCGAGTTACAGGACGGTGAAAACAGTGAGTTTGTGTTAGACGCGAATCTTGCTCTGATTCATGCTCTAGGCGGGGAGCTCAAGCTTATTGCATTTTCAAACACGGTCTACACCTCTCAGGTGCCGAGTTACAGGACGGTGAAAACAGTGAGTTTGTGTTAGACGCGAATCGTGCTCTGATTCACGCTCTAGGCTGGGAGCGCAAGCGTAATGCTTTTTCAAACACGGTCTACACCTCTCAGGTGCCGAGTTACAGGACGGTGAAAACAATGAGTTTGTGTTAGACGCGAATCGTGCTCTGATTCACGCTCTAGGCTGGGAGCTCAAGCTTATTGCTTTTTCAAACACGGTCTACACCTCTCAGGTGCCGAGTTACAGGACGGTGAAAACAGTGAGTTTGTGTTAGACGTGAATCGTGCTCTGATTCATGCTTTAACCTTATTGCTTTTTCAAACACGGTCTACACCTCTCAGGTGCCGAGTTACAGGACGGTGAAAACAGTGAGTTTGTGTTAGACGTGAATCGTGCTCTGATTCATGCTCTAGGCTGGGAGCGCAAGCGTAATGCTTTTTCAAACACGGTCTACACCTCTCAGGTGCCGAGTTACAGGACGGTGAAAACAGTGAGTTTGTGTTAGACGCGAATCGTGCTCTGATTCATGCTCTAGGCGGGGAGCTCAAGCTTATTGCATTTTCAAACACGGTCTACACCTCTCAGGTGCCGAGTAACAGGACGGTGAAAACAGTGAGTTTGTGTTAGACGCGATTCATGCTCTAGGCTGGGAGCGCAAGCTTATTGCTTTTTCAAACACGGTCTACACCTCTCAGGTGCCGAGTTACAGGACGGTGAAAACAATGAGTTTGTGTTAGACGCGAATCGTGCTCTGATTCATGCTCTAGGCTGGGAGCGAAAGCTTATTGCTTTTTCAAACACGGTCTACACCTCTCAGGTGCCGAGTTACAGGACGGTGAAAACAGTGAGTTTGTGTTAGACGCGAATCGTGCTCTGATTCACGCTCTAGGCTGGGAGCTCAAGCTTATTGCTTTTTCAAACACGGTCTACACCTCTCAGGTGCCGAGTTACAGGACGGTGAAAACAGTGAGTTTGTGTTAGACGCGAATCGTGCTCTGATTCATGCTCTAGGCTGGGAGCGCAAGCGTAATGCTTTTTCAAACACGGTCTACACCTCTCAGGTGCCGAGTTACAGGACAGTGAAAACAATGAGTTTGTGTTAGACGCGAATCGTGCTCTGATTCATGCTCTAGGCTGGGAGCGAAAGCTTATTGCTTTTTCAAACACGGTCTACACCTCTCAGGTGCCGAGTTACAGGACGGTGAAAACAGTGAGTTTGTGTTAGACGCGAATCGTGCTCTGTTTCATGCTTTAGGCTGGGAGCTCAAGCTTATTGCTTTTTCAAATAAGGGAGATTTCCATCTCCCTTATTTGCATATTACCCAGAGGAGCGTGCGTGGCCATTTGAGTCTCCTCACTTATTTATAGTATATAGTTGCTCTCCCTAAGGAGAAAAGAGCGTTTCTGACCCCTGTCCCTGGCCTCTCACTAGCAAAAGCCAGACTCCTACTGTACACTGATGATGGGCAATAACCCGGAAACAGCTGTATGCACATGGGGTCTGGCTTTGCTTTTGATTCCCAGTCATTGTAGCAAGACTTGTATAAAAAGTCCCACTTTACCTCGAAGGAATGCTGCCTTTCAGTAGGTGGCACTGTGGAGGATTTATTCCATCTCCCTTATTTGCATATTACCCAGAGGAGCGTGCGTGGCCATTTGAGTCTCCTCACTTATTTATAGTATATAGTTGCTCTCCCTAAGGAGAAAAGAGCGTTTCTGACCCCTATTGCTTTTTCAAACACGGTCTACACCTCTCAGGTGCCGAGTTACAGGACGGTGAAAACAGTGAGTTTGTGTTAGACGTGAATCGTGCTCTGATTCATGCTCTAGGCTGGGAGCACAAGCGTAATGCTTTTTCAAACACGGTCTACACCTCTCAGGTGCCGAGTTACAGGACGGTGAAAACAGTGAGTTTGTGTTAGACGTGAATCGTGCTCTGATTCATGCTTTAACCTTATTGCTTTTTCAAACACGGTCTACACCTCTCAGGTGCCGAGTTACAGGACGGTGAAAACAGTGAGTTTGTGTTAGACGTGAATCGTGCTCTGATTCATGCTCTAGGCTGGGAGCGCAAGCGTAATGCTTTTTCAAACACGGTCTACACCTCTCAGGTGCCGAGTTACAGAACGGTGAAAACAGTGAGTTTGTGTTAGACGCGAATCGTGCTGGGATTTATGCTCTAGGCTGGGAGCGCAAGCGTAATGCTTTTTCAAACACGGTCTACACCTCTCAGGTGCCGAGTTACAGGACGGTGAAAACAGTGAGTTTGTGTTAGACGCGAATCGTGCTCTGATTCATGCTCTAGGCGGGGAGCTCAAGCTTATTGCATTTTCAAACACGGTCTACACCTCTCAGGTGCCGAGTAACAGGACGGTGAAAACAGTGAGTTTGTGTTAGACGCGATTCATGCTCTAGGCTGGGAGCGCAAGCTTATTGCTTTTTCAAACACGGTCTACACCTCTCAGGTGCCGAGTTACAGGACGGTGAAAACAATGAGTTTGTGTTAGACGCGAATCGTGCTCTGATTCATGCTCTAGGCTGGGAGCGAAAGCTTATTGCTTTTTCAAACACGGTCTACACCTCTCAGGTGCCGAGTTACAGGACGGTGAAAACAGTGAGTTTGTGTTAGACGCGAATCGTGCTCTGATTCATGCTCTAGGCTGGGAGCGAAAGCTTATTGCTTTTTCAAACACGGTCTACACCTCTCAGGTGCCGAGTTACAGGACGGTGAAAACAGTGAGTTTGTGTTAGACGCGAATCGTGCTCTGTTTCATGCTTTAGGCTGGGAGCTCAAGCTTATTGCTTTTTCAAATAAGGGAGATTTCCATCTCCCTTATTTGCATATTACCCAGAGGAGCGTGCGTGGCCATTTGAGTCTCCTCACTTATTTATAGTATATAGTTGCTCTCCCTAAGGAGAAAAGAGCGTTTCTGACCCCTGTCCCTGGCCTCTCACTAGCAAAAGCCAGACTCCTACTGTACACTGATGATGGGCAATAACCCGGAAACAGCTGTATGTACATGGGGTCTGGCTTTGCTTTTGATTCCCAGTCATTGTAGCAAGACTTGTATAAAAAGTCCCACTTTGACTCGAAGGAATGCTGCCTTTCAGTAGGTGGCACTGTGGAGGATTTATTCCATCTCCCTTATTTGCATATTACCCAGAGGAGCGTGCGTGGCCATTTGAGTCTCCTCACTTATTTATAGTATATAGTTGCTCTCCCTAAGGAGAAAAGAGCGTTTCTGACCCCTATTGCTTTTTCAAACACGGTCTACACCTCTCAGGTGCCGAGTTACAGGACGGTGAAAACAGTGAGTTTGTGTTAGACGTGAATCGTGCTCTGATTCATGCTCTAGGCTGGGAGCACAAGCGTAATGCTTTTTCAAACACGGTCTACACCTCTCAGGTGCCGAGTTACAGGACGGTGAAAACAGTGAGTTTGTGTTAGACGCGAATCGTGCTCTGATTCATGCTCTAGGCGGGGAGCTCAAGCTTATTGCATTTTCAAACACGGTCTACACCTCTCAGGTGCCGAGTAACAGGACGGTGAAAACAGTGAGTTTGTTTTAGACGCGATTCATGCTCTAGGCTGGGAGCGCAAGCTTATTGCTTTTTCAAACACGGTCTACACCTCTCAGGTGCCGAGTTACAGGACGGTGAAAACAATGAGTTTGTGTTAGACGCGAATCGTGCTCTGATTCATGCTCTAGGCTGGGAGCGAAAGCTTATTGCTTTTTCAAACACGGTCTACACCTCTCAGGTGCCGAGTTACAGGACGGTGAAAACAGTGAGTTTGTGTTAGACGCGAATCGTGTTCTGATTCACGCTCTAGGCTGGGAGCTCAAGCTTATTGCTTTTTCAAACACGGTCTACACCTCTCAGGTGCCGAGTTACAGGACGGTGAAAACAGTGAGTTTGTGTTAGACGCGAATCGTGCTCTGATTCATGCTCTAGGCTGGGAGCGCAAGCGTAATGCTTTTTCAAACACGGTCTACACCTCTCAGGTGCCGAGTTACAGGACAGTGCAAACAGTGAGTTTGTGTTAGACGCGAATCGTGCTCTGTTTCATGCTTTAGGCTGGGAGCTCAAGCTTATTGCTTTTTCAAATAAGGGAGATTTCCATCTCCCTTATTTGCATATTACCCAGAGGAGCGTGCGTGGCCATTTGAGTCTCCTCACTTATTTATAGTATATAGTTGCTCTCCCTAAGGAGAAAAGAGCGTTTCTGACCCCTGTCCCTGGCCTCACACTAGCAAAAGCCAGACTCCTACTGTACACTGATGATGGGCAATAACCCGGAAACAGCTGTATGTACATGGGGTCTGGCTTTGCTTTTGATTCCCAGTCATTGTAGCAAGACTTGTATAAAAAGTCCCACTTTGACTCGAAGGAATGCTGCCTTTCAGTAGGTGGCACTGTGGAGGATTTATTCCATCTCCCTTATTTGCATATTACCCAGGGGAGCGTGCGTGGCCATTTGAGTCTCCTCACTTATTTATAGTATATAGTTGCTCTCCCTAAGGAGAAAAGAGCGTTTCTGACCCCTATTGCTTTTTCAAACACGGTCTACACCTCTCAGGTGCCGAGTTACAGGACGGTGAAAACAGTGAGTTTGTGTTAGACGCGAATCGTGCTCTGATTCATGCTCTAGGCTGGGAGCTCAAGCTTATTGCTTTTTCAAACACGGTCTACACCTCTCAGGTGCCGAGTTACAGGACGGTGAAAACAGTGAGTTTGTGTTAGACGCGAATCGTGCTCTGATTCACGCTCTAGGCTGGAAGCGCAAGCGTAATGCTTTTTCAAACACGGTCTACACCTCTTAGGTGCCGAGTTACAGGACGGTGAAAACAATGAGTTTGTGTTAGACGCGAATCGTGCTCTGATTCACGCTCTAGGCTGGGAGCTCAAGCTTATTGCTTTTTCAAACACGGTCTACACCTCTCAGGTGCCGAGTTACAGGACGGTGAAAACAGTGAGTTTGTGTTAGACGTGAATCGTGCTCTGATTCATGCTTTAACCTTATTGCTTTTTCAAACACGGTCTACACCTCTCAGGTGCCGAGTTACAGGACGGTGAAAACAGTGAGTTTGTGTTAGACGCGAATCGTGCTCTGATTCACGCTCTAGGCTGGGAGCGCAAGCTTATTGCTTTTTCAAACACGGGCTACACCTCTCAGGTGCCGAGTTACAGGACGGTGAAAACAGTGAGTTTGTGTTAGACGCGAATCGTGCTCTGATTCATGCTCTAGGCTGGGAGCGAAAGCTTACTGCTTTTTCAAACACGGTCTACACCTCTCAGGTGCCGAGGTACAGGACGGTGAAAACAGTGAGTTTGTGTTAGACGCGAATCGTGCTCTGATTCATGCTCTAGGCGGGGAGCTCAAGCTTATTGCTTTTTCAAACACGGTCTACACCTCTCAGGTGCCGAGTTACAGGACGGTGAAAACAGTGAGTTTGTGTAAGACGCGAATCGTGCTCTGATTCATGCTCTAGGCTGGGAGCTCAAGCTTATTGCTTTTTCAAACACGGTCTACACCTCTCAGGTGCCGAGTTACAGGACGGTGAAAACAGTGAGTTTGTGTTAGACGCGAATCGTGCTCTGATTCATGCTTTAGGCTGGGAGCGCAAGCGTAATGCTTTTTCAAACACGGTCTACACCTCTCAGGTGCCGAGTTACAGGACGGTGAAAACAATGAGTTTGTGTTAGACGCGAATCGTGCTCTGATTCATGCTCTAGGCTGGGAGCTCAAGCTTATTGCTTTTTCAAACACGGTCTACACCTCTCAGGTGCCGAGTTACAGGACGGTGAAAACAGTGAGTTTGTGTTAGACGCGAGTCGTGCTCTGATTCATGCTCTAGGCTGGGAGCGCAAGCTTATTGCTTTTTCAAACACGGTCTACACCTCTCAGGTGCCGAGTTACAGGACGGTGAAAACAGTGAGTTTGTGTTAGACGCGAATCGTGCTCTGATTCACGCTCTAGGCTGGGAGCTCAAGCTTATTGCTTTTTCAAACACGGTCTACACCTCTCAGGTGCCGAGTTACAGGACGGTGAAAACAGTGAGTTTGTGTTAGACGCGAATCGTGCTCTGATTCATGCTCTAGGCTGGGAGCGCAAGCGTAATGCTTTTTCAAACACGGTCTACACCTCTCAGGTGCCGAGTTACAGGACAGTGAAAACAATGAGTTTGTGTTAGACGCGAATCGTGCTCTGATTCATGCTCTAGGCTGGGAGCTCAAGCTTCTTGCTTTTTCAAATAAGGGAGATTTCCATCTCCCTTATTTGCATATTACCCAGAGGAGCGTGCGTGGCCATTTGAGTCTCCTCACTTATTTATAGTATATAGTTGCTCTCCCTAAGGAGAAAAGAGCGTTTCTGACCCCTGTCCCAGGCCTCTCACTAGCAAAAGCCAGACTCCTACTGTACACTGATGATGGGCAATAACCCGGAAACAGCTGTAAGTGCATGGAGTCTGGCTTTGCTTTTGAATACCAGTCATTGTAAGAAGACTTGTATAAAAAGTCTCACTTTGACTCGAAGGAATGCTGCCTTTCAATAGGTGGCACTGTGGAGGATTTATTCCATCTCCCTTATTTGCATATTACCCAGAGGAGCGTGCGTGGCCATTTGAGTCTCCTCACTTATTTATAGTATATAGTTGCTCTCCCTAAGGAGAAAAGAGCGTTTCTGACCCCTGTCCCTGGCCTCTCACTAGCAAAAGCCAGACTCCTACTGTACACTGATGATGGGCAATAACCCGGAAACAGCTGTAAGTACATGGGGTCTGGCTTTGCTTTTGATTCCCAGTCATTGTAGCAAGACTTGTATAAAAAGTCCCACTTTGACTCGAAGGAATGCTGCCTTTCAGTAGGTGGCACTGTGGAGGATTTATTCCATCTCCCTTATTTGCATATTACCCAGAGGAGCGTGCGTGGCCATTTGAGTCTCCTCACTTATTTATAGTATATAGTTGCTCTCCCTAAGGAGAAAAGAGCGTTTCTGACCCCTATTGCTTTTTCAAACACGGTCTACACCTCTCAGGTGCCGAGTTACAGGACGGTGAAAACAGTGAGTTTGTGTTAGACGCGAATCGTGCTCTGATTCACGCTCTAGGCTGGGAGCGCAAGCTTATTGCTTTTTCAAACACGGTCTACACCTCTCAGGTGCCGAGTTACAGGACGGTGAAAACAGTGAGTTTGTGTTAGACGCGAATCGTGCTGGGATTTATGCTCTAGGCTGGGAGCGCAAGCGTAATGCTTTTTCAAACACGGTCTACACCTCTCAGGTGCCGAGTTACAGGACGGTGAAAACAGTGAGTTTGTGTTAGACGCGAATCTTGCTCTGATTCATGCTCTAGGCGGGGAGCTCAAGCTTATTGCATTTTCAAACACGGTCTACACCTCTCAGGTGCCGAGTTACAGGACGGTGAAAACAGTGAGTTTGTGTTAGACGCGAATCGTGCTCTGATTCACGCTCTAGGCTGGGAGCGCAAGCGTAATGCTTTTTCAAACACGGTCTACACCTCTCAGGTGCCGAGTTACAGGACGGTGAAAACAATGAGTTTGTGTTAGACGCGAATCGTGCTCTGATTCACGCTCTAGGCTGGGAGCTCAAGCTTATTGCTTTTTCAAACACGGTCTACACCTCTCAGGTGCCGAGTTACAGGACGGTGAAAACAGTGAGTTTGTGTTAGACGTGAATCGTGCTCTGATTCATGCTTTAACCTTATTGCTTTTTCAAACACGGTCTACACCTCTCAGGTGCCGAGTTACAGGACGGTGAAAACAGTGAGTTTGTGTTAGACGTGAATCGTGCTCTGATTCATGCTCTAGGCTGGGAGCGCAAGCGTAATGCTTTTTCAAACACGGTCTACACCTCTCAGGTGCCGAGTTACAGGACGGTGAAAACAGTGAGTTTGTGTTAGACGCGAATCGTGCTCTGATTCATGCTCTAGGCGGGGAGCTCAAGCTTATTGCATTTTCAAACACGGTCTACACCTCTCAGGTGCCGAGTAACAGGACGGTGAAAACAGTGAGTTTGTGTTAGACGCGATTCATGCTCTAGGCTGGGAGCGCAAGCTTATTGCTTTTTCAAACACGGTCTACACCTCTCAGGTGCCGAGTTACAGGACGGTGAAAACAATGAGTTTGTGTTAGACGCGAATCGTGCTCTGATTCATGCTCTAGGCTGGGAGCGAAAGCTTATTGCTTTTTCAAACACGGTCTACACCTCTCAGGTGCCGAGTTACAGGACGGTGAAAACAGTGAGTTTGTGTTAGACGCGAATCGTGCTCTGATTCACGCTCTAGGCTGGGAGCTCAAGCTTATTGCTTTTTCAAACACGGTCTACACCTCTCAGGTGCCGAGTTACAGGACGGTGAAAACAGTGAGTTTGTGTTAGACGCGAATCGTGCTCTGATTCATGCTCTAGGCTGGGAGCGAAAGCTTATTGCTTTTTCAAACACGGTCTACACCTCTCAGGTGCCGAGTTACAGGACGGTGAAAACAGTGAGTTTGTGTTAGACGCGAATCGTGCTCTGTTTCATGCTTTAGGCTGGGAGCTCAAGCTTATTGCTTTTTCAAATAAGGGAGATTTCCATCTCCCTTATTTGCATATTACCCAGAGGAGCGTGCGTGGCCATTTGAGTCTCCTCACTTATTTATAGTATATAGTTGCTCTCCCTAAGGAGAAAAGAGCGTTTCTGACCCCTGTCCCTGGCCTCTCACTAGCAAAAGCCAGACTCCTACTGTACACTGATGATGGGCAATAACCCGGAAACAGCTGTATGTACATGGGGTCTGGCTTTGCTTTTGATTCCCAGTCATTGTAGCAAGACTTGTATAAAAAGTCCCACTTTACCTCGAAGGAATGCTGCCTTTCAGTAGGTGGCACTGTGGAGGATTTATTCCATCTCCCTTATTTGCATATTACCCAGAGGAGCGTGCGTGGCCATTTGAGTCTCCTCACTTATTTATAGTATATAGTTGCTCTCCCTAAGGAGAAAAGAGCGTTTCTGACCCCTATTGCTTTTTCAAACACGGTCTACACCTCTCAGGTGCCGAGTTACAGGACGGTGAAAACAGTGAGTTTGTGTTAGACGTGAATCGTGCTCTGATTCATGCTCTAGGCTGGGAGCACAAGCGTAATGCTTTTTCAAACACGGTCTACACCTCTCAGGTGCCGAGTTACAGGACGGTGAAAACAGTGAGTTTGTGTTAGACGCGAATCGTGCTCTGATTCATGCTCTAGGCGGGGAGCTCAAGCTTATTGCATTTTCAAACACGGTCTACACCTCTCAGGTGCCGAGTAACAGGACGGTGAAAACAGTGAGTTTGTTTTAGACGCGATTCATGCTCTAGGCTGGGAGCGCAAGCTTATTGCTTTTTCAAACACGGTCTACACCTCTCAGGTGCCGAGTTACAGGACGGTGAAAACAATGAGTTTGTGTTAGACGCGAATCGTGCTCTGATTCATGCTCTAGGCTGGGAGCGAAAGCTTATTGCTTTTTCAAACACGGCCTACACCTCTCAGGTGCCGAGTTACAGGACGGTGAAAACAGTGAGTTTGTGTTAGACGCGAATCGTGCTCTGATTCATGCTCTAGGCTGGGAGCGCAAGCGTAATGCTTTTTCAAACACGGTCTACACCTCTCAGGTGCCGAGTTACAGGACAGTGAAAACAATGAGTTTGTGTTAGACGCGAATCGTGCTCTGATTCATGCTCTAGGCTGGGAGCTCAAGCTTATTGCTTTTTCAAACACGGTCTACACCTCTCAGGTGCCGAGTTACAGGACGGTGCAAACAGTGAGTTTGTGTTAGACGCGAATCGTGCTCTGTTTCATGCTTTAGGCTGGGAGCTCAAGCTTATTGCTTTTTCAAATAAGGGAGATTTCCATCTCCCTTATTTGCATATTACCCAGAGGAGCGTGCGTGGCCATTTGAGTCTCCTCACTTATTTATAGTATATAGTTGCTCTCCCTAAGGAGAAAAGAGCGTTTCTGACCCCTGTCCCAGGCCTCTCACTAGCAAAAGCCAGACTCCTACTGTACACTGATGATGGGCAATAACCCGGAAACAGCTGTAAGTGCATGGAGTCTGGCTTTGCTTTTGAATACCAGTCATTGTAAGAAGACTTGTATAAAAAGTCTCACTTTGACTCGAAGGAATGCTGCCTTTCAATACGTGGCACTGTGGAGGATTTATTCCATCTCCCTTATTTGCATATTACCCAGAGGAGCGTGCGTGGCCATTTGAGTCTCCTCACTTATTTATAGTATATAGTTGCTCTCCCTAAGGAGAAAAGAGCGTTTCTGACCCCTGTCCCTGGCCTCACACTAGCAAAAGCCAGACTCCTACTGTACACTGATGATGGGCAATAACCCGGAAACAGCTGTATGTACATGGGGTCTGGCTTTGCTTTTGATTCCCAGTCATTGTAGCAAGACTTGTATAAAAAGTCCCACTTTGACTCGAAGGAATGCTGCCTTTCAGTAGGTGGCACTGTGGAGGATTTATTCCATCTCCCTTATTTGCATATTACCCAGGGGAGCGTGCGTGGCCATTTGAGTCTCCTCACTTATTTATAGTATATAGTTGCTCTCCCTAAGGAGAAAAGAGCGTTTCTGACCCCTATTGCTTTTTCAAACACGGTCTACACCTCTCAGGTGCCGAGTTACAGGACGGTGAAAACAGTGAGTTTGTGTTAGACGCGAATCGTGCTCTGATTCATGCTCTAGGCTGGGAGCTCAAGCTTATTGCTTTTTCAAACACGGTCTACACCTCTCAGGTGCCGAGTTACAGGACGGTGAAAACAGTGAGTTTGTGTTAGACGCGAATCGTGCTCTGATTCACGCTCTAGGCTGGAAGCGCAAGCGTAATGCTTTTTCAAACACGGTCTACACCTCTTAGGTGCCGAGTTACAGGACGGTGAAAACAATGAGTTTGTGTTAGACGCGAATCGTGCTCTGATTCACGCTCTAGGCTGGGAGCTCAAGCTTATTGCTTTTTCAAACACGGTCTACACCTCTCAGGTGCCGAGTTACAGGACGGTGAAAACAGTGAGTTTGTGTTAGACGTGAATCGTGCTCTGATTCATGCTTTAACCTTATTGCTTTTTCAAACACGGTCTACACCTCTCAGGTGCCGAGTTACAGGACGGTGAAAACAGTGAGTTTGTGTTAGACGCGAATCGTGCTCTGATTCACGCTCTAGGCTGGGAGCGCAAGCTTATTGCTTTTTCAAACACGGGCTACACCTCTCAGGTGCCGAGTTACAGGACGGTGAAAACAGTGAGTTTGTGTTAGACGCGAATCGTGCTCTGATTCATGCTCTAGGCTGGGAGCGAAAGCTTACTGCTTTTTCAAACACGGTCTACACCTCTCAGGTGCCGAGTTACAGGACGGTGAAAACAGTGAGTTTGTGTTAGACGCGAATCGTGCTCTGATTCACGCTCTAGGCTTGTAGCGAAAGCTTATTGCTTTTTCAAACACGGTCTACACCTCTCAGGTGCCGAGTTACAGGACGGTGAAAACAGTGAGTTTGTGTTAGACGCGAATCGTGCTCTGATTCATGCTTTAGGCTGGGAGCGCAAGCGTAATGCTTTTTCAAACACGGTCTACACCTCTCAGGTGCCGAGTTACAGGACGGTGAAAACAATGAGTTTGTGTTAGACGCGAATCGTGCTCTGATTCATGCTCTAGGCTGGGAGCTCAAGCTTATTGCTTTTTCAAACACGGTCTACACCTCTCAGGTGCCGAGTTACAGGACGGTGAAAACAGTGAGTTTGTGTTAGACGCGAATCGTGCTCTGATTCATGCTCTAGGCTGGGAGCGCAAGCTTATTGCTTTTTCAAACACGGTCTACACCTCTCAGGTGCCGAGTTACAGGACGGTGAAAACAGTGAGTTTGTGTTAGACGCGAATCGTGCTCTGATTCACGCTCTAGGCTGGGAGCTCAAGCTTATTGCTTTTTCAAACACGGTCTACACCTCTCAGGTGCCGAGTTACAGGACGGTGAAAACAGTGAGTTTGTGTTAGACGCGAATCGTGCTCTGATTCATGCTCTAGGCTGGGAGCGCAAGCGTAATGCTTTTTCAAACACGGTCTACACCTCTCAGGTGCCGAGTTACAGGACAGTGAAAACAATGAGTTTGTGTTAGACGCGAATCGTGCTCTGATTCATGCTCTAGGCTGGGAGCTCAAGCTTCTTGCTTTTTCAAATAAGGGAGATTTCCATCTCCCTTATTTGCATATTACCCAGAGGAGCGTGCGTGGCCATTTGAGTCTCCTCACTTATTTATAGTATATAGTTGCTCTCCCTAAGGAGAAAAGAGCGTTTCTGACCCCTGTCCCAGGCCTCTCACTAGCAAAAGCCAGACTCCTACTGTACACTGATGATGGGCAATAACCCGGAAACAGCTGTAAGTGCATGGAGTCTGGCTTTGCTTTTGAATACCAGTCATTGTAAGAAGACTTGTATAAAAAGTCTCACTTTGACTCGAAGGAATGCTGCCTTTCAATAGGTGGCACTGTGGAGGATTTATTCCATCTCCCTTATTTGCATATTACCCAGAGGAGCGTGCGTGGCCATTTGAGTCTCCTCACTTATTTATAGTATATAGTTGCTCTCCCTAAGGAGAAAAGAGCGTTTCTGACCCCTGTCCCTGGCCTCTCACTAGCAAAAGCCAGACTCCTACTGTACACTGATGATGGGCAATAACCCGGAAACAGCTGTATGTACATGGGGTCTGGCTTTGCTTTTGATTCCCAGTCATTGTAGCAAGACTTGTATAAAAAGTCCCACTTTGACTCGAAGGAATGCTGCCTTTCAGTAGGTGGCACTGTGGAGGATTTATTCCATCTCCCTTATTTGCATATTACCCAGAGGAGCGTGCGTGGCCATTTGAGTCTCCTCACTTATTTATAGTATATAGTTGCTCTCCCTAAGGAGAAAAGAGCGTTTCTGACCCCTATTGCTTTTTCAAACACGGTCTACACCTCTCAGGTGCCGAGTTACAGGACGGTGAAAACAGTGAGTTTGTGTTAGACGCGAATCGTGCTCTGATTCACGCTCTAGGCTGGGAGCGCAAGCTTATTGCTTTTTCAAACACGGTCTACACCTCTCAGGTGCCGAGTTACAGGACGGTGAAAACAGTGAGTTTGTGTTAGACGCGAATCGTGCTGGGATTTATGCTCTAGGCTGGGAGCGCAAGCGTAATGCTTTTTCAAACACGGTCTACACCTCTCAGGTGCCGAGTTACAGGACGGTGAAAACAGTGAGTTTGTGTTAGACGCGAATCTTGCTCTGATTCATGCTCTAGGCGGGGAGCTCAAGCTTATTGCATTTTCAAACACGGTCTACACCTCTCAGGTGCCGAGTTACAGGACGGTGAAAACAGTGAGTTTGTGTTAGACGCGAATCGTGCTCTGATTCACGCTCTAGGCTGGGAGCGCAAGCGTAATGCTTTTTCAAACACGGTCTACACCTCTCAGGTGCCGAGTTACAGGACGGTGAAAACAATGAGTTTGTGTTAGACGCGAATCGTGCTCTGATTCACGCTCTAGGCTGGGAGCTCAAGCTTATTGCTTTTTCAAACACGGTCTACACCTCTCAGGTGCCGAGTTACAGGACGGTGAAAACAGTGAGTTTGTGTTAGACGTGAATCGTGCTCTGATTCATGCTTTAACCTTATTGCTTTTTCAAACACGGTCTACACCTCTCAGGTGCCGAGTTACAGGACGGTGAAAACAGTGAGTTTGTGTTAGACGTGAATCGTGCTCTGATTCATGCTCTAGGCTGGGAGCGCAAGCGTAATGCTTTTTCAAACACGGTCTACACCTCTCAGGTGCCGAGTTACAGAACGGTGAAAACAGTGAGTTTGTGTTAGACGCGAATCGTGCTGGGATTTATGCTCTAGGCTGGGAGCGCAAGCGTAATGCTTTTTCAAACACGGTCTACACCTCTCAGGTGCCGAGTTACAGGACGGTGAAAACAGTGAGTTTGTGTTAGACGCGAATCGTGCTCTGATTCATGCTCTAGGCGGGGAGCTCAAGCTTATTGCATTTTCAAACACGGTCTACACCTCTCAGGTGCCGAGTAACAGGACGGTGAAAACAGTGAGTTTGTGTTAGACGCGATTCATGCTCTAGGCTGGGAGCGCAAGCTTATTGCTTTTTCAAACACGGTCTACACCTCTCAGGTGCCGAGTTACAGGACGGTGAAAACAATGAGTTTGTGTTAGACGCGAATCGTGCTCTGATTCATGCTCTAGGCTGGGAGCGAAAGCTTATTGCTTTTTCAAACACGGTCTACACCTCTCAGGTGCCGAGTTACAGGACGGTGAAAACAGTGAGTTTGTGTTAGACGCGAATCGTGCTCTGATTCATGCTCTAGGCTGGGAGCGAAAGCTTATTGCTTTTTCAAACACGGTCTACACCTCTCAGGTGCCGAGTTACAGGACGGTGAAAACAGTGAGTTTGTGTTAGACGCGAATCGTGCTCTGTTTCATGCTTTAGGCTGGGAGCTCAAGCTTATTGCTTTTTCAAATAAGGGAGATTTCCATCTCCCTTATTTGCATATTACCCAGAGGAGCGTGCGTGGCCATTTGAGTCTCCTCACTTATTTATAGTATATAGTTGCTCTCCCTAAGGAGAAAAGAGCGTTTCTGACCCCTGTCCCTGGCCTCTCACTAGCAAAAGCCAGACTCCTACTGTACACTGATGATGGGCAATAACCCGGAAACAGCTGTATGTACATGGGGTCTGGCTTTGCTTTTGATTCCCAGTCATTGTAGCAAGACTTGTATAAAAAGTCCCACTTTGACTCGAAGGAATGCTGCCTTTCAGTAGGTGGCACTGTGGAGGATTTATTCCATCTCCCTTATTTGCATATTACCCAGAGGAGCGTGCGTGGCCATTTGAGTCTCCTCACTTATTTATAGTATATAGTTGCTCTCCCTAAGGAGAAAAGAGCGTTTCTGACCCCTATTGCTTTTTCAAACACGGTCTACACCTCTCAGGTGCCGAGTTACAGGACGGTGAAAACAGTGAGTTTGTGTTAGACGTGAATCGTGCTCTGATTCATGCTCTAGGCTGGGAGCACAAGCGTAATGCTTTTTCAAACACGGTCTACACCTCTCAGGTGCCGAGTTACAGGACGGTGAAAACAGTGAGTTTGTGTTAGACGCGAATCGTGCTCTGATTCATGCTCTAGGCGGGGAGCTCAAGCTTATTGCATTTTCAAACACGGTCTACACCTCTCAGGTGCCGAGTAACAGGACGGTGAAAACAGTGAGTTTGTTTTAGACGCGATTCATGCTCTAGGCTGGGAGCGCAAGCTTATTGCTTTTTCAAACACGGTCTACACCTCTCAGGTGCCGAGTTACAGGACGGTGAAAACAATGAGTTTGTGTTAGACGCGAATCGTGCTCTGATTCATGCTCTAGGCTGGGAGCGAAAGCTTATTGCTTTTTCAAACACGGTCTACACCTCTCAGGTGCCGAGTTACAGGACGGTGAAAACAGTGAGTTTGTGTTAGACGCGAATCGTGTTCTGATTCACGCTCTAGGCTGGGAGCTCAAGCTTATTGCTTTTTCAAACACGGTCTACACCTCTCAGGTGCCGAGTTACAGGACGGTGAAAACAGTGAGTTTGTGTTAGACGCGAATCGTGCTCTGATTCATGCTCTAGGCTGGGAGCGCAAGCGTAATGCTTTTTCAAACACGGTCTACACCTCTCAGGTGCCGAGTTACAGGACAGTGCAAACAGTGAGTTTGTGTTAGACGCGAATCGTGCTCTGTTTCATGCTTTAGGCTGGGAGCTCAAGCTTATTGCTTTTTCAAATAAGGGAGATTTCCATCTCCCTTATTTGCATATTACCCAGAGGAGCGTGCGTGGCCATTTGAGTCTCCTCACTTATTTATAGTATATAGTTGCTCTCCCTAAGGAGAAAAGAGCGTTTCTGACCCCTGTCCCTGGCCTCACACTAGCAAAAGCCAGACTCCTACTGTACACTGATGATGGGCAATAACCCGGAAACAGCTGTATGTACATGGGGTCTGGCTTTGCTTTTGATTCCCAGTCATTGTAGCAAGACTTGTATAAAAAGTCCCACTTTGACTCGAAGGAATGCTGCCTTTCAGTAGGTGGCACTGTGGAGGATTTATTCCATCTCCCTTATTTGCATATTACCCAGGGGAGCGTGCGTGGCCATTTGAGTCTCCTCACTTATTTATAGTATATAGTTGCTCTCCCTAAGGAGAAAAGAGCGTTTCTGACCCCTATTGCTTTTTCAAACACGGTCTACACCTCTCAGGTGCCGAGTTACAGGACGGTGAAAACAGTGAGTTTGTGTTAGACGCGAATCGTGCTCTGATTCATGCTCTAGGCTGGGAGCTCAAGCTTATTGCTTTTTCAAACACGGTCTACACCTCTCAGGTGCCGAGTTACAGGACGGTGAAAACAGTGAGTTTGTGTTAGACGCGATTCGTGCTCTGATTCACGCTCTAGGCTGGAAGCGCAAGCGTAATGCTTTTTCAAACACGGTCTACACCTCTTAGGTGCCGAGTTACAGGACGGTGAAAACAATGAGTTTGTGTTAGACGCGAATCGTGCTCTGATTCACGCTCTAGGCTGGGAGCTCAAGCTTATTGCTTTTTCAAACACGGTCTACACCTCTCAGGTGCCGAGTTACAGGACGGTGAAAACAGTGAGTTTGTGTTAGACGTGAATCGTGCTCTGATTCATGCTTTAACCTTATTGCTTTTTCAAACACGGTCTACACCTCTCAGGTGCCGAGTTACAGGACGGTGAAAACAGTGAGTTTGTGTTAGACGCGAATCGTGCTCTGATTCACGCTCTAGGCTGGGAGCGCAAGCTTATTGCTTTTTCAAACACGGGCTACACCTCTCAGGTGCCGAGTTACAGGACGGTGAAAACAGTGAGTTTGTGTTAGACGCGAATCGTGCTCTGATTCATGCTCTAGGCTGGGAGCGAAAGCTTACTGCTTTTTCAAACACGGTCTACACCTCTCAGGTGCCGAGGTACAGGACGGTGAAAACAGTGAGTTTGTGTTAGACGCGAATCGTGCTCTGATTCATGCTCTAGGCGGGGAGCTCAAGCTTATTGCTTTTTCAAACACGGTCTACACCTCTCAGGTGCCGAGTTACAGGACGGTGAAAACAGTGAGTTTGTGTTAGACGCGAATCGTGCTCTGATTCATGCTCTAGGCTGGGAGCTCAAGCTTATTGCTTTTTCAAACACGGTCTACACCTCTCAGGTGCCGAGTTACAGGACGGTGAAAACAGTGAGTTTGTGTTAGACGCGAATCGTGCTCTGATTCATGCTTTAGGCTGGGAGCGCAAGCGTAATGCTTTTTCAAACACGGTCTACACCTCTCAGGTGCCGAGTTACAGGACGGTGAAAACAATGAGTTTGTGTTAGACGCGAATCGTGCTCTGATTCATGCTCTAGGCTGGGAGCTCAAGCTTATTGCTTTTTCAAACAAGGTCTACACCTCTCAGGTGCCGAGTTACAGGACGGTGAAAACAGTGAGTTTGTGTTAGACGCGAGTCGTGCTCTGATTCATGCTCTAGGCTGGGAGCGCAAGCTTATTGCTTTTTCAAACACGGTCTACACCTCTCAGGTGCCGAGTTACAGGACGGTGAAAACAGTGAGTTTGTGTTAGACGCGAATCGTGCTCTGATTCACGCTCTAGGCTGGGAGCTCAAGCTTATTGCTTTTTCAAACACGGTCTACACCTCTCAGGTGCCGAGTTACAGGACGGTGAAAACAGTGAGTTTGTGTTAGACGCGAATCGTGCTCTGATTCATGCTCTAGGCTGGGAGCGCAAGCGTAATGCTTTTTCAAACACGGTCTACACCTCTCAGGTGCCGAGTTACAGGACAGTGAAAACAATGAGTTTGTGTTAGACGCGAATCGTGCTCTGATTCATGCTCTAGGCTGGGAGCTCAAGCTTCTTGCTTTTTCAAATAAGGGAGATTTCCATCTCCCTTATTTGCATATTACCCAGAGGAGCGTGCGTGGCCATTTGAGTCTCCTCACTTATTTATAGTATATAGTTGCTCTCCCTAAGGAGAAAAGAGCGTTTCTGACCCCTGTCCCAGGCCTCTCACTAGCAAAAGCCAGACTCCTACTGTACACTGATGATGGGCAATAACCCGGAAACAGCTGTAAGTGCATGGAGTCTGGCTTTGCTTTTGAATACCAGTCATTGTAAGAAGACTTGTATAAAAAGTCTCACTTTGACTCGAAGGAATGCTGCCTTTCAATAGGTGGCACTGTGGAGGATTTATTCCATCTCCCTTATTTGCATATTACCCAGAGGAGCGTGCGTGGCCATTTGAGTCTCCGCACTTATTTATAGTATATAGTTGCTCTCCCTAAGGAGAAAAGAGCGTTTCTGACCCCTGTCCCTGGCCTCTCACTAGCAAAAGCCAGACTCCTACTGTACACTGATGATGGGCAATAACCCGGAAACAGCTGTACGTACATGGGGTCTGGCTTTGCTTTTGATTCCCAGTCATTGTAGCAAGACTTGTATAAAAAGTCCCACTTTGACTCGAAGGAATGCTGCCTTTCAGTAGGTGGCACTGTGGAGGATTTATTCCATCTCCCTTATTTGCATATTACCCAGAGGAGCGTGCGTGGCCATTTGAGTCTCCTCACTTATTTATAGTATATAGTTGCTCTCCCTAAGGAGAAAAGAGCGTTTCTGACCCCTATTGCTTTTTCAAACACGGTCTACACCTCTCAGGTGCCGAGTTACAGGACGGTGAAAACAGTGAGTTTGTGTTAGACGCGAATCGTGCTCTGATTCACGCTCTAGGCTGGGAGCGCAAGCTTATTGCTTTTTCAAACACGGTCTACACCTCTCAGGTGCCGAGTTACAGGACGGTGAAAACAGTGAGTTTGTGTTAGACGCGAATCGTGCTGGGATTTATGCTCTAGGCTGGGAGCGCAAGCGTAATGCTTTTTCAAACACGGTCTACACCTCTCAGGTGCCGAGTTACAGGACGGTGAAAACAGTGAGTTTGTGTTAGACGCGAATCTTGCTCTGATTCATGCTCTAGGCGGGGAGCTCAAGCTTATTGCATTTTCAAACACGGTCTACACCTCTCAGGTGCCGAGTTACAGGACGGTGAAAACAGTGAGTTTGTGTTAGACGCGAATCGTGCTCTGATTCACGCTCTAGGCTGGGAGCGCAAGCGTAATGCTTTTTCAAACACGGTCTACACCTCTCAGGTGCCGAGTTACAGGACGGTGAAAACAATGAGTTTGTGTTAGACGCGAATCGTGCTCTGATTCACGCTCTAGGCTGGGAGCTCAAGCTTATTGCTTTTTCAAACACGGTCTACACCTCTCAGGTGCCGAGTTACAGGACGGTGAAAACAGTGAGTTTGTGTTAGACGTGAATCGTGCTCTGATTCATGCTTTAACCTTATTGCTTTTTCAAACACGGTCTACACCTCTCAGGTGCCGAGTTACAGGACGGTGAAAACAGTGAGTTTGTGTTAGACGTGAATCGTGCTCTGATTCATGCTCTAGGCTGGGAGCGCAAGCGTAATGCTTTTTCAAACACGGTCTACACCTCTCAGGTGCCGAGTTACAGAACGGTGAAAACAGTGAGTTTGTGTTAGACGCGAATCGTGCTGGGATTTATGCTCTAGGCTGGGAGCGCAAGCGTAATGCTTTTTCAAACACGGTCTACACCTCTCAGGTGCCGAGTTACAGGACGGTGAAAACAGTGAGTTTGTGTTAGACGCGAATCGTGCTCTGATTCATGCTCTAGGCGGGGAGCTCAAGCTTATTGCATTTTCAAACACGGTCTACACCTCTCAGGTGCCGAGTAACAGGACGGTGAAAACAGTGAGTTTGTGTTAGACGCGATTCATGCTCTAGGCTGGGAGCGCAAGCTTATTGCTTTTTCAAACACGGTCTACACCTCTCAGGTGCCGAGTTACAGGACGGTGAAAACAATGAGTTTGTGTTAGACGCGAATCGTGCTCTGATTCATGCTCTAGGCTGGGAGCGAAAGCTTATTGCTTTTTCAAACACGGTCTACACCTCTCAGGTGCCGAGTTACAGGACGGTGAAAACAGTGAGTTTGTGTTAGACGCGAATCGTGCTCTGATTCACGCTCTAGGCTGGGAGCTCAAGCTTATTGCTTTTTCAAACACGGTCTACACCTCTCAGGTGCCGAGTTACAGGACGGTGAAAACAGTGAGTTTGTGTTAGACGCGAATCGTGCTCTGATTCATGCTCTAGGCTGGGAGCGCAAGCGTAATGCTTTTTCAAACACGGTCTACACCTCTCAGGTGCCGAGTTACAGGACAGTGAAAACAATGAGTTTGTGTTAGACGCGAATCGTGCTCTGATTCATGCTCTAGGCTGGGAGCTCAAGCTTATTGCTTTTTCAAACACGGTCTACACCTCTCAGGTGCCGAGTTACAGGACGGTGCAAACAGTGAGTTTGTGTTAGACGCGAATCGTGCTCTGTTTCATGCTTTAGGCTGGGAGCTCAAGCTTATTGCTTTTTCAAATAAGGGAGATTTCCATCTCCCTTATTTGCATATTACCCAGAGGAGCGTGCGTGGCCATTTGAGTCTCCTCACTTATTTATAGTATATAGTTGCTCTCCCTAAGGAGAAAAGAGCGTTTCTGACCCCTGTCCCAGGCCTCTCACTAGCAAAAGCCAGACTCCTACTGTACACTGATGATGGGCAATAACCCGGAAACAGCTGTAAGTGCATGGAGTCTGGCTTTGCTTTTGAATACCAGTCATTGTAAGAAGACTTGTATAAAAAGTCTCACTTTGACTCGAAGGAATGCTGCCTTTCAATACGTGGCACTGTGGAGGATTTATTCCATCTCCCTTATTTGCATATTACCCAGAGGAGCGTGCGTGGCCATTTGAGTCTCCTCACTTATTTATAGTATATAGTTGCTTTCCCTAAGGAGAAAAGAGCGTTTCTGACCCCTGTCCCAGGCCTCTCACTAGCAAAAGCCAGACTCCTACTGTACACTGATGATGGGCAATAACCCGGAAACAGCTGTATGTACATGGGGTCTGGCTTTGCTTTTGATTCCCAGTCATTGTAGCAAGACTTGTATAAAAAGTCCCACTTTGACTCGAAGGAATGCTGCCTTTCAGTAGGTGGCACTGTGGAGGATTTATTCCATCTCCCTTATTTGCATATTACCCAGAGGAGCGTGCGTGGCCATTTGAGTCTCCTCACTTATTTATAGTATATAGTTGCTCTCCCTAAGGAGAAAAGAGCGTTTCTGACCCCTATTGCTTTTTCAAACATGGTCTACACCTCTCAGGTGCCGAGTTACAGGACGGTGAAAACAGTGAGTTTGTGTTAGACGCGAATCGTGCTCTGATTCACGCTCTAGGCTGGGAGCGCAAGCTTATTGCTTTTTCAAACACGGTCTACACCTCTCAGGTGCCGAGTTACAGGACGGTGAAAACAGTGAGTTTGTGTTAGACGCGAATCGTGCTCTGATTCATGCTCTAGGCTGGGAGCGAAAGCTTACTGCTTTTTCAAACACGGTCTACACCTCTCAGGTGCCGAGTTACAGCACGGTGAAAACAGTGAGTTTGTGTTAGACGCGAATCGTGCTCTGATTCACGCTCTAGGCTTGGAGCGAAAGCTTATTGCTTTTTCAAACACGGTCTACACCTCTCAGGTGCCGAGTTACAGGACGGTGAAAACAGTGAGTTTGTGTTAGACGCGAATCGTGCTCTGATTCATGCTTTAGGCTGGGAGCGCAAGCTTATTGCTTTTTCAAACACGGTCTACACCTCTCAGGTGCCGAGGTACAGGACGGTGAAAACAGTGAGTTTGTGTTAGACGCGAATCGTGCTCTGATTCATGCTCTAGGCGGGGAGCTCAAGCTTATTGCTTTTTCAAACACGGTCTACACCTCTCAGGTGCCGAGTTACAGGACGGTGAAAACAGTGAGTTTGTGTTAGACGCGAATCGTGCTCTGATTCATGCTCTAGGCTGGGAGCTTAAGCTTATTGCTTTTTCAAACACGGTCTACACCTCTCAGGTGCTCTGATTCACGCTCTAGGCTGGGAGCTCAAGCTTATTGCTTTTTCAAACACGGTCTACACCTCTCAGGTGCCGAGTTACAGGACGGTGAAAACAGTGAGTTTGTGTTAGACGCGAATCGTGCTCTGATTCATGCTCTAGGCTGGGAGCGCAAGCGTAATGCTTTTTCAAACACGGTCTACACCTCTCAGGTGCCGAGTTACAGGACAGTGAAAACAATGAGTTTGTGTTAGACGCGAATCGTGCTCTGATTCATGCTCTAGGCTGGGAGCTCAAGCTTATTGCTTTTTCAAACACGGTCTACACCTCTCAGGTGCCGAGTTACAGGACGGTGAAAACAGTGAGTTTGTGTTAGACGCGAATCGTGCTCTGTTTCATGCTTTAGGCTGGGAGCTCAAGCTTATTGCTTTTTCAAATAAGGGAGATTTCCATCTCCCTTATTTGCATATTACCCAGAGGAGCGTGCGTGGCCATTTGAGTCTCCTCACTTATTTATAGTATATAGTTGCTCTCCCTAAGGAGAAAAGAGCGTTTCTGACCCCTGTCCCAGGCCTCTCACTAGCAAAAGCCAGACTCCTACTGTACACTGATGATGGGCAATAACCCGGAAACAGCTGTAAGTGCATGGAGTCTGGCTTTGCTTTTGAATACCAGTCATTGTAGGAAGACTTGTATAAAAAGTCTCACTTTGACTCGAAGGAATGCTGCCTTTCAATAGGTGGCACTGTGGAGGATTTATTCCATCTCCCTTATTTGCATATTACCCAGAGGAGCGTGCGTGGCCATTTGAGTCTCCTCACTTATTTATAGTATATAGTTGCTCTCCCTAAGGAGAAAAGAGCGTTTCTGACCCCTGTCCCTGGCCTCTCACTAGGAAAAGCCAGACTCCTACTGTACACTGATGATGGGCAATAACCCGGAAACAGCTGTATGTACATGGGGTCTGGCTTTGCTTTTGATTCCCAGTCATTGTAGCAAGACTTGTATAAAAAGTCCCACTTTGACTCGAAGGAATGCTGCCTTTCAGTAGGTGGCACTGTGGAGGATTTATTCCATCTCCCTTATTTGCATATTACCCAGAGGAGCGTGCGTGGCCATTTGAGTCTCCTCACTTATTTATAGTATATAGTTGCTCTCCCTAAGGAGAAAAGAGCGTTTCTGACCCCTATTGCTTTTTCAAACACGGTCTACACCTCTCAGGTGCCGAGTTACAGGACGGTGAAAACAGTGAGTTTGTGTTAGACGTGAATCGTGCTCTGATTCATGCTCTAGGCTGGGAGCACAAGCGTAATGCTTTTTCAAACACGGTCTACACCTCTCAGGTGCCGAGTTACAGGACGGTGAAAACAGTGAGTTTGTGTTAGACGCGAATCGTGCTCTGATTCATGCTCTAGGCGGGGAGCTCAAGCTTATTGCATTTTCAAACACGGTCTACACCTCTCAGGTGCCGAGTAACAGGACGGTGAAAACAGTGAGTTTGTTTTAGACGCGATTCATGCTCTAGGCTGGGAGCGCAAGCTTATTGCTTTTTCAAACACGGTCTACACCTCTCAGGTGCCGAGTTACAGGACGGTGAAAACAATGAGTTTGTGTTAGACGCGAATCGTGCTCTGATTCATGCTCTAGGCTGGGAGCGAAAGCTTATTGCTTTTTCAAACACGGTCTACACCTCTCAGGTGCCGAGTTACAGGACGGTGAAAACAGTGAGTTTGTGTTAGACGCGAATCGTGCTCTGATTCACGCTCTAGGCTGGGAGCTCAAGCTTATTGCTTTTTCAAACACGGTCTACACCTCTCAGGTGCCGAGTTACAGGACGGTGAAAACAGTGAGTTTGTGTTAGACGCGAATCGTGCTCTGATTCATGCTCTAGGCTGGGAGCGCAAGCGTAATGCTTTTTCAAACACGGTCTACACCTCTCAGGTGCCGAGTTACAGGACAGTGAAAACAATGAGTTTGTGTTAGACGCGAATCGTGCTCTGTTTCATGCTTTAGGCTGGGAGCTCAAGCTTATTGCTTTTTCAAATAAGGGAGATTTCCATCTCCCTTATTTGCATATTACCCAGAGGAGCGTGCGTGGCCATTTGAGTCTCCTCACTTATTTATAGTATATAGTTGCTCTCCCTAAGGAGAAAAGAGCGTTTCTGACCCCTGTCCCAGGCCTCTCACTAGCAAAAGCCAGACTCCTACTGTACACTGATGATGGGCAATAACCCGGAAACAGCTGTATGTACATGGGGTCTGGCTTTGCTTTTGATTCCCAGTCATTGTAGCAAGACTTGTATAAAAAGTCCCACTTTGACTCGAAGGAATGCTGCCTTTCAGTAGGTGGCACTGTGGAGGATTTATTCCATCTCCCTTATTTGCATATTACCCAGAGGAGCGTGCGTGGCCATTTGAGTCTCCTCACTTATTTATAGTATATAGTTGCTCTCCCTAAGGAGAAAAGAGCGTTTCTGACCCCTATTGCTTTTTCAAACATGGTCTACACCTCTCAGGTGCCGAGTTACAGGACGGTGAAAACAGTGAGTTTGTGTTAGACGCGAATCGTGCTCTGATTCACGCTCTAGGCTGGGAGCGCAAGCTTATTGCTTTTTCAAACACGGTCTACACCTCTCAGGTGCCGAGTTACAGGACGGTGAAAACAGTGAGTTTGTGTTAGACGCGAATCGTGCTCTGATTCATGCTCTAGGCTGGGAGCGAAAGCTTACTGCTTTTTCAAACACGGTCTACACCTCTCAGGTGCCGAGTTACAGCACGGTGAAAACAGTGAGTTTGTGTTAGACGCGAATCGTGCTCTGATTCACGCTCTAGGCTTGGAGCGAAAGCTTATTGCTTTTTCAAACACGGTCTACACCTCTCAGGTGCCGAGTTACAGGACGGTGAAAACAGTGAGTTTGTGTTAGACGCGAATCGTGCTCTGATTCATGCTTTAGGCTGGGAGCGCAAGCTTATTGCTTTTTCAAACACGGTCTACACCTCTCAGGTGCCGAGGTACAGGACGGTGAAAACAGTGAGTTTGTGTTAGACGCGAATCGTGCTCTGATTCATGCTCTAGGCGGGGAGCTCAAGCTTATTGCTTTTTCAAACACGGTCTACACCTCTCAGGTGCCGAGTTACAGGACGGTGAAAACAGTGAGTTTGTGTTAGACGCGAATCGTGCTCTGATTCATGCTCTAGGCTGGGAGCTTAAGCTTATTGCTTTTTCAAACACGGTCTACACCTCTCAGGTGCTCTGATTCACGCTCTAGGCTGGGAGCTCAAGCTTATTGCTTTTTCAAACACGGTCTACACCTCTCAGGTGCCGAGTTACAGGACGGTGAAAACAGTGAGTTTGTGTTAGACGCGAATCGTGCTCTGATTCATGCTCTAGGCTGGGAGCGCAAGCGTAATGCTTTTTCAAACACGGTCTACACCTCTCAGGTGCCGAGTTACAGGACAGTGAAAACAATGAGTTTGTGTTAGACGCGAATCGTGCTCTGATTCATGCTCTAGGCTGGGAGCTCAAGCTTATTGCTTTTTCAAACACGGTCTACACCTCTCAGGTGCCGAGTTACAGGACGGTGAAAACAGTGAGTTTGTGTTAGACGCGAATCGTGCTCTGTTTCATGCTTTAGGCTGGGAGCTCAAGCTTATTGCTTTTTCAAATAAGGGAGATTTCCATCTCCCTTATTTGCATATTACCCAGAGGAGCGTGCGTGGCCATTTGAGTCTCCTCACTTATTTATAGTATATAGTTGCTCTCCCTAAGGAGAAAAGAGCGTTTCTGACCCCTGTCCCAGGCCTCTCACTAGCAAAAGCCAGACTCCTACTGTACACTGATGATGGGCAATAACCCGGAAACAGCTGTAAGTGCATGGAGTCTGGCTTTGCTTTTGAATACCAGTCATTGTAGGAAGACTTGTATAAAAAGTCTCACTTTGACTCGAAGGAATGCTGCCTTTCAATAGGTGGCACTGTGGAGGATTTATTCCATCTCCCTTATTTGCATATTACCCAGAGGAGCGTGCGTGGCCATTTGAGTCTCCTCACTTATTTATAGTATATAGTTGCTCTCCCTAAGGAGAAAAGAGCGTTTCTGACCCCTGTCCCTGGCCTCTCACTAGGAAAAGCCAGACTCCTACTGTACACTGATGATGGGCAATAACCCGGAAACAGCTGTATGTACATGGGGTCTGGCTTTGCTTTTGATTCCCAGTCATTGTAGCAAGACTTGTATAAAAAGTCCCACTTTGACTCGAAGGAATGCTGCCTTTCAGTAGGTGGCACTGTGGAGGATTTATTCCATCTCCCTTATTTGCATATTACCCAGAGGAGCGTGCGTGGCCATTTGAGTCTCCTCACTTATTTATAGTATATAGTTGCTCTCCCTAAGGAGAAAAGAGCGTTTCTGACCCCTATTGCTTTTTCAAACACGGTCTACACCTCTCAGGTGCCGAGTTACAGGACGGTGAAAACAGTGAGTTTGTGTTAGACGTGAATCGTGCTCTGATTCATGCTCTAGGCTGGGAGCACAAGCGTAATGCTTTTTCAAACACGGTCTACACCTCTCAGGTGCCGAGTTACAGGACGGTGAAAACAGTGAGTTTGTGTTAGACGCGAATCGTGCTCTGATTCATGCTCTAGGCGGGGAGCTCAAGCTTATTGCATTTTCAAACACGGTCTACACCTCTCAGGTGCCGAGTAACAGGACGGTGAAAACAGTGAGTTTGTTTTAGACGCGATTCATGCTCTAGGCTGGGAGCGCAAGCTTATTGCTTTTTCAAACACGGTCTACACCTCTCAGGTGCCGAGTTACAGGACGGTGAAAACAATGAGTTTGTGTTAGACGCGAATCGTGCTCTGATTCATGCTCTAGGCTGGGAGCGAAAGCTTATTGCTTTTTCAAACACGGTCTACACCTCTCAGGTGCCGAGTTACAGGACGGTGAAAACAGTGAGTTTGTGTTAGACGCGAATCGTGCTCTGATTCACGCTCTAGGCTGGGAGCTCAAGCTTATTGCTTTTTCAAACACGGTCTACACCTCTCAGGTGCCGAGTTACAGGACGGTGAAAACAGTGAGTTTGTGTTAGACGCGAATCGTGCTCTGATTCATGCTCTAGGCTGGGAGCGCAAGCGTAATGCTTTTTCAAACACGGTCTACACCTCTCAGGTGCCGAGTTACAGGACAGTGAAAACAATGAGTTTGTGTTAGACGCGAATCGTGCTCTGTTTCATGCTTTAGGCTGGGAGCTCAAGCTTATTGCTTTTTCAAATAAGGGAGATTTCCATCTCCCTTATTTGCATATTACCCAGAGGAGCGTGCGTGGCCATTTGAGTCTCCTCACTTATTTATAGTATATAGTTGCTCTCCCTAAGGAGAAAAGAGCGTTTCTGACCCCTGTCCCAGGCCTCTCACTAGCAAAAGCCAGACTCCTACTGTACACTGATGATGGGCAATAACCCGGAAACAGCTGTATGTACATGGGGTCTGGCTTTGCTTTTGATTCCCAGTCATTGTAGCAAGACTTGTATAAAAAGTCCCACTTTGACTCGAAGGAATGCTGCCTTTCAGTAGGTGGCACTGTGGAGGATTTATTTCATCTCCCTTATTTGCATATTACCCAGGGGAGCGTGCGTGGCCATTTGAGTCTCCTCACTTATTTATAGTATATAGTTGCTCTCCCTAAGGAGAAAAGAGCGTTTCTGACCCCTATTGCTTTTTCAAACACGGTCTACACCTCTCAGGTGCCGAGTTACAGGACGGTGAAAACAGTGAGTTTGTGTTAGACGCGAATCGTGCTCTGATTCATGCTCTAGGCTGGGAGCTCAAGCTTATTGCTTTTTCAAACACGGTCTACACCTCTCAGGTGCCGAGTTACAGGACGGTGAAAACAGTGAGTTTGTGTTAGACGCGAATCGTGCTCTGATTCACGCTCTAGGCTGGGAGCGCAAGCGTAATGCTTTTTCAAACACGGTCTACACCTCTCAGGTGCCGAGTTACAGGACGGTGAAAACAATGAGTTTGTGTTAGACGCGAATCGTGCTCTGATTCACGCTCTAGGCTGGGAGCGAAAGCTTATTGCTTTTTCAAACACGGTCTACACCTCTCAGGTGCCGAGTTACAGGACGGTGAAAACAGTGAGTTTGTGTTAGACGTGAATCGTGCTCTGATTCATGCTTTAACCTTATTGCTTTTTCAAACACGGTCTACACCTCTCAGGTGCCGAGTTACAGGACGGTGAAAACAGTGAGTTTGTGTTAGACGTGAATCGTGCTCTGATTCATGCTCTAGGCTGGGAGCGCAAGCGTAATGCTTTTTCAAACACGGTCTACACCTCTCAGGTGCCGAGTTACAGAACGGTGAAAACAGTGAGTTTGTGTTAGACGCGAATCGTGCTGGGATTTATGCTCTAGGCTGGGAGCGCAAGCGTAATGCTTTTTCAAACACGGTCTACACCTCTCAGGTGCCGAGTTACAGGACGGTGAAAACAGTGAGTTTGTGTTAGACGCGAATCGTGCTCTGATTCATGCTCTAGGCGGGGAGCTCAAGCTTATTGCATTTTCAAACACGGTCTACACCTCTCAGGTGCCGAGTAACAGGACGGTGAAAACAGTGAGTTTGTGTTAGACGCGATTCATGCTCTAGGCTGGGAGCGCAAGCTTACTGCTTTTTCAAACACGGTCTACACCTCTCAGGTGCCGAGTTACAGGACGGTGAAAACAGTGAGTTTGTGTTAGACGCGAATCGTGCTCTGATTCATGCTCTAGGCTGGGAGCGAAAGCTTATTGCTTTTTCAAACACGGTCTACACCTCTCAGGTGCCGAGTTACAGGACGGTGAAAACAGTGAGTTTGTGTTAGACGCGAATCGTGCTCTGATTCATGCTCTAGGCTGGGAGCTCAAGCTTATTGCTTTTTCAAACACGGTCTACACCTCTCAGGTGCCGAGTTACAGGACGGTGAAAACAGTGAGTTTGTGTTAGACGCGAATCGTGCTCTGATTCATGCTCTAGGCTGGGAGCGCAAGCGTAATGCTTTTTCAAACACGGTCTACACCTCTCAGGTGCCGAGTTACAGGACAGTGAAAACAATGAGTTTGTGTTAGACGCGAATCGTGCTCTGATTCATGCTCTAGGCTGGGAGCGAAAGCTTATTGCTTTTTCAAACACGGTCTACACCTCTCAGGTGCCGAGTTACAGGACGGTGAAAACAGTGAGTTTGTGTTAGACGCGAATCGTGCTCTGTTTCATGCTTTAGGCTGGGAGCTCAAGCTTATTGCTTTTTCAAATAAGGGAGATTTCCATCTCCCTTATTTGCATATTACCCAGAGGAGCGTGCGTGGCCATTTGAGTCTCCTCACTTATTTATAGTATATAGTTGCTCTCCCTAAGGAGAAAAGAGCGTTTCTGACCCCTGTCCCAGGCCTCTCACTAGCAAAAGCCAGACTCCTACTGTACACTGATGATGGGCAATAACCCGGAAACAGCTGTAAGTGCATGGAGTCTGGCTTTGCTTTTGAATACCAGTCATTGTAAGAAGACTTGTATAAAAAGTCTCACTTTGACTCGAAGGAATGCTGCCTTTCAATAGGTGGCACTGTGGAGGATTTATTCCATCTCCCTTATTTGCATATTACCCAGAGGAGCGTGCGTGGCCATTTGAGTCTCCTCACTTATTTATAGTATATAGTTGCTCTCCCTAAGGAGAAAAGAGCGTTTCTGACCCCTGTCCCTGGCCTCTCACTAGCAAAAGCCAGACTCCTACTGTACACTGATGATGGGCAATAACCCGGAAACAGCTGTATGTACATGGGGTCTGGCTTTGCTTTTGATTCCCAGTCATTGTAGCAAGACTTGTATAAAAAGTCCCACTTTGACTCGAAGGAATGCTGCCTTTCAGTAGGTGGCACTGTGGAGGATTTATTCCATCTCCCTTATTTGCATATTACCCAGAGGAGCGTGCGTGGCCATTTGAGTCTCCTCACTTATTTATAGTATATAGTTGCTCTCCCTAAGGAGAAAAGAGCGTTTCTGACCCCTATTGCTTTTTCAAACACGGTCTACACCTCTCAGGTGCCGAGTTACAGGACGGTGAAAACAGTGAGTTTGTGTTAGACGTGAATCGTGCTCTGATTCATGCTCTAGGCTGGGAGCGAAAGCTTATTGCTTTTTCAAACACGGTCTACACCTCTCAGGTGCCGAGTTACAGGACGGTGAAAACAGTGAGTTTGTTTTAGACGCGATTCATGCTCTAGGCTGGGAGCGCAAGCTTATTGCTTTTTCAAACACGGTCTACACCTCTCAGGTGCCGAGTTACAGGACGGTGAAAACAATGAGTTTGTGTTAGACGCGAATCGTGCTCTGATTCATGCTCTAGGCTGGGAGCGAAAGCTTATTGCTTTTTCAAACACGGTCTACACCTCTCAGGTGCCGAGTTACAGGACGGTGAAAACAGTGAGTTTGTGTTAGACGCGAATCGTGTTCTGATTCACGCTCTAGGCTGGGAGCTCAAGCTTATTGCTTTTTCAAACACGGTCTACACCTCTCAGGTGCCGAGTTACAGGACGGTGAAAACAGTGAGTTTGTGTTAGACGCGAATCGTGCTCTGATTCATGCTCTAGGCTGGGAGCGCAAGCGTAATGCTTTTTCAAACACGGTCTACACCTCTCAGGTGCCGAGTTACAGGACAGTGAAAACAATGAGTTTGTGTTAGACGCGAATCGTGCTCTGATTCATGCTCTAGGCTGGGAGCTCAAGCTTATTGCTTTTTCAAACACGGTCTACACCTCTCAGGTGCCGAGTTACAGGACGGTGAAAACAGTGAGTTTGTGTTAGACGCGAATCGTGCTCTGTTTCATGCTTTAGGCTGGGAGCTCAAGCTTATTGCTTTTTCAAATAAGGGAGATTTCCATCTCCCTTATTTGCATATTACCCAGAGGAGCGTGCGTGGCCATTTGAGTCTCCTCACTTATTTATAGTATATAGTTGTTCTCCCTAAGGAGAAAAGAGCGTTTCTGACCCCTGTCCCAGGCCTCTCACTAGCAAAAGCCAGACTCCTACTGTACACTGATGATGGGCAATAACCCGGAAACAGCTGTAAGTGCATGGAGTCTGGCTTTGCTTTTGAATACCAGTCATTGTAAGAAGACTTGTATAAAAAGTCTCACTTTGACTCGAAGGAATGCTGCCTTTCAATACGTGGCACTGTGGAGGATTTATTCCATCTCCCTTATTTGCATATTACCCAGAGGAGCGTGCGTGGCCATTTGAGTCTCCTCACTTATTTATAGTATATAGTTGCTCTCCCTAAGGAGAAAAGAGCGTTTCTGACCCCTGTCCCTGGCCTCACACTAGCAAAAGCCAGACTCCTACTGTACACTGATGATGGGCAATAACCCGGAAACAGCTGTATGTACATGGGGTCTGGCTTTGCTTTTGATTCCCAGTCATTGTAGCAAGACTTGTATAAAAAGTCCCACTTTGACTCGAAGGAATGCTGCCTTTCAGTAGGTGGCACTGTGGAGGATTTATTCCATCTCCCTTATTTGCATATTACCCAGAGGAGCGTGCGTGGCCATTTGAGTCTCCTCACTTATTTATAGTATATAGTTGCTCTCCCTAAGGAGAAAAGAGCGTTTCTGACCCCTATTGCTTTTTCAAACACGGTCTACACCTCTCAGGTGCCGAGTTACAGGACGGTGAAAACAGTGAGTTTGTGTTAGACGTGAATCGTGCTCTGATTCATGCTCTAGGCTGGGAGCGCAAGCGTAATGCTTTTTCAAACACGGTCTACACCTCTCAGGTGCCGAGTTACAGGACGGTGAAAACAGTGAGTTTGTGTTAGACGCGAATCGTGCTCTGATTCACGCTCTAGGCTGGGAGCTCAAGCTTATTGCTTTTTCAAACACGGTCTACACCTCTCAGGTGCCGAGTTACAGGACGGTGAAAACAGTGAGTTTGTGTTAGACGCGAATCGTGCTCTGATTCATGCTCTAGGCTGGGAGCGCAAGCGTAATGCTTTTTCAAACACGGTCTACACCTCTCAGGTGCCGAGTTACAGGACAGTGAAAACAATGAGTTTGTGTTAGACGCGAATCGTGCTCTGATTCATGCTCTAGGCTGGGAGCGAAAGCTTATTGCTTTTTCAAACACGGTCTACACCTCTCAGGTGCCGAGTTACAGGACGGTGAAAACAGTGAGTTTGTGTTAGACGCGAATCGTGCTCTGTTTCATGCTTTAGGCTGGGAGCTCAAGCTTATTGCTTTTTCAAATAAGGGAGATTTCCATCTCCCTTATTTGCATATTACCCAGAGGAGCGTGCGTGGCCATTTGAGTCTCCTCACTTATTTATAGTATATAGTTGCTCTCCCTAAGGAGAAAAGAGCGTTTCTGACCCCTGTCCCAGGCCTCTCACTAGCAAAAGCCAGACTCCTACTGTACACTGATGATGGGCAATAACCCGGAAACAGCTGTAAGTGCATGGAGTCTGGCTTTGCTTTTGAATACCAGTCATTGTAAGAAGACTTGTATAAAAAGTCTCACTTTGACTCGAAGGAATGCTGCCTTTCAATAGGTGGCACTGTGGAGGATTTATTCCATCTCCCTTATTTGCATATTACCCAGAGGAGCGTGCGTGGCCATTTGAGTCTCCTCACTTATTTATAGTATATAGTTGCTCTCCCTAAGGAGAAAAGAGCGTTTCTGACCCCTGTCCCTGGCCTCTCACTAGCAAAAGCCAGACTCCTACTGTACACTGATGATGGGCAATAACCCGGAAACAGCTGTATGTACATGGGGTCTGGCTTTGCTTTTGATTCCCAGTCATTGTAGCAAGACTTGTATAAAAAGTCCCACTTTGACTCGAAGGAATGCTGCCTTTCAGTAGGTGGCACTGTGGAGGATTTATTCCATCTCCCTTATTTGCATATTACCCAGAGGAGCGTGCGTGGCCATTTGAGTCTCCTCACTTATTTATAGTATATAGTTGCTCTCCCTAAGGAGAAAAGAGCGTTTCTGACCCCTATTGCTTTTTCAAACACGGTCTACACCTCTCAGGTGCCGAGTTACAGGACGGTGAAAACAGTGAGTTTGTGTTAGACGTGAATCGTGCTCTGATTCATGCTCTAGGCTGGGAGCGCAAGCGTAATGCTTTTTCAAACAAGGTCTACACCTCTCAGGTGCCGAGTTACAGGACGGTGAAAACAGTGAGTTTGTGTTAGACGCGAATCGTGCTCTGATTCACGCTCTAGGCTGGGAGCTCAAGCTTATTGCTTTTTCAAACACGGTCTACACCTCTCAGGTGCCGAGTTACAGGACGGTGAAAACAGTGAGTTTGTGTTAGACGCGAATCGTGCTCTGATTCATGCTCTAGGCTGGGAGCGCAAGCGTAATGCTTTTTCAAACACGGTCTACACCTCTCAGGTGCCGAGTTACAGGACAGTGAAAACAATGAGTTTGTGTTAGACGCGAATCGTGCTCTGATTCATGCTCTAGGCTGGGAGCGAAAGCTTATTGCTTTTTCAAACACGGTTTACACCTCTCAGGTGCCGAGTTACAGGACGGTGAAAACAGTGAGTTTGTGTTAGACGCGAATCGTGCTCTGTTTCATGCTTTAGGCTGGGAGCTCAAGCTTATTGCTTTTTCAAATAAGGGAGATTTCCATCTCCCTTATTTGCATATTACCCAGAGGAGCGTGCGTGGCCATTTGAGTCTCCTCACTTATTTATAGTATATAGTTGCTCTCCCTAAGGAGAAAAGAGCGTTTCTGACCCCTGTCCCAGGCCTCTCACTAGCAAAAGCCAGACTCCTACTGTACACTGATGATGGGCAATAACCCGGAAACAGCTGTAAGTGCATGGAGTCTGGCTTTGCTTTTGAATACCAGTCATTGTAAGAAGACTTGTATAAAAAGTCTCACTTTGACTCGAAGGAATGCTGCCTTTCAATAGGTGGCACTGTGGAGGATTTATTCCATCTCCCTTATTTGCATATTACCCAGAGGAGCGTGCGTGGCCATTTGAGTCTCCTCACTTATTTATAGTATATAGTTGCTCTCCCTAAGGAGAAAAGAGCGTTTCTGACCCCTATTGCTTTTTCAAACATGGTCTACACCTCTCAGGTGCCGAGTTACAGGACGGTGAAAACAGTGAGTTTGTGTTAGACGCGAATCGTGCTCTGATTCACGCTCTAGGCTGGGAGCGCAAGCTTATTGCTTTTTCAAACACGGTCTACACCTCTCAGGTGCCGAGTTACAGGACGGTGAAAACAGTGAGTTTGTGTTAGACGCGAATCGTGCTCTGATTCATGCTCTAGGCTGGGAGCGAAAGCTTACTGCTTTTTCAAACACGGTCTACACCTCTCAGGTGCCGAGTTACAGGACGGTGAAAACAGTGAGTTTGTGTTAGACGCGAATCGTGCTCTGATTCACGCTCTAGGCTTGGAGCGAAAGCTTATTGCTTTTTCAAACACGGTCTACACCTCTCAGGTGCCGAGTTACAGGACGGTGAAAACAGTGAGTTTGTGTTAGACGCGAATCGTGCTCTGATTCATGCTTTAGGCTGGGAGCGCAAGCTTATTGCTTTTTCAAACACGGTCTACACCTCTCAGGTGCCGAGGTACAGGACGGTGAAAACAGTGAGTTTGTGTTAGACGCGAATCGTGCTCTGATTCATGCTCTAGGCGGGGAGCTCAAGCTTATTGCTTTTTCAAACACGGTCTACACCTCTCAGGTGCCGAGTTACAGGACGGTGAAAACAGTGAGTTTGTGTTAGACGCGAATCGTGCTCTGATTCATGCTCTAGGCTGGGAGCTTAAGCTTATTGCTTTTTCAAACACGGTCTACACCTCTCAGGTGCTCTGATTCACGCTCTAGGCTGGGAGCTCAAGCTTATTGCTTTTTCAAACACGGTCTACACCTCTCAGGTGCCGAGTTACAGGACGGTGAAAACAGTGAGTTTGTGTTAGACGCGAATCGTGCTCTGATTCATGCTCTAGGCTGGGAGCGCAAGCGTAATGCTTTTTCAAACACGGTCTACACCTCTCAGGTGCCGAGTTACAGGACAGTGAAAACAATGAGTTTGTGGTAGACGCGAATCGTGCTCTGATTCATGCTCTAGGCTGGGAGCTCAAGCTTATTGCTTTTTCAAACACGGTCTACACCTCTCAGGTGCCGAGTTACAGGACGGTGAAAACAGTGAGTTTGTGTTAGACGCGAATCGTGCTCTGTTTCATGCTTTAGGCTGGGAGCTCAAGCTTATTGCTTTTTCAAATAAGGGAGATTTCCATCTCCCTTATTTGCATATTACCCAGAGGAGCGTGCGTGGCCATTTGAGTCTCCTCACTTATTTATAGTATATAGTTGCTCTCCCTAAGGAGAAAAGAGCGTTTCTGACCCCTGTCCCAGGCCTCTCACTAGCAAAAGCCAGACTCCTACTGTACACTGATGATGGGCAATAACCCGGAAACAGCTGTAAGTGCATGGAGTCTGGCTTTGCTTTTGAATACCAGTCATTGTAGGAAGACTTGTATAAAAAGTCTCACTTTGACTCGAAGGAATGCTGCCTTTCAATAGGTGGCACTGTGGAGGATTTATTCCATCTCCCTTATTTGCATATTACCCAGAGGAGCGTGCGTGGCCATTTGAGTCTCCTCACTTATTTATAGTATATAGTTGCTCTCCCTAAGGAGAAAAGAGCGTTTCTGACCCCTGTCCCTGGCCTCTCACTAGGAAAAGCCAGACTCCTACTGTACACTGATGATGGGCAATAACCCGGAAACAGCTGTATGTACATGGGGTCTGGCTTTGCTTTTGATTCCCAGTCATTGTAGCAAGACTTGTATAAAAAGTCCCACTTTGACTCGAAGGAATGCTGCCTTTCAGTAGGTGGCACTGTGGAGGATTTATTCCATCTCCCTTATTTGCATATTACCCAGAGGAGCGTGCGTGGCCATTTGAGTCTCCTCACTTATTTATAGTATATAGTTGCTCTCCCTAAGGAGAAAAGAGCGTTTCTGACCCCTATTGCTTTTTCAAACACGGTCTACACCTCTCAGGTGCCGAGTTACAGGACGGTGAAAACAGTGAGTTTGTGTTAGACGTGAATCGTGCTCTGATTCATGCTCTAGGCTGGGAGCACAAGCGTAATGCTTTTTCAAACACGGTCTACACCTCTCAGGTGCCGAGTTACAGGACGGTGAAAACAGTGAGTTTGTGTTAGACGCGAATCGTGCTCTGATTCATGCTCTAGGCGGGGAGCTCAAGCTTATTGCATTTTCAAACACGGTCTACACCTCTCAGGTGCCGAGTAACAGGACGGTGAAAACAGTGAGTTTGTTTTAGACGCGATTCATGCTCTAGGCTGGGAGCGCAAGCTTATTGCTTTTTCAAACACGGTCTACACCTCTCAGGTGCCGAGTTACAGGACGGTGAAAACAATGAGTTTGTGTTAGACGCGAATCGTGCTCTGATTCATGCTCTAGGCTGGGAGCGAAAGCTTATTGCTTTTTCAAACACGGTCTACACCTCTCAGGTGCCGAGTTACAGGACGGTGAAAACAGTGAGTTTGTGTTAGACGCGAATCGTGCTCTGATTCACGCTCTAGGCTGGGAGCTCAAGCTTATTGCTTTTTCAAACACGGTCTACACCTCTCAGGTGCCGAGTTACAGGACGGTGAAAACAGTGAGTTTGTGTTAGACGCGAATCGTGCTCTGATTCATGCTCTAGGCTGGGAGCGCAAGCGTAATGCTTTTTCAAACACGGTCTACACCTCTCAGGTGCCGAGTTACAGGACAGTGAAAACAATGAGTTTGTGTTAGACGCGAATCGTGCTCTGATTCATGCTCTAGGCTGGGAGCTCAAGCTTATTGCTTTTTCAAACACGGTCTACACCTCTCAGGTGCCGAGTTACAGGACGGTGAAAACAGTGAGTTTGTGTTAGACGCGAATCGTGCTCTGTTTCATGCTTTAGGCTGGGAGCTCAAGCTTATTGCTTTTTCAAATAAGGGAGATTTCCATCTCCCTTATTTGCATATTACCCAGAGGAGCGTGCGTGGCCATTTGAGTCTCCTCACTTATTTATAGTATATAGTTGTTCTCCCTAAGGAGAAAAGAGCGTTTCTGACCCCTGTCCCAGGCCTCTCACTAGCAAAAGCCAGACTCCTACTGTACACTGATGATGGGCAATAACCCGGAAACAGCTGTAAGTGCATGGAGTCTGGCTTTGCTTTTGAATACCAGTCATTGTAAGAAGACTTGTATAAAAAGTCTCACTTTGACTCGAAGGAATGCTGCCTTTCAATACGTGGCACTGTGGAGGATTTATTCCATCTCCCTTATTTGCATATTACCCAGAGGAGCGTGCGTGGCCATTTGAGTCTCCTCACTTATTTATAGTATATAGTTGCTCTCCCTAAGGAGAAAAGAGCGTTTCTGACCCCTGTCCCTGGCCTCACACTAGCAAAAGCCAGACTCCTACTGTACACTGATGATGGGCAATAACCCGGAAACAGCTGTATGTACATGGGGTCTGGCTTTGCTTTTGATTCCCAGTCATTGTAGCAAGACTTGTATAAAAAGTCCCACTTTGACTCGAAGGAATGCTGCCTTTCAGTAGGTGGCACTGTGGAGGATTTATTCCATCTCCCTTATTTGCATATTACCCAGAGGAGCGTGCGTGGCCATTTGAGTCTCCTCACTTATTTATAGTATATAGTTGCTCTCCCTAAGGAGAAAAGAGCGTTTCTGACCCCTATTGCTTTTTCAAACACGGTCTACACCTCTCAGGTGCCGAGTTACAGGACGGTGAAAACAGTGAGTTTGTGTTAGACGTGAATCGTGCTCTGATTCATGCTTTAACCTTATTGCTTTTTCAAACACGGTCTACACCTCTCAGGTGCCGAGTTACAGGACGGTGAAAACAGTGAGTTTGTGTTAGACGTGAATCGTGCTCTGATTCATGCTCTAGGCTGGGAGCGCAAGCGTAATGCTTTTTCAAACACGGTCTACACCTCTCAGGTGCCGAGTTACAGAACGGTGAAAACAGTGAGTTTGTGTTAGACGCGAATCGTGCTGGGATTTATGCTCTAGGCTGGGAGCGCAAGCGTAATGCTTTTTCAAACACGGTCTACACCTCTCAGGTGCCGAGTTACAGGACGGTGAAAACAGTGAGTTTGTGTTAGACGCGAATCGTGCTCTGATTCATGCTCTAGGCGGGGAGCTCAAGCTTATTGCATTTTCAAACACGGTCTACACCTCTCAGGTGCCGAGTAACAGGACGGTGAAAACAGTGAGTTTGTGTTAGACGCGATTCATGCTCTAGGCTGGGAGCGCAAGCTTACTGCTTTTTCAAACACGGTCTACACCTCTCAGGTGCCGAGTTACAGGACGGTGAAAACAGTGAGTTTGTGTTAGACGCGAATCGTGCTCTGATTCATGCTCTAGGCTGGGAGCGAAAGCTTATTGCTTTTTCAAACACGGTCTACACCTCTCAGGTGCCGAGTTACAGGACGGTGAAAACAGTGAGTTTGTGTTAGACGCGAATCGTGCTCTGATTCACGCTCTAGGCTGGGAGCTCAAGCTTATTGCTTTTTCAAACACGGTCTACACCTCTCAGGTGCCGAGTTACAGGACGGTGAAAACAGTGAGTTTGTGTTAGACGCGAATCGTGCTCTGATTCATGCTCTAGGCTGGGAGCGCAAGCGTAATGCTTTTTCAAACACGGTCTACACCTCTCAGGTGCCGAGTTACAGGACAGTGAAAACAATGAGTTTGTGTTAGACGCGAATCGTGCTCTGATTCATGCTCTAGGCTGGGAGCGAAAGCTTATTGCTTTTTCAAACACGGTCTACACCTCTCAGGTGCCGAGTTACAGGACGGTGAAAACAGTGAGTTTGTGTTAGACGCGAATCGTGCTCTGTTTCATGCTTTAGGCTGGGAGCTCAAGCTTATTGCTTTTTCAAATAAGGGAGATTTCCATCTCCCTTATTTGCATATTACCCAGAGGAGCGTGCGTGGCCATTTGAGTCTCCTCACTTATTTATAGTATATAGTTGCTCTCCCTAAGGAGAAAAGAGCGTTTCTGACCCCTGTCCCAGGCCTCTCACTAGCAAAAGCCAGACTCCTACTGTACACTGATGATGGGCAATAACCCGGAAACAGCTGTAAGTGCATGGAGTCTGGCTTTGCTTTTGAATACCAGTCATTGTAAGAAGACTTGTATAAAAAGTCTCACTTTGACTCGAAGGAATGCTGCCTTTCAATAGGTGGCACTGTGGAGGATTTATTCCATCTCCCTTATTTGCATATTACCCAGAGGAGCGTGCGTGGCCATTTGAGTCTCCTCACTTATTTATAGTATATAGTTGCTCTCCCTAAGGAGAAAAGAGCGTTTCTGACCCCTGTCCCTGGCCTCTCACTAGCAAAAGCCAGACTCCTACTGTACACTGATGATGGGCAATAACCCGGAAACAGCTGTATGTACATGGGGTCTGGCTTTGCTTTTGATTCCCAGTCATTGTAGCAAGACTTGTATAAAAAGTCCCACTTTGACTCGAAGGAATGCTGCCTTTCAGTAGGTGGCACTGTGGAGGATTTATTCCATCTCCCTTATTTGCATATTACCCAGAGGAGCGTGCGTGGCCATTTGAGTCTCCTCACTTATTTATAGTATATAGTTGCTCTCCCTAAGGAGAAAAGAGCGTTTCTGACCCCTATTGCTTTTTCAAACACGGTCTACACCTCTCAGGTGCCGAGTTACAGGACGGTGAAAACAGTGAGTTTGTGTTAGACGTGAATCGTGCTCTGATTCATGCTCTAGGCTGGGAGCACAAGCGTAATGCTTTTTCAAACACGGTCTACACCTCTCAGGTGCCGAGTTACAGGACGGTGAAAACAGTGAGTTTGTGTTAGACGCGAATCGTGCTCTGATTCATGCTCTAGGCGGGGAGCTCAAGCTTATTGCATTTTCAAACACGGTCTACACCTCTCAGGTGCCGAGTAACAGGACGGTGAAAACAGTGAGTTTGTTTTAGACGCGATTCATGCTCTAGGCTGGGAGCGCAAGCTTATTGCTTTTTCAAACACGGTCTACACCTCTCAGGTGCCGAGTTACAGGACGGTGAAAACAATGAGTTTGTGTTAGACGCGAATCGTGCTCTGATTCATGCTCTAGGCTGGGAGCGAAAGCTTATTGCTTTTTCAAACACGGTCTACACCTCTCAGGTGCCGAGTTACAGGACGGTGAAAACAGTGAGTTTGTGTTAGACGCGAATCGTGTTCTGATTCACGCTCTAGGCTGGGAGCTCAAGCTTATTGCTTTTTCAAACACGGTCTACACCTCTCAGGTGCCGAGTTACAGGACGGTGAAAACAGTGAGTTTGTGTTAGACGCGAATCGTGCTCTGATTCATGCTCTAGGCTGGGAGCGCAAGCGTAATGCTTTTTCAAACACGGTCTACACCTCTCAGGTGCCGAGTTACAGGACAGTGAAAACAATGAGTTTGTGTTAGACGCGAATCGTGCTCTGATTCATGCTCTAGGCTGGGAGCTCAAGCTTATTGCTTTTTCAAACACGGTCTACACCTCTCAGGTGCCGAGTTACAGGACGGTGAAAACAGTGAGTTTGTGTTAGACGCGAATCGTGCTCTGTTTCATGCTTTAGGCTGGGAGCTCAAGCTTATTGCTTTTTCAAATAAGGGAGATTTCCATCTCCCTTATTTGCATATTACCCAGAGGAGCGTGCGTGGCCATTTGAGTCTCCTCACTTATTTATAGTATATAGTTGTTCTCCCTAAGGAGAAAAGTGCGTTTCTGACCCCTGTCCCAGGCCTCTCACTAGCAAAAGCCAGACTCCTACTGTACACTGATGATGGGCAATAACCCGGAAACAGCTGTAAGTGCATGGAGTCTGGCTTTGCTTTTGAATACCAGTCATTGTAAGAAGACTTGTATAAAAAGTCTCACTTTGACTCGAAGGAATGCTGCCTTTCAATACGTGGCACTGTGGAGGATTTATTCCATCTCCCTTATTTGCATATTACCCAGAGGAGCGTGCGTGGCCATTTGAGTCTCCTCACTTATTTATAGTATATAGTTGCTCTCCCTAAGGAGAAAAGAGCGTTTCTGACCCCTGTCCCTGGCCTCACACTAGCAAAAGCCAGACTCCTACTGTACACTGATGATGGGCAATAACCCGGAAACAGCTGTATGTACATGGGGTCTGGCTTTGCTTTTGATTCCCAGTCATTGTAGCAAGACTTGTATAAAAAGTCCCACTTTGACTCGAAGGAATGCTGCCTTTCAGTAGGTGGCACTGTGGAGGATTTATTCCATCTCCCTTATTTGCATATTACCCAGAGGAGCGTGCGTGGCCATTTGAGTCTCCTCACTTATTTATAGTATATAGTTGCTCTCCCTAAGGAGAAAAGAGCGTTTCTGACCCCTATTGCTTTTTCAAACACGGTCTACACCTCTCAGGTGCCGAGTTACAGGACGGTGAAAACAGTGAGTTTGTGTTAGACGCGAATCGTGCTCTGATTCATGCTCTAGGCGGGGAGCTCAAGCTTATTGCATTTTCAAACACGGTCTACACCTCTCAGGTGCCGAGTAACAGGACGGTGAAAACAGTGAGTTTGTGTTAGACGCGATTCATGCTCTAGGCTGGGAGCGCAAGCTTACTGCTTTTTCAAACACGGTCTACACCTCTCAGGTGCCGAGTTACAGGACGGTGAAAACAGTGAGTTTGTGTTAGACGCGAATCGTGCTCTGATTCATGCTCTAGGCTGGGAGCGAAAGCTTATTGCTTTTTCAAACACGGTCTACACCTCTCAGGTGCCGAGTTACAGGACGGTGAAAACAGTGAGTTTGTGTTAGACGCGAATCGTGCTCTGATTCACGCTCTAGGCTGGGAGCTCAAGCTTATTGCTTTTTCAAACACGGTCTACACCTCTCAGGTGCCGAGTTACAGGACGGTGAAAACAGTGAGTTTGTGTTAGACGCGAATCGTGCTCTGATTCATGCTCTAGGCTGGGAGCGCAAGCGTAATGCTTTTTCAAACACGGTCTACACCTCTCAGGTGCCGAGTTACAGGACAGTGAAAACAATGAGTTTGTGTTAGACGCGAATCGTGCTCTGATTCATGCTCTAGGCTGGGAGCGAAAGCTTATTGCTTTTTCAAACACGGTCTACACCTCTCAGGTGCCGAGTTACAGGACGGTGAAAACAGTGAGTTTGTGTTAGACGCGAATCGTGCTCTGTTTCATGCTTTAGGCTGGGAGCTCAAGCTTATTGCTTTTTCAAATAAGGGAGATTTCCATCTCCCTTATTTGCATATTACCCAGAGGAGCGTGCGTGGCCATTTGAGTCTCCTCACTTATTTATAGTATATAGTTGCTCTCCCTAAGGAGAAAAGAGCGTTTCTGACCCCTGTCCCAGGCCTCTCACTAGCAAAAGCCAGACTCCTACTGTACACTGATGATGGGCAATAACCCGGAAACAGCTGTAAGTGCATGGAGTCTGGCTTTGCTTTTGAATACCAGTCATTGTAAGAAGACTTGTATAAAAAGTCTCACTTTGACTCGAAGGAATGCTGCCTTTCAATAGGTGGCACTGTGGAGGATTTATTCCATCTCCCTTATTTGCATATTACCCAGAGGAGCGTGCGTGGCCATTTGAGTCTCCTCACTTATTTATAGTATATAGTTGCTCTCCCTAAGGAGAAAAGAGCGTTTCTGACCCCTGTCCCTGGCCTCTCACTAGCAAAAGCCAGACTCCTACTGTACACTGATGATGGGCAATAACCCGGAAACAGCTGTATGTACATGGGGTCTGGCTTTGCTTTTGATTCCCAGTCATTGTAGCAAGACTTGTATAAAAAGTCCCACTTTGACTCGAAGGAATGCTGCCTTTCAGTAGGTGGCACTGTGGAGGATTTATTCCATCTCCCTTATTTGCATATTACCCAGGGGAGCGTGCGTGGCCATTTGAGTCTCCTCACTTATTTATAGTATATAGTTGCTCTCCCTAAGGAGAAAAGAGCGTTTCTGACCCCTATTGCTTTTTCAAACACGGTCTACACCTCTCAGGTGCCGAGTTACAGGACGGTGAAAACAGTGAGTTTGTGTTAGACGCGAATCGTGCTCTGATTCATGCTCTAGGCTGGGAGCTCAAGCTTATTGCTTTTTCAAACACGGTCTACACCTCTCAGGTGCCGAGTTACAGGACGGTGAAAACAGTGAGTTTGTGTTAGACGCGAATCGTGCTCTGATTCACGCTCTAGGCTGGGAGCGCAAGCGTAATGCTTTTTCAAACACGGTCTACACCTCTCAGGTGCCGAGTTACAGGACGGTGAAAACAATGAGTTTGTGTTAGACGCGAATCGTGCTCTGATTCACGCTCTAGGCTGGGAGCTCAAGCTTATTGCTTTTTCAAACACGGTCTACACCTCTCAGGTGCCGAGTTACAGGACGGTGAAAACAGTGAGTTTGTGTTAGACGTGAATCGTGCTCTGATTCATGCTTTAACCTTATTGCTTTTTCAAACACGGTCTACACCTCTCAGGTGCCGAGTTACAGGACGGTGAAAACAGTGAGTTTGTGTTAGACGTGAATCGTGCTCTGATTCATGCTCTAGGCTGGGAGCGCAAGCGTAATGCTTTTTCAAACACGGTCTACACCTCTCAGGTGCCGAGTTACAGAACGGTGAAAACAGTGAGTTTGTGTTAGACGCGAATCGTGCTGGGATTTATGCTCTAGGCTGGGAGCGCAAGCGTAATGCTTTTTCAAACACGGTCTACACCTCTCAGGTGCCGAGTTACAGGACGGTGAAAACAGTGAGTTTGTGTTAGACGCGAATCGTGCTCTGATTCATGCTCTAGGCGGGGAGCTCAAGCTTATTGCATTTTCAAACACGGTCTACACCTCTCAGGTGCCGAGTAACAGGACGGTGAAAACAGTGAGTTTGTGTTAGACGCGATTCATGCTCTAGGCTGGGAGCGCAAGCTTACTGCTTTTTCAAACACGGTCTACACCTCTCAGGTGCCGAGTTACAGGACGGTGAAAACAGTGAGTTTGTGTTAGACGCGAATCGTGCTCTGATTCATGCTCTAGGCTGGGAGCGAAAGCTTATTGCTTTTTCAAACACGGTCTACACCTCTCAGGTGCCGAGTTACAGGACGGTGAAAACAGTGAGTTTGTGTTAGACGCGAATCGTGCTCTGATTCACGCTCTAGGCTGGGAGCTCAAGCTTATTGCTTTTTCAAACACGGTCTACACCTCTCAGGTGCCGAGTTACAGGACGGTGAAAACAGTGAGTTTGTGTTAGACGCGAATCGTGCTCTGATTCATGCTCTAGGCTGGGAGCGCAAGCGTAATGCTTTTTCAAACACGGTCTACACCTCTCAGGTGCCGAGTTACAGGACAGTGAAAACAATGAGTTTGTGTTAGACGCGAATCGTGCTCTGATTCATGCTCTAGGCTGGGAGCGAAAGCTTATTGCTTTTTCAAACACGGTCTACACCTCTCAGGTGCCGAGTTACAGGACGGTGAAAACAGTGAGTTTGTGTTAGACGCGAATCGTGCTCTGTTTCATGCTTTAGGCTGGGAGCTCAAGCTTATTGCTTTTTCAAATAAGGGAGATTTCCATCTCCCTTATTTGCATATTACCCAGAGGAGCGTGCGTGGCCATTTGAGTCTCCTCACTTATTTATAGTATATAGTTGCTCTCCCTAAGGAGAAAAGAGCGTTTCTGACCCCTGTCCCAGGCCTCTCACTAGCAAAAGCCAGACTCCTACTGTACACTGATGATGGGCAATAACCCGGAAACAGCTGTAAGTGCATGGAGTCTGGCTTTGCTTTTGATTCCCAGTCATTGTAGCAAGACTTGTATAAAAAGTCCCACTTTGACTCGAAGGAATGCTGCCTTTCAGTAGGTGGCACTGTGGAGGATTTATTCCATCTCCCTTATTTGCATATTACCCAGAGGAGCGTGCGTGGCCATTTGAGTCTCCTCACTTATTTATAGTATATAGTTGCTCTCCCTAAGGAGAAAAGAGCGTTTCTGACCCCTATTGCTTTTTCAAACACGGTCTACACCTCTCAGGTGCCGAGTTACAGGACGGTGAAAACAGTGAGTTTGTGTTAGACGCGAATCGTGCTCTGATTCATGCTCTAGGCTGGGAGCTCAAGCTTATTGCTTTTTCAAACACGGTCTACACCTCTCAGGTGCCGAGTTACAGGACGGTGAAAACAGTGAGTTTGTGTTAGACGCGAATCGTGCTCTGATTCACGCTCTAGGCTGGGAGCGCAAGCGTAATGCTTTTTCAAACACGGTCTACACCTCTCAGGTGCCGAGTTACAGGACGGTGAAAACAATGAGTTTGTGTTAGACGCGAATCGTGCTCTGATTCACGCTCTAGGCTGGGAGCTCAAGCTTATTGCTTTTTCAAACACGGTCTACACCTCTCAGGTGCCGAGTTACAGGACGGTGAAAACAGTGAGTTTGTGTTAGACGTGAATCGTGCTCTGATTCATGCTTTAACCTTATTGCTTTTTCAAACACGGTCTACACCTCTCAGGTGCCGAGTTACAGGACGGTGAAAACAGTGAGTTTGTGTTAGACGTGAATCGTGCTCTGATTCATGCTCTAGGCTGGGAGCGCAAGCGTAATGCTTTTTCAAACACGGTCTACACCTCTCAGGTGCCGAGTTACAGAACGGTGAAAACAGTGAGTTTGTGTTAGACGCGAATCGTGCTGGGATTTATGCTCTAGGCTGGGAGCGCAAGCGTAATGCTTTTTCAAACACGGTCTACACCTCTCAGGTGCCGAGTTACAGGACGGTGAAAACAGTGAGTTTGTGTTAGACGCGAATCGTGCTCTGATTCATGCTCTAGGCGGGGAGCTCAAGCTTATTGCATTTTCAAACACGGTCTACACCTCTCAGGTGCCGAGTAACAGGACGGTGAAAACAGTGAGTTTGTGTTAGACGCGATTCATGCTCTAGGCTGGGAGCGCAAGCTTACTGCTTTTTCAAACACGGTCTACACCTCTCAGGTGCCGAGTTACAGGACGGTGAAAACAGTGAGTTTGTGTTAGACGCGAATCGTGCTCTGATTCATGCTCTAGGCTGGGAGCGAAAGCTTATTGCTTTTTCAAACACGGTCTACACCTCTCAGGTGCCGAGTTACAGGACGGTGAAAACAGTGAGTTTGTGTTAGACGCGAATCGTGCTCTGATTCACGCTCTAGGCTGGGAGCTCAAGCTTATTGCTTTTTCAAACACGGTCTACACCTCTCAGGTGCCGAGTTACAGGACGGTGAAAACAGTGAGTTTGTGTTAGACGCGAATCGTGCTCTGATTCATGCTCTAGGCTGGGAGCGCAAGCGTAATGCTTTTTCAAACACGGTCTACACCTCTCAGGTGCCGAGTTACAGGACAGTGAAAACAATGAGTTTGTGTTAGACGCGAATCGTGCTCTGATTCATGCTCTAGGCTGGGAGCGAAAGCTTATTGCTTTTTCAAACACGGTCTACACCTCTCAGGTGCCGAGTTACAGGACGGTGAAAACAGTGAGTTTGTGTTAGACGCGAATCGTGCTCTGTTTCATGCTTTAGGCTGGGAGCTCAAGCTTATTGCTTTTTCAAATAAGGGAGATTTCCATCTCCCTTATTTGCATATTACCCAGAGGAGCGTGCGTGGCCATTTGAGTCTCCTCACTTATTTATAGTATATAGTTGCTCTCCCTAAGGAGAAAAGAGCGTTTCTGACCCCTGTCCCAGGCCTCTCACTAGCAAAAGCCAGACTCCTACTGTACACTGATGATGGGCAATAACCCGGAAACAGCTGTAAGTGCATGGAGTCTGGCTTTGCTTTTGAATACCAGTCATTGTAAGAAGACTTGTATAAAAAGTCTCACTTTGACTCGAAGGAATGCTGCCTTTCAATAGGTGGCACTGTGGAGGATTTATTCCATCTCCCTTATTTGCATATTACCCAGAGGAGCGTGCGTGGCCATTTGAGTCTCCTCACTTATTTATAGTATATAGTTGCTCTCCCTAAGGAGAAAAGAGCGTTTCTGACCCCTGTCCCTGGCCTCTCACTAGCAAAAGCCAGACTCCTACTGTACACTGATGATGGGCAATAACCCGGAAACAGCTGTATGTACATGGGGTCTGGCTTTGCTTTTGATTCCCAGTCATTGTAGCAAGACTTGTATAAAAAGTCCCACTTTGACTCGAAGGAATGCTGCCTTTCAGTAGGTGGCACTGTGGAGGATTTATTCCATCTCCCTTATTTGCATATTACCCAGAGGAGCGTGCGTGGCCATTTGAGTCTCCTCACTTATTTATAGTATATAGTTGCTCTCCCTAAGGAGAAAAGAGCGTTTCTGACCCCTATTGCTTTTTCAAACACGGTCTACACCTCTCAGGTGCCGAGTTACAGGACGGTGAAAACAGTGAGTTTGTGTTAGACGTGAATCGTGCTCTGATTCATGCTCTAGGCTGGGAGCACAAGCGTAATGCTTTTTCAAACACGGTCTACACCTCTCAGGTGCCGAGTTACAGGACGGTGAAAACAGTGAGTTTGTGTTAGACGCGAATCGTGCTCTGATTCATGCTCTAGGCGGGGAGCTCAAGCTTATTGCATTTTCAAACACGGTCTACACCTCTCAGGTGCCGAGTAACAGGACGGTGAAAACAGTGAGTTTGTTTTAGACGCGATTCATGCTCTAGGCTGGGAGCGCAAGCTTATTGCTTTTTCAAACACGGTCTACACCTCTCAGGTGCCGAGTTACAGGACGGTGAAAACAATGAGTTTGTGTTAGACGCGAATCGTGCTCTGATTCATGCTCTAGGCTGGGAGCGAAAGCTTATTGCTTTTTCAAACACGGTCTACACCTCTCAGGTGCCGAGTTACAGGACGGTGAAAACAGTGAGTTTGTGTTAGACGCGAATCGTGTTCTGATTCACGCTCTAGGCTGGGAGCTCAAGCTTATTGCTTTTTCAAACACGGTCTACACCTCTCAGGTGCCGAGTTACAGGACGGTGAAAACAGTGAGTTTGTGTTAGACGCGAATCGTGCTCTGATTCATGCTCTAGGCTGGGAGCGCAAGCGTAATGCTTTTTCAAACACGGTCTACACCTCTCAGGTGCCGAGTTACAGGACAGTGAAAACAATGAGTTTGTGTTAGACGCGAATCATGCTCTGATTCATGCTCTAGGCTGGGAGCTCAAGCTTATTGCTTTTTCAAACACGGTCTACACCTCTCAGGTGCCGAGTTACAGGACGGTGAAAACAGTGAGTTTGTGTTAGACGCGAATCGTGCTCTGTTTCATGCTTTAGGCTGGGAGCTCAAGCTTATTGCTTTTTCAAATAAGGGAGATTTCCATCTCCCTTATTTGCATATTACCCAGAGGAGCGTGCGTGGCCATTTGAGTCTCCTCACTTATTTATAGTATATAGTTGTTCTCCCTAAGGAGAAAAGTGCGTTTCTGACCCCTGTCCCAGGCCTCTCACTAGCAAAAGCCAGACTCCTACTGTACACTGATGATGGGCAATAACCCGGAAACAGCTGTAAGTGCATGGAGTCTGGCTTTGCTTTTGAATACCAGTCATTGTAAGAAGACTTGTATAAAAAGTCTCACTTTGACTCGAAGGAATGCTGCCTTTCAATACGTGGCACTGTGGAGGATTTATTCCATCTCCCTTATTTGCATATTACCCAGAGGAGCGTGCGTGGCCATTTGAGTCTCCTCACTTATTTATAGTATATAGTTGCTCTCCCTAAGGAGAAAAGAGCGTTTCTGACCCCTGTCCCTGGCCTCACACTAGCAAAAGCCAGACTCCTACTGTACACTGATGATGGGCAATAACCCGGAAACAGCTGTATGTACATGGGGTCTGGCTTTGCTTTTGATTCCCAGTCATTGTAGCAAGACTTGTATAAAAAGTCCCACTTTGACTCGAAGGAATGCTGCCTTTCAGTAGGTGGCACTGTGGAGGATTTATTCCATCTCCCTTATTTGCATATTACCCAGAGGAGCGTGCGTGGCCATTTGAGTCTCCTCACTTATTTATAGTATATAGTTGCTCTCCCTAAGGAGAAAAGAGCGTTTCTGACCCCTATTGCTTTTTCAAACACGGTCTACACCTCTCAGGTGCCGAGTTACAGGACGGTGAAAACAGTGAGTTTGTGTTAGACGTGAATCGTGCTCTGATTCATGCTCTAGGCTGGGAGCGCAAGCGTAATGCTTTTTCAAACACGGTCTACACCTCTCAGGTGCCGAGTTACAGGACGGTGAAAACAGTGAGTTTGTGTTAGACGCGAATCGTGCTCTGATTCACGCTCTAGGCTGGGAGCTCAAGCTTATTGCTTTTTCAAACACGGTCTACACCTCTCAGGTGCCGAGTTACAGGACGGTGAAAACAGTGAGTTTGTGTTAGACGCGAATCGTGCTCTGATTCATGCTCTAGGCTGGGAGCGCAAGCGTAATGCTTTTTCAAACACGGTCTACACCTCTCAGGTGCCGAGTTACAGGACAGTGAAAACAATGAGTTTGTGTTAGACGCGAATCGTGCTCTGATTCATGCTCTAGGCTGGGAGCGAAAGCTTATTGCTTTTTCAAACACGGTCTACACCTCTCAGGTGCCGAGTTACAGGACGGTGAAAACAGTGAGTTTGTGTTAGACGCGAATCGTGCTCTGTTTCATGCTTTAGGCTGGGAGCTCAAGCTTATTGCTTTTTCAAATAAGGGAGATTTCCATCTCCCTTATTTGCATATTACCCAGAGGAGCGTGCGTGGCCATTTGAGTCTCCTCACTTATTTATAGTATATAGTTGCTCTCCCTAAGGAGAAAAGAGCGTTTCTGACCCCTGTCCCAGGCCTCTCACTAGCAAAAGCCAGACTCCTACTGTACACTGATGATGGGCAATAACCTGGAAACAGCTGTAAGTGCATGGAGTCTGGCTTTGCTTTTGAATACCAGTCATTGTAAGAAGACTTGTATAAAAAGTCTCACTTTGACTCGAAGGAATGCTGCCTTTCAATAGGTGGCACTGTGGAGGATTTATTCCATCTCCCTTATTTGCATATTACCCAGAGGAGCGTGCGTGGCCATTTGAGTCTCCTCACTTATTTATAGTATATAGTTGCTCTCCCTAAGGAGAAAAGAGCATTTCTGACCCCTGTCCCTGGCCTCTCACTAGCAAAAGCCAGACTCCTACTGTACACTGATGATGGGCAATAACCCGGAAACAGCTGTATGTACATGGGGTCTGGCTTTGCTTTTGATTCCCAGTCATTGTAGCAAGACTTGTATAAAAAGTCCCACTTTGACTCGAAGGAATGCTGCCTTTCAGTAGGTGGCACTGTGGAGGATTTATTCCATCTCCCTTATTTGCATATTACCCAGGGGAGCGTGCGTGGCCATTTGAGTCTCCTCACTTATTTATAGTATATAGTTGCTCTCCCTAAGGAGAAAAGAGCGTTTCTGACCCCTATTGCTTTTTCAAACACGGTCTACACCTCTCAGGTGCCGAGTTACAGGACGGTGAAAACAGTGAGTTTGTGTTAGACGCGAATCGTGCTCTGATTCATGCTCTAGGCTGGGAGCTCAAGCTTATTGCTTTTTCAAACACGGTCTACACCTCTCAGGTGCCGAGTTACAGGACGGTGAAAACAGTGAGTTTGTGTTAGACGCGAATCGTGCTCTGATTCACGCTCTAGGCTGGGAGCGCAAGCGTAATGCTTTTTCAAACACGGTCTACACCTCTCAGGTGCCGAGTTACAGGACGGTGAAAACAATGAGTTTGTGTTAGACGCGAATCGTGCTCTGATTCACGCTCTAGGCTGGGAGCTCAAGCTTATTGCTTTTTCAAACACGGTCTACACCTCTCAGGTGCCGAGTTACAGGACGGTGAAAACAGTGAGTTTGTGTTAGACGTGAATCGTGCTCTGATTCATGCTTTAACCTTATTGCTTTTTCAAACACGGTCTACACCTCTCAGGTGCCGAGTTACAGGACGGTGAAAACAGTGAGTTTGTGTTAGACGTGAATCGTGCTCTGATTCATGCTCTAGGCTGGGAGCGCAAGCGTAATGCTTTTTCAAACACGGTCTACACCTCTCAGGTGCCGAGTTACAGAACGGTGAAAACAGTGAGTTTGTGTTAGATGCGAATCGTGCTGGGATTTATGCTCTAGGCTGGGAGCGCAAGCGTAATGCTTTTTCAAACACGGTCTACACCTCTCAGGTGCCGAGTTACAGGACGGTGAAAACAGTGAGTTTGTGTTAGACGCGAATCGTGCTCTGATTCATGCTCTAGGCGGGGAGCTCAAGCTTATTGCATTTTCAAACACGGTCTACACCTCTCAGGTGCCGAGTAACAGGACGGTGAAAACAGTGAGTTTGTGTTAGACGCGATTCATGCTCTAGGCTGGGAGCGCAAGCTTACTGCTTTTTCAAACACGGTCTACACCTCTCAGGTGCCGAGTTACAGGACGGTGAAAACAGTGAGTTTGTGTTAGACGCGAATCGTGCTCTGATTCATGCTCTAGGCTGGGAGCGAAAGCTTATTGCTTTTTCAAACACGGTCTACACCTCTCAGGTGCCGAGTTACAGGACGGTGAAAACAGTGAGTTTGTGTTAGACGCGAATCGTGCTCTGATTCACGCTCTAGGCTGGGAGCTCAAGCTTATTGCTTTTTCAAACACGGTCTACACCTCTCAGGTGCCGAGTTACAGGACGGTGAAAACAGTGAGTTTGTGTTAGACGCGAATCGTGCTCTGATTCATGCTCTAGGCTGGGAGCGCAAGCGTAATGCTTTTTCAAACACGGTCTACACCTCTCAGGTGCCGAGTTACAGGACAGTGAAAACAATGAGTTTGTGTTAGACGCGAATCGTGCTCTGATTCATGCTCTAGGCTGGGAGCGAAAGCTTATTGCTTTTTCAAACACGGTCTACACCTCTCAGGTGCCGAGTTACAGGACGGTGAAAACAGTGAGTTTGTGTTAGACGCGAATCGTGCTCTGTTTCATGCTTTAGGCTGGGAGCTCAAGCTTATTGCTTTTTCAAATAAGGGAGATTTCCATCTCCCTTATTTGCATATTACCCAGAGGAGCGTGCGTGGCCATTTGAGTCTCCTCACTTATTTATAGTATATAGTTGCTCTCCCTAAGGAGAAAAGAGCGTTTCTGACCCCTGTCCCAGGCCTCTCACTAGCAAAAGCCAGACTCCTACTGTACACTGATGATGGGCAATAACCCGGAAACAGCTGTAAGTGCATGGAGTCTGGCTTTGCTTTTGAATACCAGTCATTGTAAGAAGACTTGTATAAAAAGTCTCACTTTGACTCGAAGGAATGCTGCCTTTCAATAGGTGGCACTGTGGAGGATTTATTCCATCTCCCTTATTTGCATATTACCCAGAGGAGCGTGCGTGGCCATTTGAGTCTCCTCACTTATTAATAGTATATAGTTGCTCTCCCTAAGGAGAAAAGAGCGTTTCTGACCCCTGTCCCTGGCCTCTCACTAGCAAAAGCCAGACTCCTACTGTACACTGATGATGGGCAATAACCCGGAAACAGCTGTATGTACATGGGGTCTGGCTTTGCTTTTGATTCCCAGTCATTGTAGCAAGACTTGTATAAAAAGTCCCACTTTGACTCGAAGGAATGCTGCCTTTCAGTAGGTGGCACTGTGGAGGATTTATTCCATCTCCCTTATTTGCATATTACCCAGGGGAGCGTGCGTGGCCATTTGAGTCTCCTCACTTATTTATAGTATATAGTTGCTCTCCCTAAGGAGAAAAGAGCGTTTCTGACCCCTATTGCTTTTTCAAACACGGTCTACACCTCTCAGGTGCCGAGTTACAGGACGGTGAAAACAGTGAGTTTGTGTTAGACGCGAATCGTGCTCTGATTCATGCTCTAGGCTGGGAGCTCAAGCTTATTGCTTTTTCAAACACGGTCTACACCTCTCAGGTGCCGAGTTACAGGACGGTGAAAACAGTGAGTTTGTGTTAGACGCGAATCGTGCTCTGATTCACGCTCTAGGCTGGGAGCGCAAGCGTAATGCTTTTTCAAACACGGTCTACACCTCTCAGGTGCCGAGTTACAGGACGGTGAAAACAATGAGTTTGTGTTAGACGCGAATCGTGCTCTGATTCACGCTCTAGGCTGGGAGCTCAAGCTTATTGCTTTTTCAAACACGGTCTACACCTCTCAGGTGCCGAGTTACAGGACGGTGAAAACAGTGAGTTTGTGTTAGACGTGAATCGTGCTCTGATTCATGCTTTAACCTTATTGCTTTTTCAAACACGGTCTACACCTCTCAGGTGCCGAGTTACAGGACGGTGAAAACAGTGAGTTTGTGTTAGACGTGAATCGTGCTCTGATTCATGCTCTAGGCTGGGAGCGCAAGCGTAATGCTTTTTCAAACACGGTCTACACCTCTCAGGTGCCGAGTTACAGAACGGTGAAAACAGTGAGTTTGTGTTAGACGCGAATCGTGCTGGGATTTATGCTCTAGGCTGGGAGCGCAAGCGTATTGCTTTTTCAAACACGGTCTACACCTCTCAGGTGCCGAGTTACAGGACGGTGAAAACAGTGAGTTTGTGTTAGACGCGAATCGTGCTCTGATTCATGCTCTAGGCGGGGAGCTCAAGCTTATTGCATTTTCAAACACGGTCTACACCTCTCAGGTGCCGAGTAACAGGACGGTGAAAACAGTGAGTTTGTGTTAGACGCGATTCATGCTCTAGGCTGGGAGCGCAAGCTTACTGCTTTTTCAAACACGGTCTACACCTCTCAGGTGCCGAGTTACAGGACGGTGAAAACAGTGAGTTTGTGTTAGACGCGAATCGTGCTCTGATTCATGCTCTAGGCTGGGAGCGAAAGCTTATTGCTTTTTCAAACACGGTCTACACCTCTCAGGTGCCGAGTTACAGGACGGTGAAAACAGTGAGTTTGTGTTAGACGCGAATCGTGCTCTGATTCACGCTCTAGGCTGGGAGCTCAAGCTTATTGCTTTTTCAAACACGGTCTACACCTCTCAGGTGCCGAGTTACAGGACGGTGAAAACAGTGAGTTTGTGTTAGACGCGAATCGTGCTCTGATTCATGCTCTAGGCTGGGAGCGCAAGCGTAATGCTTTTTCAAACACGGTCTACACCTCTCAGGTGCCGAGTTACAGGACAGTGAAAACAATGAGTTTGTGTTAGACGCGAATCGTGCTCTGATTCATGCTCTAGGCTGGGAGCGAAAGCTTATTGCTTTTTCAAACACGGTCTACACCTCTCAGGTGCCGAGTTACAGGACGGTGAAAACAGTGAGTTTGTGTTAGACGCGAATCGTGCTCTGTTTCATGCTTTAGGCTGGGAGCTCAAGCTTATTGCTTTTTCAAATAAGGGAGATTTCCATCTCCCTTATTTGCATATTACCCAGAGGAGCGTGCGTGGCCATTTGAGTCTCCTCACTTATTTATAGTATATAGTTGCTCTCCCTAAGGAGAAAAGAGCGTTTCTGACCCCTGTCCCAGGCCTCTCACTAGCAAAAGCCAGACTCCTACTGTACACTGATGATGGGCAATAACCCGGAAACAGCTGTAAGTGCATGGAGTCTGGCTTTGCTTTTGAATACCAGTCATTGTAAGAAGACTTGTATAAAAAGTCTCACTTTGACTCGAAGGAATGCTGCCTTTCAATAGGTGGCACTGTGGAGGATTTATTCCATCTCCCTTATTTGCATATTACCCAGAGGAGCGTGCGTGGCCATTTGAGTCTCCTCACTTATTTATAGTATATAGTTGCTCTCCCTAAGGAGAAAAGAGCGTTTCTGACCCCTGTCCCTGGCCTCTCACTAGCAAAAGCCAGACTCCTACTGTACACTGATGATGGGCAATAACCCGGAAACAGCTGTATGTACATGGGGTCTGGCTTTGCTTTTGATTCCCAGTCATTGTAGCAAGACTTGTATAAAAAGTCCCACTTTGACTCGAAGGAATGCTGCCTTTCAGTAGGTGGCACTGTGGAGGATTTATTCCATCTCCCTTATTTGCATATTACCCAGGGGAGCGTGCGTGGCCATTTGAGTCTCCTCACTAATTTATAGTATATAGTTGCTCTCCCTAAGGAGAAAAGAGCGTTTCTGACCCCTATTGCTTTTTCAAACACGGTCTACACCTCTCAGGTGCCGAGTTACAGGACGGTGAAAACAGTGAGTTTGTGTTAGACGCGAATCGTGCTCTGATTCATGCTCTAGGCTGGGAGCTCAAGCTTATTGCTTTTTCAAACACGGTCTACACCTCTCAGGTGCCGAGTTACAGGACGGTGAAAACAGTGAGTTTGTGTTAGACGCGAATCGTGCTCTGATTCACGCTCTAGGCTGGGAGCGCAAGCGTAATGCTTTTTCAAACACGGTCTACACCTCTCAGGTGCCGAGTTACAGGACGGTGAAAACAATGAGTTTGTGTTAGACGCGAATCGTGCTCTGATTCACGCTCTAGGCTGGGAGCTCAAGCTTATTGCTTTTTCAAACACGGTCTACACCTCTCAGGTGCCGAGTTACAGGACGGTGAAAACAGTGAGTTTGTGTTAGACGTGAATCGTGCTCTGATTCATGCTTTAACCTTATTGCTTTTTCAAACACGGTCTACACCTCTCAGGTGCCGAGTTACAGGACGGTGAAAACAGTGAGTTTGTGTTAGACGTGAATCGTGCTCTGATTCATGCTCTAGGCTGGGAGCGCAAGCGTAATGCTTTTTCAAACACGGTCTACACCTCTCAGGTGCCGAGTTACAGAACGGTGAAAACAGTGAGTTTGTGTTAGACGCGAATCGTGCTGGGATTTATGCTCTAGGCTGGGAGCGCAAGCGTAATGCTTTTTCAAACACGGTCTACACCTCTCAGGTGCCGAGTTACAGGACGGTGAAAACAGTGAGTTTGTGTTAGACGCGAATCGTGCTCTGATTCATGCTCTAGGCGGGGAGCTCAAGCTTATTGCATTTTCAAACACGGTCTACACCTCTCAGGTGCCGAGTAACAGGACGGTGAAAACAGTGAGTTTGTGTTAGACGCGATTCATGCTCTAGGCTGGGAGCGCAAGCTTACTGCTTTTTCAAACACGGTCTACACCTCTCAGGTGCCGAGTTACAGGACGGTGAAAACAGTGAGTTTGTGTTAGACGCGAATCGTGCTCTGATTCATGCTCTAGGCTGGGAGCGAAAGCTTATTGCTTTTTCAAACACGGTCTACACCTCTCAGGTGCCGAGTTACAGGACGGTGAAAACAGTGAGTTTGTGTTAGACGCGAATCGTGCTCTGATTCACGCTCTAGGCTGGGAGCTCAAGCTTATTGCTTTTTCAAACACGGTCTACACCTCTCAGGTGCCGAGTTACAGGACGGTGAAAACAGTGAGTTTGTGTTAGACGCGAATCGTGCTCTGATTCATGCTCTAGGCTGGGAGCGCAAGCGTAATGCTTTTTCAAACACGGTCTACACCTCTCAGGTGCCGAGTTACAGGACAGTGAAAACAATGAGTTTGTGTTAGACGCGAATCGTGCTCTGATTCATGCTCTAGGCTGGGAGCGAAAGCTTATTGCTTTTTCAAACACGGTCTACACCTCTCAGGTGCCGAGTTACAGGACGGTGAAAACAGTGAGTTTGTGTTAGACGCGAATCGTGCTCTGTTTCATGCTTTAGGCTGGGAGCTCAAGCTTATTGCTTTTTCAAATAAGGGAGATTTCCATCTCCCTTATTTGCATATTACCCAGAGGAGCGTGCGTGGCCATTTGAGTCTCCTCACTTATTTATAGTATATAGTTGCTCTCCCTAAGGAGAAAAGAGCGTTTCTGACCCCTGTCCCAGGCCTCTCACTAGCAAAAGCCAGACTCCTACTGTACACTGATGATGGGCAATAACCCGGAAACAGCTGTAAGTGCATGGAGTCTGGCTTTGCTTTTGAATACCAGTCATTGTAAGAAGACTTGTATAAAAAGTCTCACTTTGACTCGAAGGAATGCTGCCTTTCAATAGGTGGCACTGTGGAGGATTTATTCCATCTCCCTTATTTGCATATTACCCAGAGGAGCGTGCGTGGCCATTTGAGTCTCCTCACTTATTTATAGTATATAGTTGCTCTCCCTAAGGAGAAAAGAGCGTTTCTGACCCCTATTGCTTTTTCAAACATGGTCTACACCTCTCAGGTGCCGAGTTACAGGACGGTGAAAACAGTGAGTTTGTGTTAGACGCGAATCGTGCTCTGATTCACGCTCTAGGCTGGGAGCGCAAGCTTATTGCTTTTTCAAACACGGTCTACACCTCTCAGGTGCCGAGTTACAGGACGGTGAAAACAGTGAGTTTGTGTTAGACGCGAATCGTGCTCTGATTCATGCTCTAGGCTGGGAGCGAAAGCTTACTGCTTTTTCAAACACGGTCTACACCTCTCAGGTGCCGAGTTACAGGACGGTGAAAACAGTGAGTTTGTGTTAGACGCGAATCGTGCTCTGATTCACGCTCTAGGCTTGGAGCGAAAGCTTATTGCTTTTTCAAACACGGTCTACACCTCTCAGGTGCCGAGTTACAGGACGGTGAAAACAGTGAGTTTGTGTTAGACGCGAATCGTGCTCTGATTCATGCTTTAGGCTGGGAGCGCAAGCTTATTGCTTTTTCAAACACGGTCTACACCTCTCAGGTGCCGAGGTACAGGACGGTGAAAACAGTGAGTTTGTGTTAGACGCGAATCGTGCTCTGATTCATGCTCTAGGCGGGGAGCTCAAGCTTATTGCTTTTTCAAACACGGTCTACACCTCTCAGGTGCCGAGTTACAGGACAGTGAAAACAATGAGTTTGTGTTAGACGCGAATCGTGCTCTGATTCATGCTCTAGGCTGGGAGCTCAAGCTTATTGCTTTTTCAAACACGGTCTACACCTCTCAGGTGCCGAGTTACAGGACGGTGAAAACAGTGAGTTTGTGTTAGACGCGAATCGTGCTCTGTTTCATGCTTTAGGCTGGGAGCTCAAGCTTATTGCTTTTTCAAATAAGGGAGATTTCCATCTCCCTTATTTGCATATTACCCAGAGGAGCGTGCGTGGCCATTTGAGTCTCCTCACTTATTTATAGTATATAGTTGCTCTCCCTAAGGAGAAAAGAGCGTTTCTGACCCCTGTCCCAGGCCTCTCACTAGCAAAAGCCAGACTCCTACTGTACACTGATGATGGGCAATAACCCGGAAACAGCTGTAAGTGCATGGAGTCTGGCTTTGCTTTTGAATACCAGTCATTGTAGGAAGACTTGTATAAAAAGTCTCACTTTGACTCGAAGGAATGCTGCCTTTCAATAGGTGGCACTGTGGAGGATTTATTCCATCTCCCTTATTTGCATATTACCCAGAGGAGCGTGCGTGGCCATTTGAGTCTCCTCACTTATTTATAGTATATAGTTGCTCTCCCTAAGGAGAAAAGAGCGTTTCTGACCCCTGTCCCTGGCCTCTCACTAGGAAAAGCCAGACTCCTACTGTACACTGATGATGGGCAATAACCCGGAAACAGCTGTATGTACATGGGGTCTGGCTTTGCTTTTGATTCCCAGTCATTGTAGCAAGACTTGTATAAAAAGTCCCACTTTGACTCGAAGGAATGCTGCCTTTCAGTAGGTGGCACTGTGGAGGATTTATTCCATCTCCCTTATTTGCATATTACCCAGAGGAGCGTGCGTGGCCATTTGAGTCTCCTCACTTATTTATAGTATATAGTTGCTCTCCCTAAGGAGAAAAGAGCGTTTCTGACCCCTATTGCTTTTTCAAACACGGTCTACACCTCTCAGGTGCCGAGTTACAGGACGGTGAAAACAGTGAGTTTGTGTTAGACGTGAATCGTGCTCTGATTCATGCTCTAGGCTGGGAGCACAAGCGTAATGCTTTTTCAAACACGGTCTACACCTCTCAGGTGCCGAGTTACAGGACGGTGAAAACAGTGAGTTTGTGTTAGACGCGAATCGTGCTCTGATTCATGCTCTAGGCGGGGAGCTCAAGCTTATTGCATTTTCAAACACGGTCTACACCTCTCAGGTGCCGAGTAACAGGACGGTGAAAACAGTGAGTTTGTTTTAGACGCGATTCATGCTCTAGGCTGGGAGCGCAAGCTTATTGCTTTTTCAAACACGGTCTACACCTCTCAGGTGCCGAGTTACAGGACGGTGAAAACAATGAGTTTGTGTTAGACGCGAATCGTGCTCTGATTCATGCTCTAGGCTGGGAGCGAAAGCTTATTGCTTTTTCAAACACGGTCTACACCTCTCAGGTGCCGAGTTACAGGACGGTGAAAACTGGCTTTCAATACGTGGCACTGTGGAGGATTTATTCCATCTCCCTTATTTGCATATTACCCAGAGGAGCGTGCGTGGCCATTTGAGTCTCCTCACTTATTTATAGTATATAGTTGCTCTCCCTAAGGAGAAAAGAGCGTTTCTGACCCCTGTCCCTGGCCTCACACTAGCAAAAGCCAGACTCCTACTGTACACTGATGATGGGCAATAACCCGGAAACAGCTGTATGTACATGGGGTCTGGCTTTGCTTTTGATTCCCAGTCATTGTAGCAAGACTTGTATAAAAAGTCCCACTTTGACTCGAAGGAATGCTGCCTTTCAGTAGGTGGCACTGTGGAGGATTTATTCCATCTCCCTTATTTGCATATTACCCAGGGGAGCGTGCGTGGCCATTTGAGTCTCCTCACTTATTTATAGTATATAGTTGCTCTCCCTAAGGAGAAAAGAGCGTTTCTGACCCCTATTGCTTTTTCAAACACGGTCTACACCTCTCAGGTGCCGAGTTACAGGACGGTGAAAACAGTGAGTTTGTGTTAGACGCGAATCGTGCTCTGATTCATGCTCTAGGCTGGGAGCTCAAGCTTATTGCTTTTTCAAACACGGTCTACACCTCTCAGGTGCCGAGTTACAGGACGGTGAAAACAGTGAGTTTGTGTTAGACGCGAATCGTGCTCTGATTCACGCTCTAGGCTGGAAGCGCAGGCGTAATGCTTTTTCAAACACGGTCTACACCTCTTAGGTGCCGAGTTACAGGACGGTGAAAACAATGAGTTTGTGTTAGACGCGAATCGTGCTCTGATTCACGCTCTAGGCTGGGAGCTCAAGCTTATTGCTTTTTCAAACACGGTCTACACCTCTCAGGTGCCGAGTTACAGGACGGTGAAAACAGTGAGTTTGTGTTAGACGTGAATCGTGCTCTGATTCATGCTTTAACCTTATTGCTTTTTCAAACACGGTCTACACCTCTCAGGTGCCGAGTTACAGGACGGTGAAAACAGTGAGTTTGTGTTAGACGCGAATCGTGCTCTGATTCACGCTCTAGGCTGGGAGCGCAAGCTTATTGCTTTTTCAAACACGGGCTACACCTCTCAGGTGCCGAGTTACAGGACGGTGAAAACAGTGAGTTTGTGTTAGACGCGAATCGTGCTCTGATTCATGCTCTAGGCTGGGAGCGAAAGCTTACTGCTTTTTCAAACACGGTCTACACCTCTCAGGTGCCGAGTTACAGGACGGTGAAAACAGTGAGTTTGTGTTAGACGCGAATCGTGCTCTGATTCATGCTTTAGGCTGGGAGCGCAAGCGTAATGCTTTTTCAAACACGGTCTACACCTCTCAGGTGCCGAGTTACAGGACGGTGAAAACAGTGAGTTTGTGTTAGACGCGAATCGTGCTCTGATTCATGCTCTAGGCTGGGAGCGCAAGCGTAATGCTTTTTCAAACACGGTCTACACCTCTCAGGTGCCGAGTTACAGGACGGTGAAAACAATGAGTTTGTGTTAGACGCGAATCGTGCTCTGATTCATGCTCTAGGCTGGGAGCTCAAGCTTATTGCTTTTTCAAACACGGTCTACACCTCTCAGGTGCCGAGTTACAGGACGGTGAAAACAGTGAGTTTGTGTTAGACGCGAATCGTGCTCTGATTCATGCTCTAGGCTGGGAGCGCAAGCTTATTGCTTTTTCAAACACGGTCTACACCTCTCAGGTGCCGAGTTACAGGACGGTGAAAACAGTGAGTTTGTGTTAGACGCGAATCGTGCTCTGATTCACGCTCTAGGCTGGGAGCTCAAGCTTATTGCTTTTTCAAACACGGTCTACACCTCTCAGGTGCCGAGTTACAGGACGGTGAAAACAGTGAGTTTGTGTTAGACGCGAATCGTGCTCTGATTCATGCTCTAGGCTGGGAGCGCAAGCGTAATGCTTTTTCAAACACGGTCTACACCTCTCAGGTGCCGAGTTACAGGACAGTGAAAACAATGAGTTTGTGTTAGACGCGAATCGTGCTCTGATTCATGCTCTAGGCTGGGAGCTCAAGCTTCTTGCTTTTTCAAATAAGGGAGATTTCCATCTCCCTTATTTGCATATTACCCAGAGGAGCGTGCGTGGCCATTTGAGTCTCCTCACTTATTTATAGTATATAGTTGCTCTCCCTAAGGAGAAAAGAGCGTTTCTGACCCCTGTCCCAGGCCTCTCACTAGCAAAAGCCAGACTCCTACTGTACACTGATGATGGGCAATAACCCGGAAACAGCTGTAAGTGCATGGAGTCTGGCTTTGCTTTTGAATACCAGTCATTGTAAGAAGACTTGTATAAAAAGTCTCACTTTGACTCGAAGGAATGCTGCCTTTCAATAGGTGGCACTGTGGAGGATTTATTCCATCTCCCTTATTTGCATATTACCCAGAGGAGCGTGCGTGGCCATTTGAGTCTCCTCACTTATTTATAGTATATAGTTGCTCTCCCTAAGGAGAAAAGAGCGTTTCTGACCCCTGTCCCTGGCCTCTCACTAGCAAAAGCCAGACTCCTACTGTACACTGATGATGGGCAATAACCCGGAAACAGCTGTAAGTACATGGGGTCTGGCTTTGCTTTTGATTCCCAGTCATTGTAGCAAGACTTGTATAAAAAGTCCCACTTTGACTCGAAGGAATGCTGCCTTTCAGTAGGTGGCACTGTGGAGGATTTATTCCATCTCCCTTATTTGCATATTACCCAGAGGAGCGTGCGTGGCCATTTGAGTCTCCTCACTTATTTATAGTATATAGTTGCTCTCCCTAAGGAGAAAAGAGCGTTTCTGACCCCTATTGCTTTTTCAAACACGGTCTACACCTCTCAGGTGCCGAGTTACAGGACGGTGAAAACAGTGAGTTTGTGTTAGACGCGAATCGTGCTCTGATTCACGCTCTAGGCTGGGAGCGCAAGCTTATTGCTTTTTCAAACACGGTCTACACCTCTCAGGTGCCGAGTTACAGGACGGTGAAAACAGTGAGTTTGTGTTAGACGCGAATCGTGCTGGGATTTATGCTCTAGGCTGGGAGCGCAAGCGTAATGCTTTTTCAAACACGGTCTACACCTCTCAGGTGCCGAGTTACAGGACGGTGAAAACAGTGAGTTTGTGTTAGACGCGAATCTTGCTCTGATTCATGCTCTAGGCGGGGAGCTCAAGCTTATTGCATTTTCAAACACGGTCTACACCTCTCAGGTGCCGAGTTACAGGACGGTGAAAACAGTGAGTTTGTGTTAGACGCGAATCGTGCTCTGATTCACGCTCTAGGCTGGGAGCGCAAGCGTAATGCTTTTTCAAACACGGTCTACACCTCTCAGGTGCCGAGTTACAGGACGGTGAAAACAATGAGTTTGTGTTAGACGCGAATCGTGCTCTGATTCACGCTCTAGGCTGGGAGCTCAAGCTTATTGCTTTTTCAAACACGGTCTACACCTCTCAGGTGCCGAGTTACAGGACGGTGAAAACAGTGAGTTTGTGTTAGACGTGAATCGTGCTCTGATTCATGCTTTAACCTTATTGCTTTTTCAAACACGGTCTACACCTCTCAGGTGCCGAGTTACAGGACGGTGAAAACAGTGAGTTTGTGTTAGACGTGAATCGTGCTCTGATTCATGCTCTAGGCTGGGAGCGCAAGCGTAATGCTTTTTCAAACACGGTCTACACCTCTCAGGTGCCGAGTTACAGGACGGTGAAAACAGTGAGTTTGTGTTAGACGCGAATCGTGCTCTGATTCATGCTCTAGGCGGGGAGCTCAAGCTTATTGCATTTTCAAACACGGTCTACACCTCTCAGGTGCCGAGTAACAGGACGGTGAAAACAGTGAGTTTGTGTTAGACGCGATTCATGCTCTAGGCTGGGAGCGCAAGCTTATTGCTTTTTCAAACACGGTCTACACCTCTCAGGTGCCGAGTTACAGGACGGTGAAAACAATGAGTTTGTGTTAGACGCGAATCGTGCTCTGATTCATGCTCTAGGCTGGGAGCGAAAGCTTATTGCTTTTTCAAACACGGTCTACACCTCTCAGGTGCCGAGTTACAGGACGGTGAAAACAGTGAGTTTGTGTTAGACGCGAATCGTGCTCTGATTCACGCTCTAGGCTGGGAGCTCAAGCTTATTGCTTTTTCAAACACGGTCTACACCTCTCAGGTGCCGAGTTACAGGACGGTGAAAACAGTGAGTTTGTGTTAGACGCGAATCGTGCTCTGATTCATGCTCTAGGCTGGGAGCGCAAGCGTAATGCTTTTTCAAACACGGTCTACACCTCTCAGGTGCCGAGTTACAGGACAGTGAAAACAATGAGTTTGTGTTAGACGCGAATCGTGCTCTGATTCATGCTCTAGGCTGGGAGCGAAAGCTTATTGCTTTTTCAAACACGGTCTACACCTCTCAGGTGCCGAGTTACAGGACGGTGAAAACAGTGAGTTTGTGTTAGACGCGAATCGTGCTCTGTTTCATGCTTTAGGCTGGGAGCTCAAGCTTATTGCTTTTTCAAATAAGGGAGATTTCCATCTCCCTTATTTGCATATTACCCAGAGGAGCGTGCGTGGCCATTTGAGTCTCCTCACTTATTTATAGTATATAGTTGCTCTCCCTAAGGAGAAAAGAGCGTTTCTGACCCCTGTCCCTGGCCTCTCACTAGCAAAAGCCAGACTCCTACTGTACACTGATGATGGGCAATAACCCGGAAACAGCTGTATGTACATGGGGTCTGGCTTTGCTTTTGATTCCCAGTCATTGTAGCAAGACTTGTATAAAAAGTCCCACTTTACCTCGAAGGAATGCTGCCTTTCAGTAGGTGGCACTGTGGAGGATTTATTCCATCTCCCTTATTTGCATATTACCCAGAGGAGCGTGCGTGGCCATTTGAGTCTCCTCACTTATTTATAGTATATAGTTGCTCTCCCTAAGGAGAAAAGAGCGTTTCTGACCCCTATTGCTTTTTCAAACACGGTCTACACCTCTCAGGTGCCGAGTTACAGGACGGTGAAAACAGTGAGTTTGTGTTAGACGTGAATCGTGCTCTGATTCATGCTCTAGGCTGGGAGCACAAGCGTAATGCTTTTTCAAACACGGTCTACACCTCTCAGGTGCCGAGTTACAGGACGGTGAAAACAGTGAGTTTGTGTTAGACGCGAATCGTGCTCTGATTCATGCTCTAGGCGGGGAGCTCAAGCTTATTGCATTTTCAAACACGGTCTACACCTCTCAGGTGCCGAGTAACAGGACGGTGAAAACAGTGAGTTTGTTTTAGACGCGATTCATGCTCTAGGCTGGGAGCGCAAGCTTATTGCTTTTTCAAACACGGTCTACACCTCTCAGGTGCCGAGTTACAGGACGGTGAAAACAATGAGTTTGTGTTAGACGCGAATCGTGCTCTGATTCATGCTCTAGGCTGGGAGCGAAAGCTTATTGCTTTTTCAAACACGGCCTACACCTCTCAGGTGCCGAGTTACAGGACGGTGAAAACAGTGAGTTTGTGTTAGACGCGAATCGTGCTCTGATTCATGCTCTAGGCTGGGAGCGCAAGCGTAATGCTTTTTCAAACACGGTCTACACCTCTCAGGTGCCGAGTTACAGGACAGTGAAAACAATGAGTTTGTGTTAGACGCGAATCGTGCTCTGATTCATGCTCTAGGCTGGGAGCTCAAGCTTATTGCTTTTTCAAACACGGTCTACACCTCTCAGGTGCCGAGTTACAGGACGGTGCAAACAGTGAGTTTGTGTTAGACGCGAATCGTGCTCTGTTTCATGCTTTAGGCTGGGAGCTCAAGCTTATTGCTTTTTCAAATAAGGGAGATTTCCATCTCCCTTATTTGCATATTACCCAGAGGAGCGTGCGTGGCCATTTGAGTCTCCTCACTTATTTATAGTATATAGTTGCTCTCCCTAAGGAGAAAAGAGCGTTTCTGACCCCTGTCCCAGGCCTCTCACTAGCAAAAGCCAGACTCCTACTGTACACTGATGATGGGCAATAACCCGGAAACAGCTGTAAGTGCATGGAGTCTGGCTTTGCTTTTGAATACCAGTCATTGTAAGAAGACTTGTATAAAAAGTCTCACTTTGACTCGAAGGAATGCTGCCTTTCAATACGTGGCACTGTGGAGGATTTATTCCATCTCCCTTATTTGCATATTACCCAGAGGAGCGTGCGTGGCCATTTGAGTCTCCTCACTTATTTATAGTATATAGTTGCTCTCCCTAAGGAGAAAAGAGCGTTTCTGACCCCTGTCCCTGGCCTCACACTAGCAAAAGCCAGACTCCTACTGTACACTGATGATGGGCAATAACCCGGAAACAGCTGTATGTACATGGGGTCTGGCTTTGCTTTTGATTCCCAGTCATTGTAGCAAGACTTGTATAAAAAGTCCCACTTTGACTCGAAGGAATGCTGCCTTTCAGTAGGTGGCACTGTGGAGGATTTATTCCATCTCCCTTATTTGCATATTACCCAGGGGAGCGTGCGTGGCCATTTGAGTCTCCTCACTTATTTATAGTATATAGTTGCTCTCCCTAAGGAGAAAAGAGCGTTTCTGACCCCTATTGCTTTTTCAAACACGGTCTACACCTCTCAGGTGCCGAGTTACAGGACGGTGAAAACAGTGAGTTTGTGTTAGACGCGAATCGTGCTCTGATTCATGCTCTAGGCTGGGAGCTCAAGCTTATTGCTTTTTCAAACACGGTCTACACCTCTCAGGTGCCGAGTTACAGGACGGTGAAAACAGTGAGTTTGTGTTAGACGCGAATCGTGCTCTGATTCACGCTCTAGGCTGGAAGCGCAAGCGTAATGCTTTTTCAAACACGGTCTACACCTCTTAGGTGCCGAGTTACAGGACGGTGAAAACAATGAGTTTGTGTTAGACGCGAATCGTGCTCTGATTCACGCTCTAGGCTGGGAGCTCAAGCTTATTGCTTTTTCAAACACGGTCTACACCTCTCAGGTGCCGAGTTACAGGACGGTGAAAACAGTGAGTTTGTGTTAGACGTGAATCGTGCTCTGATTCATGCTTTAACCTTATTGCTTTTTCAAACACGGTCTACACCTCTCAGGTGCCGAGTTACAGGACGGTGAAAACAGTGAGTTTGTGTTAGACGCGAATCGTGCTCTGATTCACGCTCTAGGCTGGGAGCGCAAGCTTATTGCTTTTTCAAACACGGGCTACACCTCTCAGGTGCCGAGTTACAGGACGGTGAAAACAGTGAGTTTGTGTTAGACGCGAATCGTGCTCTGATTCATGCTCTAGGCTGGGAGCGAAAGCTTACTGCTTTTTCAAACACGGTCTACACCTCTCAGGTGCCGAGTTACAGGACGGTGAAAACAGTGAGTTTGTGTTAGACGCGAATCGTGCTCTGATTCACGCTCTAGGCTTGTAGCGAAAGCTTATTGCTTTTTCAAACACGGTCTACACCTCTCAGGTGCCGAGTTACAGGACGGTGAAAACAGTGAGTTTGTGTTAGACGCGAATCGTGCTCTGATTCATGCTTTAGGCTGGGAGCGCAAGCGTAATGCTTTTTCAAACACGGTCTACACCTCTCAGGTGCCGAGTTACAGGACGGTGAAAACAATGAGTTTGTGTTAGACGCGAATCGTGCTCTGATTCATGCTCTAGGCTGGGAGCTCAAGCTTATTGCTTTTTCAAACACGGTCTACACCTCTCAGGTGCCGAGTTACAGGACGGTGAAAACAGTGAGTTTGTGTTAGACGCGAATCGTGCTCTGATTCATGCTCTAGGCTGGGAGCGCAAGCTTATTGCTTTTTCAAACACGGTCTACACCTCTCAGGTGCCGAGTTACAGGACGGTGAAAACAGTGAGTTTGTGTTAGACGCGAATCGTGCTCTGATTCACGCTCTAGGCTGGGAGCTCAAGCTTATTGCTTTTTCAAACACGGTCTACACCTCTCAGGTGCCGAGTTACAGGACGGTGAAAACAGTGAGTTTGTGTTAGACGCGAATCGTGCTCTGATTCATGCTCTAGGCTGGGAGCGCAAGCTTATTGCTTTTTCAAACACGGTCTACACCTCTCAGGTGCCGAGTTACAGGACGGTGAAAACAGTGAGTTTGTGTTAGACGCGAATCGTGCTCTGATTCATGCTCTAGGCTGGGAGCTCAAGCTTCTTGCTTTTTCAAATAAGGGAGATTTCCATCTCCCTTATTTGCATATTACCCAGAGGAGCGTGCGTGGCCATTTGAGTCTCCTCACTTATTTATAGTATATAGTTGCTCTCCCTAAGGAGAAAAGAGCGTTTCTGACCCCTGTCCCAGGCCTCTCACTAGCAAAAGCCAGACTCCTACTGTACACTGATGATGGGCAATAACCCGGAAACAGCTGTAAGTGCATGGAGTCTGGCTTTGCTTTTGAATACCAGTCATTGTAAGAAGACTTGTATAAAAAGTCTCACTTTGACTCGAAGGAATGCTGCCTTTCAATAGGTGGCACTGTGGAGGATTTATTCCATCTCCCTTATTTGCATATTACCCAGAGGAGCGTGCGTGGCCATTTGAGTCTCCTCACTTATTTATAGTATATAGTTGCTCTCCCTAAGGAGAAAAGAGCGTTTCTGACCCCTGTCCCTGGCCTCTCACTAGCAAAAGCCAGACTCCTACTGTACACTGATGATGGGCAATAACCCGGAAACAGCTGTATGTACATGGGGTCTGGCTTTGCTTTTGATTCCCAGTCATTGTAGCAAGACTTGTATAAAAAGTCCCACTTTGACTCGAAGGAATGCTGCCTTTCAGTAGGTGGCACTGTGGAGGATTTATTCCATCTCCCTTATTTGCATATTACCCAGAGGAGCGTGCGTGGCCATTTGAGTCTCCTCACTTATTTATAGTATATAGTTGCTCTCCCTAAGGAGAAAAGAGCGTTTCTGACCCCTATTGCTTTTTCAAACACGGTCTACACCTCTCAGGTGCCGAGTTACAGGACGGTGAAAACAGTGAGTTTGTGTTAGACGCGAATCGTGCTCTGATTCACGCTCTAGGCTGGGAGCGCAAGCTTATTGCTTTTTCAAACACGGTCTACACCTCTCAGGTGCCGAGTTACAGGACGGTGAAAACAGTGAGTTTGTGTTAGACGCGAATCGTGCTGGGATTTATGCTCTAGGCTGGGAGCGCAAGCGTAATGCTTTTTCAAACACGGTCTACACCTCTCAGGTGCCGAGTTACAGGACGGTGAAAACAGTGAGTTTGTGTTAGACGCGAATCTTGCTCTGATTCATGCTCTAGGCGGGGAGCTCAAGCTTATTGCATTTTCAAACACGGTCTACACCTCTCAGGTGCCGAGTTACAGGACGGTGAAAACAGTGAGTTTGTGTTAGACGCGAATCGTGCTCTGATTCACGCTCTAGGCTGGGAGCGCAAGCGTAATGCTTTTTCAAACACGGTCTACACCTCTCAGGTGCCGAGTTACAGGACGGTGAAAACAGTGAGTTTGTGTTAGACGTGAATCGTGCTCTGATTCATGCTTTAACCTTATTGCTTTTTCAAACACGGTCTACACCTCTCAGGTGCCGAGTTACAGGACGGTGAAAACAGTGAGTTTGTGTTAGACGTGAATCGTGCTCTGATTCATGCTCTAGGCTGGGAGCGCAAGCGTAATGCTTTTTCAAACACGGTCTACACCTCTCAGGTGCCGAGTTACAGAACGGTGAAAACAGTGAGTTTGTGTTAGACGCGAATCGTGCTGGGATTTATGCTCTAGGCTGGGAGCGCAAGCGTAATGCTTTTTCAAACACGGTCTACACCTCTCAGGTGCCGAGTTACAGGACGGTGAAAACAGTGAGTTTGTGTTAGACGCGAATCGTGCTCTGATTCATGCTCTAGGCGGGGAGCTCAAGCTTATTGCATTTTCAAACACGGTCTACACCTCTCAGGTGCCGAGTAACAGGACGGTGAAAACAGTGAGTTTGTGTTAGACGCGATTCATGCTCTAGGCTGGGAGCGCAAGCTTATTGCTTTTTCAAACACGGTCTACACCTCTCAGGTGCCGAGTTACAGGACGGTGAAAACAATGAGTTTGTGTTAGACGCGAATCGTGCTCTGATTCATGCTCTAGGCTGGGAGCGAAAGCTTATTGCTTTTTCAAACACGGTCTACACCTCTCAGGTGCCGAGTTACAGGACGGTGAAAACAGTGAGTTTGTGTTAGACGCGAATCGTGCTCTGATTCATGCTCTAGGCTGGGAGCGAAAGCTTATTGCTTTTTCAAACACGGTCTACACCTCTCAGGTGCCGAGTTACAGGACGGTGAAAACAGTGAGTTTGTGTTAGACGCGAATCGTGCTCTGTTTCATGCTTTAGGCTGGGAGCTCAAGCTTATTGCTTTTTCAAATAAGGGAGATTTCCATCTCCCTTATTTGCATATTACCCAGAGGAGCGTGCGTGGCCATTTGAGTCTCCTCACTTATTTATAGTATATAGTTGCTCTCCCTAAGGAGAAAAGAGCGTTTCTGACCCCTGTCCCTGGCCTCTCACTAGCAAAAGCCAGACTCCTACTGTACACTGATGATGGGCAATAACCCGGAAACAGCTGTATGTACATGGGGTCTGGCTTTGCTTTTGATTCCCAGTCATTGTAGCAAGACTTGTATAAAAAGTCCCACTTTGACTCGAAGGAATGCTGCCTTTCAGTAGGTGGCACTGTGGAGGATTTATTCCATCTCCCTTATTTGCATATTACCCAGAGGAGCGTGCGTGGCCATTTGAGTCTCCTCACTTATTTATAGTATATAGTTGCTCTCCCTAAGGAGAAAAGAGCGTTTCTGACCCCTATTGCTTTTTCAAACACGGTCTACACCTCTCAGGTGCCGAGTTACAGGACGGTGAAAACAGTGAGTTTGTGTTAGACGTGAATCGTGCCCTGATTCATGCTCTAGGCTGGGAGCACAAGCGTAATGCTTTTTCAAACACGGTCTACACCTCTCAGGTGCCGAGTTACAGGACGGTGAAAACAGTGAGTTTGTGTTAGACGCGAATCGTGCTCTGATTCATGCTCTAGGCGGGGAGCTCAAGCTTATTGCATTTTCAAACACGGTCTACACCTCTCAGGTGCCGAGTAACAGGACGGTGAAAACAGTGAGTTTGTTTTAGACGCGATTCATGCTCTAGGCTGGGAGCGCAAGCTTATTGCTTTTTCAAACACGGTCTACACCTCTCAGGTGCCGAGTTACAGGACGGTGAAAACAATGAGTTTGTGTTAGACGCGAATCGTGCTCTGATTCATGCTCTAGGCTGGGAGCGAAAGCTTATTGCTTTTTCAAACACGGTCTACACCTCTCAGGTGCCGAGTTACAGGACGGTGAAAACAGTGAGTTTGTGTTAGACGCGAATCGTGTTCTGATTCACGCTCTAGGCTGGGAGCTCAAGCTTATTGCTTTTTCAAACACGGTCTACACCTCTCAGGTGCCGAGTTACAGGACGGTGAAAACAGTGAGTTTGTGTTAGACGCGAATCGTGCTCTGATTCATGCTCTAGGCTGGGAGCGCAAGCGTAATGCTTTTTCAAACACGGTCTACACCTCTCAGGTGCCGAGTTACAGGACAGTGCAAACAGTGAGTTTGTGTTAGACGCGAATCGTGCTCTGTTTCATGCTTTAGGCTGGGAGCTCAAGCTTATTGCTTTTTCAAATAAGGGAGATTTCCATCTCCCTTATTTGCATATTACCCAGAGGAGCGTGCGTGGCCATTTGAGTCTCCTCACTTATTTATAGTATATAGTTGCTCTCCCTAAGGAGAAAAGAGCGTTTCTGACCCCTGTCCCTGGCCTCACACTAGCAAAAGCCAGACTCCTACTGTACACTGATGATGGGCAATAACCCGGAAACAGCTGTATGTACATGGGGTCTGGCTTTGCTTTTGATTCCCAGTCATTGTAGCAAGACTTGTATAAAAAGTCCCACTTTGACTCGAAGGAATGCTGCCTTTCAGTAGGTGGCACTGTGGAGGATTTATTCCATCTCCCTTATTTGCATATTACCCAGGGGAGCGTGCGTGGCCATTTGAGTCTCCTCACTTATTTATAGTATATAGTTGCTCTCCCTAAGGAGAAAAGAGCGTTTCTGACCCCTATTGCTTTTTCAAACACGGTCTACACCTCTCAGGTGCCGAGTTACAGGACGGTGAAAACAGTGAGTTTGTGTTAGACGCGAATCGTGCTCTGATTCATGCTCTAGGCTGGGAGCTCAAGCTTATTGCTTTTTCAAACACGGTCTACACCTCTCAGGTGCCGAGTTACAGGACGGTGAAAACAGTGAGTTTGTGTTAGACGCGAATCGTGCTCTGATTCACGCTCTAGGCTGGAAGCGCAAGCGTAATGCTTTTTCAAACACGGTCTACACCTCTTAGGTGCCGAGTTACAGGACGGTGAAAACAATGAGTTTGTGTTAGACGCGAATCGTGCTCTGATTCACGCTCTAGGCTGGGAGCTCAAGCTTATTGCTTTTTCAAACACGGTCTACACCTCTCAGGTGCCGAGTTACAGGACGGTGAAAACAGTGAGTTTGTGTTAGACGTGAATCGTGCTCTGATTCATGCTTTAACCTTATTGCTTTTTCAAACACGGTCTACACCTCTCAGGTGCCGAGTTACAGGACGGTGAAAACAGTGAGTTTGTGTTAGACGCGAATCGTGCTCTGATTCACGCTCTAGGCTGGGAGCGCAAGCTTATTGCTTTTTCAAACACGGGCTACACCTCTCAGGTGCCGAGTTACAGGACGGTGAAAACAGTGAGTTTGTGTTAGACGCGAATCGTGCTCTGATTCATGCTCTAGGCTGGGAGCGAAAGCTTACTGCTTTTTCAAACACGGTCTACACCTCTCAGGTGCCGAGGTACAGGACGGTGAAAACAGTGAGTTTGTGTTAGACGCGAATCGTGCTCTGATTCATGCTCTAGGCGGGGAGCTCAAGCTTATTGCTTTTTCAAACACGGTCTACACCTCTCAGGTGCCGAGTTACAGGACGGTGAAAACAGTGAGTTTGTGTTAGACGCGAATCGTGCTCTGATTCATGCTCTAGGCTGGGAGCTCAAGCTTATTGCTTTTTCAAACACGGTCTACACCTCTCAGGTGCCGAGTTACAGGACGGTGAAAACAGTGAGTTTGTGTTAGACGCGAATCGTGCTCTGATTCATGCTTTAGGCTGGGAGCGCAAGCGTAATGCTTTTTCAAACACGGTCTACACCTCTCAGGTGCCGAGTTACAGGACGGTGAAAACAATGAGTTTGTGTTAGACGCGAATCGTGCTCTGATTCATGCTCTAGGCTGGGAGCTCAAGCTTATTGCTTTTTCAAACACGGTCTACACCTCTCAGGTGCCGAGTTACAGGACGGTGAAAACAGTGAGTTTGTGTTAGACGCGAGTCGTGCTCTGATTCATGCTCTAGGCTGGGAGCGCAAGCTTATTGCTTTTTCAAACACGGTCTACACCTCTCAGGTGCCGAGTTACAGGACGGTGAAAACAGTGAGTTTGTGTTAGACGCGAATCGTGCTCTGATTCACGCTCTAGGCTGGGAGCTCAAGCTTATTGCTTTTTCAAACACGGTCTACACCTCTCAGGTGCCGAGTTACAGGACGGTGAAAACAGTGAGTTTGTGTTAGACGCGAATCGTGCTCTGATTCATGCTCTAGGCTGGGAGCGCAAGCGTAATGCTTTTTCAAACACGGTCTACACCTCTCAGGTGCCGAGTTACAGGACAGTGAAAACAATGAGTTTGTGTTAGACGCGAATCGTGCTCTGATTCATGCTCTAGGCTGGGAGCTCAAGCTTCTTGCTTTTTCAAATAAGGGAGATTTCCATCTCCCTTATTTGCATATTACCCAGAGGAGCGTGCGTGGCCATTTGAGTCTCCTCACTTATTTATAGTATATAGTTGCTCTCCCTAAGGAGAAAAGAGCGTTTCTGACCCCTGTCCCAGGCCTCTCACTAGCAAAAGCCAGACTCCTACTGTACACTGATGATGGGCAATAACCCGGAAACAGCTGTAAGTGCATGGAGTCTGGCTTTGCTTTTGAATACCAGTCATTGTAAGAAGACTTGTATAAAAAGTCTCACTTTGACTCGAAGGAATGCTGCCTTTCAATAGGTGGCACTGTGGAGGATTTATTCCATCTCCCTTATTTGCATATTACCCAGAGGAGCGTGCGTGGCCATTTGAGTCTCCTCACTTATTTATAGTATATAGTTGCTCTCCCTAAGGAGAAAAGAGCGTTTCTGACCCCTGTCCCTGGCCTCTCACTAGCAAAAGCCAGACTCCTACTGTACACTGATGATGGGCAATAACCCGGAAACAGCTGTATGTACATGGGATCTGGCTTTGCTTTTGATTCCCAGTCATTGTAGCAAGACTTGTATAAAAAGTCCCACTTTGACTCGAAGGAATGCTGCCTTTCAGTAGGTGGCACTGTGGAGGATTTATTCCATCTCCCTTATTTGCATATTACCCAGAGGAGCGTGCGTGGCCATTTGAGTCTCCTCACTTATTTATAGTATATAGTTGCTCTCCCTAAGGAGAAAAGAGCGTTTCTGACCCCTATTGCTTTTTCAAACACGGTCTACACCTCTCAGGTGCCGAGTTACAGGACGGTGAAAACAGTGAGTTTGTGTTAGACGCGAATCGTGCTCTGATTCACGCTCTAGGCTGGGAGCGCAAGCTTATTGCTTTTTCAAACACGGTCTACACCTCTCAGGTGCCGAGTTACAGGACGGTGAAAACAGTGAGTTTGTGTTAGACGCGAATCGTGCTGGGATTTATGCTCTAGGCTGGGAGCGCAAGCGTAATGCTTTTTCAAACACGGTCTACACCTCTCAGGTGCCGAGTTACAGGACGGTGAAAACAGTGAGTTTGTGTTAGACGCGAATCTTGCTCTGATTCATGCTCTAGGCGGGGAGCTCAAGCTTATTGCATTTTCAAACACGGTCTACACCTCTCAGGTGCCGAGTTACAGGACGGTGAAAACAGTGAGTTTGTGTTAGACGCGAATCGTGCTCTGATTCACGCTCTAGGCTGGGAGCGCAAGCGTAATGCTTTTTCAAACACGGTCTACACCTCTCAGGTGCCGAGTTACAGGACGGTGAAAACAATGAGTTTGTGTTAGACGCGAATCGTGCTCTGATTCACGCTCTAGGCTGGGAGCTCAAGCTTATTGCTTTTTCAAACACGGTCTACACCTCTCAGGTGCCGAGTTACAGGACGGTGAAAACAGTGAGTTTGTGTTAGACGTGAATCGTGCTCTGATTCATGCTTTAACCTTATTGCTTTTTCAAACACGGTCTACACCTCTCAGGTGCCGAGTTACAGGACGGTGAAAACAGTGAGTTTGTGTTAGACGTGAATCGTGCTCTGATTCATGCTCTAGGCTGGGAGCGCAAGCGTAATGCTTTTTCAAACACGGTCTACACCTCTCAGGTGCCGAGTTACAGAACGGTGAAAACAGTGAGTTTGTGTTAGACGCGAATCGTGCTGGGATTTATGCTCTAGGCTGGGAGCGCAAGCGTAATGCTTTTTCAAACACGGTCTACACCTCTCAGGTGCCGAGTTACAGGACGGTGAAAACAGTGAGTTTGTGTTAGACGCGAATCGTGCTCTGATTCATGCTCTAGGCGGGGAGCTCAAGCTTATTGCATTTTCAAACACGGTCTACACCTCTCAGGTGCCGAGTAACAGGACGGTGAAAACAGTGAGTTTGTGTTAGACGCGATTCATGCTCTAGGCTGGGAGCGCAAGCTTATTGCTTTTTCAAACACGGTCTACACCTCTCAGGTGCCGAGTTACAGGACGGTGAAAACAATGAGTTTGTGTTAGACGCGAATCGTGCTCTGATTCATGCTCTAGGCTGGGAGCGAAAGCTTATTGCTTTTTCAAACACGGTCTACACCTCTCAGGTGCCGAGTTACAGGACGGTGAAAACAGTGAGTTTGTGTTAGACGCGAATCGTGCTCTGATTCACGCTCTAGGCTGGGAGCTCAAGCTTATTGCTTTTTCAAACACGGTCTACACCTCTCAGGTGCCGAGTTACAGGACGGTGAAAACAGTGAGTTTGTGTTAGACGCGAATCGTGCTCTGATTCATGCTCTAGGCTGGGAGCGCAAGCGTAATGCTTTTTCAAACACGGTCTACACCTCTCAGGTGCCGAGTTACAGGACAGTGAAAACAATGAGTTTGTGTTAGACGCGAATCGTGCTCTGATTCATGCTCTAGGCTGGGAGCTCAAGCTTATTGCTTTTTCAAACACGGTCTACACCTCTCAGGTGCCGAGTTACAGGACGGTGCAAACAGTGAGTTTGTGTTAGACGCGAATCGTGCTCTGTTTCATGCTTTAGGCTGGGAGCTCAAGCTTATTGCTTTTTCAAATAAGGGAGATTTCCATCTCCCTTATTTGCATATTACCCAGAGGAGCGTGCGTGGCCATTTGAGTCTCCTCACTTATTTATAGTATATAGTTGCTCTCCCTAAGGAGAAAAGAGCGTTTCTGACCCCTGTCCCAGGCCTCTCACTAGCAAAAGCCAGACTCCTACTGTACACTGATGATGGGCAATAACCCGGAAACAGCTGTAAGTGCATGGAGTCTGGCTTTGCTTTTGAATACCAGTCATTGTAAGAAGACTTGTATAAAAAGTCTCACTTTGACTCGAAGGAATGCTGCCTTTCAATACGTGGCACTGTGGAGGATTTATTCCATCTCCCTTATTTGCATATTACCCAGAGGAGCGTGCGTGGCCATTTGAGTCTCCTCACTTATTTATAGTATATAGTTGCTTTCCCTAAGGAGAAAAGAGCGTTTCTGACCCCTGTCCCAGGCCTCTCACTAGCAAAAGCCAGACTCCTACTGTACACTGATGATGGGCAATAACCCGGAAACAGCTGTATGTACATGGGGTCTGGCTTTGCTTTTGATTCCCAGTCATTGTAGCAAGACTTGTATAAAAAGTCCCACTTTGACTCGAAGGAATGCTGCCTTTCAGTAGGTGGCACTGTGGAGGATTTATTCCATCTCCCTTATTTGCATATTACCCAGGGGAGCGTGCGTGGCCATTTGAGTCTCCTCACTTATTTATAGTATATAGTTGCTCTCCCTAAGGAGAAAAGAGCGTTTCTGACCCCTATTGCTTTTTCAAACACGGTCTACACCTCTCAGGTGCCGAGTTACAGGACGGTGAAAACAGTGAGTTTGTGTTAGACGCGAATCGTGCTCTGATTCATGCTCTAGGCTGGGAGCTCAAGCTTATTGCTTTTTCAAACACGGTCTACACCTCTCAGGTGCCGAGTTACAGGACGGTGAAAACAGTGAGTTTGTGTTAGACGCGAATCGTGCTCTGATTCACGCTCTAGGCTGGGAGCGCAAGCGTAATGCTTTTTCAAACACGGTCTACACCTCTCAGGTGCCGAGTTACAGGACGGTGAAAACAATGAGTTTGTGTTAGACGCGAATCGTGCTCTGATTCACGCTCTAGGCTGGGAGCTCAAGCTTATTGCTTTTTCAAACACGGTCTACACCTCTCAGGTGCCGAGTTACAGGACGGTGAAAACAGTGAGTTTGTGTTAGACGTGAATCGTGCTCTGATTCATGCTTTAACCTTATTGCTTTTTCAAACACGGTCTACACCTCTCAGGTGCCGAGTTACAGGACGGTGAAAACAGTGAGTTTGTGTTAGACGTGAATCGTGCTCTGATTCATGCTCTAGGCTGGGAGCGCAAGCGTAATGCTTTTTCAAACACGGTCTACACCTCTCAGGTGCCGAGTTACAGAACGGTGAAAACAGTGAGTTTGTGTTAGACGCGAATCGTGCTGGGATTTATGCTCTAGGCTGGGAGCGCAAGCGTAATGCTTTTTCAAACACGGTCTACACCTCTCAGGTGCCGAGTTACAGGACGGTGAAAACAGTGAGTTTGTGTTAGACGCGAATCGTGCTCTGATTCATGCTCTAGGCGGGGAGCTCAAGCTTATTGCATTTTCAAACACGGTCTACACCTCTCAGGTGCCGAGTAACAGGACGGTGAAAACAGTGAGTTTGTGTTAGACGCGATTCATGCTCTAGGCTGGGAGCGCAAGCTTACTGCTTTTTCAAACACGGTCTACACCTCTCAGGTGCCGAGTTACAGGACGGTGAAAACAGTGAGTTTGTGTTAGACGCGAATCGTGCTCTGATTCATGCTCTAGGCTGGGAGCGAAAGCTTATTGCTTTTTCAAACACGGTCTACACCTCTCAGGTGCCGAGTTACAGGACGGTGAAAACAGTGAGTTTGTGTTAGACGCGAATCGTGCTCTGATTCACGCTCTAGGCTGGGAGCTCAAGCTTATTGCTTTTTCAAACACGGTCTACACCTCTCAGGTGCCGAGTTACAGGACGGTGAAAACAGTGAGTTTGTGTTAGACGCGAATCGTGCTCTGATTCATGCTCTAGGCTGGGAGCGCAAGCGTAATGCTTTTTCAAACACGGTCTACACCTCTCAGGTGCCGAGTTACAGGACAGTGAAAACAATGAGTTTGTGTTAGACGCGAATCGTGCTCTGATTCATGCTCTAGGCTGGGAGCGAAAGCTTATTGCTTTTTCAAACACGGTCTACACCTCTCAGGTGCCGAGTTACAGGACGGTGAAAACAGTGAGTTTGTGTTAGACGCGAATCGTGCTCTGTTTCATGCTTTAGGCTGGGAGCTCAAGCTTATTGCTTTTTCAAATAAGGGAGATTTCCATCTCCCTTATTTGCATATTACCCAGAGGAGCGTGCGTGGCCATTTGAGTCTCCTCACTTATTTATAGTATATAGTTGCTCTCCCTAAGGAGAAAAGAGCGTTTCTGACCCCTGTCCCAGGCCTCTCACTAGCAAAAGCCAGACTCCTACTGTACACTGATGATGGGCAATAACCCGGAAACAGCTGTAAGTGCATGGAGTCTGGCTTTGCTTTTGAATACCAGTCATTGTAAGAAGACTTGTATAAAAAGTCTCACTTTGACTCGAAGGAATGCTGCCTTTCAATAGGTGGCACTGTGGAGGATTTATTCCATCTCCCTTATTTGCATATTACCCAGAGGAGCGTGCGTGGCCATTTGAGTCTCCTCACTTATTTATAGTATATAGTTGCTCTCCCTAAGGAGAAAAGAGCGTTTCTGACCCCTATTGCTTTTTCAAACATGGTCTACACCTCTCAGGTGCCGAGTTACAGGACGGTGAAAACAGTGAGTTTGTGTTAGACGCGAATCGTGCTCTGATTCACGCTCTAGGCTGGGAGCGCAAGCTTATTGCTTTTTCAAACACGGTCTACACCTCTCAGGTGCCGAGTTACAGGACGGTGAAAACAGTGAGTTTGTGTTAGACGCGAATCGTGCTCTGATTCATGCTCTAGGCTGGGAGCGAAAGCTTACTGCTTTTTCAAACACGGTCTACACCTCTCAGGTGCCGAGTTACAGGACGGTGAAAACAGTGAGTTTGTGTTAGACGCGAATCGTGCTCTGATTCACGCTCTAGGCTTGGAGCGAAAGCTTATTGCTTTTTCAAACACGGTCTACACCTCTCAGGTGCCGAGTTACAGGACGGTGAAAACAGTGAGTTTGTGTTAGACGCGAATCGTGCTCTGATTCATGCTTTAGGCTGGGAGCGCAAGCTTATTGCTTTTTCAAACACGGTCTACACCTCTCAGGTGCCGAGGTACAGGACGGTGAAAACAGTGAGTTTGTGTTAGACGCGAATCGTGCTCTGATTCATGCTCTAGGCGGGGAGCTCAAGCTTATTGCTTTTTCAAACACGGTCTACACCTCTCAGGTGCCGAGTTACAGGACGGTGAAAACAGTGAGTTTGTGTTAGACGCGAATCGTGCTCTGATTCATGCTCTAGGCTGGGAGCTTAAGCTTATTGCTTTTTCAAACACGGTCTACACCTCTCAGGTGCTCTGATTCACGCTCTAGGCTGGGAGCTCAAGCTTATTGCTTTTTCAAACACGGTCTACACCTCTCAGGTGCCGAGTTACAGGACGGTGAAAACAGTGAGTTTGTGTTAGACGCGAATCGTGCTCTGATTCATGCTCTAGGCTGGGAGCGCAAGCGTAATGCTTTTTCAAACACGGTCTACACCTCTCAGGTGCCGAGTTACAGGACAGTGAAAACAATGAGTTTGTGTTAGACGCGAATCGTGCTCTGATTCATGCTCTAGGCTGGGAGCTCAAGCTTATTGCTTTTTCAAACACGGTCTACACCTCTCAGGTGCCGAGTTACAGGACGGTGAAAACAGTGAGTTTGTGTTAGACGCGAATCGTGCTCTGTTTCATGCTTTAGGCTGGGAGCTCAAGCTTATTGCTTTTTCAAATAAGGGAGATTTCCATCTCCCTTATTTGCATATTACCCAGAGGAGCGTGCGTGGCCATTTGAGTCTCCTCACTTATTTATAGTATATAGTTGCTCTCCCTAAGGAGAAAAGAGCGTTTCTGACCCCTGTCCCAGGCCTCTCACTAGCAAAAGCCAGACTCCTACTGTACACTGATGATGGGCAATAACCCGGAAACAGCTGTAAGTGCATGGAGTCTGGCTTTGCTTTTGAATACCAGTCATTGTAGGAAGACTTGTATAAAAAGTCTCACTTTGACTCGAAGGAATGCTGCCTTTCAATAGGTGGCACTGTGGAGGATTTATTCCATCTCCCTTATTTGCATATTACCCAGAGGAGCGTGCGTGGCCATTTGAGTCTCCTCACTTATTTATAGTATATAGTTGCTCTCCCTAAGGAGAAAAGAGCGTTTCTGACCCCTGTCCCTGGCCTCTCACTAGGAAAAGCCAGACTCCTACTGTACACTGATGATGGGCAATAACCCGGAAACAGCTGTATGTACATGGGGTCTGGCTTTGCTTTTGATTCCCAGTCATTGTAGCAAGACTTGTATAAAAAGTCCCACTTTGACTCGAAGGAATGCTGCCTTTCAGTAGGTGGCACTGTGGAGGATTTATTCCATCTCCCTTATTTGCATATTACCCAGAGGAGCGTGCGTGGCCATTTGAGTCTCCTCACTTATTTATAGTATATAGTTGCTCTCCCTAAGGAGAAAAGAGCGTTTCTGACCCCTATTGCTTTTTCAAACACGGTCTACACCTCTCAGGTGCCGAGTTACAGGACGGTGAAAACAGTGAGTTTGTGTTAGACGTGAATCGTGCTCTGATTCATGCTCTAGGCTGGGAGCACAAGCGTAATGCTTTTTCAAACACGGTCTACACCTCTCAGGTGCCGAGTTACAGGACGGTGAAAACAGTGAGTTTGTGTTAGACGCGAATCGTGCTCTGATTCATGCTCTAGGCGGGGAGCTCAAGCTTATTGCATTTTCAAACACGGTCTACACCTCTCAGGTGCCGAGTAACAGGACGGTGAAAACAGTGAGTTTGTTTTAGACGCGATTCATGCTCTAGGCTGGGAGCGCAAGCTTATTGCTTTTTCAAACACGGTCTACACCTCTCAGGTGCCGAGTTACAGGACGGTGAAAACAATGAGTTTGTGTTAGACGCGAATCGTGCTCTGATTCATGCTCTAGGCTGGGAGCGAAAGCTTATTGCTTTTTCAAACACGGTCTACACCTCTCAGGTGCCGAGTTACAGGACGGTGAAAACAGTGAGTTTGTGTTAGACGCGAATCGTGCTCTGATTCACGCTCTAGGCTGGGAGCTCAAGCTTATTGCTTTTTCAAACACGGTCTACACCTCTCAGGTGCCGAGTTACAGGACGGTGAAAACAGTGAGTTTGTGTTAGACGCGAATCGTGCTCTGATTCATGCTCTAGGCTGGGAGCGCAAGCGTAATGCTTTTTCAAACACGGTCTACACCTCTCAGGTGCCGAGTTACAGGACAGTGAAAACAATGAGTTTGTGTTAGACGCGAATCGTGCTCTGTTTCATGCTTTAGGCTGGGAGCTCAAGCTTATTGCTTTTTCAAATAAGGGAGATTTCCATCTCCCTTATTTGCATATTACCCAGAGGAGCGTGCGTGGCCATTTGAGTCTCCTCACTTATTTATAGTATATAGTTGCTCTCCCTAAGGAGAAAAGAGCGTTTCTGACCCCTGTCCCAGGCCTCTCACTAGCAAAAGCCAGACTCCTACTGTACACTGATGATGGGCAATAACCCGGAAACAGCTGTATGTACATGGGGTCTGGCTTTGCTTTTGATTCCCAGTCATTGTAGCAAGACTTGTATAAAAAGTCCCACTTTGACTCGAAGGAATGCTGCCTTTCAGTAGGTGGCACTGTGGAGGATTTATTCCATCTCCCTTATTTGCATATTACCCAGGGGAGCGTGCGTGGCCATTTGAGTCTCCTCACTTATTTATAGTATATAGTTGCTCTCCCTAAGGAGAAAAGAGCGTTTCTGACCCCTATTGCTTTTTCAAACACGGTCTACACCTCTCAGGTGCCGAGTTACAGGACGGTGAAAACAGTGAGTTTGTGTTAGACGCGAATCGTGCTCTGATTCATGCTCTAGGCTGGGAGCTCAAGCTTATTGCTTTTTCAAACACGGTCTACACCTCTCAGGTGCCGAGTTACAGGACGGTGAAAACAGTGAGTTTGTGTTAGACGCGAATCGTGCTCTGATTCACGCTCTAGGCTGGGAGCGCAAGCGTAATGCTTTTTCAAACACGGTCTACACCTCTCAGGTGCCGAGTTACAGGACGGTGAAAACAATGAGTTTGTGTTAGACGCGAATCGTGCTCTGATTCACGCTCTAGGCTGGGAGCTCAAGCTTATTGCTTTTTCAAACACGGTCTACACCTCTCAGGTGCCGAGTTACAGGACGGTGAAAACAGTGAGTTTGTGTTAGACGTGAATCGTGCTCTGATTCATGCTTTAACCTTATTGCTTTTTCAAACACGGTCTACACCTCTCAGGTGCCGAGTTACAGGACGGTGAAAACAGTGAGTTTGTGTTAGACGTGAATCGTGCTCTGATTCATGCTCTAGGCTGGGAGCGCAAGCGTAATGCTTTTTCAAACACGGTCTACACCTCTCAGGTGCCGAGTTACAGAACGGTGAAAACAGTGAGTTTGTGTTAGACGCGAATCGTGCTGGGATTTATGCTCTAGGCTGGGAGCGCAAGCGTAATGCTTTTTCAAACACGGTCTACACCTCTCAGGTGCCGAGTTACAGGACGGTGAAAACAGTGAGTTTGTGTTAGACGCGAATCGTGCTCTGATTCATGCTCTAGGCGGGGAGCTCAAGCTTATTGCATTTTCAAACACGGTCTACACCTCTCAGGTGCCGAGTAACAGGACGGTGAAAACAGTGAGTTTGTGTTAGACGCGATTCATGCTCTAGGCTGGGAGCGCAAGCTTACTGCTTTTTCAAACACGGTCTACACCTCTCAGGTGCCGAGTTACAGGACGGTGAAAACAGTGAGTTTGTGTTAGACGCGAATCGTGCTCTGATTCATGCTCTAGGCTGGGAGCGAAAGCTTATTGCTTTTTCAAACACGGTCTACACCTCTCAGGTGCCGAGTTACAGGACGGTGAAAACAGTGAGTTTGTGTTAGACGCGAATCGTGCTCTGATTCACGCTCTAGGCTGGGAGCTCAAGCTTATTGCTTTTTCAAACACGGTCTACACCTCTCAGGTGCCGAGTTACAGGACGGTGAAAACAGTGAGTTTGTGTTAGACGCGAATCGTGCTCTGATTCATGCTCTAGGCTGGGAGCGCAAGCGTAATGCTTTTTCAAACACGGTCTACACCTCTCAGGTGCCGAGTTACAGGACAGTGAAAACAATGAGTTTGTGTTAGACGCGAATCGTGCTCTGATTCATGCTCTAGGCTGGGAGCGAAAGCTTATTGCTTTTTCAAACACGGTCTACACCTCTCAGGTGCCGAGTTACAGGACGGTGAAAACAGTGAGTTTGTGTTAGACGCGAATCGTGCTCTGTTTCATGCTTTAGGCTGGGAGCTCAAGCTTATTGCTTTTTCAAATAAGGGAGATTTCCATCTCCCTTATTTGCATATTACCCAGAGGAGCGTGCGTGGCCATTTGAGTCTCCTCACTTATTTATAGTATATAGTTGCTCTCCCTAAGGAGAAAAGAGCGTTTCTGACCCCTGTCCCAGGCCTCTCACTAGCAAAAGCCAGACTCCTACTGTACACTGATGATGGGCAATAACCCGGAAACAGCTGTAAGTGCATGGAGTCTGGCTTTGCTTTTGAATACCAGTCATTGTAAGAAGACTTGTATAAAAAGTCTCACTTTGACTCGAAGGAATGCTGCCTTTCAATAGGTGGCACTGTGGAGGATTTATTCCATCTCCCTTATTTGCATATTACCCAGAGGAGCGTGCGTGGCCATTTGAGTCTCCTCACTTATTTATAGTATATAGTTGCTCTCCCTAAGGAGAAAAGAGCGTTTCTGACCCCTGTCCCTGGCCTCTCACTAGCAAAAGCCAGACTCCTACTGTACACTGATGATGGGCAATAACCCGGAAACAGCTGTATGTACATGGGGTCTGGCTTTGCTTTTGATTCCCAGTCATTGTAGCAAGACTTGTATAAAAAGTCCCACTTTGACTCGAAGGAATGCTGCCTTTCAGTAGGTGGCACTGTGGAGGATTTATTCCATCTCCCTTATTTGCATATTACCCAGAGGAGCGTGCGTGGCCATTTGAGTCTCCTCACTTATTTATAGTATATAGTTGCTCTCCCTAAGGAGAAAAGAGCGTTTCTGACCCCTATTGCTTTTTCAAACACGGTCTACACCTCTCAGGTGCCGAGTTACAGGACGGTGAAAACAGTGAGTTTGTGTTAGACGTGAATCGTGCTCTGATTCATGCTCTAGGCTGGGAGCGAAAGCTTATTGCTTTTTCAAACACGGTCTACACCTCTCAGGTGCCGAGTTACAGGACGGTGAAAACAGTGAGTTTGTTTTAGACGCGATTCATGCTCTAGGCTGGGAGCGCAAGCTTATTGCTTTTTCAAACACGGTCTACACCTCTCAGGTGCCGAGTTACAGGACGGTGAAAACAATGAGTTTGTGTTAGACGCGAATCGTGCTCTGATTCATGCTCTAGGCTGGGAGCGAAAGCTTATTGCTTTTTCAAACACGGTCTACACCTCTCAGGTGCCGAGTTACAGGACGGTGAAAACAGTGAGTTTGTGTTAGACGCGAATCGTGTTCTGATTCACGCTCTAGGCTGGGAGCTCAAGCTTATTGCTTTTTCAAACACGGTCTACACCTCTCAGGTGCCGAGTTACAGGACGGTGAAAACAGTGAGTTTGTGTTAGACGCGAATCGTGCTCTGATTCATGCTCTAGGCTGGGAGCGCAAGCGTAATGCTTTTTCAAACACGGTCTACACCTCTCAGGTGCCGAGTTACAGGACAGTGAAAACAATGAGTTTGTGTTAGACGCGAATCGTGCTCTGATTCATGCTCTAGGCTGGGAGCTCAAGCTTATTGCTTTTTCAAACACGGTCTACACCTCTCAGGTGCCGAGTTACAGGACGGTGAAAACAGTGAGTTTGTGTTAGACGCGAATCGTGCTCTGTTTCATGCTTTAGGCTGGGAGCTCAAGCTTATTGCTTTTTCAAATAAGGGAGATTTCCATCTCCCTTATTTGCATATTACCCAGAGGAGCGTGCGTGGCCATTTGAGTCTCCTCACTTATTTATAGTATATAGTTGTTCTCCCTAAGGAGAAAAGAGCGTTTCTGACCCCTGTCCCAGGCCTCTCACTAGCAAAAGCCAGACTCCTACTGTACACTGATGATGGGCAATAACCCGGAAACAGCTGTAAGTGCATGGAGTCTGGCTTTGCTTTTGAATACCAGTCATTGTAAGAAGACTTGTATAAAAAGTCTCACTTTGACTCGAAGGAATGCTGCCTTTCAATACGTGGCACTGTGGAGGATTTATTCCATCTCCCTTATTTGCATATTACCCAGAGGAGCGTGCGTGGCCATTTGAGTCTCCTCACTTATTTATAGTATATAGTTGCTCTCCCTAAGGAGAAAAGAGCGTTTCTGACCCCTGTCCCTGGCCTCACACTAGCAAAAGCCAGACTCCTACTGTACACTGATGATGGGCAATAACCCGGAAACAGCTGTATGTACATGGGGTCTGGCTTTGCTTTTGATTCCCAGTCATTGTAGCAAGACTTGTATAAAAAGTCCCACTTTGACTCGAAGGAATGCTGCCTTTCAGTAGGTGGCACTGTGGAGGATTTATTCCATCTCCCTTATTTGCATATTACCCAGAGGAGCGTGCGTGGCCATTTGAGTCTCCTCACTTATTTATAGTATATAGTTGCTCTCCCTAAGGAGAAAAGAGCGTTTCTGACCCCTATTGCTTTTTCAAACACGGTCTACACCTCTCAGGTGCCGAGTTACAGGACGGTGAAAACAGTGAGTTTGTGTTAGACGTGAATCGTGCTCTGATTCATGCTCTAGGCTGGGAGCGCAAGCGTAATGCTTTTTCAAACACGGTCTACACCTCTCAGGTGCCGAGTTACAGGACGGTGAAAACAGTGAGTTTGTGTTAGACGCGAATCGTGCTCTGATTCACGCTCTAGGCTGGGAGCTCAAGCTTATTGCTTTTTCAAACACGGTCTACACCTCTCAGGTGCCGAGTTACAGGACGGTGAAAACAGTGAGTTTGTGTTAGACGCGAATCGTGCTCTGATTCATGCTCTAGGCTGGGAGCGCAAGCGTAATGCTTTTTCAAACACGGTCTACACCTCTCAGGTGCCGAGTTACAGGACAGTGAAAACAATGAGTTTGTGTTAGACGCGAATCGTGCTCTGATTCATGCTCTAGGCTGGGAGCGAAAGCTTATTGCTTTTTCAAACACGGTCTACACCTCTCAGGTGCCGAGTTACAGGACGGTGAAAACAGTGAGTTTGTGTTAGACGCGAATCGTGCTCTGTTTCATGCTTTAGGCTGGGAGCTCAAGCTTATTGCTTTTTCAAATAAGGGAGATTTCCATCTCCCTTATTTGCATATTACCCAGAGGAGCGTGCGTGGCCATTTGAGTCTCCTCACTTATTTATAGTATATAGTTGCTCTCCCTAAGGAGAAAAGAGCGTTTCTGACCCCTGTCCCAGGCCTCTCACTAGCAAAAGCCAGACTCCTACTGTACACTGATGATGGGCAATAACCCGGAAACAGCTGTAAGTGCATGGAGTCTGGCTTTGCTTTTGAATACCAGTCATTGTAAGAAGACTTGTATAAAAAGTCTCACTTTGACTCGAAGGAATGCTGCCTTTCAATAGGTGGCACTGTGGAGGATTTATTCCATCTCCCTTATTTGCATATTACCCAGAGGAGCGTGCGTGGCCATTTGAGTCTCCTCACTTATTTATAGTATATAGTTGCTCTCCCTAAGGAGAAAAGAGCGTTTCTGACCCCTGTCCCTGGCCTCTCACTAGCAAAAGCCAGACTCCTACTGTACACTGATGATGGGCAATAACCCGGAAACAGCTGTATGTACATGGGGTCTGGCTTTGCTTTTGATTCCCAGTCATTGTAGCAAGACTTGTATAAAAAGTCCCACTTTGACTCGAAGGAATGCTGCCTTTCAGTAGGTGGCACTGTGGAGGATTTATTCCATCTCCCTTATTTGCATATTACCCAGAGGAGCGTGCGTGGCCATTTGAGTCTCCTCACTTATTTATAGTATATAGTTGCTCTCCCTAAGGAGAAAAGAGCGTTTCTGACCCCTATTGCTTTTTCAAACACGGTCTACACCTCTCAGGTGCCGAGTTACAGGACGGTGAAAACAGTGAGTTTGTGTTAGACGTGAATCGTGCTCTGATTCATGCTCTAGGCTGGGAGCGCAAGCGTAATGCTTTTTCAAACAAGGTCTACACCTCTCAGGTGCCGAGTTACAGGACGGTGAAAACAGTGAGTTTGTGTTAGACGCGAATCGTGCTCTGATTCACGCTCTAGGCTGGGAGCTCAAGCTTATTGCTTTTTCAAACACGGTCTACACCTCTCAGGTGCCGAGTTACAGGACGGTGAAAACAGTGAGTTTGTGTTAGACGCGAATCGTGCTCTGATTCATGCTCTAGGCTGGGAGCGCAAGCGTAATGCTTTTTCAAACACGGTCTACACCTCTCAGGTGCCGAGTTACAGGACAGTGAAAACAATGAGTTTGTGTTAGACGCGAATCGTGCTCTGATTCATGCTCTAGGCTGGGAGCGAAAGCTTATTGCTTTTTCAAACACGGTTTACACCTCTCAGGTGCCGAGTTACAGGACGGTGAAAACAGTGAGTTTGTGTTAGACGCGAATCGTGCTCTGTTTCATGCTTTAGGCTGGGAGCTCAAGCTTATTGCTTTTTCAAATAAGGGAGATTTCCATCTCCCTTATTTGCATATTACCCAGAGGAGCGTGCGTGGCCATTTGAGTCTCCTCACTTATTTATAGTATATAGTTGCTCTCCCTAAGGAGAAAAGAGCGTTTCTGACCCCTGTCCCAGGCCTCTCACTAGCAAAAGCCAGACTCCTACTGTACACTGATGATGGGCAATAACCCGGAAACAGCTGTAAGTGCATGGAGTCTGGCTTTGCTTTTGAATACCAGTCATTGTAAGAAGACTTGTATAAAAAGTCTCACTTTGACTCGAAGGAATGCTGCCTTTCAATAGGTGGCACTGTGGAGGATTTATTCCATCTCCCTTATTTGCATATTACCCAGAGGAGCGTGCGTGGCCATTTGAGTCTCCTCACTTATTTATAGTATATAGTTGCTCTCCCTAAGGAGAAAAGAGCGTTTCTGACCCCTATTGCTTTTTCAAACATGGTCTACACCTCTCAGGTGCCGAGTTACAGGACGGTGAAAACAGTGAGTTTGTGTTAGACGCGAATCGTGCTCTGATTCACGCTCTAGGCTGGGAGCGCAAGCTTATTGCTTTTTCAAACACGGTCTACACCTCTCAGGTGCCGAGTTACAGGACGGTGAAAACAGTGAGTTTGTGTTAGACGCGAATCGTGCTCTGATTCATGCTCTAGGCTGGGAGCGAAAGCTTACTGCTTTTTCAAACACGGTCTACACCTCTCAGGTGCCGAGTTACAGGACGGTGAAAACAGTGAGTTTGTGTTAGACGCGAATCGTGCTCTGATTCACGCTCTAGGCTTGGAGCGAAAGCTTATTGCTTTTTCAAACACGGTCTACACCTCTCAGGTGCCGAGTTACAGGACGGTGAAAACAGTGAGTTTGTGTTAGACGCGAATCGTGCTCTGATTCATGCTTTAGGCTGGGAGCGCAAGCTTATTGCTTTTTCAAACACGGTCTACACCTCTCAGGTGCCGAGGTACAGGACGGTGAAAACAGTGAGTTTGTGTTAGACGCGAATCGTGCTCTGATTCATGCTCTAGGCGGGGAGCTCAAGCTTATTGCTTTTTCAAACACGGTCTACACCTCTCAGGTGCCGAGTTACAGGACGGTGAAAACAGTGAGTTTGTGTTAGACGCGAATCGTGCTCTGATTCATGCTCTAGGCTGGGAGCTTAAGCTTATTGCTTTTTCAAACACGGTCTACACCTCTCAGGTGCTCTGATTCACGCTCTAGGCTGGGAGCTCAAGCTTATTGCTTTTTCAAACACGGTCTACACCTCTCAGGTGCCGAGTTACAGGACGGTGAAAACAGTGAGTTTGTGTTAGACGCGAATCGTGCTCTGATTCATGCTCTAGGCTGGGAGCGCAAGCGTAATGCTTTTTCAAACACGGTCTACACCTCTCAGGTGCCGAGTTACAGGACAGTGAAAACAATGAGTTTGTGGTAGACGCGAATCGTGCTCTGATTCATGCTCTAGGCTGGGAGCTCAAGCTTATTGCTTTTTCAAACACGGTCTACACCTCTCAGGTGCCGAGTTACAGGACGGTGAAAACAGTGAGTTTGTGTTAGACGCGAATCGTGCTCTGTTTCATGCTTTAGGCTGGGAGCTCAAGCTTATTGCTTTTTCAAATAAGGGAGATTTCCATCTCCCTTATTTGCATATTACCCAGAGGAGCGTGCGTGGCCATTTGAGTCTCCTCACTTATTTATAGTATATAGTTGCTCTCCCTAAGGAGAAAAGAGCGTTTCTGACCCCTGTCCCAGGCCTCTCACTAGCAAAAGCCAGACTCCTACTGTACACTGATGATGGGCAATAACCCGGAAACAGCTGTAAGTGCATGGAGTCTGGCTTTGCTTTTGAATACCAGTCATTGTAGGAAGACTTGTATAAAAAGTCTCACTTTGACTCGAAGGAATGCTGCCTTTCAATAGGTGGCACTGTGGAGGATTTATTCCATCTCCCTTATTTGCATATTACCCAGAGGAGCGTGCGTGGCCATTTGAGTCTCCTCACTTATTTATAGTATATAGTTGCTCTCCCTAAGGAGAAAAGAGCGTTTCTGACCCCTGTCCCTGGCCTCTCACTAGGAAAAGCCAGACTCCTACTGTACACTGATGATGGGCAATAACCCGGAAACAGCTGTATGTACATGGGGTCTGGCTTTGCTTTTGATTCCCAGTCATTGTAGCAAGACTTGTATAAAAAGTCCCACTTTGACTCGAAGGAATGCTGCCTTTCAGTAGGTGGCACTGTGGAGGATTTATTCCATCTCCCTTATTTGCATATTACCCAGAGGAGCGTGCGTGGCCATTTGAGTCTCCTCACTTATTTATAGTATATAGTTGCTCTCCCTAAGGAGAAAAGAGCGTTTCTGACCCCTATTGCTTTTTCAAACACGGTCTACACCTCTCAGGTGCCGAGTTACAGGACGGTGAAAACAGTGAGTTTGTGTTAGACGTGAATCGTGCTCTGATTCATGCTCTAGGCTGGGAGCACAAGCGTAATGCTTTTTCAAACACGGTCTACACCTCTCAGGTGCCGAGTTACAGGACGGTGAAAACAGTGAGTTTGTGTTAGACGCGAATCGTGCTCTGATTCATGCTCTAGGCGGGGAGCTCAAGCTTATTGCATTTTCAAACACGGTCTACACCTCTCAGGTGCCGAGTAACAGGACGGTGAAAACAGTGAGTTTGTTTTAGACGCGATTCATGCTCTAGGCTGGGAGCGCAAGCTTATTGCTTTTTCAAACACGGTCTACACCTCTCAGGTGCCGAGTTACAGGACGGTGAAAACAATGAGTTTGTGTTAGACGCGAATCGTGCTCTGATTCATGCTCTAGGCTGGGAGCGAAAGCTTATTGCTTTTTCAAACACGGTCTACACCTCTCAGGTGCCGAGTTACAGGACGGTGAAAACAGTGAGTTTGTGTTAGACGCGAATCGTGCTCTGATTCACGCTCTAGGCTGGGAGCTCAAGCTTATTGCTTTTTCAAACACGGTCTACACCTCTCAGGTGCCGAGTTACAGGACGGTGAAAACAGTGAGTTTGTGTTAGACGCGAATCGTGCTCTGATTCATGCTCTAGGCTGGGAGCGCAAGCGTAATGCTTTTTCAAACACGGTCTACACCTCTCAGGTGCCGAGTTACAGGACAGTGAAAACAATGAGTTTGTGTTAGACGCGAATCGTGCTCTGATTCATGCTCTAGGCTGGGAGCTCAAGCTTATTGCTTTTTCAAACACGGTCTACACCTCTCAGGTGCCGAGTTACAGGACGGTGAAAACAGTGAGTTTGTGTTAGACGCGAATCGTGCTCTGTTTCATGCTTTAGGCTGGGAGCTCAAGCTTATTGCTTTTTCAAATAAGGGAGATTTCCATCTCCCTTATTTGCATATTACCCAGAGGAGCGTGCGTGGCCATTTGAGTCTCCTCACTTATTTATAGTATATAGTTGTTCTCCCTAAGGAGAAAAGAGCGTTTCTGACCCCTGTCCCAGGCCTCTCACTAGCAAAAGCCAGACTCCTACTGTACACTGATGATGGGCAATAACCCGGAAACAGCTGTAAGTGCATGGAGTCTGGCTTTGCTTTTGAATACCAGTCATTGTAAGAAGACTTGTATAAAAAGTCTCACTTTGACTCGAAGGAATGCTGCCTTTCAATACGTGGCACTGTGGAGGATTTATTCCATCTCCCTTATTTGCATATTACCCAGAGGAGCGTGCGTGGCCATTTGAGTCTCCTCACTTATTTATAGTATATAGTTGCTCTCCCTAAGGAGAAAAGAGCGTTTCTGACCCCTGTCCCTGGCCTCACACTAGCAAAAGCCAGACTCCTACTGTACACTGATGATGGGCAATAACCCGGAAACAGCTGTATGTACATGGGGTCTGGCTTTGCTTTTGATTCCCAGTCATTGTAGCAAGACTTGTATAAAAAGTCCCACTTTGACTCGAAGGAATGCTGCCTTTCAGTAGGTGGCACTGTGGAGGATTTATTCCATCTCCCTTATTTGCATATTACCCAGAGGAGCGTGCGTGGCCATTTGAGTCTCCTCACTTATTTATAGTATATAGTTGCTCTCCCTAAGGAGAAAAGAGCGTTTCTGACCCCTATTGCTTTTTCAAACACGGTCTACACCTCTCAGGTGCCGAGTTACAGGACGGTGAAAACAGTGAGTTTGTGTTAGACGTGAATCGTGCTCTGATTCATGCTTTAACCTTATTGCTTTTTCAAACACGGTCTACACCTCTCAGGTGCCGAGTTACAGGACGGTGAAAACAGTGAGTTTGTGTTAGACGTGAATCGTGCTCTGATTCATGCTCTAGGCTGGGAGCGCAAGCGTAATGCTTTTTCAAACACGGTCTACACCTCTCAGGTGCCGAGTTACAGAACGGTGAAAACAGTGAGTTTGTGTTAGACGCGAATCGTGCTGGGATTTATGCTCTAGGCTGGGAGCGCAAGCGTAATGCTTTTTCAAACACGGTCTACACCTCTCAGGTGCCGAGTTACAGGACGGTGAAAACAGTGAGTTTGTGTTAGACGCGAATCGTGCTCTGATTCATGCTCTAGGCGGGGAGCTCAAGCTTATTGCATTTTCAAACACGGTCTACACCTCTCAGGTGCCGAGTAACAGGACGGTGAAAACAGTGAGTTTGTGTTAGACGCGATTCATGCTCTAGGCTGGGAGCGCAAGCTTACTGCTTTTTCAAACACGGTCTACACCTCTCAGGTGCCGAGTTACAGGACGGTGAAAACAGTGAGTTTGTGTTAGACGCGAATCGTGCTCTGATTCATGCTCTAGGCTGGGAGCGAAAGCTTATTGCTTTTTCAAACACGGTCTACACCTCTCAGGTGCCGAGTTACAGGACGGTGAAAACAGTGAGTTTGTGTTAGACGCGAATCGTGCTCTGATTCACGCTCTAGGCTGGGAGCTCAAGCTTATTGCTTTTTCAAACACGGTCTACACCTCTCAGGTGCCGAGTTACAGGACGGTGAAAACAGTGAGTTTGTGTTAGACGCGAATCGTGCTCTGATTCATGCTCTAGGCTGGGAGCGCAAGCGTAATGCTTTTTCAAACACGGTCTACACCTCTCAGGTGCCGAGTTACAGGACAGTGAAAACAATGAGTTTGTGTTAGACGCGAATCGTGCTCTGATTCATGCTCTAGGCTGGGAGCGAAAGCTTATTGCTTTTTCAAACACGGTCTACACCTCTCAGGTGCCGAGTTACAGGACGGTGAAAACAGTGAGTTTGTGTTAGACGCGAATCGTGCTCTGTTTCATGCTTTAGGCTGGGAGCTCAAGCTTATTGCTTTTTCAAATAAGGGAGATTTCCATCTCCCTTATTTGCATATTACCCAGAGGAGCGTGCGTGGCCATTTGAGTCTCCTCACTTATTTATAGTATATAGTTGCTCTCCCTAAGGAGAAAAGAGCGTTTCTGACCCCTGTCCCAGGCCTCTCACTAGCAAAAGCCAGACTCCTACTGTACACTGATGATGGGCAATAACCCGGAAACAGCTGTAAGTGCATGGAGTCTGGCTTTGCTTTTGAATACCAGTCATTGTAAGAAGACTTGTATAAAAAGTCTCACTTTGACTCGAAGGAATGCTGCCTTTCAATAGGTGGCACTGTGGAGGATTTATTCCATCTCCCTTATTTGCATATTACCCAGAGGAGCGTGCGTGGCCATTTGAGTCTCCTCACTTATTTATAGTATATAGTTGCTCTCCCTAAGGAGAAAAGAGCGTTTCTGACCCCTGTCCCTGGCCTCTCACTAGCAAAAGCCAGACTCCTACTGTACACTGATGATGGGCAATAACCCGGAAACAGCTGTATGTACATGGGGTCTGGCTTTGCTTTTGATTCCCAGTCATTGTAGCAAGACTTGTATAAAAAGTCCCACTTTGACTCGAAGGAATGCTGCCTTTCAGTAGGTGGCACTGTGGAGGATTTATTCCATCTCCCTTATTTGCATATTACCCAGAGGAGCGTGCGTGGCCATTTGAGTCTCCTCACTTATTTATAGTATATAGTTGCTCTCCCTAAGGAGAAAAGAGCGTTTCTGACCCCTATTGCTTTTTCAAACACGGTCTACACCTCTCAGGTGCCGAGTTACAGGACGGTGAAAACAGTGAGTTTGTGTTAGACGTGAATCGTGCTCTGATTCATGCTCTAGGCTGGGAGCACAAGCGTAATGCTTTTTCAAACACGGTCTACACCTCTCAGGTGCCGAGTTACAGGACGGTGAAAACAGTGAGTTTGTGTTAGACGCGAATCGTGCTCTGATTCATGCTCTAGGCGGGGAGCTCAAGCTTATTGCATTTTCAAACACGGTCTACACCTCTCAGGTGCCGAGTAACAGGACGGTGAAAACAGTGAGTTTGTTTTAGACGCGATTCATGCTCTAGGCTGGGAGCGCAAGCTTATTGCTTTTTCAAACACGGTCTACACCTCTCAGGTGCCGAGTTACAGGACGGTGAAAACAATGAGTTTGTGTTAGACGCGAATCGTGCTCTGATTCATGCTCTAGGCTGGGAGCGAAAGCTTATTGCTTTTTCAAACACGGTCTACACCTCTCAGGTGCCGAGTTACAGGACGGTGAAAACAGTGAGTTTGTGTTAGACGCGAATCGTGTTCTGATTCACGCTCTAGGCTGGGAGCTCAAGCTTATTGCTTTTTCAAACACGGTCTACACCTCTCAGGTGCCGAGTTACAGGACGGTGAAAACAGTGAGTTTGTGTTAGACGCGAATCGTGCTCTGATTCATGCTCTAGGCTGGGAGCGCAAGCGTAATGCTTTTTCAAACACGGTCTACACCTCTCAGGTGCCGAGTTACAGGACAGTGAAAACAATGAGTTTGTGTTAGACGCGAATCGTGCTCTGATTCATGCTCTAGGCTGGGAGCTCAAGCTTATTGCTTTTTCAAACACGGTCTACACCTCTCAGGTGCCGAGTTACAGGACGGTGAAAACAGTGAGTTTGTGTTAGACGCGAATCGTGCTCTGTTTCATGCTTTAGGCTGGGAGCTCAAGCTTATTGCTTTTTCAAATAAGGGAGATTTCCATCTCCCTTATTTGCATATTACCCAGAGGAGCGTGCGTGGCCATTTGAGTCTCCTCACTTATTTATAGTATATAGTTGTTCTCCCTAAGGAGAAAAGTGCGTTTCTGACCCCTGTCCCAGGCCTCTCACTAGCAAAAGCCAGACTCCTACTGTACACTGATGATGGGCAATAACCCGGAAACAGCTGTAAGTGCATGGAGTCTGGCTTTGCTTTTGAATACCAGTCATTGTAAGAAGACTTGTATAAAAAGTCTCACTTTGACTCGAAGGAATGCTGCCTTTCAATACGTGGCACTGTGGAGGATTTATTCCATCTCCCTTATTTGCATATTACCCAGAGGAGCGTGCGTGGCCATTTGAGTCTCCTCACTTATTTATAGTATATAGTTGCTCTCCCTAAGGAGAAAAGAGCGTTTCTGACCCCTGTCCCTGGCCTCACACTAGCAAAAGCCAGACTCCTACTGTACACTGATGATGGGCAATAACCCGGAAACAGCTGTATGTACATGGGGTCTGGCTTTGCTTTTGATTCCCAGTCATTGTAGCAAGACTTGTATAAAAAGTCCCACTTTGACTCGAAGGAATGCTGCCTTTCAGTAGGTGGCACTGTGGAGGATTTATTCCATCTCCCTTATTTGCATATTACCCAGAGGAGCGTGCGTGGCCATTTGAGTCTCCTCACTTATTTATAGTATATAGTTGCTCTCCCTAAGGAGAAAAGAGCGTTTCTGACCCCTATTGCTTTTTCAAACACGGTCTACACCTCTCAGGTGCCGAGTTACAGGACGGTGAAAACAGTGAGTTTGTGTTAGACGTGAATCGTGCTCTGATTCATGCTCTAGGCTGGGAGCGCAAGCGTAATGCTTTTTCAAACACGGTCTACACCTCTCAGGTGCCGAGTTACAGGACGGTGAAAACAGTGAGTTTGTGTTAGACGCGAATCGTGCTCTGATTCACGCTCTAGGCTGGGAGCTCAAGCTTATTGCTTTTTCAAACACGGTCTACACCTCTCAGGTGCCGAGTTACAGGACGGTGAAAACAGTGAGTTTGTGTTAGACGCGAATCGTGCTCTGATTCATGCTCTAGGCTGGGAGCGCAAGCGTAATGCTTTTTCAAACACGGTCTACACCTCTCAGGTGCCGAGTTACAGGACAGTGAAAACAATGAGTTTGTGTTAGACGCGAATCGTGCTCTGATTCATGCTCTAGGCTGGGAGCGAAAGCTTATTGCTTTTTCAAACACGGTCTACACCTCTCAGGTGCCGAGTTACAGGACGGTGAAAACAGTGAGTTTGTGTTAGACGCGAATCGTGCTCTGTTTCATGCTTTAGGCTGGGAGCTCAAGCTTATTGCTTTTTCAAATAAGGGAGATTTCCATCTCCCTTATTTGCATATTACCCAGAGGAGCGTGCGTGGCCATTTGAGTCTCCTCACTTATTTATAGTATATAGTTGCTCTCCCTAAGGAGAAAAGAGCGTTTCTGACCCCTGTCCCAGGCCTCTCACTAGCAAAAGCCAGACTCCTACTGTACACTGATGATGGGCAATAACCTGGAAACAGCTGTAAGTGCATGGAGTCTGGCTTTGCTTTTGAATACCAGTCATTGTAAGAAGACTTGTATAAAAAGTCTCACTTTGACTCGAAGGAATGCTGCCTTTCAATAGGTGGCACTGTGGAGGATTTATTCCATCTCCCTTATTTGCATATTACCCAGAGGAGCGTGCGTGGCCATTTGAGTCTCCTCACTTATTTATAGTATATAGTTGCTCTCCCTAAGGAGAAAAGAGCATTTCTGACCCCTGTCCCTGGCCTCTCACTAGCAAAAGCCAGACTCCTACTGTACACTGATGATGGGCAATAACCCGGAAACAGCTGTATGTACATGGGGTCTGGCTTTGCTTTTGATTCCCAGTCATTGTAGCAAGACTTGTATAAAAAGTCCCACTTTGACTCGAAGGAATGCTGCCTTTCAGTAGGTGGCACTGTGGAGGATTTATTCCATCTCCCTTATTTGCATATTACCCAGGGGAGCGTGCGTGGCCATTTGAGTCTCCTCACTTATTTATAGTATATAGTTGCTCTCCCTAAGGAGAAAAGAGCGTTTCTGACCCCTATTGCTTTTTCAAACACGGTCTACACCTCTCAGGTGCCGAGTTACAGGACGGTGAAAACAGTGAGTTTGTGTTAGACGCGAATCGTGCTCTGATTCATGCTCTAGGCTGGGAGCTCAAGCTTATTGCTTTTTCAAACACGGTCTACACCTCTCAGGTGCCGAGTTACAGGACGGTGAAAACAGTGAGTTTGTGTTAGACGCGAATCGTGCTCTGATTCACGCTCTAGGCTGGGAGCGCAAGCGTAATGCTTTTTCAAACACGGTCTACACCTCTCAGGTGCCGAGTTACAGGACGGTGAAAACAATGAGTTTGTGTTAGACGCGAATCGTGCTCTGATTCACGCTCTAGGCTGGGAGCTCAAGCTTATTGCTTTTTCAAACACGGTCTACACCTCTCAGGTGCCGAGTTACAGGACGGTGAAAACAGTGAGTTTGTGTTAGACGTGAATCGTGCTCTGATTCATGCTTTAACCTTATTGCTTTTTCAAACACGGTCTACACCTCTCAGGTGCCGAGTTACAGGACGGTGAAAACAGTGAGTTTGTGTTAGACGTGAATCGTGCTCTGATTCATGCTCTAGGCTGGGAGCGCAAGCGTAATGCTTTTTCAAACACGGTCTACACCTCTCAGGTGCCGAGTTACAGAACGGTGAAAACAGTGAGTTTGTGTTAGATGCGAATCGTGCTGGGATTTATGCTCTAGGCTGGGAGCGCAAGCGTAATGCTTTTTCAAACACGGTCTACACCTCTCAGGTGCCGAGTTACAGGACGGTGAAAACAGTGAGTTTGTGTTAGACGCGAATCGTGCTCTGATTCATGCTCTAGGCGGGGAGCTCAAGCTTATTGCATTTTCAAACACGGTCTACACCTCTCAGGTGCCGAGTAACAGGACGGTGAAAACAGTGAGTTTGTGTTAGACGCGATTCATGCTCTAGGCTGGGAGCGCAAGCTTACTGCTTTTTCAAACACGGTCTACACCTCTCAGGTGCCGAGTTACAGGACGGTGAAAACAGTGAGTTTGTGTTAGACGCGAATCGTGCTCTGATTCATGCTCTAGGCTGGGAGCGAAAGCTTATTGCTTTTTCAAACACGGTCTACACCTCTCAGGTGCCGAGTTACAGGACGGTGAAAACAGTGAGTTTGTGTTAGACGCGAATCGTGCTCTGATTCACGCTCTAGGCTGGGAGCTCAAGCTTATTGCTTTTTCAAACACGGTCTACACCTCTCAGGTGCCGAGTTACAGGACGGTGAAAACAGTGAGTTTGTGTTAGACGCGAATCGTGCTCTGATTCATGCTCTAGGCTGGGAGCGCAAGCGTAATGCTTTTTCAAACACGGTCTACACCTCTCAGGTGCCGAGTTACAGGACAGTGAAAACAATGAGTTTGTGTTAGACGCGAATCGTGCTCTGATTCATGCTCTAGGCTGGGAGCGAAAGCTTATTGCTTTTTCAAACACGGTCTACACCTCTCAGGTGCCGAGTTACAGGACGGTGAAAACAGTGAGTTTGTGTTAGACGCGAATCGTGCTCTGTTTCATGCTTTAGGCTGGGAGCTCAAGCTTATTGCTTTTTCAAATAAGGGAGATTTCCATCTCCCTTATTTGCATATTACCCAGAGGAGCGTGCGTGGCCATTTGAGTCTCCTCACTTATTTATAGTATATAGTTGCTCTCCCTAAGGAGAAAAGAGCGTTTCTGACCCCTGTCCCAGGCCTCTCACTAGCAAAAGCCAGACTCCTACTGTACACTGATGATGGGCAATAACCCGGAAACAGCTGTAAGTGCATGGAGTCTGGCTTTGCTTTTGAATACCAGTCATTGTAAGAAGACTTGTATAAAAAGTCTCACTTTGACTCGAAGGAATGCTGCCTTTCAATAGGTGGCACTGTGGAGGATTTATTCCATCTCCCTTATTTGCATATTACCCAGAGGAGCGTGCGTGGCCATTTGAGTCTCCTCACTTATTTATAGTATATAGTTGCTCTCCCTAAGGAGAAAAGAGCGTTTCTGACCCCTGTCCCTGGCCTCTCACTAGCAAAAGCCAGACTCCTACTGTACACTGATGATGGGCAATAACCCGGAAACAGCTGTATGTACATGGGGTCTGGCTTTGCTTTTGATTCCCAGTCATTGTAGCAAGACTTGTATAAAAAGTCCCACTTTGACTCGAAGGAATGCTGCCTTTCAGTAGGTGGCACTGTGGAGGATTTATTCCATCTCCCTTATTTGCATATTACCCAGGGGAGCGTGCGTGGCCATTTGAGTCTCCTCACTTATTTATAGTATATAGTTGCTCTCCCTAAGGAGAAAAGAGCGTTTCTGACCCCTATTGCTTTTTCAAACACGGTCTACACCTCTCAGGTGCCGAGTTACAGGACGGTGAAAACAGTGAGTTTGTGTTAGACGCGAATCGTGCTCTGATTCATGCTCTAGGCTGGGAGCTCAAGCTTATTGCTTTTTCAAACACGGTCTACACCTCTCAGGTGCCGAGTTACAGGACGGTGAAAACAGTGAGTTTGTGTTAGACGCGAATCGTGCTCTGATTCACGCTCTAGGCTGGGAGCGCAAGCGTAATGCTTTTTCAAACACGGTCTACACCTCTCAGGTGCCGAGTTACAGGACGGTGAAAACAATGAGTTTGTGTTAGACGCGAATCGTGCTCTGATTCACGCTCTAGGCTGGGAGCTCAAGCTTATTGCTTTTTCAAACACGGTCTACACCTCTCAGGTGCCGAGTTACAGGACGGTGAAAACAGTGAGTTTGTGTTAGACGTGAATCGTGCTCTGATTCATGCTTTAACCTTATTGCTTTTTCAAACACGGTCTACACCTCTCAGGTGCCGAGTTACAGGACGGTGAAAACAGTGAGTTTGTGTTAGACGTGAATCGTGCTCTGATTCATGCTCTAGGCTGGGAGCGCAAGCGTAATGCTTTTTCAAACACGGTCTACACCTCTCAGGTGCCGAGTTACAGAACGGTGAAAACAGTGAGTTTGTGTTAGACGCGAATCGTGCTGGGATTTATGCTCTAGGCTGGGAGCGCAAGCGTAATGCTTTTTCAAACACGGTCTACACCTCTCAGGTGCCGAGTTACAGGACGGTGAAAACAGTGAGTTTGTGTTAGACGCGAATCGTGCTCTGATTCATGCTCTAGGCGGGGAGCTCAAGCTTATTGCATTTTCAAACACGGTCTACACCTCTCAGGTGCCGAGTAACAGGACGGTGAAAACAGTGAGTTTGTGTTAGACGCGATTCATGCTCTAGGCTGGGAGCGCAAGCTTACTGCTTTTTCAAACACGGTCTACACCTCTCAGGTGCCGAGTTACAGGACGGTGAAAACAGTGAGTTTGTGTTAGACGCGAATCGTGCTCTGATTCATGCTCTAGGCTGGGAGCGAAAGCTTATTGCTTTTTCAAACACGGTCTACACCTCTCAGGTGCCGAGTTACAGGACGGTGAAAACAGTGAGTTTGTGTTAGACGCGAATCGTGCTCTGATTCACGCTCTAGGCTGGGAGCTCAAGCTTATTGCTTTTTCAAACACGGTCTACACCTCTCAGGTGCCGAGTTACAGGACGGTGAAAACAGTGAGTTTGTGTTAGACGCGAATCGTGCTCTGATTCATGCTCTAGGCTGGGAGCGCAAGCGTAATGCTTTTTCAAACACGGTCTACACCTCTCAGGTGCCGAGTTACAGGACAGTGAAAACAATGAGTTTGTGTTAGACGCGAATCGTGCTCTGATTCATGCTCTAGGCTGGGAGCGAAAGCTTATTGCTTTTTCAAACACGGTCTACACCTCTCAGGTGCCGAGTTACAGGACGGTGAAAACAGTGAGTTTGTGTTAGACGCGAATCGTGCTCTGTTTCATGCTTTAGGCTGGGAGCTCAAGCTTATTGCTTTTTCAAATAAGGGAGATTTCCATCTCCCTTATTTGCATATTACCCAGAGGAGCGTGCGTGGCCATTTGAGTCTCCTCACTTATTTATAGTATATAGTTGCTCTCCCTAAGGAGAAAAGAGCGTTTCTGACCCCTGTCCCAGGCCTCTCACTAGCAAAAGCCAGACTCCTACTGTACACTGATGATGGGGAATAACCCGGAAACAGCTGTAAGTGCATGGAGTCTGGCTTTGCTTTTGAATACCAGTCATTGTAAGAAGACTTGTATAAAAAGTCTCACTTTGACTCGAAGGAATGCTGCCTTTCAGTAGGTGGCACTGTGGAGGATTTATTCCATCTCCCTTATTTGCATATTACCCAGGGGAGCGTGCGTGGCCATTTGAGTCTCCTCACTTATTTATAGTATATAGTTGCTCTCCCTAAGGAGAAAAGAGCGTTTCTGACCCCTATTGCTTTTTCAAACACGGTCTACACCTCTCAGGTGCCGAGTTACAGGACGGTGAAAACAGTGAGTTTGTGTTAGACGCGAATCGTGCTCTGATTCATGCTCTAGGCTGGGAGCTCAAGCTTATTGCTTTTTCAAACACGGTCTACACCTCTCAGGTGCCGAGTTACAGGACGGTGAAAACAGTGAGTTTGTGTTAGACGCGAATCGTGCTCTGATTCACGCTCTAGGCTGGGAGCGCAAGCGTAATGCTTTTTCAAACACGGTCTACACCTCTCAGGTGCCGAGTTACAGGACGGTGAAAACAATGAGTTTGTGTTAGACGCGAATCGTGCTCTGATTCACGCTCTAGGCTGGGAGCTCAAGCTTATTGCTTTTTCAAACACGGTCTACACCTCTCAGGTGCCGAGTTACAGGACGGTGAAAACAGTGAGTTTGTGTTAGACGTGAATCGTGCTCTGATTCATGCTTTAACCTTATTGCTTTTTCAAACACGGTCTACACCTCTCAGGTGCCGAGTTACAGGACGGTGAAAACAGTGAGTTTGTGTTAGACGTGAATCGTGCTCTGATTCATGCTCTAGGCTGGGAGCGCAAGCGTAATGCTTTTTCAAACACGGTCTACACCTCTCAGGTGCCGAGTTACAGAACGGTGAAAACAGTGAGTTTGTGTTAGACGCGAATCGTGCTGGGATTTATGCTCTAGGCTGGGAGCGCAAGCGTAATGCTTTTTCAAACACGGTCTACACCTCTCAGGTGCCGAGTTACAGGACGGTGAAAACAGTGAGTTTGTGTTAGACGCGAATCGTGCTCTGATTCATGCTCTAGGCGGGGAGCTCAAGCTTATTGCATTTTCAAACACGGTCTACACCTCTCAGGTGCCGAGTAACAGGACGGTGAAAACAGTGAGTTTGTGTTAGACGCGATTCATGCTCTAGGCTGGGAGCGCAAGCTTACTGCTTTTTCAAACACGGTCTACACCTCTCAGGTGCCGAGTTACAGGACGGTGAAAACAGTGAGTTTGTGTTAGACGCGAATCGTGCTCTGATTCATGCTCTAGGCTGGGAGCGAAAGCTTATTGCTTTTTCAAACACGGTCTACACCTCTCAGGTGCCGAGTTACAGGACGGTGAAAACAGTGAGTTTGTGTTAGACGCGAATCGTGCTCTGATTCACGCTCTAGGCTGGGAGCTCAAGCTTATTGCTTTTTCAAACACGGTCTACACCTCTCAGGTGCCGAGTTACAGGACGGTGAAAACAGTGAGTTTGTGTTAGACGCGAATCGTGCTCTGATTCATGCTCTAGGCTGGGAGCGCAAGCGTAATGCTTTTTCAAACACGGTCTACACCTCTCAGGTGCCGAGTTACAGGACAGTGAAAACAATGAGTTTGTGTTAGACGCGAATCGTGCTCTGATTCATGCTCTAGGCTGGGAGCGAAAGCTTATTGCTTTTTCAAACACGGTCTACACCTCTCAGGTGCCGAGTTACAGGACGGTGAAAACAGTGAGTTTGTGTTAGACGCGAATCGTGCTCTGTTTCATGCTTTAGGCTGGGAGCTCAAGCTTATTGCTTTTTCAAATAAGGGAGATTTCCATCTCCCTTATTTGCATATTACCCAGAGGAGCGTGCGTGGCCATTTGAGTCTCCTCACTTATTTATAGTATATAGTTGCTCTCCCTAAGGAGAAAAGAGCGTTTCTGACCCCTGTCCCAGGCCTCTCACTAGCAAAAGCCAGACTCCTACTGTACACTGATGATGGGCAATAACCCGGAAACAGCTGTAAGTGCATGGAGTCTGGCTTTGCTTTTGAATACCAGTCATTGTAAGAAGACTTGTATAAAAAGTCTCACTTTGACTCGAAGGAATGCTGCCTTTCAATAGGTGGCACTGTGGAGGATTTATTCCATCTCCCTTATTTGCATATTACCCAGAGGAGCGTGCGTGGCCATTTGAGTCTCCTCACTTATTTATAGTATATAGTTGCTCTCCCTAAGGAGAAAAGAGCGTTTCTGACCCCTGTCCCTGGCCTCTCACTAGCAAAAGCCAGACTCCTACTGTACACTGATGATGGGCAATAACCCGGAAACAGCTGTATGTACATGGGGTCTGGCTTTGCTTTTGATTCCCAGTCATTGTAGCAAGACTTGTATAAAAAGTCCCACTTTGACTCGAAGGAATGCTGCCTTTCAGTAGGTGGCACTGTGGAGGATTTATTCCATCTCCCTTATTTGCATATTACCCAGAGGAGCGTGCGTGGCCATTTGAGTCTCCTCACTTATTTATAGTATATAGTTGCTCTCCCTAAGGAGAAAAGAGCGTTTCTGACCCCTATTGCTTTTTCAAACACGGTCTACACCTCTCAGGTGCCGAGTTACAGGACGGTGAAAACAGTGAGTTTGTGTTAGACGCGAATCGTGCTCTGATTCATGCTCTAGGCGGGGAGCTCAAGCTTATTGCATTTTCAAACACGGTCTACACCTCTCAGGTGCCGAGTAACAGGACGGTGAAAACAGTGAGTTTGTTTTAGACGCGATTCATGCTCTAGGCTGGGAGCGCAAGCTTATTGCTTTTTCAAACACGGTCTACACCTCTCAGGTGCCGAGTTACAGGACGGTGAAAACAATGAGTTTGTGTTAGACGCGAATCGTGCTCTGATTCATGCTCTAGGCTGGGAGCGAAAGCTTATTGCTTTTTCAAACACGGTCTACACCTCTCAGGTGCCGAGTTACAGGACGGTGAAAACAGTGAGTTTGTGTTAGACGCGAATCGTGTTCTGATTCACGCTCTAGGCTGGGAGCTCAAGCTTATTGCTTTTTCAAACACGGTCTACACCTCTCAGGTGCCGAGTTACAGGACGGTGAAAACAGTGAGTTTGTGTTAGACGCGAATCGTGCTCTGATTCATGCTCTAGGCTGGGAGCGCAAGCGTAATGCTTTTTCAAACACGGTCTACACCTCTCAGGTGCCGAGTTACAGGACAGTGAAAACAATGAGTTTGTGTTAGACGCGAATCGTGCTCTGATTCATGCTCTAGGCTGGGAGCGAAAGCTTATTGCTTTTTCAAACACGGTCTACACCTCTCAGGTGCCGAGTTACAGGACAGTGAAAACAATGAGTTTGTGTTAGACGCGAATCGTGCTCTGTTTCATGCTTTAGGCTGGGAGCTCAAGCTTATTGCTTTTTCAAATAAGGGAGATTTCCATCTCCCTTATTTGCATATTACCCAGAGGAGCGTGCGTGGCCATTTGAGTCTCCTCACTTATTTATAGTATATAGTTGCTCTCCCTAAGGAGAAAAGAGCGTTTCTGACCCCTGTCCCAGGCCTCTCACTAGCAAAAGCCAGACTCCTACTGTACACTGATGATGGGCAATAACCCGGAAACAGCTGTAAGTGCATGGAGTCTGGCTTTGCTTTTGAATACCAGTCATTGTAAGAAGACTTGTATAAAAAGTCTCACTTTGACTCGAAGGAATGCTGCCTTTCAATAGGTGGCACTGTGGAGGATTTATTCCATCTCCCTTATTTGCATATTACCCAGAGGAGCGTGCGTGGCCATTTGAGTCTCCTCACTTATTTATAGTATATAGTTGCTCTCCCTAAGGAGAAAAGAGCGTTTCTGACCCCTGTCCCTGGCCTCTCACTAGCAAAAGCCAGACTCCTACTGTACACTGATGATGGGCAATAACCCGGAAACAGCTGTATGTACATGGGGTCTGGCTTTGCTTTTGATTCCCAGTCATTGTAGCAAGACTTGTATAAAAAGTCCCACTTTGACTCGAAGGAATGCTGCCTTTCAGTAGGTGGCACTGTGGAGGATTTATTCCATCTCCCTTATTTGCATATTACCCAGGGGAGCGTGCGTGGCCATTTGAGTCTCCTCACTTATTTATAGTATATAGTTGCTCTCCCTAAGGAGAAAAGAGCGTTTCTGACCCCTATTGCTTTTTCAAACACGGTCTACACCTCTCAGGTGCCGAGTTACAGGACGGTGAAAACAGTGAGTTTGTGTTAGACGCGAATCGTGCTCTGATTCATGCTCTAGGCTGGGAGCTCAAGCTTATTGCTTTTTCAAACACGGTCTACACCTCTCAGGTGCCGAGTTACAGGACGGTGAAAACAGTGAGTTTGTGTTAGACGCGAATCGTGCTCTGATTCACGCTCTAGGCTGGGAGCGCAAGCGTAATGCTTTTTCAAACACGGTCTACACCTCTCAGGTGCCGAGTTACAGGACGGTGAAAACAATGAGTTTGTGTTAGACGCGAATCGTGCTCTGATTCACGCTCTAGGCTGGGAGCTCAAGCTTATTGCTTTTTCAAACACGGTCTACACCTCTCAGGTGCCGAGTTACAGGACGGTGAAAACAGTGAGTTTGTGTTAGACGTGAATCGTGCTCTGATTCATGCTTTAACCTTATTGCTTTTTCAAACACGGTCTACACCTCTCAGGTGCCGAGTTACAGGACGGTGAAAACAGTGAGTTTGTGTTAGACGTGAATCGTGCTCTGATTCATGCTCTAGGCTGGGAGCGCAAGCGTAATGCTTTTTCAAACACGGTCTACACCTCTCAGGTGCCGAGTTACAGAACGGTGAAAACAGTGAGTTTGTGTTAGACGCGAATCGTGCTGGGATTTATGCTCTAGGCTGGGAGCGCAAGCGTAATGCTTTTTCAAACACGGTCTACACCTCTCAGGTGCCGAGTTACAGGACGGTGAAAACAGTGAGTTTGTGTTAGACGCGAATCGTGCTCTGATTCATGCTCTAGGCGGGGAGCTCAAGCTTATTGCATTTTCAAACACGGTCTACACCTCTCAGGTGCCGAGTAACAGGACGGTGAAAACAGTGAGTTTGTGTTAGACGCGATTCATGCTCTAGGCTGGGAGCGCAAGCTTACTGCTTTTTCAAACACGGTCTACACCTCTCAGGTGCCGAGTTACAGGACGGTGAAAACAGTGAGTTTGTGTTAGACGCGAATCGTGCTCTGATTCATGCTCTAGGCTGGGAGCGAAAGCTTATTGCTTTTTCAAACACGGTTTACACCTCTCAGGTGCCGAGTTACAGGACGGTGAAAACAGTGAGTTTGTGTTAGACGCGAATCGTGCTCTGATTCACGCTCTAGGCTGGGAGCTCAAGCTTATTGCTTTTTCAAACACGGTCTACACCTCTCAGGTGCCGAGTTACAGGACGGTGAAAACAGTGAGTTTGTGTTAGACGCGAATCGTGCTCTGATTCATGCTCTAGGCTGGGAGCGCAAGCGTAATGCTTTTTCAAACACGGTCTACACCTCTCAGGTGCCGAGTTACAGGACAGTGAAAACAATGAGTTTGTGTTAGACGCGAATCGTGCTCTGATTCATGCTCTAGGCTGGGAGCGAAAGCTTATTGCTTTTTCAAACACGGTCTACACCTCTCAGGTGCCGAGTTACAGGACGGTGAAAACAGTGAGTTTGTGTTAGACGCGAATCGTGCTCTGTTTCATGCTTTAGGCTGGGAGCTCAAGCTTATTGCTTTTTCAAATAAGGGAGATTTCCATCTCCCTTATTTGCATATTACCCAGAGGAGCGTGCGTGGCCATTTGAGTCTCCTCACTTATTTATAGTATATAGTTGCTCTCCCTAAGGAGAAAAGAGCGTTTCTGACCCCTGTCCCAGGCCTCTCACTAGCAAAAGCCAGACTCCTACTGTACACTGATGATGGGCAATAACCCGGAAACAGCTGTAAGTGCATGGAGTCTGGCTTTGCTTTTGAATACCAGTCATTGTAAGAAGACTTGTATAAAAAGTCTCACTTTGACTCGAAGGAATGCTGCCTTTCAATAGGTGGCACTGTGGAGGATTTATTCCATCTCCCTTATTTGCATATTACCCAGAGGAGCGTGCGTGGCCATTTGAGTCTCCTCACTTATTTATAGTATATAGTTGCTCTCCCTAAGGAGAAAAGAGCGTTTCTGACCCCTATTGCTTTTTCAAACATGGTCTACACCTCTCAGGTGCCGAGTTACAGGACGGTGAAAACAGTGAGTTTGTGTTAGACGCGAATCGTGCTCTGATTCACGCTCTAGGCTGGGAGCGCAAGCTTATTGCTTTTTCAAACACGGTCTACACCTCTCAGGTGCCGAGTTACAGGACGGTGAAAACAGTGAGTTTGTGTTAGACGCGAATCGTGCTCTGATTCATGCTCTAGGCTGGGAGCGAAAGCTTACTGCTTTTTCAAACACGGTCTACACCTCTCAGGTGCCGAGTTACAGGACGGTGAAAACAGTGAGTTTGTGTTAGACGCGAATCGTGCTCTGATTCACGCTCTAGGCTTGGAGCGAAAGCTTATTGCTTTTTCAAACACGGTCTACACCTCTCAGGTGCCGAGTTACAGGACGGTGAAAACAGTGAGTTTGTGTTAGACGCGAATCGTGCTCTGATTCATGCTTTAGGCTGGGAGCGCAAGCTTATTGCTTTTTCAAACACGGTCTACACCTCTCAGGTGCCGAGGTACAGGACGGTGAAAACAGTGAGTTTGTGTTAGACGCGAATCGTGCTCTGATTCATGCTCTAGGCGGGGAGCTCAAGCTTATTGCTTTTTCAAACACGGTCTACACCTCTCAGGTGCCGAGTTACAGGACAGTGAAAACAATGAGTTTGTGTTAGACGCGAATCGTGCTCTGATTCATGCTCTAGGCTGGGAGCTCAAGCTTATTGCTTTTTCAAACACGGTCTACACCTCTCAGGTGCCGAGTTACAGGACGGTGAAAACAGTGAGTTTGTGTTAGACGCGAATCGTGCTCTGTTTCATGCTTTAGGCTGGGAGCTCAAGCTTATTGCTTTTTCAAATAAGGGAGATTTCCATCTCCCTTATTTGCATATTACCCAGAGGAGCGTGCGTGGCCATTTGAGTCTCCTCACTTATTTATAGTATATAGTTGCTCTCCCTAAGGAGAAAAGAGCGTTTCTGACCCCTGTCCCAGGCCTCTCACTAGCAAAAGCCAGACTCCTACTGCACACTGATGATGGGCAATAACCCGGAAACAGCTGTAAGTGCATGGAGTCTGGCTTTGCTTTTGAATACCAGTCATTGTAGGAAGACTTGTATAAAAAGTCTCACTTTGACTCGAAGGAATGCTGCCTTTCAATAGGTGGCACTGTGGAGGATTTATTCCATCTCCCTTATTTGCATATTACCCAGAGGAGCGTGCGTGGCCATTTGAGTCTCCTCACTTATTTATAGTATATAGTTGCTCTCCCTAAGGAGAAAAGAGCGTTTCTGACCCCTGTCCCTGGCCTCTCACTAGGAAAAGCCAGACTCCTACTGTACACTGATGATGGGCAATAACCCGGAAACAGCTGTATGTACATGGGGTCTGGCTTTGCTTTTGATTCCCAGTCATTGTAGCAAGACTTGTATAAAAAGTCCCACTTTGACTCGAAGGAATGCTGCCTTTCAGTAGGTGGCACTGTGGAGGATTTATTCCATCTCCCTTATTTGCATATTACCCAGAGGAGCGTGCGTGGCCATTTGAGTCTCCTCACTTATTTATAGTATATAGTTGCTCTCCCTAAGGAGAAAAGAGCGTTTCTGACCCCTATTGCTTTTTCAAACACGGTCTACACCTCTCAGGTGCCGAGTTACAGGACGGTGAAAACAGTGAGTTTGTGTTAGACGTGAATCGTGCTCTGATTCATGCTCTAGGCTGGGAGCACAAGCGTAATGCTTTTTCAAACACGGTCTACACCTCTCAGGTGCCGAGTTACAGGACGGTGAAAACAGTGAGTTTGTGTTAGACGCGAATCGTGCTCTGATTCATGCTCTAGGCGGGGAGCTCAAGCTTATTGCATTTTCAAACACGGTCTACACCTCTCAGGTGCCGAGTAACAGGACGGTGAAAACAGTGAGTTTGTTTTAGACGCGATTCATGCTCTAGGCTGGGAGCGCAAGCTTATTGCTTTTTCAAACACGGTCTACACCTCTCAGGTGCCGAGTTACAGGACGGTGAAAACAATGAGTTTGTGTTAGACGCGAATCGTGCTCTGATTCATGCTCTAGGCTGGGAGCGAAAGCTTATTGCTTTTTCAAACACGGTCTACACCTCTCAGGTGCCGAGTTACAGGACGGTGAAAACTGGCTTTCAATACGTGGCACTGTGGAGGATTTATTCCATCTCCCTTATTTGCATATTACCCAGAGGAGCGTGCGTGGCCATTTGAGTCTCCTCACTTATTTATAGTATATAGTTGCTCTCCCTAAGGAGAAAAGAGCGTTTCTGACCCCTGTCCCTGGCCTCACACTAGCAAAAGCCAGACTCCTACTGTACACTGATGATGGGCAATAACCCGGAAACAGCTGTATGTACATGGGGTCTGGCTTTGCTTTTGATTCCCAGTCATTGTAGCAAGACTTGTATAAAAAGTCCCACTTTGACTCGAAGGAATGCTGCCTTTCAGTAGGTGGCACTGTGGAGGATTTATTCCATCTCCCTTATTTGCATATTACCCAGGGGAGCGTGCGTGGCCATTTGAGTCTCCTCACTTATTTATAGTATATAGTTGCTCTCCCTAAGGAGAAAAGAGCGTTTCTGACCCCTATTGCTTTTTCAAACACGGTCTACACCTCTCAGGTGCCGAGTTACAGGACGGTGAAAACAGTGAGTTTGTGTTAGACGCGAATCGTGCTCTGATTCATGCTCTAGGCTGGGAGCACAAGCGTAATGCTTTTTCAAACACGGTCTACACCTCTCAGGTGCCGAGTTACAGGACGGTGAAAACAGTGAGTTTGTGTTAGACGCGAATCGTGCTCTGATTCATGCTCTAGGCGGGGAGCTCAAGCTTATTGCATTTTCAAACACGGTCTACACCTCTCAGGTGCCGAGTAACAGGACGGTGAAAACAGTGAGTTTGTTTTAGACGCGATTCATGCTCTAGGCTGGGAGCGCAAGCTTATTGCTTTTTCAAACACGGTCTACACCTCTCAGGTGCCGAGTTACAGGACGGTGAAAACAATGAGTTTGTGTTAGACGCGAATCGTGCTCTGATTCATGCTCTAGGCTGGGAGCGAAAGCTTATTGCTTTTTCAAACACGGCCTACACCTCTCAGGTGCCGAGTTACAGGACGGTGAAAACAGTGAGTTTGTGTTAGACGCGAATCGTGCTCTGATTCATGCTCTAGGCTGGGAGCGCAAGCGTAATGCTTTTTCAAACACGGTCTACACCTCTCAGGTGCCGAGTTACAGGACAGTGAAAACAATGAGTTTGTGTTAGACGCGAATCGTGCTCTGATTCATGCTCTAGGCTGGGAGCTCAAGCTTATTGCTTTTTCAAACACGGTCTACACCTCTCAGGTGCCGAGTTACAGGACGGTGCAAACAGTGAGTTTGTGTTAGACGCGAATCGTGCTCTGTTTCATGCTTTAGGCTGGGAGCTCAAGCTTATTGCTTTTTCAAATAAGGGAGATTTCCATCTCCCTTATTTGCATATTACCCAGAGGAGCGTGCGTGGCCATTTGAGTCTCCTCACTTATTTATAGTATATAGTTGCTCTCCCTAAGGAGAAAAGAGCGTTTCTGACCCCTGTCCCAGGCCTCTCACTAGCAAAAGCCAGACTCCTACTGTACACTGATGATGGGCAATAACCCGGAAACAGCTGTAAGTGCATGGAGTCTGGCTTTGCTTTTGAATACCAGTCATTGTAAGAAGACTTGTATAAAAAGTCTCACTTTGACTCGAAGGAATGCTGCCTTTCAATACGTGGCACTGTGGAGGATTTATTCCATCTCCCTTATTTGCATATTACCCAGAGGAGCGTGCGTGGCCATTTGAGTCTCCTCACTTATTTATAGTATATAGTTGCTCTCCCTAAGGAGAAAAGAGCGTTTCTGACCCCTGTCCCTGGCCTCACACTAGCAAAAGCCAGACTCCTACTGTACACTGATGATGGGCAATAACCCGGAAACAGCTGTATGTACATGGGGTCTGGCTTTGCTTTTGATTCCCAGTCATTGTAGCAAGACTTGTATAAAAAGTCCCACTTTGACTCGAAGGAATGCTGCCTTTCAGTAGGTGGCACTGTGGAGGATTTATTCCATCTCCCTTATTTGCATATTACCCAGGGGAGCGTGCGTGGCCATTTGAGTCTCCTCACTTATTTATAGTATATAGTTGCTCTCCCTAAGGAGAAAAGAGCGTTTCTGACCCCTATTGCTTTTTCAAACACGGTCTACACCTCTCAGGTGCCGAGTTACAGGACGGTGAAAACAGTGAGTTTGTGTTAGACGCGAATCGTGCTCTGATTCATGCTCTAGGCTGGGAGCTCAAGCTTATTGCTTTTTCAAACACGGTCTACACCTCTCAGGTGCCGAGTTACAGGACGGTGAAAACAGTGAGTTTGTGTTAGACGCGAATCGTGCTCTGATTCACGCTCTAGGCTGGAAGCGCAAGCGTAATGCTTTTTCAAACACGGTCTACACCTCTTAGGTGCCGAGTTACAGGACGGTGAAAACAATGAGTTTGTGTTAGACGCGAATCGTGCTCTGATTCACGCTCTAGGCTGGGAGCTCAAGCTTATTGCTTTTTCAAACACGGTCTACACCTCTCAGGTGCCGAGTTACAGGACGGTGAAAACAGTGAGTTTGTGTTAGACGTGAATCGTGCTCTGATTCATGCTTTAACCTTATTGCTTTTTCAAACACGGTCTACACCTCTCAGGTGCCGAGTTACAGGACGGTGAAAACAGTGAGTTTGTGTTAGACGCGAATCGTGCTCTGATTCACGCTCTAGGCTGGGAGCGCAAGCTTATTGCTTTTTCAAACACGGGCTACACCTCTCAGGTGCCGAGTTACAGGACGGTGAAAACAGTGAGTTTGTGTTAGACGCGAATCGTGCTCTGATTCATGCTCTAGGCTGGGAGCGAAAGCTTACTGCTTTTTCAAACACGGTCTACACCTCTCAGGTGCCGAGTTACAGGACGGTGAAAACAGTGAGTTTGTGTTAGACGCGAATCGTGCTCTGATTCACGCTCTAGGCTTGTAGCGAAAGCTTATTGCTTTTTCAAACACGGTCTACACCTCTCAGGTGCCGAGTTACAGGACGGTGAAAACAGTGAGTTTGTGTTAGACGCGAATCGTGCTCTGATTCATGCTTTAGGCTGGGAGCGCAAGCGTAATGCTTTTTCAAACACGGTCTACACCTCTCAGGTGCCGAGTTACAGGACGGTGAAAACAATGAGTTTGTGTTAGACGCGAATCGTGCTCTGATTCATGCTCTAGGCTGGGAGCTCAAGCTTATTGCTTTTTCAAACACGGTCTACACCTCTCAGGTGCCGAGTTACAGGACGGTGAAAACAGTGAGTTTGTGTTAGACGCGAATCGTGCTCTGATTCATGCTCTAGGCTGGGAGCGCAAGCTTATTGCTTTTTCAAACACGGTCTACACCTCTCAGGTGCCGAGTTACAGGACGGTGAAAACAGTGAGTTTGTGTTAGACGCGAATCGTGCTCTGATTCACGCTCTAGGCTGGGAGCTCAAGCTTATTGCTTTTTCAAACACGGTCTACACCTCTCAGGTGCCGAGTTACAGGACGGTGAAAACAGTGAGTTTGTGTTAGACGCGAATCGTGCTCTGATTCATGCTCTAGGCTGGGAGCGCAAGCGTAATGCTTTTTCAAACACGGTCTACACCTCTCAGGTGCCGAGTTACAGGACAGTGAAAACAATGAGTTTGTGTTAGACGCGAATCGTGCTCTGATTCATGCTCTAGGCTGGGAGCTCAAGCTTCTTGCTTTTTCAAATAAGGGAGATTTCCATCTCCCTTATTTGCATATTACCCAGAGGAGCGTGCGTGGCCATTTGAGTCTCCTCACTTATTTATAGTATATAGTTGCTCTCCCTAAGGAGAAAAGAGCGTTTCTGACCCCTGTCCCAGGCCTCTCACTAGCAAAAGCCAGACTCCTACTGTACACTGATGATGGGCAATAACCCGGAAACAGCTGTAAGTGCATGGAGTCTGGCTTTGCTTTTGAATACCAGTCATTGTAAGAAGACTTGTATAAAAAGTCTCACTTTGACTCGAAGGAATGCTGCCTTTCAATAGGTGGCACTGTGGAGGATTTATTCCATCTCCCTTATTTGCATATTACCCAGAGGAGCGTGCGTGGCCATTTGAGTCTCCTCACTTATTTATAGTATATAGTTGCTCTCCCTAAGGAGAAAAGAGCGTTTCTGACCCCTGTCCCTGGCCTCTCACTAGCAAAAGCCAGACTCCTACTGTACACTGATGATGGGCAATAACCCGGAAACAGCTGTATGTACATGGGGTCTGGCTTTGCTTTTGATTCCCAGTCATTGTAGCAAGACTTGTATAAAAAGTCCCACTTTGACTCGAAGGAATGCTGCCTTTCAGTAGGTGGCACTGTGGAGGATTTATTCCATCTCCCTTATTTGCATATTACCCAGAGGAGCGTGCGTGGCCATTTGAGTCTCCTCACTTATTTATAGTATATAGTTGCTCTCCCTAAGGAGAAAAGAGCGTTTCTGACCCCTATTGCTTTTTCAAACACGGTCTACACCTCTCAGGTGCCGAGTTACAGGACGGTGAAAACAGTGAGTTTGTGTTAGACGCGAATCGTGCTCTGATTAACGCTCTAGGCTGGGAGCGCAAGCTTATTGCTTTTTCAAACACGGTCTACACCTCTCAGGTGCCGAGTTACAGGACGGTGAAAACAGTGAGTTTGTGTTAGACGCGAATCGTGCTGGGATTTATGCTCTAGGCTGGGAGCGCAAGCGTAATGCTTTTTCAAACACGGTCTACACCTCTCAGGTGCCGAGTTACAGGACGGTGAAAACAGTGAGTTTGTGTTAGACGCGAATCTTGCTCTGATTCATGCTCTAGGCGGGGAGCTCAAGCTTATTGCATTTTCAAACACGGTCTACACCTCTCAGGTGCCGAGTTACAGGACGGTGAAAACAGTGAGTTTGTGTTAGACGCGAATCGTGCTCTGATTCACGCTCTAGGCTGGGAGCGCAAGCGTAATGCTTTTTCAAACACGGTCTACACCTCTCAGGTGCCGAGTTACAGGACGGTGAAAACAATGAGTTTGTGTTAGACGCGAATCGTGCTCTGATTCACGCTCTAGGCTGGGAGCTCAAGCTTATTGCTTTTTCAAACACGGTCTACACCTCTCAGGTGCCGAGTTACAGGACGGTGAAAACAGTGAGTTTGTGTTAGACGTGAATCGTGCTCTGATTCATGCTTTAACCTTATTGCTTTTTCAAACACGGTCTACACCTCTCAGGTGCCGAGTTACAGGACGGTGAAAACAGTGAGTTTGTGTTAGACGTGAATCGTGCTCTGATTCATGCTCTAGGCTGGGAGCGCAAGCGTAATGCTTTTTCAAACACGGTCTACACCTCTCAGGTGCCGAGTTACAGAACGGTGAAAACAGTGAGTTTGTGTTAGACGCGAATCGTGCTGGGATTTATGCTCTAGGCTGGGAGCGCAAGCGTAATGCTTTTTCAAACACGGTCTACACCTCTCAGGTGCCGAGTTACAGGACGGTGAAAACAGTGAGTTTGTGTTAGACGCGAATCGTGCTCTGATTCATGCTCTAGGCGGGGAGCTCAAGCTTATTGCATTTTCAAACACGGTCTACACCTCTCAGGTGCCGAGTAACAGGACGGTGAAAACAGTGAGTTTGTGTTAGACGCGATTCATGCTCTAGGCTGGGAGCGCAAGCTTATTGCTTTTTCAAACACGGTCTACACCTCTCAGGTGCCGAGTTACAGGACGGTGAAAACAATGAGTTTGTGTTAGACGCGAATCGTGCTCTGATTCATGCTCTAGGCTGGGAGCGAAAGCTTATTGCTTTTTCAAACACGGTCTACACCTCTCAGGTGCCGAGTTACAGGACGGTGAAAACAGTGAGTTTGTGTTAGACGCGAATCGTGCTCTGATTCATGCTCTAGGCTGGGAGCGAAAGCTTATTGCTTTTTCAAACACGGTCTACACCTCTCAGGTGCCGAGTTACAGGACGGTGAAAACAGTGAGTTTGTGTTAGACGCGAATCGTGCTCTGTTTCATGCTTTAGGCTGGGAGCTCAAGCTTATTGCTTTTTCAAATAAGGGAGATTTCCATCTCCCTTATTTGCATATTACCCAGAGGAGCGTGCGTGGCCATTTGAGTCTCCTCACTTATTTATAGTATATAGTTGCTCTCCCTAAGGAGAAAAGAGCGTTTCTGACCCCTGTCCCTGGCCTCTCACTAGCAAAAGCCAGACTCCTACTGTACACTGATGATGGGCAATAACCCGGAAACAGCTGTATGTACATGGGGTCTGGCTTTGCTTTTGATTCCCAGTCATTGTAGCAAGACTTGTATAAAAAGTCCCACTTTGACTCGAAGGAATGCTGCCTTTCAGTAGGTGGCACTGTGGAGGATTTATTCCATCTCCCTTATTTGCATATTACCCAGAGGAGCGTGCGTGGCCATTTGAGTCTCCTCACTTATTTATAGTATATAGTTGCTCTCCCTAAGGAGAAAAGAGCGTTTCTGACCCCTATTGCTTTTTCAAACACGGTCTACACCTCTCAGGTGCCGAGTTACAGGACGGTGAAAACAGTGAGTTTGTGTTAGACGTGAATCGTGCTCTGATTCATGCTCTAGGCTGGGAGCACAAGCGTAATGCTTTTTCAAACACGGTCTACACCTCTCAGGTGCCGAGTTACAGGACGGTGAAAACAGTGAGTTTGTGTTAGACGCGAATCGTGCTCTGATTCATGCTCTAGGCGGGGAGCTCAAGCTTATTGCATTTTCAAACACGGTCTACACCTCTCAGGTGCCGAGTAACAGGACGGTGAAAACAGTGAGTTTGTTTTAGACGCGATTCATGCTCTAGGCTGGGAGCGCAAGCTTATTGCTTTTTCAAACACGGTCTACACCTCTCAGGTGCCGAGTTACAGGACGGTGAAAACAATGAGTTTGTGTTAGACGCGAATCGTGCTCTGATTCATGCTCTAGGCTGGGAGCGAAAGCTTATTGCTTTTTCAAACACGGTCTACACCTCTCAGGTGCCGAGTTACAGGACGGTGAAAACAGTGAGTTTGTGTTAGACGCGAATCGTGTTCTGATTCACGCTCTAGGCTGGGAGCTCAAGCTTATTGCTTTTTCAAACACGGTCTACACCTCTCAGGTGCCGAGTTACAGGACGGTGAAAACAGTGAGTTTGTGTTAGACGCGAATCGTGCTCTGATTCATGCTCTAGGCTGGGAGCGCAAGCGTAATGCTTTTTCAAACACGGTCTACACCTCTCAGGTGCCGAGTTACAGGACAGTGCAAACAGTGAGTTTGTGTTAGACGCGAATCGTGCTCTGTTTCATGCTTTAGGCTGGGAGCTCAAGCTTATTGCTTTTTCAAATAAGGGAGATTTCCATCTCCCTTATTTGCATATTACCCAGAGGAGCGTGCGTGGCCATTTGAGTCTCCTCACTTATTTATAGTATATAGTTGCTCTCCCTAAGGAGAAAAGAGCGTTTCTGACCCCTGTCCCTGGCCTCACACTAGCAAAAGCCAGACTCCTACTGTACACTGATGATGGGCAATAACCCGGAAACAGCTGTATGTACATGGGGTCTGGCTTTGCTTTTGATTCCCAGTCATTGTAGCAAGACTTGTATAAAAAGTCCCACTTTGACTCGAAGGAATGCTGCCTTTCAGTAGGTGGCACTGTGGAGGATTTATTCCATCTCCCTTATTTGCATATTACCCAGGGGAGCGTGCGTGGCCATTTGAGTCTCCTCACTTATTTATAGTATATAGTTGCTCTCCCTAAGGAGAAAAGAGCGTTTCTGACCCCTATTGCTTTTTCAAACACGGTCTACACCTCTCAGGTGCCGAGTTACAGGACGGTGAAAACAGTGAGTTTGTGTTAGACGCGAATCGTGCTCTGATTCATGCTCTAGGCTGGGAGCTCAAGCTTATTGCTTTTTCAAACACGGTCTACACCTCTCAGGTGCCGAGTTACAGGACGGTGAAAACAGTGAGTTTGTGTTAGACGCGAATCGTGCTCTGATTCACGCTCTAGGCTGGAAGCGCAAGCGTAATGCTTTTTCAAACACGGTCTACACCTCTTAGGTGCCGAGTTACAGGACGGTGAAAACAATGAGTTTGTGTTAGACGCGAATCGTGCTCTGATTCACGCTCTAGGCTGGGAGCTCAAGCTTATTGCTTTTTCAAACACGGTCTACACCTCTCAGGTGCCGAGTTACAGGACGGTGAAAACAGTGAGTTTGTGTTAGACGTGAATCGTGCTCTGATTCATGCTTTAACCTTATTGCTTTTTCAAACACGGTCTACACCTCTCAGGTGCCGAGTTACAGGACGGTGAAAACAGTGAGTTTGTGTTAGACGCGAATCGTGCTCTGATTCACGCTCTAGGCTGGGAGCGCAAGCTTATTGCTTTTTCAAACACGGGCTACACCTCTCAGGTGCCGAGTTACAGGACGGTGAAAACAGTGAGTTTGTGTTAGACGCGAATCGTGCTCTGATTCATGCTCTAGGCTGGGAGCGAAAGCTTACTGCTTTTTCAAACACGGTCTACACCTCTCAGGTGCCGAGGTACAGGACGGTGAAAACAGTGAGTTTGTGTTAGACGCGAATCGTGCTCTGATTCATGCTCTAGGCGGGGAGCTCAAGCTTATTGCTTTTTCAAACACGGTCTACACCTCTCAGGTGCCGAGTTACAGGACGGTGAAAACAGTGAGTTTGTGTTAGACGCGAATCGTGCTCTGATTCATGCTCTAGGCTGGGAGCTCAAGCTTATTGCTTTTTCAAACACGGTCTACACCTCTCAGGTGCCGAGTTACAGGACGGTGAAAACAGTGAGTTTGTGTTAGACGCGAATCGTGCTCTGATTCATGCTTTAGGCTGGGAGCGCAAGCGTAATGCTTTTTCAAACACGGTCTACACCTCTCAGGTGCCGAGTTACAGGACGGTGAAAACAATGAGTTTGTGTTAGACGCGAATCGTGCTCTGATTCATGCTCTAGGCTGGGAGCTCAAGCTTATTGCTTTTTCAAACACGGTCTACACCTCTCAGGTGCCGAGTTACAGGACGGTGAAAACAGTGAGTTTGTGTTAGACGCGAGTCGTGCTCTGATTCATGCTCTAGGCTGGGAGCGCAAGCTTATTGCTTTTTCAAACACGGTCTACACCTCTCAGGTGCCGAGTTACAGGACGGTGAAAACAGTGAGTTTGTGTTAGACGCGAATCGTGCTCTGATTCACGCTCTAGGCTGGGAGCTCAAGCTTATTGCTTTTTCAAACACGGTCTACACCTCTCAGGTGCCGAGTTACAGGACGGCGAAAACAGTGAGTTTGTGTTAGACGCGAATCGTGCTCTGATTCATGCTCTAGGCTGGGAGCGCAAGCGTAATGCTTTTTCAAACACGGTCTACACCTCTCAGGTGCCGAGTTACAGGACAGTGAAAACAATGAGTTTGTGTTAGACGCGAATCGTGCTCTGATTCATGCTCTAGGCTGGGAGCTCAAGCTTCTTGCTTTTTCAAATAAGGGAGATTTCCATCTCCCTTATTTGCATATTACCCAGAGGAGCGTGCGTGGCCATTTGAGTCTCCTCACTTATTTATAGTATATAGTTGCTCTCCCTAAGGAGAAAAGAGCGTTTCTGACCCCTGTCCCAGGCCTCTCACTAGCAAAAGCCAGACTCCTACTGTACACTGATGATGGGCAATAACCCGGAAACAGCTGTAAGTGCATGGAGTCTGGCTTTGCTTTTGAATACCAGTCATTGTAAGAAGACTTGTATAAAAAGTCTCACTTTGACTCGAAGGAATGCTGCCTTTCAATAGGTGGCACTGTGGAGGATTTATTCCATCTCCCTTATTTGCATATTACCCAGAGGAGCGTGCGTGGCCATTTGAGTCTCCTCACTTATTTATAGTATATAGTTGCTCTCCCTAAGGAGAAAAGAGCGTTTCTGACCCCTGTCCCTGGCCTCTCACTAGCAAAAGCCAGACTCCTACTGTACACTGATGATGGGCAATAACCCGGAAACAGCTGTATGTACATGGGGTCTGGCTTTGCTTTTGATTCCCAGTCATTGTAGCAAGACTTGTATAAAAAGTCCCACTTTGACTCGAAGGAATGCTGCCTTTCAGTAGGTGGCACTGTGGAGGATTTATTCCATCTCCCTTATTTGCATATTACCCAGAGGAGCGTGCGTGGCCATTTGAGTCTCCTCACTTATTTATAGTATATAGTTGCTCTCCCTAAGGAGAAAAGAGCGTTTCTGACCCCTATTGCTTTTTCAAACACGGTCTACACCTCTCAGGTGCCGAGTTACAGGACGGTGAAAACAGTGAGTTTGTGTTAGACGCGAATCGTGCTCTGATTCACGCTCTAGGCTGGGAGCGCAAGCTTATTGCTTTTTCAAACACGGTCTACACCTCTCAGGTGCCGAGTTACAGGACGGTGAAAACAGTGAGTTTGTGTTAGACGCGAATCGTGCTGGGATTTATGCTCTAGGCTGGGAGCGCAAGCGTAATGCTTTTTCAAACACGGTCTACACCTCTCAGGTGCCGAGTTACAGGACGGTGAAAACAGTGAGTTTGTGTTAGACGCGAATCTTGCTCTGATTCATGCTCTAGGCGGGGAGCTCAAGCTTATTGCATTTTCAAACACGGTCTACACCTCTCAGGTGCCGAGTTACAGGACGGTGAAAACAGTGAGTTTGTGTTAGACGCGAATCGTGCTCTGATTCACGCTCTAGGCTGGGAGCGCAAGCGTAATGCTTTTTCAAACACGGTCTACACCTCTCAGGTGCCGAGTTACAGGACGGTGAAAACAATGAGTTTGTGTTAGACGCGAATCGTGCTCTGATTCACGCTCTAGGCTGGGAGCTCAAGCTTATTGCTTTTTCAAACACGGTCTACACCTCTCAGGTGCCGAGTTACAGGACGGTGAAAACAGTGAGTTTGTGTTAGACGTGAATCGTGCTCTGATTCATGCTTTAACCTTATTGCTTTTTCAAACACGGTCTACACCTCTCAGGTGCCGAGTTACAGGACGGTGAAAACAGTGAGTTTGTGTTAGACGTGAATCGTGCTCTGATTCATGCTCTAGGCTGGGAGCGCAAGCGTAATGCTTTTTCAAACACGGTCTACACCTCTCAGGTGCCGAGTTACAGAACGGTGAAAACAGTGAGTTTGTGTTAGACGCGAATCGTGCTGGGATTTATGCTCTAGGCTGGGAGCGCAAGCGTAATGCTTTTTCAAACACGGTCTACACCTCTCAGGTGCCGAGTTACAGGACGGTGAAAACAGTGAGTTTGTGTTAGACGCGAATCGTGCTCTGATTCATGCTCTAGGCGGGGAGCTCAAGCTTATTGCATTTTCAAACAGGGTCTACACCTCTCAGGTGCCGAGTAACAGGACGGTGAAAACAGTGAGTTTGTGTTAGACGCGATTCATGCTCTAGGCTGGGAGCGCAAGCTTATTGCTTTTTCAAACACGGTCTACACCTCTCAGGTGCCGAGTTACAGGACGGTGAAAACAATGAGTTTGTGTTAGACGCGAATCGTGCTCTGATTCATGCTCTAGGCTGGGAGCGAAAGCTTATTGCTTTTTCAAACACGGTCTACACCTCTCAGGTGCCGAGTTACAGGACGGTGAAAACAGTGAGTTTGTGTTAGACGCGAATCGTGCTCTGATTCACGCTCTAGGCTGGGAGCTCAAGCTTATTGCTTTTTCAAACACGGTCTACACCTCTCAGGTGCCGAGTTACAGGACGGTGAAAACAGTGAGTTTGTGTTAGACGCGAATCGTGCTCTGATTCATGCTCTAGGCTGGGAGCGCAAGCGTAATGCTTTTTCAAACACGGTCTACACCTCTCAGGTGCCGAGTTACAGGACAGTGAAAACAATGAGTTTGTGTTAGACGCGAATCGTGCTCTGATTCATGCTCTAGGCTGGGAGCTCAAGCTTATTGCTTTTTCAAACACGGTCTACACCTCTCAGGTGCCGAGTTACAGGACGGTGCAAACAGTGAGTTTGTGTTAGACGCGAATCGTGCTCTGTTTCATGCTTTAGGCTGGGAGCTCAAGCTTATTGCTTTTTCAAATAAGGGAGATTTCCATCTCCCTTATTTGCATATTACCCAGAGGAGCGTGCGTGGCCATTTGAGTCTCCTCACTTATTTATAGTATATAGTTGCTCTCCCTAAGGAGAAAAGAGCGTTTCTGACCCCTGTCCCAGGCCTCTCACTAGCAAAAGCCAGACTCCTACTGTACACTGATGATGGGCAATAACCCGGAAACAGCTGTAAGTGCATGGAGTCTGGCTTTGCTTTTGAATACCAGTCATTGTAAGAAGACTTGTATAAAAAGTCTCACTTTGACTCGAAGGAATGCTGCCTTTCAATACGTGGCACTGTGGAGGATTTATTCCATCTCCCTTATTTGCATATTACCCAGAGGAGCGTGCGTGGCCATTTGAGTCTCCTCACTTATTTATAGTATATAGTTGCTTTCCCTAAGGAGAAAAGAGCGTTTCTGACCCCTGTCCCAGGCCTCTCACTAGCAAAAGCCAGACTCCTACTGTACACTGATGATGGGCAATAACCCGGAAACAGCTGTATGTACATGGGGTCTGGCTTTGCTTTTGATTCCCAGTCATTGTAGCAAGACTTGTATAAAAAGTCCCACTTTGACTCGAAGGAATGCTGCCTTTCAGTAGGTGGCACTGTGGAGGATTTATTCCATCTCCCTTATTTGCATATTACCCAGGGGAGCGTGCGTGGCCATTTGAGTCTCCTCACTTATTTATAGTATATAGTTGCTCTCCCTAAGGAGAAAAGAGCGTTTCTGACCCCTATTGCTTTTTCAAACACGGTCTACACCTCTCAGGTGCCGAGTTACAGGACGGTGAAAACAGTGAGTTTGTGTTAGACGCGAATCGTGCTCTGATTCATGCTCTAGGCTGGGAGCTCAAGCTTATTGCTTTTTCAAACACGGTCTACACCTCTCAGGTGCCGAGTTACAGGACGGTGAAAACAGTGAGTTTGTGTTAGACGCGAATCGTGCTCTGATTCACGCTCTAGGCTGGGAGCGCAAGCGTAATGCTTTTTCAAACACGGTCTACACCTCTCAGGTGCCGAGTTACAGGACGGTGAAAACAATGAGTTTGTGTTAGACGCGAATCGTGCTCTGATTCACGCTCTAGGCTGGGAGCTCAAGCTTATTGCTTTTTCAAACACGGTCTACACCTCTCAGGTGCCGAGTTACAGGACGGTGAAAACAGTGAGTTTGTGTTAGACGTGAATCGTGCTCTGATTCATGCTTTAACCTTATTGCTTTTTCAAACACGGTCTACACCTCTCAGGTGCCGAGTTACAGGACGGTGAAAACAGTGAGTTTGTGTTAGACGTGAATCGTGCTCTGATTCATGCTCTAGGCTGGGAGCGCAAGCGTAATGCTTTTTCAAACACGGTCTACACCTCTCAGGTGCCGAGTTACAGAACGGTGAAAACAGTGAGTTTGTGTTAGACGCGAATCGTGCTGGGATTTATGCTCTAGGCTGGGAGCGCAAGCGTAATGCTTTTTCAAACACGGTCTACACCTCTCAGGTGCCGAGTTACAGGACGGTGAAAACAGTGAGTTTGTGTTAGACGCGAATCGTGCTCTGATTCATGCTCTAGGCGGGGAGCTCAAGCTTATTGCATTTTCAAACACGGTCTACACCTCTCAGGTGCCGAGTAACAGGACGGTGAAAACAGTGAGTTTGTGTTAGACGCGATTCATGCTCTAGGCTGGGAGCGCAAGCGTACTGCTTTTTCAAACACGGTCTACACCTCTCAGGTGCCGAGTTACAGGACGGTGAAAACAGTGAGTTTGTGTTAGACGCGAATCGTGCTCTGATTCATGCTCTAGGCTGGGAGCGAAAGCTTATTGCTTTTTCAAACACGGTCTACACCTCTCAGGTGCCGAGTTACAGGACGGTGAAAACAGTGAGTTTGTGTTAGACGCGAATCGTGCTCTGATTCACGCTCTAGGCTGGGAGCTCAAGCTTATTGCTTTTTCAAACACGGTCTACACCTCTCAGGTGCCGAGTTACAGGACGGTGAAAACAGTGAGTTTGTGTTAGACGCGAATCGTGCTCTGATTCATGCTCTAGGCTGGGAGCGCAAGCGTAATGCTTTTTCAAACACGGTCTACACCTCTCAGGTGCCGAGTTACAGGACAGTGAAAACAATGAGTTTGTGTTAGACGCGAATCGTGCTCTGATTCATGCTCTAGGCTGGGAGCGAAAGCTTATTGCTTTTTCAAACACGGTCTACACCTCTCAGGTGCCGAGTTACAGGACGGTGAAAACAGTGAGTTTGTGTTAGACGCGAATCGTGCTCTGTTTCATGCTTTAGGCTGGGAGCTCAAGCTTATTGCTTTTTCAAATAAGGGAGATTTCCATCTCCCTTATTTGCATATTACCCAGAGGAGCGTGCGTGGCCATTTGAGTCTCCTCACTTATTTATAGTATATAGTTGCTCTCCCTAAGGAGAAAAGAGCGTTTCTGACCCCTGTCCCAGGCCTCTCACTAGCAAAAGCCAGACTCCTACTGTACACTGATGATGGGCAATAACCCGGAAACAGCTGTAAGTGCATGGAGTCTGGCTTTGCTTTTGAATACCAGTCATTGTAAGAAGACTTGTATAAAAAGTCTCACTTTGACTCGAAGGAATGCTGCCTTTCAATACGTGGCACTGTGGAGGATTTATTCCATCTCCCTTATTTGCATATTACCCAGAGGAGCGTGCGTGGCCATTTGAGTCTCCTCACTTATTTATAGTATATAGTTGCTTTCCCTAAGGAGAAAAGAGCGTTTCTGACCCCTGTCCCAGGCCTCTCACTAGCAAAAGCCAGACTCCTACTGTACACTGATGATGGGCAATAACCCGGAAACAGCTGTATGTACATGGGGTCTGGCTTTGCTTTTGATTCCCAGTCATTGTAGCAAGACTTGTATAAAAAGTCCCACTTTGACTCGAAGGAATGCTGCCTTTCAGTAGGTGGCACTGTGGAGGATTTATTCCATCTCCCTTATTTGCATATTACCCAGGGGAGCGTGCGTGGCCATTTGAGTCTCCTCACTTATTTATAGTATATAGTTGCTCTCCCTAAGGAGAAAAGAGCGTTTCTGACCCCTATTGCTTTTTCAAACACGGTCTACACCTCTCAGGTGCCGAGTTACAGGACGGTGAAAACAGTGAGTTTGTGTTAGACGCGAATCGTGCTCTGATTCATGCTCTAGGCTGGGAGCTCAAGCTTATTGCTTTTTCAAACACGGTCTACACCTCTCAGGTGCCGAGTTACAGGACGGTGAAAACAGTGAGTTTGTGTTAGACGCGAATCGTGCTCTGATTCACGCTCTAGGCTGGGAGCGCAAGCGTAATGCTTTTTCAAACACGGTCTACACCTCTCAGGTGCCGAGTTACAGGACGGTGAAAACAATGAGTTTGTGTTAGACGCGAATCGTGCTCTGATTCACGCTCTAGGCTGGGAGCTCAAGCTTATTGCTTTTTCAAACACGGTCTACACCTCTCAGGTGCCGAGTTACAGGACGGTGAAAACAGTGAGTTTGTGTTAGACGTGAATCGTGCTCTGATTCATGCTTTAACCTTATTGCTTTTTCAAACACGGTCTACACCTCTCAGGTGCCGAGTTACAGGACGGTGAAAACAGTGAGTTTGTGTTAGACGTGAATCGTGCTCTGATTCATGCTCTAGGCTGGGAGCGCAAGCGTAATGCTTTTTCAAACACGGTCTACACCTCTCAGGTGCCGAGTTACAGAACGGTGAAAACAGTGAGTTTGTGTTAGACGCGAATCGTGCTGGGATTTATGCTCTAGGCTGGGAGCGCAAGCGTAATGCTTTTTCAAACACGGTCTACACCTCTCAGGTGCCGAGTTACAGGACGGTGAAAACAGTGAGTTTGTGTTAGACGCGAATCGTGCTCTGATTCATGCTCTAGGCGGGGAGCTCAAGCTTATTGCATTTTCAAACACGGTCTACACCTCTCAGGTGCCGAGTAACAGGACGGTGAAAACAGTGAGTTTGTGTTAGACGCGATTCATGCTCTAGGCTGGGAGCGCAAGCGTACTGCTTTTTCAAACACGGTCTACACCTCTCAGGTGCCGAGTTACAGGACGGTGAAAACAGTGAGTTTGTGTTAGACGCGAATCGTGCTCTGATTCATGCTCTAGGCTGGGAGCGAAAGCTTATTGCTTTTTCAAACACGGTCTACACCTCTCAGGTGCCGAGTTACAGGACGGTGAAAACAGTGAGTTTGTGTTAGACGCGAATCGTGCTCTGATTCACGCTCTAGGCTGGGAGCTCAAGCTTATTGCTTTTTCAAACACGGTCTACACCTCTCAGGTGCCGAGTTACAGGACGGTGAAAACAGTGAGTTTGTGTTAGACGCGAATCGTGCTCTGATTCATGCTCTAGGCTGGGAGCGCAAGCGTAATGCTTTTTCAAACACGGTCTACACCTCTCAGGTGCCGAGTTACAGGACAGTGAAAACAATGAGTTTGTGTTAGACGCGAATCGTGCTCTGATTCATGCTCTAGGCTGGGAGCGAAAGCTTATTGCTTTTTCAAACACGGTCTACACCTCTCAGGTGCCGAGTTACAGGACGGTGAAAACAGTGAGTTTGTGTTAGACGCGAATCGTGCTCTGTTTCATGCTTTAGGCTGGGAGCTCAAGCTTATTGCTTTTTCAAATAAGGGAGATTTCCATCTCCCTTATTTGCATATTACCCAGAGGAGCGTGCGTGGCCATTTGAGTCTCCTCACTTATTTATAGTATATAGTTGCTCTCCCTAAGGAGAAAAGAGCGTTTCTGACCCCTGTCCCAGGCCTCTCACTAGCAAAAGCCAGACTCCTACTGTACACTGATGATGGGCAATAACCCGGAAACAGCTGTAAGTGCATGGAGTCTGGCTTTGCTTTTGAATACCAGTCATTGTAAGAAGACTTGTATAAAAAGTCTCACTTTGACTCGAAGGAATGCTGCCTTTCAATAGGTGGCACTGTGGAGGATTTATTCCATCTCCCTTATTTGCATATTACCCAGAGGAGCGTGCGTGGCCATTTGAGTCTCCTCACTTATTTATAGTATATAGTTGCTCTCCCTAAGGAGAAAAGAGCGTTTCTGACCCCTATTGCTTTTTCAAACATGGTCTACACCTCTCAGGTGCCGAGTTACAGGACGGTGAAAACAGTGAGTTTGTGTTAGACGCGAATCGTGCTCTGATTCACGCTCTAGGCTGGGAGCGCAAGCTTATTGCTTTTTCAAACACGGTCTACACCTCTCAGGTGCCGAGTTACAGGACGGTGAAAACAGTGAGTTTGTGTTAGACGCGAATCGTGCTCTGATTCATGCTCTAGGCTGGGAGCGAAAGCTTACTGCTTTTTCAAACACGGTCTACACCTCTCAGGTGCCGAGTTACAGGACGGTGAAAACAGTGAGTTTGTGTTAGACGCGAATCGTGCTCTGATTCACGCTCTAGGCTTGGAGCGAAAGCTTATTGCTTTTTCAAACACGGTCTACACCTCTCAGGTGCCGAGTTACAGGACGGTGAAAACAGTGAGTTTGTGTTAGACGCGAATCGTGCTCTGATTCATGCTTTAGGCTGGGAGCGCAAGCTTATTGCTTTTTCAAACACGGTCTACACCTCTCAGGTGCCGAGGTACAGGACGGTGAAAACAGTGAGTTTGTGTTAGACGCGAATCGTGCTCTGATTCATGCTCTAGGCGGGGAGCTCAAGCTTATTGCTTTTTCAAACACGGTCTACACCTCTCAGGTGCCGAGTTACAGGACGGTGAAAACAGTGAGTTTGTGTTAGACGCGAATCGTGCTCTGATTCATGCTCTAGGCTGGGAGCTTAAGCTTATTGCTTTTTCAAACACGGTCTACACCTCTCAGGTGCTCTGATTCACGCTCTAGGCTGGGAGCTCAAGCTTATTGCTTTTTCAAACACGGTCTACACCTCTCAGGTGCCGAGTTACAGGACGGTGAAAACAGTGAGTTTGTGTTAGACGCGAATCGTGCTCTGATTCATGCTCTAGGCTGGGAGCGCAAGCGTAATGCTTTTTCAAACACGGTCTACACCTCTCAGGTGCCGAGTTACAGGACAGTGAAAACAATGAGTTTGTGTTAGACGCGAATCGTGCTCTGATTCATGCTCTAGGCTGGGAGCTCAAGCTTATTGCTTTTTCAAACACGGTCTACACCTCTCAGGTGCCGAGTTACAGGACGGTGAAAACAGTGAGTTTGTGTTAGACGCGAATCGTGCTCTGTTTCATGCTTTAGGCTGGGAGCTCAAGCTTATTGCTTTTTCAAATAAGGGAGATTTCCATCTCCCTTATTTGCATATTACCCAGAGGAGCGTGCGTGGCCATTTGAGTCTCCTCACTTATTTATAGTATATAGTTGCTCTCCCTAAGGAGAAAAGAGCGTTTCTGACCCCTGTCCCAGGCCTCTCACTAGCAAAAGCCAGACTCCTACTGTACACTGATGATGGGCAATAACCCGGAAACAGCTGTAAGTGCATGGAGTCTGGCTTTGCTTTTGAATACCAGTCATTGTAGGAAGACTTGTATAAAAAGTCTCACTTTGACTCGAAGGAATGCTGCCTTTCAATAGGTGGCACTGTGGAGGATTTATTCCATCTCCCTTATTTGCATATTACCCAGAGGAGCGTGCGTGGCCATTTGAGTCTCCTCACTTATTTATAGTATATAGTTGCTCTCCCTAAGGAGAAAAGAGCGTTTCTGACCCCTGTCCCTGGCCTCTCACTAGGAAAAGCCAGACTCCTACTGTACACTGATGATGGGCAATAACCCGGAAACAGCTGTATGTACATGGGGTCTGGCTTTGCTTTTGATTCCCAGTCATTGTAGCAAGACTTGTATAAAAAGTCCCACTTTGACTCGAAGGAATGCTGCCTTTCAGTAGGTGGCACTGTGGAGGATTTATTCCATCTCCCTTATTTGCATATTACCCAGAGGAGCGTGCGTGGCCATTTGAGTCTCCTCACTTATTTATAGTATATAGTTGCTCTCCCTAAGGAGAAAAGAGCGTTTCTGACCCCTATTGCTTTTTCAAACACGGTCTACACCTCTCAGGTGCCGAGTTACAGGACGGTGAAAACAGTGAGTTTGTGTTAGACGCGAATCGTGCTCTGATTCATGCTCTAGGCGGGGAGCTCAAGCTTATTGCATTTTCAAACACGGTCTACACCTCTCAGGTGCCGAGTAACAGGACGGTGAAAACAGTGAGTTTGTTTTAGACGCGATTCATGCTCTAGGCTGGGAGCGCAAGCTTATTGCTTTTTCAAACACGGTCTACACCTCTCAGGTGCCGAGTTACAGGACGGTGAAAACAATGAGTTTGTGTTAGACGCGAATCGTGCTCTGATTCATGCTCTAGGCTGGGAGCGAAAGCTTATTGCTTTTTCAAACACGGTCTACACCTCTCAGGTGCCGAGTTACAGGACGGTGAAAACAGTGAGTTTGTGTTAGACGCGAATCGTGCTCTGATTCACGCTCTAGGCTGGGAGCTCAAGCTTATTGCTTTTTCAAACACGGTCTACACCTCTCAGGTGCCGAGTTACAGGACGGTGAAAACAGTGAGTTTGTGTTAGACGCGAATCGTGCTCTGATTCATGCTCTAGGCTGGGAGCGCAAGCGTAATGCTTTTTCAAACACGGTCTACACCTCTCAGGTGCCGAGTTACAGGACAGTGAAAACAATGAGTTTGTGTTAGACGCGAATCGTGCTCTGTTTCATGCTTTAGGCTGGGAGCTCAAGCTTATTGCTTTTTCAAATAAGGGAGATTTCCATCTCCCTTATTTGCATATTACCCAGAGGAGCGTGCGTGGCCATTTGAGTCTCCTCACTTATTTATAGTATATAGTTGCTCTCCCTAAGGAGAAAAGAGCGTTTCTGACCCCTGTCCCAGGCCTCTCACTAGCAAAAGCCAGACTCCTACTGTACACTGATGATGGGCAATAACCCGGAAACAGCTGTATGTACATGGGGTCTGGCTTTGCTTTTGATTCCCAGTCATTGTAGCAAGACTTGTATAAAAAGTCCCACTTTGACTCGAAGGAATGCTGCCTTTCAGTAGGTGGCACTGTGGAGGATTTATTCCATCTCCCTTATTTGCATATTACCCAGGGGAGCGTGCGTGGCCATTTGAGTCTCCTCACTTATTTATAGTATATAGTTGCTCTCCCTAAGGAGAAAAGAGCGTTTCTGACCCCTATTGCTTTTTCAAACACGGTCTACACCTCTCAGGTGCCGAGTTACAGGACGGTGAAAACAGTGAGTTTGTGTTAGACGCGAATCGTGCTCTGATTCATGCTCTAGGCTGGGAGCTCAAGCTTATTGCTTTTTCAAACACGGTCTACACCTCTCAGGTGCCGAGTTACAGGACGGTGAAAACAGTGAGTTTGTGTTAGACGCGAATCGTGCTCTGATTCACGCTCTAGGCTGGGAGCGCAAGCGTAATGCTTTTTCAAACACGGTCTACACCTCTCAGGTGCCGAGTTACAGGACGGTGAAAACAATGAGTTTGTGTTAGACGCGAATCGTGCTCTGATTCACGCTCTAGGCTGGGAGCTCAAGCTTATTGCTTTTTCAAACACGGTCTACACCTCTCAGGTGCCGAGTTACAGGACGGTGAAAACAGTGAGTTTGTGTTAGACGTGAATCGTGCTCTGATTCATGCTTTAACCTTATTGCTTTTTCAAACACGGTCTACACCTCTCAGGTGCCGAGTTACAGGACGGTGAAAACAGTGAGTTTGTGTTAGACGTGAATCGTGCTCTGATTCATGCTCTAGGCTGGGAGCGCAAGCGTAATGCTTTTTCAAACACGGTCTACACCTCTCAGGTGCCGAGTTACAGAACGGTGAAAACAGTGAGTTTGTGTTAGACGCGAATCGTGCTGGGATTTATGCTCTAGGCTGGGAGCGCAAGCGTAATGCTTTTTCAAACACGGTCTACACCTCTCAGGTGCCGAGTTACAGGACGGTGAAAACAGTGAGTTTGTGTTAGACGCGAATCGTGCTCTGATTCATGCTCTAGGCGGGGAGCTCAAGCTTATTGCATTTTCAAACACGGTCTACACCTCTCAGGTGCCGAGTAACAGGACGGTGAAAACAGTGAGTTTGTGTTAGACGCGATTCATGCTCTAGGCTGGGAGCGCAAGCTTACTGCTTTTTCAAACACGGTCTACACCTCTCAGGTGCCGAGTTACAGGACGGTGAAAACAGTGAGTTTGTGTTAGACGCGAATCGTGCTCTGATTCATGCTCTAGGCTGGGAGCGAAAGCTTATTGCTTTTTCAAACACGGTCTACACCTCTCAGGTGCCGAGTTACAGGACGGTGAAAACAGTGAGTTTGTGTTAGACGCGAATCGTGCTCTGATTCACGCTCTAGGCTGGGAGCTCAAGCTTATTGCTTTTTCAAACACGGTCTACACCTCTCAGGTGCCGAGTTACAGGACGGTGAAAACAGTGAGTTTGTGTTAGACGCGAATCGTGCTCTGATTCATGCTCTAGGCTGGGAGCGCAAGCGTAATGCTTTTTCAAACACGGTCTACACCTCTCAGGTGCCGAGTTACAGGACAGTGAAAACAATGAGTTTGTGTTAGACGCGAATCGTGCTCTGATTCATGCTCTAGGCTGGGAGCGAAAGCTTATTGCTTTTTCAAACACGGTCTACACCTCTCAGGTGCCGAGTTACAGGACGGTGAAAACAGTGAGTTTGTGTTAGACGCGAATCGTGCTCTGTTTCATGCTTTAGGCTGGGAGCTCAAGCTTATTGCTTTTTCAAATAAGGGAGATTTCCATCTCCCTTATTTGCATATTACCCAGAGGAGCGTGCGTGGCCATTTGAGTCTCCTCACTTATTTATAGTATATAGTTGCTCTCCCTAAGGAGAAAAGAGCGTTTCTGACCCCTGTCCCAGGCCTCTCACTAGCAAAAGCCAGACTCCTACTGTACACTGATGATGGGCAATAACCCGGAAACAGCTGTAAGTGCATGGAGTCTGGCTTTGCTTTTGAATACCAGTCATTGTAAGAAGACTTGTATAAAAAGTCTCACTTTGACTCGAAGGAATGCTGCCTTTCAATAGGTGGCACTGTGGAGGATTTATTCCATCTCCCTTATTTGCATATTACCCAGAGGAGCGTGCGTGGCCATTTGAGTCTCCTCACTTATTTATAGTATATAGTTGCTCTCCCTAAGGAGAAAAGAGCGTTTCTGACCCCTGTCCCTGGCCTCTCACTAGCAAAAGCCAGACTCCTACTGTACACTGATGATGGGCAATAACCCGGAAACAGCTGTATGTACATGGGGTCTGGCTTTGCTTTTGATTCCCAGTCATTGTAGCAAGACTTGTATAAAAAGTCCCACTTTGACTCGAAGGAATGCTGCCTTTCAGTAGGTGGCACTGTGGAGGATTTATTCCATCTCCCTTATTTGCATATTACCCAGAGGAGCGTGCGTGGCCATTTGAGTCTCCTCACTTATTTATAGTATATAGTTGCTCTCCCTAAGGAGAAAAGAGCGTTTCTGACCCCTATTGCTTTTTCAAACACGGTCTACACCTCTCAGGTGCCGAGTTACAGGACGGTGAAAACAGTGAGTTTGTGTTAGACGTGAATCGTGCTCTGATTCATGCTCTAGGCTGGGAGCGAAAGCTTATTGCTTTTTCAAACACGGTCTACACCTCTCAGGTGCCGAGTTACAGGACGGTGAAAACAGTGAGTTTGTTTTAGACGCGATTCATGCTCTAGGCTGGGAGCGCAAGCTTATTGCTTTTTCAAACACGGTCTACACCTCTCAGGTGCCGAGTTACAGGACGGTGAAAACAATGAGTTTGTGTTAGACGCGAATCGTGCTCTGATTCATGCTCTAGGCTGGGAGCGAAAGCTTATTGCTTTTTCAAACACGGTCTACACCTCTCAGGTGCCGAGTTACAGGACGGTGAAAACAGTGAGTTTGTGTTAGACGCGAATCGTGTTCTGATTCACGCTCTAGGCTGGGAGCTCAAGCTTATTGCTTTTTCAAACACGGTCTACACCTCTCAGGTGCCGAGTTACAGGACGGTGAAAACAGTGAGTTTGTGTTAGACGCGAATCGTGCTCTGATTCATGCTCTAGGCTGGGAGCGCAAGCGTAATGCTTTTTCAAACACGGTCTACACCTCTCAGGTGCCGAGTTACAGGACAGTGAAAACAATGAGTTTGTGTTAGACGCGAATCGTGCTCTGATTCATGCTCTAGGCTGGGAGCTCAAGCTTATTGCTTTTTCAAACACGGTCTACACCTCTCAGGTGCCGAGTTACAGGACGGTGAAAACAGTGAGTTTGTGTTAGACGCGAATCGTGCTCTGTTTCATGCTTTAGGCTGGGAGCTCAAGCTTATTGCTTTTTCAAATAAGGGAGATTTCCATCTCCCTTATTTGCATATTACCCAGAGGAGCGTGCGTGGCCATTTGAGTCTCCTCACTTATTTATAGTATATAGTTGTTCTCCCTAAGGAGAAAAGAGCGTTTCTGACCCCTGTCCCAGGCCTCTCACTAGCAAAAGCCAGACTCCTACTGTACACTGATGATGGGCAATAACCCGGGAACAGCTGTAAGTGCATGGAGTCTGGCTTTGCTTTTGAATACCAGTCATTGTAAGAAGACTTGTATAAAAAGTCTCACTTTGACTCGAAGGAATGCTGCCTTTCAATACGTGGCACTGTGGAGGATTTATTCCATCTCCCTTATTTGCATATTACCCAGAGGAGCGTGCGTGGCCATTTGAGTCTCCTCACTTATTTATAGTATATAGTTGCTCTCCCTAAGGAGAAAAGAGCGTTTCTGACCCCTGTCCCTGGCCTCACACTAGCAAAAGCCAGACTCCTACTGTACACTGATGATGGGCAATAACCCGGAAACAGCTGTATGTACATGGGGTCTGGCTTTGCTTTTGATTCCCAGTCATTGTAGCAAGACTTGTATAAAAAGTCCCACTTTGACTCGAAGGAATGCTGCCTTTCAGTAGGTGGCACTGTGGAGGATTTATTCCATCTCCCTTATTTGCATATTACCCAGAGGAGCGTGCGTGGCCATTTGAGTCTCCTCACTTATTTATAGTATATAGTTGCTCTCCCTAAGGAGAAAAGAGCGTTTCTGACCCCTATTGCTTTTTCAAACACGGTCTACACCTCTCAGGTGCCGAGTTACAGGACGGTGAAAACAGTGAGTTTGTGTTAGACGTGAATCGTGCTCTGATTCATGCTCTAGGCTGGGAGCGCAAGCGTAATGCTTTTTCAAACACGGTCTACACCTCTCAGGTGCCGAGTTACAGGACGGTGAAAACAGTGAGTTTGTGTTAGACGCGAATCGTGCTCTGATTCACGCTCTAGGCTGGGAGCTCAAGCTTATTGCTTTTTCAAACACGGTCTACACCTCTCAGGTGCCGAGTTACAGGACGGTGAAAACAGTGAGTTTGTGTTAGACGCGAATCGTGCTCTGATTCATGCTCTAGGCTGGGAGCGCAAGCGTAATGCTTTTTCAAACACGGTCTACACCTCTCAGGTGCCGAGTTACAGGACAGTGAAAACAATGAGTTTGTGTTAGACGCGAATCGTGCTCTGATTCATGCTCTAGGCTGGGAGCGAAAGCTTATTGCTTTTTCAAACACGGTCTACACCTCTCAGGTGCCGAGTTACAGGACGGTGAAAACAGTGAGTTTGTGTTAGACGCGAATCGTGCTCTGTTTCATGCTTTAGGCTGGGAGCTCAAGCTTATTGCTTTTTCAAATAAGGGAGATTTCCATCTCCCTTATTTGCATATTACCCAGAGGAGCGTGCGTGGCCATTTGAGTCTCCTCACTTATTTATAGTATATAGTTGCTCTCCCTAAGGAGAAAAGAGCGTTTCTGACCCCTGTCCCAGGCCTCTCACTAGCAAAAGCCAGACTCCTACTGTACACTGATGATGGGCAATAACCCGGAAACAGCTGTAAGTGCATGGAGTCTGGCTTTGCTTTTGAATACCAGTCATTGTAAGAAGACTTGTATAAAAAGTCTCACTTTGACTCGAAGGAATGCTGCCTTTCAATAGGTGGCACTGTGGAGGATTTATTCCATCTCCCTTATTTGCATATTACCCAGAGGAGCGTGCGTGGCCATTTGAGTCTCCTCACTTATTTATAGTATATAGTTGCTCTCCCTAAGGAGAAAAGAGCGTTTCTGACCCCTGTCCCTGGCCTCTCACTAGCAAAAGCCAGACTCCTACTGTACACTGATGATGGGCAATAACCCGGAAACAGCTGTATGTACATGGGGTCTGGCTTTGCTTTTGATTCCCAGTCATTGTAGCAAGACTTGTATAAAAAGTCCCACTTTGACTCGAAGGAATGCTGCCTTTCAGTAGGTGGCACTGTGGAGGATTTATTCCATCTCCCTTATTTGCATATTACCCAGAGGAGCGTGCGTGGCCATTTGAGTCTCCTCACTTATTTATAGTATATAGTTGCTCTCCCTAAGGAGAAAAGAGCGTTTCTGACCCCTATTGCTTTTTCAAACACGGTCTACACCTCTCAGGTGCCGAGTTACAGGACGGTGAAAACAGTGAGTTTGTGTTAGACGTGAATCGTGCTCTGATTCATGCTCTAGGCTGGGAGCGCAAGCGTAATGCTTTTTCAAACAAGGTCTACACCTCTCAGGTGCCGAGTTACAGGACGGTGAAAACAGTGAGTTTGTGTTAGACGCGAATCGTGCTCTGATTCACGCTCTAGGCTGGGAGCTCAAGCTTATTGCTTTTTCAAACACGGTCTACACCTCTCAGGTGCCGAGTTACAGGACGGTGAAAACAGTGAGTTTGTGTTAGACGCGAATCGTGCTCTGATTCATGCTCTAGGCTGGGAGCGCAAGCGTAATGCTTTTTCAAACACGGTCTACACCTCTCAGGTGCCGAGTTACAGGACAGTGAAAACAATGAGTTTGTGTTAGACGCGAATCGTGCTCTGATTCATGCTCTAGGCTGGGAGCGAAAGCTTATTGCTTTTTCAAACACGGTTTACACCTCTCAGGTGCCGAGTTACAGGACGGTGAAAACAGTGAGTTTGTGTTAGACGCGAATCGTGCTCTGTTTCATGCTTTAGGCTGGGAGCTCAAGCTTATTGCTTTTTCAAATAAGGGAGATTTCCATCTCCCTTATTTGCATATTACCCAGAGGAGCGTGCGTGGCCATTTGAGTCTCCTCACTTATTTATAGTATATAGTTGCTCTCCCTAAGGAGAAAAGAGCGTTTCTGACCCCTGTCCCAGGCCTCTCACTAGCAAAAGCCAGACTCCTACTGTACACTGATGATGGGCAATAACCCGGAAACAGCTGTAAGTGCATGGAGTCTGGCTTTGCTTTTGAATACCAGTCATTGTAAGAAGACTTGTATAAAAAGTCTCACTTTGACTCGAAGGAATGCTGCCTTTCAATAGGTGGCACTGTGGAGGATTTATTCCATCTCCCTTATTTGCATATTACCCAGAGGAGCGTGCGTGGCCATTTGAGTCTCCTCACTTATTTATAGTATATAGTTGCTCTCCCTAAGGAGAAAAGAGCGTTTCTGACCCCTATTGCTTTTTCAAACATGGTCTACACCTCTCAGGTGCCGAGTTACAGGACGGTGAAAACAGTGAGTTTGTGTTAGACGCGAATCGTGCTCTGATTCACGCTCTAGGCTGGGAGCGCAAGCTTATTGCTTTTTCAAACACGGTCTACACCTCTCAGGTGCCGAGTTACAGGACGGTGAAAACAGTGAGTTTGTGTTAGACGCGAATCGTGCTCTGATTCATGCTCTAGGCTGGGAGCGAAAGCTTACTGCTTTTTCAAACACGGTCTACACCTCTCAGGTGCCGAGTTACAGGACGGTGAAAACAGTGAGTTTGTGTTAGACGCGAATCGTGCTCTGATTCACGCTCTAGGCTTGGAGCGAAAGCTTATTGCTTTTTCAAACACGGTCTACACCTCTCAGGTGCCGAGTTACAGGACGGTGAAAACAGTGAGTTTGTGTTAGACGCGAATCGTGCTCTGATTCATGCTTTAGGCTGGGAGCGCAAGCTTATTGCTTTTTCAAACACGGTCTACACCTCTCAGGTGCCGAGGTACAGGACGGTGAAAACAGTGAGTTTGTGTTAGACGCGAATCGTGCTCTGATTCATGCTCTAGGCGGGGAGCTCAAGCTTATTGCTTTTTCAAACACGGTCTACACCTCTCAGGTGCCGAGTTACAGGACGGTGAAAACAGTGAGTTTGTGTTAGACGCGAATCGTGCTCTGATTCATGCTCTAGGCTGGGAGCTTAAGCTTATTGCTTTTTCAAACACGGTCTACACCTCTCAGGTGCTCTGATTCACGCTCTAGGCTGGGAGCTCAAGCTTATTGCTTTTTCAAACACGGTCTACACCTCTCAGGTGCCGAGTTACAGGACGGTGAAAACAGTGAGTTTGTGTTAGACGCGAATCGTGCTCTGATTCATGCTCTAGGCTGGGAGCGCAAGCGTAATGCTTTTTCAAACACGGTCTACACCTCTCAGGTGCCGAGTTACAGGACAGTGAAAACAATGAGTTTGTGGTAGACGCGAATCGTGCTCTGATTCATGCTCTAGGCTGGGAGCTCAAGCTTATTGCTTTTTCAAACACGGTCTACACCTCTCAGGTGCCGAGTTACAGGACGGTGAAAACAGTGAGTTTGTGTTAGACGCGAATCGTGCTCTGTTTCATGCTTTAGGCTGGGAGCTCAAGCTTATTGCTTTTTCAAATAAGGGAGATTTCCATCTCCCTTATTTGCATATTACCCAGAGGAGCGTGCGTGGCCATTTGAGTCTCCTCACTTATTTATAGTATATAGTTGCTCTCCCTAAGGAGAAAAGAGCGTTTCTGACCCCTGTCCCAGGCCTCTCACTAGCAAAAGCCAGACTCCTACTGTACACTGATGATGGGCAATAACCCGGAAACAGCTGTAAGTGCATGGAGTCTGGCTTTGCTTTTGAATACCAGTCATTGTAGGAAGACTTGTATAAAAAGTCTCACTTTGACTCGAAGGAATGCTGCCTTTCAATAGGTGGCACTGTGGAGGATTTATTCCATCTCCCTTATTTGCATATTACCCAGAGGAGCGTGCGTGGCCATTTGAGTCTCCTCACTTATTTATAGTATATAGTTGCTCTCCCTAAGGAGAAAAGAGCGTTTCTGACCCCTGTCCCTGGCCTCTCACTAGGAAAAGCCACTGATGATGGGCAATAACCCGGAAACAGCTGTATGTACATGGGGTCTGGCTTTGCTTTTGATTCCCAGTCATTGTAGCAAGACTTGTATAAAAAGTCCCACTTTGACTCGAAGGAATGCTGCCTTTCAGTAGGTGGCACTGTGGAGGATTTATTCCATCTCCCTTATTTGCATATTACCCAGAGGAGCGTGCGTGGCCATTTGAGTCTCCTCACTTATTTATAGTATATAGTTGCTCTCCCTAAGGAGAAAAGAGCGTTTCTGACCCCTATTGCTTTTTCAAACACGGTCTACACCTCTCAGGTGCCGAGTTACAGGACGGTGAAAACAGTGAGTTTGTGTTAGACGTGAATCGTGCTCTGATTCATGCTCTAGGCTGGGAGCACAAGCGTAATGCTTTTTCAAACACGGTCTACACCTCTCAGGTGCCGAGTTACAGGACGGTGAAAACAGTGAGTTTGTGTTAGACGCGAATCGTGCTCTGATTCATGCTCTAGGCGGGGAGCTCAAGCTTATTGCATTTTCAAACACGGTCTACACCTCTCAGGTGCCGAGTAACAGGACGGTGAAAACAGTGAGTTTGTTTTAGACGCGATTCATGCTCTAGGCTGGGAGCGCAAGCTTATTGCTTTTTCAAACACGGTCTACACCTCTCAGGTGCCGAGTTACAGGACGGTGAAAACAATGAGTTTGTGTTAGACGCGAATCGTGCTCTGATTCATGCTCTAGGCTGGGAGCGAAAGCTTATTGCTTTTTCAAACACGGTCTACACCTCTCAGGTGCCGAGTTACAGGACGGTGAAAACAGTGAGTTTGTGTTAGACGCGAATCGTGCTCTGATTCACGCTCTAGGCTGGGAGCTCAAGCTTATTGCTTTTTCAAACACGGTCTACACCTCTCAGGTGCCGAGTTACAGGACGGTGAAAACAGTGAGTTTGTGTTAGACGCGAATCGTGCTCTGATTCATGCTCTAGGCTGGGAGCGCAAGCGTAATGCTTTTTCAAACACGGTCTACACCTCTCAGGTGCCGAGTTACAGGACAGTGAAAACAATGAGTTTGTGTTAGACGCGAATCGTGCTCTGATTCATGCTCTAGGCTGGGAGCTCAAGCTTATTGCTTTTTCAAACACGGTCTACACCTCTCAGGTGCCGAGTTACAGGACGGTGAAAACAGTGAGTTTGTGTTAGACGCGAATCGTGCTCTGTTTCATGCTTTAGGCTGGGAGCTCAAGCTTATTGCTTTTTCAAATAAGGGAGATTTCCATCTCCCTTATTTGCATATTACTCAGAGGAGCGTGCGTGGCCATTTGAGTCTCCTCACTTATTTATAGTATATAGTTGTTCTCCCTAAGGAGAAAAGAGCGTTTCTGACCCCTGTCCCAGGCCTCTCACTAGCAAAAGCCAGACTCCTACTGTACACTGATGATGGGCAATAACCCGGAAACAGCTGTAAGTGCATGGAGTCTGGCTTTGCTTTTGAATACCAGTCATTGTAAGAAGACTTGTATAAAAAGTCTCACTTTGACTCGAAGGAATGCTGCCTTTCAATACGTGGCACTGTGGAGGATTTATTCCATCTCCCTTATTTGCATATTACCCAGAGGAGCGTGCGTGGCCATTTGAGTCTCCTCACTTATTTATAGTATATAGTTGCTCTCCCTAAGGAGAAAAGAGCGTTTCTGACCCCTGTCCCTGGCCTCACACTAGCAAAAGCCAGACTCCTACTGTACACTGATGATGGGCAATAACCCGGAAACAGCTGTATGTACATGGGGTCTGGCTTTGCTTTTGATTCCCAGTCATTGTAGCAAGACTTGTATAAAAAGTCCCACTTTGACTCGAAGGAATGCTGCCTTTCAGTAGGTGGCACTGTGGAGGATTTATTCCATCTCCCTTATTTGCATATTACCCAGAGGAGCGTGCGTGGCCATTTGAGTCTCCTCACTTATTTATAGTATATAGTTGCTCTCCCTAAGGAGAAAAGAGCGTTTCTGACCCCTATTGCTTTTTCAAACACGGTCTACACCTCTCAGGTGCCGAGTTACAGGACGGTGAAAACAGTGAGTTTGTGTTAGACGTGAATCGTGCTCTGATTCATGCTTTAACCTTATTGCTTTTTCAAACACGGTCTACACCTCTCAGGTGCCGAGTTACAGGACGGTGAAAACAGTGAGTTTGTGTTAGACGTGAATCGTGCTCTGATTCATGCTCTAGGCTGGGAGCGCAAGCGTAATGCTTTTTCAAACACGGTCTACACCTCTCAGGTGCCGAGTTACAGAACGGTGAAAACAGTGAGTTTGTGTTAGACGCGAATCGTGCTGGGATTTATGCTCTAGGCTGGGAGCGCAAGCGTAATGCTTTTTCAAACACGGTCTACACCTCTCAGGTGCCGAGTTACAGGACGGTGAAAACAGTGAGTTTGTGTTAGACGCGAATCGTGCTCTGATTCATGCTCTAGGCGGGGAGCTCAAGCTTATTGCATTTTCAAACACGGTCTACACCTCTCAGGTGCCGAGTAACAGGACGGTGAAAACAGTGAGTTTGTGTTAGACGCGATTCATGCTCTAGGCTGGGAGCGCAAGCTTACTGCTTTTTCAAACACGGTCTACACCTCTCAGGTGCCGAGTTACAGGACGGTGAAAACAGTGAGTTTGTGTTAGACGCGAATCGTGCTCTGATTCATGCTCTAGGCTGGGAGCGAAAGCTTATTGCTTTTTCAAACACGGTCTACACCTCTCAGGTGCCGAGTTACAGGACGGTGAAAACAGTGAGTTTGTGTTAGACGCGAATCGTGCTCTGATTCACGCTCTAGGCTGGGAGCTCAAGCTTATTGCTTTTTCAAACACGGTCTACACCTCTCAGGTGCCGAGTTACAGGACGGTGAAAACAGTGAGTTTGTGTTAGACGCGAATCGTGCTCTGATTCATGCTCTAGGCTGGGAGCGCAAGCGTAATGCTTTTTCAAACACGGTCTACACCTCTCAGGTGCCGAGTTACAGGACAGTGAAAACAATGAGTTTGTGTTAGACGCGAATCGTGCTCTGATTCATGCTCTAGGCTGGGAGCTCAAGCTTATTGCTTTTTCAAACACGGTCTACACCTCTCAGGTGCCGAGTTACAGGACGGTGAAAACAGTGAGTTTGTGTTAGACGCGAATCGTGCTCTGTTTCATGCTTTAGGCTGGGAGCTCAAGCTTATTGCTTTTTCAAATAAGGGAGATTTCCATCTCCCTTATTTGCATATTACCCAGAGGAGCGTGCGTGGCCATTTGAGTCTCCTCACTTATTTATAGTATATAGTTGTTCTCCCTAAGGAGAAAAGTGCGTTTCTGACCCCTGTCCCAGGCCTCTCACTAGCAAAAGCCAGACTCCTACTGTACACTGATGATGGGCAATAACCCGGAAACAGCTGTAAGTGCATGGAGTCTGGCTTTGCTTTTGAATACCAGTCATTGTAAGAAGACTTGTATAAAAAGTCTCACTTTGACTCGAAGGAATGCTGCCTTTCAATACGTGGCACTGTGGAGGATTTATTCCATCTCCCTTATTTGCATATTACCCAGAGGAGCGTGCGTGGCCATTTGAGTCTCCTCACTTATTTATAGTATATAGTTGCTCTCCCTAAGGAGAAAAGAGCGTTTCTGACCCCTGTCCCTGGCCTCACACTAGCAAAAGCCAGACTCCTACTGTACACTGATGATGGGCAATAACCCGGAAACAGCTGTATGTACATGGGGTCTGGCTTTGCTTTTGATTCCCAGTCATTGTAGCAAGACTTGTATAAAAAGTCCCACTTTGACTCGAAGGAATGCTGCCTTTCAGTAGGTGGCACTGTGGAGGATTTATTCCATCTCCCTTATTTGCATATTACCCAGAGGAGCGTGCGTGGCCATTTGAGTCTCCTCACTTATTTATAGTATATAGTTGCTCTCCCTAAGGAGAAAAGAGCGTTTCTGACCCCTATTGCTTTTTCAAACACGGTCTACACCTCTCAGGTGCCGAGTTACAGGACGGTGAAAACAGTGAGTTTGTGTTAGACGTGAATCGTGCTCTGATTCATGCTCTAGGCTGGGAGCGCAAGCGTAATGCTTTTTCAAACACGGTCTACACCTCTCAGGTGCCGAGTTACAGGACGGTGAAAACAGTGAGTTTGTGTTAGACGCGAATCGTGCTCTGATTCACGCTCTAGGCTGGGAGCTCAAGCTTATTGCTTTTTCAAACACGGTCTACACCTCTCAGGTGCCGAGTTACAGGACGGTGAAAACAGTGAGTTTGTGTTAGACGCGAATCGTGCTCTGATTCATGCTCTAGGCTGGGAGCGCAAGCGTAATGCTTTTTCAAACACGGTCTACACCTCTCAGGTGCCGAGTTACAGGACAGTGAAAACAATGAGTTTGTGTTAGACGCGAATCGTGCTCTGATTCATGCTCTAGGCTGGGAGCGAAAGCTTATTGCTTTTTCAAACACGGTCTACACCTCTCAGGTGCCGAGTTACAGGACGGTGAAAACAGTGAGTTTGTGTTAGACGCGAATCGTGCTCTGTTTCATGCTTTAGGCTGGGAGCTCAAGCTTATTGCTTTTTCAAATAAGGGAGATTTCCATCTCCCTTATTTGCATATTACCCAGAGGAGCGTGCGTGGCCATTTGAGTCTCCTCACTTATTTATAGTATATAGTTGCTCTCCCTAAGGAGAAAAGAGCGTTTCTGACCCCTGTCCCAGGCCTCTCACTAGCAAAAGCCAGACTCCTACTGTACACTGATGATGGGCAATAACCTGGAAACAGCTGTAAGTGCATGGAGTCTGGCTTTGCTTTTGAATACCAGTCATTGTAAGAAGACTTGTATAAAAAGTCTCACTTTGACTCGAAGGAATGCTGCCTTTCAATAGGTGGCACTGTGGAGGATTTATTCCATCTCCCTTATTTGCATATTACCCAGAGGAGCGTGCGTGGCCATTTGAGTCTCCTCACTTATTTATAGTATATAGTTGCTCTCCCTAAGGAGAAAAGAGCATTTCTGACCCCTGTCCCTGGCCTCTCACTAGCAAAAGCCAGACTCCTACTGTACACTGATGATGGGCAATAACCCGGAAACAGCTGTATGTACATGGGGTCTGGCTTTGCTTTTGATTCCCAGTCATTGTAGCAAGACTTGTATAAAAAGTCCCACTTTGACTCGAAGGAATGCTGCCTTTCAGTAGGTGGCACTGTGGAGGATTTATTCCATCTCCCTTATTTGCATATTACCCAGGGGAGCGTGCGTGGCCATTTGAGTCTCCTCACTTATTTATAGTATATAGTTGCTCTCCCTAAGGAGAAAAGAGCGTTTCTGACCCCTATTGCTTTTTCAAACACGGTCTACACCTCTCAGGTGCCGAGTTACAGGACGGTGAAAACAGTGAGTTTGTGTTAGACGCGAATCGTGCTCTGATTCATGCTCTAGGCTGGGAGCTCAAGCTTATTGCTTTTTCAAACACGGTCTACACCTCTCAGGTGCCGAGTTACAGGACGGTGAAAACAGTGAGTTTGTGTTAGACGCGAATCGTGCTCTGATTCACGCTCTAGGCTGGGAGCGCAAGCGTAATGCTTTTTCAAACACGGTCTACACCTCTCAGGTGCCGAGTTACAGGACGGTGAAAACAATGAGTTTGTGTTAGACGCGAATCGTGCTCTGATTCACGCTCTAGGCTGGGAGCTCAAGCTTATTGCTTTTTCAAACACGGTCTACACCTCTCAGGTGCCGAGTTACAGGACGGTGAAAACAGTGAGTTTGTGTTAGACGTGAATCGTGCTCTGATTCATGCTTTAACCTTATTGCTTTTTCAAACACGGTCTACACCTCTCAGGTGCCGAGTTACAGGACGGTGAAAACAGTGAGTTTGTGTTAGACGTGAATCGTGCTCTGATTCATGCTCTAGGCTGGGAGCGCAAGCGTAATGCTTTTTCAAACACGGTCTACACCTCTCAGGTGCCGAGTTACAGAACGGTGAAAACAGTGAGTTTGTGTTAGATGCGAATCGTGCTGGGATTTATGCTCTAGGCTGGGAGCGCAAGCGTAATGCTTTTTCAAACACGGTCTACACCTCTCAGGTGCCGAGTTACAGGACGGTGAAAACAGTGAGTTTGTGTTAGACGCGAATCGTGCTCTGATTCATGCTCTAGGCGGGGAGCTCAAGCTTATTGCATTTTCAAACACGGTCTACACCTCTCAGGTGCCGAGTAACAGGACGGTGAAAACAGTGAGTTTGTGTTAGACGCGATTCATGCTCTAGGCTGGGAGCGCAAGCTTACTGCTTTTTCAAACACGGTCTACACCTCTCAGGTGCCGAGTTACAGGACGGTGAAAACAGTGAGTTTGTGTTAGACGCGAATCGTGCTCTGATTCATGCTCTAGGCTGGGAGCGAAAGCTTATTGCTTTTTCAAACACGGTCTACACCTCTCAGGTGCCGAGTTACAGGACGGTGAAAACAGTGAGTTTGTGTTAGACGCGAATCGTGCTCTGATTCACGCTCTAGGCTGGGAGCTCAAGCTTATTGCTTTTTCAAACACGGTCTACACCTCTCAGGTGCCGAGTTACAGGACGGTGAAAACAGTGAGTTTGTGTTAGACGCGAATCGTGCTCTGATTCATGCTCTAGGCTGGGAGCGCAAGCGTAATGCTTTTTCAAACACGGTCTACACCTCTCAGGTGCCGAGTTACAGGACAGTGAAAACAATGAGTTTGTGTTAGACGCGAATCGTGCTCTGATTCATGCTCTAGGCTGGGAGCGAAAGCTTATTGCTTTTTCAAACACGGTCTACACCTCTCAGGTGCCGAGTTACAGGACGGTGAAAACAGTGAGTTTGTGTTAGACGCGAATCGTGCTCTGTTTCATGCTTTAGGCTGGGAGCTCAAGCTTATTGCTTTTTCAAATAAGGGAGATTTCCATCTCCCTTATTTGCATATTACCCAGAGGAGCGTGCGTGGCCATTTGAGTCTCCTCACTTATTTATAGTATATAGTTGCTCTCCCTAAGGAGAAAAGAGCGTTTCTGACCCCTGTCCCAGGCCTCTCACTAGCAAAAGCCAGACTCCTACTGTACACTGATGATGGGCAATAACCCGGAAACAGCTGTAAGTGCATGGAGTCTGGCTTTGCTTTTGAATACCAGTCATTGTAAGAAGACTTGTATAAAAAGTCTCACTTTGACTCGAAGGAATGCTGCCTTTCAATAGGTGGCACTGTGGAGGATTTATTCCATCTCCCTTATTTGCATATTACCCAGAGGAGCGTGCGTGGCCATTTGAGTCTCCTCACTTATTTATAGTATATAGTTGCTCTCCCTAAGGAGAAAAGAGCGTTTCTGACCCCTGTCCCTGGCCTCTCACTAGCAAAAGCCAGACTCCTACTGTACACTGATGATGGGCAATAACCCGGAAACAGCTGTATGTACATGGGGTCTGGCTTTGCTTTTGATTCCCAGTCATTGTAGCAAGACTTGTATAAAAAGTCCCACTTTGACTCGAAGGAATGCTGCCTTTCAGTAGGTGGCACTGTGGAGGATTTATTCCATCTCCCTTATTTGCATATTACCCAGGGGAGCGTGCGTGGCCATTTGAGTCTCCTCACTTATTTATAGTATATAGTTGCTCTCCCTAAGGAGAAAAGAGCGTTTCTGACCCCTATTGCTTTTTCAAACACGGTCTACACCTCTCAGGTGCCGAGTTACAGGACGGTGAAAACAGTGAGTTTGTGTTAGACGCGAATCGTGCTCTGATTCATGCTCTAGGCTGGGAGCTCAAGCTTATTGCTTTTTCAAACACGGTCTACACCTCTCAGGTGCCGAGTTACAGGACGGTGAAAACAGTGAGTTTGTGTTAGACGCGAATCGTGCTCTGATTCACGCTCTAGGCTGGGAGCGCAAGCGTAATGCTTTTTCAAACACGGTCTACACCTCTCAGGTGCCGAGTTACAGGACGGTGAAAACAATGAGTTTGTGTTAGACGCGAATCGTGCTCTGATTCACGCTCTAGGCTGGGAGCTCAAGCTTATTGCTTTTTCAAACACGGTCTACACCTCTCAGGTGCCGAGTTACAGGACGGTGAAAACAGTGAGTTTGTGTTAGACGTGAATCGTGCTCTGATTCATGCTTTAACCTTATTGCTTTTTCAAACACGGTCTACACCTCTCAGGTGCCGAGTTACAGGACGGTGAAAACAGTGAGTTTGTGTTAGACGTGAATCGTGCTCTGATTCATGCTCTAGGCTGGGAGCGCAAGCGTAATGCTTTTTCAAACACGGTCTACACCTCTCAGGTGCCGAGTTACAGAACGGTGAAAACAGTGAGTTTGTGTTAGACGCGAATCGTGCTGGGATTTATGCTCTAGGCTGGGAGCGCAAGCGTAATGCTTTTTCAAACACGGTCTACACCTCTCAGGTGCCGAGTTACAGGACGGTGAAAACAGTGAGTTTGTGTTAGACGCGAATCGTGCTCTGATTCATGCTCTAGGCGGGGAGCTCAAGCTTATTGCATTTTCAAACACGGTCTACACCTCTCAGGTGCCGAGTAACAGGACGGTGAAAACAGTGAGTTTGTGTTAGACGCGATTCATGCTCTAGGCTGGGAGCGCAAGCTTACTGCTTTTTCAAACACGGTCTACACCTCTCAGGTGCCGAGTTACAGGACGGTGAAAACAGTGAGTTTGTGTTAGACGCGAATCGTGCTCTGATTCATGCTCTAGGCTGGGAGCGAAAGCTTATTGCTTTTTCAAACACGGTCTACACCTCTCAGGTGCCGAGTTACAGGACGGTGAAAACAGTGAGTTTGTGTTAGACGCGAATCGTGCTCTGATTCACGCTCTAGGCTGGGAGCTCAAGCTTATTGCTTTTTCAAACACGGTCTACACCTCTCAGGTGCCGAGTTACAGGACGGTGAAAACAGTGAGTTTGTGTTAGACGCGAATCGTGCTCTGATTCATGCTCTAGGCTGGGAGCGCAAGCGTAATGCTTTTTCAAACACGGTCTACACCTCTCAGGTGCCGAGTTACAGGACAGTGAAAACAATGAGTTTGTGTTAGACGCGAATCGTGCTCTGATTCATGCTCTAGGCTGGGAGCGAAAGCTTATTGCTTTTTCAAACACGGTCTACACCTCTCAGGTGCCGAGTTACAGGACGGTGAAAACAGTGAGTTTGTGTTAGACGCGAATCGTGCTCTGTTTCATGCTTTAGGCTGGGAGCTCAAGCTTATTGCTTTTTCAAATAAGGGAGATTTCCATCTCCCTTATTTGCATATTACCCAGAGGAGCGTGCGTGGCCATTTGAGTCTCCTCACTTATTTATAGTATATAGTTGCTCTCCCTAAGGAGAAAAGAGCGTTTCTGACCCCTGTCCCAGGCCTCTCACTAGCAAAAGCCAGACTCCTACTGTACACTGATGATGGGCAATAACCCGGAAACAGCTGTAAGTGCATGGAGTCTGGCTTTGCTTTTGAATACCAGTCATTGTAAGAAGACTTGTATAAAAAGTCTCACTTTGACTCGAAGGAATGCTGCCTTTCAATAGGTGGCACTGTGGAGGATTTATTCCATCTCCCTTATTTGCATATTACCCAGAGGAGCGTGCGTGGCCATTTGAGTCTCCTCACTTATTTATAGTATATAGTTGCTCTCCCTAAGGAGAAAAGAGCGTTTCTGACCCCTGTCCCTGGCCTCTCACTAGCAAAAGCCAGACTCCTACTGTACACTGATGATGGGCAATAACCCGGAAACAGCTGTATGTACATGGGGTCTGGCTTTGCTTTTGATTCCCAGTCATTGTAGCAAGACTTGTATAAAAAGTCCCACTTTGACTCGAAGGAATGCTGCCTTTCAGTAGGTGGCACTGTGGAGGATTTATTCCATCTCCCTTATTTGCATATTACCCAGGGGAGCGTGCGTGGCCATTTGAGTCTCCTCACTTATTTATAGTATATAGTTGCTCTCCCTAAGGAGAAAAGAGCGTTTCTGACCCCTATTGCTTTTTCAAACACGGTCTACACCTCTCAGGTGCCGAGTTACAGGACGGTGAAAACAGTGAGTTTGTGTTAGACGCGAATCGTGCTCTGATTCATGCTCTAGGCTGGGAGCTCAAGCTTATTGCTTTTTCAAACACGGTCTACACCTCTCAGGTGCCGAGTTACAGGACGGTGAAAACAGTGAGTTTGTGTTAGACGCGAATCGTGCTCTGATTCACGCTCTAGGCTGGGAGCGCAAGCGTAATGCTTTTTCAAACACGGTCAACACCTCTCAGGTGCCGAGTTACAGGACGGTGAAAACAATGAGTTTGTGTTAGACGCGAATCGTGCTCTGATTCACGCTCTAGGCTGGGAGCTCAAGCTTATTGCTTTTTCAAACACGGTCTACACCTCTCAGGTGCCGAGTTACAGGACGGTGAAAACAGTGAGTTTGTGTTAGACGTGAATCGTGCTCTGATTCATGCTTTAACCTTATTGCTTTTTCAAACACGGTCTACACCTCTCAGGTGCCGAGTTACAGGACGGTGAAAACAGTGAGTTTGTGTTAGACGTGAATCGTGCTCTGATTCATGCTCTAGGCTGGGAGCGCAAGCGTAATGCTTTTTCAAACACGGTCTACACCTCTCAGGTGCCGAGTTACAGAACGGTGAAAACAGTGAGTTTGTGTTAGACGCGAATCGTGCTGGGATTTATGCTCTAGGCTGGGAGCGCAAGCGTAATGCTTTTTCAAACACGGTCTACACCTCTCAGGTGCCGAGTTACAGGACGGTGAAAACAGTGAGTTTGTGTTAGACGCGAATCGTGCTCTGATTCATGCTCTAGGCGGGGAGCTCAAGCTTATTGCATTTTCAAACACGGTCTACACCTCTCAGGTGCCGAGTAACAGGACGGTGAAAACAGTGAGTTTGTGTTAGACGCGATTCATGCTCTAGGCTGGGAGCGCAAGCTTACTGCTTTTTCAAACACGGTCTACACCTCTCAGGTGCCGAGTTACAGGACGGTGAAAACAGTGAGTTTGTGTTAGACGCGAATCGTGCTCTGATTCATGCTCTAGGCTGGGAGCGAAAGCTTATTGCTTTTTCAAACACGGTCTACACCTCTCAGGTGCCGAGTTACAGGACGGTGAAAACAGTGAGTTTGTGTTAGACGCGAATCGTGCTCTGATTCACGCTCTAGGCTGGGAGCTCAAGCTTATTGCTTTTTCAAACACGGTCTACACCTCTCAGGTGCCGAGTTACAGGACGGTGAAAACAGTGAGTTTGTGTTAGACGCGAATCGTGCTCTGATTCATGCTCTAGGCTGGGAGCGCAAGCGTAATGCTTTTTCAAACACGGTCTACACCTCTCAGGTGCCGAGTTACAGGACAGTGAAAACAATGAGTTTGTGTTAGACGCGAATCGTGCTCTGATTCATGCTCTAGGCTGGGAGCGAAAGCTTATTGCTTTTTCAAACACGGTCTACACCTCTCAGGTGCCGAGTTACAGGACGGTGAAAACAGTGAGTTTGTGTTAGACGCGAATCGTGCTCTGTTTCATGCTTTAGGCTGGGAGCTCAAGCTTATTGCTTTTTCAAATAAGGGAGATTTCCATCTCCCTTATTTGCATATTACCCAGAGGAGCGTGCGTGGCCATTTGAGTCTCCTCACTTATTTATAGTATATAGTTGCTCTCCCTAAGGAGAAAAGAGCGTTTCTGACCCCTGTCCCAGGCCTCTCACTAGCAAAAGCCAGACTCCTACTGTACACTGATGATGGGCAATAACCCGGAAACAGCTGTAAGTGCATGGAGTCTGGCTTTGCTTTTGAATACCAGTCATTGTAAGAAGACTTGTATAAAAAGTCTCACTTTGACTCGAAGGAATGCTGCCTTTCAATAGGTGGCACTGTGGAGGATTTATTCCATCTCCCTTATTTGCATATTACCCAGAGGAGCGTGCGTGGCCATTTGAGTCTCCTCACTTATTTATAGTATATAGTTGCTCTCCCTAAGGAGAAAAGAGCGTTTCTGACCCCTATTGCTTTTTCAAACATGGTCTACACCTCTCAGGTGCCGAGTTACAGGACGGTGAAAACAGTGAGTTTGTGTTAGACGCGAATCGTGCTCTGATTCACGCTCTAGGCTGGGAGCGCAAGCTTATTGCTTTTTCAAACACGGTCTACACCTCTCAGGTGCCGAGTTACAGGACGGTGAAAACAGTGAGTTTGTGTTAGACGCGAATCGTGCTCTGATTCATGCTCTAGGCTGGGAGCGAAAGCTTACTGCTTTTTCAAACACGGTCTACACCTCTCAGGTGCCGAGTTACAGGACGGTGAAAACAGTGAGTTTGTGTTAGACGCGAATCGTGCTCTGATTCACGCTCTAGGCTTGGAGCGAAAGCTTATTGCTTTTTCAAACACGGTCTACACCTCTCAGGTGCCGAGTTACAGGACGGTGAAAACAGTGAGTTTGTGTTAGACGCGAATCGTGCTCTGATTCATGCTTTAGGCTGGGAGCGCAAGCTTATTGCTTTTTCAAACACGGTCTACACCTCTCAGGTGCCGAGGTACAGGACGGTGAAAACAGTGAGTTTGTGTTAGACGCGAATCGTGCTCTGATTCATGCTCTAGGCGGGGAGCTCAAGCTTATTGCTTTTTCAAACACGGTCTACACCTCTCAGGTGCCGAGTTACAGGACAGTGAAAACAATGAGTTTGTGTTAGACGCGAATCGTGCTCTGATTCATGCTCTAGGCTGGGAGCTCAAGCTTATTGCTTTTTCAAACACGGTCTACACCTCTCAGGTGCCGAGTTACAGGACGGTGAAAACAGTGAGTTTGTGTTAGACGCGAATCGTGCTCTGTTTCATGCTTTAGGCTGGGAGCTCAAGCTTATTGCTTTTTCAAATAAGGGAGATTTCCATCTCCCTTATTTGCATATTACCCAGAGGAGCGTGCGTGGCCATTTGAGTCTCCTCACTTATTTATAGTATATAGTTGCTCTCCCTAAGGAGAAAAGAGCGTTTCTGACCCCTGTCCCAGGCCTCTCACTAGCAAAAGCCAGACTCCTACTGTACACTGATGATGGGCAATAACCCGGAAACAGCTGTAAGTGCATGGAGTCTGGCTTTGCTTTTGAATACCAGTCATTGTAGGAAGACTTGTATAAAAAGTCTCACTTTGACTCGAAGGAATGCTGCCTTTCAATAGGTGGCACTGTGGAGGATTTATTCCATCTCCCTTATTTGCATATTACCCAGAGGAGCGTGCGTGGCCATTTGAGTCTCCTCACTTATTTATAGTATATAGTTGCTCTCCCTAAGGAGAAAAGAGCGTTTCTGACCCCTGTCCCTGGCCTCTCACTAGGAAAAGCCAGACTCCTACTGTACACTGATGATGGGCAATAACCCGGAAACAGCTGTATGTACATGGGGTCTGGCTTTGCTTTTGATTCCCAGTCATTGTAGCAAGACTTGTATAAAAAGTCCCACTTTGACTCGAAGGAATGCTGCCTTTCAGTAGGTGGCACTGTGGAGGATTTATTCCATCTCCCTTATTTGCATATTACCCAGAGGAGCGTGCGTGGCCATTTGAGTCTCCTCACTTATTTATAGTATATAGTTGCTCTCCCTAAGGAGAAAAGAGCGTTTCTGACCCCTATTGCTTTTTCAAACACGGTCTACACCTCTCAGGTGCCGAGTTACAGGACGGTGAAAACAGTGAGTTTGTGTTAGACGTGAATCGTGCTCTGATTCATGCTCTAGGCTGGGAGCACAAGCGTAATGCTTTTTCAAACACGGTCTACACCTCTCAGGTGCCGAGTTACAGGACGGTGAAAACAGTGAGTTTGTGTTAGACGCGAATCGTGCTCTGATTCATGCTCTAGGCGGGGAGCTCAAGCTTATTGCATTTTCAAACACGGTCTACACCTCTCAGGTGCCGAGTAACAGGACGGTGAAAACAGTGAGTTTGTTTTAGACGCGATTCATGCTCTAGGCTGGGAGCGCAAGCTTATTGCTTTTTCAAACACGGTCTACACCTCTCAGGTGCCGAGTTACAGGACGGTGAAAACAATGAGTTTGTGTTAGACGCGAATCGTGCTCTGATTCATGCTCTAGGCTGGGAGCGAAAGCTTATTGCTTTTTCAAACACGGTCTACACCTCTCAGGTGCCGAGTTACAGGACGGTGAAAACTGGCTTTCAATACGTGGCACTGTGGAGGATTTATTCCATCTCCCTTATTTGCATATTACCCAGAGGAGCGTGCGTGGCCATTTGAGTCTCCTCACTTATTTATAGTATATAGTTGCTCTCCCTAAGGAGAAAAGAGCGTTTCTGACCCCTGTCCCTGGCCTCACACTAGCAAAAGCCAGACTCCTACTGTACACTGATGATGGGCAATAACCCGGAAACAGCTGTATGTACATGGGGTCTGGCTTTGCTTTTGATTCCCAGTCATTGTAGCAAGACTTGTATAAAAAGTCCCACTTTGACTCGAAGGAATGCTGCCTTTCAGTAGGTGGCACTGTGGAGGATTTATTCCATCTCCCTTATTTGCATATTACCCAGGGGAGCGTGCGTGGCCATTTGAGTCTCCTCACTTATTTATAGTATATAGTTGCTCTCCCTAAGGAGAAAAGAGCGTTTCTGACCCCTATTGCTTTTTCAAACACGGTCTACACCTCTCAGGTGCCGAGTTACAGGACGGTGAAAACAGTGAGTTTGTGTTAGACGCGAATCGTGCTCTGATTCATGCTCTAGGCTGGGAGCACAAGCGTAATGCTTTTTCAAACACGGTCTACACCTCTCAGGTGCCGAGTTACAGGACGGTGAAAACAGTGAGTTTGTGTTAGACGCGAATCGTGCTCTGATTCATGCTCTAGGCGGGGAGCTCAAGCTTATTGCATTTTCAAACACGGTCTACACCTCTCAGGTGCCGAGTAACAGGACGGTGAAAACAGTGAGTTTGTTTTAGACGCGATTCATGCTCTAGGCTGGGAGCGCAAGCTTATTGCTTTTTCAAACACGGTCTACACCTCTCAGGTGCCGAGTTACAGGACGGTGAAAACAATGAGTTTGTGTTAGACGCGAATCGTGCTCTGATTCATGCTCTAGGCTGGGAGCGAAAGCTTATTGCTTTTTCAAACACGGCCTACACCTCTCAGGTGCCGAGTTACAGGACGGTGAAAACAGTGAGTTTGTGTTAGACGCGAATCGTGCTCTGATTCATGCTCTAGGCTGGGAGCGCAAGCGTAATGCTTTTTCAAACACGGTCTACACCTCTCAGGTGCCGAGTTACAGGACAGTGAAAACAATGAGTTTGTGTTAGACGCGAATCGTGCTCTGATTCATGCTCTAGGCTGGGAGCTCAAGCTTATTGCTTTTTCAAACACGGTCTACACCTCTCAGGTGCCGAGTTACAGGACGGTGCAAACAGTGAGTTTGTGTTAGACGCGAATCGTGCTCTGTTTCATGCTTTAGGCTGGGAGCTCAAGCTTATTGCTTTTTCAAATAAGGGAGATTTCCATCTCCCTTATTTGCATATTACCCAGAGGAGCGTGCGTGGCCATTTGAGTCTCCTCACTTATTTATAGTATATAGTTGCTCTCCCTAAGGAGAAAAGAGCGTTTCTGACCCCTGTCCCAGGCCTCTCACTAGCAAAAGCCAGACTCCTACTGTACACTGATGATGGGCAATAACCCGGAAACAGCTGTAAGTGCATGGAGTCTGGCTTTGCTTTTGAATACCAGTCATTGTAAGAAGACTTGTATAAAAAGTCTCACTTTGACTCGAAGGAATGCTGCCTTTCAATACGTGGCACTGTGGAGGATTTATTCCATCTCCCTTATTTGCATATTACCCAGAGGAGCGTGCGTGGCCATTTGAGTCTCCTCACTTATTTATAGTATATAGTTGCTCTCCCTAAGGAGAAAAGAGCGTTTCTGACCCCTGTCCCTGGCCTCACACTAGCAAAAGCCAGACTCCTACTGTACACTGATGATGGGCAATAACCCGGAAACAGCTGTATGTACATGGGGTCTGGCTTTGCTTTTGATTCCCAGTCATTGTAGCAAGACTTGTATAAAAAGTCCCACTTTGACTCGAAGGAATGCTGCCTTTCAGTAGGTGGCACTGTGGAGGATTTATTCCATCTCCCTTATTTGCATATTACCCAGGGGAGCGTGCGTGGCCATTTGAGTCTCCTCACTTATTTATAGTATATAGTTGCTCTCCCTAAGGAGAAAAGAGCGTTTCTGACCCCTATTGCTTTTTCAAACACGGTCTACACCTCTCAGGTGCCGAGTTACAGGACGGTGAAAACAGTGAGTTTGTGTTAGACGCGAATCGTGCTCTGATTCATGCTCTAGGCTGGGAGCTCAAGCTTATTGCTTTTTCAAACACGGTCTACACCTCTCAGGTGCCGAGTTACAGGACGGTGAAAACAGTGAGTTTGTGTTAGACGCGAATCGTGCTCTGATTCACGCTCTAGGCTGGGAGCTCAAGCTTATTGCTTTTTCAAACACGGTCTACACCTCTCAGGTGCCGAGTTACAGGACGGTGAAAACAGTGAGTTTGTGTTAGACGTGAATCGTGCTCTGATTCATGCTTTAACCTTATTGCTTTTTCAAACACGGTCTACACCTCTCAGGTGCCGAGTTACAGGACGGTGAAAACAGTGAGTTTGTGTTAGACGCGAATCGTGCTCTGATTCACGCTCTAGGCTGGGAGCGCAAGCTTATTGCTTTTTCAAACACGGGCTACACCTCTCAGGTGCCGAGTTACAGGACGGTGAAAACAGTGAGTTTGTGTTAGACGCGAATCGTGCTCTGATTCATGCTCTAGGCTGGGAGCGAAAGCTTACTGCTTTTTCAAACACGGTCTACACCTCTCAGGTGCCGAGTTACAGGACGGTGAAAACAGTGAGTTTGTGTTAGACGCGAATCGTGCTCTGATTCACGCTCTAGGCTTGTAGCGAAAGCTTATTGCTTTTTCAAACACGGTCTACACCTCTCAGGTGCCGAGTTACAGGACGGTGAAAACAGTGAGTTTGTGTTAGACGCGAATCGTGCTCTGATTCATGCTTTAGGCTGGGAGCGCAAGCGTAATGCTTTTTCAAACACGGTCTACACCTCTCAGGTGCCGAGTTACAGGACGGTGAAAACAATGAGTTTGTGTTAGACGCGAATCGTGCTCTGATTCATGCTCTAGGCTGGGAGCTCAAGCTTATTGCTTTTTCAAACACGGTCTACACCTCTCAGGTGCCGAGTTACAGGACGGTGAAAACAGTGAGTTTGTGTTAGACGCGAATCGTGCTCTGATTCATGCTCTAGGCTGGGAGCGCAAGCTTATTGCTTTTTCAAACACGGTCTACACCTCTCAGGTGCCGAGTTACAGGACGGTGAAAACAGTGAGTTTGTGTTAGACGCGAATCGTGCTCTGATTCACGCTCTAGGCTGGGAGCTCAAGCTTATTGCTTTTTCAAACACGGTCTACACCTCTCAGGTGCCGAGTTACAGGACGGTGAAAACAGTGAGTTTGTGTTAGACGCGAATCGTGCTCTGATTCATGCTCTAGGCTGGGAGCGCAAGCGTAATGCTTTTTCAAACACGGTCTACACCTCTCAGGTGCCGAGTTACAGGACAGTGAAAACAATGAGTTTGTGTTAGACGCGAATCGTGCTCTGATTCATGCTCTAGGCTGGGAGCTCAAGCTTCTTGCTTTTTCAAATAAGGGAGATTTCCATCTCCCTTATTTGCATATTACCCAGAGGAGCGTGCGTGGCCATTTGAGTCTCCTCACTTATTTATAGTATATAGTTGCTCTCCCTAAGGAGAAAAGAGCGTTTCTGACCCCTGTCCCAGGCCTCTCACTAGCAAAAGCCAGACTCCTACTGTACACTGATGATGGGCAATAACCCGGAAACAGCTGTAAGTGCATGGAGTCTGGCTTTGCTTTTGAATACCAGTCATTGTAAGAAGACTTGTATAAAAAGTCTCACTTTGACTCGAAGGAATGCTGCCTTTCAATAGGTGGCACTGTGGAGGATTTATTCCATCTCCCTTATTTGCATATTACCCAGAGGAGCGTGCGTGGCCATTTGAGTCTCCTCACTTATTTATAGTATATAGTTGCTCTCCCTAAGGAGAAAAGAGCGTTTCTGACCCCTGTCCCTGGCCTCTCACTAGCAAAAGCCAGACTCCTACTGTACACTGATGATGGGCAATAACCCGGAAACAGCTGTATGTACATGGGGTCTGGCTTTGCTTTTGATTCCCAGTCATTGTAGCAAGACTTGTATAAAAAGTCCCACTTTGACTCGAAGGAATGCTGCCTTTCAGTAGGTGGCACTGTGGAGGATTTATTCCATCTCCCTTATTTGCATATTACCCAGAGGAGCGTGCGTGGCCATTTGAGTCTCCTCACTTATTTATAGTATATAGTTGCTCTCCCTAAGGAGAAAAGAGCGTTTCTGACCCCTATTGCTTTTTCAAACACGGTCTACACCTCTCAGGTGCCGAGTTACAGGACGGTGAAAACAGTGAGTTTGTGTTAGACGCGAATCGTGCTCTGATTCACGCTCTAGGCTGGGAGCGCAAGCTTATTGCTTTTTCAAACACGGTCTACACCTCTCAGGTGCCGAGTTACAGGACGGTGAAAACAGTGAGTTTGTGTTAGACGCGAATCGTGCTGGGATTTATGCTCTAGGCTGGGAGCGCAAGCGTAATGCTTTTTCAAACACGGTCTACACCTCTCAGGTGCCGAGTTACAGGACGGTGAAAACAGTGAGTTTGTGTTAGACGCGAATCTTGCTCTGATTCATGCTCTAGGCGGGGAGCTCAAGCTTATTGCATTTTCAAACACGGTCTACACCTCTCAGGTGCCGAGTTACAGGACGGTGAAAACAGTGAGTTTGTGTTAGACGCGAATCGTGCTCTGATTCACGCTCTAGGCTGGGAGCGCAAGCGTAATGCTTTTTCAAACACGGTCTACACCTCTCAGGTGCCGAGTTACAGGACGGTGAAAACAATGAGTTTGTGTTAGACGCGAATCGTGCTCTGATTCACGCTCTAGGCTGGGAGCTCAAGCTTATTGCTTTTTCAAACACGGTCTACACCTCTCAGGTGCCGAGTTACAGGACGGTGAAAACAGTGAGTTTGTGTTAGACGTGAATCGTGCTCTGATTCATGCTTTAACCTTATTGCTTTTTCAAACACGGTCTACACCTCTCAGGTGCCGAGTTACAGGACGGTGAAAACAGTGAGTTTGTGTTAGACGTGAATCGTGCTCTGATTCATGCTCTAGGCTGGGAGCGCAAGCGTAATGCTTTTTCAAACACGGTCTACACCTCTCAGGTGCCGAGTTACAGAACGGTGAAAACAGTGAGTTTGTGTTAGACGCGAATCGTGCTGGGATTTATGCTCTAGGCTGGGAGCGCAAGCGTAATGCTTTTTCAAACACGGTCTACACCTCTCAGGTGCCGAGTTACAGGACGGTGAAAACAGTGAGTTTGTGTTAGACGCGAATCGTGCTCTGATTCATGCTCTAGGCGGGGAGCTCAAGCTTATTGCATTTTCAAACACGGTCTACACCTCTCAGGTGCCGAGTAACAGGACGGTGAAAACAGTGAGTTTGTGTTAGACGCGATTCATGCTCTAGGCTGGGAGCGCAAGCTTATTGCTTTTTCAAACACGGTCTACACCTCTCAGGTGCCGAGTTACAGGACGGTGAAAACAATGAGTTTGTGTTAGACGCGAATCGTGCTCTGATTCATGCTCTAGGCTGGGAGCGAAAGCTTATTGCTTTTTCAAACACGGTCTACACCTCTCAGGTGCCGAGTTACAGGACGGTGAAAACAGTGAGTTTGTGTTAGACGCGAATCGTGCTCTGATTCATGCTCTAGGCTGGGAGCGAAAGCTTATTGCTTTTTCAAACACGGTCTACACCTCTCAGGTGCCGAGTTACAGGACGGTGAAAACAGTGAGTTTGTGTTAGACGCGAATCGTGCTCTGTTTCATGCTTTAGGCTGGGAGCTCAAGCTTATTGCTTTTTCAAATAAGGGAGATTTCCATCTCCCTTATTTGCATATTACCCAGAGGAGCGTGCGTGGCCATTTGAGTCTCCTCACTTATTTATAGTATATAGTTGCTCTCCCTAAGGAGAAAAGAGCGTTTCTGACCCCTGTCCCTGGCCTCTCACTAGCAAAAGCCAGACTCCTACTGTACACTGATGATGGGCAATAACCCGGAAACAGCTGTATGTACATGGGGTCTGGCTTTGCTTTTGATTCCCAGTCATTGTAGTAAGACTTGTATAAAAAGTCCCACTTTGACTCGAAGGAATGCTGCCTTTCAGTAGGTGGCACTGTGGAGGATTTATTCCATCTCCCTTATTTGCATATTACCCAGAGGAGCGTGCGTGGCCATTTGAGTCTCCTCACTTATTTATAGTATATAGTTGCTCTCCCTAAGGAGAAAAGAGCGTTTCTGACCCCTATTGCTTTTTCAAACACGGTCTACACCTCTCAGGTGCCGAGTTACAGGACGGTGAAAACAGTGAGTTTGTGTTAGACGTGAATCGTGCTCTGATTCATGCTCTAGGCTGGGAGCACAAGCGTAATGCTTTTTCAAACACGGTCTACACCTCTCAGGTGCCGAGTTACAGGACGGTGAAAACAGTGAGTTTGTGTTAGACGCGAATCGTGCTCTGATTCATGCTCTAGGCGGGGAGCTCAAGCTTATTGCATTTTCAAACACGGTCTACACCTCTCAGGTGCCGAGTAACAGGACGGTGAAAACAGTGAGTTTGTTTTAGACGCGATTCATGCTCTAGGCTGGGAGCGCAAGCTTATTGCTTTTTCAAACACGGTCTACACCTCTCAGGTGCCGAGTTACAGGACGGTGAAAACAATGAGTTTGTGTTAGACGCGAATCGTGCTCTGATTCATGCTCTAGGCTGGGAGCGAAAGCTTATTGCTTTTTCAAACACGGTCTACACCTCTCAGGTGCCGAGTTACAGGACGGTGAAAACAGTGAGTTTGTGTTAGACGCGAATCGTGTTCTGATTCACGCTCTAGGCTGGGAGCTCAAGCTTATTGCTTTTTCAAACACGGTCTACACCTCTCAGGTGCCGAGTTACAGGACGGTGAAAACAGTGAGTTTGTGTTAGACGCGAATCGTGCTCTGATTCATGCTCTAGGCTGGGAGCGCAAGCGTAATGCTTTTTCAAACACGGTCTACACCTCTCAGGTGCCGAGTTACAGGACAGTGCAAACAGTGAGTTTGTGTTAGACGCGAATCGTGCTCTGTTTCATGCTTTAGGCTGGGAGCTCAAGCTTATTGCTTTTTCAAATAAGGGAGATTTCCATCTCCCTTATTTGCATATTACCCAGAGGAGCGTGCGTGGCCATTTGAGTCTCCTCACTTATTTATAGTATATAGTTGCTCTCCCTAAGGAGAAAAGAGCGTTTCTGACCCCTGTCCCTGGCCTCACACTAGCAAAAGCCAGACTCCTACTGTACACTGATGATGGGCAATAACCCGGAAACAGCTGTATGTACATGGGGTCTGGCTTTGCTTTTGATTCCCAGTCATTGTAGCAAGACTTGTATAAAAAGTCCCACTTTGACTCGAAGGAATGCTGCCTTTCAGTAGGTGGCACTGTGGAGGATTTATTCCATCTCCCTTATTTGCATATTACCCAGGGGAGCGTGCGTGGCCATTTGAGTCTCCTCACTTATTTATAGTATATAGTTGCTCTCCCTAAGGAGAAAAGAGCGTTTCTGACCCCTATTGCTTTTTCAAACACGGTCTACACCTCTCAGGTGCCGAGTTACAGGACGGTGAAAACAGTGAGTTTGTGTTAGACGCGAATCGTGCTCTGATTCATGCTCTAGGCTGGGAGCTCAAGCTTATTGCTTTTTCAAACACGGTCTACACCTCTCAGGTGCCGAGTTACAGGACGGTGAAAACAGTGAGTTTGTGTTAGACGCGAATCGTGCTCTGATTCACGCTCTAGGCTGGAAGCGCAAGCGTAATGCTTTTTCAAACACGGTCTACACCTCTTAGGTGCCGAGTTACAGGACGGTGAAAACAATGAGTTTGTGTTAGACGCGAATCGTGCTCTGATTCACGCTCTAGGCTGGGAGCTCAAGCTTATTGCTTTTTCAAACACGGTCTACACCTCTCAGGTGCCGAGTTACAGGACGGTGAAAACAGTGAGTTTGTGTTAGACGTGAATCGTGCTCTGATTCATGCTTTAACCTTATTGCTTTTTCAAACACGGTCTACACCTCTCAGGTGCCGAGTTACAGGACGGTGAAAACAGTGAGTTTGTGTTAGACGCGAATCGTGCTCTGATTCACGCTCTAGGCTGGGAGCGCAAGCTTATTGCTTTTTCAAACACGGGCTACACCTCTCAGGTGCCGAGTTACAGGACGGTGAAAACAGTGAGTTTGTGTTAGACGCGAATCGTGCTCTGATTCATGCTCTAGGCTGGGAGCGAAAGCTTACTGCTTTTTCAAACACGGTCTACACCTCTCAGGTGCCGAGGTACAGGACGGTGAAAACAGTGAGTTTGTGTTAGACGCGAATCGTGCTCTGATTCATGCTCTAGGCGGGGAGCTCAAGCTTATTGCTTTTTCAAACACGGTCTACACCTCTCAGGTGCCGAGTTACAGGACGGTGAAAACAGTGAGTTTGTGTTAGACGCGAATCGTGCTCTGATTCATGCTCTAGGCTGGGAGCTCAAGCTTATTGCTTTTTCAAACACGGTCTACACCTCTCAGGTGCCGAGTTACAGGACGGTGAAAACAGTGAGTTTGTGTTAGACGCGAATCGTGCTCTGATTCATGCTTTAGGCTGGGAGCGCAAGCGTAATGCTTTTTCAAACACGGTCTACACCTCTCAGGTGCCGAGTTACAGGACGGTGAAAACAATGAGTTTGTGTTAGACGCGAATCGTGCTCTGATTCATGCTCTAGGCTGGGAGCTCAAGCTTATTGCTTTTTCAAACACGGTCTACACCTCTCAGGTGCCGAGTTACAGGACGGTGAAAACAGTGAGTTTGTGTTAGACGCGAGTCGTGCTCTGATTCATGCTCTAGGCTGGGAGCGCAAGCTTATTGCTTTTTCAAACACGGTCTACACCTCTCAGGTGCCGAGTTACAGGACGGTGAAAACAGTGAGTTTGTGTTAGACGCGAATCGTGCTCTGATTCACGCTCTAGGCTGGGAGCTCAAGCTTATTGCTTTTTCAAACACGGTCTACACCTCTCAGGTGCCGAGTTACAGGACGGCGAAAACAGTGAGTTTGTGTTAGACGCGAATCGTGCTCTGATTCATGCTCTAGGCTGGGAGCGCAAGCGTAATGCTTTTTCAAACACGGTATACACCTCTCAGGTGCCGAGTTACAGGACAGTGAAAACAATGAGTTTGTGTTAGACGCGAATCGTGCTCTGATTCATGCTCTAGGCTGGGAGCTCAAGCTTCTTGCTTTTTCAAATAAGGGAGATTTCCATCTCCCTTATTTGCATATTACCCAGAGGAGCGTGCGTGGCCATTTGAGTCTCCTCACTTATTTATAGTATATAGTTGCTCTCCCTAAGGAGAAAAGAGCGTTTCTGACCCCTGTCCCAGGCCTCTCACTAGCAAAAGCCAGACTCCTACTGTACACTGATGATGGGCAATAACCCGGAAACAGCTGTAAGTGCATGGAGTCTGGCTTTGCTTTTGAATACCAGTCATTGTAAGAAGACTTGTATAAAAAGTCTCACTTTGACTCGAAGGAATGCTGCCTTTCAATAGGTGGCACTGTGGAGGATTTATTCCATCTCCCTTATTTGCATATTACCCAGAGGAGCGTGCGTGGCCATTTGAGTCTCCTCACTTATTTATAGTATATAGTTGCTCTCCCTAAGGAGAAAAGAGCGTTTCTGACCCCTGTCCCTGGCCTCTCACTAGCAAAAGCCAGACTCCTACTGTACACTGATGATGGGCAATAACCCGGAAACAGCTGTATGTACATGGGGTCTGGCTTTGCTTTTGATTCCCAGTCATTGTAGCAAGACTTGTATAAAAAGTCCCACTTTGACTCGAAGGAATGCTGCCTTTCAGTAGGTGGCACTGTGGAGGATTTATTCCATCTCCCTTATTTGCATATTACCCAGAGGAGCGTGCGTGGCCATTTGAGTCTCCTCACTTATTTATAGTATATAGTTGCTCTCCCTAAGGAGAAAAGAGCGTTTCTGACCCCTATTGCTTTTTCAAACACGGTCTACACCTCTCAGGTGCCGAGTTACAGGACGGTGAAAACAGTGAGTTTGTGTTAGACGCGAATCGTGCTCTGATTCACGCTCTAGGCTGGGAGCGCAAGCTTATTGCTTTTTCAAACACGGTCTACACCTCTCAGGTGCCGAGTTACAGGACGGTGAAAACAGTGAGTTTGTGTTAGACGCGAATCGTGCTGGGATTTATGCTCTAGGCTGGGAGCGCAAGCGTAATGCTTTTTCAAACACGGTCTACACCTCTCAGGTGCCGAGTTACAGGACGGTGAAAACAGTGAGTTTGTGTTAGACGCGAATCTTGCTCTGATTCATGCTCTAGGCGGGGAGCTCAAGCTTATTGCATTTTCAAACACGGTCTACACCTCTCAGGTGCCGAGTTACAGGACGGTGAAAACAGTGAGTTTGTGTTAGACGCGAATCGTGCTCTGATTCACGCTCTAGGCTGGGAGCGCAAGCGTAATGCTTTTTCAAACACGGTCTACACCTCTCAGGTGCCGAGTTACAGGACGGTGAAAACAATGAGTTTGTGTTAGACGCGAATCGTGCTCTGATTCACGCTCTAGGCTGGGAGCTCAAGCTTATTGCTTTTTCAAACACGGTCTACACCTCTCAGGTGCCGAGTTACAGGACGGTGAAAACAGTGAGTTTGTGTTAGACGTGAATCGTGCTCTGATTCATGCTTTAACCTTATTGCTTTTTCAAACACGGTCTACACCTCTCAGGTGCCGAGTTACAGGACGGTGAAAACAGTGAGTTTGTGTTAGACGTGAATCGTGCTCTGATTCATGCTCTAGGCTGGGAGCGCAAGCGTAATGCTTTTTCAAACACGGTCTACACCTCTCAGGTGCCGAGTTACAGAACGGTGAAAACAGTGAGTTTGTGTTAGACGCGAATCGTGCTGGGATTTATGCTCTAGGCTGGGAGCGCAAGCGTAATGCTTTTTCAAACACGGTCTACACCTCTCAGGTGCCGAGTTACAGGACGGTGAAAACAGTGAGTTTGTGTTAGACGCGAATCGTGCTCTGATTCATGCTCTAGGCGGGGAGCTCAAGCTTATTGCATTTTCAAACAGGGTCTACACCTCTCAGGTGCCGAGTAACAGGACGGTGAAAACAGTGAGTTTGTGTTAGACGCGATTCATGCTCTAGGCTGGGAGCGCAAGCTTATTGCTTTTTCAAACACGGTCTACACCTCTCAGGTGCCGAGTTACAGGACGGTGAAAACAATGAGTTTGTGTTAGACGCGAATCGTGCTCTGATTCATGCTCTAGGCTGGGAGCGAAAGCTTATTGCTTTTTCAAACACGGTCTACACCTCTCAGGTGCCGAGTTACAGGACGGTGAAAACAGTGAGTTTGTGTTAGACGCGAATCGTGCTCTGATTCACGCTCTAGGCTGGGAGCTCAAGCTTATTGCTTTTTCAAACACGGTCTACACCTCTCAGGTGCCGAGTTACAGGACGGTGAAAACAGTGAGTTTGTGTTAGACGCGAATCGTGCTCTGATTCATGCTCTAGGCTGGGAGCGCAAGCGTAATGCTTTTTCAAACACGGTCTACACCTCTCAGGTGCCGAGTTACAGGACAGTGAAAACAATGAGTTTGTGTTAGACGCGAATCGTGCTCTGATTCATGCTCTAGGCTGGGAGCTCAAGCTTATTGCTTTTTCAAACACGGTCTACACCTCTCAGGTGCCGAGTTACAGGACGGTGCAAACAGTGAGTTTGTGTTAGACGCGAATCGTGCTCTGTTTCATGCTTTAGGCTGGGAGCTCAAGCTTATTGCTTTTTCAAATAAGGGAGATTTCCATCTCCCTTATTTGCATATTACCCAGAGGAGCGTGCGTGGCCATTTGAGTCTCCTCACTTATTTATAGTATATAGTTGCTCTCCCTAAGGAGAAAAGAGCGTTTCTGACCCCTGTCCCAGGCCTCTCACTAGCAAAAGCCAGACTCCTACTGTACACTGATGATGGGCAATAACCCGGAAACAGCTGTAAGTGCATGGAGTCTGGCTTTGCTTTTGAATACCAGTCATTGTAAGAAGACTTGTATAAAAAGTCTCACTTTGACTCGAAGGAATGCTGCCTTTCAATACGTGGCACTGTGGAGGATTTATTCCATCTCCCTTATTTGCATATTACCCAGAGGAGCGTGCGTGGCCATTTGAGTCTCCTCACTTATTTATAGTATATAGTTGCTTTCCCTAAGGAGAAAAGAGCGTTTCTGACCCCTGTCCCAGGCCTCTCACTAGCAAAAGCCAGACTCCTACTGTACACTGATGATGGGCAATAACCCGGAAACAGCTGTATGTACATGGGGTCTGGCTTTGCTTTTGATTCCCAGTCATTGTAGCAAGACTTGTATAAAAAGTCCCACTTTGACTCGAAGGAATGCTGCCTTTCAGTAGGTGGCACTGTGGAGGATTTATTCCATCTCCCTTATTTGCATATTACCCAGGGGAGCGTGCGTGGCCATTTGAGTCTCCTCACTTATTTATAGTATATAGTTGCTCTCCCTAAGGAGAAAAGAGCGTTTCTGACCCCTATTGCTTTTTCAAACACGGTCTACACCTCTCAGGTGCCGAGTTACAGGACGGTGAAAACAGTGAGTTTGTGTTAGACGCGAATCGTGCTCTGATTCATGCTCTAGGCTGGGAGCTCAAGCTTATTGCTTTTTCAAACACGGTCTACACCTCTCAGGTGCCGAGTTACAGGACGGTGAAAACAGTGAGTTTGTGTTAGACGCGAATCGTGCTCTGATTCACGCTCTAGGCTGGGAGCGCAAGCGTAATGCTTTTTCAAACACGGTCTACACCTCTCAGGTGCCGAGTTACAGGACGGTGAAAACAATGAGTTTGTGTTAGACGCGAATCGTGCTCTGATTCACGCTCTAGGCTGGGAGCTCAAGCTTATTGCTTTTTCAAACACGGTCTACACCTCTCAGGTGCCGAGTTACAGGACGGTGAAAACAGTGAGTTTGTGTTAGACGTGAATCGTGCTCTGATTCATGCTTTAACCTTATTGCTTTTTCAAACACGGTCTACACCTCTCAGGTGCCGAGTTACAGGACGGTGAAAACAGTGAGTTTGTGTTAGACGTGAATCGTGCTCTGATTCATGCTCTAGGCTGGGAGCGCAAGCGTAATGCTTTTTCAAACACGGTCTACACCTCTCAGGTGCCGAGTTACAGAACGGTGAAAACAGTGAGTTTGTGTTAGACGCGAATCGTGCTGGGATTTATGCTCTAGGCTGGGAGCGCAAGCGTAATGCTTTTTCAAACACGGTCTACACCTCTCAGGTGCCGAGTTACAGGACGGTGAAAACAGTGAGTTTGTGTTAGACGCGAATCGTGCTCTGATTCATGCTCTAGGCGGGGAGCTCAAGCTTATTGCATTTTCAAACACGGTCTACACCTCTCAGGTGCCGAGTAACAGGACGGTGAAAACAGTGAGTTTGTGTTAGACGCGATTCATGCTCTAGGCTGGGAGCGCAAGCTTACTGCTTTTTCAAACACGGTCTACACCTCTCAGGTGCCGAGTTACAGGACGGTGAAAACAGTGAGTTTGTGTTAGACGCGAATCGTGCTCTGATTCATGCTCTAGGCTGGGAGCGAAAGCTTATTGCTTTTTCAAACACGGTCTACACCTCTCAGGTGCCGAGTTACAGGACGGTGAAAACAGTGAGTTTGTGTTAGACGCGAATCGTGCTCTGATTCACGCTCTAGGCTGGGAGCTCAAGCTTATTGCTTTTTCAAACACGGTCTACACCTCTCAGGTGCCGAGTTACAGGACGGTGAAAACAGTGAGTTTGTGTTAGACGCGAATCGTGCTCTGATTCATGCTCTAGGCTGGGAGCGCAAGCGTAATGCTTTTTCAAACACGGTCTACACCTCTCAGGTGCCGAGTTACAGGACAGTGAAAACAATGAGTTTGTGTTAGACGCGAATCGTGCTCTGATTCATGCTCTAGGCTGGGAGCGAAAGCTTATTGCTTTTTCAAACACGGTCTACACCTCTCAGGTGCCGAGTTACAGGACGGTGAAAACAGTGAGTTTGTGTTAGACGCGAATCGTGCTCTGTTTCATGCTTTAGGCTGGGAGCTCAAGCTTATTGCTTTTTCAAATAAGGGAGATTTCCATCTCCCTTATTTGCATATTACCCAGAGGAGCGTGCGTGGCCATTTGAGTCTCCTCACTTATTTATAGTATATAGTTGCTCTCCCTAAGGAGAAAAGAGCGTTTCTGACCCCTGTCCCAGGCCTCTCACTAGCAAAAGCCAGACTCCTACTGTACACTGATGATGGGCAATAACCCGGAAACAGCTGTAAGTGCATGGAGTCTGGCTTTGCTTTTGAATACCAGTCATTGTAAGAAGACTTGTATAAAAAGTCTCACTTTGACTCGAAGGAATGCTGCCTTTCAATAGGTGGCACTGTGGAGGATTTATTCCATCTCCCTTATTTGCATATTACCCAGAGGAGCGTGCGTGGCCATTTGAGTCTCCTCACTTATTTATAGTATATAGTTGCTCTCCCTAAGGAGAAAAGAGCGTTTCTGACCCCTATTGCTTTTTCAAACATGGTCTACACCTCTCAGGTGCCGAGTTACAGGACGGTGAAAACAGTGAGTTTGTGTTAGACGCGAATCGTGCTCTGATTCACGCTCTAGGCTGGGAGCGCAAGCTTATTGCTTTTTCAAACACGGTCTACACCTCTCAGGTGCCGAGTTACAGGACGGTGAAAACAGTGAGTTTGTGTTAGACGCGAATCGTGCTCTGATTCATGCTCTAGGCTGGGAGCGAAAGCTTACTGCTTTTTCAAACACGGTCTACACCTCTCAGGTGCCGAGTTACAGGACGGTGAAAACAGTGAGTTTGTGTTAGACGCGAATCGTGCTCTGATTCACGCTCTAGGCTTGGAGCGAAAGCTTATTGCTTTTTCAAACACGGTCTACACCTCTCAGGTGCCGAGTTACAGGACGGTGAAAACAGTGAGTTTGTGTTAGACGCGAATCGTGCTCTGATTCATGCTTTAGGCTGGGAGCGCAAGCTTATTGCTTTTTCAAACACGGTCTACACCTCTCAGGTGCCGAGGTACAGGACGGTGAAAACAGTGAGTTTGTGTTAGACGCGAATCGTGCTCTGATTCATGCTCTAGGCGGGGAGCTCAAGCTTATTGCTTTTTCAAACACGGTCTACACCTCTCAGGTGCCGAGTTACAGGACGGTGAAAACAGTGAGTTTGTGTTAGACGCGAATCGTGCTCTGATTCATGCTCTAGGCTGGGAGCTTAAGCTTATTGCTTTTTCAAACACGGTCTACACCTCTCAGGTGCTCTGATTCACGCTCTAGGCTGGGAGCTCAAGCTTATTGCTTTTTCAAACACGGTCTACACCTCTCAGGTGCCGAGTTACAGGACGGTGAAAACAGTGAGTTTGTGTTAGACGCGAATCGTGCTCTGATTCATGCTCTAGGCTGGGAGCGCAAGCGTAATGCTTTTTCAAACACGGTCTACACCTCTCAGGTGCCGAGTTACAGGACAGTGAAAACAATGAGTTTGTGTTAGACGCGAATCGTGCTCTGATTCATGCTCTAGGCTGGGAGCTCAAGCTTATTGCTTTTTCAAACACGGTCTACACCTCTCAGGTGCCGAGTTACAGGACGGTGAAAACAGTGAGTTTGTGTTAGACGCGAATCGTGCTCTGTTTCATGCTTTAGGCTGGGAGCTCAAGCTTATTGCTTTTTCAAATAAGGGAGATTTCCATCTCCCTTATTTGCATATTACCCAGAGGAGCGTGCGTGGCCATTTGAGTCTCCTCACTTATTTATAGTATATAGTTGCTCTCCCTAAGGAGAAAAGAGCGTTTCTGACCCCTGTCCCAGGCCTCTCACTAGCAAAAGCCAGACTCCTACTGTACACTGATGATGGGCAATAACCCGGAAACAGCTGTAAGTGCATGGAGTCTGGCTTTGCTTTTGAATACCAGTCATTGTAGGAAGACTTGTATAAAAAGTCTCACTTTGACTCGAAGGAATGCTGCCTTTCAATAGGTGGCACTGTGGAGGATTTATTCCATCTCCCTTATTTGCATATTACCCAGAGGAGCGTGCGTGGCCATTTGAGTCTCCTCACTTATTTATAGTATATAGTTGCTCTCCCTAAGGAGAAAAGAGCGTTTCTGACCCCTGTCCCTGGCCTCTCACTAGGAAAAGCCAGACTCCTACTGTACACTGATGATGGGCAATAACCCGGAAACAGCTGTATGTACATGGGGTCTGGCTTTGCTTTTGATTCCCAGTCATTGTAGCAAGACTTGTATAAAAAGTCCCACTTTGACTCGAAGGAATGCTGCCTTTCAGTAGGTGGCACTGTGGAGGATTTATTCCATCTCCCTTATTTGCATATTACCCAGAGGAGCGTGCGTGGCCATTTGAGTCTCCTCACTTATTTATAGTATATAGTTGCTCTCCCTAAGGAGAAAAGAGCGTTTCTGACCCCTATTGCTTTTTCAAACACGGTCTACACCTCTCAGGTGCCGAGTTACAGGACGGTGAAAACAGTGAGTTTGTGTTAGACGCGAATCGTGCTCTGATTCATGCTCTAGGCGGGGAGCTCAAGCTTATTGCATTTTCAAACACGGTCTACACCTCTCAGGTGCCGAGTAACAGGACGGTGAAAACAGTGAGTTTGTTTTAGACGCGATTCATGCTCTAGGCTGGGAGCGCAAGCTTATTGCTTTTTCAAACACGGTCTACACCTCTCAGGTGCCGAGTTACAGGACGGTGAAAACAATGAGTTTGTGTTAGACGCGAATCGTGCTCTGATTCATGCTCTAGGCTGGGAGCGAAAGCTTATTGCTTTTTCAAACACGGTCTACACCTCTCAGGTGCCGAGTTACAGGACGGTGAAAACAGTGAGTTTGTGTTAGACGCGAATCGTGCTCTGATTCACGCTCTAGGCTGGGAGCTCAAGCTTATTGCTTTTTCAAACACGGTCTACACCTCTCAGGTGCCGAGTTACAGGACGGTGAAAACAGTGAGTTTGTGTTAGACGCGAATCGTGCTCTGATTCATGCTCTAGGCTGGGAGCGCAAGCGTAATGCTTTTTCAAACACGGTCTACACCTCTCAGGTGCCGAGTTACAGGACAGTGAAAACAATGAGTTTGTGTTAGACGCGAATCGTGCTCTGTTTCATGCTTTAGGCTGGGAGCTCAAGCTTATTGCTTTTTCAAATAAGGGAGATTTCCATCTCCCTTATTTGCATATTACCCAGAGGAGCGTGCGTGGCCATTTGAGTCTCCTCACTTATTTATAGTATATAGTTGCTCTCCCTAAGGAGAAAAGAGCGTTTCTGACCCCTATTGCTTTTTCAAACACGGTCTACACCTCTCAGGTGCCGAGTTACAGGACGGTGAAAACAGTGAGTTTGTGTTAGACGCGAATCGTGCTCTGATTCATGCTCTAGGCTGGGAGCTCAAGCTTATTGCTTTTTCAAACACGGTCTACACCTCTCAGGTGCCGAGTTACAGGACGGTGAAAACAGTGAGTTTGTGTTAGACGCGAATCGTGCTCTGATTCACGCTCTAGGCTGGGAGCGCAAGCGTAATGCTTTTTCAAACACGGTCTACACCTCTCAGGTGCCGAGTTACAGGACGGTGAAAACAATGAGTTTGTGTTAGACGCGAATCGTGCTCTGATTCACGCTCTAGGCTGGGAGCTCAAGCTTATTGCTTTTTCAAACACGGTCTACACCTCTCAGGTGCCGAGTTACAGGACGGTGAAAACAGTGAGTTTGTGTTAGACGTGAATCGTGCTCTGATTCATGCTTTAACCTTATTGCTTTTTCAAACACGGTCTACACCTCTCAGGTGCCGAGTTACAGGACGGTGAAAACAGTGAGTTTGTGTTAGACGTGAATCGTGCTCTGATTCATGCTCTAGGCTGGGAGCGCAAGCGTAATGCTTTTTCAAACACGGTCTACACCTCTCAGGTGCCGAGTTACAGAACGGTGAAAACAGTGAGTTTGTGTTAGACGCGAATCGTGCTGGGATTTATGCTCTAGGCTGGGAGCGCAAGCGTAATGCTTTTTCAAACACGGTCTACACCTCTCAGGTGCCGAGTTACAGGACGGTGAAAACAGTGAGTTTGTGTTAGACGCGAATCGTGCTCTGATTCATGCTCTAGGCGGGGAGCTCAAGCTTATTGCATTTTCAAACACGGTCTACACCTCTCAGGTGCCGAGTAACAGGACGGTGAAAACAGTGAGTTTGTGTTAGACGCGATTCATGCTCTAGGCTGGGAGCGCAAGCTTACTGCTTTTTCAAACACGGTCTACACCTCTCAGGTGCCGAGTTACAGGACGGTGAAAACAGTGAGTTTGTGTTAGACGCGAATCGTGCTCTGATTCATGCTCTAGGCTGGGAGCGAAAGCTTATTGCTTTTTCAAACACGGTCTACACCTCTCAGGTGCCGAGTTACAGGACGGTGAAAACAGTGAGTTTGTGTTAGACGCGAATCGTGCTCTGATTCACGCTCTAGGCTGGGAGCTCAAGCTTATTGCTTTTTCAAACACGGTCTACACCTCTCAGGTGCCGAGTTACAGGACGGTGAAAACAGTGAGTTTGTGTTAGACGCGAATCGTGCTCTGATTCATGCTCTAGGCTGGGAGCGCAAGCGTAATGCTTTTTCAAACACGGTCTACACCTCTCAGGTGCCGAGTTACAGGACAGTGAAAACAATGAGTTTGTGTTAGACGCGAATCGTGCTCTGATTCATGCTCTAGGCTGGGAGCGAAAGCTTATTGCTTTTTCAAACACGGTCTACACCTCTCAGGTGCCGAGTTACAGGACGGTGAAAACAGTGAGTTTGTGTTAGACGCGAATCGTGCTCTGTTTCATGCTTTAGGCTGGGAGCTCAAGCTTATTGCTTTTTCAAATAAGGGAGATTTCCATCTCCCTTATTTGCATATTACCCAGAGGAGCGTGCGTGGCCATTTGAGTCTCCTCACTTATTTATAGTATATAGTTGCTCTCCCTAAGGAGAAAAGAGCGTTTCTGACCCCTGTCCCAGGCCTCTCACTAGCAAAAGCCAGACTCCTACTGTACACTGATGATGGGCAATAACCCGGAAACAGCTGTAAGTGCATGGAGTCTGGCTTTGCTTTTGAATACCAGTCATTGTAAGAAGACTTGTATAAAAAGTCTCACTTTGACTCGAAGGAATGCTGCCTTTCAATAGGTGGCACTGTGGAGGATTTATTCCATCTCCCTTATTTGCATATTACCCAGAGGAGCGTGCGTGGCCATTTGAGTCTCCTCACTTATTTATAGTATATAGTTGCTCTCCCTAAGGAGAAAAGAGCGTTTCTGACCCCTGTCCCTGGCCTCTCACTAGCAAAAGCCAGACTCCTACTGTACACTGATGATGGGCAATAACCCGGAAACAGCTGTATGTACATGGGGTCTGGCTTTGCTTTTGATTCCCAGTCATTGTAGCAAGACTTGTATAAAAAGTCCCACTTTGACTCGAAGGAATGCTGCCTTTCAGTAGGTGGCACTGTGGAGGATTTATTCCATCTCCCTTATTTGCATATTACCCAGAGGAGCGTGCGTGGCCATTTGAGTCTCCTCACTTATTTATAGTATATAGTTGCTCTCCCTAAGGAGAAAAGAGCGTTTCTGACCCCTATTGCTTTTTCAAACACGGTCTACACCTCTCAGGTGCCGAGTTACAGGACGGTGAAAACAGTGAGTTTGTGTTAGACGTGAATCGTGCTCTGATTCATGCTCTAGGCTGGGAGCGAAAGCTTATTGCTTTTTCAAACACGGTCTACACCTCTCAGGTGCCGAGTTACAGGACGGTGAAAACAGTGAGTTTGTTTTAGACGCGATTCATGCTCTAGGCTGGGAGCGCAAGCTTATTGCTTTTTCAAACACGGTCTACACCTCTCAGGTGCCGAGTTACAGGACGGTGAAAACAATGAGTTTGTGTTAGACGCGAATCGTGCTCTGATTCATGCTCTAGGCTGGGAGCGAAAGCTTATTGCTTTTTCAAACACGGTCTACACCTCTCAGGTGCCGAGTTACAGGACGGTGAAAACAGTGAGTTTGTGTTAGACGCGAATCGTGTTCTGATTCACGCTCTAGGCTGGGAGCTCAAGCTTATTGCTTTTTCAAACACGGTCTACACCTCTCAGGTGCCGAGTTACAGGACGGTGAAAACAGTGAGTTTGTGTTAGACGCGAATCGTGCTCTGATTCATGCTCTAGGCTGGGAGCGCAAGCGTAATGCTTTTTCAAACACGGTCTACACCTCTCAGGTGCCGAGTTACAGGACAGTGAAAACAATGAGTTTGTGTTAGACGCGAATCGTGCTCTGATTCATGCTCTAGGCTGGGAGCTCAAGCTTATTGCTTTTTCAAACACGGTCTACACCTCTCAGGTGCCGAGTTACAGGACGGTGAAAACAGTGAGTTTGTGTTAGACGCGAATCGTGCTCTGTTTCATGCTTTAGGCTGGGAGCTCAAGCTTATTGCTTTTTCAAATAAGGGAGATTTCCATCTCCCTTATTTGCATATTACCCAGAGGAGCGTGCGTGGCCATTTGAGTCTCCTCACTTATTTATAGTATATAGTTGCTCTCCCTAAGGAGAAAAGAGCGTTTCTGACCCCTGTCCCTGGCCTCACACTAGCAAAAGCCAGACTCCTACTGTACACTGATGATGGGCAATAACCCGGAAACAGCTGTATGTACATGGGGTCTGGCTTTGCTTTTGATTCCCAGTCATTGTAGCAAGACTTGTATAAAAAGTCCCACTTTGACTCGAAGGAATGCTGCCTTTCAGTAGGTGGCACTGTGGAGGATTTATTCCATCTCCCTTATTTGCATATTACCCAGAGGAGCGTGCGTGGCCATTTGAGTCTCCTCACTTATTTATAGTATATAGTTGCTCTCCCTAAGGAGAAAAGAGCGTTTCTGACCCCTATTGCTTTTTCAAACACGGTCTACACCTCTCAGGTGCCGAGTTACAGGACGGTGAAAACAGTGAGTTTGTGTTAGACGCGAATCGTGCTCTGATTCATGCTCTAGGCTGGGAGCGAAAGCTTACTGCTTTTTCAAACACGGTCTACACCTCTCAGGTGCCGAGGTACAGGACGGTGAAAACAGTGAGTTTGTGTTAGACGCGAATCGTGCTCTGATTCATGCTCTAGGCGGGGAGCTCAAGCTTATTGCTTTTTCAAACACGGTCTACACCTCTCAGGTGCCGAGTTACAGGACGGTGAAAACAGTGAGTTTGTGTTAGACGCGAATCGTGCTCTGATTCATGCTCTAGGCTGGGAGCTCAAGCTTATTGCTTTTTCAAACACGGTCTACACCTCTCAGGTGCCGAGTTACAGGACGGTGAAAACAGTGAGTTTGTGTTAGACGCGAATCGTGCTCTGATTCATGCTTTAGGCTGGGAGCGCAAGCGTAATGCTTTTTCAAACACGGTCTACACCTCTCAGGTGCCGAGTTACAGGACGGTGAAAACAATGAGTTTGTGTTAGACGCGAATCGTGCTCTGATTCATGCTCTAGGCTGGGAGCTCAAGCTTATTGCTTTTTCAAACACGGTCTACACCTCTCAGGTGCCGAGTTACAGGACGGTGAAAACAGTGAGTTTGTGTTAGACGCGAGTCGTGCTCTGATTCATGCTCTAGGCTGGGAGCGCAAGCTTATTGCTTTTTCAAACACGGTCTACACCTCTCAGGTGCCGAGTTACAGGACGGTGAAAACAGTGAGTTTGTGTTAGACGCGAATCGTGCTCTGATTCACGCTCTAGGCTGGGAGCTCAAGCTTATTGCTTTTTCAAACACGGTCTACACCTCTCAGGTGCCGAGTTACAGGACGGCGAAAACAGTGAGTTTGTGTTAGACGCGAATCGTGCTCTGATTCATGCTCTAGGCTGGGAGCGCAAGCGTAATGCTTTTTCAAACACGGTATACACCTCTCAGGTGCCGAGTTACAGGACAGTGAAAACAATGAGTTTGTGTTAGACGCGAATCGTGCTCTGATTCATGCTCTAGGCTGGGAGCTCAAGCTTCTTGCTTTTTCAAATAAGGGAGATTTCCATCTCCCTTATTTGCATATTACCCAGAGGAGCGTGCGTGGCCATTTGAGTCTCCTCACTTATTTATAGTATATAGTTGCTCTCCCTAAGGAGAAAAGAGCGTTTCTGACCCCTGTCCCAGGCCTCTCACTAGCAAAAGCCAGACTCCTACTGTACACTGATGATGGGCAATAACCCGGAAACAGCTGTAAGTGCATGGAGTCTGGCTTTGCTTTTGAATACCAGTCATTGTAAGAAGACTTGTATAAAAAGTCTCACTTTGACTCGAAGGAATGCTGCCTTTCAATAGGTGGCACTGTGGAGGATTTATTCCATCTCCCTTATTTGCATATTACCCAGAGGAGCGTGCGTGGCCATTTGAGTCTCCTCACTTATTTATAGTATATAGTTGCTCTCCCTAAGGAGAAAAGAGCGTTTCTGACCCCTGTCCCTGGCCTCTCACTAGCAAAAGCCAGACTCCTACTGTACACTGATGATGGGCAATAACCCGGAAACAGCTGTATGTACATGGGGTCTGGCTTTGCTTTTGATTCCCAGTCATTGTAGCAAGACTTGTATAAAAAGTCCCACTTTGACTCGAAGGAATGCTGCCTTTCAGTAGGTGGCACTGTGGAGGATTTATTCCATCTCCCTTATTTGCATATTACCCAGAGGAGCGTGCGTGGCCATTTGAGTCTCCTCACTTATTTATAGTATATAGTTGCTCTCCCTAAGGAGAAAAGAGCGTTTCTGACCCCTATTGCTTTTTCAAACACGGTCTACACCTCTCAGGTGCCGAGTTACAGGACGGTGAAAACAGTGAGTTTGTGTTAGACGCGAATCGTGCTCTGATTCACGCTCTAGGCTGGGAGCGCAAGCTTATTGCTTTTTCAAACACGGTCTACACCTCTCAGGTGCCGAGTTACAGGACGGTGAAAACAGTGAGTTTGTGTTAGACGCGAATCGTGCTGGGATTTATGCTCTAGGCTGGGAGCGCAAGCGTAATGCTTTTTCAAACACGGTCTACACCTCTCAGGTGCCGAGTTACAGGACGGTGAAAACAGTGAGTTTGTGTTAGACGCGAATCTTGCTCTGATTCATGCTCTAGGCGGGGAGCTCAAGCTTATTGCATTTTCAAACACGGTCTACACCTCTCAGGTGCCGAGTTACAGGACGGTGAAAACAGTGAGTTTGTGTTAGACGCGAATCGTGCTCTGATTCACGCTCTAGGCTGGGAGCGCAAGCGTAATGCTTTTTCAAACACGGTCTACACCTCTCAGGTGCCGAGTTACAGGACGGTGAAAACAATGAGTTTGTGTTAGACGCGAATCGTGCTCTGATTCACGCTCTAGGCTGGGAGCTCAAGCTTATTGCTTTTTCAAACACGGTCTACACCTCTCAGGTGCCGAGTTACAGGACGGTGAAAACAGTGAGTTTGTGTTAGACGTGAATCGTGCTCTGATTCATGCTTTAACCTTATTGCTTTTTCAAACACGGTCTACACCTCTCAGGTGCCGAGTTACAGGACGGTGAAAACAGTGAGTTTGTGTTAGACGTGAATCGTGCTCTGATTCATGCTCTAGGCTGGGAGCGCAAGCGTAATGCTTTTTCAAACACGGTCTACACCTCTCAGGTGCCGAGTTACAGAACGGTGAAAACAGTGAGTTTGTGTTAGACGCGAATCGTGCTGGGATTTATGCTCTAGGCTGGGAGCGCAAGCGTAATGCTTTTTCAAACACGGTCTACACCTCTCAGGTGCCGAGTTACAGGACGGTGAAAACAGTGAGTTTGTGTTAGACGCGAATCGTGCTCTGATTCATGCTCTAGGCGGGGAGCTCAAGCTTATTGCATTTTCAAACAGGGTCTACACCTCTCAGGTGCCGAGTAACAGGACGGTGAAAACAGTGAGTTTGTGTTAGACGCGATTCATGCTCTAGGCTGGGAGCGCAAGCTTATTGCTTTTTCAAACACGGTCTACACCTCTCAGGTGCCGAGTTACAGGACGGTGAAAACAATGAGTTTGTGTTAGACGCGAATCGTGCTCTGATTCATGCTCTAGGCTGGGAGCGAAAGCTTATTGCTTTTTCAAACACGGTCTACACCTCTCAGGTGCCGAGTTACAGGACGGTGAAAACAGTGAGTTTGTGTTAGACGCGAATCGTGCTCTGATTCACGCTCTAGGCTGGGAGCTCAAGCTTATTGCTTTTTCAAACACGGTCTACACCTCTCAGGTGCCGAGTTACAGGACGGTGAAAACAGTGAGTTTGTGTTAGACGCGAATCGTGCTCTGATTCATGCTCTAGGCTGGGAGCGCAAGCGTAATGCTTTTTCAAACACGGTCTACACCTCTCAGGTGCCGAGTTACAGGACAGTGAAAACAATGAGTTTGTGTTAGACGCGAATCGTGCTCTGATTCATGCTCTAGGCTGGGAGCTCAAGCTTATTGCTTTTTCAAACACGGTCTACACCTCTCAGGTGCCGAGTTACAGGACGGTGCAAACAGTGAGTTTGTGTTAGACGCGAATCGTGCTCTGTTTCATGCTTTAGGCTGGGAGCTCAAGCTTATTGCTTTTTCAAATAAGGGAGATTTCCATCTCCCTTATTTGCATATTACCCAGAGGAGCGTGCGTGGCCATTTGAGTCTCCTCACTTATTTATAGTATATAGTTGCTCTCCCTAAGGAGAAAAGAGCGTTTCTGACCCCTGTCCCAGGCCTCTCACTAGCAAAAGCCAGACTCCTACTGTACACTGATGATGGGCAATAACCCGGAAACAGCTGTAAGTGCATGGAGTCTGGCTTTGCTTTTGAATACCAGTCATTGTAAGAAGACTTGTATAAAAAGTCTCACTTTGACTCGAAGGAATGCTGCCTTTCAATACGTGGCACTGTGGAGGATTTATTCCATCTCCCTTATTTGCATATTACCCAGAGGAGCGTGCGTGGCCATTTGAGTCTCCTCACTTATTTATAGTATATAGTTGCTTTCCCTAAGGAGAAAAGAGCGTTTCTGACCCCTGTCCCAGGCCTCTCACTAGCAAAAGCCAGACTCCTACTGTACACTGATGATGGGCAATAACCCGGAAACAGCTGTATGTACATGGGGTCTGGCTTTGCTTTTGATTCCCAGTCATTGTAGCAAGACTTGTATAAAAAGTCCCACTTTGACTCGAAGGAATGCTGCCTTTCAGTAGGTGGCACTGTGGAGGATTTATTCCATCTCCCTTATTTGCATATTACCCAGGGGAGCGTGCGTGGCCATTTGAGTCTCCTCACTTATTTATAGTATATAGTTGCTCTCCCTAAGGAGAAAAGAGCGTTTCTGACCCCTATTGCTTTTTCAAACACGGTCTACACCTCTCAGGTGCCGAGTTACAGGACGGTGAAAACAGTGAGTTTGTGTTAGACGCGAATCGTGCTCTGATTCATGCTCTAGGCTGGGAGCTCAAGCTTATTGCTTTTTCAAACACGGTCTACACCTCTCAGGTGCCGAGTTACAGGACGGTGAAAACAGTGAGTTTGTGTTAGACGCGAATCGTGCTCTGATTCACGCTCTAGGCTGGGAGCGCAAGCGTAATGCTTTTTCAAACACGGTCTACACCTCTCAGGTGCCGAGTTACAGGACGGTGAAAACAATGAGTTTGTGTTAGACGCGAATCGTGCTCTGATTCACGCTCTAGGCTGGGAGCTCAAGCTTATTGCTTTTTCAAACACGGTCTACACCTCTCAGGTGCCGAGTTACAGGACGGTGAAAACAGTGAGTTTGTGTTAGACGTGAATCGTGCTCTGATTCATGCTTTAACCTTATTGCTTTTTCAAACACGGTCTACACCTCTCAGGTGCCGAGTTACAGGACGGTGAAAACAGTGAGTTTGTGTTAGACGTGAATCGTGCTCTGATTCATGCTCTAGGCTGGGAGCGCAAGCGTAATGCTTTTTCAAACACGGTCTACACCTCTCAGGTGCCGAGTTACAGAACGGTGAAAACAGTGAGTTTGTGTTAGACGCGAATCGTGCTGGGATTTATGCTCTAGGCTGGGAGCGCAAGCGTAATGCTTTTTCAAACACGGTCTACACCTCTCAGGTGCCGAGTTACAGGACGGTGAAAACAGTGAGTTTGTGTTAGACGCGAATCGTGCTCTGATTCATGCTCTAGGCGGGGAGCTCAAGCTTATTGCATTTTCAAACACGGTCTACACCTCTCAGGTGCCGAGTAACAGGACGGTGAAAACAGTGAGTTTGTGTTAGACGCGATTCATGCTCTAGGCTGGGAGCGCAAGCTTACTGCTTTTTCAAACACGGTCTACACCTCTCAGGTGCCGAGTTACAGGACGGTGAAAACAGTGAGTTTGTGTTAGACGCGAATCGTGCTCTGATTCATGCTCTAGGCTGGGAGCGAAAGCTTATTGCTTTTTCAAACACGGTCTACACCTCTCAGGTGCCGAGTTACAGGACGGTGAAAACAGTGAGTTTGTGTTAGACGCGAATCGTGCTCTGATTCACGCTCTAGGCTGGGAGCTCAAGCTTATTGCTTTTTCAAACACGGTCTACACCTCTCAGGTGCCGAGTTACAGGACGGTGAAAACAGTGAGTTTGTGTTAGACGCGAATCGTGCTCTGATTCATGCTCTAGGCTGGGAGCGCAAGCGTAATGCTTTTTCAAACACGGTCTACACCTCTCAGGTGCCGAGTTACAGGACAGTGAAAACAATGAGTTTGTGTTAGACGCGAATCGTGCTCTGATTCATGCTCTAGGCTGGGAGCGAAAGCTTATTGCTTTTTCAAACACGGTCTACACCTCTCAGGTGCCGAGTTACAGGACGGTGAAAACAGTGAGTTTGTGTTAGACGCGAATCGTGCTCTGTTTCATGCTTTAGGCTGGGAGCTCAAGCTTATTGCTTTTTCAAATAAGGGAGATTTCCATCTCCCTTATTTGCATATTACCCAGAGGAGCGTGCGTGGCCATTTGAGTCTCCTCACTTATTTATAGTATATAGTTGCTCTCCCTAAGGAGAAAAGAGCGTTTCTGACCCCTGTCCCAGGCCTCTCACTAGCAAAAGCCAGACTCCTACTGTACACTGATGATGGGCAATAACCCGGAAACAGCTGTAAGTGCATGGAGTCTGGCTTTGCTTTTGAATACCAGTCATTGTAAGAAGACTTGTATAAAAAGTCTCACTTTGACTCGAAGGAATGCTGCCTTTCAATAGGTGGCACTGTGGAGGATTTATTCCATCTCCCTTATTTGCATATTACCCAGAGGAGCGTGCGTGGCCATTTGAGTCTCCTCACTTATTTATAGTATATAGTTGCTCTCCCTAAGGAGAAAAGAGCGTTTCTGACCCCTATTGCTTTTTCAAACATGGTCTACACCTCTCAGGTGCCGAGTTACAGGACGGTGAAAACAGTGAGTTTGTGTTAGACGCGAATCGTGCTCTGATTCACGCTCTAGGCTGGGAGCGCAAGCTTATTGCTTTTTCAAACACGGTCTACACCTCTCAGGTGCCGAGTTACAGGACGGTGAAAACAGTGAGTTTGTGTTAGACGCGAATCGTGCTCTGATTCATGCTCTAGGCTGGGAGCGAAAGCTTACTGCTTTTTCAAACACGGTCTACACCTCTCAGGTGCCGAGTTACAGGACGGTGAAAACAGTGAGTTTGTGTTAGACGCGAATCGTGCTCTGATTCACGCTCTAGGCTTGGAGCGAAAGCTTATTGCTTTTTCAAACACGGTCTACACCTCTCAGGTGCCGAGTTACAGGACGGTGAAAACAGTGAGTTTGTGTTAGACGCGAATCGTGCTCTGATTCATGCTTTAGGCTGGGAGCGCAAGCTTATTGCTTTTTCAAACACGGTCTACACCTCTCAGGTGCCGAGGTACAGGACGGTGAAAACAGTGAGTTTGTGTTAGACGCGAATCGTGCTCTGATTCATGCTCTAGGCGGGGAGCTCAAGCTTATTGCTTTTTCAAACACGGTCTACACCTCTCAGGTGCCGAGTTACAGGACGGTGAAAACAGTGAGTTTGTGTTAGACGCGAATCGTGCTCTGATTCATGCTCTAGGCTGGGAGCTTAAGCTTATTGCTTTTTCAAACACGGTCTACACCTCTCAGGTGCTCTGATTCACGCTCTAGGCTGGGAGCTCAAGCTTATTGCTTTTTCAAACACGGTCTACACCTCTCAGGTGCCGAGTTACAGGACGGTGAAAACAGTGAGTTTGTGTTAGACGCGAATCGTGCTCTGATTCATGCTCTAGGCTGGGAGCGCAAGCGTAATGCTTTTTCAAACACGGTCTACACCTCTCAGGTGCCGAGTTACAGGACAGTGAAAACAATGAGTTTGTGTTAGACGCGAATCGTGCTCTGATTCATGCTCTAGGCTGGGAGCTCAAGCTTATTGCTTTTTCAAACACGGTCTACACCTCTCAGGTGCCGAGTTACAGGACGGTGAAAACAGTGAGTTTGTGTTAGACGCGAATCGTGCTCTGTTTCATGCTTTAGGCTGGGAGCTCAAGCTTATTGCTTTTTCAAATAAGGGAGATTTCCATCTCCCTTATTTGCATATTACCCAGAGGAGCGTGCGTGGCCATTTGAGTCTCCTCACTTATTTATAGTATATAGTTGCTCTCCCTAAGGAGAAAAGAGCGTTTCTGACCCCTGTCCCAGGCCTCTCACTAGCAAAAGCCAGACTCCTACTGTACACTGATGATGGGCAATAACCCGGAAACAGCTGTAAGTGCATGGAGTCTGGCTTTGCTTTTGAATACCAGTCATTGTAGGAAGACTTGTATAAAAAGTCTCACTTTGACTCGAAGGAATGCTGCCTTTCAATAGGTGGCACTGTGGAGGATTTATTCCATCTCCCTTATTTGCATATTACCCAGAGGAGCGTGCGTGGCCATTTGAGTCTCCTCACTTATTTATAGTATATAGTTGCTCTCCCTAAGGAGAAAAGAGCGTTTCTGACCCCTGTCCCTGGCCTCTCACTAGGAAAAGCCAGACTCCTACTGTACACTGATGATGGGCAATAACCCGGAAACAGCTGTATGTACATGGGGTCTGGCTTTGCTTTTGATTCCCAGTCATTGTAGCAAGACTTGTATAAAAAGTCCCACTTTGACTCGAAGGAATGCTGCCTTTCAGTAGGTGGCACTGTGGAGGATTTATTCCATCTCCCTTATTTGCATATTACCCAGAGGAGCGTGCGTGGCCATTTGAGTCTCCTCACTTATTTATAGTATATAGTTGCTCTCCCTAAGGAGAAAAGAGCGTTTCTGACCCCTATTGCTTTTTCAAACACGGTCTACACCTCTCAGGTGCCGAGTTACAGGACGGTGAAAACAGTGAGTTTGTGTTAGACGCGAATCGTGCTCTGATTCATGCTCTAGGCGGGGAGCTCAAGCTTATTGCATTTTCAAACACGGTCTACACCTCTCAGGTGCCGAGTAACAGGACGGTGAAAACAGTGAGTTTGTTTTAGACGCGATTCATGCTCTAGGCTGGGAGCGCAAGCTTATTGCTTTTTCAAACACGGTCTACACCTCTCAGGTGCCGAGTTACAGGACGGTGAAAACAATGAGTTTGTGTTAGACGCGAATCGTGCTCTGATTCATGCTCTAGGCTGGGAGCGAAAGCTTATTGCTTTTTCAAACACGGTCTACACCTCTCAGGTGCCGAGTTACAGGACGGTGAAAACAGTGAGTTTGTGTTAGACGCGAATCGTGCTCTGATTCACGCTCTAGGCTGGGAGCTCAAGCTTATTGCTTTTTCAAACACGGTCTACACCTCTCAGGTGCCGAGTTACAGGACGGTGAAAACAGTGAGTTTGTGTTAGACGCGAATCGTGCTCTGATTCATGCTCTAGGCTGGGAGCGCAAGCGTAATGCTTTTTCAAACACGGTCTACACCTCTCAGGTGCCGAGTTACAGGACAGTGAAAACAATGAGTTTGTGTTAGACGCGAATCGTGCTCTGTTTCATGCTTTAGGCTGGGAGCTCAAGCTTATTGCTTTTTCAAATAAGGGAGATTTCCATCTCCCTTATTTGCATATTACCCAGAGGAGCGTGCGTGGCCATTTGAGTCTCCTCACTTATTTATAGTATATAGTTGCTCTCCCTAAGGAGAAAAGAGCGTTTCTGACCCCTATTGCTTTTTCAAACACGGTCTACACCTCTCAGGTGCCGAGTTACAGGACGGTGAAAACAGTGAGTTTGTGTTAGACGCGAATCGTGCTCTGATTCATGCTCTAGGCTGGGAGCTCAAGCTTATTGCTTTTTCAAACACGGTCTACACCTCTCAGGTGCCGAGTTACAGGACGGTGAAAACAGTGAGTTTGTGTTAGACGCGAATCGTGCTCTGATTCACGCTCTAGGCTGGGAGCGCAAGCGTAATGCTTTTTCAAACACGGTCTACACCTCTCAGGTGCCGAGTTACAGGACGGTGAAAACAATGAGTTTGTGTTAGACGCGAATCGTGCTCTGATTCACGCTCTAGGCTGGGAGCTCAAGCTTATTGCTTTTTCAAACACGGTCTACACCTCTCAGGTGCCGAGTTACAGGACGGTGAAAACAGTGAGTTTGTGTTAGACGTGAATCGTGCTCTGATTCATGCTTTAACCTTATTGCTTTTTCAAACACGGTCTACACCTCTCAGGTGCCGAGTTACAGGACGGTGAAAACAGTGAGTTTGTGTTAGACGTGAATCGTGCTCTGATTCATGCTCTAGGCTGGGAGCGCAAGCGTAATGCTTTTTCAAACACGGTCTACACCTCTCAGGTGCCGAGTTACAGAACGGTGAAAACAGTGAGTTTGTGTTAGACGCGAATCGTGCTGGGATTTATGCTCTAGGCTGGGAGCGCAAGCGTAATGCTTTTTCAAACACGGTCTACACCTCTCAGGTGCCGAGTTACAGGACGGTGAAAACAGTGAGTTTGTGTTAGACGCGAATCGTGCTCTGATTCATGCTCTAGGCGGGGAGCTCAAGCTTATTGCATTTTCAAACACGGTCTACACCTCTCAGGTGCCGAGTAACAGGACGGTGAAAACAGTGAGTTTGTGTTAGACGCGATTCATGCTCTAGGCTGGGAGCGCAAGCTTACTGCTTTTTCAAACACGGTCTACACCTCTCAGGTGCCGAGTTACAGGACGGTGAAAACAGTGAGTTTGTGTTAGACGCGAATCGTGCTCTGATTCATGCTCTAGGCTGGGAGCGAAAGCTTATTGCTTTTTCAAACACGGTCTACACCTCTCAGGTGCCGAGTTACAGGACGGTGAAAACAGTGAGTTTGTGTTAGACGCGAATCGTGCTCTGATTCACGCTCTAGGCTGGGAGCTCAAGCTTATTGCTTTTTCAAACACGGTCTACACCTCTCAGGTGCCGAGTTACAGGACGGTGAAAACAGTGAGTTTGTGTTAGACGCGAATCGTGCTCTGATTCATGCTCTAGGCTGGGAGCGCAAGCGTAATGCTTTTTCAAACACGGTCTACACCTCTCAGGTGCCGAGTTACAGGACAGTGAAAACAATGAGTTTGTGTTAGACGCGAATCGTGCTCTGATTCATGCTCTAGGCTGGGAGCGAAAGCTTATTGCTTTTTCAAACACGGTCTACACCTCTCAGGTGCCGAGTTACAGGACGGTGAAAACAGTGAGTTTGTGTTAGACGCGAATCGTGCTCTGTTTCATGCTTTAGGCTGGGAGCTCAAGCTTATTGCTTTTTCAAATAAGGGAGATTTCCATCTCCCTTATTTGCATATTACCCAGAGGAGCGTGCGTGGCCATTTGAGTCTCCTCACTTATTTATAGTATATAGTTGCTCTCCCTAAGGAGAAAAGAGCGTTTCTGACCCCTGTCCCAGGCCTCTCACTAGCAAAAGCCAGACTCCTACTGTACACTGATGATGGGCAATAACCCGGAAACAGCTGTAAGTGCATGGAGTCTGGCTTTGCTTTTGAATACCAGTCATTGTAAGAAGACTTGTATAAAAAGTCTCACTTTGACTCGAAGGAATGCTGCCTTTCAATAGGTGGCACTGTGGAGGATTTATTCCATCTCCCTTATTTGCATATTACCCAGAGGAGCGTGCGTGGCCATTTGAGTCTCCTCACTTATTTATAGTATATAGTTGCTCTCCCTAAGGAGAAAAGAGCGTTTCTGACCCCTGTCCCTGGCCTCTCACTAGCAAAAGCCAGACTCCTACTGTACACTGATGATGGGCAATAACCCGGAAACAGCTGTATGTACATGGGGTCTGGCTTTGCTTTTGATTCCCAGTCATTGTAGCAAGACTTGTATAAAAAGTCCCACTTTGACTCGAAGGAATGCTGCCTTTCAGTAGGTGGCACTGTGGAGGATTTATTCCATCTCCCTTATTTGCATATTACCCAGAGGAGCGTGCGTGGCCATTTGAGTCTCCTCACTTATTTATAGTATATAGTTGCTCTCCCTAAGGAGAAAAGAGCGTTTCTGACCCCTATTGCTTTTTCAAACACGGTCTACACCTCTCAGGTGCCGAGTTACAGGACGGTGAAAACAGTGAGTTTGTGTTAGACGTGAATCGTGCTCTGATTCATGCTCTAGGCTGGGAGCGAAAGCTTATTGCTTTTTCAAACACGGTCTACACCTCTCAGGTGCCGAGTTACAGGACGGTGAAAACAGTGAGTTTGTTTTAGACGCGATTCATGCTCTAGGCTGGGAGCGCAAGCTTATTGCTTTTTCAAACACGGTCTACACCTCTCAGGTGCCGAGTTACAGGACGGTGAAAACAATGAGTTTGTGTTAGACGCGAATCGTGCTCTGATTCATGCTCTAGGCTGGGAGCGAAAGCTTATTGCTTTTTCAAACACGGTCTACACCTCTCAGGTGCCGAGTTACAGGACGGTGAAAACAGTGAGTTTGTGTTAGACGCGAATCGTGTTCTGATTCACGCTCTAGGCTGGGAGCTCAAGCTTATTGCTTTTTCAAACACGGTCTACACCTCTCAGGTGCCGAGTTACAGGACGGTGAAAACAGTGAGTTTGTGTTAGACGCGAATCGTGCTCTGATTCATGCTCTAGGCTGGGAGCGCAAGCGTAATGCTTTTTCAAACACGGTCTACACCTCTCAGGTGCCGAGTTACAGGACAGTGAAAACAATGAGTTTGTGTTAGACGCGAATCGTGCTCTGATTCATGCTCTAGGCTGGGAGCTCAAGCTTATTGCTTTTTCAAACACGGTCTACACCTCTCAGGTGCCGAGTTACAGGACGGTGAAAACAGTGAGTTTGTGTTAGACGCGAATCGTGCTCTGTTTCATGCTTTAGGCTGGGAGCTCAAGCTTATTGCTTTTTCAAATAAGGGAGATTTCCATCTCCCTTATTTGCATATTACCCAGAGGAGCGTGCGTGGCCATTTGAGTCTCCTCACTTATTTATAGTATATAGTTGCTCTCCCTAAGGAGAAAAGAGCGTTTCTGACCCCTGTCCCTGGCCTCACACTAGCAAAAGCCAGACTCCTACTGTACACTGATGATGGGCAATAACCCGGAAACAGCTGTATGTACATGGGGTCTGGCTTTGCTTTTGATTCCCAGTCATTGTAGCAAGACTTGTATAAAAAGTCCCACTTTGACTCGAAGGAATGCTGCCTTTCAGTAGGTGGCACTGTGGAGGATTTATTCCATCTCCCTTATTTGCATATTACCCAGAGGAGCGTGCGTGGCCATTTGAGTCTCCTCACTTATTTATAGTATATAGTTGCTCTCCCTAAGGAGAAAAGAGCGTTTCTGACCCCTATTGCTTTTTCAAACACGGTCTACACCTCTCAGGTGCCGAGTTACAGGACGGTGAAAACAGTGAGTTTGTGTTAGACGTGAATCGTGCTCTGATTCATGCTCTAGGCTGGGAGCGCAAGCGTAATGCTTTTTCAAACACGGTCTACACCTCTCAGGTGCCGAGTTACAGGACGGTGAAAACAGTGAGTTTGTGTTAGACGCGAATCGTGCTCTGATTCACGCTCTAGGCTGGGAGCTCAAGCTTATTGCTTTTTCAAACACGGTCTACACCTCTCAGGTGCCGAGTTACAGGACGGTGAAAACAGTGAGTTTGTGTTAGACGCGAATCGTGCTCTGATTCATGCTCTAGGCTGGGAGCGCAAGCGTAATGCTTTTTCAAACACGGTCTACACCTCTCAGGTGCCGAGTTACAGGACAGTGAAAACAATGAGTTTGTGTTAGACGCGAATCGTGCTCTGATTCATGCTCTAGGCTGGGAGCGAAAGCTTATTGCTTTTTCAAACACGGTCTACACCTCTCAGGTGCCGAGTTACAGGACGGTGAAAACAGTGAGTTTGTGTTAGACGCGAATCGTGCTCTGTTTCATGCTTTAGGCTGGGAGCTCAAGCTTATTGCTTTTTCAAATAAGGGAGATTTCCATCTCCCTTATTTGCATATTACCCAGAGGAGCGTGCGTGGCCATTTGAGTCTCCTCACTTATTTATAGTATATAGTTGCTCTCCCTAAGGAGAAAAGAGCGTTTCTGACCCCTGTCCCAGGCCTCTCACTAGCAAAAGCCAGACTCCTACTGTACACTGATGATGGGCAATAACCCGGAAACAGCTGTAAGTGCATGGAGTCTGGCTTTGCTTTTGAATACCAGTCATTGTAAGAAGACTTGTATAAAAAGTCTCACTTTGACTCGAAGGAATGCTGCCTTTCAATAGGTGGCACTGTGGAGGATTTATTCCATCTCCCTTATTTGCATATTACCCAGAGGAGCGTGCGTGGCCATTTGAGTCTCCTCACTTATTTATAGTATATAGTTGCTCTCCCTAAGGAGAAAAGAGCGTTTCTGACCCCTGTCCCTGGCCTCTCACTAGCAAAAGCCAGACTCCTACTGTACACTGATGATGGGCAATAACCCGGAAACAGCTGTATGTACATGGGGTCTGGCTTTGCTTTTGATTCCCAGTCATTGTAGCAAGACTTGTATAAAAAGTCCCACTTTGACTCGAAGGAATGCTGCCTTTCAGTAGGTGGCACTGTGGAGGATTTATTCCATCTCCCTTATTTGCATATTACCCAGAGGAGCGTGCGTGGCCATTTGAGTCTCCTCACTTATTTATAGTATATAGTTGCTCTCCCTAAGGAGAAAAGAGCGTTTCTGACCCCTATTGCTTTTTCAAACACGGTCTACACCTCTCAGGTGCCGAGTTACAGGACGGTGAAAACAGTGAGTTTGTGTTAGACGTGAATCGTGCTCTGATTCATGCTCTAGGCTGGGAGCGCAAGCGTAATGCTTTTTCAAACAAGGTCTACACCTCTCAGGTGCCGAGTTACAGGACGGTGAAAACAGTGAGTTTGTGTTAGACGCGAATCGTGCTCTGATTCACGCTCTAGGCTGGGAGCTCAAGCTTATTGCTTTTTCAAACACGGTCTACACCTCTCAGGTGCCGAGTTACAGGACGGTGAAAACAGTGAGTTTGTGTTAGACGCGAATCGTGCTCTGATTCATGCTCTAGGCTGGGAGCGCAAGCGTAATGCTTTTTCAAACACGGTCTACACCTCTCAGGTGCCGAGTTACAGGACAGTGAAAACAATGAGTTTGTGTTAGACGCGAATCGTGCTCTGATTCATGCTCTAGGCTGGGAGCGAAAGCTTATTGCTTTTTCAAACACGGTTTACACCTCTCAGGTGCCGAGTTACAGGACGGTGAAAACAGTGAGTTTGTGTTAGACGCGAATCGTGCTCTGTTTCATGCTTTAGGCTGGGAGCTCAAGCTTATTGCTTTTTCAAATAAGGGAGATTTCCATCTCCCTTATTTGCATATTACCCAGAGGAGCGTGCGTGGCCATTTGAGTCTCCTCACTTATTTATAGTATATAGTTGCTCTCCCTAAGGAGAAAAGAGCGTTTCTGACCCCTGTCCCAGGCCTCTCACTAGCAAAAGCCAGACTCCTACTGTACACTGATGATGGGCAATAACCCGGAAACAGCTGTAAGTGCATGGAGTCTGGCTTTGCTTTTGAATACCAGTCATTGTAAGAAGACTTGTATAAAAAGTCTCACTTTGACTCGAAGGAATGCTGCCTTTCAATAGGTGGCACTGTGGAGGATTTATTCCATCTCCCTTATTTGCATATTACCCAGAGGAGCGTGCGTGGCCATTTGAGTCTCCTCACTTATTTATAGTATATAGTTGCTCTCCCTAAGGAGAAAAGAGCGTTTCTGACCCCTATTGCTTTTTCAAACATGGTCTACACCTCTCAGGTGCCGAGTTACAGGACGGTGAAAACAGTGAGTTTGTGTTAGACGCGAATCGTGCTCTGATTCACGCTCTAGGCTGGGAGCGCAAGCTTATTGCTTTTTCAAACACGGTCTACACCTCTCAGGTGCCGAGTTACAGGACGGTGAAAACAGTGAGTTTGTGTTAGACGCGAATCGTGCTCTGATTCATGCTCTAGGCTGGGAGCGAAAGCTTACTGCTTTTTCAAACACGGTCTACACCTCTCAGGTGCCGAGTTACAGGACGGTGAAAACAGTGAGTTTGTGTTAGACGCGAATCGTGCTCTGATTCACGCTCTAGGCTTGGAGCGAAAGCTTATTGCTTTTTCAAACACGGTCTACACCTCTCAGGTGCCGAGTTACAGGACGGTGAAAACAGTGAGTTTGTGTTAGACGCGAATCGTGCTCTGATTCATGCTTTAGGCTGGGAGCGCAAGCTTATTGCTTTTTCAAACACGGTCTACACCTCTCAGGTGCCGAGGTACAGGACGGTGAAAACAGTGAGTTTGTGTTAGACGCGAATCGTGCTCTGATTCATGCTCTAGGCGGGGAGCTCAAGCTTATTGCTTTTTCAAACACGGTCTACACCTCTCAGGTGCCGAGTTACAGGACGGTGAAAACAGTGAGTTTGTGTTAGACGCGAATCGTGCTCTGATTCATGCTCTAGGCTGGGAGCTTAAGCTTATTGCTTTTTCAAACACGGTCTACACCTCTCAGGTGCTCTGATTCACGCTCTAGGCTGGGAGCTCAAGCTTATTGCTTTTTCAAACACGGTCTACACCTCTCAGGTGCCGAGTTACAGGACGGTGAAAACAGTGAGTTTGTGTTAGACGCGAATCGTGCTCTGATTCATGCTCTAGGCTGGGAGCGCAAGCGTAATGCTTTTTCAAACACGGTCTACACCTCTCAGGTGCCGAGTTACAGGACAGTGAAAACAATGAGTTTGTGGTAGACGCGAATCGTGCTCTGATTCATGCTCTAGGCTGGGAGCTCAAGCTTATTGCTTTTTCAAACACGGTCTACACCTCTCAGGTGCTGAGTTACAGGACGGTGAAAACAGTGAGTTTGTGTTAGACGCGAATCGTGCTCTGTTTCATGCTTTAGGCTGGGAGCTCAAGCTTATTGCTTTTTCAAATAAGGGAGATTTCCATCTCCCTTATTTGCATATTACCCAGAGGAGCGTGCGTGGCCATTTGAGTCTCCTCACTTATTTATAGTATATAGTTGCTCTCCCTAAGGAGAAAAGAGCGTTTCTGACCCCTGTCCCAGGCCTCTCACTAGCAAAAGCCAGACTCCTACTGTACACTGATGATGGGCAATAACCCGGAAACAGCTGTAAGTGCATGGAGTCTGGCTTTGCTTTTGAATACCAGTCATTGTAGGAAGACTTGTATAAAAAGTCTCACTTTGACTCGAAGGAATGCTGCCTTTCAATAGGTGGCACTGTGGAGGATTTATTCCATCTCCCTTATTTGCATATTACCCAGAGGAGCGTGCGTGGCCATTTGAGTCTCCTCACTTATTTATAGTATATAGTTGCTCTCCCTAAGGAGAAAAGAGCGTTTCTGACCCCTGTCCCTGGCCTCTCACTAGGAAAAGCCAGACTCCTACTGTACACTGATGATGGGCAATAACCCGGAAACAGCTGTATGTACATGGGGTCTGGCTTTGCTTTTGATTCCCAGTCATTGTAGCAAGACTTGTATAAAAAGTCCCACTTTGACTCGAAGGAATGCTGCCTTTCAGTAGGTGGCACTGTGGAGGATTTATTCCATCTCCCTTATTTGCATATTACCCAGAGGAGCGTGCGTGGCCATTTGAGTCTCCTCACTTATTTATAGTATATAGTTGCTCTCCCTAAGGAGAAAAGAGCGTTTCTGACCCCTATTGCTTTTTCAAACACGGTCTACACCTCTCAGGTGCCGAGTTACAGGACGGTGAAAACAGTGAGTTTGTGTTAGACGTGAATCGTGCTCTGATTCATGCTCTAGGCTGGGAGCACAAGCGTAATGCTTTTTCAAACACGGTCTACACCTCTCAGGTGCCGAGTTACAGGACGGTGAAAACAGTGAGTTTGTGTTAGACGCGAATCGTGCTCTGATTCATGCTCTAGGCGGGGAGCTCAAGCTTATTGCATTTTCAAACACGGTCTACACCTCTCAGGTGCCGAGTAACAGGACGGTGAAAACAGTGAGTTTGTTTTAGACGCGATTCATGCTCTAGGCTGGGAGCGCAAGCTTATTGCTTTTTCAAACACGGTCTACACCTCTCAGGTGCCGAGTTACAGGACGGTGAAAACAATGAGTTTGTGTTAGACGCGAATCGTGCTCTGATTCATGCTCTAGGCTGGGAGCGAAAGCTTATTGCTTTTTCAAACACGGTCTACACCTCTCAGGTGCCGAGTTACAGGACGGTGAAAACAGTGAGTTTGTGTTAGACGCGAATCGTGCTCTGATTCACGCTCTAGGCTGGGAGCTCAAGCTTATTGCTTTTTCAAACACGGTCTACACCTCTCAGGTGCCGAGTTACAGGACGGTGAAAACAGTGAGTTTGTGTTAGACGCGAATCGTGCTCTGATTCATGCTCTAGGCTGGGAGCGCAAGCGTAATGCTTTTTCAAACACGGTCTACACCTCTCAGGTGCCGAGTTACAGGACAGTGAAAACAATGAGTTTGTGTTAGACGCGAATCGTGCTCTGATTCATGCTCTAGGCTGGGAGCTCAAGCTTATTGCTTTTTCAAACACGGTCTACACCTCTCAGGTGCCGAGTTACAGGACGGTGAAAACAGTGAGTTTGTGTTAGACGCGAATCGTGCTCTGTTTCATGCTTTAGGCTGGGAGCTCAAGCTTATTGCTTTTTCAAATAAGGGAGATTTCCATCTCCCTTATTTGCATATTACCCAGAGGAGCGTGCGTGGCCATTTGAGTCTCCTCACTTATTTATAGTATATAGTTGTTCTCCCTAAGGAGAAAAGAGCGTTTCTGACCCCTGTCCCAGGCCTCTCACTAGCAAAAGCCAGACTCCTACTGTACACTGATGATGGGCAATAACCCGGAAACAGCTGTAAGTGCATGGAGTCTGGCTTTGCTTTTGAATACCAGTCATTGTAAGAAGACTTGTATAAAAAGTCTCACTTTGACTCGAAGGAATGCTGCCTTTCAATACGTGGCACTGTGGAGGATTTATTCCATCTCCCTTATTTGCATATTACCCAGAGGAGCGTGCGTGGCCATTTGAGTCTCCTCACTTATTTATAGTATATAGTTGCTCTCCCTAAGGAGAAAAGAGCGTTTCTGACCCCTGTCCCTGGCCTCACACTAGCAAAAGCCAGACTCCTACTGTACACTGATGATGGGCAATAACCCGGAAACAGCTGTATGTACATGGGGTCTGGCTTTGCTTTTGATTCCCAGTCATTGTAGCAAGACTTGTATAAAAAGTCCCACTTTGACTCGAAGGAATGCTGCCTTTCAGTAGGTGGCACTGTGGAGGATTTATTCCATCTCCCTTATTTGCATATTACCCAGAGGAGCGTGCGTGGCCATTTGAGTCTCCTCACTTATTTATAGTATATAGTTGCTCTCCCTAAGGAGAAAAGAGCGTTTCTGACCCCTATTGCTTTTTCAAACACGGTCTACACCTCTCAGGTGCCGAGTTACAGGACGGTGAAAACAGTGAGTTTGTGTTAGACGTGAATCGTGCTCTGATTCATGCTTTAACCTTATTGCTTTTTCAAACACGGTCTACACCTCTCAGGTGCCGAGTTACAGGACGGTGAAAACAGTGAGTTTGTGTTAGACGTGAATCGTGCTCTGATTCATGCTCTAGGCTGGGAGCGCAAGCGTAATGCTTTTTCAAACACGGTCTACACCTCTCAGGTGCCGAGTTACAGAACGGTGAAAACAGTGAGTTTGTGTTAGACGCGAATCGTGCTGGGATTTATGCTCTAGGCTGGGAGCGCAAGCGTAATGCTTTTTCAAACACGGTCTACACCTCTCAGGTGCCGAGTTACAGGACGGTGAAAACAGTGAGTTTGTGTTAGACGCGAATCGTGCTCTGATTCATGCTCTAGGCGGGGAGCTCAAGCTTATTGCATTTTCAAACACGGTCTACACCTCTCAGGTGCCGAGTAACAGGACGGTGAAAACAGTGAGTTTGTGTTAGACGCGATTCATGCTCTAGGCTGGGAGCGCAAGCTTACTGCTTTTTCAAACACGGTCTACACCTCTCAGGTGCCGAGTTACAGGACGGTGAAAACAGTGAGTTTGTGTTAGACGCGAATCGTGCTCTGATTCATGCTCTAGGCTGGGAGCGAAAGCTTATTGCTTTTTCAAACACGGTCTACACCTCTCAGGTGCCGAGTTACAGGACGGTGAAAACAGTGAGTTTGTGTTAGACGCGAATCGTGCTCTGATTCACGCTCTAGGCTGGGAGCTCAAGCTTATTGCTTTTTCAAACACGGTCTACACCTCTCAGGTGCCGAGTTACAGGACGGTGAAAACAGTGAGTTTGTGTTAGACGCGAATCGTGCTCTGATTCATGCTCTAGGCTGGGAGCGCAAGCGTAATGCTTTTTCAAACACGGTCTACACCTCTCAGGTGCCGAGTTACAGGACAGTGAAAACAATGAGTTTGTGTTAGACGCGAATCGTGCTCTGATTCATGCTCTAGGCTGGGAGCGAAAGCTTATTGCTTTTTCAAACACGGTCTACACCTCTCAGGTGCCGAGTTACAGGACGGTGAAAACAGTGAGTTTGTGTTAGACGCGAATCGTGCTCTGTTTCATGCTTTAGGCTGGGAGCTCAAGCTTATTGCTTTTTCAAATAAGGGAGATTTCCATCTCCCTTATTTGCATATTACCCAGAGGAGCGTGCGTGGCCATTTGAGTCTCCTCACTTATTTATAGTATATAGTTGCTCTCCCTAAGGAGAAAAGAGCGTTTCTGACCCCTGTCCCAGGCCTCTCACTAGCAAAAGCCAGACTCCTACTGTACACTGATGATGGGCAATAACCCGGAAACAGCTGTAAGTGCATGGAGTCTGGCTTTGCTTTTGAATACCAGTCATTGTAAGAAGACTTGTATAAAAAGTCTCACTTTGACTCGAAGGAATGCTGCCTTTCAATAGGTGGCACTGTGGAGGATTTATTCCATCTCCCTTATTTGCATATTACCCAGAGGAGCGTGCGTGGCCATTTGAGTCTCCTCACTTATTTATAGTATATAGTTGCTCTCCCTAAGGAGAAAAGAGCGTTTCTGACCCCTGTCCCTGGCCTCTCACTAGCAAAAGCCAGACTCCTACTGTACACTGATGATGGGCAATAACCCGGAAACAGCTGTATGTACATGGGGTCTGGCTTTGCTTTTGATTCCCAGTCATTGTAGCAAGACTTGTATAAAAAGTCCCACTTTGACTCGAAGGAATGCTGCCTTTCAGTAGGTGGCACTGTGGAGGATTTATTCCATCTCCCTTATTTGCATATTACCCAGAGGAGCGTGCGTGGCCATTTGAGTCTCCTCACTTATTTATAGTATATAGTTGCTCTCCCTAAGGAGAAAAGAGCGTTTCTGACCCCTATTGCTTTTTCAAACACGGTCTACACCTCTCAGGTGCCGAGTTACAGGACGGTGAAAACAGTGAGTTTGTGTTAGACGTGAATCGTGCTCTGATTCATGCTCTAGGCTGGGAGCACAAGCGTAATGCTTTTTCAAACACGGTCTACACCTCTCAGGTGCCGAGTTACAGGACGGTGAAAACAGTGAGTTTGTGTTAGACGCGAATCGTGCTCTGATTCATGCTCTAGGCGGGGAGCTCAAGCTTATTGCATTTTCAAACACGGTCTACACCTCTCAGGTGCCGAGTAACAGGACGGTGAAAACAGTGAGTTTGTTTTAGACGCGATTCATGCTCTAGGCTGGGAGCGCAAGCTTATTGCTTTTTCAAACACGGTCTACACCTCTCAGGTGCCGAGTTACAGGACGGTGAAAACAATGAGTTTGTGTTAGACGCGAATCGTGCTCTGATTCATGCTCTAGGCTGGGAGCGAAAGCTTATTGCTTTTTCAAACACGGTCTACACCTCTCAGGTGCCGAGTTACAGGACGGTGAAAACAGTGAGTTTGTGTTAGACGCGAATCGTGTTCTGATTCACGCTCTAGGCTGGGAGCTCAAGCTTATTGCTTTTTCAAACACGGTCTACACCTCTCAGGTGCCGAGTTACAGGACGGTGAAAACAGTGAGTTTGTGTTAGACGCGAATCGTGCTCTGATTCATGCTCTAGGCTGGGAGCGCAAGCGTAATGCTTTTTCAAACACGGTCTACACCTCTCAGGTGCCGAGTTACAGGACAGTGAAAACAATGAGTTTGTGTTAGACGCGAATCGTGCTCTGATTCATGCTCTAGGCTGGGAGCTCAAGCTTATTGCTTTTTCAAACACGGTCTACACCTCTCAGGTGCCGAGTTACAGGACGGTGAAAACAGTGAGTTTGTGTTAGACGCGAATCGTGCTCTGTTTCATGCTTTAGGCTGGGAGCTCAAGCTTATTGCTTTTTCAAATAAGGGAGATTTCCATCTCCCTTATTTGCATATTACCCAGAGGAGCGTGCGTGGCCATTTGAGTCTCCTCACTTATTTATAGTATATAGTTGTTCTCCCTAAGGAGAAAAGTGCGTTTCTGACCCCTGTCCCAGGCCTCTCACTAGCAAAAGCCAGACTCCTACTGTACACTGATGATGGGCAATAACCCGGAAACAGCTGTAAGTGCATGGAGTCTGGCTTTGCTTTTGAATACCAGTCATTGTAAGAAGACTTGTATAAAAAGTCTCACTTTGACTCGAAGGAATGCTGCCTTTCAATACGTGGCACTGTGGAGGATTTATTCCATCTCCCTTATTTGCATATTACCCAGAGGAGCGTGCGTGGCCATTTGAGTCTCCTCACTTATTTATAGTATATAGTTGCTCTCCCTAAGGAGAAAAGAGCGTTTCTGACCCCTGTCCCTGGCCTCACACTAGCAAAAGCCAGACTCCTACTGTACACTGATGATGGGCAATAACCCGGAAACAGCTGTATGTACATGGGGTCTGGCTTTGCTTTTGATTCCCAGTCATTGTAGCAAGACTTGTATAAAAAGTCCCACTTTGACTCGAAGGAATGCTGCCTTTCAGTAGGTGGCACTGTGGAGGATTTATTCCATCTCCCTTATTTGCATATTACCCAGAGGAGCGTGCGTGGCCATTTGAGTCTCCTCACTTATTTATAGTATATAGTTGCTCTCCCTAAGGAGAAAAGAGCGTTTCTGACCCCTATTGCTTTTTCAAACACGGTCTACACCTCTCAGGTGCCGAGTTACAGGACGGTGAAAACAGTGAGTTTGTGTTAGACGTGAATCGTGCTCTGATTCATGCTCTAGGCTGGGAGCGCAAGCGTAATGCTTTTTCAAACACGGTCTACACCTCTCAGGTGCCGAGTTACAGGACGGTGAAAACAGTGAGTTTGTGTTAGACGCGAATCGTGCTCTGATTCACGCTCTAGGCTGGGAGCTCAAGCTTATTGCTTTTTCAAACACGGTCTACACCTCTCAGGTGCCGAGTTACAGGACGGTGAAAACAGTGAGTTTGTGTTAGACGCGAATCGTGCTCTGATTCATGCTCTAGGCTGGGAGCGCAAGCGTAATGCTTTTTCAAACACGGTCTACACCTCTCAGGTGCCGAGTTACAGGACAGTGAAAACAATGAGTTTGTGTTAGACGCGAATCGTGCTCTGATTCATGCTCTAGGCTGGGAGCGAAAGCTTATTGCTTTTTCAAACACGGTCTACACCTCTCAGGTGCCGAGTTACAGGACGGTGAAAACAGTGAGTTTGTGTTAGACGCGAATCGTGCTCTGTTTCATGCTTTAGGCTGGGAGCTCAAGCTTATTGCTTTTTCAAATAAGGGAGATTTCCATCTCCCTTATTTGCATATTACCCAGAGGAGCGTGCGTGGCCATTTGAGTCTCCTCACTTATTTATAGTATATAGTTGCTCTCCCTAAGGAGAAAAGAGCGTTTCTGACCCCTGTCCCAGGCCTCTCACTAGCAAAAGCCAGACTCCTACTGTACACTGATGATGGGCAATAACCTGGAAACAGCTGTAAGTGCATGGAGTCTGGCTTTGCTTTTGAATACCAGTCATTGTAAGAAGACTTGTATAAAAAGTCTCACTTTGACTCGAAGGAATGCTGCCTTTCAATAGGTGGCACTGTGGAGGATTTATTCCATCTCCCTTATTTGCATATTACCCAGAGGAGCGTGCGTGGCCATTTGAGTCTCCTCACTTATTTATAGTATATAGTTGCTCTCCCTAAGGAGAAAAGAGCATTTCTGACCCCTGTCCCTGGCCTCTCACTAGCAAAAGCCAGACTCCTACTGTACACTGATGATGGGCAATAACCCGGAAACAGCTGTATGTACATGGGGTCTGGCTTTGCTTTTGATTCCCAGTCATTGTAGCAAGACTTGTATAAAAAGTCCCACTTTGACTCGAAGGAATGCTGCCTTTCAGTAGGTGGCACTGTGGAGGATTTATTCCATCTCCCTTATTTGCATATTACCCAGGGGAGCGTGCGTGGCCATTTGAGTCTCCTCACTTATTTATAGTATATAGTTGCTCTCCCTAAGGAGAAAAGAGCGTTTCTGACCCCTATTGCTTTTTCAAACACGGTCTACACCTCTCAGGTGCCGAGTTACAGGACGGTGAAAACAGTGAGTTTGTGTTAGACGCGAATCGTGCTCTGATTCATGCTCTAGGCTGGGAGCTCAAGCTTATTGCTTTTTCAAACACGGTCTACACCTCTCAGGTGCCGAGTTACAGGACGGTGAAAACAGTGAGTTTGTGTTAGACGCGAATCGTGCTCTGATTCACGCTCTAGGCTGGGAGCGCAAGCGTAATGCTTTTTCAAACACGGTCTACACCTCTCAGGTGCCGAGTTACAGGACGGTGAAAACAATGAGTTTGTGTTAGACGCGAATCGTGCTCTGATTCACGCTCTAGGCTGGGAGCTCAAGCTTATTGCTTTTTCAAACACGGTCTACACCTCTCAGGTGCCGAGTTACAGGACGGTGAAAACAGTGAGTTTGTGTTAGACGTGAATCGTGCTCTGATTCATGCTTTAACCTTATTGCTTTTTCAAACACGGTCTACACCTCTCAGGTGCCGAGTTACAGGACGGTGAAAACAGTGAGTTTGTGTTAGACGTGAATCGTGCTCTGATTCATGCTCTAGGCTGGGAGCGCAAGCGTAATGCTTTTTCAAACACGGTCTACACCTCTCAGGTGCCGAGTTACAGAACGGTGAAAACAGTGAGTTTGTGTTAGATGCGAATCGTGCTGGGATTTATGCTCTAGGCTGGGAGCGCAAGCGTAATGCTTTTTCAAACACGGTCTACACCTCTCAGGTGCCGAGTTACAGGACGGTGAAAACAGTGAGTTTGTGTTAGACGCGAATCGTGCTCTGATTCATGCTCTAGGCGGGGAGCTCAAGCTTATTGCATTTTCAAACACGGTCTACACCTCTCAGGTGCCGAGTAACAGGACGGTGAAAACAGTGAGTTTGTGTTAGACGCGATTCATGCTCTAGGCTGGGAGCGCAAGCTTACTGCTTTTTCAAACACGGTCTACACCTCTCAGGTGCCGAGTTACAGGACGGTGAAAACAGTGAGTTTGTGTTAGACGCGAATCGTGCTCTGATTCATGCTCTAGGCTGGGAGCGAAAGCTTATTGCTTTTTCAAACACGGTCTACACCTCTCAGGTGCCGAGTTACAGGACGGTGAAAACAGTGAGTTTGTGTTAGACGCGAATCGTGCTCTGATTCACGCTCTAGGCTGGGAGCTCAAGCTTATTGCTTTTTCAAACACGGTCTACACCTCTCAGGTGCCGAGTTACAGGACGGTGAAAACAGTGAGTTTGTGTTAGACGCGAATCGTGCTCTGATTCATGCTCTAGGCTGGGAGCGCAAGCGTAATGCTTTTTCAAACACGGTCTACACCTCTCAGGTGCCGAGTTACAGGACAGTGAAAACAATGAGTTTGTGTTAGACGCGAATCGTGCTCTGATTCATGCTCTAGGCTGGGAGCGAAAGCTTATTGCTTTTTCAAACACGGTCTACACCTCTCAGGTGCCGAGTTACAGGACGGTGAAAACAGTGAGTTTGTGTTAGACGCGAATCGTGCTCTGTTTCATGCTTTAGGCTGGGAGCTCAAGCTTATTGCTTTTTCAAATAAGGGAGATTTCCATCTCCCTTATTTGCATATTACCCAGAGGAGCGTGCGTGGCCATTTGAGTCTCCTCACTTATTTATAGTATATAGTTGCTCTCCCTAAGGAGAAAAGAGCGTTTCTGACCCCTGTCCCAGGCCTCTCACTAGCAAAAGCCAGACTCCTACTGTACACTGATGATGGGCAATAACCCGGAAACAGCTGTAAGTGCATGGAGTCTGGCTTTGCTTTTGAATACCAGTCATTGTAAGAAGACTTGTATAAAAAGTCTCACTTTGACTCGAAGGAATGCTGCCTTTCAATAGGTGGCACTGTGGAGGATTTATTCCATCTCCCTTATTTGCATATTACCCAGAGGAGCGTGCGTGGCCATTTGAGTCTCCTCACTTATTTATAGTATATAGTTGCTCTCCCTAAGGAGAAAAGAGCGTTTCTGACCCCTGTCCCTGGCCTCTCACTAGCAAAAGCCAGACTCCTACTGTACACTGATGATGGGCAATAACCCGGAAACAGCTGTATGTACATGGGGTCTGGCTTTGCTTTTGATTCCCAGTCATTGTAGCAAGACTTGTATAAAAAGTCCCACTTTGACTCGAAGGAATGCTGCCTTTCAGTAGGTGGCACTGTGGAGGATTTATTCCATCTCCCTTATTTGCATATTACCCAGGGGAGCGTGCGTGGCCATTTGAGTCTCCTCACTTATTTATAGTATATAGTTGCTCTCCCTAAGGAGAAAAGAGCGTTTCTGACCCCTATTGCTTTTTCAAACACGGTCTACACCTCTCAGGTGCCGAGTTACAGGACGGTGAAAACAGTGAGTTTGTGTTAGACGCGAATCGTGCTCTGATTCATGCTCTAGGCTGGGAGCTCAAGCTTATTGCTTTTTCAAACACGGTCTACACCTCTCAGGTGCCGAGTTACAGGACGGTGAAAACAGTGAGTTTGTGTTAGACGCGAATCGTGCTCTGATTCACGCTCTAGGCTGGGAGCGCAAGCGTAATGCTTTTTCAAACACGGTCTACACCTCTCAGGTGCCGAGTTACAGGACGGTGAAAACAATGAGTTTGTGTTAGACGCGAATCGTGCTCTGATTCACGCTCTAGGCTGGGAGCTCAAGCTTATTGCTTTTTCAAACACGGTCTACACCTCTCAGGTGCCGAGTTACAGGACGGTGAAAACAGTGAGTTTGTGTTAGACGTGAATCGTGCTCTGATTCATGCTTTAACCTTATTGCTTTTTCAAACACGGTCTACACCTCTCAGGTGCCGAGTTACAGGACGGTGAAAACAGTGAGTTTGTGTTAGACGTGAATCGTGCTCTGATTCATGCTCTAGGCTGGGAGCGCAAGCGTAATGCTTTTTCAAACACGGTCTACACCTCTCAGGTGCCGAGTTACAGAACGGTGAAAACAGTGAGTTTGTGTTAGACGCGAATCGTGCTGGGATTTATGCTCTAGGCTGGGAGCGCAAGCGTAATGCTTTTTCAAACACGGTCTACACCTCTCAGGTGCCGAGTTACAGGACGGTGAAAACAGTGAGTTTGTGTTAGACGCGAATCGTGCTCTGATTCATGCTCTAGGCGGGGAGCTCAAGCTTATTGCATTTTCAAACACGGTCTACACCTCTCAGGTGCCGAGTAACAGGACGGTGAAAACAGTGAGTTTGTGTTAGACGCGATTCATGCTCTAGGCTGGGAGCGCAAGCTTACTGCTTTTTCAAACACGGTCTACACCTCTCAGGTGCCGAGTTACAGGACGGTGAAAACAGTGAGTTTGTGTTAGACGCGAATCGTGCTCTGATTCATGCTCTAGGCTGGGAGCGAAAGCTTATTGCTTTTTCAAACACGGTCTACACCTCTCAGGTGCCGAGTTACAGGACGGTGAAAACAGTGAGTTTGTGTTAGACGCGAATCGTGCTCTGATTCACGCTCTAGGCTGGGAGCTCAAGCTTATTGCTTTTTCAAACACGGTCTACACCTCTCAGGTGCCGAGTTACAGGACGGTGAAAACAGTGAGTTTGTGTTAGACGCGAATCGTGCTCTGATTCATGCTCTAGGCTGGGAGCGCAAGCGTAATGCTTTTTCAAACACGGTCTACACCTCTCAGGTGCCGAGTTACAGGACGGTGAAAACAGTGAGTTTGTGTTAGACGCGAATCGTGCTCTGTTTCATGCTTTAGGCTGGGAGCTCAAGCTTATTGCTTTTTCAAATAAGGGAGATTTCCATCTCCCTTATTTGCATATTACCCAGAGGAGCGTGCGTGGCCATTTGAGTCTCCTCACTTATTTATAGTATATAGTTGCTCTCCCTAAGGAGAAAAGAGCGTTTCTGACCCCTGTCCCTGGCCTCTCACTAGCAAAAGCCAGACTCCTACTGTACACTGATGATGGGCAATAACCCGGAAACAGCTGTATGTACATGGGGTCTGGCTTTGCTTTTGATTCCCAGTCATTGTAGCAAGACTTGTATAAAAAGTCCCACTTTGACTCGAAGGAATGCTGCCTTTCAGTAGGTGGCACTGTGGAGGATTTATTCCATCTCCCTTATTTGCATATTACCCAGGGGAGCGTGCGTGGCCATTTGAGTCTCCTCACTTATTTATAGTATATAGTTGCTCTCCCTAAGGAGAAAAGAGCGTTTCTGACCCCTATTGCTTTTTCAAACACGGTCTACACCTCTCAGGTGCCGAGTTACAGGACGGTGAAAACAGTGAGTTTGTGTTAGACGCGAATCGTGCTCTGATTCATGCTCTAGGCTGGGAGCTCAAGCTTATTGCTTTTTCAAACACGGTCTACACCTCTCAGGTGCCGAGTTACAGGACGGTGAAAACAGTGAGTTTGTGTTAGACGCGAATCGTGCTCTGATTCACGCTCTAGGCTGGGAGCGCAAGCGTAATGCTTTTTCAAACACGGTCTACACCTCTCAGGTGCCGAGTTACAGGACGGTGAAAACAATGAGTTTGTGTTAGACGCGAATCGTGCTCTGATTCACGCTCTAGGCTGGGAGCTCAAGCTTATTGCTTTTTCAAACACGGTCTACACCTCTCAGGTGCCGAGTTACAGGACGGTGAAAACAGTGAGTTTGTGTTAGACGTGAATCGTGCTCTGATTCATGCTTTAACCTTATTGCTTTTTCAAACACGGTCTACACCTCTCAGGTGCCGAGTTACAGGACGGTGAAAACAGTGAGTTTGTGTTAGACGTGAATCGTGCTCTGATTCATGCTCTAGGCTGGGAGCGCAAGCGTAATGCTTTTTCAAACACGGTCTACACCTCTCAGGTGCCGAGTTACAGAACGGTGAAAACAGTGAGTTTGTGTTAGACGCGAATCGTGCTGGGATTTATGCTCTAGGCTGGGAGCGCAAGCGTAATGCTTTTTCAAACACGGTCTACACCTCTCAGGTGCCGAGTTACAGGACGGTGAAAACAGTGAGTTTGTGTTAGACGCGAATCGTGCTCTGATTCATGCTCTAGGCGGGGAGCTCAAGCTTATTGCATTTTCAAACACGGTCTACACCTCTCAGGTGCCGAGTAACAGGACGGTGAAAACAGTGAGTTTGTGTTAGACGCGATTCATGCTCTAGGCTGGGAGCGCAAGCTTACTGCTTTTTCAAACACGGTCTACACCTCTCAGGTGCCGAGTTACAGGACGGTGAAAACAGTGAGTTTGTGTTAGACGCGAATCGTGCTCTGATTCATGCTCTAGGCTGGGAGCGAAAGCTTATTGCTTTTTCAAACACGGTCTACACCTCTCAGGTGCCGAGTTACAGGACGGTGAAAACAGTGAGTTTGTGTTAGACGCGAATCGTGCTCTGATTCACGCTCTAGGCTGGGAGCTCAAGCTTATTGCTTTTTCAAACACGGTCTACACCTCTCAGGTGCCGAGTTACAGGACGGTGAAAACAGTGAGTTTGTGTTAGACGCGAATCGTGCTCTGATTCATGCTCTAGGCTGGGAGCGCAAGCGTAATGCTTTTTCAAACACGGTCTACACCTCTCAGGTGCCGAGTTACAGGACAGTGAAAACAATGAGTTTGTGTTAGACGCGAATCGTGCTCTGATTCATGCTCTAGGCTGGGAGCGAAAGCTTATTGCTTTTTCTTTTTTTTTTTTTAACTTTTATTTTTATTAAGAATTTTGATTTTCCATATTATTTTCAATGCTTACAATTCACTCAATCATTTCTCTTGAAATCACAGAAATAAAACTTATCATTTTTGCACCTGTTAAGGTGATAATACAGTAAGACAGTAAACAGTGCAACAATGAACTGCGGGAGTGACTCTCGTGGCCCACCAGCCTTATCTTCCCAATCTATGTACGAGATTCATGGCTCCACTAAGTGAAGCCAAGTGGCTCTTCTAATAATTTCCGGGCTGTATCTTAGCGAAAACTGCCCGTCCATTTCTTATTAGTTCTGGTTGGCGTCACGAGGGAACACCCCCGTCCACAACATTCTTAATAGTGTTGTGTATACATCTTGGGTTATAATTTAACATTGCAGCAAGCTGCATCAGTCTAGTAGACAAATGTGTTGAACAAGTTGGGTCTATAAGGGGAGATTGGGTGGGGGGGGGAGGTAGTGAAGAGCAAAGAGGGAGAAAGGTGGGAAGACGGGGGGGGGGGGAAGGAGGGGATAGAAGGGAACTAGTCTGGTTACAGACTGTGTACAGGTGAGACACTATATGAAGCTCCTAATCACCTGGATGGCTCACTCACCTCTGCTCCGGCCACCTTCCAGCGGGTGGGCGCGGGTGTGTCTCCGTGTTCAACGCCCGGGGTCCTTCCAGTCCGTCCCTGCCGAGACTTCCTTTGCTAATAGGAATTATCGTCTATATCTGCGTATTATGTTTTATTCTTTCCAGGAAAGCTTGTTATAAGCTAGTGGTCCTTCCTAGCCTCTCTCCAGGGATGCCAGGTTAAGATAAAGTCTTCATTAGTCCCCCTATTCCAGCTTGTTAGCTCTTCCATACAGCATATCATGTCTGCTTTTTCCCTCCACTGTGAAACCGTTGGGGATTTTTGTTGAAGCCAGTTAAGAGGGATCAGCGCTTTCGCTGCATCCAATAAGAATGCTATTAATTTGTTTTTGAACGGATGAAAGTTAGAGGAGGGCCTCCAGAGGAATATCATCTCTGGTGAAATTGTTATACCTGGTGAAAAGACCTTCAAGTCCTTTTCTACCTCTTTCCAGAAAGGAATGATTCCCGTGCACTCCCACCATATGTGGAGATATGAGCCCGTTGTGGCCCTACATCTCCAGCATTTATCATCAGGGGCTAATTTATAGTCGTGTAGCCATTGGGGGGTTTTATACCATCGGACTAAAAGCTTGTAATGGCTTTCCTGCATCAAAACACATGGAGAGAGGCCATATGCCAGTCTTAGGATTAACTTAGCATCAGCTGTGGAGAGGGTAATTTTTAACTCCTTTTCCCAAGACGTTAGAAAGGTTGGTTTGGAAAATAGCGGTGGTTTTATGAAATTCTTTCTGATATTAGAGATTTTCCTAGCACTGGGTTTGTCTTCTATTAAGGCTTTTTCGAAGTCTGTTTTAGGTCTAACCGATTTGTATTTGGACAGGAATTCTTTTATTACTTTTTCTATATGTACCCGCTGCAGGAGCGAAAGTTTGGGGCTAGTGACCAGTATGGTCGCAATTTCTTCTGGTGTTTTATGCGCTTGGGTCTGCAGATCTTCCACTCTGCTGCCTTGTAACTGTTTCCAGATACTCTGGGAGCCTGGGTCTGGGGGGATTTCAAGAAGCCTACACAAGCTTCGGGTGGGTATCAGTGGGGAAGGGGTAGGGGCCAGTGACTCTCTAGTTTTGTCCCAAATTTCACAGGGGCCTTTAAGGAGGGGATTGAATCCCTTAGCTCTATATACGCTCTTTTTTGGAAGCCACAGGTCATCCGTCAAAGATTCCCCATGTGACGCTTTCACCAGGTCGTATAGTATCGGGTCTCTTGACGGACGGGTCAGATCCATCCAGTATCCGATCTGAGTGGAATAGTAATAGTCCTGGACGCTCGGCAAGTCCATCCCCCCCTCCGATCTCCTCTTAGTCATGAGCTTAAATGCCAGTCTGGGCCTTTTTTGTCTCCACACAAAGTTCGAAAACATTGTTCGTAGAGATTTAAAGAACGTTAACGGGAGGTGTATTGGGATCATACGCAGCTTGTAAAGTATAACAGGCAGGACATAGGATTTTAGGATATTTTTCCTACCAAACCATGAAAGGAATGGAAGGTCATATTTTCGTAATAGTGTTTTTATTTGGGCGTTTAATGGGTCAAAGTTTTTCGAGAAAAGATCTCCAGTTCTTTTCGTAAGTTTTATACCAAGATAGTCCACCACTGTCTCGGACCATACAAACGGGGAGTTAACCCTCAGCGGCCTGCATCTAGCTTCGGGGATCGTTATGTTTAGAATCGTTGATTTTTCGAAGTTGACTTTAAAGTTTGATAAAGATCCGAAGTCTCGTAAGATTGAGGCCAGTCTCGGAAGGCTCCTCTCTGGTTCAGTAATCACGAACATGACATCGTCCGCAAATGCTGCTGATGACAAGCAACCCGACTGGACACTAAGTCCTTCCATAATCGAGTCCTGTCTCACCCATTGTAACAATGGTTCTATCGTGAGGATAAATAATAACGGGGATAGGGGACAGCCTTGACGCGTCCCATTGCTAATTTCAAATGGTGGGGACAGCGACTCATTTATTTTTAGCCTCGCGTGTGGACTTGAATACAGTGTCAATATAGCCGCGATGAGGGCAGGGGGGAAGTTAAAGTTGAGTAATGTTCTTTCCATAAAGACCCAGTCTACCCTATCGAAGGCCTTTTCAGCATCAGTGCTTACTAGGGCCATCGGTATTTTATGGGTTTGGGCATATTGGATTGCGTGTAGTAGTCTGTGACAATTTCCCTTCCCCTCTCTGCCCTTAACGAAGCCCGCTTGCTCCGGGTCTATCAAAGTCGGGATGAACTCACTCATTCTCTTCGCCAGCAATTTGGCCCAGATCTTGACATCTAAATTGATGAGTGATATAGGCCTATAGCTACTACACTGTGTCGGGTCCTTGCCCTCCTTCAAGATAAGGGTAATGTGAGCCTCCTGAGCTTGTCTAGGTAGAGTGGCTCCTTCTAGTAGTGCGTTGAACGTTTCGGTGAGTCTGGGAATCAGTTGCTTCTTGAAGGCTTTGTAATAGGTAAGTGAAAGACCATCAGGCCCGGGGCTTTTGCCATGAGCAAAAGAGTCAAGAACCTCCTCTACTTCTTTCCCTGAAATTGGGGTCAGAAGGGATGTCGCCTCTATGTCACTTAATTTTGGTATTTTTAGGGATCTCAGAAACGCGTCCACCCTCTCAGACAGAATCTGTTTGGCCTGGGGGGATGGTCTTTCTTCGAGATTATACAGTTTTGAGTAGAAGAGTTGGAATTCTCTAGCTATATCTGGTGTCGAGGAAACTCGCGACCCAGATTGTGTTTTTATACTTAAGATAGAATTCCTTGTCTTCATTTTTTTAAGAAGCGAGGTCATGAGTTTACTGCCTCGGTTGCCGTGTGCGTAGGCAGCATGTTTAAAATAGATGTGCTTTTTGTTAAACTTCTCAGTTAAGCAGCATTTGAGGCGGTGCCGAAGGGAGGTAAGTTCTTCGAGGTTCTGTTTAGTCTGGGATTGTTTTGTTGTGTGTTCAAGTTTTGTAATTTGGGATAGTAATTTGTCAATTTCTTTTTGTTTTTGTTTTTTAACCTTTGAGCCCAAGGCTATCAACAATCCTCTGACAAATGCCTTATGAGCTTCCCACACCATAGGCGATTCTACACTACCATCTGTGTTATTCTTGAAGTATTCCTCAAGATGCTCTTCTATATTTAGTCTTTCCTCCAGGGGATCTAGAAGGGAGTCATTCAGACGCCATCTCCATTCTCCCGGGACAATGTCCGGTAAATTGATGTCTAGATGGATTGGAGCATGATCCGAGACAGTGATGGGGTCCATATCTGCCCTTTTCAGATGGGTCAAGAGACCCGTGGAGATCAGTATATAGTCCAGCCTTTGGAAGGAAGAGTGGACTTGAGAATAATGAGAAAAGTCCTTTGTGGAGGGGTGGAGGGAGCGCCAAGCGTCCAGGACCCCTAACTCTAACATAGCACGTTGTAACCTTTTTAGTTTTACCTGTGAAATTTGTGAGCGACCTGTTGAGGAATCTAGGATCGGGTTTAATGTAATATTCAAGTCTCCTCCTATTATGATGTGTCCAATGGCGAATTGCTTAAGAGTATCCATCTGCTTTATCAGCCAAGGGATCTGATCGGAATTTGGAGCATAGATATTTGCAATTGTCAGCTTTAGGTTGTTAATGGAGCCCCTTAGAAAAAGGATCCTACCCTCCTCGTCTTGGAACTGTGCATCCAGTTTAAATGGAATTGATTTGTGGAATCCTATGGTTACCCCTTTAGATGCTGAATTTGGGTGTGAATTGTGAAAGTATTGCTGAAACCCCAACCCCGGGAGTGTAAATTGTCTATCTTTTTTAAAATGTGTTTCTTGCACAAAAAGAATTTTTGTCTTACATTTTTTTAGCAGGTGTATCACGTTGTGTCTCTTGTGCGGCGAGTTTAGACCCCGGGCGTTGAATGAAGTAAAACGGGTGAGAGCCATCTCAGCTGCTTCCTCCTATTCTGTGCCTGTATTTTTAAGAAAGACAAGATAAATCAACTCAGTTAAATATTAATCGGTACAGATAAGTTTCTTTTCCTGTCAAGGGTAGAGGAGGGTGGGTAAGTGGGTGTGTTAAGGAAGGAAGTGGGGATGCGGGTATGGGGGTTGGGGTAGTTTACAAACAAATCAAAAAAGTGTGTCAGTTGAGAGGTCTTCGTCGGAATACCGCAGATAATCCAATCAAACTGCTCCCACACTCAGTATATATTCAGAGAGTGTGATGTTTCTACCTATGAGCTCTCAACTGAGACAGCCTTCAAACCAATGAAAAGAAAAACAGTAAGTAACTATCTTTAAGTGGGCCTGTGCCATGTGGTCAGGCCCCATCACTTATGCAGAATATGCAAAGGCAAAGTTCTTTTTTTTATGTCAACTGACAACTATAGAGGTTCCTTTAAACATAAGCAAGGAACCTCTACTCTCCAATAAGTAAGGTTAACGGCTCCCATCCTTCTCAGGTGTCTTCCCTTGGTGGGCCATCTTTGGGTCTTTTCTTTTTTTCCCTAGGTGATCGTGAACGTCCTTGGGGTGGCTCTGTATCCGCGCTAGGTAGCTCCGGGAAAGTCGGCGGCTCAGGTAGCGGTAACCAACACGGGATCTCCATTGGCTCAATTTCTAGTAGGTGCCAGCATTTTTGTAGATCCTCAGGGGAACGGATATTTATCCTTCGGCCTTTTAGATTTATTCCCAGTCCGAACGGGAAGAGCCAAGAGTAGCGAATGTCTTTGGCCCGAAGTGCCTCTAATAATGGTCTCATCAGCCGACGCTTAGCCAAGGTTGTTGGTGCAAGATCTTGATACACTTGTATAGGTGCCCCTTCATATTGTAAATCTTTGGTAGTTCTGGAGGCGTTTAAAATCGCTTGAGTATCTGGGTAGTTTAAGAGTTTGCAAATTATATCTCTTGGCGGTTCTGAGCTTGTGGGTGTAGGTCTCAAGGATCTGTGGATCCGCTCTATAGAGATAGATGATGCTCTGTCTTGACCTACAAGAAGGGTGAACAGTTCTATCGCAATTTTTGGCAATACTTCGGACGCCCACGATTCTGGAAGACCTTTCAATCTTATATTATTCCGTCTATTACGGTTTTCAATGTCTTCTTGTAATATAAGAACTTGGTTTAGATGTTGGTGGTGTTCTCTTACCAGTTGGGCTATTTCGGTGGAGTGTTGGATGATCTTGGAAGACGAAGATTCGAGGGTCTCAACCCTTTTTGTCATGGCCTTGATTTCCTCTTTGATCTCTGAGAGATCATTTCTGATTGGCCGTAGAGAATTAGACATTAGATCCCTCATAAAGCTTTTTGATATTTGGCCGTTGTCTTCCTCCTCTGAGGACTCTTCTCCTTCTCTTTCACTGCTTTGCGTGGCCGGGGCCGTTAGATTCAATGACTTTTTGCTGGAAGGACATGGGGATCTTGAAACTCTTTCTTTTAGGAATCTTTGCATATCTGATTGACTCTTAGAAGGACGTGGTGTAGATAAGGAGTCGTTGCTTTTGTCTCTGCTGTTTTTACCCATTGCGAGGGTTACGATTTAGTCTTGATTATGCGATGGGGCCCTTCACCCAGCCTGCCCTTTTACGGGGCCATTTGGGAGATGTGGTTCTTGGAGGAAATGTTTGGTTAGTTGCAGAATACTAATAGCTTTAAAGAGCCAAGCAGGTTTAGGCGATGCGATTGGTTCGGATTGTCTTTCAATCTACAGCGACCCCCCAAAAGTGTCAAATGGAGCGGTGCGCGCCTGATCGAGGCTCTTGAAGTAGTTGCTTCGGAGAACTGCAGTTTTCAGTTCTGCAAAAAATTCAGGCTATGCCTGTGGGGAGATTAGCTTTATTGCCAATTCCAGAGCCCACGGGTTAGTAGGATTTCTCTGAGTGAGCTTGGAAAGGGGTGCTTTAGTCTGCAAAGCCAGCTACAGGGTTCTGCAGTGATGTAAAAATTCAGGCTAGGCCTGTGAAAGGTTTAAGTTGTTGGGATATCAGTCCCTCTTCAAGGGTCAGCCCGATAGATAGATAGATCAGTTATAATTGAGCTGGTTTGGTTTGAAAAGCTGCAACTCTCAGTACTATTTGGTGCTTTTAATGCTTGTCAGCTCTTTAACTTTAGAACTTTGGTAGTGCACAGTGTCTCTTGTTATGGGTCGTAGATCTGCTTCAGGGAGTCAGACTGTGCAAGACCTTTCTTGTTCTAATCTTGTTTTGTATGAGTGCAATTTATTCAGACCGCAGATGGAGGGGAGGAGGGGGGAGGGTGTAGCACCCGGCTCCAGTGGCAGACTCCTGATGGGTATTTATCTGTTGCCTTTGGGTGGCAGTTATTCACCACTCCCAGGAACTAGTAATAGTGCTCCCAGTCCGTATCAGGGATGTTTCCCCTGACTCTCGCCTTAATGGCGCCTCCGCCGCCTCTTCACTCCTTTCCCACCTATACGCGGGCCTCCGCTGTGCCGCGCTCTGGGAGACGAGCGCGCCCCCCACAGCCCGCTCCAAACCTGGTCCTGGAGGTCCTTCTCCGGGTTCCGGGTGGTATCCTGCCGCTGGTACTGACTGGCGTTTATTCGCACCCACGGCGCACCGCGCGCCTCCCAGCCCTCCGGTAATTTAGAATGTTGGGGGGGGGGGGTGATGCGATGGCAGGTATGGTGAGGCGAGGAGGGAAGCCTGGGACTTGTTGTTCCTCTAGGGTAGGGTAGAGGACTGCTTTTAACTTTTTGTATGAGGGAAGAGGCGATTGCAGCTGTGCGATGGTGCGCTCAGATGGAAGGCACCGATCGTACTCTCCTGGATGGGCCAGCGGTTTAGGCTAAGTATAGCCTTTCTTTCACCATCCCACTCCCCAGCGTGCGGGGGGGGGAGGGGGGCGCCGCGGGTCCCAGCGCTGTTTTCTCCTACCTTCTGCCTCTTCTCCCGTCGCCTCCTCTCCCTCCGCAGACCTCTCACTCCCCCGTCCAGGGCTCTGGGGGCAGCCGCTTGTTGTTAAATAGCCGGCGCTGCGATGTTTTCCCGAGCGTGCCCCACTTCCGGTCCGCTCTGCCCCACTTCCGGTTTGAAATCTAGGCCCCGGCTTCACTGGTGGTAGTAGGCCCCGATCTTTAGCGGCATCACTCAGCCCTCCGGAGCGTCTCTTTTCGATCCTCAGCTTGCAGAGCTGCTAAAGCAGTTGTTCAGCGGTGTCTCCCTCGGACGGTTGTGCCTGAAAAAGAGGTTTTATCCGCCCGGGTCACAGGAGCTGAGCTTCTGTGCGACCACTTCCTCTGCTGGCTAGGCCACGCCCCCCAGCTTATTGCTTTTTCAAACACGGTCTACACCTCTCAGGTGCCGAGTTACAGGACGGTGAAAACAGTGAGTTTGTGTTAGACGCGAATCGTGCTCTGTTTCATGCTTTAGGCTGGGAGCTCAAGCTTATTGCTTTTTCAAATAAGGGAGATTTCCATCTCCCTTATTTGCATATTACCCAGAGGAGCGTGCGTGGCCATTTGAGTCTCCTCACTTATTTATAGTATATAGTTGCTCTCCCTAAGGAGAAAAGAGCGTTTCTGACCCCTGTCCCAGGCCTCTCACTAGCAAAAGCCAGACTCCTACTGTACACTGATGATGGGCAATAACCCGGAAACAGCTGTAAGTGCATGGAGTCTGGCTTTGCTTTTGAATACCAGTCATTGTAAGAAGACTTGTATAAAAAGTCTCACTTTGACTCGAAGGAATGCTGCCTTTCAATAGGTGGCACTGTGGAGGATTTATTCCATCTCCCTTATTTGCATATTACCCAGAGGAGCGTGCGTGGCCATTTGAGTCTCCTCACTTATTTATAGTATATAGTTGCTCTCCCTAAGGAGAAAAGAGCGTTTCTGACCCCTGTCCCTGGCCTCTCACTAGCAAAAGCCAGACTCCTACTGTACACTGATGATGGGCAATAACCCGGAAACAGCTGTATGTACATGGGGTCTGGCTTTGCTTTTGATTCCCAGTCATTGTAGCAAGACTTGTATAAAAAGTCCCACTTTGACTCGAAGGAATGCTGCCTTTCAGTAGGTGGCACTGTGGAGGATTTATTCCATCTCCCTTATTTGCATATTACCCAGAGGAGCGTGCGTGGCCATTTGAGTCTCCTCACTTATTTATAGTATATAGTTGCTCTCCCTAAGGAGAAAAGAGCGTTTCTGACCCCTATTGCTTTTTCAAACACGGTCTACACCTCTCAGGTGCCGAGTTACAGGACGGTGAAAACAGTGAGTTTGTGTTAGACGTGAATCGTGCTCTGATTCATGCTCTAGGCTGGGAGCACAAGCGTAATGCTTTTTCAAACACGGTCTACACCTCTCAGGTGCCGAGTTACAGGACGGTGAAAACAGTGAGTTTGTGTTAGACGCGAATCGTGCTCTGATTCATGCTCTAGGCGGGGAGCTCAAGCTTATTGCATTTTCAAACACGGTCTACACCTCTCAGGTGCCGAGTAACAGGACGGTGAAAACAGTGAGTTTGTTTTAGACGCGATTCATGCTCTAGGCTGGGAGCGCAAGCTTATTGCTTTTTCAAACACGGTCTACACCTCTCAGGTGCCGAGTTACAGGACGGTGAAAACAATGAGTTTGTGTTAGACGCGAATCGTGCTCTGATTCATGCTCTAGGCTGGGAGCGAAAGCTTATTGCTTTTTCAAACACGGTCTACACCTCTCAGGTGCCGAGTTACAGGACGGTGAAAACAGTGAGTTTGTGTTAGACGCGAATCGTGTTCTGATTCACGCTCTAGGCTGGGAGCTCAAGCTTATTGCTTTTTCAAACACGGTCTACACCTCTCAGGTGCCGAGTTACAGGACGGTGAAAACAGTGAGTTTGTGTTAGACGCGAATCGTGCTCTGATTCATGCTCTAGGCTGGGAGCGCAAGCGTAATGCTTTTTCAAACACGGTCTACACCTCTCAGGTGCCGAGTTACAGGACAGTGAAAACAATGAGTTTGTGTTAGACGCGAATCGTGCTCTGATTCATGCTCTAGGCTGGGAGCTCAAGCTTATTGCTTTTTCAAACACGGTCTACACCTCTCAGGTGCCGAGTTACAGGACGGTGAAAACAGTGAGTTTGTGTTAGACGCGAATCGTGCTCTGTTTCATGCTTTAGGCTGGGAGCTCAAGCTTATTGCTTTTTCAAATAAGGGAGATTTCCATCTCCCTTATTTGCATATTACCCAGAGGAGCGTGCGTGGCCATTTGAGTCTCCTCACTTATTTATAGTATATAGTTGTTCTCCCTAAGGAGAAAAGTGCGTTTCTGACCCCTGTCCCAGGCCTCTCACTAGCAAAAGCCAGACTCCTACTGTACACTGATGATGGGCAATAACCCGGAAACAGCTGTAAGTGCATGGAGTCTGGCTTTGCTTTTGAATACCAGTCATTGTAAGAAGACTTGTATAAAAAGTCTCACTTTGACTCGAAGGAATGCTGCCTTTCAATACGTGGCACTGTGGAGGATTTATTCCATCTCCCTTATTTGCATATTACCCAGAGGAGCGTGCGTGGCCATTTGAGTCTCCTCACTTATTTATAGTATATAGTTGCTCTCCCTAAGGAGAAAAGAGCGTTTCTGACCCCTGTCCCTGGCCTCACACTAGCAAAAGCCAGACTCCTACTGTACACTGATGATGGGCAATAACCCGGAAACAGCTGTATGTACATGGGGTCTGGCTTTGCTTTTGATTCCCAGTCATTGTAGCAAGACTTGTATAAAAAGTCCCACTTTGACTCGAAGGAATGCTGCCTTTCAGTAGGTGGCACTGTGGAGGATTTATTCCATCTCCCTTATTTGCATATTACCCAGAGGAGCGTGCGTGGCCATTTGAGTCTCCTCACTTATTTATAGTATATAGTTGCTCTCCCTAAGGAGAAAAGAGCGTTTCTGACCCCTATTGCTTTTTCAAACACGGTCTACACCTCTCAGGTGCCGAGTTACAGGACGGTGAAAACAGTGAGTTTGTGTTAGACGTGAATCGTGCTCTGATTCATGCTCTAGGCTGGGAGCGCAAGCGTAATGCTTTTTCAAACACGGTCTACACCTCTCAGGTGCCGAGTTACAGGACGGTGAAAACAGTGAGTTTGTGTTAGACGCGAATCGTGCTCTGATTCACGCTCTAGGCTGGGAGCTCAAGCTTATTGCTTTTTCAAACACGGTCTACACCTCTCAGGTGCCGAGTTACAGGACGGTGAAAACAGTGAGTTTGTGTTAGACGCGAATCGTGCTCTGATTCATGCTCTAGGCTGGGAGCGCAAGCGTAATGCTTTTTCAAACACGGTCTACACCTCTCAGGTGCCGAGTTACAGGACAGTGAAAACAATGAGTTTGTGTTAGACGCGAATCGTGCTCTGATTCATGCTCTAGGCTGGGAGCGAAAGCTTATTGCTTTTTCAAACACGGTCTACACCTCTCAGGTGCCGAGTTACAGGACGGTGAAAACAGTGAGTTTGTGTTAGACGCGAATCGTGCTCTGTTTCATGCTTTAGGCTGGGAGCTCAAGCTTATTGCTTTTTCAAATAAGGGAGATTTCCATCTCCCTTATTTGCATATTACCCAGAGGAGCGTGCGTGGCCATTTGAGTCTCCTCACTTATTTATAGTATATAGTTGCTCTCCCTAAGGAGAAAAGAGCGTTTCTGACCCCTGTCCCAGGCCTCTCACTAGCAAAAGCCAGACTCCTACTGTACACTGATGATGGGCAATAACCTGGAAACAGCTGTAAGTGCATGGAGTCTGGCTTTGCTTTTGAATACCAGTCATTGTAAGAAGACTTGTATAAAAAGTCTCACTTTGACTCGAAGGAATGCTGCCTTTCAATAGGTGGCACTGTGGAGGATTTATTCCATCTCCCTTATTTGCATATTACCCAGAGGAGCGTGCGTGGCCATTTGAGTCTCCTCACTTATTTATAGTATATAGTTGCTCTCCCTAAGGAGAAAAGAGCATTTCTGACCCCTGTCCCTGGCCTCTCACTAGCAAAAGCCAGACTCCTACTGTACACTGATGATGGGCAATAACCCGGAAACAGCTGTATGTACATGGGGTCTGGCTTTGCTTTTGATTCCCAGTCATTGTAGCAAGACTTGTATAAAAAGTCCCACTTTGACTCGAAGGAATGCTGCCTTTCAGTAGGTGGCACTGTGGAGGATTTATTCCATCTCCCTTATTTGCATATTACCCAGGGGAGCGTGCGTGGCCATTTGAGTCTCCTCACTTATTTATAGTATATAGTTGCTCTCCCTAAGGAGAAAAGAGCGTTTCTGACCCCTATTGCTTTTTCAAACACGGTCTACACCTCTCAGGTGCCGAGTTACAGGACGGTGAAAACAGTGAGTTTGTGTTAGACGCGAATCGTGCTCTGATTCATGCTCTAGGCTGGGAGCTCAAGCTTATTGCTTTTTCAAACACGGTCTACACCTCTCAGGTGCCGAGTTACAGGACGGTGAAAACAGTGAGTTTGTGTTAGACGCGAATCGTGCTCTGATTCACGCTCTAGGCTGGGAGCGCAAGCGTAATGCTTTTTCAAACACGGTCTACACCTCTCAGGTGCCGAGTTACAGGACGGTGAAAACAATGAGTTTGTGTTAGACGCGAATCGTGCTCTGATTCACGCTCTAGGCTGGGAGCTCAAGCTTATTGCTTTTTCAAACACGGTCTACACCTCTCAGGTGCCGAGTTACAGGACGGTGAAAACAGTGAGTTTGTGTTAGACGTGAATCGTGCTCTGATTCATGCTTTAACCTTATTGCTTTTTCAAACACGGTCTACACCTCTCAGGTGCCGAGTTACAGGACGGTGAAAACAGTGAGTTTGTGTTAGACGTGAATCGTGCTCTGATTCATGCTCTAGGCTGGGAGCGCAAGCGTAATGCTTTTTCAAACACGGTCTACACCTCTCAGGTGCCGAGTTACAGAACGGTGAAAACAGTGAGTTTGTGTTAGATGCGAATCGTGCTGGGATTTATGCTCTAGGCTGGGAGCGCAAGCGTAATGCTTTTTCAAACACGGTCTACACCTCTCAGGTGCCGAGTTACAGGACGGTGAAAACAGTGAGTTTGTGTTAGACGCGAATCGTGCTCTGATTCATGCTCTAGGCGGGGAGCTCAAGCTTATTGCATTTTCAAACACGGTCTACACCTCTCAGGTGCCGAGTAACAGGACGGTGAAAACAGTGAGTTTGTGTTAGACGCGATTCATGCTCTAGGCTGGGAGCGCAAGCTTACTGCTTTTTCAAACACGGTCTACACCTCTCAGGTGCCGAGTTACAGGACGGTGAAAACAGTGAGTTTGTGTTAGACGCGAATCGTGCTCTGATTCATGCTCTAGGCTGGGAGCGAAAGCTTATTGCTTTTTCAAACACGGTCTACACCTCTCAGGTGCCGAGTTACAGGACGGTGAAAACAGTGAGTTTGTGTTAGACGCGAATCGTGCTCTGATTCACGCTCTAGGCTGGGAGCTCAAGCTTATTGCTTTTTCAAACACGGTCTACACCTCTCAGGTGCCGAGTTACAGGACGGTGAAAACAGTGAGTTTGTGTTAGACGCGAATCGTGCTCTGATTCATGCTCTAGGCTGGGAGCGCAAGCGTAATGCTTTTTCAAACACGGTCTACACCTCTCAGGTGCCGAGTTACAGGACAGTGAAAACAATGAGTTTGTGTTAGACGCGAATCGTGCTCTGATTCATGCTCTAGGCTGGGAGCGAAAGCTTATTGCTTTTTCAAACACGGTCTACACCTCTCAGGTGCCGAGTTACAGGACGGTGAAAACAGTGAGTTTGTGTTAGACGCGAATCGTGCTCTGTTTCATGCTTTAGGCTGGGAGCTCAAGCTTATTGCTTTTTCAAATAAGGGAGATTTCCATCTCCCTTATTTGCATATTACCCAGAGGAGCGTGCGTGGCCATTTGAGTCTCCTCACTTATTTATAGTATATAGTTGCTCTCCCTAAGGAGAAAAGAGCGTTTCTGACCCCTGTCCCAGGCCTCTCACTAGCAAAAGCCAGACTCCTACTGTACACTGATGATGGGCAATAACCCGGAAACAGCTGTAAGTGCATGGAGTCTGGCTTTGCTTTTGAATACCAGTCATTGTAAGAAGACTTGTATAAAAAGTCTCACTTTGACTCGAAGGAATGCTGCCTTTCAATAGGTGGCACTGTGGAGGATTTATTCCATCTCCCTTATTTGCATATTACCCAGAGGAGCGTGCGTGGCCATTTGAGTCTCCTCACTTATTTATAGTATATAGTTGCTCTCCCTAAGGAGAAAAGAGCGTTTCTGACCCCTGTCCCTGGCCTCTCACTAGCAAAAGCCAGACTCCTACTGTACACTGATGATGGGCAATAACCCGGAAACAGCTGTATGTACATGGGGTCTGGCTTTGCTTTTGATTCCCAGTCATTGTAGCAAGACTTGTATAAAAAGTCCCACTTTGACTCGAAGGAATGCTGCCTTTCAGTAGGTGGCACTGTGGAGGATTTATTCCATCTCCCTTATTTGCATATTACCCAGGGGAGCGTGCGTGGCCATTTGAGTCTCCTCACTTATTTATAGTATATAGTTGCTCTCCCTAAGGAGAAAAGAGCGTTTCTGACCCCTATTGCTTTTTCAAACACGGTCTACACCTCTCAGGTGCCGAGTTACAGGACGGTGAAAACAGTGAGTTTGTGTTAGACGCGAATCGTGCTCTGATTCATGCTCTAGGCTGGGAGCTCAAGCTTATTGCTTTTTCAAACACGGTCTACACCTCTCAGGTGCCGAGTTACAGGACGGTGAAAACAGTGAGTTTGTGTTAGACGCGAATCGTGCTCTGATTCACGCTCTAGGCTGGGAGCGCAAGCGTAATGCTTTTTCAAACACGGTCTACACCTCTCAGGTGCCGAGTTACAGGACGGTGAAAACAATGAGTTTGTGTTAGACGCGAATCGTGCTCTGATTCACGCTCTAGGCTGGGAGCTCAAGCTTATTGCTTTTTCAAACACGGTCTACACCTCTCAGGTGCCGAGTTACAGGACGGTGAAAACAGTGAGTTTGTGTTAGACGTGAATCGTGCTCTGATTCATGCTTTAACCTTATTGCTTTTTCAAACACGGTCTACACCTCTCAGGTGCCGAGTTACAGGACGGTGAAAACAGTGAGTTTGTGTTAGACGTGAATCGTGCTCTGATTCATGCTTAAGGCTGGGAGCGCAAGCGTAATGCTTTTTCAAACACGGTCTACACCTCTCAGGTGCCGAGTTACAGAACGGTGAAAACAGTGAGTTTGTGTTAGACGCGAATCGTGCTGGGATTTATGCTCTAGGCTGGGAGCGCAAGCGTAATGCTTTTTCAAACACGGTCTACACCTCTCAGGTGCCGAGTTACAGGACGGTGAAAACAGTGAGTTTGTGTTAGACGCGAATCGTGCTCTGATTCATGCTCTAGGCGGGGAGCTCAAGCTTATTGCATTTTCAAACACGGTCTACACCTCTCAGGTGCCGAGTAACAGGACGGTGAAAACAGTGAGTTTGTGTTAGACGCGATTCATGCTCTAGGCTGGGAGCGCAAGCTTACTGCTTTTTCAAACACGGTCTACACCTCTCAGGTGCCGAGTTACAGGACGGTGAAAACAGTGAGTTTGTGTTAGACGCGAATCGTGCTCTGATTCATGCTCTAGGCTGGGAGCGAAAGCTTATTGCTTTTTCAAACACGGTCTACACCTCTCAGGTGCCGAGTTACAGGACGGTGAAAACAGTGAGTTTGTGTTAGACGCGAATCGTGCTCTGATTCACGCTCTAGGCTGGGAGCTCAAGCTTATTGCTTTTTCAAACACGGTCTACACCTCTCAGGTGCCGAGTTACAGGACGGTGAAAACAGTGAGTTTGTGTTAGACGCGAATCGTGCTCTGATTCATGCTCTAGGCTGGGAGCGCAAGCGTAATGCTTTTTCAAACACGGTCTACACCTCTCAGGTGCCGAGTTACAGGACAGTGAAAACAATGAGTTTGTGTTAGACGCGAATCGTGCTCTGATTCATGCTCTAGGCTGGGAGCGAAAGCTTATTGCTTTTTCAAACACGGTCTACACCTCTCAGGTGCCGAGTTACAGGACGGTGAAAACAGTGAGTTTGTGTTAGACGCGAATCGTGCTCTGTTTCATGCTTTAGGCTGGGAGCTCAAGCTTATTGCTTTTTCAAATAAGGGAGATTTCCATCTCCCTTATTTGCATATTACCCAGAGGAGCGTGCGTGGCCATTTGAGTCTCCTCACTTATTTATAGTATATAGTTGCTCTCCCTAAGGAGAAAAGAGCGTTTCTGACCCCTGTCCCAGGCCTCTCACTAGCAAAAGCCAGACTCCTACTGTACACTGATGATGGGCAATAACCCGGAAACAGCTGTAAGTGCATGGAGTCTGGCTTTGCTTTTGAATACCAGTCATTGTAAGAAGACTTGTATAAAAAGTCTCACTTTGACTCGAAGGAATGCTGCCTTTCAATAGGTGGCACTGTGGAGGATTTATTCCATCTCCCTTATTTGCATATTACCCAGAGGAGCGTGCGTGGCCATTTGAGTCTCCTCACTTATTTATAGTATATAGTTGCTCTCCCTAAGGAGAAAAGAGCGTTTCTGACCCCTGTCCCTGGCCTCTCACTAGCAAAAGCCAGACTCCTACTGTACACTGATGATGGGCAATAACCCGGAAACAGCTGTAAGTGCATGGAGTCTGGCTTTGCTTTTGAATACCAGTCATTGTAAGAAGACTTGTATAAAAAGTCTCACTTTGACTCGAAGGAATGCTGCCTTTCAATAGGTGGCACTGTGGAGGATTTATTCCATCTCCCTTATTTGCATATTACCCAGAGGAGCGTGCGTGGCCATTTGAGTCTCCTCACTTATTTATAGTATATAGTTGCTCTCCCTAAGGAGAAAAGAGCGTTTCTGACCCCTGTCCCTGGCCTCTCACTAGCAAAAGCCAGACTCCTACTGTACACTGATGATGGGCAATAACCCGGAAACAGCTGTATGTACATGGGGTCTGGCTTTGCTTTTGATTCCCAGTCATTGTAGCAAGACTTGTATAAAAAGTCCCACTTTGACTCGAAGGAATGCTGCCTTTCAGTAGGTGGCACTGTGGAGGATTTATTCCATCTCCCTTATTTGCATATTACCCAGGGGAGCGTGCGTGGCCATTTGAGTCTCCTCACTTATTTATAGTATATAGTTGCTCTCCCTAAGGAGAAAAGAGCGTTTCTGACCCCTATTGCTTTTTCAAACACGGTCTACACCTCTCAGGTGCCGAGTTACAGGACGGTGAAAACAGTGAGTTTGTGTTAGACGCGAATCGTGCTCTGATTCATGCTCTAGGCTGGGAGCTCAAGCTTATTGCTTTTTCAAACACGGTCTACACCTCTCAGGTGCCGAGTTACAGGACGGTGAAAACAATGAGTTTGTGTTAGACGCGAATCGTGCTCTGATTCACGCTCTAGGCTGGGAGCTCAAGCTTATTGCTTTTTCAAACACGGTCTACACCTCTCAGGTGCCGAGTTACAGAACGGTGAAAACAGTGAGTTTGTGTTAGACGTGAATCGTGCTCTGATTCATGCTCTAGGCTGGGAGCGCAAGCGTAATGCTTTTTCAAACACGGTCTACACCTCTCAGGTGCCGAGTTACAGAACGGTGAAAACAGTGAGTTTGTGTTAGACGCGAATCGTGCTGGGATTTATGCTCTAGGCTGGGAGCGCAAGCGTAATGCTTTTTCAAACACGGTCTACACCTCTCAGGTGCCGAGTTACAGGACGGTGAAAACAGTGAGTTTGTGTTAGACGTGAATCGTGCTCTGATTCATGCTCTAGGCTGGGAGCGCAAGCGTAATGCTTTTTCAAACACGGTCTACACCTCTCAGGTGCCGAGTTACAGAACGGTGAAAACAGTGAGTTTGTGTTAGACGCGAATCGTGCTGGGATTTATGCTCTAGGCTGGGAGCGCAAGCGTAATGCTTTTTCAAACACGGTCTACACCTCTCAGGTGCCGAGTTACAGGACGGTGAAAACAGTGAGTTTGTGTTAGACGCGAATCGTGCTCTGATTCATGCTCTAGGCGGGGAGCTCAAGCTTATTGCATTTTCAAACACGGTCTACACCTCTCAGGTGCCGAGTAACAGGACGGTGAAAACAGTGAGTTTGTGTTAGACGCGATTCATGCTCTAGGCTGGGAGCGCAAGCTTACTGCTTTTTCAAACACGGTCTACACCTCTCAGGTGCCGAGTTACAGGACGGTGAAAACAGTGAGTTTGTGTTAGACGTGAATCGTGCTCTGATTCATGCTCTAGGCTGGGAGCGCAAGCGTAATGCTTTTTCAAACACGGTCTACACCTCTCAGGTGCCGAGTTACAGAACGGTGAAAACAGTGAGTTTGTGTTAGACGCGAATCGTGCTGGGATTTATGCTCTAGGCTGGGAGCGCAAGCGTAATGCTTTTTCAAACACGGTCTACACCTCTCAGGTGCCGAGTTACAGGACGGTGAAAACAGTGAGTTTGTGTTAGACGCGAATCGTGCTCTGATTCATGCTCTAGGCGGGGAGCTCAAGCTTATTGCATTTTCAAACACGGTCTACACCTCTCAGGTGCCGAGTAACAGGACGGTGAAAACAGTGAGTTTGTGTTAGACGCGATTCATGCTCTAGGCTGGGAGCGCAAGCTTACTGCTTTTTCAAACACGGTCTACACCTCTCAGGTGCCGAGTTACAGGACGGTGAAAACAGTGAGTTTGTGTTAGACGCGAATCGTGCTCTGATTCATGCTCTAGGCTGGGAGCGAAAGCTTATTGCTTTTTCAAACACGGTCTACACCTCTCAGGTGCCGAGTTACAGGACGGTGAAAACAGTGAGTTTGTGTTAGACGCGAATCGTGCTCTGATTCACGCTCTAGGCTGGGAGCTCAAGCTTATTGCTTTTTCAAACACGGTCTACACCTCTCAGGTGCCGAGTTACAGGACGGTGAAAACAGTGAGTTTGTGTTAGACGCGAATCGTGCTCTGATTCATGCTCTAGGCTGGGAGCGCAAGCGTAATGCTTTTTCAAACACGGTCTACACCTCTCAGGTGCCGAGTTACAGGACAGTGAAAACAATGAGTTTGTGTTAGACGCGAATCGTGCTCTGATTCATGCTCTAGGCTGGGAGCGAAAGCTTATTGCTTTTTCAAACACGGTCTACACCTCTCAGGTGCCGAGTTACAGGACGGTGAAAACAGTGAGTTTGTGTTAGACGCGAATCGTGCTCTGTTTCATGCTTTAGGCTGGGAGCTCAAGCTTATTGCTTTTTCAAATAAGGGAGATTTCCATCTCCCTTATTTGCATATTACCCAGAGGAGCGTGCGTGGCCATTTGAGTCTCCTCACTTATTTATAGTATATAGTTGCTCTCCCTAAGGAGAAAAGAGCGTTTCTGACCCCTGTCCCAGGCCTCTCACTAGCAAAAGCCAGACTCCTACTGTACACTGATGATGGGCAATAACCCGGAAACAGCTGTAAGTGCATGGAGTCTGGCTTTGCTTTTGAATACCAGTCATTGTAAGAAGACTTGTATAAAAAGTCTCACTTTGACTCGAAGGAATGCTGCCTTTCAATAGGTGGCACTGTGGAGGATTTATTCCATCTCCCTTATTTGCATATTACCCAGAGGAGCGTGCGTGGCCATTTGAGTCTCCTCACTTATTTATAGTATATAGTTGCTCTCCCTAAGGAGAAAAGAGCGTTTCTGACCCCTATTGCTTTTTCAAACATGGTCTACACCTCTCAGGTGCCGAGTTACAGGACGGTGAAAACAGTGAGTTTGTGTTAGACGCGAATCGTGCTCTGATTCACGCTCTAGGCTGGGAGCGCAAGCTTATTGCTTTTTCAAACACGGTCTACACCTCTCAGGTGCCGAGTTACAGGACGGTGAAAACAGTGAGTTTGTGTTAGACGCGAATCGTGCTCTGATTCATGCTCTAGGCTGGGAGCGAAAGCTTACTGCTTTTTCAAACACGGTCTACACCTCTCAGGTGCCGAGTTACAGGACGGTGAAAACAGTGAGTTTGTGTTAGACGCGAATCGTGCTCTGATTCACGCTCTAGGCTTGGAGCGAAAGCTTATTGCTTTTTCAAACACGGTCTACACCTCTCAGGTGCCGAGTTACAGGACGGTGAAAACAGTGAGTTTGTGTTAGACGCGAATCGTGCTCTGATTCATGCTTTAGGCTGGGAGCGCAAGCTTATTGCTTTTTCAAACACGGTCTACACCTCTCAGGTGCCGAGGTACAGGACGGTGAAAACAGTGAGTTTGTGTTAGACGCGAATCGTGCTCTGATTCATGCTCTAGGCGGGGAGCTCAAGCTTATTGCTTTTTCAAACACGGTCTACACCTCTCAGGTGCCGAGTTACAGGACAGTGAAAACAATGAGTTTGTTAGACGCGAATCGTGCTCTGATTCATGCTCTAGGCTGGGAGCTCAAGCTTATTGCTTTTTCAAACACGGTCTACACCTCTCAGGTGCCGAGTTACAGGACGGTGAAAACAGTGAGTTTGTGTTAGACGCGAATCGTGCTCTGTTTCATGCTTTAGGCTGGGAGCTCAAGCTTATTGCTTTTTCAAATAAGGGAGATTTCCATCTCCCTTATTTGCATATTACCCAGAGGAGCGTGCGTGGCCATTTGAGTCTCCTCACTTATTTATAGTATATAGTTGCTCTCCCTAAGGAGAAAAGAGCGTTTCTGACCCCTGTCCCAGGCCTCTCACTAGCAAAAGCCAGACTCCTACTGTACACTGATGATGGGCAATAACCCGGAAACAGCTGTAAGTGCATGGAGTCTGGCTTTGCTTTTGAATACCAGTCATTGTAGGAAGACTTGTATAAAAAGTCTCACTTTGACTCGAAGGAATGCTGCCTTTCAATAGGTGGCACTGTGGAGGATTTATTCCATCTCCCTTATTTGCATATTACCCAGAGGAGCGTGCGTGGCCATTTGAGTCTCCTCACTTATTTATAGTATATAGTTGCTCTCCCTAAGGAGAAAAGAGCGTTTCTGACCCCTGTCCCTGGCCTCTCACTAGGAAAAGCCAGACTCCTACTGTACACTGATGATGGGCAATAACCCGGAAACAGCTGTATGTACATGGGGTCTGGCTTTGCTTTTGATTCCCAGTCATTGTAGCAAGACTTGTATAAAAAGTCCCACTTTGACTCGAAGGAATGCTGCCTTTCAGTAGGTGGCACTGTGGAGGATTTATTCCATCTCCCTTATTTGCATATTACCCAGAGGAGCGTGCGTGGCCATTTGAGTCTCCTCACTTATTTATAGTATATAGTTGCTCTCCCTAAGGAGAAAAGAGCGTTTCTGACCCCTATTGCTTTTTCAAACACGGTCTACACCTCTCAGGTGCCGAGTTACAGGACGGTGAAAACAGTGAGTTTGTGTTAGACGTGAATCGTGCTCTGATTCATGCTCTAGGCTGGGAGCACAAGCGTAATGCTTTTTCAAACACGGTCTACACCTCTCAGGTGCCGAGTTACAGGACGGTGAAAACAGTGAGTTTGTGTTAGACGCGAATCGTGCTCTGATTCATGCTCTAGGCGGGGAGCTCAAGCTTATTGCATTTTCAAACACGGTCTACACCTCTCAGGTGCCGAGTAACAGGACGGTGAAAACAGTGAGTTTGTTTTAGACGCGATTCATGCTCTAGGCTGGGAGCGCAAGCTTATTGCTTTTTCAAACACGGTCTACACCTCTCAGGTGCCGAGTTACAGGACGGTGAAAACAATGAGTTTGTGTTAGACGCGAATCGTGCTCTGATTCATGCTCTAGGCTGGGAGCGAAAGCTTATTGCTTTTTCAAACACGGTCTACACCTCTCAGGTGCCGAGTTACAGGACGGTGAAAACAGTGAGTTTGTGTTAGACGCGAATCGTGCTCTGATTCACGCTCTAGGCTGGGAGCTCAAGCTTATTGCTTTTTCAAACACGGTCTACACCTCTCAGGTGCCGAGTTACAGGACGGTGAAAACAGTGAGTTTGTGTTAGACGCGAATCGTGCTCTGATTCATGCTCTAGGCTGGGAGCGCAAGCGTAATGCTTTTTCAAACACGGTCTACACCTCTCAGGTGCCGAGTTACAGGACAGTGAAAACAATGAGTTTGTGTTAGACGCGAATCGTGCTCTGTTTCATGCTTTAGGCTGGGAGCTCAAGCTTATTGCTTTTTCAAATAAGGGAGATTTCCATCTCCCTTATTTGCATATTACCCAGAGGAGCGTGCGTGGCCATTTGAGTCTCCTCACTTATTTATAGTATATAGTTGCTCTCCCTAAGGAGAAAAGAGCGTTTCTGACCCCTGTCCCAGGCCTCTCACTAGCAAAAGCCAGACTCCTACTGTACACTGATGATGGGCAATAACCCGGAAACAGCTGTATGTACATGGGGTCTGGCTTTGCTTTTGATTCCCAGTCATTGTAGCAAGACTTGTATAAAAAGTCCCACTTTGACTCGAAGGAATGCTGCCTTTCAGTAGGTGGCACTGTGGAGGATTTATTCCATCTCCCTTATTTGCATATTACCCAGGGGAGCGTGCGTGGCCATTTGAGTCTCCTCACTTATTTATAGTATATAGTTGCTCTCCCTAAGGAGAAAAGAGCGTTTCTGACCCCTATTGCTTTTTCAAACACGGTCTACACCTCTCAGGTGCCGAGTTACAGGACGGTGAAAACAGTGAGTTTGTGTTAGACGCGAATCGTGCTCTGATTCATGCTCTAGGCTGGGAGCTCAAGCTTATTGCTTTTTCAAACACGGTCTACACCTCTCAGGTGCCGAGTTACAGGACGGTGAAAACAGTGAGTTTGTGTTAGACGCGAATCGTGCTCTGATTCACGCTCTAGGCTGGGAGCGCAAGCGTAATGCTTTTTCAAACACGGTCTACACCTCTCAGGTGCCGAGTTACAGGACGGTGAAAACAATGAGTTTGTGTTAGACGCGAATCGTGCTCTGATTCACGCTCTAGGCTGGGAGCTCAAGCTTATTGCTTTTTCAAACACGGTCTACACCTCTCAGGTGCCGAGTTACAGGACGGTGAAAACAGTGAGTTTGTGTTAGACGTGAATCGTGCTCTGATTCATGCTTTAACCTTATTGCTTTTTCAAACACGGTCTACACCTCTCAGGTGCCGAGTTACAGGACGGTGAAAACAGTGAGTTTGTGTTAGACGTGAATCGTGCTCTGATTCATGCTCTAGGCTGGGAGCGCAAGCGTAATGCTTTTTCAAACACGGTCTACACCTCTCAGGTGCCGAGTTACAGAACGGTGAAAACAGTGAGTTTGTGTTAGACGCGAATCGTGCTGGGATTTATGCTCTAGGCTGGGAGCGCAAGCGTAATGCTTTTTCAAACACGGTCTACACCTCTCAGGTGCCGAGTTACAGGACGGTGAAAACAGTGAGTTTGTGTTAGACGCGAATCGTGCTCTGATTCATGCTCTAGGCGGGGAGCTCAAGCTTATTGCATTTTCAAACACGGTCTACACCTCTCAGGTGCCGAGTAACAGGACGGTGAAAACAGTGAGTTTGTGTTAGACGCGATTCATGCTCTAGGCTGGGAGCGCAAGCTTACTGCTTTTTCAAACACGGTCTACACCTCTCAGGTGCCGAGTTACAGGACGGTGAAAACAGTGAGTTTGTGTTAGACGCGAATCGTGCTCTGATTCATGCTCTAGGCTGGGAGCGAAAGCTTATTGCTTTTTCAAACACGGTCTACACCTCTCAGGTGCCGAGTTACAGGACGGTGAAAACAGTGAGTTTGTGTTAGACGCGAATCGTGCTCTGATTCACGCTCTAGGCTGGGAGCTCAAGCTTATTGCTTTTTCAAACACGGTCTACACCTCTCAGGTGCCGAGTTACAGGACGGTGAAAACAGTGAGTTTGTGTTAGACGCGAATCGTGCTCTGATTCATGCTCTAGGCTGGGAGCGCAAGCGTAATGCTTTTTCAAACACGGTCTACACCTCTCAGGTGCCGAGTTACAGGACAGTGAAAACAATGAGTTTGTGTTAGACGCGAATCGTGCTCTGATTCATGCTCTAGGCTGGGAGCGAAAGCTTATTGCTTTTTCAAACACGGTCTACACCTCTCAGGTGCCGAGTTACAGGACGGTGAAAACAGTGAGTTTGTGTTAGACGCGAATCGTGCTCTGTTTCATGCTTTAGGCTGGGAGCTCAAGCTTATTGCTTTTTCAAATAAGGGAGATTTCCATCTCCCTTATTTGCATATTACCCAGAGGAGCGTGCGTGGCCATTTGAGTCTCCTCACTTATTTATAGTATATAGTTGCTCTCCCTAAGGAGAAAAGAGCGTTTCTGACCCCTGTCCCAGGCCTCTCACTAGCAAAAGCCAGACTCCTACTGTACACTGATGATGGGCAATAACCCGGAAACAGCTGTAAGTGCATGGAGTCTGGCTTTGCTTTTGAATACCAGTCATTGTAAGAAGACTTGTATAAAAAGTCTCACTTTGACTCGAAGGAATGCTGCCTTTCAATAGGTGGCACTGTGGAGGATTTATTCCATCTCCCTTATTTGCATATTACCCAGAGGAGCGTGCGTGGCCATTTGAGTCTCCTCACTTATTTATAGTATATAGTTGCTCTCCCTAAGGAGAAAAGAGCGTTTCTGACCCCTGTCCCTGGCCTCTCACTAGCAAAAGCCAGACTCCTACTGTACACTGATGATGGGCAATAACCCGGAAACAGCTGTATGTACATGGGGTCTGGCTTTGCTTTTGATTCCCAGTCATTGTAGCAAGACTTGTATAAAAAGTCCCACTTTGACTCGAAGGAATGCTGCCTTTCAGTAGGTGGCACTGTGGAGGATTTATTCCATCTCCCTTATTTGCATATTACCCAGAGGAGCGTGCGTGGCCATTTGAGTCTCCTCACTTATTTATAGTATATAGTTGCTCTCCCTAAGGAGAAAAGAGCGTTTCTGACCCCTATTGCTTTTTCAAACACGGTCTACACCTCTCAGGTGCCGAGTTACAGGACGGTGAAAACAGTGAGTTTGTGTTAGACGTGAATCGTGCTCTGATTCATGCTCTAGGCTGGGAGCGAAAGCTTATTGCTTTTTCAAACACGGTCTACACCTCTCAGGTGCCGAGTTACAGGACGGTGAAAACAGTGAGTTTGTTTTAGACGCGATTCATGCTCTAGGCTGGGAGCGCAAGCTTATTGCTTTTTCAAACACGGTCTACACCTCTCAGGTGCCGAGTTACAGGACGGTGAAAACAATGAGTTTGTGTTAGACGCGAATCGTGCTCTGATTCATGCTCTAGGCTGGGAGCGAAAGCTTATTGCTTTTTCAAACACGGTCTACACCTCTCAGGTGCCGAGTTACAGGACGGTGAAAACAGTGAGTTTGTGTTAGACGCGAATCGTGTTCTGATTCACGCTCTAGGCTGGGAGCTCAAGCTTATTGCTTTTTCAAACACGGTCTACACCTCTCAGGTGCCGAGTTACAGGACGGTGAAAACAGTGAGTTTGTGTTAGACGCGAATCGTGCTCTGATTCATGCTCTAGGCTGGGAGCGCAAGCGTAATGCTTTTTCAAACACGGTCTACACCTCTCAGGTGCCGAGTTACAGGACAGTGAAAACAATGAGTTTGTGTTAGACGCGAATCGTGCTCTGATTCATGCTCTAGGCTGGGAGCTCAAGCTTATTGCTTTTTCAAACACGGTCTACACCTCTCAGGTGCCGAGTTACAGGACGGTGAAAACAGTGAGTTTGTGTTAGACGCGAATCGTGCTCTGTTTCATGCTTTAGGCTGGGAGCTCAAGCTTATTGCTTTTTCAAATAAGGGAGATTTCCATCTCCCTTATTTGCATATTACCCAGAGGAGCGTGCGTGGCCATTTGAGTCTCCTCACTTATTTATAGTATATAGTTGTTCTCCCTAAGGAGAAAAGAGCGTTTCTGACCCCTGTCCCAGGCCTCTCACTAGCAAAAGCCAGACTCCTACTGTACACTGATGATGGGCAATAACCCGGAAACAGCTGTAAGTGCATGGAGTCTGGCTTTGCTTTTGAATACCAGTCATTGTAAGAAGACTTGTATAAAAAGTCTCACTTTGACTCGAAGGAATGCTGCCTTTCAATACGTGGCACTGTGGAGGATTTATTCCATCTCCCTTATTTGCATATTACCCAGAGGAGCGTGCGTGGCCATTTGAGTCTCCTCACTTATTTATAGTATATAGTTGCTCTCCCTAAGGAGAAAAGAGCGTTTCTGACCCCTGTCCCTGGCCTCACACTAGCAAAAGCCAGACTCCTACTGTACACTGATGATGGGCAATAACCCGGAAACAGCTGTATGTACATGGGGTCTGGCTTTGCTTTTGATTCCCAGTCATTGTAGCAAGACTTGTATAAAAAGTCCCACTTTGACTCGAAGGAATGCTGCCTTTCAGTAGGTGGCACTGTGGAGGATTTATTCCATCTCCCTTATTTGCATATTACCCAGAGGAGCGTGCGTGGCCATTTGAGTCTCCTCACTTATTTATAGTATATAGTTGCTCTCCCTAAGGAGAAAAGAGCGTTTCTGACCCCTATTGCTTTTTCAAACACGGTCTACACCTCTCAGGTGCCGAGTTACAGGACGGTGAAAACAGTGAGTTTGTGTTAGACGTGAATCGTGCTCTGATTCATGCTCTAGGCTGGGAGCGCAAGCGTAATGCTTTTTCAAACACGGTCTACACCTCTCAGGTGCCGAGTTACAGGACGGTGAAAACAGTGAGTTTGTGTTAGACGCGAATCGTGCTCTGATTCACGCTCTAGGCTGGGAGCTCAAGCTTATTGCTTTTTCAAACACGGTCTACACCTCTCAGGTGCCGAGTTACAGGACGGTGAAAACAGTGAGTTTGTGTTAGACGCGAATCGTGCTCTGATTCATGCTCTAGGCTGGGAGCGCAAGCGTAATGCTTTTTCAAACACGGTCTACACCTCTCAGGTGCCGAGTTACAGGACAGTGAAAACAATGAGTTTGTGTTAGACGCGAATCGTGCTCTGATTCATGCTCTAGGCTGGGAGCGAAAGCTTATTGCTTTTTCAAACACGGTCTACACCTCTCAGGTGCCGAGTTACAGGACGGTGAAAACAGTGAGTTTGTGTTAGACGCGAATCGTGCTCTGTTTCATGCTTTAGGCTGGGAGCTCAAGCTTATTGCTTTTTCAAATAAGGGAGATTTCCATCTCCCTTATTTGCATATTACCCAGAGGAGCGTGCGTGGCCATTTGAGTCTCCTCACTTATTTATAGTATATAGTTGCTCTCCCTAAGGAGAAAAGAGCGTTTCTGACCCCTATTGCTTTTTCAAACATGGTCTACACCTCTCAGGTGCCGAGTTACAGGACGGTGAAAACAGTGAGTTTGTGTTAGACGCGAATCGTGCTCTGATTCACGCTCTAGGCTGGGAGCGCAAGCTTATTGCTTTTTCAAACACGGTCTACACCTCTCAGGTGCCGAGTTACAGGACGGTGAAAACAGTGAGTTTGTGTTAGACGCGAATCGTGCTCTGATTCATGCTCTAGGCTGGGAGCGAAAGCTTACTGCTTTTTCAAACACGGTCTACACCTCTCAGGTGCCGAGTTACAGGACGGTGAAAACAGTGAGTTTGTGTTAGACGCGAATCGTGCTCTGATTCACGCTCTAGGCTTGGAGCGAAAGCTTATTGCTTTTTCAAACACGGTCTACACCTCTCAGGTGCCGAGTTACAGGACGGTGAAAACAGTGAGTTTGTGTTAGACGCGAATCGTGCTCTGATTCATGCTTTAGGCTGGGAGCGCAAGCTTATTGCTTTTTCAAACACGGTCTACACCTCTCAGGTGCCGAGGTACAGGACGGTGAAAACAGTGAGTTTGTGTTAGACGCGAATCGTGCTCTGATTCATGCTCTAGGCGGGGAGCTCAAGCTTATTGCTTTTTCAAACACGGTCTACACCTCTCAGGTGCCGAGTTACAGGACGGTGAAAACAGTGAGTTTGTGTTAGACGCGAATCGTGCTCTGATTCATGCTCTAGGCTGGGAGCTTAAGCTTATTGCTTTTTCAAACACGGTCTACACCTCTCAGGTGCTCTGATTCACGCTCTAGGCTGGGAGCTCAAGCTTATTGCTTTTTCAAACACGGTCTACACCTCTCAGGTGCCGAGTTACAGGACGGTGAAAACAGTGAGTTTGTGTTAGACGCGAATCGTGCTCTGATTCATGCTCTAGGCTGGGAGCTCAAGCTTATTGCTTTTTCAAACACGGTCTACACCTCTCAGGTGCCGAGTTACAGGACGGTGAAAACAGTGAGTTTGTGTTAGACGCGAATCGTGCTCTGTTTCATGCTTTAGGCTGGGAGCTCAAGCTTATTGCTTTTTCAAATAAGGGAGATTTCCATCTCCCTTATTTGCATATTACCCAGAGGAGCGTGCGTGGCCATTTGAGTCTCCTCACTTATTTATAGTATATAGTTGCTCTCCCTAAGGAGAAAAGAGCGTTTCTGACCCCTGTCCCAGGCCTCTCACTAGCAAAAGCCAGACTCCTACTGTACACTGATGATGGGCAATAACCCGGAAACAGCTGTAAGTGCATGGAGTCTGGCTTTGCTTTTGAATACCAGTCATTGTAGGAAGACTTGTATAAAAAGTCTCACTTTGACTCGAAGGAATGCTGCCTTTCAATAGGTGGCACTGTGGAGGATTTATTCCATCTCCCTTATTTGCATATTACCCAGAGGAGCGTGCGTGGCCATTTGAGTCTCCTCACTTATTTATAGTATATAGTTGCTCTCCCTAAGGAGAAAAGAGCGTTTCTGACCCCTGTCCCTGGCCTCTCACTAGGAAAAGCCAGACTCCTACTGTACACTGATGATGGGCAATAACCCGGAAACAGCTGTATGTACATGGGGTCTGGCTTTGCTTTTGATTCCCAGTCATTGTAGCAAGACTTGTATAAAAAGTCCCACTTTGACTCGAAGGAATGCTGCCTTTCAGTAGGTGGCACTGTGGAGGATTTATTCCATCTCCCTTATTTGCATATTACCCAGAGGAGCGTGCGTGGCCATTTGAGTCTCCTCACTTATTTATAGTATATAGTTGCTCTCCCTAAGGAGAAAAGAGCGTTTCTGACCCCTATTGCTTTTTCAAACACGGTCTACACCTCTCAGGTGCCGAGTTACAGGACGGTGAAAACAGTGAGTTTGTGTTAGACGTGAATCGTGCTCTGATTCATGCTCTAGGCTGGGAGCACAAGCGTAATGCTTTTTCAAACACGGTCTACACCTCTCAGGTGCCGAGTTACAGGACGGTGAAAACAGTGAGTTTGTGTTAGACGCGAATCGTGCTCTGATTCATGCTCTAGGCGGGGAGCTCAAGCTTATTGCATTTTCAAACACGGTCTACACCTCTCAGGTGCCGAGTAACAGGACGGTGAAAACAGTGAGTTTGTTTTAGACGCGATTCATGCTCTAGGCTGGGAGCGCAAGCTTATTGCTTTTTCAAACACGGTCTACACCTCTCAGGTGCCGAGTTACAGGACGGTGAAAACAATGAGTTTGTGTTAGACGCGAATCGTGCTCTGATTCATGCTCTAGGCTGGGAGCGAAAGCTTATTGCTTTTTCAAACACGGTCTACACCTCTCAGGTGCCGAGTTACAGGACGGTGAAAACAGTGAGTTTGTGTTAGACGCGAATCGTGCTCTGATTCACGCTCTAGGCTGGGAGCTCAAGCTTATTGCTTTTTCAAACACGGTCTACACCTCTCAGGTGCCGAGTTACAGGACGGTGAAAACAGTGAGTTTGTGTTAGACGCGAATCGTGCTCTGATTCATGCTCTAGGCTGGGAGCGCAAGCGTAATGCTTTTTCAAACACGGTCTACACCTCTCAGGTGCCGAGTTACAGGACAGTGAAAACAATGAGTTTGTGTTAGACGCGAATCGTGCTCTGATTCATGCTCTAGGCTGGGAGCTCAAGCTTATTGCTTTTTCAAACACGGTCTACACCTCTCAGGTGCCGAGTTACAGGACGGTGAAAACAGTGAGTTTGTGTTAGACGCGAATCGTGCTCTGTTTCATGCTTTAGGCTGGGAGCTCAAGCTTATTGCTTTTTCAAATAAGGGAGATTTCCATCTCCCTTATTTGCATATTACCCAGAGGAGCGTGCGTGGCCATTTGAGTCTCCTCACTTATTTATAGTATATAGTTGTTCTCCCTAAGGAGAAAAGAGCGTTTCTGACCCCTGTCCCAGGCCTCTCACTAGCAAAAGCCAGACTCCTACTGTACACTGATGATGGGCAATAACCCGGAAACAGCTGTAAGTGCATGGAGTCTGGCTTTGCTTTTGAATACCAGTCATTGTAAGAAGACTTGTATAAAAAGTCTCACTTTGACTCGAAGGAATGCTGCCTTTCAATACGTGGCACTGTGGAGGATTTATTCCATCTCCCTTATTTGCATATTACCCAGAGGAGCGTGCGTGGCCATTTGAGTCTCCTCACTTATTTATAGTATATAGTTGCTCTCCCTAAGGAGAAAAGAGCGTTTCTGACCCCTGTCCCTGGCCTCACACTAGCAAAAGCCAGACTCCTACTGTACACTGATGATGGGCAATAACCCGGAAACAGCTGTATGTACATGGGGTCTGGCTTTGCTTTTGATTCCCAGTCATTGTAGCAAGACTTGTATAAAAAGTCCCACTTTGACTCGAAGGAATGCTGCCTTTCAGTAGGTGGCACTGTGGAGGATTTATTCCATCTCCCTTATTTGCATATTACCCAGAGGAGCGTGCGTGGCCATTTGAGTCTCCTCACTTATTTATAGTATATAGTTGCTCTCCCTAAGGAGAAAAGAGCGTTTCTGACCCCTATTGCTTTTTCAAACACGGTCTACACCTCTCAGGTGCCGAGTTACAGGACGGTGAAAACAGTGAGTTTGTGTTAGACGTGAATCGTGCTCTGATTCATGCTTTAACCTTATTGCTTTTTCAAACACGGTCTACACCTCTCAGGTGCCGAGTTACAGGACGGTGAAAACAGTGAGTTTGTGTTAGACGTGAATCGTGCTCTGATTCATGCTCTAGGCTGGGAGCGCAAGCGTAATGCTTTTTCAAACACGGTCTACACCTCTCAGGTGCCGAGTTACAGAACGGTGAAAACAGTGAGTTTGTGTTAGACGCGAATCGTGCTGGGATTTATGCTCTAGGCTGGGAGCGCAAGCGTAATGCTTTTTCAAACACGGTCTACACCTCTCAGGTGCCGAGTTACAGGACGGTGAAAACAGTGAGTTTGTGTTAGACGCGAATCGTGCTCTGATTCATGCTCTAGGCGGGGAGCTCAAGCTTATTGCATTTTCAAACACGGTCTACACCTCTCAGGTGCCGAGTAACAGGACGGTGAAAACAGTGAGTTTGTGTTAGACGCGATTCATGCTCTAGGCTGGGAGCGCAAGCTTACTGCTTTTTCAAACACGGTCTACACCTCTCAGGTGCCGAGTTACAGGACGGTGAAAACAGTGAGTTTGTGTTAGACGCGAATCGTGCTCTGATTCATGCTCTAGGCTGGGAGCGAAAGCTTATTGCTTTTTCAAACACGGTCTACACCTCTCAGGTGCCGAGTTACAGGACGGTGAAAACAGTGAGTTTGTGTTAGACGCGAATCGTGCTCTGATTCACGCTCTAGGCTGGGAGCTCAAGCTTATTGCTTTTTCAAACACGGTCTACACCTCTCAGGTGCCGAGTTACAGGACGGTGAAAACAGTGAGTTTGTGTTAGACGCGAATCGTGCTCTGATTCATGCTCTAGGCTGGGAGCGCAAGCGTAATGCTTTTTCAAACACGGTCTACACCTCTCAGGTGCCGAGTTACAGGACAGTGAAAACAATGAGTTTGTGTTAGACGCGAATCGTGCTCTGATTCATGCTCTAGGCTGGGAGCGAAAGCTTATTGCTTTTTCAAACACGGTCTACACCTCTCAGGTGCCGAGTTACAGGACGGTGAAAACAGTGAGTTTGTGTTAGACGCGAATCGTGCTCTGTTTCATGCTTTAGGCTGGGAGCTCAAGCTTATTGCTTTTTCAAATAAGGGAGATTTCCATCTCCCTTATTTGCATATTACCCAGAGGAGCGTGCGTGGCCATTTGAGTCTCCTCACTTATTTATAGTATATAGTTGCTCTCCCTAAGGAGAAAAGAGCGTTTCTGACCCCTGTCCCAGGCCTCTCACTAGCAAAAGCCAGACTCCTACTGTACACTGATGATGGGCAATAACCCGGAAACAGCTGTAAGTGCATGGAGTCTGGCTTTGCTTTTGAATACCAGTCATTGTAAGAAGACTTGTATAAAAAGTCTCACTTTGACTCGAAGGAATGCTGCCTTTCAATAGGTGGCACTGTGGAGGATTTATTCCATCTCCCTTATTTGCATATTACCCAGAGGAGCGTGCGTGGCCATTTGAGTCTCCTCACTTATTTATAGTATATAGTTGCTCTCCCTAAGGAGAAAAGAGCGTTTCTGACCCCTGTCCCTGGCCTCTCACTAGCAAAAGCCAGACTCCTACTGTACACTGATGATGGGCAATAACCCGGAAACAGCTGTAAGTGCATGGGGTCTGGCTTTGCTTTTGATTCCCAGTCATTGTAGCAAGACTTGTATAAAAAGTCCCACTTTGACTCGAAGGAATGCTGCCTTTCAGTAGGTGGCACTGTGGAGGATTTATTCCATCTCCCTTATTTGCATATTACCCAGAGGAGCGTGCGTGGCCATTTGAGTCTCCTCACTTATTTATAGTATATAGTTGCTCTCCCTAAGGAGAAAAGAGCGTTTCTGACCCCTATTGCTTTTTCAAACACGGTCTACACTTCTCAGGTGCCGAGTTACAGGACGGTGAAAACAGTGAGTTTGTGTTAGACGTGAATCGTGCTCTGATTCATGCTCTAGGCTGGGAGCACAAGCGTAATGCTTTTTCAAACACGGTCTACACCTCTCAGGTGCCGAGTTACAGGACGGTGAAAACAGTGAGTTTGTGTTAGACGCGAATCGTGCTCTGATTCATGCTCTAGGCGGGGAGCTCAAGCTTATTGCATTTTCAAACACGGTCTACACCTCTCAGGTGCCGAGTAACAGGACGGTGAAAACAGTGAGTTTGTTTTAGACGCGATTCATGCTCTAGGCTGGGAGCGCAAGCTTATTGCTTTTTCAAACACGGTCTACACCTCTCAGGTGCCGAGTTACAGGACGGTGAAAACAATGAGTTTGTGTTAGACGCGAATCGTGCTCTGATTCATGCTCTAGGCTGGGAGCGAAAGCTTATTGCTTTTTCAAACACGGTCTACACCTCTCAGGTGCCGAGTTACAGGACGGTGAAAACAGTGAGTTTGTGTTAGACGCGAATCGTGTTCTGATTCACGCTCTAGGCTGGGAGCTCAAGCTTATTGCTTTTTCAAACACGGTCTACACCTCTCAGGTGCCGAGTTACAGGACGGTGAAAACAGTGAGTTTGTGTTAGACGCGAATCGTGCTCTGATTCATGCTCTAGGCTGGGAGCGCAAGCGTAATGCTTTTTCAAACACGGTCTACACCTCTCAGGTGCCGAGTTACAGGACAGTGAAAACAATGAGTTTGTGTTAGACGCGAATCGTGCTCTGATTCATGCTCTAGGCTGGGAGCTCAAGCTTATTGCTTTTTCAAACACGGTCTACACCTCTCAGGTGCCGAGTTACAGGACGGTGAAAACAGTGAGTTTGTGTTAGACGCGAATCGTGCTCTGTTTCATGCTTTAGGCTGGGAGCTCAAGCTTATTGCTTTTTCAAATAAGGGAGATTTCCATCTCCCTTATTTGCATATTACCCAGAGGAGCGTGCGTGGCCATTTGAGTCTCCTCACTTATTTATAGTATATAGTTGTTCTCCCTAAGGAGAAAAGTGCGTTTCTGACCCCTGTCCCAGGCCTCTCACTAGCAAAAGCCAGACTCCTACTGTACACTGATGATGGGCAATAACCCGGAAACAGCTGTAAGTGCATGGAGTCTGGCTTTGCTTTTGAATACCAGTCATTGTAAGAAGACTTGTATAAAAAGTCTCACTTTGACTCGAAGGAATGCTGCCTTTCAATACGTGGCACTGTGGAGGATTTATTCCATCTCCCTTATTTGCATATTACCCATAGGAGCGTGCGTGGCCATTTGAGTCTCCTCACTTATTTATAGTATATAGTTGCTCTCCCTAAGGAGAAAAGAGCGTTTCTGACCCCTGTCCCTGGCCTCACACTAGCAAAAGCCAGACTCCTACTGTACACTGATGATGGGCAATAACCCGGAAACAGCTGTATGTACATGGGGTCTGGCTTTGCTTTTGATTCCCAGTCATTGTAGCAAGACTTGTATAAAAAGTCCCACTTTGACTCGAAGGAATGCTGCCTTTCAGTAGGTGGCACTGTGGAGGATTTATTCCATCTCCCTTATTTGCATATTACCCAGAGGAGCGTGCGTGGCCATTTGAGTCTCCTCACTTATTTATAGTATATAGTTGCTCTCCCTAAGGAGAAAAGAGCGTTTCTGACCCCTATTGCTTTTTCAAACACGGTCTACACCTCTCAGGTGCCGAGTTACAGGACGGTGAAAACAGTGAGTTTGTGTTAGACGTGAATCGTGCTCTGATTCATGCTCTAGGCTGGGAGCGCAAGCGTAATGCTTTTTCAAACACGGTCTACACCTCTCAGGTGCCGAGTTACAGGACGGTGAAAACAGTGAGTTTGTGTTAGACGCGAATCGTGCTCTGATTCACGCTCTAGGCTGGGAGCTCAAGCTTATTGCTTTTTCAAACACGGTCTACACCTCTCAGGTGCCGAGTTACAGGACGGTGAAAACAGTGAGTTTGTGTTAGACGCGAATCGTGCTCTGATTCATGCTCTAGGCTGGGAGCGCAAGCGTAATGCTTTTTCAAACACGGTCTACACCTCTCAGGTGCCGAGTTACAGGACAGTGAAAACAATGAGTTTGTGTTAGACGCGAATCGTGCTCTGATTCATGCTCTAGGCTGGGAGCGAAAGCTTATTGCTTTTTCAAACACGGTCTACACCTCTCAGGTGCCGAGTTACAGGACGGTGAAAACAGTGAGTTTGTGTTAGACGCGAATCGTGCTCTGTTTCATGCTTTAGGCTGGGAGCTCAAGCTTATTGCTTTTTCAAATAAGGGAGATTTCCATCTCCCTTATTTGCATATTACCCAGAGGAGCGTGCGTGGCCATTTGAGTCTCCTCACTTATTTATAGTATATAGTTGCTCTCCCTAAGGAGAAAAGAGCGTTTCTGACCCCTGTCCCAGGCCTCTCACTAGCAAAAGCCAGACTCCTACTGTACACTGATGATGGGCAATAACCTGGAAACAGCTGTAAGTGCATGGAGTCTGGCTTTGCTTTTGAATACCAGTCATTGTAAGAAGACTTGTATAAAAAGTCTCACTTTGACTCGAAGGAATGCTGCCTTTCAATAGGTGGCACTGTGGAGGATTTATTCCATCTCCCTTATTTGCATATTACCCAGAGGAGCGTGCGTGGCCATTTGAGTCTCCTCACTTATTTATAGTATATAGTTGCTCTCCCTAAGGAGAAAAGAGCATTTCTGACCCCTGTCCCTGGCCTCTCACTAGCAAAAGCCAGACTCCTACTGTACACTGATGATGGGCAATAACCCGGAAACAGCTGTATGTACATGGGGTCTGGCTTTGCTTTTGATTCCCAGTCATTGTAGCAAGACTTGTATAAAAAGTCCCACTTTGACTCGAAGGAATGCTGCCTTTCAGTAGGTGGCACTGTGGAGGATTTATTCCATCTCCCTTATTTGCATATTACCCAGGGGAGCGTGCGTGGCCATTTGAGTCTCCTCACTTATTTATAGTATATAGTTGCTCTCCCTAAGGAGAAAAGAGCGTTTCTGACCCCTATTGCTTTTTCAAACACGGTCTACACCTCTCAGGTGCCGAGTTACAGGACGGTGAAAACAGTGAGTTTGTGTTAGACGCGAATCGTGCTCTGATTCATGCTCTAGGCTGGGAGCTCAAGCTTATTGCTTTTTCAAACACGGTCTACACCTCTCAGGTGCCGAGTTACAGGACGGTGAAAACAATGAGTTTGTGTTAGACGCGAATCGTGCTCTGATTCACGCTCTAGGCTGGGAGCTCAAGCTTATTGCTTTTTCAAACACGGTCTACACCTCTCAGGTGCCGAGTTACAGGACGGTGAAAACAGTGAGTTTGTGTTAGACGTGAATCGTGCTCTGATTCATGCTTTAACCTTATTGCTTTTTCAAACACGGTCTACACCTCTCAGGTGCCGAGTTACAGGACGGTGAAAACAGTGAGTTTGTGTTAGACGTGAATCGTGCTCTGATTCATGCTCTAGGCTGGGAGCGCAAGCGTAATGCTTTTTCAAACACGGTCTACACCTCTCAGGTGCCGAGTTACAGAACGGTGAAAACAGTGAGTTTGTGTTAGACGCGAATCGTGCTGGGATTTATGCTCTAGGCTGGGAGCGCAAGCGTAATGCTTTTTCAAACACGGTCTACACCTCTCAGGTGCCGAGTTACAGGACGGTGAAAACAGTGAGTTTGTGTTAGACGCGAATCGTGCTCTGATTCATGCTCTAGGCGGGGAGCTCAAGCTTATTGCATTTTCAAACACGGTCTACACCTCTCAGGTGCCGAGTAACAGGACGGTGAAAACAGTGAGTTTGTGTTAGACGCGATTCATGCTCTAGGCTGGGAGCGCAAGCTTACTGCTTTTTCAAACACGGTCTACACCTCTCAGGTGCCGAGTTACAGGACGGTGAAAACAGTGAGTTTGTGTTAGACGCGAATCGTGCTCTGATTCATGCTCTAGGCTGGGAGCGAAAGCTTATTGCTTTTTCAAACACGGTCTACACCTCTCAGGTGCCGAGTTACAGGACGGTGAAAACAGTGAGTTTGTGTTAGACGCGAATCGTGCTCTGATTCACGCTCTAGGCTGGGAGCTCAAGCTTATTGCTTTTTCAAACACGGTCTACACCTCTCAGGTGCCGAGTTACAGGACGGTGAAAACAGTGAGTTTGTGTTAGACGCGAATCGTGCTCTGATTCATGCTCTAGGCTGGGAGCGCAAGCGTAATGCTTTTTCAAACACGGTCTACACCTCTCAGGTGCCGAGTTACAGGACAGTGAAAACAATGAGTTTGTGTTAGACGCGAATCGTGCTCTGATTCATGCTCTAGGCTGGGAGCGAAAGCTTATTGCTTTTTCAAACACGGTCTACACCTCTCAGGTGCCGAGTTACAGGACGGTGAAAACAGTGAGTTTGTGTTAGACGCGAATCGTGCTCTGTTTCATGCTTTAGGCTGGGAGCTCAAGCTTATTGCTTTTTCAAATAAGGGAGATTTCCATCTCCCTTATTTGCATATTACCCAGAGGAGCGTGCGTGGCCATTTGAGTCTCCTCACTTATTTATAGTATATAGTTGCTCTCCCTAAGGAGAAAAGAGCGTTTCTGACCCCTGTCCCAGGCCTCTCACTAGCAAAAGCCAGACTCCTACTGTACACTGATGATGGGCAATAACCCGGAAACAGCTGTAAGTGCATGGAGTCTGGCTTTGCTTTTGAATACCAGTCATTGTAAGAAGACTTGTATAAAAAGTCTCACTTTGACTCGAAGGAATGCTGCCTTTCAATAGGTGGCACTGTGGAGGATTTATTCCATCTCCCTTATTTGCATATTACCCAGAGGAGCGTGCGTGGCCATTTGAGTCTCCTCACTTATTTATAGTATATAGTTGCTCTCCCTAAGGAGAAAAGAGCGTTTCTGACCCCTATTGCTTTTTCAAACATGGTCTACACCTCTCAGGTGCCGAGTTACAGGACGGTGAAAACAGTGAGTTTGTGTTAGACGCGAATCGTGCTCTGATTCACGCTCTAGGCTGGGAGCGCAAGCTTATTGCTTTTTCAAACACGGTCTACACCTCTCAGGTGCCGAGTTACAGGACGGTGAAAACAGTGAGTTTGTGTTAGACGCGAATCGTGCTCTGATTCATGCTCTAGGCTGGGAGCGAAAGCTTACTGCTTTTTCAAACACGGTCTACACCTCTCAGGTGCCGAGTTACAGGACGGTGAAAACAGTGAGTTTGTGTTAGACGCGAATCGTGCTCTGATTCACGCTCTAGGCTTGGAGCGAAAGCTTATTGCTTTTTCAAACACGGTCTACACCTCTCAGGTGCCGAGTTACAGGACGGTGAAAACAGTGAGTTTGTGTTAGACGCGAATCGTGCTCTGATTCATGCTTTAGGCTGGGAGCGCAAGCTTATTGCTTTTTCAAACACGGTCTACACCTCTCAGGTGCCGAGGTACAGGACGGTGAAAACAGTGAGTTTGTGTTAGACGCGAATCGTGCTCTGATTCATGCTCTAGGCGGGGAGCTCAAGCTTATTGCTTTTTCAAACACGGTCTACACCTCTCAGGTGCCGAGTTACAGGACGGTGAAAACAGTGAGTTTGTGTTAGACGCGAATCGTGCTCTGATTCATGCTCTAGGCTGGGAGCTTAAGCTTATTGCTTTTTCAAACACGGTCTACACCTCTCAGGTGCTCTGATTCACGCTCTAGGCTGGGAGCTCAAGCTTATTGCTTTTTCAAACACGGTCTACACCTCTCAGGTGCCGAGTTACAGGACGGTGAAAACAGTGAGTTTGTGTTAGACGCGAATCGTGCTCTGATTCATGCTCTAGGCTGGGAGCGCAAGCGTAATGCTTTTTCAAACACGGTCTACACCTCTCAGGTGCCGAGTTACAGGACAGTGAAAACAATGAGTTTGTGTTAGACGCGAATCGTGCTCTGATTCATGCTCTAGGCTGGGAGCTCAAGCTTATTGCTTTTTCAAACACGGTCTACACCTCTCAGGTGCCGAGTTACAGGACGGTGAAAACAGTGAGTTTGTGTTAGACGCGAATCGTGCTCTGTTTCATGCTTTAGGCTGGGAGCTCAAGCTTATTGCTTTTTCAAATAAGGGAGATTTCCATCTCCCTTATTTGCATATTACCCAGAGGAGCGTGCGTGGCCATTTGAGTCTCCTCACTTATTTATAGTATATAGTTGCTCTCCCTAAGGAGAAAAGAGCGTTTCTGACCCCTGTCCCAGGCCTCTCACTAGCAAAAGCCAGACTCCTACTGTACACTGATGATGGGCAATAACCCGGAAACAGCTGTAAGTGCATGGAGTCTGGCTTTGCTTTTGAATACCAGTCATTGTAGGAAGACTTGTATAAAAAGTCTCACTTTGACTCGAAGGAATGCTGCCTTTCAATAGGTGGCACTGTGGAGGATTTATTCCATCTCCCTTATTTGCATATTACCCAGAGGAGCGTGCGTGGCCATTTGAGTCTCCTCACTTATTTATAGTATATAGTTGCTCTCCCTAAGGAGAAAAGAGCGTTTCTGACCCCTGTCCCTGGCCTCTCACTAGGAAAAGCCAGACTCCTACTGTACACTGATGATGGGCAATAACCCGGAAACAGCTGTATGTACATGGGGTCTGGCTTTGCTTTTGATTCCCAGTCATTGTAGCAAGACTTGTATAAAAAGTCCCACTTTGACTCGAAGGAATGCTGCCTTTCAGTAGGTGGCACTGTGGAGGATTTATTCCATCTCCCTTATTTGCATATTACCCAGAGGAGCGTGCGTGGCCATTTGAGTCTCCTCACTTATTTATAGTATATAGTTGCTCTCCCTAAGGAGAAAAGAGCGTTTCTGACCCCTATTGCTTTTTCAAACACGGTCTACACCTCTCAGGTGCCGAGTTACAGGACGGTGAAAACAGTGAGTTTGTGTTAGACGTGAATCGTGCTCTGATTCATGCTCTAGGCTGGGAGCACAAGCGTAATGCTTTTTCAAACACGGTCTACACCTCTCAGGTGCCGAGTTACAGGACGGTGAAAACAGTGAGTTTGTGTTAGACGCGAATCGTGCTCTGATTCATGCTCTAGGCGGGGAGCTCAAGCTTATTGCATTTTCAAACACGGTCTACACCTCTCAGGTGCCGAGTAACAGGACGGTGAAAACAGTGAGTTTGTTTTAGACGCGATTCATGCTCTAGGCTGGGAGCGCAAGCTTATTGCTTTTTCAAACACGGTCTACACCTCTCAGGTGCCGAGTTACAGGACGGTGAAAACAATGAGTTTGTGTTAGACGCGAATCGTGCTCTGATTCATGCTCTAGGCTGGGAGCGAAAGCTTATTGCTTTTTCAAACACGGTCTACACCTCTCAGGTGCCGAGTTACAGGACGGTGAAAACAGTGAGTTTGTGTTAGACGCGAATCGTGCTCTGATTCACGCTCTAGGCTGGGAGCTCAAGCTTATTGCTTTTTCAAACACGGTCTACACCTCTCAGGTGCCGAGTTACAGGACGGTGAAAACAGTGAGTTTGTGTTAGACGCGAATCGTGCTCTGATTCATGCTCTAGGCTGGGAGCGCAAGCGTAATGCTTTTTCAAACACGGTCTACACCTCTCAGGTGCCGAGTTACAGGACAGTGAAAACAATGAGTTTGTGTTAGACGCGAATCGTGCTCTGATTCATGCTCTAGGCTGGGAGCTCAAGCTTATTGCTTTTTCAAACACGGTCTACACCTCTCAGGTGCCGAGTTACAGGACGGTGAAAACAGTGAGTTTGTGTTAGACGCGAATCGTGCTCTGTTTCATGCTTTAGGCTGGGAGCTCAAGCTTATTGCTTTTTCAAATAAGGGAGATTTCCATCTCCCTTATTTGCATATTACCCAGAGGAGCGTGCGTGGCCATTTGAGTCTCCTCACTTATTTATAGTATATAGTTGTTCTCCCTAAGGAGAAAAGAGCGTTTCTGACCCCTGTCCCAGGCCTCTCACTAGCAAAAGCCAGACTCCTACTGTACACTGATGATGGGCAATAACCCGGAAACAGCTGTAAGTGCATGGAGTCTGGCTTTGCTTTTGAATACCAGTCATTGTAAGAAGACTTGTATAAAAAGTCTCACTTTGACTCGAAGGAATGCTGCCTTTCAATACGTGGCACTGTGGAGGATTTATTCCATCTCCCTTATTTGCATATTACCCAGAGGAGCGTGCGTGGCCATTTGAGTCTCCTCACTTATTTATAGTATATAGTTGCTCTCCCTAAGGAGAAAAGAGCGTTTCTGACCCCTGTCCCTGGCCTCACACTAGCAAAAGCCAGACTCCTACTGTACACTGATGATGGGCAATAACCCGGAAACAGCTGTATGTACATGGGGTCTGGCTTTGCTTTTGATTCCCAGTCATTGTAGCAAGACTTGTATAAAAAGTCCCACTTTGACTCGAAGGAATGCTGCCTTTCAGTAGGTGGCACTGTGGAGGATTTATTCCATCTCCCTTATTTGCATATTACCCAGAGGAGCGTGCGTGGCCATTTGAGTCTCCTCACTTATTTATAGTATATAGTTGCTCTCCCTAAGGAGAAAAGAGCGTTTCTGACCCCTATTGCTTTTTCAAACACGGTCTACACCTCTCAGGTGCCGAGTTACAGGACGGTGAAAACAGTGAGTTTGTGTTAGACGTGAATCGTGCTCTGATTCATGCTTTAACCTTATTGCTTTTTCAAACACGGTCTACACCTCTCAGGTGCCGAGTTACAGGACGGTGAAAACAGTGAGTTTGTGTTAGACGTGAATCGTGCTCTGATTCATGCTCTAGGCTGGGAGCGCAAGCGTAATGCTTTTTCAAACACGGTCTACACCTCTCAGGTGCCGAGTTACAGAACGGTGAAAACAGTGAGTTTGTGTTAGACGCGAATCGTGCTGGGATTTATGCTCTAGGCTGGGAGCGCAAGCGTAATGCTTTTTCAAACACGGTCTACACCTCTCAGGTGCCGAGTTACAGGACGGTGAAAACAGTGAGTTTGTGTTAGACGCGAATCGTGCTCTGATTCATGCTCTAGGCGGGGAGCTCAAGCTTATTGCATTTTCAAACACGGTCTACACCTCTCAGGTGCCGAGTAACAGGACGGTGAAAACAGTGAGTTTGTGTTAGACGCGATTCATGCTCTAGGCTGGGAGCGCAAGCTTACTGCTTTTTCAAACACGGTCTACACCTCTCAGGTGCCGAGTTACAGGACGGTGAAAACAGTGAGTTTGTGTTAGACGCGAATCGTGCTCTGATTCATGCTCTAGGCTGGGAGCGAAAGCTTATTGCTTTTTCAAACACGGTCTACACCTCTCAGGTGCCGAGTTACAGGACGGTGAAAACAGTGAGTTTGTGTTAGACGCGAATCGTGCTCTGATTCACGCTCTAGGCTGGGAGCTCAAGCTTATTGCTTTTTCAAACACGGTCTACACCTCTCAGGTGCCGAGTTACAGGACGGTGAAAACAGTGAGTTTGTGTTAGACGCGAATCGTGCTCTGATTCATGCTCTAGGCTGGGAGCGCAAGCGTAATGCTTTTTCAAACACGGTCTACACCTCTCAGGTGCCGAGTTACAGGACAGTGAAAACAATGAGTTTGTGTTAGACGCGAATCGTGCTCTGATTCATGCTCTAGGCTGGGAGCGAAAGCTTATTGCTTTTTCAAACACGGTCTACACCTCTCAGGTGCCGAGTTACAGGACGGTGAAAACAGTGAGTTTGTGTTAGACGCGAATCGTGCTCTGTTTCATGCTTTAGGCTGGGAGCGAAAGCTTATTGCTTTTTCAAATAAGGGAGATTTCCATCTCCCTTATTTGCATATTACCCAGAGGAGCGTGCGTGGCCATTTGAGTCTCCTCACTTATTTATAGTATATAGTTGCTCTCCCTAAGGAGAAAAGAGCGTTTCTGACCCCTGTCCCAGGCCTCTCACTAGCAAAAGCCAGACTCCTACTGTACACTGATGATGGGCAATAACCCGGAAACAGCTGTAAGTGCATGGAGTCTGGCTTTGCTTTTGAATACCAGTCATTGTAAGAAGACTTGTATAAAAAGTCTCACTTTGACTCGAAGGAATGCTGCCTTTCAATAGGTGGCACTGTGGAGGATTTATTCCATCTCCCTTATTTGCATATTACCCAGAGGAGCGTGCGTGGCCATTTGAGTCTCCTCACTTATTTATAGTATATAGTTGCTCTCCCTAAGGAGAAAAGAGCGTTTCTGACCCCTATTGCTTTTTCAAACATGGTCTACACCTCTCAGGTGCCGAGTTACAGGACGGTGAAAACAGTGAGTTTGTGTTAGACGCGAATCGTGCTCTGATTCACGCTCTAGGCTGGGAGCGCAAGCTTATTGCTTTTTCAAACACGGTCTACACCTCTCAGGTGCCGAGTTACAGGACGGTGAAAACAGTGAGTTTGTGTTAGACGCGAATCGTGCTCTGATTCATGCTCTAGGCTGGGAGCGAAAGCTTACTGCTTTTTCAAACACGGTCTACACCTCTCAGGTGCCGAGTTACAGGACGGTGAAAACAGTGAGTTTGTGTTAGACGCGAATCGTGCTCTGATTCACGCTCTAGGCTTGGAGCGAAAGCTTATTGCTTTTTCAAACACGGTCTACACCTCTCAGGTGCCGAGTTACAGGACGGTGAAAACAGTGAGTTTGTGTTAGACGCGAATCGTGCTCTGATTCATGCTTTAGGCTGGGAGCGCAAGCTTATTGCTTTTTCAAACACGGTCTACACCTCTCAGGTGCCGAGGTACAGGACGGTGAAAACAGTGAGTTTGTGTTAGACGCGAATCGTGCTCTGATTCATGCTCTAGGCGGGGAGCTCAAGCTTATTGCTTTTTCAAACACGGTCTACACCTCTCAGGTGCCGAGTTACAGGACGGTGAAAACAGTGAGTTTGTGTTAGACGCGAATCGTGCTCTGATTCATGCTCTAGGCTGGGAGCTTAAGCTTATTGCTTTTTCAAACACGGTCTACACCTCTCAGGTGCTCTGATTCACGCTCTAGGCTGGGAGCTCAAGCTTATTGCTTTTTCAAACACGGTCTACACCTCTCAGGTGCCGAGTTACAGGACGGTGAAAACAGTGAGTTTGTGTTAGACGCGAATCGTGCTCTGATTCATGCTCTAGGCTGGGAGCGCAAGCGTAATGCTTTTTCAAACACGGTCTACACCTCTCAGGTGCCGAGTTACAGGACAGTGAAAACAATGAGTTTGTGTTAGACGCGAATCGTGCTCTGATTCATGCTCTAGGCTGGGAGCTCAAGCTTATTGCTTTTTCAAACACGGTCTACACCTCTCAGGTGCCGAGTTACAGGACGGTGAAAACAGTGAGTTTGTGTTAGACGCGAATCGTGCTCTGTTTCATGCTTTAGGCTGGGAGCTCAAGCTTATTGCTTTTTCAAATAAGGGAGATTTCCATCTCCCTTATTTGCATATTACCCAGAGGAGCGTGCGTGGCCATTTGAGTCTCCTCACTTATTTATAGTATATAGTTGCTCTCCCTAAGGAGAAAAGAGCGTTTCTGACCCCTGTCCCAGGCCTCTCACTAGCAAAAGCCAGACTCCTACTGTACACTGATGATGGGCAATAACCCGGAAACAGCTGTAAGTGCATGGAGTCTGGCTTTGCTTTTGAATACCAGTCATTGTAGGAAGACTTGTATAAAAAGTCTCACTTTGACTCGAAGGAATGCTGCCTTTCAATAGGTGGCACTGTGGAGGATTTATTCCATCTCCCTTATTTGCATATTACCCAGAGGAGCGTGCGTGGCCATTTGAGTCTCCTCACTTATTTATAGTATATAGTTGCTCTCCCTAAGGAGAAAAGAGCGTTTCTGACCCCTGTCCCTGGCCTCTCACTAGGAAAAGCCAGACTCCTACTGTACACTGATGATGGGCAATAACCCGGAAACAGCTGTATGTACATGGGGTCTGGCTTTGCTTTTGATTCCCAGTCATTGTAGCAAGACTTGTATAAAAAGTCCCACTTTGACTCGAAGGAATGCTGCCTTTCAGTAGGTGGCACTGTGGAGGATTTATTCCATCTCCCTTATTTGCATATTACCCAGAGGAGCGTGCGTGGCCATTTGAGTCTCCTCACTTATTTATAGTATATAGTTGCTCTCCCTAAGGAGAAAAGAGCGTTTCTGACCCCTATTGCTTTTTCAAACACGGTCTACACCTCTCAGGTGCCGAGTTACAGGACGGTGAAAACAGTGAGTTTGTGTTAGACGTGAATCGTGCTCTGATTCATGCTTTAACCTTATTGCTTTTTCAAACACGGTCTACACCTCTCAGGTGCCGAGTTACAGGACGGTGAAAACAGTGAGTTTGTGTTAGACGTGAATCGTGCTCTGATTCATGCTCTAGGCTGGGAGCGCAAGCGTAATGCTTTTTCAAACACGGTCTACACCTCTCAGGTGCCGAGTTACAGAACGGTGAAAACAGTGAGCTTGTGTTAGACGCGAATCGTGCTGGGATTTATGCTCTAGGCTGGGAGCGCAAGCGTAATGCTTTTTCAAACACGGTCTACACCTCTCAGGTGCCGAGTTACAGGACGGTGAAAACAGTGAGTTTGTGTTAGACGCGAATCGTGCTCTGATTCATGCTCTAGGCGGGGAGCTCAAGCTTATTGCATTTTCAAACACGGTCTACACCTCTCAGGTGCCGAGTAACAGGACGGTGAAAACAGTGAGTTTGTGTTAGACGCGATTCATGCTCTAGGCTGGGAGCGCAAGCTTACTGCTTTTTCAAACACGGTCTACACCTCTCAGGTGCCGAGTTACAGGACGGTGAAAACAGTGAGTTTGTGTTAGACGCGAATCGTGCTCTGATTCATGCTCTAGGCTGGGAGCGAAAGCTTATTGCTTTTTCAAACACGGTCTACACCTCTCAGGTGCCGAGTTACAGGACGGTGAAAACAGTGAGTTTGTGTTAGACGCGAATCGTGCTCTGATTCACGCTCTAGGCTGGGAGCTCAAGCTTATTGCTTTTTCAAACACGGTCTACACCTCTCAGGTGCCGAGTTACAGGACGGTGAAAACAGTGAGTTTGTGTTAGACGCGAATCGTGCTCTGATTCATGCTCTAGGCTGGGAGCGCAAGCGTAATGCTTTTTCAAACACGGTCTACACCTCTCAGGTGCCGAGTTACAGGACAGTGAAAACAATGAGTTTGTGTTAGACGCGAATCGTGCTCTGATTCATGCTCTAGGCTGGGAGCGAAAGCTTATTGCTTTTTCAAACACGGTCTACACCTCTCAGGTGCCGAGTTACAGGACGGTGAAAACAGTGAGTTTGTGTTAGACGCGAATCGTGCTCTGTTTCATGCTTTAGGCTGGGAGCTCAAGCTTATTGCTTTTTCAAATAAGGGAGATTTCCATCTCCCTTATTTGCATATTACCCAGAGGAGCGTGCGTGGCCATTTGAGTCTCCTCACTTATTTATAGTATATAGTTGCTCTCCCTAAGGAGAAAAGAGCGTTTCTGACCCCTGTCCCAGGCCTCTCACTAGCAAAAGCCAGACTCCTACTGTACACTGATGATGGGCAATAACCCGGAAACAGCTGTAAGTGCATGGAGTCTGGCTTTGCTTTTGAATACCAGTCATTGTAAGAAGACTTGTATAAAAAGTCTCACTTTGACTCGAAGGAATGCTGCCTTTCAATAGGTGGCACTGTGGAGGATTTATTCCATCTCCCTTATTTGCATATTACCCAGAGGAGCGTGCGTGGCCATTTGAGTCTCCTCACTTATTTATAGTATATAGTTGCTCTCCCTAAGGAGAAAAGAGCGTTTCTGACCCCTGTCCCTGGCCTCTCACTAGCAAAAGCCAGACTCCTACTGTACACTGATGATGGGCAATAACCCGGAAACAGCTGTATGTACATGGGGTCTGGCTTTGCTTTTGATTCCCAGTCATTGTAGCAAGACTTGTATAAAAAGTCCCACTTTGACTCGAAGGAATGCTGCCTTTCAGTAGGTGGCACTGTGGAGGATTTATTCCATCTCCCTTATTTGCATATTACCCAGAGGAGCGTGCGTGGCCATTTGAGTCTCCTCACTTATTTATAGTATATAGTTGCTCTCCCTAAGGAGAAAAGAGCGTTTCTGACCCCTATTGCTTTTTCAAACACGGTCTACACCTCTCAGGTGCCGAGTTACAGGACGGTGAAAACAGTGAGTTTGTGTTAGACGTGAATCGTGCTCTGATTCATGCTCTAGGCTGGGAGCACAAGCGTAATGCTTTTTCAAACACGGTCTACACCTCTCAGGTGCCGAGTTACAGGACGGTGAAAACAGTGAGTTTGTGTTAGACGCGAATCGTGCTCTGATTCATGCTCTAGGCGGGGAGCTCAAGCTTATTGCATTTTCAAACACGGTCTACACCTCTCAGGTGCCGAGTAACAGGACGGTGAAAACAGTGAGTTTGTTTTAGACGCGATTCATGCTCTAGGCTGGGAGCGCAAGCTTATTGCTTTTTCAAACACGGTCTACACCTCTCAGGTGCCGAGTTACAGGACGGTGAAAACAATGAGTTTGTGTTAGACGCGAATCGTGCTCTGATTCATGCTCTAGGCTGGGAGCGAAAGCTTATTGCTTTTTCAAACACGGTCTACACCTCTCAGGTGCCGAGTTACAGGACGGTGAAAACAGTGAGTTTGTGTTAGACGCGAATCGTGTTCTGATTCACGCTCTAGGCTGGGAGCTCAAGCTTATTGCTTTTTCAAACACGGTCTACACCTCTCAGGTGCCGAGTTACAGGACGGTGAAAACAGTGAGTTTGTGTTAGACGCGAATCGTGCTCTGATTCATGCTCTAGGCTGGGAGCGCAAGCGTAATGCTTTTTCAAACACGGTCTACACCTCTCAGGTGCCGAGTTACAGGACAGTGAAAACAATGAGTTTGTGTTAGACGCGAATCGTGCTCTGATTCATGCTCTAGGCTGGGAGCTCAAGCTTATTGCTTTTTCAAACACGGTCTACACCTCTCAGGTGCCGAGTTACAGGACGGTGAAAACAGTGAGTTTGTGTTAGACGCGAATCGTGCTCTGTTTCATGCTTTAGGCTGGGAGCTCAAGCTTATTGCTTTTTCAAATAAGGGAGATTTCCATCTCCCTTATTTGCATATTACCCAGAGGAGCGTGCGTGGCCATTTGAGTCTCCTCACTTATTTATAGTATATAGTTGTTCTCCCTAAGGAGAAAAGTGCGTTTCTGACCCCTGTCCCAGGCCTCTCACTAGCAAAAGCCAGACTCCTACTGTACACTGATGATGGGCAATAACCCGGAAACAGCTGTAAGTGCATGGAGTCTGGCTTTGCTTTTGAATACCAGTCATTGTAAGAAGACTTGTATAAAAAGTCTCACTTTGACTCGAAGGAATGCTGCCTTTCAATACGTGGCACTGTGGAGGATTTATTCCATCTCCCTTATTTGCATATTACCCAGAGGAGCGTGCGTGGCCATTTGAGTCTCCTCACTTATTTATAGTATATAGTTGCTCTCCCTAAGGAGAAAAGAGCGTTTCTGACCCCTGTCCCTGGCCTCACACTAGCAAAAGCCAGACTCCTACTGTACACTGATGATGGGCAATAACCCGGAAACAGCTGTATGTACATGGGGTCTGGCTTTGCTTTTGATTCCCAGTCATTGTAGCAAGACTTGTATAAAAAGTCCCACTTTGACTCGAAGGAATGCTGCCTTTCAGTAGGTGGCACTGTGGAGGATTTATTCCATCTCCCTTATTTGCATATTACCCAGAGGAGCGTGCGTGGCCATTTGAGTCTCCTCACTTATTTATAGTATATAGTTGCTCTCCCTAAGGAGAAAAGAGCGTTTCTGACCCCTATTGCTTTTTCAAACACGGTCTACACCTCTCAGGTGCCGAGTTACAGGACGGTGAAAACAGTGAGTTTGTGTTAGACGTGAATCGTGCTCTGATTCATGCTCTAGGCTGGGAGCGCAAGCGTAATGCTTTTTCAAACACGGTCTACACCTCTCAGGTGCCGAGTTACAGGACGGTGAAAACAGTGAGTTTGTGTTAGACGCGAATCGTGCTCTGATTCACGCTCTAGGCTGGGAGCTCAAGCTTATTGCTTTTTCAAACACGGTCTACACCTCTCAGGTGCCGAGTTACAGGACGGTGAAAACAGTGAGTTTGTGTTAGACGCGAATCGTGCTCTGATTCATGCTCTAGGCTGGGAGCGCAAGCGTAATGCTTTTTCAAACACGGTCTACACCTCTCAGGTGCCGAGTTACAGGACAGTGAAAACAATGAGTTTGTGTTAGACGCGAATCGTGCTCTGATTCATGCTCTAGGCTGGGAGCGAAAGCTTATTGCTTTTTCAAACACGGTCTACACCTCTCAGGTGCCGAGTTACAGGACGGTGAAAACAGTGAGTTTGTGTTAGACGCGAATCGTGCTCTGTTTCATGCTTTAGGCTGGGAGCTCAAGCTTATTGCTTTTTCAAATAAGGGAGATTTCCATCTCCCTTATTTGCATATTACCCAGAGGAGCGTGCGTGGCCATTTGAGTCTCCTCACTTATTTATAGTATATAGTTGCTCTCCCTAAGGAGAAAAGAGCGTTTCTGACCCCTGTCCCAGGCCTCTCACTAGCAAAAGCCAGACTCCTACTGTACACTGATGATGGGCAATAACCTGGAAACAGCTGTAAGTGCATGGAGTCTGGCTTTGCTTTTGAATACCAGTCATTGTAAGAAGACTTGTATAAAAAGTCTCACTTTGACTCGAAGGAATGCTGCCTTTCAATAGGTGGCACTGTGGAGGATTTATTCCATCTCCCTTATTTGCATATTACCCAGAGGAGCGTGCGTGGCCATTTGAGTCTCCTCACTTATTTATAGTATATAGTTGCTCTCCCTAAGGAGAAAAGAGCATTTCTGACCCCTGTCCCTGGCCTCTCACTAGCAAAAGCCAGACTCCTACTGTACACTGATGATGGGCAATAACCCGGAAACAGCTGTATGTACATGGGGTCTGGCTTTGCTTTTGATTCCCAGTCATTGTAGCAAGACTTGTATAAAAAGTCCCACTTTGACTCGAAGGAATGCTGCCTTTCAGTAGGTGGCACTGTGGAGGATTTATTCCATCTCCCTTATTTGCATATTACCCAGGGGAGCGTGCGTGGCCATTTGAGTCTCCTCACTTATTTATAGTATATAGTTGCTCTCCCTAAGGAGAAAAGAGCGTTTCTGACCCCTATTGCTTTTTCAAACACGGTCTACACCTCTCAGGTGCCGAGTTACAGGACGGTGAAAACAGTGAGTTTGTGTTAGACGCGAATCGTGCTCTGATTCATGCTCTAGGCTGGGAGCTCAAGCTTATTGCTTTTTCAAACACGGTCTACACCTCTCAGGTGCCGAGTTACAGGACGGTGAAAACAGTGAGTTTGTGTTAGACGCGAATCGTGCTCTGATTCACGCTCTAGGCTGGGAGCGCAAGCGTAATGCTTTTTCAAACACGGTCTACACCTCTCAGGTGCCGAGTTACAGGACGGTGAAAACAATGAGTTTGTGTTAGACGCGAATCGTGCTCTGATTCACGCTCTAGGCTGGGAGCTCAAGCTTATTGCTTTTTCAAACACGGTCTACACCTCTCAGGTGCCGAGTTACAGGACGGTGAAAACAGTGAGTTTGTGTTAGACGTGAATCGTGCTCTGATTCATGCTTTAACCTTATTGCTTTTTCAAACACGGTCTACACCTCTCAGGTGCCGAGTTACAGGACGGTGAAAACAGTGAGTTTGTGTTAGACGTGAATCGTGCTCTGATTCATGCTCTAGGCTGGGAGCGCAAGCGTAATGCTTTTTCAAACACGGTCTACACCTCTCAGGTGCCGAGTTACAGAACGGTGAAAACAGTGAGTTTGTGTTAGACGCGAATCGTGCTGGGATTTATGCTCTAGGCTGGGAGCGCAAGCGTAATGCTTTTTCAAACACGGTCTACACCTCTCAGGTGCCGAGTTACAGGACGGTGAAAACAGTGAGTTTGTGTTAGACGCGAATCGTGCTCTGATTCATGCTCTAGGCGGGGAGCTCAAGCTTATTGCATTTTCAAACACGGTCTACACCTCTCAGGTGCCGAGTAACAGGACGGTGAAAACAGTGAGTTTGTGTTAGACGCGATTCATGCTCTAGGCTGGGAGCGCAAGCTTACTGCTTTTTCAAACACGGTCTACACCTCTCAGGTGCCGAGTTACAGGACGGTGAAAACAGTGAGTTTGTGTTAGACGCGAATCGTGCTCTGATTCATGCTCTAGGCTGGGAGCGAAAGCTTATTGCTTTTTCAAACACGGTCTACACCTCTCAGGTGCCGAGTTACAGGACGGTGAAAACAGTGAGTTTGTGTTAGACGCGAATCGTGCTCTGATTCACGCTCTAGGCTGGGAGCTCAAGCTTATTGCTTTTTCAAACACGGTCTACACCTCTCAGGTGCCGAGTTACAGGACGGTGAAAACAGTGAGTTTGTGTTAGATGCGAATCGTGCTCTGATTCATGCTCTAGGCTGGGAGCGCAAGCGTAATGCTTTTTCAAACACGGTCTACACCTCTCAGGTGCCGAGTTACAGGACAGTGAAAACAATGAGTTTGTGTTAGACGCGAATCGTGCTCTGATTCATGCTCTAGGCTGGGAGCGAAAGCTTATTGCTTTTTCAAACACGGTCTACACCTCTCAGGTGCCGAGTTACAGGACGGTGAAAACAGTGAGTTTGTGTTAGACGCGAATCGTGCTCTGTTTCATGCTTTAGGCTGGGAGCTCAAGCTTATTGCTTTTTCAAATAAGGGAGATTTCCATCTCCCTTATTTGCATATTACCCAGAGGAGCGTGCGTGGCCATTTGAGTCTCCTCACTTATTTATAGTATATAGTTGCTCTCCCTAAGGAGAAAAGAGCGTTTCTGACCCCTGTCCCAGGCCTCTCACTAGCAAAAGCCAGACTCCTACTGTACACTGATGATGGGCAATAACCCGGAAACAGCTGTAAGTGCATGGAGTCTGGCTTTGCTTTTGAATACCAGTCATTGTAAGAAGACTTGTATAAAAAGTCTCACTTTGACTCGAAGGAATGCTGCCTTTCAATAGGTGGCACTGTGGAGGATTTATTCCATCTCCCTTATTTGCATATTACCCAGAGGAGCGTGCGTGGCCATTTGAGTCTCCTCACTTATTTATAGTATATAGTTGCTCTCCCTAAGGAGAAAAGAGCGTTTCTGACCCCTGTCCCTGGCCTCTCACTAGCAAAAGCCAGACTCCTACTGTACACTGATGATGGGCAATAACCCGGAAACAGCTGTATGTACATGGGGTCTGGCTTTGCTTTTGATTCCCAGTCATTGTAGCAAGACTTGTATAAAAAGTCCCACTTTGACTCGAAGGAATGCTGCCTTTCAGTAGGTGGCACTGTGGAGGATTTATTCCATCTCCCTTATTTGCATATTACCCAGAGGAGCGTGCGTGGCCATTTGAGTCTCCTCACTTATTTATAGTATATAGTTGCTCTCCCTAAGGAGAAAAGAGCGTTTCTGACCCCTATTGCTTTTTCAAACACGGTCTACACCTCTCAGGTGCCGAGTTACAGGACGGTGAAAACAGTGAGTTTGTGTTAGACGTGAATCGTGCTCTGATTCATGCTCTAGGCTGGGAGCACAAGCGTAATGCTTTTTCAAACACGGTCTACACCTCTCAGGTGCCGAGTTACAGGACGGTGAAAACAGTGAGTTTGTGTTAGACGCGAATCGTGCTCTGATTCACGCTCTAGGCTGGGAGCTCAAGCTTATTGCTTTTTCAAACACGGTCTACACCTCTCAGGTGCCGAGTTACAGGACGGTGAAAACAGTGAGTTTGTGTTAGACGCGAATCGTGCTCTGATTCATGCTCTAGGCTGGGAGCGCAAGCGTAATGCTTTTTCAAACACGGTCTACACCTCTCAGGTGCCGAGTTACAGGACAGTGAAAACAATGAGTTTGTGTTAGACGCGAATCGTGCTCTGATTCATGCTCTAGGCTGGGAGCGAAAGCTTATTGCTTTTTCAAACACGGTCTACACCTCTCAGGTGCCGAGTTACAGGACGGTGAAAACAGTGAGTTTGTGTTAGACGCGAATCGTGCTCTGTTTCATGCTTTAGGCTGGGAGCTCAAGCTTATTGCTTTTTCAAATAAGGGAGATTTCCATCTCCCTTATTTGCATATTACCCAGAGGAGCGTGCGTGGCCATTTGAGTCTCCTCACTTATTTATAGTATATAGTTGCTCTCCCTAAGGAGAAAAGAGCGTTTCTGACCCCTGTCCCAGGCCTCTCACTAGCAAAAGCCAGACTCCTACTGTACACTGATGATGGGCAATAACCCGGAAACAGCTGTAAGTGCATGGAGTCTGGCTTTGCTTTTGAATACCAGTCATTGTAAGAAGACTTGTATAAAAAGTCTCACTTTGACTCGAAGGAATGCTGCCTTTCAATAGGTGGCACTGTGGAGGATTTATTCCATCTCCCTTATTTGCATATTACCCAGAGGAGCGTGCGTGGCCATTTGAGTCTCCTCACTTATTTATAGTATATAGTTGCTCTCCCTAAGGAGAAAAGAGCGTTTCTGACCCCTGTCCCTGGCCTCTCACTAGCAAAAGCCAGACTCCTACTGTACACTGATGATGGGCAATAACCCGGAAACAGCTGTATGTACATGGGGTCTGGCTTTGCTTTTGATTCCCAGTCATTGTAGCAAGACTTGTATAAAAAGTCCCACTTTGACTCGAAGGAATGCTGCCTTTCAGTAGGTGGCACTGTGGAGGATTTATTCCATCTCCCTTATTTGCATATTACCCAGAGGAGCGTGCGTGGCCATTTGAGTCTCCTCACTTATTTATAGTATATAGTTGCTCTCCCTAAGGAGAAAAGAGCGTTTCTGACCCCCATTGCTTTTTCAAACACGGTCTACACCTCTCAGGTGCCGAGTTACAGGACGGTGAAAGCAGTGAGTTTGTGTTAGACGTGAATCGTGCTCTGATTCATGCTCTAGGCTGGGAGCGCAAGCGTAATGCTTTTTCAAACACGGTCTACACCTCTCAGGTGCCGAGTTACAGGACGGTGAAAACAGTGAGTTTGTGTTAGACGCGAATCGTGCTCTGATTCACGCTCTAGGCTGGGAGCTCAAGCTTATTGCTTTTTCAAACACGGTCTACACCTCTCAGGTGCCGAGTTACAGGACGGTGAAAACAGTGAGTTTGTGTTAGACGCGAATCGTGCTCTGATTCATGCTCTAGGCTGGGAGCGCAAGCGTAATGCTTTTTCAAACACGGTCTACACCTCTCAGGTGCCGAGTTACAGGACAGTGAAAACAATGAGTTTGTGTTAGACGCGAATCGTGCTCTGATTCATGCTCTAGGCTGGGAGCGAAAGCTTATTGCTTTTTCAAACACGGTCTACACCTCTCAGGTGCCGAGTTACAGGACGGTGAAAACAGTGAGTTTGTGTTAGACGCGAATCGTGCTCTGTTTCATGCTTTAGGCTGGGAGCTCAAGCTTATTGCTTTTTCAAATAAGGGAGATTTCCATCTCCCTTATTTGCATATTACCCAGAGGAGCGTGCGTGGCCATTTGAGTCTCCTCACTTATTTATAGTATATAGTTGCTCTCCCTAAGGAGAAAAGAGCGTTTCTGACCCCTGTCCCAGGCCTCTCACTAGCAAAAGCCAGACTCCTACTGTACACTGATGATGGGCAATAACCCGGAAACAGCTGTAAGTGCATGGAGTCTGGCTTTGCTTTTGAATACCAGTCATTGTAAGAAGACTTGTATAAAAAGTCTCACTTTGACTCGAAGGAATGCTGCCTTTCAATAGGTGGCACTGTGGAGGATTTATTCCATCTCCCTTATTTGCATATTACCCAGAGGAGCGTGCGTGGCCATTTGAGTCTCCTCACTTATTTATAGTATATAGTTGCTCTCCCTAAGGAGAAAAGAGCGTTTCTGACCCCTGTCCCTGGCCTCTCACTAGCAAAAGCCAGACTCCTACTGTACACTGATGATGGGCAATAACCCGGAAACAGCTGTATGTACATGGGGTCTGGCTTTGCTTTTGATTCCCAGTCATTGTAGCAAGACTTGTATAAAAAGTCCCACTTTGACTCGAAGGAATGCTGCCTTTCAGTAGGTGGCACTGTGGAGGATTTATTCCATCTCCCTTATTTGCATATTACCCAGAGGAGCGTGCGTGGCCATTTGAGTCTCCTCACTTATTTATAGTATATAGTTGCTCTCCCTAAGGAGAAAAGAGCGTTTCTGACCCCTGTCCCTGGCCTCTCACTAGCAAAAGCCAGACTCCTACTGTACACTGATGATGGGCAATAACCCGGAAACAGCTGTATGTACATGGGGTCTGGCTTTGCTTTTGATTCCCAGTCATTGTAGCAAGACTTGTATAAAAAGTCCCACTTTGACTCGAAGGAATGCTGCCTTTCAGTAGGTGGCACTGTGGAGGATTTATTCCATCTCCCTTATTTGCATATTACCCAGAGGAGCGTGCGTGGCCATTTGAGTCTCCTCACTTATTTATAGTATATAGTTGCTCTCCCTAAGGAGAAAAGAGCGTTTCTGACCCCTATTGCTTTTTCAAACATGGTCTACACCTCTCAGGTGCCGAGTTACAGGACGGTGAAAACAGTGAGTTTGTGTTAGACGCGAATCGTGCTCTGATTCACGCTCTAGGCTGGGAGCGCAAGCTTATTGCTTTTTCAAACACGGTCTACACCTCTCAGGTGCCGAGTTACAGGACGGTGAAAACAGTGAGTTTGTGTTAGACGCGAATCGTGCTCTGATTCATGCTCTAGGCTGGGAGCGAAAGCTTATTGCTTTTTCAAACACGGTCTACACCTCTCAGGTGCCGAGGTACAGGACGGTGAAAACAGTGAGTTTGTGTTAGACGCGAATCGTGCTCTGATTCATGCTCTAGGCGGGGAGCTCAAGCTTATTGCTTTTTCAAACACGGTCTACACCTCTCAGGTGCCGAGTTACAGGACGGTGAAAACAGTGAGTTTGTGTTAGACGCGAATCGTGCTCTGATTCATGCTCTAGGCTGGGAGCTTAAGCTTATTGCTTTTTCAAACACGGTCTACACCTCTCAGGTGCTCTGATTCACGCTCTAGGCTGGGAGCTCAAGCTTATTGCTTTTTCAAACACGGTCTACACCTCTCAGGTGCCGAGTTACAGGACGGTGAAAACAGTGAGTTTGTGTTAGACGCGAATCGTGCTCTGATTCATGCTCTAGGCTGGGAGCGCAAGCGTAATGCTTTTTCAAACACGGTCTACACCTCTCAGGTGCCGAGTTACAGGACAGTGAAAACAATGAGTTTGTGTTAGACGCGAATCGTGCTCTGATTCATGCTCTAGGCTGGGAGCTCAAGCTTATTGCTTTTTCAAACACGGTCTACACCTCTCAGGTGCCGAGTTACAGGACGGTGAAAACAGTGAGTTTGTGTTAGACGCGAATCGTGCTCTGTTTCATGCTTTAGGCTGGGAGCTCAAGCTTATTGCTTTTTCAAATAAGGGAGATTTCCATCTCCCTTATTTGCATATTACCCAGAGGAGCGTGCGTGGCCATTTGAGTCTCCTCACTTATTTATAGTATATAGTTGCTCTCCCTAAGGAGAAAAGAGCGTTTCTGACCCCTGTCCCAGGCCTCTCACTAGCAAAAGCCAGACTCCTACTGTACACTGATGATGGGCAATAACCCGGAAACAGCTGTAAGTGCATGGAGTCTGGCTTTGCTTTTGAATACCAGTCATTGTAGGAAGACTTGTATAAAAAGTCTCACTTTGACTCGAAGGAATGCTGCCTTTCAATAGGTGGCACTGTGGAGGATTTATTCCATCTCCCTTATTTGCATATTACCCAGAGGAGCGTGCGTGGCCATTTGAGTCTCCTCACTTATTTATAGTATATAGTTGCTCTCCCTAAGGAGAAAAGAGCGTTTCTGACCCCTGTCCCTGGCCTCTCACTAGCAAAAGCCAGACTCCTACTGTACACTGATGATGGGCAATAACCCGGAAACAGCTGTATGTACATGGGGTCTGGCTTTGCTTTTGATTCCCAGTCATTGTAGCAAGACTTGTATAAAAAGTCCCACTTTGACTCGAAGGAATGCTGCCTTTCAGTAGGTGGCACTGTGGAGGATTTATTCCATCTCCCTTATTTGCATATTACCCAGAGGAGCGTGCGTGGCCATTTGAGTCTCCTCACTTATTTATAGTATATAGTTGCTCTCCCTAAGGAGAAAAGAGCGTTTCTGACCCCTATTGCTTTTTCAAACACGGTCTACACCTCTCAGGTGCCGAGTTACAGGACGGTGAAAACAGTGAGTTTGTGTTAGACGTGAATCGTGCTCTGATTCATGCTCTAGGCTGGGAGCACAAGCGTAATGCTTTTTCAAACACGGTCTACACCTCTCAGGTGCCGAGTTACAGGACGGTGAAAACAGTGAGTTTGTGTTAGACGCGAATCGTGCTCTGATTCATGCTCTAGGCGGGGAGCTCAAGCTTATTGCATTTTCAAACACGGTCTACACCTCTCAGGTGCCGAGTAACAGGACGGTGAAAACAGTGAGTTTGTTTTAGACGCGATTCATGCTCTAGGCTGGGAGCGCAAGCTTATTGCTTTTTCAAACACGGTCTACACCTCTCAGGTGCCGAGTTACAGGACGGTGAAAACAATGAGTTTGTGTTAGACGCGAATCGTGCTCTGATTCATGCTCTAGGCTGGGAGCGAAAGCTTATTGCTTTTTCAAACACGGTCTACACCTCTCAGGTGCCGAGTTACAGGACGGTGAAAACAGTGAGTTTGTGTTAGACGCGAATCGTGCTCTGATTCACGCTCTAGGCTGGGAGCTCAAGCTTATTGCTTTTTCAAACACGGTCTACACCTCTCAGGTGCCGAGTTACAGGACGGTGAAAACAGTGAGTTTGTGTTAGACGCGAATCGTGCTCTGATTCATGCTCTAGGCTGGGAGCGCAAGCGTAATGCTTTTTCAAACACGGTCTACACCTCTCAGGTGCCGAGTTACAGGACAGTGAAAACAATGAGTTTGTGTTAGACGCGAATCGTGCTCTGATTCATGCTCTAGGCTGGGAGCTCAAGCTTATTGCTTTTTCAAACACGGTCTACACCTCTCAGGTGCCGAGTTACAGGACGGTGAAAACAGTGAGTTTGTGTTAGACGCGAATCGTGCTCTGTTTCATGCTTTAGGCTGGGAGCTCAAGCTTATTGCTTTTTCAAATAAGGGAGATTTCCATCTCCCTTATTTGCATATTACCCAGAGGAGCGTGCGTGGCCATTTGAGTCTCCTCACTTATTTATAGTATATAGTTGCTCTCCCTAAGGAGAAAAGAGCGTTTCTGACCCCTGTCCCAGGCCTCTCACTAGCAAAAGCCAGACTCCTACTGTACACTGATGATGGGCAATAACCCGGAAACAGCTGTAAGTGCATGGAGTCTGGCTTTGCTTTTGAATACCAGTCATTGTAAGAAGACTTGTATAAAAAGTCTCACTTTGACTCGAAGGAATGCTGCCTTTCTATTGAGTCTCCTCACATTGTGGAGGATTTATTCCATCTCCCTTATTTGCATATTACCCAGAGGAGCGTGCGTGGCCGTTTGAGTCTCCTCACTTATTTATAGTATATAGTTGCTCTCCCTAAGGAGAAAAGAGCGTTTCTGACCCCTGTCCCTGGCCTCACACTAGCAAAAGCCAGACTCCTACTGTACACTGATGATGGGCAATAACCCGGAAACAGCTGTATGTACATGGGGTCTGGCTTTGCTTTTGATTCCCAGTCATTGTAGCAAGACTTGTATAAAAAGTCCCACTTTGACTCGAAGGAATGCTGCCTTTCAGTAGGTGGCACTGTGGAGGATTTATTCCATCTCCCTTATTTGCATATTACCCAGAGGAGCGTGCGTGGCCATTTGAGTCTCCTCACTTATTTATAGTATATAGTTGCTCTCCCTAAGGAGAAAAGAGCGTTTCTGACCCCTATTGCTTTTTCAAACACGGTCTACACCTCTCAGGTGCCGAGTTACAGGACGGTGAAAACAGTGAGTTTGTGTTAGACGTGAATCGTGCTCTGATTCATGCTCTAGGCTGGGAGCGCAAGCGTAATGCTTTTTCAAACACGGTCTACACCTCTCAGGTGCCGAGTTACAGGACGGTGAAAACAGTGAGTTTGTGTTAGACGTGAATCGTGCTCTGATTCATGCTTTAACCTTATTGCTTTTTCAAACACGGTCTACACCTCTCAGGTGCCGAGTTACAGGACGGTGAAAACAGTGAGTTTGTGTTAGACGCGAATCGTGCTCTGATTCACGCTCTAGGCTGGGAGCGCAAGCTTATTGCTTTTTCAAACACGGTCTACACCTCTCAGGTGCCGAGTTACACGACGGTGAAAACAGTGAGTTTGTGTTAGACGCGAATCGTGCTCTGATTCATGCTCTAGGCTGGGAGCGAAAGCTTACTGCTTTTTCAAACACGGTCTACACCTCTCAGGTGCCGAGTTACAGGACGGTGAAAACAGTGAGTTTGTGTTAGACGCGAATCGTGCTCTGATTCACGCTCTAGGCTTGGAGCGAAAGCTTATTGCTTTTTCAAACACGGTCTACACCTCTCAGGTGCCGAGTTACAGGACGGTGAAAACAGTGAGTTTGTGTTAGACGCGAATCGTGCTCTGATTCATGCTTTAGGCTGGGAGCGCAAGCTTATTGCTTTTTCAAACACGGTCTACACCTCTCAGGTGCCGAGGTACAGGACGGTGAAAACAATGAGTTTGTGTTAGACGCGAATCGTGCTCTGATTCATGCTCTAGGCGGGGAGCTCAAGCTTATTGCTTTTTCAAACACGGTCTACACCTCTCAGGTGCCGAGTTACAGGACGGTGAAAACAGTGAGTTTGTGTTAGACGCGAATCGTGCTCTGATTCATGCTCTAGGCTGGGAGCTCAAGCTTATTGCTTTTTCAAACACGGTCTACACCTCTCAGGTGCTCTGATTCACGCTCTAGGCTGGGAGCTCAAGCTTATTGCTTTTTCAAACACGGTCTACACCTCTCAGGTGCCGAGTTACAGGACGGTGAAAACAGTGAGTTTGTGTTAGACGCGAATCGTGCTCTGATTCATGCTCTAGGCTGGGAGCGCAAGCGTAATGCTTTTTCAAACACGGTCTACACCTCTCAGGTGCCGAGTTACAGGACAGTGAAAACAATGAGTTTGTGTTAGACGCGAATCGTGCTCTGATTCATGCTCTAGGCAGGGAGCTCAAGCTTATTGCTTTTTCAAACACGGTCTACACCTCTCAGGTGCCGAGTTACAGGACGGTGAAAACAGTGAGTTTGTGTTAGACGCGAATCGTGCTCTGTTTCATGCTTTAGGCTGGGAGCTCAAGCTTGTTGCTTTTTCAAATAAGGGAGATTTCCATCTCCCTTATTTGCATATTACCCAGAGGAGCGTGCGTGGCCATTTGAGTCTCCTCACTTATTTATAGTATATAGTTGCTCTCCCTAAGGAGAAAAGAGCGTTTCTGACCCCTGTCCCAGGCCTCTCACTAGCAAAAGCCAGACTCCTACTGTACACTGATGATGGGCAATAACCCGGAAACAGCTGTAAGTGCATGGAGTCTGGCTTTGCTTTTGAATACCAGTCATTGTAAGAAGGCTTGTATAAAAAGTCTCACTTTGACTCGAAGGAATGCTGCCTTTCTATTGAGTCTCCTCACATTGTGGAGGATTTATTCCATCTCCCTTATTTGCATATTACCCAGAGGAGCGTGCGTGGCCGTTTGAGTCTCCTCACTTATTTATAGTATATAGTTGCTCTCCCTAAGGAGAAAAGAGCGTTTCTGACCCCTGTCCCTGGCCTCACACTAGCAAAAGCCAGACTCCTACTGTACACTGATGATGGGCAATAACCCGGAAACAGCTGTATGTACATGGGGTCTGGCTTTGCTTTTGATTCCCAGTCATTGTAGCAAGACTTGTATAAAAAGTCCCACTTTGACTCGAAGGAATGCTGCCTTTCAGTAGGTGGCACTGTGGAGGATTTATTCCATCTCCCTTATTTGCATATTACCCAGAGCGTGCGTGGCCATTTGAGTCTCCTCACTTATTTATAGTATATAGTTGCTCTCCCTAAGGAGAAAAGAGCGTTTCTGACCCCTATTGCTTTTTCAAACACGGTCTACACCTCTCAAGTGCCGAGTTACAGGACGGTGAAAACAGTGAGTTTGTGTTAGACGTGAATCGTGCTCTGATTCATGCTTTAACCTTATTGCTTTTTCAAACACGGTCTACACCTCTCAGGTGCCGAGTTACAGGACGGTGAAAACAGTGAGTTTGTGTTAGACGTGAATCGTGCTCTGATTCATGCTCTAGGCTGGGAGCGCAAGCGTAATGCTTTTTCAAACACGGTCTACACCTCTCAGGTGCCGAGTTACAGAACGGTGAAAACAGTGAGTTTGTGTTAGACGCGAATCGTGCTGGGATTTATGCTCTAGGCTGGGAGCGCAAGCGTAATGCTTTTTCAAACACGGTCTACACCTCTCAGGTGCCGAGTTACAGGACGGTGAAAACAGTGAGTTTGTGTTAGACGCGAATCGTGCTCTGATTCATGCTCTAGGCGGGGAGCTCAAGCTTATTGCATTTTCAAACACGGTCTACACCTCTCAGGTGCCGAGTAACAGGACGGTGAAAACAGTGAGTTTGTGTTAGACGCGATTCATGCTCTAGGCTGGGAGCGCAAGCTTATTGCTTTTTCAAACACGGTCTACACCTCTCAGGTGCCGAGTTACAGGACGGTGAAAACAGTGAGTTTGTGTTAGACGCGAATCGTGCTCTGATTCATGCTCTAGGCTGGGAGCGAAAGCTTATTGCTTTTTCAAACACGGTCTACACCTCTCAGGTGCCGAGTTACAGGACGGTGAAAACAGTGAGTTTGTGTTAGACGCGAATCGTGCTCTGATTCACGCTCTAGGCTGGGAGCTCAAGCTTATTGCTTTTTCAAACACGGTCTACACCTCTCAGGTGCCGAGTTACAGGACGGTGAAAACAGTGAGTTTGTGTTAGACGCGAATCGTGCTCTGATTCATGCTCTAGGCTGGGAGCGCAAGCGTAATGCTTTTTCAAACACGGTCTACACCTCTCAGGTGCCGAGTTACAGGACAGTGAAAACAATGAGTTTGTGTTAGACGCGAATCGTGCTCTGATTCATGCTCTAGGCTGGGAGCTCAAGCTTATTGCTTTTTCAAACACGGTCTACACCTCTCAGGTGCCGAGTTACAGGACGGTGAAAACAGTGAGTTTGTGTTAGACGCGAATCGTGCTCTGTTTCATGCTTTAGGCTGGGAGCTCAAGCTTATTGCTTTTTCAAATAAGGGAGATTTCCATCTCCCTTATTTGCATATTACCCAGAGGAGCGTGCGTGGCCATTTGAGTCTCCTCACTTATTTATAGTATATAGTTGCTCTCCCTAAGGAGAAAAGAGCGTTTCTGACCCCTGTCCCAGGCCTCTCACTAGCAAAAGCCAGACTCCTACTGTACACTGATGATGAGCAATAACCCGGAAACAGCTGTAAGTGCATGGAGTCTGGCTTTGCTTTTGAATACCAGTCATTGTAAGAAGACTTGTATAAAAAGTCTCACTTTGACTCGAAGGAATGCTGCCTTTCAATAGGTGGCACTATGGAGGATTTATTCCATCTCCCTTATTTGCATATTACCCAGAGGAGCGTGCGTGGCCATTTGAGTCTCCTCACTTATTTATAGTATATAGTTGCTCTCCCTAAGGAGAAAAGAGCGTTTCTGACCCCTGTCCCTGGCCTCTCACTAGCAAAAGCCAGACTCCTACTGTACACTGATGATGGGCAATAACCCGGAAACAGCTGTATGTACATGGGGTCTGGCTTTGCTTTTGATTCCCAGTCATTGTAGCAAGACTTGTATAAAAAGTCCCACTTTGACTCGAAGGAATGCTGCCTTTCAGTAGGTGGCACTGTGGAGGATTTATTCCATCTCCCTTATTTGCATATTACCCAGAGGAGCGTGCGTGGCCATTTGAGTCTCCTCACTTATTTATAGTATATAGTTGCTCTCCCTAAGGAGAAAAGAGCGTTTCTGACCCCTATTGCTTTTTCAAACACGGTCTACACCTCTCAGGTGCCGAGTTACAGGACGGTGAAAACAGTGAGTTTGTGTTAGACGCGAATCGTGCTCTGATTCACGCTCTAGGCTGGGAGCGCAAGCTTATTGCTTTTTCAAACACGGTCTACACCTCTCAGGTGCCGAGTTACAGGACGGTGAAAACAGTGAGTTTGTGTTAGACGCGAATCGTGCTCTGATTCACGCTCTAGGCTGGGAGCTCAAGCTTATTGCTTTTTCAAACACGGTCTACACCTCTCAGGTGCCGAGTTACAGGACGGTGAAAACAGTGAGTTTGTGTTAGACGCGAATCGTGCTCTGATTCACGCTCTAGGCTTGGAGCGAAAGCTTATTGCTTTTTCAAACACGGTCTACACCTCTCAGGTGCCGAGTTACAGGACGGTGAAAACAGTGAGTTTGTGTTAGACGCGAATCGTGCTCTGATTCACGCTCTAGGCTGGGAGCTCAAGCTTATTGCTTTTTCAAACACGGTCTACACCTCTCAGGTGCCGAGTTACAGGACGGTGAAAACAGTGAGTTTGTGTTAGACGCGAATCGTGCTCTGATTCATGCTCTAGGCTGGGAGCGCAAGCGTAATGCTTTTTCAAACACGGTCTACACCTCTCAGGTGCCGAGTTACAGGACAGTGAAAACAATGAGTTTGTGTTAGACGCGAATCGTGCTCTGATTCATGCTCTAGGCTGGGAGCGAAAGCTTATTGCTTTTTCAAACACGGTCTACACCTCTCAGGTGCCGAGTTACAGGACGGTGCAAACAGTGAGTTTGTGTTAGACGCGAATCGTGCTCTGTTTCATGCTTTAGGCTGGGAGCTCAAGCTTATTGCTTTTTCAAATAAGGGAGATTTCCATCTCCCTTATTTGCATATTACCCAGAGGAGCGTGCGTGGCCATTTGAGTCTCCTCACTTATTTATAGTATATAGTTGCTCTCCCTAAGGAGAAAAGAGCGTTTCTGACCCCTGTCCCAGGCCTCTCACTAGCAAAAGCCAGACTCCTACTGTACACTGATGATGGGCAATAACCCGGAAACAGCTGTAAGTGCATGGAGTCTGGCTTTGCTTTTGAATACCAGTCATTGTAAGAAGACTTGTATAAAAAGTCTCACTTTGACTCGAAGGAATGCTGCCTTTCAATAGGTGGCACTGTGGAGGATTTATTCCATCTCCCTTATTTGCATATTACCCAGAGGAGCGTGCGTGGCCATTTGAGTCTCCTCACTTATTTATAGTATATAGTTGCTCTCCCTAAGGAGAAAAGAGCGTTTCTGACCCCTATTGCTTTTTCAAACACGGTCTACACCTCTCAGGTGCCGAGTTACAGGACGGTGAAAACAGTGAGTTTGTGTTAGACGCGAATCATGCTCTGATTCACGCTCTAGGCTGGGAGCGCAAGCTTATTGCTTTTTCAAACACGGTCTACACCTCTCAGGTGCCGAGTTACAGGACGGTGAAAACAGTGAGTTTGTGTTAGACGCGAATCGTGCTCTGATTCACGCTCTAGGCTGGGAGCGCAAGCTTATTGCTTTTTCAAACACGGGCTACACCTCTCAGGTGCCGAGTTACAGGACGGTGAAAACAGTGAGTTTGTGTTAGACGCGAATCGTGCTCTGATTCATGCTCTAGGCTGGGAGCGAAAGCTTACTGCTTTTTCAAACACGGTCTACACCTCTCAGGTGCCGAGTTACAGGACGGTGAAAACAGTGAGTTTGTGTTAGACGCGAATCGTGCTCTGATTCACGCTCTAGGCTTGGAGCGAAAGCTTATTGCTTTTTCAAACACGGTCTACACCTCTCAGGTGCCGAGTTACAGGACGGTGAAAACAGTGAGTTTGTGTTAGACGCGAATCGTGCTCTGATTCATGCTTTAGGCTGGGAGCGCAAGCTTATTGCTTTTTCAAACACGGTCTACACCTCTCAGGTGCCGAGGTACAGGACGGTGAAAACAGTGAGTTTGTGTTAGACGCGAATCGTGCTCTGATTCATGCTCTAGGCGGGGAGCTCAAGCTTATTGCTTTTTCAAACACGGTCTACACCTCTCAGGTGCCGAGTTACAGGACGGTGAAAACTGAGTTTGTGTTAGACGCGAATCGTGCTCTGATTCATGCTCTAGGCTGGGAGCTCAAGCTTATTGCTTTTTCAAACACGGTCTACACCTCTCAGGTGCCGAGTTACAGGACGGTGAAAACAGTGAGTTTGTGTTAGACGCGAATCGTGCTCTGATTCACGCTCTAGGCTGGGAGCTCAAGCTTATTGCTTTTTCAAACACGGTCTACACCTCTCAGGTGCCGAGTTACAGGACGGTGAAAACAGTGAGTTTGTGTTAGACGCGAATCGTGCTCTGATTCATGCTCTAGGCTGGGAGCGCAAGCGTAATGCTTTTTCAAACACGGTCTACACCTCTCAGGTGCCGAGTTACAGGACAGTGAAAACAATGAGTTTGTGTTAGACGCGAATCGTGCTCTGATTCATGCTCTAGGCTGGGAGCTCAAGCTTATTGCTTTTTCAAACACGGTCTACACCTCTCAGGTGCCGAGTTACAGGACGGTGCAAACAGTGAGTTTGTGTTAGACGCGAATCGTGCTCTGTTTCATGCTTTAGGCTGGGAGCTCAAGCTTATTGCTTTTTCAAATAAGGGAGATTTCCATCTCCCTTATTTGCATATTACCCAGAGGAGCGTGCGTGGCCATTTGAGTCTCCTCACTTATTTATAGTATATAGTTGCTCTCCCTAAGGAGAAAAGAGCGTTTCTGACCCCTGTCCCAGGCCTCTCACTAGCAAAAGCCAGACTCCTACTGTACACTGATGATGGGCAATAACCCGGAAACAGCTGTAAGTGCATGGAGTCTGGCTTTGCTTTTGAATACCAGTCATTGTAAGAAGACTTGTATAAAAAGTCTCACTTTGACTCGAAGGAATGCTGCCTTTCAATACGTGGCACTGTGGAGGATTTATTCCATCTCCCTTATTTGCATATTACCCAGAGGAGCGTGCGTGGCCATTTGAGTCTCCTCACTTATTTATAGTATATAGTTGCTCTCCCTAAGGAGAAAAGAGCGTTTCTGACCCCTGTCCCTGGCCTCACACTAGCAAAAGACAGACTCCTACTGTACACTGATGATGGGCAATAACCCGGAAACAGCTGTATGTACATGGGGTCTGGCTTTGCTTTTGATTCCCAGTCATTGTAGCAAGACTTGTATAAAAAGTCCCACTTTGACTCGAAGGAATGCTGCCTTTCAGTAGGTGGCACTGTGGAGGATTTATTCCATCTCCCTTATTTGCATATTACCCAGGGGAGCGTGCGTGGCCATTTGAGTCTCCTCACTTATTTATAGTATATAGTTGCTCTCCCTAAGGAGAAAAGAGCGTTTCTGACCCCTATTGCTTTTTCAAACACGGTCTACACCTCTCAGGTGCCGAGTTACAGGACGGTGAAAACAGTGAGTTTGTGTTAGACGCGAATCGTGCTCTGATTCATGCTCTAGGCTGGGAGCTCAAGCTTATTGCTTTTTCAAACACGGTCTACACCTCTCAGGTGCCGAGTTACAGGACGGTGAAAACAGTGAGTTTGTGTTAGACGCGAATCGTGCTCTGATTCACGCTCTAGGCTGGAAGCGCAAGCGTAATGCTTTTTCAAACACGGTCTACACCTCTTAGGTGCCGAGTTACAGGACGGTGAAAACAATGAGTTTGTGTTAGACGCGAATCGTGCTCTGATTCACGCTCTAGGCTGGGAGCTCAAGCTTATTGCTTTTTCAAACACGGTCTACACCTCTCAGGTGCCGAGTTACAGGACGGTGAAAACAGTGAGTTTGTGTTAGACGTGAATCGTGCTCTGATTCATGCTTTAACCTTATTGCTTTTTCAAACACGGTCTACACCTCTCAGGTGCCGAGTTACAGGACGGTGAAAACAGTGAGTTTGTGTTAGACGCGAATCGTGCTCTGATTCACGCTCTAGGCTGGGAGCGCAAGCTTATTGCTTTTTCAAACACGGGCTACACCTCTCAGGTGCCGAGTTACAGGACGGTGAAAACAGTGAGTTTGTGTTAGACGCGAATCGTGCTCTGATTCATGCTCTAGGCTGGGAGCGAAAGCTTACTGCTTTTTCAAACACGGTCTACACCTCTCAGGTGCCGAGTTACAGGACGGTGAAAACAGTGAGTTTGTGTTAGACGCGAATCGTGCTCTGATTCACGCTCTAGGCTTGTAGCGAAAGCTTATTGCTTTTTCAAACACGGTCTACACCTCTCAGGTGCCGAGTTACAGGACGGTGAAAACAGTGAGTTTGTGTTAGACGCGAATCGTGCTCTGATTCATGCTTTAGGCTGGGAGCGCAAGCTTATTGCTTTTTCAAACACGGTCTACACCTCTCAGGTGCCGAGGTACAGGACGGTGAAAACAGTGAGTTTGTGTTAGACGCGAATCGTGCTCTGATTCATGCTCTAGGCGGGGAGCTCAAGCTTATTGCTTTTTCAAACACGGTCTACACCTCTCAGGTGCCGAGTTACAGGACGGTGAAAACAGTGAGTTTGTGTTAGACGCGAATCGTGCTCTGATTCATGCTCTAGGCTGGGAGCTCAAGCTTATTGCTTTTTCAAACACGGTCTACACCTCTCAGGTGCCGAGTTACAGGACGGTGAAAACAGTGAGTTTGTGTTAGACGCGAATCGTGCTCTGATTCATGCTTTAGGCTGGGAGCGCAAGCGTAATGCTTTTTCAAACACGGTCTACACCTCTCAGGTGCCGAGTTACAGGACGGTGAAAACAATGAGTTTGTGTTAGACGCGAATCGTGCTCTGATTCATGCTCTAGGCTGGGAGCTCAAGCTTATTGCTTTTTCAAACACGGTCTACACCTCTCAGGTGCCGAGTTACAGGACGGTGAAAACAGTGAGTTTGTGTTAGACGCGAATCGTGCTCTGATTCATGCTCTAGGCTGGGAGCGCAAGCTTATTGCTTTTTCAAACACGGTCTACACCTCTCAGGTGCCGAGTTACAGGACGGTGAAAACAGTGAGTTTGTGTTAGACGCGAATCGTGCTCTGATTCACGCTCTAGGCTGGGAGCTCAAGCTTATTGCTTTTTCAAACACGGTCTACACCTCTCAGGTGCCGAGTTACAGGACGGTGAAAACAGTGAGTTTGTGTTAGACGCGAATCGTGCTCTGATTCATGCTCTAGGCTGGGAGCGCAAGCGTAATGCTTTTTCAAACACGGTCTACACCTCTCAGGTGCCGAGTTACAGGACAGTGAAAACAATGAGTTTGTGTTAGACGCGAATCGTGCTCTGATTCATGCTCTAGGCTGGGAGCTCAAGCTTCTTGCTTTTTCAAATAAGGGAGATTTCCATCTCCCTTATTTGCATATTACCCAGAGGAGCGTGCGTGGCCATTTGAGTCTCCTCACTTATTTATAGTATATAGTTGCTCTCCCTAAGGAGAAAAGAGCGTTTCTGACCCCTGTCCCAGGCCTCTCACTAGCAAAAGCCAGACTCCTACTGTACACTGATGATGGGCAATAACCCGGAAACAGCTGTAAGTGCATGGAGTCTGGCTTTGCTTTTGAATACCAGTCATTGTAAGAAGACTTGTATAAAAAGTCTCACTTTGACTCGAAGGAATGCTGCCTTTCAATAGGTGGCACTGTGGAGGATTTATTCCATCTCCCTTATTTGCATATTACCCAGAGGAGCGTGCGTGGCCATTTGAGTCTCCTCACTTATTTATAGTATATAGTTGCTCTCCCTAAGGAGAAAAGAGCGTTTCTGACCCCTGTCCCTGGCCTCTCACTAGCAAAAGCCAGACTCCTACTGTACACTGATGATGGGCAATAACCCAGAAACAGCTGTATGTACATGGGGTCTGGCTTTGCTTTTGATTCCCAGTCATTGTAGCAAGACTTGTATAAAAAGTCCCACTTTGACTCGAAGGAATGCTGCCTTTCAGTAGGTGGCACTGTGGAGGATTTATTCCATCTCCCTTATTTGCATATTACCCAGAGGAGCGTGCGTGGCCATTTGAGTCTCCTCACTTATTTATAGTATATAGTTGCTCTCCATAAGGAGAAAAGAGCGTTTCTGACCCCTATTGCTTTTTCAAACACGGTCTACACCTCTCAGGTGCCGAGTTACAGGACGGTGAAAACAGTGAGTTTGTGTTAGACGCGAATCGTGCTCTGATTCACGCTCTAGGCTGGGAGCGCAAGCTTATTGCTTTTTCAAACACGGTCTACACCTCTCAGGTGCCGAGTTACAGGACGGTGAAAACAGTGAGTTTGTGTTAGACGCGAATCGTGCTGGGATTTATGCTCTAGGCTGGGAGCGCAAGCGTAATGCTTTTTCAAACACGGTCTACACCTCTCAGGTGCCGAGTTACAGGACGGTGAAAACAGTGAGTTTGTGTTAGACGCGAATCTTGCTCTGATTCATGCTCTAGGCGGGGAGCTCAAGCTTATTGCATTTTCAAACACGGTCTACACCTCTCAGGTGCCGAGTTACAGGACGGTGAAAACAGTGAGTTTGTGTTAGACGCGAATCGTGCTCTGATTCACGCTCTAGGCTGGGAGCGCAAGCGTAATGCTTTTTCAAACACGGTCTACACCTCTCAGGTGCCGAGTTACAGGACGGTGAAAACAATGAGTTTGTGTTAGACGCGAATCGTGCTCTGATTCACGCTCTAGGCTGGGAGCTCAAGCTTATTGCTTTTTCAAACACGGTCTACACCTCTCAGGTGCCGAGTTACAGGACGGTGAAAACAGTGAGTTTGTGTTAGACGTGAATCGTGCTCTGATTCATGCTTTAACCTTATTGCTTTTTCAAACACGGTCTACACCTCTCAGGTGCCGAGTTACAGGACGGTGAAAACAGTGAGTTTGTGTTAGACGTGAATCGTGCTCTGATTCATGCTCTAGGCTGGGAGCGCAAGCGTAATGCTTTTTCAAACACGGTCTACACCTCTCAGGTGCCGAGTTACAGAACGGTGAAAACAGTGAGTTTGTGTTAGACGCGAATCGTGCTGGGATTTATGCTCTAGGCTGGGAGCGCAAGCGTAATGCTTTTTCAAACACGGTCTACACCTCTCAGGTGCCGAGTTACAGGACGGTGAAAACAGTGAGTTTGTGTTAGACGCGAATCGTGCTCTGATTCATGCTCTAGGCGGGGAGCTCAAGCTTATTGCATTTTCAAACACGGTCTACACCTCTCAGGTGCCGAGTAACAGGACGGTGAAAACAGTGAGTTTGTGTTAGACGCGATTCATGCTCTAGGCTGGGAGCGCAAGCTTATTGCTTTTTCAAACACGGTCTACACCTCTCAGGTGCCGAGTTACAGGACGGTGAAAACAATGAGTTTGTGTTAGACGCGAATCGTGCTCTGATTCATGCTCTAGGCTGGGAGCGAAAGCTTATTGCTTTTTCAAACACGGTCTACACCTCTCAGGTGCCGAGTTACAGGACGGTGAAAACAGTGAGTTTGTGTTAGACGCGAATCGTGCTCTGATTCACGCTCTAGGCTGGGAGCTCAAGCTTATTGCTTTTTCAAACACGGTCTACACCTCTCAGGTGCCGAGTTACAGGACGGTGAAAACAGTGAGTTTGTGTTAGACGCGAATCGTGCTCTGATTCATGCTCTAGGCTGGGAGCGCAAGCGTAATGCTTTTTCAAACACGGTCTACACCTCTCAGGTGCCGAGTTACAGGACAGTGAAAACAATGAGTTTGTGTTAGACGCGAATCGTGCTCTGATTCATGCTCTAGGCTGGGAGCTCAAGCTTATTGCTTTTTCAAACACGGTCTACACCTCTCAGGTGCCGAGTTACAGGACGGTGCAAACAGTGAGTTTGTGTTAGACGCGAATCGTGCTCTGTTTCATGCTTTAGGCTGGGAGCTCAAGCTTATTGCTTTTTCAAATAAGGGAGATTTCCATCTCCCTTATTTGCATATTACCCAGAGGAGCGTGCGTGGCCATTTGAGTCTCCTCACTTATTTATAGTATATAGTTGCTCTCCCTAAGGAGAAAAGAGCGTTTCTGACCCCTGTCCCAGGCCTCTCACTAGCAAAAGCCAGACTCCTACTGTACACTGATGATGGGCAATAACCCGGAAACAGCTGTATGTACATGGGGTCTGGCTTTGCTTTTGATTCCCAGTCATTGTAGCAAGACTTGTATAAAAAGTCCCACTTTGACTCGAAGGAATGCTGCCTTTCAGTAGGTGGCACTGTGGAGGATTTATTCCATCTCCCTTATTTGCATATTACCCAGGGGAGCGTGCGTGGCCATTTGAGTCTCCTCACTTATTTATAGTATATAGTTGCTCTCCCTAAGGAGAAAAGAGCGTTTCTGACCCCTATTGCTTTTTCAAACACGGTCTACACCTCTCAGGTGCCGAGTTACAGGACGGTGAAAACAGTGAGTTTGTGTTAGACGCGAATCGTGCTCTGATTCATGCTCTAGGCTGGGAGCTCAAGCTTATTGCTTTTTCAAACACGGTCTACACCTCTCAGGTGCCGAGTTACAGGACGGTGAAAACAGTGAGTTTGTGTTAGACGCGAATCGTGCTCTGATTCACGCTCTAGGCTGGGAGCGCAAGCGTAATGCTTTTTCAAACACGGTCTACACCTCTCAGGTGCCGAGTTACAGGACGGTGAAAACAATGAGTTTGTGTTAGACGCGAATCGTGCTCTGATTCACGCTCTAGGCTGGGAGCTCAAGCTTATTGCTTTTTCAAACACGGTCTACACCTCTCAGGTGCCGAGTTACAGGACGGTGAAAACAGTGAGTTTGTGTTAGACGTGAATCGTGCTCTGATTCATGCTTTAACCTTATTGCTTTTTCAAACACGGTCTACACCTCTCAGGTGCCGAGTTACAGGACGGTGAAAACAGTGAGTTTGTGTTAGACGTGAATCGTGCTCTGATTCATGCTCTAGGCTGGGAGCGCAAGCGTAATGCTTTTTCAAACACGGTCTACACCTCTCAGGTGCCGAGTTACAGAACGGTGAAAACAGTGAGTTTGTGTTAGACGCGAATCGTGCTGGGATTTATGCTCTAGGCTGGGAGCGCAAGCGTAATGCTTTTTCAAACACGGTCTACACCTCTCAGGTGCCGAGTTACAGGACGGTGAAAACAGTGAGTTTGTGTTAGACGCGAATCGTGCTCTGATTCATGCTCTAGGCGGGGAGCTCAAGCTTATTGCATTTTCAAACACGGTCTACACCTCTCAGGTGCCGAGTAACAGGACGGTGAAAACAGTGAGTTTGTGTTAGACGCGATTCATGCTCTAGGCTGGGAGCGCAAGCTTACTGCTTTTTCAAACACGGTCTACACCTCTCAGGTGCCGAGTTACAGGACGGTGAAAACAGTGAGTTTGTGTTAGACGCGAATCGTGCTCTGATTCATGCTCTAGGCTGGGAGCGAAAGCTTATTGCTTTTTCAAACACGGTCTACACCTCTCAGGTGCCGAGTTACAGGACGGTGAAAACAGTGAGTTTGTGTTAGACGCGAATCGTGCTCTGATTCACGCTCTAGGCTGGGAGCTCAAGCTTATTGCTTTTTCAAACACGGTCTACACCTCTCAGGTGCCGAGTTACAGGACGGTGAAAACAGTGAGTTTGTGTTAGACGCGAATCGTGCTCTGATTCATGCTCTAGGCTGGGAGCGCAAGCGTAATGCTTTTTCAAACACGGTCTACACCTCTCAGGTGCCGAGTTACAGGACAGTGAAAACAATGAGTTTGTGTTAGACGCGAATCGTGCTCTGATTCATGCTCTAGGCTGGGAGCGAAAGCTTATTGCTTTTTCAAACACGGTCTACACCTCTCAGGTGCCGAGTTACAGGACGGTGAAAACAGTGAGTTTGTGTTAGACGCGAATCGTGCTCTGTTTCATGCTTTAGGCTGGGAGCTCAAGCTTATTGCTTTTTCAAATAAGGGAGATTTCCATCTCCCTTATTTGCATATTACCCAGAGGAGCGTGCGTGGCCATTTGAGTCTCCTCACTTATTTATAGTATATAGTTGCTCTCCCTAAGGAGAAAAGAGCGTTTCTGACCCCTGTCCCAGGCCTCTCACTAGCAAAAGCCAGACTCCTACTGTACACTGATGATGGGCAATAACCCGGAAACAGCTGTAAGTGCATGGAGTCTGGCTTTGCTTTTGAATACCAGTCATTGTAAGAAGACTTGTATAAAAAGTCTCACTTTGACTCGAAGGAATGCTGCCTTTCAATAGGTGGCACTGTGGAGGATTTATTCCATCTCCCTTATTTGCATATTACCCAGAGGAGCGTGCGTGGCCATTTGAGTCTCCTCACTTATTTATAGTATATAGTTGCTCTCCCTAAGGAGAAAAGAGCGTTTCTGACCCCTGTCCCTGGCCTCTCACTAGCAAAAGCCAGACTCCTACTGTACACTGATGATGGGCAATAACCCGGAAACAGCTGTATGTACATGGGGTCTGGCTTTGCTTTTGATTCCCAGTCATTGTAGCAAGACTTGTATAAAAAGTCCCACTTTGACTCGAAGGAATGCTGCCTTTCAGTAGGTGGCACTGTGGAGGATTTATTCCATCTCCCTTATTTGCATATTACCCAGAGGAGCGTGCGTGGCCATTTGAGTCTCCTCACTTATTTATAGTATATAGTTGCTCTCCCTAAGGAGAAAAGAGCGTTTCTGACCCCTATTGCTTTTTCAAACACGGTCTACACCTCTCAGGTGCCGAGTTACAGGACGGTGAAAACAGTGAGTTTGTGTTAGACGCGAATCATGCTCTGATTCACGCTCTAGGCTGGGAGCGCAAGCTTATTGCTTTTTCAAACACGGTCTACACCTCTCAGGTGCCGAGTTACAGGACGGTGAAAACAGTGAGTTTGTGTTAGACGCGAATCGTGCTGGGATTTATGCTCTAGGCTGGGAGCGCAAGCGTAATGCTTTTTCAAACACGGTCTACACCTCTCAGGTGCCGAGTTACAGGACGGTGAAAACAGTGAGTTTGTGTTAGACGCGAATCGTGCTCTGATTCACGCTCTAGGCTGGGAGCGCAAGCTTATTGCTTTTTCAAACACGGGCTACACCTCTCAGGTGCCGAGTTACAGGACGGTGAAAACAGTGAGTTTGTGTTACACGCGAATCGTGCTCTGATTCATGCTCTAGGCTGGGAGCGAAAGCTTACTGCTTTTTCAAACACGGTCTACACCTCTCAGGTGCCGAGTTACAGGACGGTGAAAACAGTGAGTTTGTGTTAGACGCGAATCGTGCTCTGATTCACGCTCTAGGCTTGGAGCGAAAGCTTATTGCTTTTTCAAACACGGTCTACACCTCTCAGGTGCCGAGTTACAGGACGGTGAAAACAGTGAGTTTGTGTTAGACGCGAATCGTGCTCTGATTCATGCTTTAGGCTGGGAGCGCAAGCTTATTGCTTTTTCAAACACGGTCTACACCTCTCAGGTGCCGAGGTACAGGACGGTGAAAACAGTGAGTTTGTGTTAGACGCGAATCGTGCTCTGATTCATGCTCTAGGCGGGGAGCTCAAGCTTATTGCTTTTTCAAACACGGTCTACACCTCTCAGGTGCCGAGTTACAGGACGGTGAAAACAGTGAGTTTGTGTTAGACGCGAATCGTGCTCTGATTCATGCTCTAGGCTGGGAGCTCAAGCTTATTGCTTTTTCAAACACGGTCTACACCTCTCAGGTGCCGAGTTACAGGACGGTGAAAACAGTGAGTTTGTGTTAGACGCGAATCGTGCTCTGATTCATGCTTTAGGCTGGGAGCGCAAGCGTAATGCTTTTTCAAACACGGTCTACACCTCTCAGGTGCCGAGTTACAGGACGGTGAAAACAATGAGTTTGTGTTAGACGCGAATCGTGCTCTGATTCATGCTCTAGGCTGGGAGCTCAAGCTTATTGCTTTTTCAAACACGGTCTACACCTCTCAGGTGCCGAGTTACAGGACGGTGAAAACAGTGAGTTTGTGTTAGACGCGAATCGTGCTCTGTTTCATGCTTTAGGCTGGGAGCTCAAGCTTATTGCTTTTTCAAATAAGGGAGATTTCCATCTCCCTTATTTGCATATTACCCAGAGGAGCGTGCGTGGCCATTTGAGTCTCCTCACTTATTTATAGTATATAGTTGCTCTCCCTAAGGAGAAAAGAGCGTTTCTGACCCCTGTCCCAGGCCTCTCACTAGCAAAAGCCAGACTCCTACTGTACACTGATGATGGGCAATAACCCGGAAACAGCTGTAAGTGCATGGAGTCTGGCTTTGCTTTTGAATACCAGTCATTGTAAGAAGACTTGTATAAAAAGTCTCACTTTGACTCGAAGGAATGCTGCCTTTCAATAGGTGGCACTGTGGAGGATTTATTCCATCTCCCTTATTTGCATATTACCCAGAGGAGCGTGCGTGGCCATTTGAGTCTCCTCACTTATTTATAGTATATAGTTGCTCTCCCTAAGGAGAAAAGAGCGTTTCTGACCCCTGTCCCTGGCCTCTCACTAGCAAAAGCCATACTCCTACTGTACACTGATGATGGGCAATAACCCGGAAACAGCTGTATGTACATGGGGTCTGGCTTTGCTTTTGATTCCCAGTCATTGTAGCAAGACTTGTATAAAAAGTCCCACTTTGACTCGAAGGAATGCTGCCTTTCAGTAGGTGGCACTGTGGAGGATTTATTCCATCTCCCTTATTTGCATATTACCCAGAGGAGCGTGCGTGGCCATTTGAGTCTCCTCACTTATTTATAGTATATAGTTGCTCTCCCTAAGGAGAAAAGAGCGTTTCTGACCCCTATTGCTTTTTCAAACACGGTCTACACCTCTCAGGTGCCGAGTTACAGGACGGTGAAAACAGTGAGTTTGTGTTAGACGCGAATCATGCTCTGATTCACGCTCTAGGCTGGGAGCGCAAGCTTATTGCTTTTTCAAACACGGTCTACCCCTCTCAGGTGCCGAGTTACAGGACGGTGAAAACAGTGAGTTTGTGTTAGACGCGAATCGTGCTCTGATTCACGCTCTAGGCTGGGAGCGCAAGCTTATTGCTTTTTCAAACACGGTCTACACCTCTCAGGTGCCGAGTTACAGGACGGTGAAAACAGTGAGTTTGTGTTAGACGCGAATCGTGCTCTGATTCATGCTCTAGGCTGGGAGCGCAAGCTTATTGCTTTTTCAAACACGGTCTACACCTCTCAGGTGCCGAGTTACAGGACGGTGAAAACAGTGAGTTTGTGTTAGACGCGAATCGTGCTCTGATTCACGCTCTAGGCTGGGAGCTCAAGCTTATTGCTTTTTCAAACACGGTCTACACCTCTCAGGTGCCGAGTTACAGGACAGTGAAAACAATGAGTTTGTGTTAGACGCGAATCGTGCTCTGATTCATGCTCTAGGCTGGGAGCTCAAGCTTCTTGCTTTTTCAAACACGGTCTACACCTCTCAGGTGCCGAGTTACAGGACGGTGAAAACAGTGAGTTTGTGTTAGACGCGAATCGTGCTCTGTTTCATGCTTTAGGCTGGGAGCTCAAGCTTATTGCTTTTTCAAATAAGGGAGATTTCCATCTCCCTTATTTGCATATTACCCAGAGGAGCGTGCGTGGCCATTTGAGTCTCCTCACTTATTTATAGTATATAGTTGCTCTCCCTAAGGAGAAAAGAGCGTTTCTGACCCCTGTCCCAGGCCTCTCACTAGCAAAAGCCAGACTCCTACTGTACACTGATGATGGGCAATAACCCGGAAACAGCTGTAAGTGCATGGAGTCTGGCTTTGCTTTTGAATACCAGTCATTGTAAGAAGACTTGTATAAAAAGTCTCACTTTGACTCGAAGGAATGCTGCCTTTCAATAGGTGGCACTGTGGAGGATTTATTCCATCTCCCTTATTTGCATATTACCCAGAGGAGCGTGCGTGGCCATTTGAGTCTCCTCACTTATTTATAGTATATAGTTGCTCTCCCTAAGGAGAAAAGAGCGTTTCTGACCCCTGTCCCTGGCCTCTCACTAGCAAAAGCCAGACTCCTACTGTACACTGATGATGGGCAATAACCCGGAAACAGCTGTATGTACATGGGGTCTGGCTTTGCTTTTGATTCCCAGTCATTGTAGCAAGACTTGTATAAAAAGTCCCACTTTGACTCGAAGGAATGCTGCCTTTCAGTAGGTGGCACTGTGGAGGATTTATTCCATCTCCCTTATTTGCATATTACCCAGAGGAGCGTGCGTGGCCATTTGAGTCTCCTCACTTATTTATAGTATATAGTTGCTCTCCCTAAGGAGAAAAGAGCGTTTCTGACCCCTATTGCTTTTTCAAACACGGTCTACACCTCTCAGGTGCCGAGTTACAGGACGGTGAAAACAGTGAGTTTGTGTTAGACGCGAATCATGCTCTGATTCACGCTCTAGGCTGGGAGCGCAAGCTTATTGCTTTTTCAAACACGGTCTACACCTCTCAGGTGCCGAGTTACAGGACGGTGAAAACAGTGAGTTTGTGTTAGACGCGAATCGTGCTGGGATTTATGCTCTAGGCTGGGAGCGCAAGCGTAATGCTTTTTCAAACACGGTCTACACCTCTCAGGTGCCGAGTTACAGGACGGTGAAAACAGTGAGTTTGTGTTAGACGCGAATCGTGCTCTGATTCACGCTCTAGGCTGGGAGCGCAAGCTTATTGCTTTTTCAAACACGGGCTACACCTCTCAGGTGCCGAGTTACAGGACGGTGAAAACAGTGAGTTTGTGTTAGACGCGAATCGTGCTCTGATTCATGCTCTAGGCTGGGAGCGAAAGCTTACTGCTTTTTCAAACACGGTCTACACCTCTCAGGTGCCGAGTTACAGGACGGTGAAAACAGTGAGTTTGTGTTAGACGCGAATCGTGCTCTGATTCACGCTCTAGGCTTGGAGCGAAAGCTTATTGCTTTTTCAAACACGGTCTACACCTCTCAGGTGCCGAGTTACAGGACGGTGAAAACAGTGAGTTTGTGTTAGACGCGAATCGTGCTCTGATTCATGCTTTAGGCTGGGAGCGCAAGCTTATTGCTTTTTCAAACACGGTCTACACCTCTCAGGTGCCGAGTTACAGGACGGTGAAAACAGTGAGTTTGTGTTAGACGCGAATCGTGCTCTGATTCATGCTCTAGGCTGGGAGCTCAAGCTTATTGCTTTTTCAAACACGGTCTACACCTCTCAGGTGCCGAGTTACAGGACGGTGAAAACAGTGAGTTTGTGTTAGACGCGAATCGTGCTCTGATTCATGCTTTAGGCTGGGAGCGCAAGCGTAATGCTTTTTCAAACACGGTCTACACCTCTCAGGTGCCGAGTTACAGGACGGTGAAAACAATGAGTTTGTGTTAGACGCGAATCGTGCTCTGATTCATGCTCTAGGCTGGGAGCTCAAGCTTATTGCTTTTTCAAACACGGTCTACACCTCTCAGGTGCCGAGTTACAGGACGGTGAAAACAGTGAGTTTGTGTTAGACGCGAATCGTGCTCTGTTTCATGCTTTAGGCTGGGAGCTCAAGCTTATTGCTTTTTCAAATAAGGGAGATTTCCATCTCCCTTATTTGCATATTACCCAGAGGAGCGTGCGTGGCCATTTGAGTCTCCTCACTTATTTATAGTATATAGTTGCTCTCCCTAAGGAGAAAAGAGCGTTTCTGACCCCTGTCCCAGGCCTCTCACTAGCAAAAGCCAGACTCCTACTGTACACTGATGATGGGCAATAACCCGGAAACAGCTGTAAGTGCATGGAGTCTGGCTTTGCTTTTGAATACCAGTCATTGTAAGAAGACTTGTATAAAAAGTCTCACTTTGACTCGAAGGAATGCTGCCTTTCAATAGGTGGCACTGTGGAGGATTTATTCCATCTCCCTTATTTGCATATTACCCAGAGGAGCGTGCGTGGCCATTTGAGTCTCCTCACTTATTTATAGTATATAGTTGCTCTCCCTAAGGAGAAAAGAGCGTTTCTGACCCCTGTCCCTGGCCTCTCACTAGCAAAAGCCAGACTCCTACTGTACACTGATGATGGGCAATAACCCGGAAACAGCTGTATGTACATGGGGTCTGGCTTTGCTTTTGATTCCCAGTCATTGTAGCAAGACTTGTATAAAAAGTCCCACTTTGACTCGAAGGAATGCTGCCTTTCAGTAGGTGGCACTGTGGAGGATTTATTCCATCTCCCTTATTTGCATATTACCCAGAGGAGCGTGCGTGGCCATTTGAGTCTCCTCACTTATTTATAGTATATAGTTGCTCTCCCTAAGGAGAAAAGAGCGTTTCTGACCCCTATTGCTTTTTCAAACACGGTCTACACCTCTCAGGTGCCGAGTTACAGGACGGTGAAAACAGTGAGTTTGTGTTAGACGCGAATCATGCTCTGATTCACGCTCTAGGCTGGGAGCGCAAGCTTATTGCTTTTTCAAACACGGTCTACACCTCTCAGGTGCCGAGTTACAGGACGGTGAAAACAGTGAGTTTGTGTTAGACGCGAATCGTGCTCTGATTCACGCTCTAGGCTGGGAGCGCAAGCTTATTGCTTTTTCAAACACGGGCTACACCTCTCAGGTGCCGAGTTACAGGACGGTGAAAACAGTGAGTTTGTGTTAGACGCGAATCGTGCTCTGATTCATGCTTTAGGCTGGGAGCGCAAGCGTAATGCTTTTTCAAACACGGTCTACACCTCTCAGGTGCCGAGTTACAGGACGGTGAAAACAATGAATTTGTGTTAGACGCGAATCGTGCTCTGATTCATGCTCTAGGCTGGGAGCTCAAGCTTATTGCTTTTTCAAACACGGTCTACACCTCTCAGGTGCCGAGTTACAGGACGGTGAAAACAGTGAGTTTGTGTTAGACGCGAATCGTGCTCTGATTCATGCTCTAGGCTGGGAGCGCAAGCTTATTGCTTTTTCAAACACGGTCTACACCTCTCAGGTGCCGAGTTACAGGACGGTGAAAACAGTGAGTTTGTGTTAGACGCGAATCGTGCTCTGATTCACGCTCTAGGCTGGGAGCTCAAGCTTATTGCTTTTTCAAACACGGTCTACACCTCTCAGGTGCCGAGTTACAGGACAGTGAAAACAATGAGTTTGTGTTAGACGCGAATCGTGCTCTGATTCATGCTCTAGGCTGGGAGCTCAAGCTTCTTGCTTTTTCAAACACGGTCTACACCTCTCAGGTGCCGAGTTACAGGACGGTGAAAACAGTGAGTTTGTGTTAGACGCGAATCGTGCTCTGTTTCATGCTTTAGGCTGGGAGCTCAAGCTTATTGCTTTTTCAAATAAGGGAGATTTCCATCTCCCTTATTTGCATATTACCCAGAGGAGCGTGCGTGGCCATTTGAGTCTCCTCACTTATTTATAGTATATAGTTGCTCTCCCTAAGGAGAAAAGAGCGTTTCTGACCCCTGTCCCAGGCCTCTCACTAGCAAAAGCCAGACTCCTACTGTACACTGATGATGGGCAATAACCCGGAAACAGCTGTAAGTGCATGGAGTCTGGCTTTGCTTTTGAATACCAGTCATTGTAAGAAGACTTGTATAAAAAGTCTCACTTTGACTCGAAGGAATGCTGCCTTTCAATAGGTGGCACTGTGGAGGATTTATTCCATCTCCCTTATTTGCATATTACCCAGAGGAGCGTGCGTGGCCATTTGAGTCTCCTCACTTATTTATAGTATATAGTTGCTCTCCCTAAGGAGAAAAGAGCGTTTCTGACCCCTGTCCCAGGCCTCTCACTAGCAAAAGCCAGACTCCTACTGTACACTGATGATGGGCAATAACCCGGAAACAGCTGTAAGTGCATGGAGTCTGGCTTTGCTTTTGAATACCAGTCATTGTAAGAAGACTTGTATAAAAAGTCTCACTTTGACTCGAAGGAATGCTGCCTTTCAATAGGTGGCACTGTGGAGGATTTATTCCATCTCCCTTATTTGCATATTACCCAGAGGAGCGTGCGTGGCCATTTGAGTCTCCTCACTTATTTATAGTATATAGTTGCTCTCCCTAAGGAGAAAAGAGCGTTTCTGACCCCTGTCCCTGGCCTCTCACTAGCAAAAGCCAGACTCCTACTGTACACTGATGATGGGCAATAACCCGGAAACAGCTGTATGTACATGGGGTCTGGCTTTGCTTTTGATTCCCAGTCATTGTAGCAAGACTTGTATAAAAAGTCCCACTTTGACTCGAAGGAATGCTGCCTTTCAGTAGGTGGCACTGTGGAGGATTTATTCCATCTCCCTTATTTGCATATTACCCAGAGGAGCGTGCGTGGCCATTTGAGTCTCCTCACTTATTTATAGTATATAGTTGCTCTCCCTAAGGAGAAAAGAGCGTTTCTGACCCCTATTGCTTTTTCAAACACGGTCTACACCTCTCAGGTGCCGAGTTACAGGACGGTGAAAACAGTGAGTTTGTGTTAGACGCGAATCATGCTCTGATTCACGCTCTAGGCTGGGAGCGCAAGCTTATTGCTTTTTCAAACACGGTCTACACCTCTCAGGTGCCGAGTTACAGGACGGTGAAAACAGTGAGTTTGTGTTAGACGCGAATCGTGCTCTGATTCACGCTCTAGGCTGGGAGCGCAAGCTTATTGCTTTTTCAAACACGGGCTACACCTCTCAGGTGCCGAGTTACAGGACGGTGAAAACAGTGAGTTTGTGTTAGACGCGAATCGTGCTCTGATTCATGCTTTAGGCTGGGAGCGCAAGCGTAATGCTTTTTCAAACACGGTCTACACCTCTCAGGTGCCGAGTTACAGGACGGTGAAAACAATGAGTTTGTGTTAGACGCGAATCGTGCTCTGATTCATGCTCTAGGCTGGGAGCTCAAGCTTATTGCTTTTTCAAACACGGTCTACACCTCTCAGGTGCCGAGTTACAGGACGGTGAAAACAGTGAGTTTGTGTTAGACGCGAATCGTGCTCTGATTCATGCTCTAGGCTGGGAGCGCAAGCTTATTGCTTTTTCAAACACGGTCTACACCTCTCAGGTGCCGAGTTACAGGACGGTGAAAACAGTGAGTTTGTGTTAGACGCGAATCGTGCTCTGATTCACGCTCTAGGCTGGGAGCTCAAGCTTATTGCTTTTTCAAACACGGTCTACACCTCTCAGGTGCCGAGTTACAGGACAGTGAAAACAATGAGTTTGTGTTAGACGCGAATCGTGCTCTGATTCATGCTCTAGGCTGGGAGCTCAAGCTTCTTGCTTTTTCAAACACGGTCTACACCTCTCAGGTGCCGAGTTACAGGACGGTGAAAACAGTGAGTTTGTGTTAGACGCGAATCGTGCTCTGTTTCATGCTTTAGGCTGGGAGCTCAAGCTTATTGCTTTTTCAAATAAGGGAGATTTCCATCTCCCTTATTTGCATATTACCCAGAGGAGCGTGCGTGGCCATTTGAGTCTCCTCACTTATTTATAGTATATAGTTGCTCTCCCTAAGGAGAAAAGAGCGTTTCTGACCCCTGTCCCAGGCCTCTCACTAGCAAAAGCCAGACTCCTACTGTACACTGATGATGGGCAATAACCCGGAAACAGCTGTAAGTGCATGGAGTCTGGCTTTGCTTTTGAATACCAGTCATTGTAAGAAGACTTGTATAAAAAGTCTCACTTTGACTCGAAGGAATGCTGCCTTTCAATAGGTGGCACTGTGGAGGATTTATTCCATCTCCCTTATTTGCATATTACCCAGAGGAGCGTGCGTGGCCATTTGAGTCTCCTCACTTATTTATAGTATATAGTTGCTCTCCCTAAGGAGAAAAGAGCGTTTCTGACCCCTGTCCCTGGCCTCTCACTAGCAAAAGCCAGACTCCTACTGTACACTGATGATGGGCAATAACCCGGAAACAGCTGTATGTACATGGGGTCTGGCTTTGCTTTTGATTCCCAGTCATTGTAGCAAGACTTGTATAAAAAGTCCCACTTTGACTCGAAGGAATGCTGCCTTTCAGTAGGTGGCACTGTGGAGGATTTATTCCATCTCCCTTATTTACATATTACCCAGAGGAGCGTGCGTGGCCATTTGAGTCTCCTCACTTATTTATAGTATATAGTTGCTCTCCCTAAGGAGAAAAGAGCGTTTCTGACCCCTATTGCTTTTTCAAACACGGTCTACACCTCTCAGGTGCCGAGTTACAGGACGGTGAAAACAGTGAGTTTGTGTTAGACGCGAATCATGCTCTGATTCACGCTCTAGGCTGGGAGCGCAAGCTTATTGCTTTTTCAAACACGGTCTACACCTCTCAGGTGCCGAGTTACAGGACGGTGAAAACAGTGAGTTTGTGTTAGACGCGAATCGTGCTGGGATTTATGCTCTAGGCTGGGAGCGCAAGCGTAATGCTTTTTCAAACACGGTCTACACCTCTCAGGTGCCGAGTTACAGGACGGTGAAAACAGTGAGTTTGTGTTAGACGCGAATCGTGCTCTGATTCACGCTCTAGGCTGGGAGCGCAAGCTTATTGCTTTTTCAAACACGGGCTACACCTCTCAGGTGCCGAGTTACAGGACGGTGAAAACAGTGAGTTTGTGTTAGACGCGAATCGTGCTCTGATTCATGCTCTAGGCTGGGAGCGAAAGCTTACTGCTTTTTCAAACACGGTCTACACCTCTCAGGTGCCGAGTTACAGGACGGTGAAAACAGTGAGTTTGTGTTAGACGCGAATCGTGCTCTGATTCACGCTCTAGGCTTGGAGCGAAAGCTTATTGCTTTTTCAAACACGGTCTACACCTCTCAGGTGCCGAGTTACAGGACGGTGAAAACAGTGAGTTTGTGTTAGACGCGAATCGTGCTCTGATTCATGCTTTAGGCTGGGAGCGCAAGCTTATTGCTTTTTCAAACACGGTCTACACCTCTCAGGTGCCGAGGTACAGGACGGTGAAAACAGTGAGTTTGTGTTAGACGCGAATCGTGCTCTGATTCATGCTCTAGGCGGGGAGCTCAAGCTTATTGCTTTTTCAAACACGGTCTACACCTCTCAGGTGCCGAGTTACAGGACGGTGAAAACAGTGAGTTTGTGTTAGACGCGAATCGTGCTCTGATTCATGCTCTAGGCTGGGAGCTCAAGCTTATTGCTTTTTCAAACACGGTCTACACCTCTCAGGTGCCGAGTTACAGGACGGTGAAAACAGTGAGTTTGTGTTAGACGCGAATCGTGCTCTGATTCATGCTTTAGGCTGGGAGCGCAAGCGTAATGCTTTTTCAAACACGGTCTACACCTCTCAGGTGCCGAGTTACAGGACGGTGAAAACAATGAGTTTGTGTTAGACGCGAATCGTGCTCTGATTCATGCTCTAGGCTGGGAGCTCAAGCTTATTGCTTTTTCAAACACGGTCTACACCTCTCAGGTGCCGAGTTACAGGACGGTGAAAACAGTGAGTTTGTGTTAGACGCGAATCGTGCTCTGTTTCATGCTTTAGGCTGGGAGCTCAAGCTTATTGCTTTTTCAAATAAGGGAGATTTCCATCTCCCTTATTTGCATATTACCCAGAGGAGCGTGCGTGGCCATTTGAGTCTCCTCACTTATTTATAGTATATAGTTGCTCTCCCTAAGGAGAAAAGAGCGTTTCTGACCCCTGTCCCAGGCCTCTCACTAGCAAAAGCCAGACTCCTACTGTACACTGATGATGGGCAATAACCCGGAAACAGCTGTAAGTGCATGGAGTCTGGCTTTGCTTTTGAATACCAGTCATTGTAAGAAGACTTGTATAAAAAGTCTCACTTTGACTCGAAGGAATGCTGCCTTTCAATAGGTGGCACTGTGGAGGATTTATTCCATCTCCCTTATTTGCATATTACCCAGAGGAGCGTGCGTGGCCATTTGAGTCTCCTCACTTATTTATAGTATATAGTTGCTCTCCCTAAGGAGAAAAGAGCGTTTCTGACCCCTGTCCCTGGCCTCTCACTAGCAAAAGCCAGACTCCTACTGTACACTGATGATGGGCAATAACCCGGAAACAGCTGTATGTACATGGGGTCTGGCTTTGCTTTTGATTCCCAGTCATTGTAGCAAGACTTGTATAAAAAGTCCCACTTTGACTCGAAGGAATGCTGCCTTTCAGTAGGTGGCACTGTGGAGGATTTATTCCATCTCCCTTATTTGCATATTACCCAGAGGAGCGTGCGTGGCCATTTGAGTCTCCTCACTTATTTATAGTATATAGTTGCTCTCCCTAAGGAGAAAAGAGCGTTTCTGACCCCTATTGCTTTTTCAAACACGGTCTACACCTCTCAGGTGCCGAGTTACAGGACGGTGAAAACAGTGAGTTTGTGTTAGACGCGAATCATGCTCTGATTCACGCTCTAGGCTGGGAGCGCAAGCTTATTGCTTTTTCAAACACGGTCTACACCTCTCAGGTGCCGAGTTACAGGACGGTGAAAACAGTGAGTTTGTGTTAGACGCGAATCGTGCTCTGATTCACGCTCTAGGCTGGGAGCGCAAGCTTATTGCTTTTTCAAACACGGGCTACACCTCTCAGGTGCCGAGTTACAGGACGGTGAAAACAGTGAGTTTGTGTTAGACGCGAATCGTGCTCTGATTCATGCTTTAGGCTGGGAGCGCAAGCGTAATGCTTTTTCAAACACGGTCTACACCTCTCAGGTGCCGAGTTACAGGACGGTGAAAACAATGAGTTTGTGTTAGACGCGAATCGTGCTCTGATTCATGCTCTAGGCTGGGAGCTCAAGCTTATTGCTTTTTCAAACACGGTCTACACCTCTCAGGTGCCGAGTTACAGGACGGTGAAAACAGTGAGTTTGTGTTAGACGCGAATCGTGCTCTGATTCATGCTCTAGGCTGGGAGCGCAAGCTTATTGCTTTTTCAAACACGGTCTACACCTCTCAGGTGCCGAGTTACAGGACGGTGAAAACAGTGAGTTTGTGTTAGACGCGAATCGTGCTCTGATTCACGCTCTAGGCTGGGAGCTCAAGCTTATTGCTTTTTCAAACACGGTCTACACCTCTCAGGTGCCGAGTTACAGGACAGTGAAAACAATGAGTTTGTGTTAGACGCGAATCGTGCTCTGATTCATGCTCTAGGCTGGGAGCTCAAGCTTCTTGCTTTTTCAAACACGGTCTACACCTCTCAGGTGCCGAGTTACAGGACGGTGAAAACAGTGAGTTTGTGTTAGACGCGAATCGTGCTCTGTTTCATGCTTTAGGCTGGGAGCTCAAGCTTATTGCTTTTTCAAATAAGGGAGATTTCCATCTCCCTTATTTGCATATTACCCAGAGGAGCGTGCGTGGCCATTTGAGTCTCCTCACTTATTTATAGTATATAGTTGCTCTCCCTAAGGAGAAAAGAGCGTTTCTGACCCCTGTCCCAGGCCTCTCACTAGCAAAAGCCAGACTCCTACTGTACACTGATGATGGGCAATAACCCGGAAACAGCTGTAAGTGCATGGAGTCTGGCTTTGCTTTTGAATACCAGTCATTGTAAGAAGACTTGTATAAAAAGTCTCACTTTGACTCGAAGGAATGCTGCCTTTCAATAGGTGGCACTGTGGAGGATTTATTCCATCTCCCTTATTTGCATATTACCCAGAGGAGCGTGCGTGGCCATTTGAGTCTCCTCACTTATTTATAGTATATAGTTGCTCTCCCTAAGGAGAAAAGAGCGTTTCTGACCCCTGTCCCTGGCCTCTCACTAGCAAAAGCCAGACTCCTACTGTACACTGATGATGGGCAATAACCCGGAAACAGCTGTATGTACATGGGGTCTGGCTTTGCTTTTGATTCCCAGTCATTGTAGCAAGACTTGTATAAAAAGTCCCACTTTGACTCGAAGGAATGCTGCCTTTCAGTAGGTGGCACTGTGGAGGATTTATTCCATCTCCCTTATTTGCATATTACCCAGAGGAGCGTGCGTGGCCATTTGAGTCTCCTCACTTATTTATAGTATATAGTTGCTCTCCCTAAGGAGAAAAGAGCGTTTCTGACCCCTATTGCTTTTTCAAACACGGTCTACACCTCTCAGGTGCCGAGTTACAGGACGGTGAAAACAGTGAGTTTGTGTTAGACGCGAATCGTGCTCTGATTCACGCTCTAGGCTGGGAGCGCAAGCTTATTGCTTTTTCAAACACGGTCTACACCTCTCAGGTGCCGAGTTACAGGACGGTGAAAACAGTGAGTTTGTGTTAGACGCGAATCGTGCTGGGATTTATGCTCTAGGCTGGGAGCGCAAGCGTAATGCTTTTTCAAACACGGTCTACACCTCTCAGGTGCCGAGTTACAGGACGGTGAAAACAGTGAGTTTGTGTTAGACGCGAATCATGCTCTGATTCACGCTCTAGGCTGGGAGCGCAAGCTTATTGCTTTTTCAAACACGGTCTACACCTCTCAGGTGCCGAGTTACAGGACGGTGAAAACAGTGAGTTTGTGTTAGACGCGAATCGTGCTCTGATTCACGCTCTAGGCTGGGAGCGCAAGCTTATTGCTTTTTCAAACACGGGCTACACCTCTCAGGTGCCGAGTTACAGGAAGGTGAAAACAGTGAGTTTGTGTTAGACGCGAATCGTGCTCTGATTCATGCTTTAGGCTGGGAGCGCAAGCTTATTGCTTTTTCAAACACGGTCTACACCTCTCAGGTGCCGAGGTACAGGACGGTGAAAACAGTGAGTTTGTGTTAGACGCGAATCGTGCTCTGATTCATGCTCTAGGCGGGGAGCTCAAGCTTATTGCTTTTTCAAACACGGTCTACACCTCTCAGGTGCCGAGTTACAGGACGGTGAAAACAGTGAGTTTGTGTTAGACGCGAATCGTGCTCTGATTCATGCTCTAGGCTGGGAGCTCAAGCTTATTGCTTTTTCAAACACGGTCTACACCTCTCAGGTGCCGAGTTACAGGACGGTGAAAACAGTGAGTTTGTGTTAGACGCGAATCGTGCTCTGATTCATGCTTTAGGCTGGGAGCGCAAGCGTAATGCTTTTTCAAACACGGTCTACACCTCTCAGGTGCCGAGTTACAGGACGGTGAAAACAATGAGTTTGTGTTAGACGCGAATCGTGCTCTGATTCATGCTCTAGGCTGGGAGCTCAAGCTTATTGCTTTTTCAAACACGGTCTACACCTCTCAGGTGCCGAGTTACAGGACGGTGAAAACAGTGAGTTTGTGTTAGACGCGAATCGTGCTCTGTTTCATGCTTTAGGCTGGGAGCTCAAGCTTATTGCTTTTTCAAATAAGGGAGATTTCCATCTCCCTTATTTGCATATTACCCAGAGGAGCGTGCGTGGCCATTTGAGTCTCCTCACTTATTTATAGTATATAGTTGCTCTCCCTAAGGAGAAAAGAGCGTTTCTGACCCCTGTCCCAGGCCTCTCACTAGCAAAAGCCAGACTCCTACTGTACACTGATGATGGGCAATAACCCGGAAACAGCTGTAAGTGCATGGAGTCTGGCTTTGCTTTTGAATACCAGTCATTGTAAGAAGACTTGTATAAAAAGTCTCACTTTGACTCGAAGGAATGCTGCCTTTCAATAGGTGGCACTGTGGAGGATTTATTCCATCTCCCTTATTTGCATATTACCCAGAGGAGCGTGCGTGGCCATTTGAGTCTCCTCACTTATTTATAGTATATAGTTGCTCTCCCTAAGGAGAAAAGAGCGTTTCTGACCCCTGTCCCTGGCCTCTCACTAGCAAAAGCCAGACTCCTACTGTACACTGATGATGGGCAATAACCCGGAAACAGCTGTATGTACATGGGGTCTGGCTTTGCTTTTGATTCCCAGTCATTGTAGCAAGACTTGTATAAAAAGTCCCACTTTGACTCGAAGGAATGCTGCCTTTCAGTAGGTGGCACTGTGGAGGATTTATTCCATCTCCCTTATTTGCATATTACCCAGAGGAGCGTGCGTGGCCATTTGAGTCTCCTCACTTATTTATAGTATATAGTTGCTCTCCCTAAGGAGAAAAGAGCGTTTCTGACCCCTATTGCTTTTTCAAACATGGTCTACACCTCTCAGGTGCCGAGTTACAGGACGGTGAAAACAGTGAGTTTGTGTTAGACGCGAATCGTGCTCTGATTCACGCTCTAGGCTGGGAGCGCAAGCTTATTGCTTTTTCAAACACGGTCTACACCTCTCAGGGGCCGAGTTACAGGACGGTGAAAACAGTGAGTTTGTGTTAGACGCGAATCGTGCTCTGATTCATGCTCTAGGCTGGGAGCGAAAGCTTACTGCTTTTTCAAACACGGTCTACACCTCTCAGGTGCCGAGTTACAGGACGGTGAAAACAGTGAGTTTGTGTTAGACGCGAATCGTGCTCTGATTCACGCTCTAGGCTTGGAGCGAAAGCTTATTGCTTTTTCAAACACGGTCTACACCTCTCAGGTGCCGAGTTACAGGACGGTGAAAACAGTGAGTTTGTGTTAGACGCGAATCGTGCTCTGATTCATGCTTTAGGCTGGGAGCGCAAGCTTATTGCTTTTTCAAACACGGTCTACACCTCTCAGGTGCCGAGGTACAGGACGGTGAAAACAGTGAGTTTGTGTTAGACGCGAATCGTGCTCTGATTCATGCTCTAGGCGGGGAGCTCAAGCTTATTGCTTTTTCAAACACGGTCTACACCTCTCAGGTGCCGAGTTACAGGACGGTGAAAACAGTGAGTTTGTGTTAGACGCGAATCGTGCTCTGATTCATGCTCTAGGCTGGGAGCTTAAGCTTATTGCTTTTTCAAACACGGTCTACACCTCTCAGGTGCTCTGATTCACGCTCTAGGCTGGGAGCTCAAGCTCATTGCTTTTTCAAACACGGTCTACACCTCTCAGGTGCCGAGTTACAGGACGGTGAAAACAGTGAGTTTGTGTTAGACGCGAATCGTGCTCTGATTCATGCTCTAGGCTGGGAGCGCAAGCGTAATGCTTTTTCAAACACGGTCTACACCTCTCAGGTGCCGAGTTACAGGACAGTGAAAACAATGAGTTTGTGTTAGACGCGAATCGTGCTCTGATTCATGCTCTAGGCTGGGAGCTCAAGCTTATTGCTTTTTCAAACACGGTCTACACCTCTCAGGTGCCGAGTTACAGGACGGTGAAAACAGTGAGTTTGTGTTAGACGCGAATCGTGCTCTGTTTCATGCTTTAGGCTGGGAGCTCAAGCTTATTGCTTTTTCAAATAAGGGAGATTTCCATCTCCCTTATTTGCATATTACCCAGAGGAGCGTGCGTGGCCATTTGAGTCTCCTCACTTATTTATAGTATATAGTTGCTCTCCCTAAGGAGAAAAGAGCGTTTCTGACCCCTGTCCCAGGCCTCTCACTAGCAAAAGCCAGACTCCTACTGTACACTGATGATGGGCAATAACCCGGAAACAGCTGTAAGTGCATGGAGTCTGGCTTTGCTTTTGAATACCAGTCATTGTAAGAAGACTTGTATAAAAAGTCTCACTTTGACTCGAAGGAATGCTGCCTTTCAATACGTGGCACTGTGGAGGATTTATTCCATCTCCCTTATTTGCATATTACCCAGAGGAGCGTGCGTGGCCATTTGAGTCTCCTCACTTATTTATAGTATATAGTTGCTCTCCCTAAGGAGAAAAGAGCGTTTCTGACCCCTGTCCCTGGCCTCACACTAGCAAAAGCCAGACTCCTACTGTACACTGATGATGGGCAATAACCCGGAAACAGCTGTATGTACATGGGGTCTGGCTTTGCTTTTGATTCCCAGTCATTGTAGCAAGACTTGTATAAAAAGTCCCACTTTGACTCGAAGGAATGCTGCCTTTCAGTAGGTGGCACTGTGGAGGATTTATTCCATCTCCCTTATTTGCATATTACCCAGAGGAGCGTGCGTGGCCATTTGAGTCTCCTCACTTATTTATAGTATATAGTTGCTCTCCCTAAGGAGAAAAGAGCGTTTCTGACCCCTATTGCTTTTTCAAACACGGTCTACACCTCTCAGGTGCCGAGTTACAGGACGGTGAAAACAGTGAGTTTGTGTTAGACGTGAATCGTGCTCTGATTCATGCTCTAGGCTGGGAGCACAAGCGTAATGCTTTTTCAAACACGGTCTACACCTCTCAGGTGCCGAGTTACAGGACGGTGAAAACAGTGAGTTTGTGTTAGACGCGAATCGTGCTCTGATTCATGCTCTAGGCGGGGAGCTCAAGCTTATTGCATTTTCAAACACGGTCTACACCTCTCAGGTGCCGAGTAACAGGACGGTGAAAACAGTGAGTTTGTTTTAGACGCGATTCATGCTCTAGGCTGGGAGCGCAAGCTTATTGCTTTTTCAAACACGGTCTACACCTCTCAGGTGCCGAGTTACAGGACGGTGAAAACAATGAGTTTGTGTTAGACGCGAATCGTGCTCTGATTCATGCTCTAGGCTGGGAGCGAAAGCTTATTGCTTTTTCAAACACGGTCTACACCTCTCAGGTGCCGAGTTACAGGACGGTGAAAACAGTGAGTTTGTGTTAGACGCGAATCGTGCTCTGATTCACGCTCTAGGCTGGGAGCTCAAGCTTATTGCTTTTTCAAACACGGTCTACACCTCTCAGGTGCCGAGTTACAGGACGGTGAAAACAGTGAGTTTGTGTTAGACGCGAATCGTGCTCTGATTCATGCTCTAGGCTGGGAGCGCAAGCGTAATGCTTTTTCAAACACGGTCTACACCTCTCAGGTGCCGAGTTACAGGACAGTGAAAACAATGAGTTTGTGTTAGACGCGAATCGTGCTCTGATTCATGCTCTAGGCTGGGAGCTCAAGCTTATTGCTTTTTCAAACACGGTCTACACCTCTCAGGTGCCGAGTTACAGGACGGTGAAAACAGTGAGTTTGTGTTAGACGCGAATCGTGCTCTGTTTCATGCTTTAGGCTGGGAGCTCAAGCTTATTGCTTTTTCAAATAAGGGAGATTTCCATCTCCCTTATTTGCATATTACCCAGAGGAGCGTGCGTGGCCATTTGAGTCTCCTCACTTATTTATAGTATATAATTGTTCTCCCTAAGGAGAAAAGAGCGTTTCTGACCCCTGTCCCAGGCCTCTCACTAGCAAAAGCCAGACTCCTACTGTACACTGATGATGGGCAATAACCCGGAAACAGCTGTAAGTGCATGGAGTCTGGCTTTGCTTTTGAATACCAGTCATTGTAAGAAGACTTGTATAAAAAGTCTCACTTTGACTCGAAGGAATGCTGCCTTTCAATACGTGGCACTGTGGAGGATTTATTCCATCTCCCTTATTTGCATATTACCCAGAGGAGCGTGCGTGGCCATTTGAGTCTCCTCACTTATTTATAGTATATAGTTGCTCTCCCTAAGGAGAAAAGAGCGTTTCTGACCCCTGTCCCTGGCCTCACACTAGCAAAAGCCAGACTCCTACTGTACACTGATGATGGGCAATAACCCGGAAACAGCTGTATGTACATGGGGTCTGGCTTTGCTTTTGATTCCCAGTCATTGTAGCAAGACTTGTATAAAAAGTCCCACTTTGACTCGAAGGAATGCTGCCTTTCAGTAGGTGGCACTGTGGAGGATTTATTCCATCTCCCTTATTTGCATATTACCCAGAGGAGCGTGCGTGGCCATTTGAGTCTCCTCACTTATTTATAGTATATAGTTGCTCTCCCTAAGGAGAAAAGAGCGTTTCTGACCCCTATTGCTTTTTCAAACACGGTCTACACCTCTCAGGTGCCGAGTTACAGGACGGTGAAAACAGTGAGTTTGTGTTAGACGTGAATCGTGCTCTGATTCATGCTCTAGGCTGGGAGCGCAAGCGTAATGCTTTTTCAAACACGGTCTACACCTCTCAGGTGCCGAGTTACAGGACGGTGAAAACAGTGAGTTTGTGTTAGACGCGAATCGTGCTCTGATTCACGCTCTAGGCTGGGAGCTCAAGCTTATTGCTTTTTCAAACACGGTCTACACCTCTCAGGTGCCGAGTTACAGGACGGTGAAAACAGTGAGTTTGTGTTAGACGCGAATCGTGCTCTGATTCATGCTCTAGGCTGGGAGCGCAAGCGTAATGCTTTTTCAAACACGGTCTACACCTCTCAGGTGCCGAGTTACAGGACAGTGAAAACAATGAGTTTGTGTTAGACGCGAATCGTGCTCTGATTCATGCTCTAGGCTGGGAGCTCAAGCTTATTGCTTTTTCAAATAAGGGAGATTTCCATCTCCCTTATTTGCATATTACCCAGAGGAGCGTGCGTGGCCATTTGAGTCTCCTCACTTATTTATAGTATATAGTTGCTCTCCCTAAGGAGAAAAGAGCGTTTCTGACCCCTGTCCCAGGCCTCTCACTAGCAAAAGCCAGACTCCTACTGTACACTGATGATGGGCAATAACCCGGAAACAGCTGTAAGTGCATGGAGTCTGGCTTTGCTTTTGAATACCAGTCATTGTAAGAAGACTTGTATAAAAAGTCTCACTTTGACTCGAAGGAATGCTGCCTTTCAATACGTGGCACTGTGGAGGATTTATTGCATCTCCCTTATTTGCATATTACCCAGAGGAGCGTGCGTGGCCATTTGAGTCTCCTCACTTATTTATAGTATATAGTTGCTTTCCCTAAGGAGAAAAGAGCGTTTCTGACCCCTGTCCCAGGCCTCTCACTAGCAAAAGCCAGACTCCTACTGTACACTGATGATGGGCAATAACCCGGAAACAGCTGTATGTACATGGGGTCTGGCTTTGCTTTTGATTCCCAGTCATTGTAGCAAGACTTGTATAAAAAGTCCCACTTTGACTCGAAGGAATGCTGCCTTTCAGTAGGTGGCACTGTGGAGGATTTATTCCATCTCCCTTATTTGCATATTACCCAGGGGAGCGTGCGTGGCCATTTGAGTCTCCTCACTTATTTATAGTATATAGTTGCTCTCCCTAAGGAGAAAAGAGCGTTTCTAACCCCTATTGCTTTTTCAAACACGGTCTACACCTCTCAGGTGCCGAGTTACAGGACGGTGAAAACAGTGAGTTTGTGTTAGACGCGAATCGTGCTCTGATTCATGCTCTAGGCTGGGAGCTCAAGCTTATTGCTTTTTCAAACACGGTCTACACCTCTCAGGTGCCGAGTTACAGGACGGTGAAAACAGTGAGTTTGTGTTAGACGCGAATCGTGCTCTGATTCACGCTCTAGGCTGGGAGCGCAAGCGTAATGCTTTTTCAAACACGGTCTACACCTCTCAGGTGCCGAGTTACAGGACGGTGAAAACAATGAGTTTGTGTTAGACGCGAATCGTGCTCTGATTCACGCTCTAGGCTGGGAGCTCAAGCTTATTGCTTTTTCAAACACGGTCTACACCTCTCAGGTGCCGAGTTACAGGACGGTGAAAACAGTGAGTTTGTGTTAGACGTGAATCGTGCTCTGATTCATGCTTTAACCTTATTGCTTTTTCAAACACGGTCTACACCTCTCAGGTGCCGAGTTACAGGACGGTGAAAACAGTGAGTTTGTGTTAGACGTGAATCGTGCTCTGATTCATGCTCTAGGCTGGGAGCGCAAGCGTAATGCTTTTTCAAACACGGTCTACACCTCTCAGGTGCCGAGTTACAGAACGGTGAAAACAGTGAGTTTGTGTTAGACGCGAATCGTGCTGGGATTTATGCTCTAGGCTGGGAGCGCAAGCGTAATGCTTTTTCAAACACGGTCTACACCTCTCAGGTGCCGAGTTACAGGACGGTGAAAACAGTGAGTTTGTGTTAGACGCGAATCGTGCTCTGATTCATGCTCTAGGCGGGGAGCTCAAGCTTATTGCATTTTCAAACACGGTCTACACCTCTCAGGTGCCGAGTAACAGGACGGTGAAAACAGTGAGTTTGTGTTAGACGCGATTCATGCTCTAGGCTGGGAGCGCAAGCTTACTGCTTTTTCAAACACGGTCTACACCTCTCAGGTGCCGAGTTACAGGACGGTGAAAACAGTGAGTTTGTGTTAGACGCGAATCGTGCTCTGATTCATGCTCTAGGCTGGGAGCGAAAGCTTATTGCTTTTTCAAACACGGTCTACACCTCTCAGGTGCCGAGTTACAGGACGGTGAAAACAGTGAGTTTGTGTTAGACGCGAATCGTGCTCTGATTCACGCTCTAGGCTGGGAGCTCAAGCTTATTGCTTTTTCAAACACGGTCTACACCTCTCAGGTGCCGAGTTACAGGACGGTGAAAACAGTGAGTTTGTGTTAGACGCGAATCGTGCTCTGATTCATGCTCTAGGCTGGGAGCGCAAGCGTAATGCTTTTTCAAACACGGTCTACACCTCTCAGGTGCCGAGTTACAGGACAGTGAAAACAATGAGTTTGTGTTAGACGCGAATCGTGCTCTGATTCATGCTCTAGGCTGGGAGCGAAAGCTTATTGCTTTTTCAAACACGGTCTACACCTCTCAGGTGCCGAGTTACAGGACGGTGAAAACAGTGAGTTTGTGTTAGACGCGAATCGTGCTCTGTTTCATGCTTTAGGCTGGGAGCTCAAGCTTATTGCTTTTTCAAATAAGGGAGATTTCCATCTCCCTTATTTGCATATTACCCAGAGGAGCGTGCGTGGCCATTTGAGTCTCCTCACTTATTTATAGTATATAGTTGCTCTCCCTAAGGAGAAAAGAGCGTTTCTGACCCCTGTCCCAGGCCTCTCACTAGCAAAAGCCAGACTCCTACTGTACACTGATGATGGGCAATAACCCGGAAACAGCTGTAAGTGCATGGAGTCTGGCTTTGCTTTTGAATACCAGTCATTGTAAGAAGACTTGTATAAAAAGTCTCACTTTGACTCGAAGGAATGCTGCCTTTCAATAGGTGGCACTGTGGAGGATTTATTCCATCTCCCTTATTTGCATATTACCCAGAGGAGCGTGCGTGGCCATTTGAGTCTCCTCACTTATTTATAGTATATAGTTGCTCTCCCTAAGGAGAAAAGAGCGTTTCTGACCCCTGTCCCTGGCCTCTCACTAGCAAAAGCCAGACTCCTACTGTACACTGATGATGGGCAATAACCCGGAAACAGCTGTATGTACATGGGGTCTGGCTTTGCTTTTGATTCCCAGTCATTGTAGCAAGACTTGTATAAAAAGTCCCACTTTGACTCGAAGGAATGCTGCCTTTCAGTAGGTGGCACTGTGGAGGATTTATTCCATCTCCCTTATTTGCATATTACCCAGAGGAGCGTGCGTGGCCATTTGAGTCTCCTCACTTATTTATAGTATATAGTTGCTCTCCCTAAGGAGAAAAGAGCGTTTCTGACCCCTGTCCCAGGCCTCTCACTAGCAAAAGCCAGACTCCTACTGTACACTGATGATGGGCAATAACCCGGGAACAGCTGTAAGTGCATGGAGTCTGGCTTTGCTTTTGAATACCAGTCATTGTAAGAAGACTTGTATAAAAAGTCTCACTTTGACTCGAAGGAATGCTGCCTTTCAATACGTGGCACTGTGGAGGATTTATTCCATCTCCCTTATTTGCATATTACCCAGAGGAGCGTGCGTGGCCATTTGAGTCTCCTCACTTATTTATAGTATATAGTTGCTTTCCCTAAGGAGAAAAGAGCGTTTCTGACCCCTGTCCCAGGCCTCTCACTAGCAAAAGCCAGACTCCTACTGTACACTGATGATGGGCAATAACCCGGAAACAGCTGTATGTACATGGGGTCTGGCTTTGCTTTTGATTCCCAGTCATTGTAGCAAGACTTGTATAAAAAGTCCCACTTTGACTCGAAGGAATGCTGCCTTTCAGTAGGTGGCACTGTGGAGGATTTATTCCATCTCCCTTATTTGCATATTACCCAGGGGAGCGTGCGTGGCCATTTGAGTCTCCTCACTTATTTATAGTATATAGTTGCTCTCCCTAAGGAGAAAAGAGCGTTTCTAACCCCTATTGCTTTTTCAAACACGGTCTACACCTCTCAGGTGCCGAGTTACAGGACGGTGAAAACAGTGAGTTTGTGTTAGACGCGAATCGTGCTCTGATTCATGCTCTAGGCTGGGAGCTCAAGCTTATTGCTTTTTCAAACACGGTCTACACCTCTCAGGTGCCGAGTTACAGGACGGTGAAAACAGTGAGTTTGTGTTAGACGCGAATCGTGCTCTGATTCACGCTCTAGGCTGGGAGCGCAAGCGTAATGCTTTTTCAAACACGGTCTACACCTCTCAGGTGCCGAGTTACAGGACGGTGAAAACAATGAGTTTGTGTTAGACGCGAATCGTGCTCTGATTCACGCTCTAGGCTGGGAGCTCAAGCTTATTGCTTTTTCAAACACGGTCTACACCTCTCAGGTGCCGAGTTACAGGACGGTGAAAACAGTGAGTTTGTGTTAGACGTGAATCGTGCTCTGATTCATGCTTTAACCTTATTGCTTTTTCAAACACGGTCTACACCTCTCAGGTGCCGAGTTACAGGACGGTGAAAACAGTGAGTTTGTGTTAGACGTGAATCGTGCTCTGATTCATGCTCTAGGCTGGGAGCGCAAGCGTAATGCTTTTTCAAACACGGTCTACACCTCTCAGGTGCCGAGTTACAGAACGGTGAAAACAGTGAGTTTGTGTTAGACGCGAATCGTGCTGGGATTTATGCTCTAGGCTGGGAGCGCAAGCGTAATGCTTTTTCAAACACGGTCTACACCTCTCAGGTGCCGAGTTACAGGACGGTGAAAACAGTGAGTTTGTGTTAGACGCGAATCGTGCTCTGATTCATGCTCTAGGCGGGGAGCTCAAGCTTATTGCATTTTCAAACACGGTCTACACCTCTCAGGTGCCGAGTAACAGGACGGTGAAAACAGTGAGTTTGTGTTAGACGCGATTCATGCTCTAGGCTGGGAGCGCAAGCTTACTGCTTTTTCAAACACGGTCTACACCTCTCAGGTGCCGAGTTACAGGACGGTGAAAACAGTGAGTTTGTGTTAGACGCGAATCGTGCTCTGATTCATGCTCTAGGCTGGGAGCGAAAGCTTATTGCTTTTTCAAACACGGTCTACACCTCTCAGGTGCCGAGTTACAGGACGGTGAAAACAGTGAGTTTGTGTTAGACGCGAATCGTGCTCTGATTCACGCTCTAGGCTGGGAGCTCAAGCTTATTGCTTTTTCAAACACGGTCTACACCTCTCAGGTGCCGAGTTACAGGACGGTGAAAACAGTGAGTTTGTGTTAGACGCGAATCGTGCTCTGATTCATGCTCTAGGCTGGGAGCGCAAGCGTAATGCTTTTTCAAACACGGTCTACACCTCTCAGGTGCCGAGTTACAGGACAGTGAAAACAATGAGTTTGTGTTAGACGCGAATCGTGCTCTGATTCATGCTCTAGGCTGGGAGCGAAAGCTTATTGCTTTTTCAAACACGGTCTACACCTCTCAGGTGCCGAGTTACAGGACGGTGAAAACAGTGAGTTTGTGTTAGACGCGAATCGTGCTCTGTTTCATGCTTTAGGCTGGGAGCTCAAGCTTATTGCTTTTTCAAATAAGGGAGATTTCCATCTCCCTTATTTGCATATTACCCAGAGGAGCGTGCGTGGCCATTTGAGTCTCCTCACTTATTTATAGTATATAGTTGCTCTCCCTAAGGAGAAAAGAGCGTTTCTGACCCCTGTCCCAGGCCTCTCACTAGCAAAAGCCAGACTCCTACTGTACACTGATGATGGGCAATAACCCGGAAACAGCTGTAAGTGCATGGAGTCTGGCTTTGCTTTTGAATACCAGTCATTGTAAGAAGACTTGTATAAAAAGTCTCACTTTGACTCGAAGGAATGCTGCCTTTCAATAGGTGGCACTGTGGAGGATTTATTCCATCTCCCTTATTTGCATATTACCCAGAGGAGCGTGCGTGGCCATTTGAGTCTCCTCACTTATTTATAGTATATAGTTGCTCTCCCTAAGGAGAAAAGAGCGTTTCTGACCCCTGTCCCTGGCCTCTCACTAGCAAAAGCCAGACTCCTACTGTACACTGATGATGGGCAATAACCCGGAAACAGCTGTATGTACATGGGGTCTGGCTTTGCTTTTGATTCCCAGTCATTGTAGCAAGACTTGTATAAAAAGTCCCACTTTGACTCGAAGGAATGCTGCCTTTCAGTAGGTGGCACTGTGGAGGATTTATTCCATCTCCCTTATTTGCATATTACCCAGAGGAGCGTGCGTGGCCATTTGAGTCTCCTCACTTATTTATAGTATATAGTTGCTCTCCCTAAGGAGAAAAGAGCGTTTCTGACCCCTATTGCTTTTTCAAACATGGTCTACACCTCTCAGGTGCCGAGTTACAGGACGGTGAAAACAGTGAGTTTGTGTTAGACGCGAATCGTGCTCTGATTCACGCTCTAGGCTGGGAGCGCAAGCTTATTGCTTTTTCAAACACGGTCTACACCTCTCAGGTGCCGAGTTACAGGACGGTGAAAACAGTGAGTTTGTGTTAGACGCGAATCGTGCTCTGATTCATGCTCTAGGCTGGGAGCGAAAGCTTACTGCTTTTTCAAACACGGTCTACACCTCTCAGGTGCCGAGTTACAGGACGGTGAAAACAGTGAGTTTGTGTTAGACGCGAATCGTGCTCTGATTCACGCTCTAGGCTTGGAGCGAAAGCTTATTGCTTTTTCAAACACGGTCTACACCTCTCAGGTGCCGAGTTACAGGACGGTGAAAACAGTGAGTTTGTGTTAGACGCGAATCGTGCTCTGATTCATGCTTTAGGCTGGGAGCGCAAGCTTATTGCTTTTTCAAACACGGTCTACACCTCTCAGGTGCCGAGGTACAGGACGGTGAAAACAGTGAGTTTGTGTTAGACGCGAATCGTGCTCTGATTCATGCTCCAGGCGGGGAGCTCAAGCTTATTGCTTTTTCAAACACGGTCTACACCTCTCAGGTGCCGAGTTACAGGACGGTGAAAACAGTGAGTTTGTGTTAGACGCGAATCGTGCTCTGATTCATGCTCTAGGCTGGGAGCTTAAGCTTATTGCTTTTTCAAACACGGTCTACACCTCTCAGGTGCTCTGATTCACGCTCTAGGCTGGGAGCTCAAGCTTATTGCTTTTTCAAACACGGTCTACACCTCTCAGGTGCCGAGTTACAGGACGGTGAAAACAGTGAGTTTGTGTTAGACGCGAATCGTGCTCTGATTCATGCTCTAGGCTGGGAGCGCAAGCGTAATGCTTTTTCAAACACGGTCTACACCTCTCAGGTGCCGAGTTACAGGACAGTGAAAACAATGAGTTTGTGTTAGACGCGAATCGTGCTCTGATTCATGCTCTAGGCTGGGAGCTCAAGCTTATTGCTTTTTCAAACACGGTCTACACCTCTCAGGTGCCGAGTTACAGGACGGTGAAAACAGTGAGTTTGTGTTAGACGCGAATCGTGCTCTGTTTCATGCTTTAGGCTGGGAGCTCAAGCTTATTGCTTTTTCAAATAAGGGAGATTTCCATCTCCCTTATTTGCATATTACCCAGAGGAGCGTGCGTGGCCATTTGAGTCTCCTCACTTATTTATAGTATATAGTTGCTCTCCCTAAGGAGAAAAGAGCGTTTCTGACCCCTGTCCCAGGCCTCTCACTAGCAAAAGCCAGACGCCTACTGTACACTGATGATGGGCAATAACCCGGAAACAGCTGTAAGTGCATGGAGTCTGGCTTTGCTTTTGAATACCAGTCATTGTAGGAAGACTTGTATAAAAAGTCTCACTTTGACTCGAAGGAATGCTGCCTTTCAATAGGTGGCACTGTGGAGGATTTATTCCATCTCCCTTATTTGCATATTACCCAGAGGAGCGTGCGTGGCCATTTGAGTCTCCTCACTTATTTATAGTATATAGTTGCTCTCCCTAAGGAGAAAAGAGCGTTTCTGACCCCTGTCCCTGGCCTCTCACTAGCAAAAGCCAGACTCCTACTGTACACTGATGATGGGCAATAACCCGGAAACAGCTGTATGTACATGGGGTCTGGCTTTGCTTTTGATTCCCAGTCATTGTAGCAAGACTTGTATAAAAAGTCCCACTTTGACTCGAAGGAATGCTGCCTTTCAGTAGGTGGCACTGTGGAGGATTTATTCCATCTCCCTTATTTGCATATTACCCAGAGGAGCGTGCGTGGCCATTTGAGTCTCCTCACTTATTTATAGTATATAGTTGCTCTCCCTAAGGAGAAAAGAGCGTTTCTGACCCCTATTGCTTTTTCAAACACGGTCTACACCTCTCAGGTGCCGAGTTACAGGACGGTGAAAACAGTGAGTTTGTGTTAGACGTGAATCGTGCTCTGATTCATGCTCTAGGCTGGGAGCACAAGCGTAATGCTTTTTCAAACACGGTCTACACCTCTCAGGTGCCGAGTTACAGGACGGTGAAAACAGTGAGTTTGTGTTAGACGCTAATCGTGCTCTGATTCATGCTCTAGGCGGGGAGCTCAAGCTTATTGCATTTTCAAACACGGTCTACACCTCTCAGGTGCCGAGTAACAGGACGGTGAAAACAGTGAGTTTGTTTTAGACGCGATTCTTGCTCTAGGCTGGGAGCGCAAGCTTATTGCTTTTTCAAACACGGTCTACACCTCTCAGGTGCCGAGTTACAGGACGGTGAAAACAGTGAGTTTGTGTTAGACGCGAATCGTGCTCTGATTCATGCTCTAGGCTGGGAGCGCAAGCGTAATGCTTTTTCAAACACGGTCTACACCTCTCAGGTGCCGAGTTACAGGACAGTGAAAACAATGAGTTTGTGTTAGACGCGAATCGTGCTCTGATTCATGCTCTAGGCTGGGAGCTCAAGCTTATTGCTTTTTCAAACACGGTCTACACCTCTCAGGTGCCGAGTTACAGGACGGTGCAAACAGTGAGTTTGTGTTAGACGCGAATCGTGCTCTGTTTCATGCTTTAGGCTGGGAGCTCAAGCTTATTGCTTTTTCAAATAAGGGAGATTTCCATCTCCCTTATTTGCATATTACCCAGAGGAGCGTGCGTGGCCATTTGAGTCTCCTCACTTATTTATAGTATATAGTTGCTCTCCCTAAGGAGAAAAGAGCGTTTCTGACCCCTGTCCCAGGCCTCTCACTAGCAAAAGCCAGACTCCTACTGTACACTGATGATGGGCAATAACCCGGAAACAGCTGTAAGTGCATGGAGTCTGGCTTTGCTTTTGAATACCAGTCATTGTAAGAAGACTTGTATAAAAAGTCTCACTTTGACTCGAAGGAATGCTGCCTTTCAATACGTGGCACTGTGGAGGATTTATTCCATCTCCCTTATTTGCATATTACCCAGAGGAGCGTGCGTGGCCATTTGAGTCTCCTCACTTATTTATAGTATATAGTTGCTTTCCCTAAGGAGAAAAGAGCGTTTCTGACCCCTGTCCCAGGCCTCTCACTAGCAAAAGCCAGACTCCTACTGTACACTGATGATGGGCAATAACCCGGAAACAGCTGTATGTACATGGGGTCTGGCTTTGCTTTTGATTCCCAGTCATTGTAGCAAGACTTGTATAAAAAGTCCCACTTTGACTCGAAGGAATGCTGCCTTTCAGTAGGTGGCACTGTGGAGGATTTATTCCATCTCCCTTATTTGCATATTACCCAGGGGAGCGTGCGTGGCCATTTGAGTCTCCTCACTTATTTATAGTATATAGTTGCTCTCCCTAAGGAGAAAAGAGCGTTTCTGACCCCTGTCCCTGGCCTCTCACTAGCAAAAGCCAGACTCCTACTGTACACTGATGATGGGCAATAACCCGGAAACAGCTGTATGTACATGGGGTCTGGCTTTGCTTTTGATTCCCAGTCATTGTAGCAAGACTTGTATAAAAAGTCCCACTTTGACTCGAAGGAATGCTGCCTTTCAGTAGGTGGCACTGTGGAGGATTTATTCCATCTCCCTTATTTGCATATTACCCAGAGGAGCGTGCGTGGCCATTTGAGTCTCCTCACTTATTTATAGTATATAGTTGCTCTCCCTAAGGAGAAAAGAGCGTTTCTGACCCCTATTGCTTTTTCAAACACGGTCTACACCTCTCAGGTGCCGAGTTACAGGACGGTGAAAACAGTGAGTTTGTGTTAGACGTGAATCGTGCTCTGATTCATGCTCTAGGCTGGGAGCACAAGCGTAATGCTTTTTCAAACACGGTCTACACCTCTCAGGTGCCGAGTTACAGGACGGTGAAAACAGTGAGTTTGTGTTAGACGCTAATCGTGCTCTGATTCATGCTCTAGGCGGGGAGCTCAAGCTTATTGCATTTTCAAACACGGTCTACACCTCTCAGGTGCCGAGTAACAGGACGGTGAAAACAGTGAGTTTGTTTTAGACGCGATTCTTGCTCTAGGCTGGGAGCGCAAGCTTATTGCTTTTTCAAACACGGTCTACACCTCTCAGGTGCCGAGTTACAGGACGGTGAAAACAGTGAGTTTGTGTTAGACGCGAATCGTGCTCTGATTCATGCTCTAGGCTGGGAGCGCAAGCGTAATGCTTTTTCAAACACGGTCTACACCTCTCAGGTGCCGAGTTACAGGACAGTGAAAACAATGAGTTTGTGTTAGACGCGAATCGTGCTCTGATTCATGCTCTAGGCTGGGAGCTCAAGCTTATTGCTTTTTCAAACACGGTCTACACCTCTCAGGTGCCGAGTTACAGGACGGTGCAAACAGTGAGTTTGTGTTAGACGCGAATCGTGCTCTGTTTCATGCTTTAGGCTGGGAGCTCAAGCTTATTGCTTTTTCAAATAAGGGAGATTTCCATCTCCCTTATTTGCATATTACCCAGAGGAGCGTGCGTGGCCATTTGAGTCTCCTCACTTATTTATAGTATATAGTTGCTCTCCCTAAGGAGAAAAGAGCGTTTCTGACCCCTGTCCCAGGCCTCTCACTAGCAAAAGCCAGACTCCTACTGTACACTGATGATGGGCAATAACCCGGAAACAGCTGTAAGTGCATGGAGTCTGGCTTTGCTTTTGAATACCAGTCATTGTAAGAAGACTTGTATAAAAAGTCTCACTTTGACTCGAAGGAATGCTGCCTTTCAATACGTGGCACTGTGGAGGATTTATTCCATCTCCCTCATTTGCATATTACCCAGAGGAGCGTGCGTGGCCATTTGAGTCTCCTCACTTATTTATAGTATATAGTTGCTTTCCCTAAGGAGAAAAGAGCGTTTCTGACCCCTGTCCCAGGCCTCTCACTAGCAAAAGCCAGACTCCTACTGTACACTGATGATGGGCAATAACCCGGAAACAGCTGTATGTACATGGGGTCTGGCTTTGCTTTTGATTCCCAGTCATTGTAGCAAGACTTGTATAAAAAGTCCCACTTTGACTCGAAGGAATGCTGCCTTTCAGTAGGTGGCACTGTGGAGGATTTATTCCATCTCCCTTATTTGCATATTACCCAGGGGAGCGTGCGTGGCCATTTGAGTCTCCTCACTTATTTATAGTATATAGTTGCTCTCCCTAAGGAGAAAAGAGCGTTTCTAACCCCTATTGCTTTTTCAAACACGGTCTACACCTCTCAGGTGCCGAGTTACAGGACGGTGAAAACAGTGAGTTTGTGTTAGACGCGAATCGTGCTCTGATTCATGCTCTAGGCTGGGAGCTCAAGCTTATTGCTTTTTCAAACACGGTCTACACCTCTCAGGTGCCGAGTTACAGGACGGTGAAAACAGTGAGTTTGTGTTAGACGCGAATCGTGCTCTGATTCACGCTCTAGGCTGGGAGCGCAAGCGTAATGCTTTTTCAAACACGGTCTACACCTCTCAGGTGCCGAGTTACAGGACGGTGAAAACAATGAGTTTGTGTTAGACGCGAATCGTGCTCTGATTCACGCTCTAGGCTGGGAGCTCAAGCTTATTGCTTTTTCAAACACGGTCTACACCTCTCAGGTGCCGAGTTACAGGACGGTGAAAACAGTGAGTTTGTGTTAGACGTGAATCGTGCTCTGATTCATGCTTTAACCTTATTGCTTTTTCAAACACGGTCTACACCTCTCAGGTGCCGAGTTACAGGACGGTGAAAACAGTGAGTTTGTGTTAGACGTGAATCGTGCTCTGATTCATGCTCTAGGCTGGGAGCGCAAGCGTAATGCTTTTTCAAACACGGTCTACACCTCTCAGGTGCCGAGTTACAGAACGGTGAAAACAGTGAGTTTGTGTTAGACGCGAATCGTGCTGGGATTTATGCTCTAGGCTGGGAGCGCAAGCGTAATGCTTTTTCAAACACGGTCTACACCTCTCAGGTGCCGAGTTACAGGACGGTGAAAACAGTGAGTTTGTGTTAGACGCGAATCGTGCTCTGATTCATGCTCTAGGCGGGGAGCTCAAGCTTATTGCATTTTCAAACACGGTCTACACCTCTCAGGTGCCGAGTAACAGGACGGTGAAAACAGTGAGTTTGTGTTAGACGCGATTCATGCTCTAGGCTGGGAGCGCAAGCTTACTGCTTTTTCAAACACGGTCTACACCTCTCAGGTGCCGAGTTACAGGACGGTGAAAACAGTGAGTTTGTGTTAGACGCGAATCGTGCTCTGATTCATGCTCTAGGCTGGGAGCGAAAGCTTATTGCTTTTTCAAACACGGTCTACACCTCTCAGGTGCCGAGTTACAGGACGGTGAAAACAGTGAGTTTGTGTTAGACGCGAATCGTGCTCTGATTCACGCTCTAGGCTGGGAGCTCAAGCTTATTGCTTTTTCAAACACGGTCTACACCTCTCAGGTGCCGAGTTACAGGACGGTGAAAACAGTGAGTTTGTGTTAGACGCGAATCGTGCTCTGATTCATGCTCTAGGCTGGGAGCGCAAGCGTAATGCTTTTTCAAACACGGTCTACACCTCTCAGGTGCCGAGTTACAGGACAGTGAAAACAATGAGTTTGTGTTAGACGCGAATCGTGCTCTGATTCATGCTCTAGGCTGGGAGCGAAAGCTTATTGCTTTTTCAAACACGGTCTACACCTCTCAGGTGCCGAGTTACAGGACGGTGAAAACAGTGAGTTTGTGTTAGACGCGAATCGTGCTCTGTTTCATGCTTTAGGCTGGGAGCTCAAGCTTATTGCTTTTTCAAATAAGGGAGATTTCCATCTCCCTTATTTGCATATTACCCAGAGGAGCGTGCGTGGCCATTTGAGTCTCCTCACTTATGTATAGTATATAGTTGCTCTCCCTAAGGAGAAAAGAGCGTTTCTGACCCCTGTCCCAGGCCTCTCACTAGCAAAAGCCAGACTCCTACTGTACACTGATGATGGGCAATAACCCGGAAACAGCTGTAAGTGCATGGAGTCTGGCTTTGCTTTTGAATACCAGTCATTGTAAGAAGACTTGTATAAAAAGTCTCACTTTGACTCGAAGGAATGCTGCCTTTCAATAGGTGGCACTGTGGAGGATTTATTCCATCTCCCTTATTTGCATATTACCCAGAGGAGCGTGCGTGGCCATTTGAGTCTCCTCACTTATTTATAGTATATAGTTGCTCTCCCTAAGGAGAAAAGAGCGTTTCTGACCCCTGTCCCTGGCCTCTCACTAGCAAAAGCCAGACTCCTACTGTACACTGATGATGGGCAATAACCCGGAAACAGCTGTATGTACATGGGGTCTGGCTTTGCTTTTGATTCCCAGTCATTGTAGCAAGACTTGTATAAAAAGTCCCACTTTGACTCGAAGGAATGCTGCCTTTCAGTAGGTGGCACTGTGGAGGATTTATTCCATCTCCCTTATTTGCATATTACCCAGAGGAGCGTGCGTGGCCATTTGAGTCTCCTCACTTATTTATAGTATATAGTTGCTCTCCCTAAGGAGAAAAGAGCGTTTCTGACCCCTATTGCTTTTTCAAACATGGTCTACACCTCTCAGGTGCCGAGTTACAGGACGGTGAAAACAGTGAGTTTGTGTTAGACGCGAATCGTGCTCTGATTCACGCTCTAGGCTGGGAGCGCAAGCTTATTGCTTTTTCAAACACGGTCTACACCTCTCAGGTGCCGAGTTACAGGACGGTGAAAACAGTGAGTTTGTGTTAGACGCGAATCGTGCTCTGATTCATGCTCTAGGCTGGGAGCGAAAGCTTACTGCTTTTTCAAACACGGTCTACACCTCTCAGGTGCCGAGTTACAGGACGGTGAAAACAGTGAGTTTGTGTTAGACGCGAATCGTGCTCTGATTCACGCTCTAGGCTTGGAGCGAAAGCTTATTGCTTTTTCAAACACGGTCTACACCTCTCAGGTGCCGAGTTACAGGACGGTGAAAACAGTGAGTTTGTGTTAGACGCGAATCGTGCTCTGATTCATGCTTTAGGCTGGGAGCGCAAGCTTATTGCTTTTTCAAACACGGTCTACACCTCTCAGGTGCCGAGGTACAGGACGGTGAAAACAGTGAGTTTGTGTTAGACGCGAATCGTGCTCTGATTCATGCTCTAGGCGGGGAGCTCAAGCTTATTGCTTTTTCAAACACGGTCTACACCTCTCAGGTGCCGAGTTACAGGACGGTGAAAACAGTGAGTTTGTGTTAGACGCGAATCGTGCTCTGATTCATGCTCTAGGCTGGGAGCTTAAGCTTATTGCTTTTTCAAACACGGTCTACACCTCTCAGGTGCTCTGATTCACGCTCTAGGCTGGGAGCTCAAGCTTATTGCTTTTTCAAACACGGTCTACACCTCTCAGGTGCCGAGTTACAGGACGGTGAAAACAGTGAGTTTGTGTTAGACGCGAATCGTGCTCTGATTCATGCTCTAGGCTGGGAGCGCAAGCGTAATGCTTTTTCAAACACGGTCTACACCTCTCAGGTGCCGAGTTACAGGACAGTGAAAACAATGAGTTTGTGTTAGACGCGAATCGTGCTCTGATTCATGCTCTAGGCTGGGAGCTCAAGCTTATTGCTTTTTCAAACACGGTCTACACCTCTCAGGTGCCGAGTTACAGGACGGTGCAAACAGTGAGTTTGTGTTAGACGCGAATCGTGCTCTGTTTCATGCTTTAGGCTGGGAGCTCAAGCTTATTGCTTTTTCAAATAAGGGAGATTTCCATCTCCCTTATTTGCATATTACCCAGAGGAGCGTGCGTGGCCATTTGAGTCTCCTCACTTATTTATAGTATATAGTTGCTCTCCCTAAGGAGAAAAGAGCGTTTCTGACCCCTGTCCCAGGCCTCTCACTAGCAAAAGCCAGACGCCTACTGTACACTGATGATGGGCAATAACCCGGAAACAGCTGTAAGTGCATGGAGTCTGGCTTTGCTTTTGAATACCAGTCATTGTAGGAAGACTTGTATAAAAAGTCTCACTTTGACTCGAAGGAATGCTGCCTTTCAATAGGTGGCACTGTGGAGGATTTATTCCATCTCCCTTATTTGCATATTACCCAGAGGAGCGTGCGTGGCCATTTGAGTCTCCTCACTTATTTATAGTATATAGTTGCTCTCCCTAAGGAGAAAAGAGCGTTTCTGACCCCTGTCCCTGGCCTCTCACTAGCAAAAGCCAGACTCCTACTGTACACTGATGATGGGCAATAACCCGGAAACAGCTGTATGTACATGGGGTCTGGCTTTGCTTTTGATTCCCAGTCATTGTAGCAAGACTTGTATAAAAAGTCCCACTTTGACTCGAAGGAATGCTGCCTTTCAGTAGGTGGCACTGTGGAGGATTTATTCCATCTCCCTTATTTGCATATTACCCAGAGGAGCGTGCGTGGCCATTTGAGTCTCCTCACTTATTTATAGTATATAGTTGCTCTCCCTAAGGAGAAAAGAGCGTTTCTGACCCCTATTGCTTTTTCAAACACGGTCTACACCTCTCAGGTGCCGAGTTACAGGACGGTGAAAACAGTGAGTTTGTGTTAGACGTGAATCGTGCTCTGATTCATGCTCTAGGCTGGGAGCACAAGCGTAATGCTTTTTCAAACACGGTCTACACCTCTCAGGTGCCGAGTTACAGGACGGTGAAAACAGTGAGTTTGTGTTAGACGCGAATCGTGCTCTGATTCATGCTCTAGGCGGGGAGCTCAAGCTTATTGCATTTTCAAACACGGTCTACACCTCTCAGGTGCCGAGTAACAGGACGGTGAAAACAGTGAGTTTGTTTTAGACGCGATTCATGCTCTAGGCTGGGAGCGCAAGCTTATTGCTTTTTCAAACACGGTCTACACCTCTCAGGTGCCGAGTTACAGGACGGTGAAAACAATGAGTTTGTGTTAGACGCGAATCGTGCTCTGATTCATGCTCTAGGCTGGGAGCGAAAGCTTATTGCTTTTTCAAACACGGTCTACACCTCTCAGGTGCCGAGTTACAGGACGGTGAAAACAGTGAGTTTGTGTTAGACGCGAATCGTGCTCTGATTCACGCTCTAGGCTGGGAGCTCAAGCTTATTGCTTTTTCAAACACGGTCTACACCTCTCAGGTGCCGAGTTACAGGACGGTGAAAACAGTGAGTTTGTGTTAGACGCGAATCGTGCTCTGATTCATGCTCTAGGCTGGGAGCGCAAGCGTAATGCTTTTTCAAACACGGTCTACACCTCTCAGGTGCCGAGTTACAGGACAGTGAAAACAATGAGTTTGTGTTAGACGCGAATCGTGCTCTGATTCATGCTCTAGGCTGGGAGCTCAAGCTTATTGCTTTTTCAAACACGGTCTACACCTCTCAGGTGCCGAGTTACAGGACGGTGAAAACAGTGAGTTTGTGTTAGACGCGAATCGTGCTCTGTTTCATGCTTTAGGCTCGGAGCTCAAGCTTATTGCTTTTTCAAATAAGGGAGATTTCCATCTCCCTTATTTGCATATTACCCAGAGGAGCGTGCGTGGCCATTTGAGTCTCCTCACTTATTTATAGTATATAGTTGCTCTCCCTAAGGAGAAAAGAGCGTTTCTGACCCCTGTCCCAGGCCTCTCACTAGCAAAAGCCAGACTCCTACTGTACACTGATGATGGGCAATAACCCGGAAACAGCTGTAAGTGCATGGAGTCTGGCTTTGCTTTTGAATACCAGTCATTGTAAGAAGACTTGTATAAAAAGTCTCACTTTGACTCGAAGGAATGCTGCCTTTCAATAGGTGGCACTGTGGAGGATTTATTCCATCTCCCTTATTTGCATATTACCCAGAGGAGCGTGCGTGGCCATTTGAGTCTCCTCACTTATTTATAGTATATAGTTGCTCTCCCTAAGGAGAAAAGAGCGTTTCTGACCCCTGTCCCTGGCCTCTCACTAGCAAAAGCCAGACTCCTACTGTACACTGATGATGGGCAATAACCCGGAAACAGCTGTATGTACATGGGGTCTGGCTTTGCTTTTGATTCCCAGTCATTGTAGCAAGACTTGTATAAAAAGTCCCACTTTGACTCGAAGGAATGCTGCCTTTCAGTAGGTGGCACTGTGGAGGATTTATTCCATCTCCCTTATTTGCATATTACCCAGAGGAGCGTGCGTGGCCATTTGAGTCTCCTCACTTATTTATAGTATATAGTTGCTCTCCCTAAGGAGAAAAGAGCGTTTCTGACCCCTGTCCCTGGCCTCTCACTAGCAAAAGCCAGACTCCTACTGTACACTGATGATGGGCAATAACCCGGAAACAGCTGTATGTACATGGGGTCTGGCTTTGCTTTTGATTCCCAGTCATTGTAGCAAGACTTGTATAAAAAGTCCCACTTTGACTCGAAGGAATGCTGCCTTTCAGTAGGTGGCACTGTGGAGGATTTATTCCATCTCCCTTATTTGCATATTACCCAGAGGAGCGTGCGTGGCCATTTGAGTCTCCTCACTTATTTATAGTATATAGTTGCTCTCCCTAAGGAGAAAAGAGCGTTTCTGACCCCTATTGCTTTTTCAAACATGGTCTACACCTCTCAGGTGCCGAGTTACAGGACGGTGAAAACAGTGAGTTTGTGTTAGACGCGAATCGTGCTCTGATTCACGCTCTAGGCTGGGAGCGCAAGCTTATTGCTTTTTCAAACACGGTCTACACCTCTCAGGTGCCGAGTTACAGGACGGTGAAAACAGTGAGTTTGTGTTAGACGCGAATCGTGCTCTGATTCATGCTCTAGGCTGGGAGCGAAAGCTTACTGCTTTTTCAAACACGGTCTACACCTCTCAGGTGCCGAGTTACAGGACGGTGAAAACAGTGAGTTTGTGTTAGACGCGAATCGTGCTCTGATTCACGCTCTAGGCTTGGAGCGAAAGCTTATTGCTTTTTCAAACACGGTCTACACCTCTCAGGTGCCGAGTTACAGGACGGTGAAAACAGTGAGTTTGTGTTAGACGCGAATCGTGCTCTGATTCATGCTTTAGGCTGGGAGCGCAAGCTTATTGCTTTTTCAAACACGGTCTACACCTCTCAGGTGCCGAGGTACAGGACGGTGAAAACAGTGAGTTTGTGTTAGACGCGAATCGTGCTCTGATTCATGCTCTAGGCGGGGAGCTCAAGCTTATTGCTTTTTCAAACACGGTCTACACCTCTCAGGTGCCGAGTTACAGGACGGTGAAAACAGTGAGTTTGTGTTAGACGCGAATCGTGCTCTGATTCATGCTCTAGGCTGGGAGCTTAAGCTTATTGCTTTTTCAAACACGGTCTACACCTCTCAGGTGCTCTGATTCACGCTCTAGGCTGGGAGCTCAAGCTTATTGCTTTTTCAAACACGGTCTACACCTCTCAGGTGCCGAGTTACAGGACGGTGAAAACAGTGAGTTTGTGTTAGACGCGAATCGTGCTCTGATTCATGCTCTAGGCTGGGAGCGCAAGCGTAATGCTTTTTCAAACACGGTCTACACCTCTCAGGTGCCGAGTTACAGGACAGTGAAAACAATGAGTTTGTGTTAGACGCGAATCGTGCTCTGATTCATGCTCTAGGCTGGGAGCTCAAGCTTATTGCTTTTTCAAACACGGTCTACACCTCTCAGGTGCCGAGTTACAGGACGGTGAAAACAGTGAGTTTGTGTTAGACGCGAATCGTGCTCTGTTTCATGCTTTAGGCTGGGAGCTCAAGCTTATTGCTTTTTCAAATAAGGGAGATTTCCATCTCCCTTATTTGCATATTACCCAGAGGAGCGTGCGTGGCCATTTGAGTCTCCTCACTTATTTATAGTATATAGTTGCTCTCCCTAAGGAGAAAAGAGCGTTTCTGACCCCTGTCCCAGGCCTCTCACTAGCAAAAGCCAGACTCCTACTGTACACTGATGATGGGCAATAACCCGGAAACAGCTGTAAGTGCATGGAGTCTGGCTTTGCTTTTGAATACCAGTCATTGTAGGAAGACTTGTATAAAAAGTCTCACTTTGACTCGAAGGAATGCTGCCTTTCAATAGGTGGCACTGTGGAGGATTTATTCCATCTCCCTTATTTGCATATTACCCAGAGGAGCGTGCGTGGCCATTTGAGTCTCCTCACTTATTTATAGTATATAGTTGCTCTCCCTAAGGAGAAAAGAGCGTTTCTGACCCCTGTCCCTGGCCTCTCACTAGCAAAAGCCAGACTCCTACTGTACACTGATGATGGGCAATAACCCGGAAACAGCTGTATGTACATGGGGTCTGGCTTTGCTTTTGATTCCCAGTCATTGTAGCAAGACTTGTATAAAAAGTCCCACTTTGACTCGAAGGAATGCTGCCTTTCAGTAGGTGGCACTGTGGAGGATTTATTCCATCTCCCTTATTTGCATATTACCCAGAGGAGCGTGCTTGGCCATTTGAGTCTCCTCACTTATTTATAGTATATAGTTGCTCTCCCTAAGGAGAAAAGAGCGTTTCTGACCCCTATTGCTTTTTCAAACACGGTCTACACCTCTCAGGTGCCGAGTTACAGGACGGTGAAAACAGTGAGTTTGTGTTAGACGTGAATCGTGCTCTGATTCATGCTCTAGGCTGGGAGCACAAGCGTAATGCTTTTTCAAACACGGTCTACACCTCTCAGGTGCCGAGTTACAGGACGGTGAAAACAGTGAGTTTGTGTTAGACGCGAATCGTGCTCTGATTCATGCTCTAGGCGGGGAGCTCAAGCTTATTGCATTTTCAAACACGGTCTACACCTCTCAGGTGCCGAGTAACAGGACGGTGAAAACAGTGAGTTTGTTTTAGACGCGATTCATGCTCTAGGCTGGGAGCGCAAGCTTATTGCTTTTTCAAACACGGTCTACACCTCTCAGGTGCCGAGTTACAGGACGGTGAAAACAATGAGTTTGTGTTAGACGCGAATCGTGCTCTGATTCATGCTCTAGGCTGGGAGCGAAAGCTTATTGCTTTTTCAAACACGGTCTACACCTCTCAGGTGCCGAGTTACAGGACGGTGAAAACAGTGAGTTTGTGTTAGACGCGAATCGTGCTCTGATTCACGCTCTAGGCTGGGAGCTCAAGCTTATTGCTTTTTCAAACACGGTCTACACCTCTCAGGTGCCGAGTTACAGGACGGTGAAAACAGTGAGTTTGTGTTAGACGCGAATCGTGCTCTGATTCATGCTCTAGGCTGGGAGCGCAAGCGTAATGCTTTTTCAAACACGGTCTACACCTCTCAGGTGCCGAGTTACAGGACAGTGAAAACAATGAGTTTGTGTTAGACGCGAATCGTGCTCTGATTCATGCTCTAGGCTGGGAGCTCAAGCTTATTGCTTTTTCAAACACGGTCTACACCTCTCAGGTGCCGAGTTACAGGACGGTGAAAACAGTGAGTTTGTGTTAGACGCGAATCGTGCTCTGTTTCATGCTTTAGGCTGGGAGCTCAAGCTTATTGCTTTTTCAAATAAGGGAGATTTCCATCTCCCTTATTTGCATATTACCCAGAGGAGCGTGCGTGGCCATTTGAGTCTCCTCACTTATTTATAGTATATAGTTGTTCTCCCTAAGGAGAAAAGAGCGTTTCTGACCCCTGTCCCTGGCCTCACACTAGCAAAAGCCAGACTCCTACTGTACACTGATGATGGGCAATAACCCGGAAACAGCTGTATGTACATGGGGTCTGGCTTTGCTTTTGATTCCCAGTCATTGTAGCAAGACTTGTATAAAAAGTCCCACTTTGACTCGAAGGAATGCTGCCTTTCAGTAGGTGGCACTGTGGAGGATTTATTCCAGCTCCCTTATTTGCATATTACCCAGAGGAGCGTGCGTGGCCATTTGAGTCTCCTCACTTATTTATAGTATATAGTTGCTCTCCCTAAGGAGAAAAGAGCGTTTCTGACCCCTATTGCTTTTTCAAACACGGTCTACACCTCTCAGGTGCCGAGTTACAGGACGGTGAAAACAGTGAGTTTGTGTTAGACGTGAATCGTGCTCTGATTCATGCTCTAGGCTGGGAGCGCAAGCGTAATGCTTTTTCAAACACGGTCTACACCTCTCAGGTGCCGAGTTACAGGACGGTGAAAACAGTGAGTTTGTGTTAGACGCGAATCGTGCTCTGATTCATGCTCTAGGCTGGGAGCTCAAGCTTATTGCTTTTTCAAACACGGTCTACACCTCTCAGGTGCCGAGTTACAGGACGGTGAAAACAGTGAGTTTGTGTTAGACGCGAATCGTGCTCTGATTCATGCTCTAGGCTGGGAGCGAAAGCTTACTGCTTTTTCAAACACGGTCTACACCTCTCAGGTGCCGAGTTACAGGACGGTGAAAACAGTGAGTTTGTGTTAGACGCGAATCGTGCTCTGATTCACGCTCTAGGCTTGGAGCGAAAGCTTATTGCTTTTTCAAACACGGTCTACACCTCTCAGGTGCCGAGTTACAGGACGGTGAAAACAGTGAGTTTGTGTTAGACGCGAATCGTGCTCTGATTCATGCTTTAGGCTGGGAGCGCAAGCTTATTGCTTTTTCAAACACGGTCTACACCTCTCAGGTGCCGAGGTACAGGACGGTGAAAACAATGAGTTTGTGTTAGACGCGAATCGTGCTCTGATTCATGCTCTAGGCGGGGAGCTCAAGCTTATTGCTTTTTCAAACACGGTCTACACCTCTCAGGTGCCGAGTTACAGGACGGTGAAAACAGTGAGTTTGTGTTAGACGCGAATCGTGCTCTGATTCATGCTCTAGGCTGGGAGCTCAAGCTTATTGCTTTTTCAAACACGGTCTACACCTCTCAGGTGCTCTGATTCACGCTCTAGGCTGGGAGCTCAAGCTTATTGCTTTTTCAAACACGGTCTACACCTCTCAGGTGCCGAGTTACAGGACGGTGAAAACAGTGAGTTTGTGTTAGACGCGAATCGTGCTCTGATTCATGCTCTAGGCTGGGAGCGCAAGCGTAATGCTTTTTCAAACACGGTCTACACCTCTCAGGTGCCGAGTTACAGGACAGTGAAAACAATGAGTTTGTGTTAGACGCGAATCGTGCTCTGATTCATGCTCTAGGCTGGGAGCTCAAGCTTATTGCTTTTTCAAACACGGTCTACACCTCTCAGGTGCCGAGTTACAGGACGGTGAAAACAGTGAGTTTGTGTTAGACGCGAATCGTGCTCTGTTTCATGCTTTAGGCTGGGAGCTCAAGCTTATTGCTTTTTCAAATAAGGGAGATTTCCATCTCCCTTATTTGCATATTACCCAGAGGAGCGTGCGTGGCCATTTGAGTCTCCTCACTTATTTATAGTATATAGTTGCTCTCCCTAAGGAGAAAAGAGCGTTTCTGACCCCTGTCCCAGGCCTCTCACTAGCAAAAGCCAGACTCCTACTGTACACTGATGATGGGCAATAACCCGGAAACAGCTGTAAGTGCATGGAGTCTGGCTTTGCTTTTGAATACCAGTCATTGTAAGAAGACTTGTATAAAAAGTCTCACTTTGACTCGAAGGAATGCTGCCTTTCTATTGAGTCTCCTCACATTGTGGAGGATTTATTCCATCTCCCTTATTTGCATATTACCCAGAGGAGCGTGCGTGGCCGTTTGAGTCTCCTCACTTATTTATAGTATATAGTTGCTCTCCCTAAGGAGAAAAGAGCGTTTCTGACCCCTGTCCCTGGCCTCACACTAGCAAAAGCCAGACTCCTACTGTACACTGATGATGGGCAATAACCCGGAAACAGCTGTATGTACATGGGGTCTGGCTTTGCTTTTGATTCCCAGTCATTGTAGCAAGACTTGTATAAAAAGTCCCACTTTGACTCGAAGGAATGCTGCCTTTCAGTAGGTGGCACTGTGGAGGATTTATTCCATCTCCCTTATTTGCATATTACCCAGAGCGTGCGTGGCCATTTGAGTCTCCTCACTTATTTATAGTATATAGTTGCTCTCCCTAAGGAGAAAAGAGCGTTTCTGACCCCTATTGCTTTTTCAAACACGGTCTACACCTCTCAGGTGCCGAGTTACAGGACGGTGAAAACAGTGAGTTTGTGTTAGACGTGAATCGTGCTCTGATTCATGCTTTAACCTTATTGCTTTTTCAAACACGGTCTACACCTCTCAGGTGCCGAGTTACAGGACGGTGAAAACAGTGAGTTTGTGTTAGACGTGAATCGTGCTCTGATTCATGCTCTAGGCTGGGAGCGCAAGCGTAATGCTTTTTCAAACACGGTCTACACCTCTCAGGTGCCGAGTTACAGAACGGTGAAAACAGTGAGTTTGTGTTAGACGCGAATCGTGCTGGGATTTATGCTCTAGGCTGGGAGCGCAAGCGTAATGCTTTTTCAAACACGGTCTACACCTCTCAGGTGCCGAGTTACAGGACGGTGAAAACAGTGAGTTTGTGTTAGACGCGAATCGTGCTCTGATTCATGCTCTAGGCGGGGAGCTCAAGCTTATTGCATTTTCAAACACGGTCTACACCTCTCAGGTGCCGAGTAACAGGACGGTGAAAACAGTGAGTTTGTGTTAGACGCGATTCATGCTCTAGGCTGGGAGCGCAAGCTTATTGCTTTTTCAAACACGGTCTACACCTCTCAGGTGCCGAGTTACAGGACGGTGAAAACAGTGAGTTTGTGTTAGACGCGAATCGTGCTCTGATTCATGCTCTAGGCTGGGAGCGAAAGCTTATTGCTTTTTCAAACACGGTCTACACCTCTCAGGTGCCGAGTTACAGGACGGTGAAAACAGTGAGTTTGTGTTAGACGCGAATCGTGCTCTGATTCACGCTCTAGGCTGGGAGCTCAAGCTTATTGCTTTTTCAAACACGGTCTACACCTCTCAGGTGCCGAGTTACAGGACGGTGAAAACAGTGAGTTTGTGTTAGACGCGAATCGTGCTCTGATTCATGCTCTAGGCTGGGAGCGCAAGCGTAATGCTTTTTCAAACACGGTCTACACCTCTCAGGTGCCGAGTTACAGGACAGTGAAAACAATGAGTTTGTGTTAGACGCGAATCGTGCTCTGATTCATGCTCTAGGCTGGGAGCGAAAGCTTATTGCTTTTTCAAACACGGTCTACACCTCTCAGGTGCCGAGTTACAGGACGGTGAAAACAGTGAGTTTGTGTTAGACGCGAATCGTGCTCTGTTTCATGCTTTAGGCTGGGAGCTCAAGCTTATTGCTTTTTCAAATAAGGGAGATTTCCATCTCCCTTATTTGCATATTACCCAGAGGAGCGTGCGTGGCCATTTGAGTCTCCTCACTTATTTATAGTATATAGTTGCTCTCCCTAAGGAGAAAAGAGCGTTTCTGACCCCTGTCCCAGGCCTCTCACTAGCAAAAGCCAGACTCCTACTGTACACTGATGATGGGCAATAACCCGGAAACAGCTGTAAGTGCATGGAGTCTGGCTTTGCTTTTGAATACCAGTCATTGTAAGAAGACTTGTATAAAAAGTCTCACTTTGACTCGAAGGAATGCTGCCTTTCAATAGGTGGCACTATGGAGGATTTATTCCATCTCCCTTATTTGCATATTACCCAGAGGAGCGTGCGTGGCCATTTGAGTCTCCTCACTTATTTATAGTATATAGTTGCTCTCCCTAAGGAGAAAAGAGCGTTTCTGACCCCTGTCCCTGGCCTCTCACTAGCAAAAGCCAGACTCCTACTGTACACTGATGATGGGCAATAACCCGGAAACAGCTGTATGTACATGGGGTCTGGCTTTGCTTTTGATTCCCAGTCATTGTAGCAAGACTTGTATAAAAAGTCCCACTTTGACTCGAAGGAATGCTGCCTTTCAGTAGGTGGCACTGTGGAGGATTTATTCCATCTCCCTTATTTGCATATTACCCAGAGGAGCGTGCGTGGCCATTTGAGTCTCCTCACTTATTTATAGTATATAGTTGCTCTCCCTAAGGAGAAAAGAGCGTTTCTGACCCCTATTGCTTTTTCAAACACGGTCTACACCTCTCAGGTGCCGAGTTACAGGACGGTGAAAACAGTGAGTTTGTGTTAGACGCGAATCATGCTCTGATTCACGCTCTAGGCTGGGAGCGCAAGCTTATTGCTTTTTCAAACACGGTCTACACCTCTCAGGTGCCGAGTTACAGGACGGTGAAAACAGTGAGTTTGTGTTAGACGCGAATCGTGCTCTGATTCACGCTCTAGGCTGGGAGCGCAAGCTTATTGCTTTTTCAAACACGGGCTACACCTCTCAGGTGCCGAGTTACAGGACGGTGAAAACAGTGAGTTTGTGTTAGACGCGAATCGTGCTCTGATTCATGCTCTAGGCTGGGAGCGAAAGCTTACTGCTTTTTCAAACACGGTCTACACCTCTCAGGTGCCGAGTTACAGGACGGTGAAAACAGTGAGTTTGTGTTAGACGCGAATCGTGCTCTGATTCACGCTCTAGGCTTGGAGCGAAAGCTTATTGCTTTTTCAAACACGGTCTACACCTCTCAGGTGCCGAGTTACAGGACGGTGAAAACAGTGAGTTTGTGTTAGACGCGAATCGTGCTCTGATTCATGCTTTAGGCTGGGAGCGCAAGCTTATTGCTTTTTCAAACACGGTCTACACCTCTCAGGTGCCGAGGTACAGGACGGTGAAAACAGTGAGTTTGTGTTAGACGCGAATCGTGCTCTGATTCATGCTCTAGGCGGGGAGCTCAAGCTTATTGCTTTTTCAAACACGGTCTACACCTCTCAGGTGCCGAGTTACAGGACGGTGAAAACTGAGTTTGTGTTAGACGCGAATCGTGCTCTGATTCATGCTCTAGGCTGGGAGCTCAAGCTTATTGCTTTTTCAAACACGGTCTACACCTCTCAGGTGCCGAGTTACAGGACGGTGAAAACAGTGAGTTTGTGTTAGACGCGAATCGTGCTCTGATTCACGCTCTAGGCTGGGAGCTCAAGCTTATTGCTTTTTCAAACACGGTCTACACCTCTCAGGTGCCGAGTTACAGGACGGTGAAAACAGTGAGTTTGTGTTAGACGCGAATCGTGCTCTGATTCATGCTCTAGGCTGGGAGCGCAAGCGTAATGCTTTTTCAAACACGGTCTACACCTCTCAGGTGCCGAGTTACAGGACAGTGAAAACAATGAGTTTGTGTTAGACGCGAATCGTGCTCTGATTCATGCTCTAGGCTGGGAGCTCAAGCTTATTGCTTTTTCAAACACGGTCTACACCTCTCAGGTGCCGAGTTACAGGACGGTGCAAACAGTGAGTTTGTGTTAGACGCGAATCGTGCTCTGTTTCATGCTTTAGGCTGGGAGCTCAAGCTTATTGCTTTTTCAAATAAGGGAGATTTCCATCTCCCTTATTTGCATATTACCCAGAGGAGCGTGCGTGGCCATTTGAGTCTCCTCACTTATTTATAGTATATAGTTGCTCTCCCTAAGGAGAAAAGAGCGTTTCTGACCCCTGTCCCAGGCCTCTCACTAGCAAAAGCCAGACTCCTACTGTACACTGATGATGGGCAATAACCCGGAAACAGCTGTAAGTGCATGGAGTCTGGCTTTGCTTTTGAATACCAGTCATTGTAAGAAGACTTGTATAAAAAGTCTCACTTTGACTCGAAGGAATGCTGCCTTTCAATACGTGGCACTGTGGAGGATTTATTCCATCTCCCTTATTTGCATATTACCCAGAGGAGCGTGCGTGGCCATTTGAGTCTCCTCACTTATTTATAGTATATAGTTGCTCTCCCTAAGGAGAAAAGAGCGTTTCTGACCCCTGTCCCTGGCCTCACACTAGCAAAAGACAGACTCCTACTGTACACTGATGATGGGCAATAACCCGGAAACAGCTGTATGTACATGGGGTCTGGCTTTGCTTTTGATTCCCAGTCATTGTAGCAAGACTTGTATAAAAAGTCCCACTTTGACTCGAAGGAATGCTGCCTTTCAGTAGGTGGCACTGTGGAGGATTTATTCCATCTCCCTTATTTGCATATTACCCAGGGGAGCGTGCGTGGCCATTTGAGTCTCCTCACTTATTTATAGTATATAGTTGCTCTCCCTAAGGAGAAAAGAGCGTTTCTGACCCCTATTGCTTTTTCAAACACGGTCTACACCTCTCAGGTGCCGAGTTACAGGACGGTGAAAACAGTGAGTTTGTGTTAGACGCGAATCGTGCTCTGATTCATGCTCTAGGCTGGGAGCTCAAGCTTATTGCTTTTTCAAACACGGTCTACACCTCTCAGGTGCCGAGTTACAGGACGGTGAAAACAGTGAGTTTGTGTTAGACGCGAATCGTGCTCTGATTCACGCTCTAGGCTGGAAGCGCAAGCGTAATGCTTTTTCAAACACGGTCTACACCTCTTAGGTGCCGAGTTACAGGACGGTGAAAACAATGAGTTTGTGTTAGACGCGAATCGTGCTCTGATTCACGCTCTAGGCTGGGAGCTCAAGCTTATTGCTTTTTCAAACACGGTCTACACCTCTCAGGTGCCGAGTTACAGGACGGTGAAAACAGTGAGTTTGTGTTAGACGTGAATCGTGCTCTGATTCATGCTTTAACCTTATTGCTTTTTCAAACACGGTCTACACCTCTCAGGTGCCGAGTTACAGGACGGTGAAAACAGTGAGTTTGTGTTAGACGTGAATCGTGCTCTGATTCACGCTCTAGGCTGGGAGCGCAAGCTTATTGCTTTTTCAAACACGGGCTACACCTCTCAGGTGCCGAGTTACAGGACGGTGAAAACAGTGAGTTTGTGTTAGACGCGAATCGTGCTCTGATTCATGCTCTAGGCTGGGAGCGAAAGCTTACTGCTTTTTCAAACACGGTCTACACCTCTCAGGTGCCGAGTTACAGGACGGTGAAAACAGTGAGTTTGTGTTAGACGCGAATCGTGCTCTGATTCACGCTCTAGGCTTGTAGCGAAAGCTTATTGCTTTTTCAAACACGGTCTACACCTCTCAGGTGCCGAGTTACAGGACGGTGAAAACAGTGAGTTTGTGTTAGACGCGAATCGTGCTCTGATTCATGCTTTAGGCTGGGAGCGCAAGCTTATTGCTTTTTCAAACACGGTCTACACCTCTCAGGTGCCGAGGTACAGGACGGTGAAAACAGTGAGTTTGTGTTAGACGCGAATCGTGCTCTGATTCATGCTCTAGGCGGGGAGCTCAAGCTTATTGCTTTTTCAAACACGGTCTACACCTCTCAGGTGCCGAGTTACAGGACGGTGAAAACAGTGAGTTTGTGTTAGACGCGAATCGTGCTCTGATTCATGCTCTAGGCTGGGAGCTCAAGCTTATTGCTTTTTCAAACACGGTCTACACCTCTCAGGTGCCGAGTTACAGGACGGTGAAAACAGTGAGTTTGTGTTAGACGCGAATCGTGCTCTGATTCATGCTTTAGGCTGGGAGCGCAAGCGTAATGCTTTTTCAAACACGGTCTACACCTCTCAGGTGCCGAGTTACAGGACGGTGAAAACAATGAGTTTGTGTTAGACGCGAATCGTGCTCTGATTCATGCTCTAGGCTGGGAGCTCAAGCTTATTGCTTTTTCAAACACGGTCTACACCTCTCAGGTGCCGAGTTACAGGACGGTGAAAACAGTGAGTTTGTGTTAGACGCGAATCGTGCTCTGATTCATGCTCTAGGCTGGGAGCGCAAGCTTATTGCTTTTTCAAACACGGTCTACACCTCTCAGGTGCCGAGTTACAGGACGGTGAAAACAGTGAGTTTGTGTTAGACGCGAATCGTGCTCTGATTCACGCTCTAGGCTGGGAGCTCAAGCTTATTGCTTTTTCAAACACGGTCTACACCTCTCAGGTGCCGAGTTACAGGACGGTGAAAACAGTGAGTTTGTGTTAGACGCGAATCGTGCTCTGATTCATGCTCTAGGCTGGGAGCGCAAGCGTAATGCTTTTTCAAACACGGTCTACACCTCTCAGGTGCCGAGTTACAGGACAGTGAAAACAATGAGTTTGTGTTAGACGCGAATCGTGCTCTGATTCATGCTCTAGGCTGGGAGCTCAAGCTTCTTGCTTTTTCAAATAAGGGAGATTTCCATCTCCCTTATTTGCATATTACCCAGAGGAGCGTGCGTGGCCATTTGAGTCTCCTCACTTATTTATAGTATATAGTTGCTCTCCCTAAGGAGAAAAGAGCGTTTCTGACCCCTGTCCCAGGCCTCTCACTAGCAAAAGCCAGACTCCTACTGTACACTGATGATGGGCAATAACCCGGAAACAGCTGTAAGTGCATGGAGTCTGGCTTTGCTTTTGAATACCAGTCATTGTAAGAAGACTTGTATAAAAAGTCTCACTTTGACTCGAAGGAATGCTGCCTTTCAATAGGTGGCACTGTGGAGGATTTATTCCATCTCCCTTATTTGCATATTACCCAGAGGAGCGTGCGTGGCCATTTGAGTCTCCTCACTTATTTATAGTATATAGTTGCTCTCCCTAAGGAGAAAAGAGCGTTTCTGACCCCTGTCCCTGGCCTCTCACTAGCAAAAGCCAGACTCCTACTGTACACTGATGATGGGCAATAACCCGGAAACAGCTGTATGTACATGGGGTCTGGCTTTGCTTTTGATTCCCAGTCATTGTAGCAAGACTTGTATAAAAAGTCCCACTTTGACTCGAAGGAATGCTGCCTTTCAGTAGGTGGCACTGTGGAGGATTTATTCCATCTCCCTTATTTGCATATTACCCAGGGGAGCGTGCGTGGCCATTTGAGTCTCCTCACTTATTTATAGTATATAGTTGCTCTCCCTAAGGAGAAAAGAGCGTTTCTGACCCCTATTGCTTTTTCAAACACGGTCTACACCTCTCAGGTGCCGAGTTACAGGACGGTGAAAACAGTGAGTTTGTGTTAGACGCGAATCGTGCTCTGATTCATGCTCTAGGCTGGGAGCTCAAGCTTATTGCTTTTTCAAACACGGTCTACACCTCTCAGGTGCCGAGTTACAGGACGGTGAAAACAGTGAGTTTGTGTTAGACGCGAATCGTGCTCTGATTCACGCTCTAGGCTGGAAGCGCAAGCGTAATGCTTTTTCAAACACGGTCTACACCTCTTAGGTGCCGAGTTACAGGACGGTGAAAACAATGAGTTTGTGTTAGACGCGAATCGTGCTCTGATTCACGCTCTAGGCTGGGAGCTCAAGCTTATTGCTTTTTCAAACACGGTCTACACCTCTCAGGTGCCGAGTTACAGGACGGTGAAAACAGTGAGTTTGTGTTAGACGTGAATCGTGCTCTGATTCATGCTTTAACCTTATTGCTTTTTCAAACACGGTCTACACCTCTCAGGTGCCGAGTTACAGGACGGTGAAAACAGTGAGTTTGTGTTAGACGTGAATCGTGCTCTGATTCACGCTCTAGGCTGGGAGCGCAAGCTTATTGCTTTTTCAAACACGGGCTACACCTCTCAGGTGCCGAGTTACAGGACGGTGAAAACAGTGAGTTTGTGTTAGACGCGAATCGTGCTCTGATTCATGCTCTAGGCTGGGAGCGAAAGCTTACTGCTTTTTCAAACACGGTCTACACCTCTCAGGTGCCGAGTTACAGGACGGTGAAAACAGTGAGTTTGTGTTAGACGCGAATCGTGCTCTGATTCACGCTCTAGGCTTGTAGCGAAAGCTTATTGCTTTTTCAAACACGGTCTACACCTCTCAGGTGCCGAGTTACAGGACGGTGAAAACAGTGAGTTTGTGTTAGACGCGAATCGTGCTCTGATTCATGCTTTAGGCTGGGAGCGCAAGCTTATTGCTTTTTCAAACACGGTCTACACCTCTCAGGTGCCGAGGTACAGGACGGTGAAAACAGTGAGTTTGTGTTAGACGCGAATCGTGCTCTGATTCATGCTCTAGGCGGGGAGCTCAAGCTTATTGCTTTTTCAAACACGGTCTACACCTCTCAGGTGCCGAGTTACAGGACGGTGAAAACAGTGAGTTTGTGTTAGACGCGAATCGTGCTCTGATTCATGCTCTAGGCTGGGAGCTCAAGCTTATTGCTTTTTCAAACACGGTCTACACCTCTCAGGTGCCGAGTTACAGGACGGTGAAAACAGTGAGTTTGTGTTAGACGCGAATCGTGCTCTGATTCATGCTTTAGGCTGGGAGCGCAAGCGTAATGCTTTTTCAAACACGGTCTACACCTCTCAGGTGCCGAGTTACAGGACGGTGAAAACAATGAGTTTGTGTTAGACGCGAATCGTGCTCTGATTCATGCTCTAGGCTGGGAGCTCAAGCTTATTGCTTTTTCAAACACGGTCTACACCTCTCAGGTGCCGAGTTACAGGACGGTGAAAACAGTGAGTTTGTGTTAGACGCGAATCGTGCTCTGATTCATGCTCTAGGCTGGGAGCGCAAGCTTATTGCTTTTTCAAACACGGTCTACACCTCTCAGGTGCCGAGTTACAGGACGGTGAAAACAGTGAGTTTGTGTTAGACGCGAATCGTGCTCTGATTCACGCTCTAGGCTGGGAGCTCAAGCTTATTGCTTTTTCAAACACGGTCTACACCTCTCAGGTGCCGAGTTACAGGACGGTGAAAACAGTGAGTTTGTGTTAGACGCGAATCGTGCTCTGATTCATGCTCTAGGCTGGGAGCGCAAGCGTAATGCTTTTTCAAACACGGTCTACACCTCTCAGGTGCCGAGTTACAGGACAGTGAAAACAATGAGTTTGTGTTAGACGCGAATCGTGCTCTGATTCATGCTCTAGGCTGGGAGCTCAAGCTTCTTGCTTTTTCAAATAAGGGAGATTTCCATCTCCCTTATTTGCATATTACCCAGAGGAGCGTGCGTGGCCATTTGAGTCTCCTCACTTATTTATAGTATATAGTTGCTCTCCCTAAGGAGAAAAGAGCGTTTCTGACCCCTGTCCCAGGCCTCTCACTAGCAAAAGCCAGACTCCTACTGTACACTGATGATGGGCAATAACCCGGAAACAGCTGTAAGTGCATGGAGTCTGGCTTTGCTTTTGAATACCAGTCATTGTAAGAAGACTTGTATAAAAAGTCTCACTTTGACTCGAAGGAATGCTGCCTTTCAATAGGTGGCACTGTGGAGGATTTATTCCATCTCCCTTATTTGCATATTACCCAGAGGAGCGTGCGTGGCCATTTGAGTCTCCTCACTTATTTATAGTATATAGTTGCTCTCCCTAAGGAGAAAAGAGCGTTTCTGACCCCTGTCCCTGGCCTCTCACTAGCAAAAGCCAGACTCCTACTGTACACTGATGATGGGCAATAACCCGGAAACAGCTGTATGTACATGGGGTCTGGCTTTGCTTTTGATTCCCAGTCATTGTAGCAAGACTTGTATAAAAAGTCCCACTTTGACTCGAAGGAATGCTGCCTTTCAGTAGGTGGCACTGTGGAGGATTTATTCCATCTCCCTTATTTGCATATTACCCAGAGGAGCGTGCGTGGCCATTTGAGTCTCCTCACTTATTTATAGTATATAGTTGCTCTCCATAAGGAGAAAAGAGCGTTTCTGACCCCTATTGCTTTTTCAAACACGGTCTACACCTCTCAGGTGCCGAGTTACAGGACGGTGAAAACAGTGAGTTTGTGTTAGACGCGAATCGTGCTCTGATTCACGCTCTAGGCTGGGAGCGCAAGCTTATTGCTTTTTCAAACACGGTCTACACCTCTCAGGTGCCGAGTTACAGGACGGTGAAAACAGTGAGTTTGTGTTAGACGCGAATCGTGCTGGGATTTATGCTCTAGGCTGGGAGCGCAAGCGTAATGCTTTTTCAAACACGGTCTACACCTCTCAGGTGCCGAGTTACAGGACGGTGAAAACAGTGAGTTTGTGTTAGACGCGAATCTTGCTCTGATTCATGCTCTAGGCGGGGAGCTCAAGCTTATTGCATTTTCAAACACGGTCTACACCTCTCAGGTGCCGAGTTACAGGACGGTGAAAACAGTGAGTTTGTGTTAGACGCGAATCGTGCTCTGATTCACGCTCTAGGCTGGGAGCGCAAGCGTAATGCTTTTTCAAACACGGTCTACACCTCTCAGGTGCCGAGTTACAGGACGGTGAAAACAATGAGTTTGTGTTAGACGCGAATCGTGCTCTGATTCACGCTCTAGGCTGGGAGCTCAAGCTTATTGCTTTTTCAAACACGGTCTACACCTCTCAGGTGCCGAGTTACAGGACGGTGAAAACAGTGAGTTTGTGTTAGACGTGAATCGTGCTCTGATTCATGCTTTAACCTTATTGCTTTTTCAAACACGGTCTACACCTCTCAGGTGCCGAGTTACAGGACGGTGAAAACAGTGAGTTTGTGTTAGACGTGAATCGTGCTCTGATTCATGCTCTAGGCTGGGAGCGCAAGCGTAATGCTTTTTCAAACACGGTCTACACCTCTCAGGTGCCGAGTTACAGAACGGTGAAAACAGTGAGTTTGTGTTAGACGCGAATCGTGCTGGGATTTATGCTCTAGGCTGGGAGCGCAAGCGTAATGCTTTTTCAAACACGGTCTACACCTCTCAGGTGCCGAGTTACAGGACGGTGAAAACAGTGAGTTTGTGTTAGACGCGAATCGTGCTCTGATTCATGCTCTAGGCGGGGAGCTCAAGCTTATTGCATTTTCAAACACGGTCTACACCTCTCAGGTGCCGAGTAACAGGACGGTGAAAACAGTGAGTTTGTGTTAGACGCGATTCATGCTCTAGGCTGGGAGCGCAAGCTTATTGCTTTTTCAAACACGGTCTACACCTCTCAGGTGCCGAGTTACAGGACGGTGAAAACAATGAGTTTGTGTTAGACGCGAATCGTGCTCTGATTCATGCTCTAGGCTGGGAGCGAAAGCTTATTGCTTTTTCAAACACGGTCTACACCTCTCAGGTGCCGAGTTACAGGACGGTGAAAACAGTGAGTTTGTGTTAGACGCGAATCGTGCTCTGATTCACGCTCTAGGCTGGGAGCTCAAGCTTATTGCTTTTTCAAACACGGTCTACACCTCTCAGGTGCCGAGTTACAGGACGGTGAAAACAGTGAGTTTGTGTTAGACGCGAATCGTGCTCTGATTCATGCTCTAGGCTGGGAGCGCAAGCGTAATGCTTTTTCAAACACGGTCTACACCTCTCAGGTGCCGAGTTACAGGACAGTGAAAACAATGAGTTTGTGTTAGACGCGAATCGTGCTCTGATTCATGCTCTAGGCTGGGAACTCAAGCTTATTGCTTTTTCAAACACGGTCTACACCTCTCAGGTGCCGAGTTACAGGACGGTGCAAACAGTGAGTTTGTGTTAGACGCGAATCGTGCTCTGTTTCATGCTTTAGGCTGGGAGCTCAAGCTTATTGCTTTTTCAAATAAGGGAGATTTCCATCTCCCTTATTTGCATATTACCCAGAGGAGCGTGCGTGGCCATTTGAGTCTCCTCACTTATTTATAGTATATAGTTGCTCTCCCTAAGGAGAAAAGAGCGTTTCTGACCCCTGTCCCAGGCCTCTCACTAGCAAAAGCCAGACTCCTACTGTACACTGATGATGGGCAATAACCCGGAAACAGCTGTATGTACATGGGGTCTGGCTTTGCTTTTGATTCCCAGTCATTGTAGCAAGACTTGTATAAAAAGTCCCACTTTGACTCGAAGGAATGCTGCCTTTCAGTAGGTGGCACTGTGGAGGATTTATTCCATCTCCCTTATTTGCATATTACCCAGGGGAGCGTGCGTGGCCATTTGAGTCTCCTCACTTATTTATAGTATATAGTTGCTCTCCCTAAGGAGAAAAGAGCGTTTCTGACCCCTATTGCTTTTTCAAACACGGTCTACACCTCTCAGGTGCCGAGTTACAGGACGGTGAAAACAGTGAGTTTGTGTTAGACGCGAATCGTGCTCTGATTCATGCTCTAGGCTGGGAGCTCAAGCTTATTGCTTTTTCAAACACGGTCTACACCTCTCAGGTGCCGAGTTACAGGACGGTGAAAACAGTGAGTTTGTGTTAGACGCGAATCGTGCTCTGATTCACGCTCTAGGCTGGGAGCGCAAGCGTAATGCTTTTTCAAACACGGTCTACACCTCTCAGGTGCCGAGTTACAGGACGGTGAAAACAATGAGTTTGTGTTAGACGCGAATCGTGCTCTGATTCACGCTCTAGGCTGGGAGCTCAAGCTTATTGCTTTTTCAAACACGGTCTACACCTCTCAGGTGCCGAGTTACAGGACGGTGAAAACAGTGAGTTTGTGTTAGACGTGAATCGTGCTCTGATTCATGCTTTAACCTTATTGCTTTTTCAAACACGGTCTACACCTCTCAGGTGCCGAGTTACAGGACGGTGAAAACAGTGAGTTTGTGTTAGACGTGAATCGTGCTCTGATTCATGCTCTAGGCTGGGAGCGCAAGCGTAATGCTTTTTCAAACACGGTCTACACCTCTCAGGTGCCGAGTTACAGAACGGTGAAAACAGTGAGTTTGTGTTAGACGCGAATCGTGCTGGGATTTATGCTCTAGGCTGGGAGCGCAAGCGTAATGCTTTTTCAAACACGGTCTACACCTCTCAGGTGCCGAGTTACAGGACGGTGAAAACAGTGAGTTTGTGTTAGACGCGAATCGTGCTCTGATTCATGCTCTAGGCGGGGAGCTCAAGCTTATTGCATTTTCAAACACGGTCTACACCTCTCAGGTGCCGAGTAACAGGACGGTGAAAACAGTGAGTTTGTGTTAGACGCGATTCATGCTCTAGGCTGGGAGCGCAAGCTTACTGCTTTTTCAAACACGGTCTACACCTCTCAGGTGCCGAGTTACAGGACGGTGAAAACAGTGAGTTTGTGTTAGACGCGAATCGTGCTCTGATTCATGCTCTAGGCTGGGAGCGAAAGCTTATTGCTTTTTCAAACACGGTCTACACCTCTCAGGTGCCGAGTTACAGGACGGTGAAAACAGTGAGTTTGTGTTAGACGCGAATCGTGCTCTGATTCACGCTCTAGGCTGGGAGCTCAAGCTTATTGCTTTTTCAAACACGGTCTACACCTCTCAGGTGCCGAGTTACAGGACGGTGAAAACAGTGAGTTTGTGTTAGACGCGAATCGTGCTCTGATTCATGCTCTAGGCTGGGAGCGCAAGCGTAATGCTTTTTCAAACACGGTCTACACCTCTCAGGTGCCGAGTTACAGGACAGTGAAAACAATGAGTTTGTGTTAGACGCGAATCGTGCTCTGATTCATGCTCTAGGCTGGGAGCGAAAGCTTATTGCTTTTTCAAACACGGTCTACACCTCTCAGGTGCCGAGTTACAGGACGGTGAAAACAGTGAGTTTGTGTTAGACGCGAATCGTGCTCTGTTTCATGCTTTAGGCTGGGAGCTCAAGCTTATTGCTTTTTCAAATAAGGGAGATTTCCATCTCCCTTATTTGCATATTACCCAGAGGAGCGTGCGTGGCCATTTGAGTCTCCTCACTTATTTATAGTATATAGTTGCTCTCCCTAAGGAGAAAAGAGCGTTTCTGACCCCTGTCCCAGGCCTCTCACTAGCAAAAGCCAGACTCCTACTGTACACTGATGATGGGCAATAACCCGGAAACAGCTGTAAGTGCATGGAGTCTGGCTTTGCTTTTGAATACCAGTCATTGTAAGAAGACTTGTATAAAAAGTCTCACTTTGACTCGAAGGAATGCTGCCTTTCAATAGGTGGCACTGTGGAGGATTTATTCCATCTCCCTTATTTGCATATTACCCAGAGGAGCGTGCGTGGCCATTTGAGTCTCCTCACTTATTTATAGTATATAGTTGCTCTCCCTAAGGAGAAAAGAGCGTTTCTGACCCCTGTCCCTGGCCTCTCACTAGCAAAAGCCAGACTCCTACTGTACACTGATGATGGGCAATAACCCGGAAACAGCTGTATGTACATGGGGTCTGGCTTTGCTTTTGATTCCCAGTCATTGTAGCAAGACTTGTATAAAAAGTCCCACTTTGACTCGAAGGAATGCTGCCTTTCAGTAGGTGGCACTGTGGAGGATTTATTCCATCTCCCTTATTTGCATATTACCCAGAGGAGCGTGCGTGGCCATTTGAGTCTCCTCACTTATTTATAGTATATAGTTGCTCTCCCTAAGGAGAAAAGAGCGTTTCTGACCCCTATTGCTTTTTCAAACACGGTCTACACCTCTCAGGTGCCGAGTTACAGGACGGTGAAAACAGTGAGTTTGTGTTAGACGCGAATCATGCTCTGATTCACGCTCTAGGCTGGGAGCGCAAGCTTATTGCTTTTTCAAACACGGTCTACACCTCTCAGGTGCCGAGTTACAGGACGGTGAAAACAGTGAGTTTGTGTTAGACGCGAATCGTGCTGGGATTTATGCTCTAGGCTGGGAGCGCAAGCGTAATGCTTTTTCAAACACGGTCTACACCTCTCAGGTGCCGAGTTACAGGACGGTGAAAACAGTGAGTTTGTGTTAGACGCGAATCGTGCTCTGATTCACGCTCTAGGCTGGGAGCGCAAGCTTATTGCTTTTTCAAACACGGGCTACACCTCTCAGGTGCCGAGTTACAGGACGGTGAAAACAGTGAGTTTGTGTTAGACGCGAATCGTGCTCTGATTCATGCTCTAGGCTGGGAGCGAAAGCTTACTGCTTTTTCAAACACGGTCTACACCTCTCAGGTGCCGAGTTACAGGACGGTGAAAACAGTGAGTTTGTGTTAGACGCGAATCGTGCTCTGATTCACGCTCTAGGCTTGGAGCGAAAGCTTATTGCTTTTTCAAACACGGTCTACACCTCTCAGGTGCCGAGTTACAGGACGGTGAAAACAGTGAGTTTGTGTTAGACGCGAATCGTGCTCTGATTCATGCTTTAGGCTGGGAGCGCAAGCTTATTGCTTTTTCAAACACGGTCTACACCTCTCAGGTGCCGAGGTACAGGACGGTGAAAACAGTGAGTTTGTGTTAGACGCGAATCGTGCTCTGATTCATGCTCTAGGCGGGGAGCTCAAGCTTATTGCTTTTTCAAACACGGTCTACACCTCTCAGGTGCCGAGTTACAGGACGGTGAAAACAGTGAGTTTGTGTTAGACGCGAATCGTGCTCTGATTCATGCTCTAGGCTGGGAGCTCAAGCTTATTGCTTTTTCAAACACGGTCTACACCTCTCAGGTGCCGAGTTACAGGACGGTGAAAACAGTGAGTTTGTGTTAGACGCGAATCGTGCTCTGATTCATGCTTTAGGCTGGGAGCGCAAGCGTAATGCTTTTTCAAACACGGTCTACACCTCTCAGGTGCCGAGTTACAGGACGGTGAAAACAATGAGTTTGTGTTAGACGCGAATCGTGCTCTGATTCATGCTCTAGGCTGGGAGCTCAAGCTTATTGCTTTTTCAAACACGGTCTACACCTCTCAGGTGCCGAGTTACAGGACGGTGAAAACAGTGAGTTTGTGTTAGACGCGAATCGTGCTCTGTTTCATGCTTTAGGCTGGGAGCTCAAGCTTATTGCTTTTTCAAATAAGGGAGATTTCCATCTCCCTTATTTGCATATTACCCAGAGGAGCGTGCGTGGCCATTTGAGTCTCCTCACTTATTTATAGTATATAGTTGCTCTCCCTAAGGAGAAAAGAGCGTTTCTGACCCCTGTCCCAGGCCTCTCACTAGCAAAAGCCAGACTCCTACTGTACACTGATGATGGGCAATAACCCGGAAACAGCTGTAAGTGCATGGAGTCTGGCTTTGCTTTTGAATACCAGTCATTGTAAGAAGACTTGTATAAAAAGTCTCACTTTGACTCGAAGGAATGCTGCCTTTCAATAGGTGGCACTGTGGAGGATTTATTCCATCTCCCTTATTTGCATATTACCCAGAGGAGCGTGCGTGGCCATTTGAGTCTCCTCACTTATTTATAGTATATAGTTGCTCTCCGTAAGGAGAAAAGAGCGTTTCTGACCCCTGTCCCTGGCCTCTCACTAGCAAAAGCCAGACTCCTACTGTACACTGATGATGGGCAATAACCCGGAAACAGCTGTATGTACATGGGGTCTGGCTTTGCTTTTGATTCCCAGTCATTGTAGCAAGACTTGTATAAAAAGTCCCACTTTGACTCGAAGGAATGCTGCCTTTCAGTAGGTGGCACTGTGGAGGATTTATTCCATCTCCCTTATTTGCATATTACCCAGAGGAGCGTGCGTGGCCATTTGAGTCTCCTCACTTATTTATAGTATATAGTTGCTCTCCCTAAGGAGAAAAGAGCGTTTCTGACCCCTATTGCTTTTTCAAACACGGTCTACACCTCTCAGGTGCCGAGTTACAGGACGGTGAAAACAGTGAGTTTGTGTTAGACGCGAATCATGCTCTGATTCACGCTCTAGGCTGGGAGCGCAAGCTTATTGCTTTTTCAAACACGGTCTACACCTCTCAGGTGCCGAGTTACAGGACGGTGAAAACAGTGAGTTTGTGTTAGACGCGAATCGTGCTCTGATTCACGCTCTAGGCTGGGAGCGCAAGCTTATTGCTTTTTCAAACACGGGCTACACCTCTCAGGTGCCGAGTTACAGGACGGTGAAAACAGTGAGTTTGTGTTAGACGCGAATCGTGCTCTGATTCATGCTTTAGGCTGGGAGCGCAAGCGTAATGCTTTTTCAAACACGGTCTACACCTCTCAGGTGCCGAGTTACAGGACGGTGAAAACAATGAGTTTGTGTTAGACGCGAATCGTGCTCTGATTCATGCTCTAGGCTGGGAGCTCAAGCTTATTGCTTTTTCAAACACGGTCTACACCTCTCAGGTGCCGAGTTACAGGACGGTGAAAACAGTGAGTTTGTGTTAGACGCGAATCGTGCTCTGATTCATGCTCTAGGCTGGGAGCGCAAGCTTATTGCTTTTTCAAACACGGTCTACACCTCTCAGGTGCCGAGTTACAGGACGGTGAAAACAGTGAGTTTGTGTTAGACGCGAATCGTGCTCTGATTCACGCTCTAGGCTGGGAGCTCAAGCTTATTGCTTTTTCAAACACGGTCTACACCTCTCAGGTGCCGAGTTACAGGACAGTGAAAACAATGAGTTTGTGTTAGACGCGAATCGTGCTCTGATTCATGCTCTAGGCTGGGAGCTCAAGCTTCTTGCTTTTTCAAACACGGTCTACACCTCTCAGGTGCCGAGTTACAGGACGGTGAAAACAGTGAGTTTGTGTTAGACGCGAATCGTGCTCTGTTTCATGCTTTAGGCTGGGAGCTCAAGCTTATTGCTTTTTCAAATAAGGGAGATTTCCATCTCCCTTATTTGCATATTACCCAGAGGAGCGTGCGTGGCCATTTGAGTCTCCTCACTTATTTATAGTATATAGTTGCTCTCCCTAAGGAGAAAAGAGCGTTTCTGACCCCTGTCCCAGGCCTCTCACTAGCAAAAGCCAGACTCCTACTGTACACTGATGATGGGCAATAACCCGGAAACAGCTGTAAGTGCATGGAGTCTGGCTTTGCTTTTGAATACCAGTCATTGTAAGAAGACTTGTATAAAAAGTCTCACTTTGACTCGAAGGAATGCTGCCTTTCAATAGGTGGCACTGTGGAGGATTTATTCCATCTCCCTTATTTGCATATTACCCAGAGGAGCGTGCGTGGCCATTTGAGTCTCCTCACTTATTTATAGTATATAGTTGCTCTCCCTAAGGAGAAAAGAGCGTTTCTGACCCCTGTCCCTGGCCTCTCACTAGCAAAAGCCAGACTCCTACTGTACACTGATGATGGGCAATAACCCGGAAACAGCTGTATGTACATGGGGTCTGGCTTTGCTTTTGATTCCCAGTCATTGTAGCAAGACTTGTATAAAAAGTCCCACTTTGACTCGAAGGAATGCTGCCTTTCAGTAGGTGGCACTGTGGAGGATTTATTCCATCTCCCTTATTTGCATATTACCCAGAGGAGCGTGCGTGGCCATTTGAGTCTCCTCACTTATTTATAGTATATAGTTGCTCTCCCTAAGGAGAAAAGAGCGTTTCTGACCCCTATTGCTTTTTCAAACACGGTCTACACCTCTCAGGTGCCGAGTTACAGGACGGTGAAAACAGTGAGTTTGTGTTAGACGCGAATCGTGCTCTGATTCACGCTTTAGGCTGGGAGCGCAAGCTTATTGCTTTTTCAAACACGGTCTACACCTCTCAGGTGCCGAGTTACAGGACGGTGAAAACAGTGAGTTTGTGTTAGACGCGAATCGTGCTGGGATTTATGCTCTAGGCTGGGAGCGCAAGCGTAATGCTTTTTCAAACACGGTCTACACCTCTCAGGTGCCGAGTTACAGGACGGTGAAAACAGTGAGTTTGTGTTAGACGCGAATCATGCTCTGATTCACGCTCTAGGCTGGGAGCGCAAGCTTATTGCTTTTTCAAACACGGTCTACACCTCTCAGGTGCCGAGTTACAGGACGGTGAAAACAGTGAGTTTGTGTTAGACGCGAATCGTGCTCTGATTCACGCTCTAGGCTGGGAGCGCAAGCTTATTGCTTTTTCAAACACGGGCTACACCTCTCAGGTGCCGAGTTACAGGACGGTGAAAACAGTGAGTTTGTGTTAGACGCGAATCGTGCTCTGATTCATGCTCTAGGCTGGGAGCGAAAGCTTACTGCTTTTTCAAACACGGTCTACACCTCTCAGGTGCCGAGTTACAGGACGGTGAAAACAGTGAGTTTGTGTTAGACGCGAATCGTGCTCTGATTCACGCTCTAGGCTTGGAGCGAAAGCTTATTGCTTTTTCAAACACGGTCTACACCTCTCAGGTGCCGAGTTACAGGAAGGTGAAAACAGTGAGTTTGTGTTAGACGCGAATCGTGCTCTGATTCATGCTTTAGGCTGGGAGCGCAAGCTTATTGCTTTTTCAAACACGGTCTACACCTCTCAGGTGCCGAGGTACAGGACGGTGAAAACAGTGAGTTTGTGTTAGACGCGAATCGTGCTCTGATTCATGCTCTAGGCGGGGAGCTCAAGCTTATTGCTTTTTCAAACACGGTCTACACCTCTCAGGTGCCGAGTTACAGGACGGTGAAAACAGTGAGTTTGTGTTAGACGCGAATCGTGCTCTGATTCATGCTCTAGGCTGGGAGCTCAAGCTTATTGCTTTTTCAAACACGGTCTACACCTCTCAGGTGCCGAGTTACAGGACGGTGAAAACAGTGAGTTTGTGTTAGACGCGAATCGTGCTCTGATTCATGCTTTAGGCTGGGAGCGCAAGCGTAATGCTTTTTCAAACACGGTCTACACCTCTCAGGTGCCGAGTTACAGGACGGTGAAAACAATGAGTTTGTGTTAGACGCGAATCGTGCTCTGATTCATGCTCTAGGCTGGGAGCTCAAGCTTATTGCTTTTTCAAACACGGTCTACACCTCTCAGGTGCCGAGTTACAGGACGGTGAAAACAGTGAGTTTGTGTTAGACGCGAATCGTGCTCTGTTTCATGCTTTAGGCTGGGAGCTCAAGCTTATTGCTTTTTCAAATAAGGGAGATTTCCATCTCCCTTATTTGCATATTACCCAGAGGAGCGTGCGTGGCCATTTGAGTCTCCTCACTTATTTATAGTATATAGTTGCTCTCCCTAAGGAGAAAAGAGCGTTTCTGACCCCTGTCCCAGGCCTCTCACTAGCAAAAGCCAGACTCCTACTGTACACTGATGATGGGCAATAACCCGGAAACAGCTGTAAGTGCATGGAGTCTGGCTTTGCTTTTGAATACCAGTCATTGTAAGAAGACTTGTATAAAAAGTCTCACTTTGACTCGAAGGAATGCTGCCTTTCAATAGGTGGCACTGTGGAGGATTTATTCCATCTCCCTTATTTGCATATTACCCAGAGGAGCGTGCGTGGCCATTTGAGTCTCCTCACTTATTTATAGTATATAGTTGCTCTCCCTAAGGAGAAAAGAGCGTTTCTGACCCCTGTCCCTGGCCTCTCACTAGCAAAAGCCAGACTCCTACTGTACACTGATGATGGGCAATAACCCGGAAACAGCTGTATGTACATGGGGTCTGGCTTTGCTTTTGATTCCCAGTCATTGTAGCAAGACTTGTATAAAAAGTCCCACTTTGACTCGAAGGAATGCTGCCTTTCAGTAGGTGGCACTGTGGAGGATTTATTCCATCTCCCTTATTTGCATATTACCCAGAGGAGCGTGCGTGGCCATTTGAGTCTCCTCACTTATTTATAGTATATAGTTGCTCTCCCTAAGGAGAAAAGAGCGTTTCTGACCCCTATTGCTTTTTCAAACATGGTCTACACCTCTCAGGTGCCGAGTTACAGGACGGTGAAAACAGTGAGTTTGTGTTAGACGCGAATCGTGCTCTGATTCACGCTCTAGGCTGGGAGCGCAAGCTTATTGCTTTTTCAAACACGGTCTACACCTCTCAGGGGCCGAGTTACAGGACGGTGAAAACAGTGAGTTTGTGTTAGACGCGAATCGTGCTCTGATTCATGCTCTAGGCTGGGAGCGAAAGCTTACTGCTTTTTCAAACACGGTCTACACCTCTCAGGTGCCGAGTTACAGGACGGTGAAAACAGTGAGTTTGTGTTAGACGCGAATCGTGCTCTGATTCACGCTCTAGGCTTGGAGCGAAAGCTTATTGCTTTTTCAAACACGGTCTACACCTCTCAGGTGCCGAGTTACAGGACGGTGAAAACAGTGAGTTTGTGTTAGACGCGAATCGTGCTCTGATTCATGCTTTAGGCTGGGAGCGCAAGCTTATTGCTTTTTCAAACACGGTCTACACCTCTCAGGTGCCGAGGTACAGGACGGTGAAAACAGTGAGTTTGTGTTAGACGCGAATCGTGCTCTGATTCATGCTCTAGGCGGGGAGCTCAAGCTTATTGCTTTTTCAAACACGGTCTACACCTCTCAGGTGCCGAGTTACAGGACGGTGAAAACAGTGAGTTTGTGTTAGACGCGAATCGTGCTCTGATTCATGCTCTAGGCTGGGAGCTTAAGCTTATTGCTTTTTCAAACACGGTCTACACCTCTCAGGTGCTCTGATTCACGCTCTAGGCTGGGAGCTCAAGCTTATTGCTTTTTCAAACACGGTCTACACCTCTCAGGTGCCGAGTTACAGGACGGTGAAAACAGTGAGTTTGTGTTAGACGCGAATCGTGCTCTGATTCATGCTCTAGGCTGGGAGCGCAAGCGTAATGCTTTTTCAAACACGGTCTACACCTCTCAGGTGCCGAGTTACAGGACAGTGAAAACAATGAGTTTGTGTTAGACGCGAATCGTGCTCTGATTCATGCTCTAGGCTGGGAGCTCAAGCTTATTGCTTTTTCAAACACGGTCTACACCTCTCAGGTGCCGAGTTACAGGACGGTGAAAACAGTGAGTTTGTGTTAGACGCGAATCGTGCTCTGTTTCATGCTTTAGGCTGGGAGCTCAAGCTTATTGCTTTTTCAAATAAGGGAGATTTCCATCTCCCTTATTTGCATATTACCCAGAGGAGCGTGCGTGGCCATTTGAGTCTCCTCACTTATTTATAGTATATAGTTGCTCTCCCTAAGGAGAAAAGAGCGTTTCTGACCCCTGTCCCAGGCCTCTCACTAGCAAAAGCCAGACTCCTACTGTACACTGATGATGGGCAATAACCCGGAAACAGCTGTAAGTGCATGGAGTCTGGCTTTGCTTTTGAATACCAGTCATTGTAGGAAGACTTGTATAAAAAGTCTCACTTTGACTCGAAGGAATGCTGCCTTTCAATAGGTGGCACTGTGGAGGATTTATTCCATCTCCCTTATTTGCATATTACCCAGAGGAGCGTGCGTGGCCATTTGAGTCTCCTCACTTATTTATAGTATATAGTTGCTCTCCCTAAGGAGAAAAGAGCGTTTCTGACCCCTGGCCTCTCACTAGCAAAAGCCAGACTCCTACTGTACACTGATGATGGGCAATAACCCGGAAACAGCTGTATGTACATGGGGTCTGGCTTTGCTTTTGATTCCCAGTCATTGTAGCAAGACTTGTATAAAAAGTCCCACTTTGACTCGAAGGAATGCTGCCTTTCAGTAGGTGGCACTGTGGAGGATTTATTCCATCTCCCTTATTTGCATATTACCCAGAGGAGCGTGCGTGGCCATTTGAGTCTCCTCACTTATTTATAGTATATAGTTGCTCTCCCTAAGGAGAAAAGAGCGTTTCTGACCCCTATTGCTTTTTCAAACACGGTCTACACCTCTCAGGTGCCGAGTTACAGGACGGTGAAAACAGTGAGTTTGTGTTAGACGTGAATCGTGCTCTGATTCATGCTCTAGGCTGGGAGCACAAGCGTAATGCTTTTTCAAACACGGTCTACACCTCTCAGGTGCCGAGTTACAGGACGGTGAAAACAGTGAGTTTGTGTTAGACGCGAATCGTGCTCTGATTCATGCTCTAGGCGGGGAGCTCAAGCTTATTGCATTTTCAAACACGGTCTACACCTCTCAGGTGCCGAGTAACAGGACGGTGAAAACAGTGAGTTTGTTTTAGACGCGATTCATGCTCTAGGCTGGGAGCGCAAGCTTATTGCTTTTTCAAACACGGTCTACACCTCTCAGGTGCCGAGTTACAGGACGGTGAAAACAATGAGTTTGTGTTAGACGCGAATCGTGCTCTGATTCATGCTCTAGGCTGGGAGCGAAAGCTTATTGCTTTTTCAAACACGGTCTACACCTCTCAGGTGCCGAGTTACAGGACGGTGAAAACAGTGAGTTTGTGTTAGACGCGAATCGTGCTCTGATTCACGCTCTAGGCTGGGAGCTCAAGCTTATTGCTTTTTCAAACACGGTCTACACCTCTCAGGTGCCGAGTTACAGGACGGTGAAAACAGTGAGTTTGTGTTAGACGCGAATCGTGCTCTGATTCATGCTCTAGGCTGGGAGCGCAAGCGTAATGCTTTTTCAAACACGGTCTACACCTCTCAGGTGCCGAGTTACAGGACAGTGAAAACAATGAGTTTGTGTTAGACGCGAATCGTGCTCTGATTCATGCTCTAGGCTGGGAGCTCAAGCTTATTGCTTTTTCAAACACGGTCTACACCTCTCAGGTGCCGAGTTACAGGACGGTGAAAACAGTGAGTTTGTGTTAGACGCGAATCGTGCTCTGTTTCATGCTTTAGGCTGGGAGCTCAAGCTTATTGCTTTTTCAAATAAGGGAGATTTCCATCTCCCTTATTTGCATATTACCCAGAGGAGCGTGCGTGGCCATTTGAGTCTCCTCACTTATTTATAGTATAGAGTTGTTCTCCCTAAGGAGAAAAGAGCGTTTCTGACCCCTGTCCCAGGCCTCTCACTAGCAAAAGCCAGACTCCTACTGTACACTGATGATGGGCAATAACCCGGAAACAGCTGTAAGTGCATGGAGTCTGGCTTTGCTTTTGAATACCAGTCATTGTAAGAAGACTTGTATAAAAAGTCTCACTTTGACTCGAAGGAATGCTGCCTTTCAATACGTGGCACTGTGGAGGATTTATTCCATCTCCCTTATTTGCATATTACCCAGAGGAGCGTGCGTGGCCATTTGAGTCTCCTCACTTATTTATAGTATATAGTTGCTCTCCCTAAGGAGAAAAGAGCGTTTCTGACCCCTGTCCCTGGCCTCACACTAGCAAAAGCCAGACTCCTACTGTACACTGATGATGGGCAATAACCCGGAAACAGCTGTATGTACATGGGGTCTGGCTTTGCTTTTGATTCCCAGTCATTGTAGCAAGACTTGTATAAAAAGTCCCACTTTGACTCGAAGGAATGCTGCCTTTCAGTAGGTGGCACTGTGGAGGATTTATTCCATCTCCCTTATTTGCATATTACCCAGAGGAGCGTGCGTGGCCATTTGAGTCTCCTCACTTATTTATAGTATATAGTTGCTCTCCCTAAGGAGAAAAGAGCGTTTCTGACCCCTATTGCTTTTTCAAACACGGTCTACACCTCTCAGGTGCCGAGTTACAGGACGGTGAAAACAGTGAGTTTGTGTTAGACGTGAATCGTGCTCTGATTCATGCTCTAGGCTGGGAGCGCAAGCGTAATGCTTTTTCAAACACGGTCTACACCTCTCAGGTGCCGAGTTACAGGACGGTGAAAACAGTGAGTTTGTGTTAGACGCGAATCGTGCTCTGATTCACGCTCTAGGCTGGGAGCTCAAGCTTATTGCTTTTTCAAACACGGTCTACACCTCTCAGGTGCCGAGTTACAGGACGGTGAAAACAGTGAGTTTGTGTTAGACGCGAATCGTGCTCTGATTCATGCTCTAGGCTGGGAGCGCAAGCGTAATGCTTTTTCAAACACGGTCTACACCTCTCAGGTGCCGAGTTACAGGACAGTGAAAACAATGAGTTTGTGTTAGACGCGAATCGTGCTCTGATTCATGCTCTAGGCTGGGAGCTCAAGCTTATTGCTTTTTCAAACACGGTCTACACCTCTCAGGTGCCGAGTTACAGGACGGTGCAAACAGTGAGTTTGTGTTAGACGCGAATCGTGCTCTGTTTCATGCTTTAGGCTGGGAGCTCAAGCTTATTGCTTTTTCAAATAAGGGAGATTTCCATCTCCCTTATTTGCATATTACCCAGAGGAGCGTGCGTGGCCATTTGAGTCTCCTCACTTATTTATAGTATATAGTTGCTCTCCCTAAGGAGAAAAGAGCGTTTCTGACCCCTGTCCCAGGCCTCTCACTAGCAAAAGCCAGACTCCTACTGTACACTGATGATGGGCAATAACCCGGAAACAGCTGTAAGTGCATGGAGTCTGGCTTTGCTTTTGAATACCAGTCATTGTAAGAAGACTTGTATAAAAAGTCTCACTTTGACTCGAAGGAATGCTGCCTTTCAATACGTGGCACTGTGGAGGATTTATTCCATCTCCCTTATTTGCATATTACCCAGAGGAGCGTGCGTGGCCATTTGAGTCTCCTCACTTATTTATAGTATATAGTTGCTTTCCCTAAGGAGAAAAGAGCGTTTCTGACCCCTGTCCCAGGCCTCTCACTAGCAAAAGCCAGACTCCTACTGTACACTGATGATGGGCAATAACCCGGAAACAGCTGTATGTACATGGGGTCTGGCTTTGCTTTTGATTCCCAGTCATTGTAGCAAGACTTGTATAAAAAGTCCCACTTTGACTCGAAGGAATGCTGCCTTTCAGTAGGTGGCACTGTGGAGGATTTATTCCATCTCCCTTATTTGCATATTACCCAGGGGAGCGTGCGTGGCCATTTGAGTCTCCTCACTTATTTATAGTATATAGTTGCTCTCCCTAAGGAGAAAAGAGCGTTTCTAACCCCTATTGCTTTTTCAAACACGGTCTACACCTCTCAGGTGCCGAGTTACAGGACGGTGAAAACAGTGAGTTTGTGTTAGACGCGAATCGTGCTCTGATTCATGCTCTAGGCTGGGAGCTCAAGCTTATTGCTTTTTCAAACACGGTCTACACCTCTCAGGTGCCGAGTTACAGGACGGTGAAAACAGTGAGTTTGTGTTAGACGCGAATCGTGCTCTGATTCACGCTCTAGGCTGGGAGCGCAAGCGTAATGCTTTTTCAAACACGGTCTACACCTCTCAGGTGCCGAGTTACAGGACGGTGAAAACAATGAGTTTGTGTTAGACGCGAATCGTGCTCTGATTCACGCTCTAGGCTGGGAGCTCAAGCTTATTGCTTTTTCAAACACGGTCTACACCTCTCAGGTGCCGAGTTACAGGACGGTGAAAACAGTGAGTTTGTGTTAGACGTGAATCGTGCTCTGATTCATGCTTTAACCTTATTGCTTTTTCAAACACGGTCTACACCTCTCAGGTGCCGAGTTACAGGACGGTGAAAACAGTGAGTTTGTGTTAGACGTGAATCGTGCTCTGATTCATGCTCTAGGCTGGGAGCGCAAGCGTAATGCTTTTTCAAACACGGTCTACACCTCTCAGGTGCCGAGTTACAGAACGGTGAAAACAGTGAGTTTGTGTTAGACGCGAATCGTGCTGGGATTTATGCTCTAGGCTGGGAGCGCAAGCGTAATGCTTTTTCAAACACGGTCTACACCTCTCAGGTGCCGAGTTACAGGACGGTGAAAACAGTGAGTTTGTGTTAGACGCGAATCGTGCTCTGATTCATGCTCTAGGCGGGGAGCTCAAGCTTATTGCATTTTCAAACACGGTCTACACCTCTCAGGTGCCGAGTAACAGGACGGTGAAAACAGTGAGTTTGTGTTAGACGCGATTCATGCTCTAGGCTGGGAGCGCAAGCTTACTGCTTTTTCAAACACGGTCTACACCTCTCAGGTGCCGAGTTACAGGACGGTGAAAACAGTGAGTTTGTGTTAGACGCGAATCGTGCTCTGATTCATGCTCTAGGCTGGGAGCGAAAGCTTATTGCTTTTTCAAACACGGTCTACACCTCTCAGGTGCCGAGTTACAGGACGGTGAAAACAGTGAGTTTGTGTTAGACGCGAATCGTGCTCTGATTCACGCTCTAGGCTGGGAGCTCAAGCTTATTGCTTTTTCAAACACGGTCTACACCTCTCAGGTGCCGAGTTACAGGACAGTGAAAACAATGAGTTTGTGTTAGACGCGAATCGTGCTCTGATTCATGCTCTAGGCTGGGAGCGAAAGCTTATTGCTTTTTCAAACACGGTCTACACCTCTCAGGTGCCGAGTTACAGGACGGTGAAAACAGTGAGTTTGTGTTAGACGCGAATCGTGCTCTGTTTCATGCTTTAGGCTGGGAGCTCAAGCTTATTGCTTTTTCAAATAAGGGAGATTTCCATCTCCCTTATTTGCATATTACCCAGAGGAGCGTGCGTGGCCATTTGAGTCTCCTCACTTATTTATAGTATATAGTTGCTCTCCCTAAGGAGAAAAGAGCGTTTCTGACCCCTGTCCCAGGCCTCTCACTAGCAAAAGCCAGACTCCTACTGTACACTGATGATGGGCAATAACCCGGAAACAGCTGTAAGTGCATGGAGTCTGGCTTTGCTTTTGAATACCAGTCATTGTAAGAAGACTTGTATAAAAAGTCTCACTTTGACTCGAAGGAATGCTGCCTTTCAATAGGTGGCACTGTGGAGGATTTATTCCATCTCCCTTATTTGCATATTACCCAGAGGAGCGTGCGTGGCCATTTGAGTCTCCTCACTTATTTATAGTATATAGTTGCTCTCCCTAAGGAGAAAAGAGCGTTTCTGACCCCTGTCCCTGGCCTCTCACTAGCAAAAGCCAGACTCCTACTGTACACTGATGATGGGCAATAACCCGGAAACAGCTGTATGTACATGGGGTCTGGCTTTGCTTTTGATTCCCAGTCATTGTAGCAAGACTTGTATAAAAAGTCCCACTTTGACTCGAAGGAATGCTGCCTTTCAGTAGGTGGCACTGTGGAGGATTTATTCCATCTCCCTTATTTGCATATTACCCAGAGGAGCGTGCGTGGCCATTTGAGTCTCCTCACTTATTTATAGTATATAGTTGCTCTCCCTAAGGAGAAAAGAGCGTTTCTGACCCCTATTGCTTTTTCAAACATGGTCTACACCTCTCAGGTGCCGAGTTACAGGACGGTGAAAACAGTGAGTTTGTGTTAGACGCGAATCGTGCTCTGATTCACGCTCTAGGCTGGGAGCGCAAGCTTATTGCTTTTTCAAACACGGTCTACACCTCTCAGGTGCCGAGTTACAGGACGGTGAAAACAGTGAGTTTGTGTTAGACGCGAATCGTGCTCTGATTCATGCTCTAGGCTGGGAGCGAAAGCTTACTGCTTTTTCAAACACGGTCTACACCTCTCAGGTGCCGAGTTACAGGACGGTGAAAACAGTGAGTTTGTGTTAGACGCGAATCGTGCTCTGATTCACGCTCTAGGCTTGGAGCGAAAGCTTATTGCTTTTTCAAACACGGTCTACACCTCTCAGGTGCCGAGTTACAGGACGGTGAAAACAGTGAGTTTGTGTTAGACGCGAATCGTGCTCTGATTCATGCTTTAGGCTGGGAGCGCAAGCTTATTGCTTTTTCAAACACGGTCTACACCTCTCAGGTGCCGAGGTACAGGACGGTGAAAACAGTGAGTTTGTGTTAGACGCGAATCGTGCTCTGATTCATGCTCTAGGCGGGGAGCTCAAGCTTATTGCTTTTTCAAACACGGTCTACACCTCTCAGGTGCCGAGTTACAGGACGGTGAAAACAGTGAGTTTGTGTTAGACGCGAATCGTGCTCTGATTCATGCTCTAGGCTGGGAGCTTAAGCTTATTGCTTTTTCAAACACGGTCTACACCTCTCAGGTGCTCTGATTCACGCTCTAGGCTGGGAGCTCAAGCTTATTGCTTTTTCAAACACGGTCTACACCTCTCAGGTGCCGAGTTACAGGACGGTGAAAACAGTGAGTTTGTGTTAGACGCGAATCGTGCTCTGATTCATGCTCTAGGCTGGGAGCGCAAGCGTAATGCTTTTTCAAACACGGTCTACACCTCTCAGGTGCCGAGTTACAGGACAGTGAAAACAATGAGTTTGTGTTAGACGCGAATCGTGCTCTGATTCATGCTCTAGGCTGGGAGCTCAAGCTTATTGCTTTTTCAAACACGGTCTACACCTCTCAGGTGCCGAGTTACAGGACGGTGAAAACAGTGAGTTTGTGTTAGACGCGAATCGTGCTCTGTTTCATGCTTTAGGCTGGGAGCTCAAGCTTATTGCTTTTTCAAATAAGGGAGATTACCATCTCCCTTATTTGCATATTACCCAGAGGAGCGTGCGTGGCCATTTGAGTCTCCTCACTTATTTATAGTATATAGTTGCTCTCCCTAAGGAGAAAAGAGCGTTTCTGACCCCTGTCCCAGGCCTCTCACTAGCAAAAGCCAGACGCCTACTGTACACTGATGATGGGCAATAACCCGGAAACAGCTGTAAGTGCATGGAGTCTGGCTTTGCTTTTGAATACCAGTCATTGTAGGAAGACTTGTATAAAAAGTCTCACTTTGACTCGAAGGAATGCTGCCTTTCAATAGGTGGCACTGTGGAGGATTTATTCCATCTCCCTTATTTGCATATTACCCAGAGGAGCGTGCGTGGCCATTTGAGTCTCCTCACTTATTTATAGTATATAGTTGCTCTCCCTAAGGAGAAAAGAGCGTTTCTGACCCCTGTCCCTGGCCTCTCACTAGCAAAAGCCAGACTCCTACTGTACACTGATGATGGGCAATAACCCGGAAACAGCTGTATGTACATGGGGTCTGGCTTTGCTTTTGATTCCCAGTCATTGTAGCAAGACTTGTATAAAAAGTCCCACTTTGACTCGAAGGAATGCTGCCTTTCAGTAGGTGGCACTGTGGAGGATTTATTCCATCTCCCTTATTTGCATATTACCCAGAGGAGCGTGCGTGGCCATTTGAGTCTCCTCACTTATTTATAGTATATAGTTGCTCTCCCTAAGGAGAAAAGAGCGTTTCTGACCCCTATTGCTTTTTCAAACACGGTCTACACCTCTCAGGTGCCGAGTTACAGGACGGTGAAAACAGTGAGTTTGTGTTAGACGTGAATCGTGCTCTGATTCATGCTCTAGGCTGGGAGCACAAGCGTAATGCTTTTTCAAACACGGTCTACACCTCTCAGGTGCCGAGTTACAGGACGGTGAAAACAGTGAGTTTGTGTTAGACGCGAATCGTGCTCTGATTCATGCTCTAGGCGGGGAGCTCAAGCTTATTGCATTTTCAAACACGGTCTACACCTCTCAGGTGCCGAGTAACAGGACGGTGAAAACAGTGAGTTTGTTTTAGACGCGATTCATGCTCTAGGCTGGGAGCGCAAGCTTATTGCTTTTTCAAACACGGTCTACACCTCTCAGGTGCCGAGTTACAGGACGGTGAAAACAGTGAGTTTGTGTTAGACGCGAATCGTGCTCTGATTCATGCTCTAGGCTGGGAGCGCAAGCGTAATGCTTTTTCAAACACGGTCTACACCTCTCAGGTGCCGAGTTACAGGACAGTGAAAACAATGAGTTTGTGTTAGACGCGAATCGTGCTCTGATTCATGCTCTAGGCTGGGAGCTCAAGCTTATTGCTTTTTCAAACACGGTCTACACCTCTCAGGTGCCGAGTTACAGGACGGTGCAAACAGTGAGTTTGTGTTAGACGCGAATCGTGCTCTGTTTCATGCTTTAGGCTGGGAGCTCAAGCTTATTGCTTTTTCAAATAAGGGAGATTTCCATCTCCCTTATTTGCATATTACCCAGAGGAGCGTGCGTGGCCATTTGAGTCTCCTCACTTATTTATAGTATATAGTTGCTCTCCCTAAGGAGAAAAGAGCGTTTCTGACCCCTGTCCCAGGCCTCTCACTAGCAAAAGCCAGACTCCTACTGTACACTGATGATGGGCAATAACCCGGAAACAGCTGTAAGTGCATGGAGTCTGGCTTTGCTTTTGAATACCAGTCATTGTAAGAAGACTTGTATAAAAAGTCTCACTTTGACTCGAAGGAATGCTGCCTTTCAATACGTGGCACTGTGGAGGATTTATTCCATCTCCCTTATTTGCATATTACCCAGAGGAGCGTGCGTGGCCATTTGAGTCTCCTCACTTATTTATAGTATATAGTTGCTTTCCCTAAGGAGAAAAGAGCGTTTCTGACCCCTGTCCCAGGCCTCTCACTAGCAAAAGCCAGACTCCTACTGTACACTGATGATGGGCAATAACCCGGAAACAGCTGTATGTACATGGGGTCTGGCTTTGCTTTTGATTCCCAGTCATTGTAGCAAGACTTGTATAAAAAGTCCCACTTTGACTCGAAGGAATGCTGCCTTTCAGTAGGTGGCACTGTGGAGGATTTATTCCATCTCCCTTATTTGCATATTACCCAGGGGAGCGTGCGTGGCCATTTGAGTCTCCTCACTTATTTATAGTATATAGTTGCTCTCCCTAAGGAGAAAAGAGCGTTTCTAACCCCTATTGCTTTTTCAAACACGGTCTACACCTCTCAGGTGCCGAGTTACAGGACGGTGAAAACAGTGAGTTTGTGTTAGACGCGAATCGTGCTCTGATTCATGCTCTAGGCTGGGAGCTCAAGCTTATTGCTTTTTCAAACACGGTCTACACCTCTCAGGTGCCGAGTTACAGGACGGTGAAAACAGTGAGTTTGTGTTAGACGCGAATCGTGCTCTGATTCACGCTCTAGGCTGGGAGCGCAAGCGTAATGCTTTTTCAAACACGGTCTACACCTCTCAGGTGCCGAGTTACAGGACGGTGAAAACAATGAGTTTGTGTTAGACGCGAATCGTGCTCTGATTCACGCTCTAGGCTGGGAGCTCAAGCTTATTGCTTTTTCAAACACGGTCTACACCTCTCAGGTGCCGAGTTACAGGACGGTGAAAACAGTGAGTTTGTGTTAGACGTGAATCGTGCTCTGATTCATGCTTTAACCTTATTGCTTTTTCAAACACGGTCTACACCTCTCAGGTGCCGAGTTACAGGACGGTGAAAACAGTGAGTTTGTGTTAGACGTGAATCGTGCTCTGATTCATGCTCTAGGCTGGGAGCGCAAGCGTAATGCTTTTTCAAACACGGTCTACACCTCTCAGGTGCCGAGTTACAGAACGGTGAAAACAGTGAGTTTGTGTTAGACGCGAATCGTGCTGGGATTTATGCTCTAGGCTGGGAGCGCAAGCGTAATGCTTTTTCAAACACGGTCTACACCTCTCAGGTGCCGAGTTACAGGACGGTGAAAACAGTGAGTTTGTGTTAGACGCGAATCGTGCTCTGATTCATGCTCTAGGCGGGGAGCTCAAGCTTATTGCATTTTCAAACACGGTCTACACCTCTCAGGTGCCGAGTAACAGGACGGTGAAAACAGTGAGTTTGTGTTAGACGCGATTCATGCTCTAGGCTGGGAGCGCAAGCTTACTGCTTTTTCAAACACGGTCTACACCTCTCAGGTGCCGAGTTACAGGACGGTGAAAACAGTGAGTTTGTGTTAGACGCGAATCGTGCTCTGATTCATGCTCTAGGCTGGGAGCGAAAGCTTATTGCTTTTTCAAACACGGTCTACACCTCTCAGGTGCCGAGTTACAGGACGGTGAAAACAGTGAGTTTGTGTTAGACGCGAATCGTGCTCTGATTCACGCTCTAGGCTGGGAGCTCAAGCTTATTGCTTTTTCAAACACGGTCTACACCTCTCAGGTGCCGAGTTACAGGACGGTGAAAACAGTGAGTTTGTGTTAGACGCGAATCGTGCTCTGATTCATGCTCTAGGCTGGGAGCGCAAGCGTAATGCTTTTTCAAACACGGTCTACACCTCTCAGGTGCCGAGTTACAGGACAGTGAAAACAATGAGTTTGTGTTAGACGCGAATCGTGCTCTGATTCATGCTCTAGGCTGGGAGCGAAAGCTTATTGCTTTTTCAAACACGGTCTACACCTCTCAGGTGCCGAGTTACAGGACGGTGAAAACAGTGAGTTTGTGTTAGACGCGAATCGTGCTCTGTTTCATGCTTTAGGCTGGGAGCTCAAGCTTATTGCTTTTTCAAATAAGGGAGATTTCCATCTCCCTTATTTGCATATTACCCAGAGGAGCGTGCGTGGCCATTTGAGTCTCCTCACTTATTTATAGTATATAGTTGCTCTCCCTAAGGAGAAAAGAGCGTTTCTGACCCCTGTCCCAGGCCTCTCACTAGCAAAAGCCAGACTCCTACTGTACACTGATGATGGGCAATAACCCGGAAACAGCTGTAAGTGCATGGAGTCTGGCTTTGCTTTTGAATACCAGTCATTGTAAGAAGACTTGTATAAAAAGTCTCACTTTGACTCGAAGGAATGCTGCCTTTCAATAGGTGGCACTGTGGAGGATTTATTCCATCTCCCTTATTTGCATATTACCCAGAGGAGCGTGCGTGGCCATTTGAGTCTCCTCACTTATTTATAGTATATAGTTGCTCTCCCTAAGGAGAAAAGAGCGTTTCTGACCCCTGTCCCTGGCCTCTCACTAGCAAAAGCCAGACTCCTACTGTACACTGATGATGGGCAATAACCCGGAAACAGCTGCATGTACATGGGGTCTGGCTTTGCTTTTGATTCCCAGTCATTGTAGCAAGACTTGTATAAAAAGTCCCACTTTGACTCGAAGGAATGCTGCCTTTCAGTAGGTGGCACTGTGGAGGATTTATTCCATCTCCCTTATTTGCATATTACCCAGAGGAGCGTGCGTGGCCATTTGAGTCTCCTCACTTATTTATAGTATATAGTTGCTCTCCCTAAGGAGAAAAGAGCGTTTCTGACCCCTATTGCTTTTTCAAACACGGTCTACACCTCTCAGGTGCCGAGTTACAGGACGGTGAAAACAGTGAGTTTGTGTTAGACGCGAATCATGCTCTGATTCACGCTCTAGGCTGGGAGCGCAAGCTTATTGCTTTTTCAAACACGGTCTACACCTCTCAGGTGCCGAGTTACAGGACGGTGAAAACAGTGAGTTTGTGTTAGACGCGAATCGTGCTGGGATTTATGCTCTAGGCTGGGAGCGCAAGCGTAATGCTTTTTCAAACACGGTCTACACCTCTCAGGTGCCGAGTTACAGGACGGTGAAAACAGTGAGTTTGTGTTAGACGCGAATCGTGCTCTGATTCACGCTCTAGGCTGGGAGCGCAAGCTTATTGCTTTTTCAAACACGGGCTACACCTCTCAGGTGCCGAGTTACAGGACGGTGAAAACAGTGAGTTTGTGTTAGACGCGAATCGTGCTCTGATTCATGCTCTAGGCTGGGAGCGAAAGCTTACTGCTTTTTCAAACACGGTCTACACCTCTCAGGTGCCGAGTTACAGGACGGTGAAAACAGTGAGTTTGTGTTAGACGCGAATCGTGCTCTGATTCACGCTCTAGGCTTGGAGCGAAAGCTTATTGCTTTTTCAAACACGGTCTACACCTCTCAGGTGCCGAGTTACAGGACGGTGAAAACAGTGAGTTTGTGTTAGACGCGAATCGTGCTCTGATTCATGCTTTAGGCTGGGAGCGCAAGCTTATTGCTTTTTCAAACACGGTCTACACCTCTCAGGTGCCGAGGTACAGGACGGTGAAAACAGTGAGTTTGTGTTAGACGCGAATCGTGCTCTGATTCATGCTCTAGGCGGGGAGCTCAAGCTTATTGCTTTTTCAAACACGGTCTACACCTCTCAGGTGCCGAGTTACAGGACGGTGAAAACAGTGAGTTTGTGTTAGACGCGAATCGTGCTCTGATTCATGCTCTAGGCTGGGAGCTCAAGCTTATTGCTTTTTCAAACACGGTCTACACCTCTCAGGTGCCGAGTTACAGGACGGTGAAAACAGTGAGTTTGTGTTAGACGCGAATCGTGCTCTGATTCATGCTTTAGGCTGGGAGCGCAAGCGTAATGCTTTTTCAAACACGGTCTACACCTCTCAGGTGCCGAGTTACAGGACGGTGAAAACAATGAGTTTGTGTTAGACGCGAATCGTGCTCTGATTCATGCTCTAGGCTGGGAGCTCAAGCTTATTGCTTTTTCAAACACGGTCTACACCTCTCAGGTGCCGAGTTACAGGACGGTGAAAACAGTGAGTTTGTGTTAGACGCGAATCGTGCTCTGTTTCATGCTTTAGGCTGGGAGCTCAAGCTTATTGCTTTTTCAAATAAGGGAGATTTCCATCTCCCTTATTTGCATATTACCCAGAGGAGCGTGCGTGGCCATTTGAGTCTCCTCACTTATTTATAGTATATAGTTGCTCTCCCTAAGGAGAAAAGAGCGTTTCTGACCCCTGTCCCAGGCCTCTCACTAGCAAAAGCCAGACTCCTACTGTACACTGATGATGGGCAATAACCCGGAAACAGCTGTAAGTGCATGGAGTCTGGCTTTGCTTTTGAATACCAGTCATTGTAAGAAGACTTGTATAAAAAGTCTCACTTTGACTCGAAGGAATGCTGCCTTTCAATAGGTGGCACTGTGGAGGATTTATTCCATCTCCCTTATTTGCATATTACCCAGAGGAGCGTGCGTGGCCATTTGAGTCTCCTCACTTATTTATAGTATATAGTTGCTCTCCGTAAGGAGAAAAGAGCGTTTCTGACCCCTGTCCCTGGCCTCTCACTAGCAAAAGCCAGACTCCTACTGTACACTGATGATGGGCAATAACCCGGAAACAGCTGTATGTACATGGGGTCTGGCTTTGCTTTTGATTCCCAGTCATTGTAGCAAGACTTGTATAAAAAGTCCCACTTTGACTCGAAGGAATGCTGCCTTTCAGTAGGTGGCACTGTGGAGGATTTATTCCATCTCCCTTATTTGCATATTACCCAGAGGAGCGTGCGTGGCCATTTGAGTCTCCTCACTTATTTATAGTATATAGTTGCTCTCCCTAAGGAGAAAAGAGCGTTTCTGACCCCTATTGCTTTTTCAAACACGGTCTACACCTCTCAGGTGCCGAGTTACAGGACGGTGAAAACAGTGAGTTTGTGTTAGACGCGAATCGTGCTCTGATTCACGCTCTAGGCTGGGAGCGCAAGCTTATTGCTTTTTCAAACACGGGCTACACCTCTCAGGTGCCGAGTTACAGGACGGTGAAAACAGTGAGTTTGTGTTAGACGCGAATCGTGCTCTGATTCATGCTTTAGGCTGGGAGCGCAAGCGTAATGCTTTTTCAAACACGGTCTACACCTCTCAGGTGCCGAGTTACAGGACGGTGAAAACAATGAGTTTGTGTTAGACGCGAATCGTGCTCTGATTCATGCTCTAGGCTGGGAGCTCAAGCTTATTGCTTTTTCAAACACGGTCTACACCTCTCAGGTGCCGAGTTACAGGACGGTGAAAACAGTGAGTTTGTGTTAGACGCGAATCGTGCTCTGATTCATGCTCTAGGCTGGGAGCGCAAGCTTATTGCTTTTTCAAACACGGTCTACACCTCTCAGGTGCCGAGTTACAGGACGGTGAAAACAGTGAGTTTGTGTTAGACGCGAATCGTGCTCTGATTCACGCTCTAGGCTGGGAGCTCAAGCTTATTGCTTTTTCAAACACGGTCTACACCTCTCAGGTGCCGAGTTACAGGACAGTGAAAACAATGAGTTTGTGTTAGACGCGAATCGTGCTCTGATTCATGCTCTAGGCTGGGAGCTCAAGCTTCTTGCTTTTTCAAACACGGTCTACACCTCTCAGGTGCCGAGTTACAGGACGGTGAAAACAGTGAGTTTGTGTTAGACGCGAATCGTGCTCTGTTTCATGCTTTAGGCTGGGAGCTCAAGCTTATTGCTTTTTCAAATAAGGGAGATTTCCATCTCCCTTATTTGCATATTACCCAGAGGAGCGTGCGTGGCCATTTGAGTCTCCTCACTTATTTATAGTATATAGTATATAGTTGCTCTCCCTAAGGAGAAAAGAGCGTTTCTGACCCCTGTCCCAGGCCTCTCACTAGCAAAAGCCAGACTCCTACTGTACACTGATGATGGGCAATAACCCGGAAACAGCTGTAAGTGCATGGAGTCTGGCTTTGCTTTTGAATACCAGTCATTGTAAGAAGACTTGTATAAAAAGTCTCACTTTGACTCGAAGGAATGCTGCCTTTCAATAGGTGGCACTGTGGAGGATTTATTCCATCTCCCTTATTTGCATATTACCCAGAGGAGCGTGCGTGGCCATTTGAGTCTCCTCACTTATTTATAGTATATAGTTGCTCTCCCTAAGGAGAAAAGAGCGTTTCTGACCCCTGTCCCTGGCCTCTCACTAGCAAAAGCCAGACTCCTACTGTACACTGATGATGGGCAATAACCCGGAAACAGCTGTATGTACATGGGGTCTGGCTTTGCTTTTGATTCCCAGTCATTGTAGCAAGACTTGTATAAAAAGTCCCACTTTGACTCGAAGGAATGCTGCCTTTCAGTAGGTGGCACTGTGGAGGATTTATTCCATCTCCCTTATTTGCATATTACCCAGAGGAGCGTGCGTGGCCATTTGAGTCTCCTCACTTATTTATAGTATATAGTTGCTCTCCCTAAGGAGAAAAGAGCGTTTCTGACCCCTATTGCTTTTTCAAACACGGTCTACACCTCTCAGGTGCCGAGTTACAGGACGGTGAAAACAGTGAGTTTGTGTTAGACGCGAATCGTGCTCTGATTCACGCTTTAGGCTGGGAGCGCAAGCTTATTGCTTTTTCAAACACGGTCTACACCTCTCAGGTGCCGAGTTACAGGACGGTGAAAACAGTGAGTTTGTGTTAGACGCGAATCGTGCTGGGATTTATGCTCTAGGCTGGGAGCGCAAGCGTAATGCTTTTTCAAACACGGTCTACACCTCTCAGGTGCCGAGTTACAGGACGGTGAAAACAGTGAGTTTGTGTTAGACGCGAATCATGCTCTGATTCACGCTCTAGGCTGGGAGCGCAAGCTTATTGCTTTTTCAAACACGGTCTACACCTCTCAGGTGCCGAGTTACAGGACGGTGAAAACAGTGAGTTTGTGTTAGACGCGAATCGTGCTCTGATTCACGCTCTAGGCTGGGAGCGCAAGCTTATTGCTTTTTCAAACACGGGCTACACCTCTCAGGTGCCGAGTTACAGGACGGTGAAAACAGTGAGTTTGTGTTAGACGCGAATCGTGCTCTGATTCATGCTCTAGGCTGGGAGCGAAAGCTTACTGCTTTTTCAAACACGGTCTACACCTCTCAGGTGCCGAGTTACAGGACGGTGAAAACAGTGAGTTTGTGTTAGACGCGAATCGTGCTCTGATTCACGCTCTAGGCTTGGAGCGAAAGCTTATTGCTTTTTCAAACACGGTCTACACCTCTCAGGTGCCGAGTTACAGGAAGGTGAAAACAGTGAGTTTGTGTTAGACGCGAATCGTGCTCTGATTCATGCTTTAGGCTGGGAGCGCAAGCTTATTGCTTTTTCAAACACGGTCTACACCTCTCAGGTGCCGAGGTACAGGACGGTGAAAACAGTGAGTTTGTGTTAGACGCGAATCGTGCTCTGATTCATGCTCTAGGCGGGGAGCTCAAGCTTATTGCTTTTTCAAACACGGTCTACACCTCTCAGGTGCCGAGTTACAGGACGGTGAAAACAGTGAGTTTGTGTTAGACGCGAATCGTGCTCTGATTCATGCTCTAGGCTGGGAGCTCAAGCTTATTGCTTTTTCAAACACGGTCTACACCTCTCAGGTGCCGAGTTACAGGACGGTGAAAACAGTGAGTTTGTGTTAGACGCGAATCGTGCTCTGATTCATGCTTTAGGCTGGGAGCGCAAGCGTAATGCTTTTTCAAACACGGTCTACACCTCTCAGGTGCCGAGTTACAGGACGGTGAAAACAATGAGTTTGTGTTAGACGCGAATCGTGCTCTGATTCATGCTCTAGGCTGGGAGCTCAAGCTTATTGCTTTTTCAAACACGGTCTACACCTCTCAGGTGCCGAGTTACAGGACGGTGAAAACAGTGAGTTTGTGTTAGACGCGAATCGTGCTCTGTTTCATGCTTTAGGCTGGGAGCTCAAGCTTATTGCTTTTTCAAATAAGGGAGATTTCCATCTCCCTTATTTGCATATTACCCAGAGGAGCGTGCGTGGCCATTTGAGTCTCCTCACTTATTTATAGTATATAGTTGCTCTCCCTAAGGAGAAAAGAGCGTTTCTGACCCCTGTCCCAGGCCTCTCACTAGCAAAAGCCAGACTCCTACTGTACACTGATGATGGGCAATAACCCGGAAACAGCTGTAAGTGCATGGAGTCTGGCTTTGCTTTTGAATACCAGTCATTGTAAGAAGACTTGTATAAAAAGTCTCACTTTGACTCGAAGGAATGCTGCCTTTCAATAGGTGGCACTGTGGAGGATTTATTCCATCTCCCTTATTTGCATATTACCCAGAGGAGCGTGCGTGGCCATTTGAGTCTCCTCACTTATTTATAGTATATAGTTGCTCTCCCTAAGGAGAAAAGAGCGTTTCTGACCCCTGTCCCTGGCCTCTCACTAGCAAAAGCCAGACTCCTACTGTACACTGATGATGGGCAATAACCCGGAAACAGCTGTATGTACATGGGGTCTGGCTTTGCTTTTGATTCCCAGTCATTGTAGCAAGACTTGTATAAAAAGTCCCACTTTGACTCGAAGGAATGCTGCCTTTCAGTAGGTGGCACTGTGGAGGATTTATTCCATCTCCCTTATTTGCATATTACCCAGAGGAGCGTGCGTGGCCATTTGAGTCTCCTCACTTATTTATAGTATATAGTTGCTCTCCCTAAGGAGAAAAGAGCGTTTCTGACCCCTATTGCTTTTTCAAACATGGTCTACACCTCTCAGGTGCCGAGTTACAGGACGGTGAAAACAGTGAGTTTGTGTTAGACGCGAATCGTGCTCTGATTCACGCTCTAGGCTGGGAGCGCAAGCTTATTGCTTTTTCAAACACGGTCTACACCTCTCAGGGGCCGAGTTACAGGACGGTGAAAACAGTGAGTTTGTGTTAGACGCGAATCGTGCTCTGATTCATGCTCTAGGCTGGGAGCGAAAGCTTACTGCTTTTTCAAACACGGTCTACACCTCTCAGGTGCCGAGTTACAGGACGGTGAAAACAGTGAGTTTGTGTTAGACGCGAATCGTGCTCTGATTCACGCTCTAGGCTTGGAGCGAAAGCTTATTGCTTTTTCAAACACGGTCTACACCTCTCAGGTGCCGAGTTACAGGACGGTGAAAACAGTGAGTTTGTGTTAGACGCGAATCGTGCTCTGATTCATGCTTTAGGCTGGGAGCGCAAGCTTATTGCTTTTTCAAACACGGTCTACACCTCTCAGGTGCCGAGGTACAGGACGGTGAAAACAGTGAGTTTGTGTTAGACGCGAATCGTGCTCTGATTCATGCTCTAGGCGGGGAGCTCAAGCTTATTGCTTTTTCAAACACGGTCTACACCTCTCAGGTGCCGAGTTACAGGACGGTGAAAACAGTGAGTTTGTGTTAGACGCGAATCGTGCTCTGATTCATGCTCTAGGCTGGGAGCTTAAGCTTATTGCTTTTTCAAACACGGTCTACACCTCTCAGGTGCTCTGATTCACGCTCTAGGCTGGGAGCTCAAGCTTATTGCTTTTTCAAACACGGTCTACACCTCTCAGGTGCCGAGTTACAGGACGGTGAAAACAGTGAGTTTGTGTTAGACGCGAATCGTGCTCTGATTCATGCTCTAGGCTGGGAGCGCAAGCGTAATGCTTTTTCAAACACGGTCTACACCTCTCAGGTGCCGAGTTACAGGACAGTGAAAACAATGAGTTTGTGTTAGACGCGAATCGTGCTCTGATTCATGCTCTAGGCTGGGAGCTCAAGCTTATTGCTTTTTCAAACACGGTCTACACCTCTCAGGTGCCGAGTTACAGGACGGTGAAAACAGTGAGTTTGTGTTAGACGCGAATCGTGCTCTGTTTCATGCTTTAGGCTGGGAGCTCAAGCTTATTGCTTTTTCAAATAAGGGAGATTTCCATCTCCCTTATTTGCATATTACCCAGAGGAGCGTGCGTGGCCATTTGAGTCTCCTCACTTATTTATAGTATATAGTTGCTCTCCCTAAGGAGAAAAGAGCGTTTCTGACCCCTGTCCCAGGCCTCTCACTAGCAAAAGCCAGACTCCTACTGTACACTGATGATGGGCAATAACCCGGAAACAGCTGTAAGTGCATGGAGTCTGGCTTTGCTTTTGAATACCAGTCATTGTAGGAAGACTTGTATAAAAAGTCTCACTTTGACTCGAAGGAATGCTGCCTTTCAATAGGTGGCACTGTGGAGGATTTATTCCATCTCCCTTATTTGCATATTACCCAGAGGAGCGTGCGTGGCCATTTGAGTCTCCTCACTTATTTATAGTATATAGTTGCTCTCCCTAAGGAGAAAAGAGCGTTTCTGACCCCTGGCCTCTCACTAGCAAAAGCCAGACTCCTACTGTACACTGATGATGGGCAATAACCCGGAAACAGCTGTATGTACATGGGGTCTGGCTTTGCTTTTGATTCCCAGTCATTGTAGCAAGACTTGTATAAAAAGTCCCACTTTGACTCGAAGGAATGCTGCCTTTCAGTAGGTGGCACTGTGGAGGATTTATTCCATCTCCCTTATTTGCATATTACCCAGAGGAGCGTGCGTGGCCATTTGAGTCTCCTCACTTATTTATAGTATATAGTTGCTCTCCCTAAGGAGAAAAGAGCGTTTCTGACCCCTATTGCTTTTTCAAACACGGTCTACACCTCTCAGGTGCCGAGTTACAGGACGGTGAAAACAGTGAGTTTGTGTTAGACGTGAATCGTGCTCTGATTCATGCTCTAGGCTGGGAGCACAAGCGTAATGCTTTTTCAAACACGGTCTACACCTCTCAGGTGCCGAGTTACAGGACGGTGAAAACAGTGAGTTTGTGTTAGACGCGAATCGTGCTCTGATTCATGCTCTAGGCGGGGAGCTCAAGCTTATTGCATTTTCAAACACGGTCTACACCTCTCAGGTGCCGAGTAACAGGACGGTGAAAACAGTGAGTTTGTTTTAGACGCGATTCATGCTCTAGGCTGGGAGCGCAAGCTTATTGCTTTTTCAAACACGGTCTACACCTCTCAGGTGCCGAGTTACAGGACGGTGAAAACAATGAGTTTGTGTTAGACGCGAATCGTGCTCTGATTCATGCTCTAGGCTGGGAGCGAAAGCTTATTGCTTTTTCAAACACGGTCTACACCTCTCAGGTGCCGAGTTACAGGACGGTGAAAACAGTGAGTTTGTGTTAGACGCGAATCGTGCTCTGATTCACGCTCTAGGCTGGGAGCTCAAGCTTATTGCTTTTTCAAACACGGTCTACACCTCTCAGGTGCCGAGTTACAGGACGGTGAAAACAGTGAGTTTGTGTTAGACGCGAATCGTGCTCTGATTCATGCTCTAGGCTGGGAGCGCAAGCGTAATGCTTTTTCAAACACGGTCTACACCTCTCAGGTGCCGAGTTACAGGACAGTGAAAACAATGAGTTTGTGTTAGACGCGAATCGTGCTCTGATTCATGCTCTAGGCTGGGAGCTCAAGCTTATTGCTTTTTCAAACACGGTCTACACCTCTCAGGTGCCGAGTTACAGGACGGTGAAAACAGTGAGTTTGTGTTAGACGCGAATCGTGCTCTGTTTCATGCTTTAGGCTGGGAGCTCAAGCTTATTGCTTTTTCAAATAAGGGAGATTTCCATCTCCCTTATTTGCATATTACCCAGAGGAGCGTGCGTGGCCATTTGAGTCTCCTCACTTATTTATAGTATAGAGTTGTTCTCCCTAAGGAGAAAAGAGCGTTTCTGACCCCTGTCCCAGGCCTCTCACTAGCAAAAGCCAGACTCCTACTGTACACTGATGATGGGCAATAACCCGGAAACAGCTGTAAGTGCATGGAGTCTGGCTTTGCTTTTGAATACCAGTCATTGTAAGAAGACTTGTATAAAAAGTCTCACTTTGACTCGAAGGAATGCTGCCTTTCAATACGTGGCACTGTGGAGGATTTATTCCATCTCCCTTATTTGCATATTACCCAGAGGAGCGTGCGTGGCCATTTGAGTCTCCTCACTTATTTATAGTATATAGTTGCTCTCCCTAAGGAGAAAAGAGCGTTTCTGACCCCTGTCCCTGGCCTCACACTAGCAAAAGCCAGACTCCTACTGTACACTGATGATGGGCAATAACCCGGAAACAGCTGTATGTACATGGGGTCTGGCTTTGCTTTTGATTCCCAGTCATTGTAGCAAGACTTGTATAAAAAGTCCCACTTTGACTCGAAGGAATGCTGCCTTTCAGTAGGTGGCACTGTGGAGGATTTATTCCATCTCCCTTATTTGCATATTACCCAGAGGAGCGTGCGTGGCCATTTGAGTCTCCTCACTTATTTATAGTATATAGTTGCTCTCCCTAAGGAGAAAAGAGCGTTTCTGACCCCTATTGCTTTTTCAAACACGGTCTACACCTCTCAGGTGCCGAGTTACAGGACGGTGAAAACAGTGAGTTTGTGTTAGACGTGAATCGTGCTCTGATTCATGCTCTAGGCTGGGAGCGCAAGCGTAATGCTTTTTCAAACACGGTCTACACCTCTCAGGTGCCGAGTTACAGGACGGTGAAAACGGTGAGTTTGTGTTAGACGCGAATCGTGCTCTGATTCACGCTCTAGGCTGGGAGCTCAAGCTTATTGCTTTTTCAAACACGGTCTACACCTCTCAGGTGCCGAGTTACAGGACGGTGAAAACAGTGAGTTTGTGTTAGACGCGAATCGTGCTCTGATTCATGCTCTAGGCTGGGAGCGCAAGCGTAATGCTTTTTCAAACACGGTCTACACCTCTCAGGTGCCGAGTTACAGGACAGTGAAAACAATGAGTTTGTGTTAGACGCGAATCGTGCTCTGATTCATGCTCTAGGCTGGGAGCTCAAGCTTATTGCTTTTTCAAACATGGTCTACACCTCTCAGGTGCCGAGTTACAGGACGGTGCAAACAGTGAGTTTGTGTTAGACGCGAATCGTGCTCTGTTTCATGCTTTAGGCTGGGAGCTCAAGCTTATTGCTTTTTCAAATAAGGGAGATTTCCATCTCCCTTATTTGCATATTACCCAGAGGAGCGTGCGTGGCCATTTGAGTCTCCTCACTTATTTATAGTATATAGTTGCTCTCCCTAAGGAGAAAAGAGCGTTTCTGACCCCTGTCCCAGGCCTCTCACTAGCAAAAGCCAGACTCCTACTGTACACTGATGATGGGCAATAACCCGGAAACAGCTGTAAGTGCATGGAGTCTGGCTTTGCTTTTGAATACCAGTCATTGTAAGAAGACTTGTATAAAAAGTCTCACTTTGACTCGAAGGAATGCTGCCTTTCAATACGTGGCACTGTGGAGGATTTATTCCATCTCCCTTATTTGCATATTACCCAGAGGAGCGTGCGTGGCCATTTGAGTCTCCTCACTTATTTATAGTATATAGTTGCTTTCCCTAAGGAGAAAAGAGCGTTTCTGACCCCTGTCCCAGGCCTCTCACTAGCAAAAGCCAGACTCCTACTGTACACTGATGATGGGCAATAACCCGGAAACAGCTGTATGTACATGGGGTCTGGCTTTGCTTTTGATTCCCAGTCATTGTAGCAAGACTTGTATAAAAAGTCCCACTTTGACTCGAAGGAATGCTGCCTTTCAGTAGGTGGCACTGTGGAGGATTTATTCCATCTCCCTTATTTGCATATTACCCAGGGGAGCGTGCGTGGCCATTTGAGTCTCCTCACTTATTTATAGTATATAGTTGCTCTCCCTAAGGAGAAAAGAGCGTTTCTAACCCCTATTGCTTTTTCAAACACGGTCTACACCTCTCAGGTGCCGAGTTACAGGACGGTGAAAACAGTGAGTTTGTGTTAGACGCGAATCGTGCTCTGATTCATGCTCTAGGCTGGGAGCTCAAGCTTATTGCTTTTTCAAACACGGTCTACACCTCTCAGGTGCCGAGTTACAGGACGGTGAAAACAGTGAGTTTGTGTTAGACGCGAATCGTGCTCTGATTCACGCTCTAGGCTGGGAGCGCAAGCGTAATGCTTTTTCAAACACGGTCTACACCTCTCAGGTGCCGAGTTACAGGACGGTGAAAACAATGAGTTTGTGTTAGACGCGAATCGTGCTCTGATTCACGCTCTAGGCTGGGAGCTCAAGCTTATTGCTTTTTCAAACACGGTCTACACCTCTCAGGTGCCGAGTTACAGGACGGTGAAAACAGTGAGTTTGTGTTAGACGTGAATCGTGCTCTGATTCATGCTTTAACCTTATTGCTTTTTCAAACACGGTCTACACCTCTCAGGTGCCGAGTTACAGGACGGTGAAAACAGTGAGTTTGTGTTAGACGTGAATCGTGCTCTGATTCATGCTCTAGGCTGGGAGCGCAAGCGTAATGCTTTTTCAAACACGGTCTACACCTCTCAGGTGCCGAGTTACAGAACGGTGAAAACAGTGAGTTTGTGTTAGACGCGAATCGTGCTGGGATTTATGCTCTAGGCTGGGAGCGCAAGCGTAATGCTTTTTCAAACACGGTCTACACCTCTCAGGTGCCGAGTTACAGGACGGTGAAAACAGTGAGTTTGTGTTAGACGCGAATCGTGCTCTGATTCATGCTCTAGGCGGGGAGCTCAAGCTTATTGCATTTTCAAACACGGTCTACACCTCTCAGGTGCCGAGTAACAGGACGGTGAAAACAGTGAGTTTGTGTTAGACGCGATTCATGCTCTAGGCTGGGAGCGCAAGCTTACTGCTTTTTCAAACACGGTCTACACCTCTCAGGTGCCGAGTTACAGGACGGTGAAAACAGTGAGTTTGTGTTAGACGCGAATCGTGCTCTGATTCATGCTCTAGGCTGGGAGCGAAAGCTTATTGCTTTTTCAAACACGGTCTACACCTCTCAGGTGCCGAGTTACAGGACGGTGAAAACAGTGAGTTTGTGTTAGACGCGAATCGTGCTCTGATTCACGCTCTAGGCTGGGAGCTCAAGCTTATTGCTTTTTCAAACACGGTCTACACCTCTCAGGTGCCGAGTTACAGGACAGTGAAAACAATGAGTTTGTGTTAGACGCGAATCGTGCTCTGATTCATGCTCTAGGCTGGGAGCGAAAGCTTATTGCTTTTTCAAACACGGTCTACACCTCTCAGGTGCCGAGTTACAGGACGGTGAAAACAGTGAGTTTGTGTTAGACGCGAATCGTGCTCTGTTTCATGCTTTAGGCTGGGAGCTCAAGCTTATTGCTTTTTCAAATAAGGGAGATTTCCATCTCCCTTATTTGCATATTACCCAGAGGAGCGTGCGTGGCCATTTGAGTCTCCTCACTTATTTATAGTATATAGTTGCTCTCCCTAAGGAGAAAAGAGCGTTTCTGACCCCTGTCCCAGGCCTCTCACTAGCAAAAGCCAGACTCCTACTGTACACTGATGATGGGCAATAACCCGGAAACAGCTGTAAGTGCATGGAGTCTGGCTTTGCTTTTGAATACCAGTCATTGTAAGAAGACTTGTATAAAAAGTCTCACTTTGACTCGAAGGAATGCTGCCTTTCAATAGGTGGCACTGTGGAGGATTTATTCCATCTCCCTTATTTGCATATTACCCAGAGGAGCGTGCGTGGCCATTTGAGTCTCCTCACTTATTTATAGTATATAGTTGCTCTCCCTAAGGAGAAAAGAGCGTTTCTGACCCCTGTCCCTGGCCTCTCACTAGCAAAAGCCAGACTCCTACTGTACACTGATGATGGGCAATAACCCGGAAACAGCTGTATGTACATGGGGTCTGGCTTTGCTTTTGATTCCCAGTCATTGTAGCAAGACTTGTATAAAAAGTCCCACTTTGACTCGAAGGAATGCTGCCTTTCAGTAGGTGGCACTGTGGAGGATTTATTCCATCTCCCTTATTTGCATATTACCCAGAGGAGCGTGCGTGGCCATTTGAGTCTCCTCACTTATTTATAGTATATAGTTGCTCTCCCTAAGGAGAAAAGAGCGTTTCTGACCCCTATTGCTTTTTCAAACATGGTCTACACCTCTCAGGTGCCGAGTTACAGGACGGTGAAAACAGTGAGTTTGTGTTAGACGCGAATCGTGCTCTGATTCACGCTCTAGGCTGGGAGCGCAAGCTTATTGCTTTTTCAAACACGGTCTACACCTCTCAGGTGCCGAGTTACAGGACGGTGAAAACAGTGAGTTTGTGTTAGACGCGAATCGTGCTCTGATTCATGCTCTAGGCTGGGAGCGAAAGCTTACTGCTTTTTCAAACACGGTCTACACCTCTCAGGTGCCGAGTTACAGGACGGTGAAAACAGTGAGTTTGTGTTAGACGCGAATCGTGCTCTGATTCACGCTCTAGGCTTGGAGCGAAAGCTTATTGCTTTTTCAAACACGGTCTACACCTCTCAGGTGCCGAGTTACAGGACGGTGAAAACAGTGAGTTTGTGTTAGACGCGAATCGTGCTCTGATTCATGCTTTAGGCTGGGAGCGCAAGCTTATTGCTTTTTCAAACACGGTCTACACCTCTCAGGTGCCGAGGTACAGGACGGTGAAAACAGTGAGTTTGTGTTAGACGCGAATCGTGCTCTGATTCATGCTCTAGGCGGGGAGCTCAAGCTTATTGCTTTTTCAAACACGGTCTACACCTCTCAGGTGCCGAGTTACAGGACGGTGAAAACAGTGAGTTTGTGTTAGACGCGAATCGTGCTCTGATTCATGCTCTAGGCTGGGAGCTTAAGCTTATTGCTTTTTCAAACACGGTCTACACCTCTCAGGTGCTCTGATTCACGCTCTAGGCTGGGAGCTCAAGCTTATTGCTTTTTCAAACACGGTCTACACCTCTCAGGTGCCGAGTTACAGGACGGTGAAAACAGTGAGTTTGTGTTAGACGCGAATCGTGCTCTGATTCATGCTCTAGGCTGGGAGCGCAAGCGTAATGCTTTTTCAAACACGGTCTACACCTCTCAGGTGCCGAGTTACAGGACAGTGAAAACAATGAGTTTGTGTTAGACGCGAATCGTGCTCTGATTCATGCTCTAGGCTGGGAGCTCAAGCTTATTGCTTTTTCAAACACGGTCTACACCTCTCAGGTGCCGAGTTACAGGACGGTGAAAACAGTGAGTTTGTGTTAGACGCGAATCGTGCTCTGTTTCATGCTTTAGGCTGGGAGCTCAAGCTTATTGCTTTTTCAAATAAGGGAGATTACCATCTCCCTTATTTGCATATTACCCAGAGGAGCGTGCGTGGCCATTTGAGTCTCCTCACTTATTTATAGTATATAGTTGCTCTCCCTAAGGAGAAAAGAGCGTTTCTGACCCCTGTCCCAGGCCTCTCACTAGCAAAAGCCAGACGCCTACTGTACACTGATGATGGGCAATAACCCGGAAACAGCTGTAAGTGCATGGAGTCTGGCTTTGCTTTTGAATACCAGTCATTGTAGGAAGACTTGTATAAAAAGTCTCACTTTGACTCGAAGGAATGCTGCCTTTCAATAGGTGGCACTGTGGAGGATTTATTCCATCTCCCTTATTTGCATATTACCCAGAGGAGCGTGCGTGGCCATTTGAGTCTCCTCACTTATTTATAGTATATAGTTGCTCTCCCTAAGGAGAAAAGAGCGTTTCTGACCCCTGTCCCTGGCCTCTCACTAGCAAAAGCCAGACTCCTACTGTACACTGATGATGGGCAATAACCCGGAAACAGCTGTATGTACATGGGGTCTGGCTTTGCTTTTGATTCCCAGTCATTGTAGCAAGACTTGTATAAAAAGTCCCACTTTGACTCGAAGGAATGCTGCCTTTCAGTAGGTGGCACTGTGGAGGATTTATTCCATCTCCCTTATTTGCATATTACCCAGAGGAGCGTGCGTGGCCATTTGAGTCTCCTCACTTATTTATAGTATATAGTTGCTCTCCCTAAGGAGAAAAGAGCGTTTCTGACCCCTATTGCTTTTTCAAACACGGTCTACACCTCTCAGGTGCCGAGTTACAGGACGGTGAAAACAGTGAGTTTGTGTTAGACGTGAATCGTGCTCTGATTCATGCTCTAGGCTGGGAGCACAAGCGTAATGCTTTTTCAAACACGGTCTACACCTCTCAGGTGCCGAGTTACAGGACGGTGAAAACAGTGAGTTTGTGTTAGACGCGAATCGTGCTCTGATTCATGCTCTAGGCGGGGAGCTCAAGCTTATTGCATTTTCAAACACGGTCTACACCTCTCAGGTGCCGAGTAACAGGACGGTGAAAACAGTGAGTTTGTTTTAGACGCGATTCATGCTCTAGGCTGGGAGCGCAAGCTTATTGCTTTTTCAAACACGGTCTACACCTCTCAGGTGCCGAGTTACAGGACGGTGAAAACAGTGAGTTTGTGTTAGACGCGAATCGTGCTCTGATTCATGCTCTAGGCTGGGAGCGCAAGCGTAATGCTTTTTCAAACACGGTCTACACCTCTCAGGTGCCGAGTTACAGGACAGTGAAAACAATGAGTTTGTGTTAGACGCGAATCGTGCTCTGATTCATGCTCTAGGCTGGGAGCTCAAGCTTATTGCTTTTTCAAACACGGTCTACACCTCTCAGGTGCCGAGTTACAGGACGGTGCAAACAGTGAGTTTGTGTTAGACGCGAATCGTGCTCTGTTTCATGCTTTAGGCTGGGAGCTCAAGCTTATTGCTTTTTCAAATAAGGGAGATTTCCATCTCCCTTATTTGCATATTACCCAGAGGAGCGTGCGTGGCCATTTGAGTCTCCTCACTTATTTATAGTATATAGTTGCTCTCCCTAAGGAGAAAAGAGCGTTTCTGACCCCTGTCCCAGGCCTCTCACTAGCAAAAGCCAGACTCCTACTGTACACTGATGATGGGCAATAACCCGGAAACAGCTGTAAGTGCATGGAGTCTGGCTTTGCTTTTGAATACCAGTCATTGTAAGAAGACTTGTATAAAAAGTCTCACTTTGACTCGAAGGAATGCTGCCTTTCAATACGTGGCACTGTGGAGGATTTATTCCATCTCCCTTATTTGCATATTACCCAGAGGAGCGTGCGTGGCCATTTGAGTCTCCTCACTTATTTATAGTATATAGTTGCTTTCCCTAAGGAGAAAAGAGCGTTTCTGACCCCTGTCCCAGGCCTCTCACTAGCAAAAGCCAGACTCCTACTGTACACTGATGATGGGCAATAACCCGGAAACAGCTGTATGTACATGGGGTCTGGCTTTGCTTTTGATTCCCAGTCATTGTAGCAAGACTTGTATAAAAAGTCCCACTTTGACTCGAAGGAATGCTGCCTTTCAGTAGGTGGCACTGTGGAGGATTTATTCCATCTCCCTTATTTGCATATTACCCAGGGGAGCGTGCGTGGCCATTTGAGTCTCCTCACTTATTTATAGTATATAGTTGCTCTCCCTAAGGAGAAAAGAGCGTTTCTAACCCCTATTGCTTTTTCAAACACGGTCTACACCTCTCAGGTGCCGAGTTACAGGACGGTGAAAACAGTGAGTTTGTGTTAGACGCGAATCGTGCTCTGATTCATGCTCTAGGCTGGGAGCTCAAGCTTATTGCTTTTTCAAACACGGTCTACACCTCTCAGGTGCCGAGTTACAGGACGGTGAAAACAGTGAGTTTGTGTTAGACGCGAATCGTGCTCTGATTCACGCTCTAGGCTGGGAGCGCAAGCGTAATGCTTTTTCAAACACGGTCTACACCTCTCAGGTGCCGAGTTACAGGACGGTGAAAACAATGAGTTTGTGTTAGACGCGAATCGTGCTCTGATTCACGCTCTAGGCTGGGAGCTCAAGCTTATTGCTTTTTCAAACACGGTCTACACCTCTCAGGTGCCGAGTTACAGGACGGTGAAAACAGTGAGTTTGTGTTAGACGTGAATCGTGCTCTGATTCATGCTTTAACCTTATTGCTTTTTCAAACACGGTCTACACCTCTCAGGTGCCGAGTTACAGGACGGTGAAAACAGTGAGTTTGTGTTAGACGTGAATCGTGCTCTGATTCATGCTCTAGGCTGGGAGCGCAAGCGTAATGCTTTTTCAAACACGGTCTACACCTCTCAGGTGCCGAGTTACAGAACGGTGAAAACAGTGAGTTTGTGTTAGACGCGAATCGTGCTGGGATTTATGCTCTAGGCTGGGAGCGCAAGCGTAATGCTTTTTCAAACACGGTCTACACCTCTCAGGTGCCGAGTTACAGGACGGTGAAAACAGTGAGTTTGTGTTAGACGCGAATCGTGCTCTGATTCATGCTCTAGGCGGGGAGCTCAAGCTTATTGCATTTTCAAACACGGTCTACACCTCTCAGGTGCCGAGTAACAGGACGGTGAAAACAGTGAGTTTGTGTTAGACGCGATTCATGCTCTAGGCTGGGAGCGCAAGCTTACTGCTTTTTCAAACACGGTCTACACCTCTCAGGTGCCGAGTTACAGGACGGTGAAAACAGTGAGTTTGTGTTAGACGCGAATCGTGCTCTGATTCATGCTCTAGGCTGGGAGCGAAAGCTTATTGCTTTTTCAAACACGGTCTACACCTCTCAGGTGCCGAGTTACAGGACGGTGAAAACAGTGAGTTTGTGTTAGACGCGAATCGTGCTCTGATTCACGCTCTAGGCTGGGAGCTCAAGCTTATTGCTTTTTCAAACACGGTCTACACCTCTCAGGTGCCGAGTTACAGGACGGTGAAAACAGTGAGTTTGTGTTAGACGCGAATCGTGCTCTGATTCATGCTCTAGGCTGGGAGCGCAAGCGTAATGCTTTTTCAAACACGGTCTACACCTCTCAGGTGCCGAGTTACAGGACAGTGAAAACAATGAGTTTGTGTTAGACGCGAATCGTGCTCTGATTCATGCTCTAGGCTGGGAGCGAAAGCTTATTGCTTTTTCAAACACGGTCTACACCTCTCAGGTGCCGAGTTACAGGACGGTGAAAACAGTGAGTTTGTGTTAGACGCGAATCGTGCTCTGTTTCATGCTTTAGGCTGGGAGCTCAAGCTTATTGCTTTTTCAAATAAGGGAGATTTCCATCTCCCTTATTTGCATATTACCCAGAGGAGCGTGCGTGGCCATTTGAGTCTCCTCACTTATGTATAGTATATAGTTGCTCTCCCTAAGGAGAAAAGAGCGTTTCTGACCCCTGTCCCAGGCCTCTCACTAGCAAAAGCCAGACTCCTACTGTACACTGATGATGGGCAATAACCCGGAAACAGCTGTAAGTGCATGGAGTCTGGCTTTGCTTTTGAATACCAGTCATTGTAAGAAGACTTGTATAAAAAGTCTCACTTTGACTCGAAGGAATGCTGCCTTTCAATAGGTGGCACTGTGGAGGATTTATTCCATCTCCCTTATTTGCATATTACCCAGAGGAGCGTGCGTGGCCATTTGAGTCTCCTCACTTATTTATAGTATATAGTTGCTCTCCCTAAGGAGAAAAGAGCGTTTCTGACCCCTGTCCCTGGCCTCTCACTAGCAAAAGCCAGACTCCTACTGTACACTGATGATGGGCAATAACCCGGAAACAGCTGTATGTACATGGGGTCTGGCTTTGCTTTTGATTCCCAGTCATTGTAGCAAGACTTGTATAAAAAGTCCCACTTTGACTCGAAGGAATGCTGCCTTTCAGTAGGTGGCACTGTGGAGGATTTATTCCATCTCCCTTATTTGCATATTACCCAGAGGAGCGTGCGTGGCCATTTGAGTCTCCTCACTTATTTATAGTATATAGTTGCTCTCCCTAAGGAGAAAAGAGCGTTTCTGACCCCTATTGCTTTTTCAAACATGGTCTACACCTCTCAGGTGCCCAGTTACAGGACGGTGAAAACAGTGAGTTTGTGTTAGACGCGAATCGTGCTCTGATTCACGCTCTAGGCTGGGAGCGCAAGCTTATTGCTTTTTCAAACACGGTCTACACCTCTCAGGTGCCGAGTTACAGGACGGTGAAAACAGTGAGTTTGTGTTAGACGCGAATCGTGCTCTGATTCATGCTCTAGGCTGGGAGCGAAAGCTTACTGCTTTTTCAAACACGGTCTACACCTCTCAGGTGCCGAGTTACAGGACGGTGAAAACAGTGAGTTTGTGTTAGACGCGAATCGTGCTCTGATTCACGCTCTAGGCTTGGAGCGAAAGCTTATTGCTTTTTCAAACACGGTCTACACCTCTCAGGTGCCGAGTTACAGGACGGTGAAAACAGTGAGTTTGTGTTAGACGCGAATCGTGCTCTGATTCATGCTTTAGGCTGGGAGCGCAAGCTTATTGCTTTTTCAAACACGGTCTACACCTCTCAGGTGCCGAGGTACAGGACGGTGAAAACAGTGAGTTTGTGTTAGACGCGAATCGTGCTCTGATTCATGCTCTAGGCGGGGAGCTCAAGCTTATTGCTTTTTCAAACACGGTCTACACCTCTCAGGTGCCGAGTTACAGGACGGTGAAAACAGTGAGTTTGTGTTAGACGCGAATCGTGCTCTGATTCATGCTCTAGGCTGGGAGCTTAAGCTTATTGCTTTTTCAAACACGGTCTACACCTCTCAGGTGCTCTGATTCACGCTCTAGGCTGGGAGCTCAAGCTTATTGCTTTTTCAAACACGGTCTACACCTCTCAGGTGCCGAGTTACAGGACGGTGAAAACAGTGAGTTTGTGTTAGACGCGAATCGTGCTCTGATTCATGCTCTAGGCTGGGAGCGCAAGCGTAATGCTTTTTCAAACACGGTCTACACCTCTCAGGTGCCGAGTTACAGGACAGTGAAAACAATGAGTTTGTGTTAGACGCGAATCGTGCTCTGATTCATGCTCTAGGCTGGGAGCTCAAGCTTATTGCTTTTTCAAACACGGTCTACACCTCTCAGGTGCCGAGTTACAGGACGGTGAAAACAGTGAGTTTGTGTTAGACGCGAATCGTGCTCTGTTTCATGCTTTAGGCTGGGAGCTCAAGCTTATTGCTTTTTCAAATAAGGGAGATTTCCATCTCCCTTATTTGCATATTACCCAGAGGAGCGTGCGTGGCCATTTGAGTCTCCTCACTTATTTATAGTATATAGTTGCTCTCCCTAAGGAGAAAAGAGCGTTTCTGACCCCTGTCCCAGGCCTCTCACTAGCAAAAGCCAGACTCCTACTGTACACTGATGATGGGCAATAACCCGGAAACAGCTGTAAGTGCATGGAGTCTGGCTTTGCTTTTGAATACCAGTCATTGTAGGAAGACTTGTATAAAAAGTCTCACTTTGACTCGAAGGAATGCTGCCTTTCAATAGGTGGCACTGTGGAGGATTTATTCCATCTCCCTTATTTGCATATTACCCAGAGGAGCGTGCGTGGCCATTTGAGTCTCCTCACTTATTTATAGTATATAGTTGCTCTCCCTAAGGAGAAAAGAGCGTTTCTGACCCCTGTCCCTGGCCTCTCACTAGCAAAAGCCAGACGCCTACTGTACACTGATGATGGGCAATAACCCGGAAACAGCTGTAAGTGCATGGAGTCTGGCTTTGCTTTTGAATACCAGTCATTGTAGGAAGACTTGTATAAAAAGTCTCACTTTGACTCGAAGGAATGCTGCCTTTCAATAGGTGGCACTGTGGAGGATTTATTCCATCTCCCTTATTTGCATATTACCCAGAGGAGCGTGCGTGGCCATTTGAGTCTCCTCACTTATTTATAGTATATAGTTGCTCTCCCTAAGGAGAAAAGAGCGTTTCTGACCCCTGTCCCTGGCCTCTCACTAGCAAAAGCCAGACTCCTACTGTACACTGATGATGGGCAATAACCCGGAAACAGCTGTATGTACATGGGGTCTGGCTTTGCTTTTGATTCCCAGTCATTGTAGCAAGACTTGTATAAAAAGTCCCACTTTGACTCGAAGGAATGCTGCCTTTCAGTAGGTGGCACTGTGGAGGATTTATTCCATCTCCCTTATTTGCATATTACCCAGAGGAGCGTGCGTGGCCATTTGAGTCTCCTCACTTATTTATAGTATATAGTTGCTCTCCCTAAGGAGAAAAGAGCGTTTCTGACCCCTATTGCTTTTTCAAACACGGTCTACACCTCTCAGGTGCCGAGTTACAGGACGGTGAAAACAGTGAGTTTGTGTTAGACGTGAATCGTGCTCTGATTCATGCTCTAGGCTGGGAGCACAAGCGTAATGCTTTTTCAAACACGGTCTACACCTCTCAGGTGCCGAGTTACAGGACGGTGAAAACAGTGAGTTTGTGTTAGACTCGAATCGTGCTCTGATTCATGCTCTAGGCGGGGAGCTCAAGCTTATTGCATTTTCAAACACGGTCTACACCTCTCAGGTGCCGAGTAACAGGACGGTGAAAACAGTGAGTTTGTTTTAGACGCGATTCATGCTCTAGGCTGGGAGCGCAAGCTTATTGCTTTTTCAAACACGGTCTACACCTCTCAGGTGCCGAGTTACAGGACGGTGAAAACAATGAGTTTGTGTTAGACGCGAATCGTGCTCTGATTCATGCTCTAGGCTGGGAGCGAAAGCTTATTGCTTTTTCAAACACGGTCTACACCTCTCAGGTGCCGAGTTACAGGACGGTGAAAACAGTGAGTTTGTGTTAGACGCGAATCGTGCTCTGATTCACGCTCTAGGCTGGGAGCTCAAGCTTATTGCTTTTTCAAACACGGTCTACACCTCTCAGGTGCCGAGTTACAGGACGGTGAAAACAGTGAGTTTGTGTTAGACGCGAATCGTGCTCTGATTCATGCTCTAGGCTGGGAGCGCAAGCGTAATGCTTTTTCAAACACGGTCTACACCTCTCAGGTGCCGAGTTACAGGACAGTGAAAACAATGAGTTTGTGTTAGACGCGAATCGTGCTCTGATTCATGCTCTAGGCTGGGAGCTCAAGCTTATTGCTTTTTCAAACACGGTCTACACCTCTCAGGTGCCGAGTTACAGGACGGTGAAAACAGTGAGTTTGTGTTAGACGCGAATCGTGCTCTGTTTCATGCTTTAGGCTGGGAGCTCAAGCTTATTGCTTTTTCAAATAAGGGAGATTTCCATCTCCCTTATTTGCATATTACCCAGAGGAGCGTGCGTGGCCATTTGAGTCTCCTCACTTATTTATAGTATATAGTTGTTCTCCCTAAGGAGAAAAGAGCGTTTCTGACCCCTGTCCCTGGCCTCACACTAGCAAAAGCCAGACTCCTACTGTACACTGATGATGGGCAATAACCCGGAAACAGCTGTATGTACATGGGGTCTGGCTTTGCTTTTGATTCCCAGTCATTGTAGCAAGACTTGTATAAAAAGTCCCACTTTGACTCGAAGGAATGCTGCCTTTCAGTAGGTGGCACTGTGGAGGATTTATTCCATCTCCCTTATTTGCATATTACCCAGAGGAGCGTGCGTGGCCATTTGAGTCTCCTCACTTATTTATAGTATATAGTTGCTCTCCCTAAGGAGAAAAGAGCGTTTCTGACCCCTATTGCTTTTTCAAACACGGTCTACACCTCTCAGGTGCCGAGTTACAGGACGGTGAAAACAGTGAGTTTGTGTTAGACGTGAATCGTGCTCTGATTCATGCTCTAGGCTGGGAGCGCAAGCGTAATGCTTTTTCAAACACGGTCTACACCTCTCAGGTGCCGAGTTACAGGACGGTGAAAACAGTGAGTTTGTGTTAGACGTGAATCGTGCTCTGATTCATGCTTTAACCTTATTGCTTTTTCAAACACGGTCTACACCTCTCAGGTGCCGAGTTACAGGACGGTGAAAACAGTGAGTTTGTGTTAGACGCGAATCGTGCTCTGATTCACGCTCTAGGCTGGGAGCGCAAGCTTATTGCTTTTTCAAACACGGTCTACACCTCTCAGGTGCCGAGTTACACGACGGTGAAAACAGTGAGTTTGTGTTAGACGCGAATCGTGCTCTGATTCATGCTCTAGGCTGGGAGCGAAAGCTTACTGCTTTTTCAAACACGGTCTACACCTCTCAGGTGCCGAGTTACAGGACGGTGAAAACAGTGAGTTTGTGTTAGACGCGAATCGTGCTCTGATTCACGCTCTAGGCTTGGAGCGAAAGCTTATTGCTTTTTCAAACACGGTCTACACCTCTCAGGTGCCGAGTTACAGGACGGTGAAAACAGTGAGTTTGTGTTAGACGCGAATCGTGCTCTGATTCATGCTTTAGGCTGGGAGCGCAAGCTTATTGCTTTTTCAAACACGGTCTACACCTCTCAGGTGCCGAGGTACAGGACGGTGAAAACAATGAGTTTGTGTTAGACGCGAATCGTGCTCTGATTCATGCTCTAGGCGGGGAGCTCAAGCTTATTGCTTTTTCAAACACGGTCTACACCTCTCAGGTGCCGAGTTACAGGACGGTGAAAACAGTGAGTTTGTGTTAGACGCGAATCGTGCTCTGATTCATGCTCTAGGCTGGGAGCTCAAGCTTATTGCTTTTTCAAACACGGTCTACACCTCTCAGGTGCTCTGATTCACGCTCTAGGCTGGGAGCTCAAGCTTATTGCTTTTTCAAACACGGTCTACACCTCTCAGGTGCCGAGTTACAGGACGGTGAAAACAGTGAGTTTGTGTTAGACGCGAATCGTGCTCTGATTCATGCTCTAGGCTGGGAGCGCAAGCGTAATGCTTTTTCAAACACGGTCTACACCTCTCAGGTGCCGAGTTACAGGACAGTGAAAACAATGAGTTTGTGTTAGACGCGAATCGTGCTCTGATTCATGCTCTAGGCTGGGAGCTCAAGCTTATTGCTTTTTCAAACACGGTCTACACCTCTCAGGTGCCGAGTTACAGGACGGTGAAAACAGTGAGTTTGTGTTAGACGCGAATCGTGCTCTGTTTCATGCTTTAGGCTGGGAGCTCAAGCTTATTGCTTTTTCAAATAAGGGAGATTTCCATCTCCCTTATTTGCATATTACCCAGAGGAGCGTGCGTGGCCATTTGAGTCTCCTCACTTATTTATAGTATATAGTTGCTCTCCCTAAGGAGAAAAGAGCGTTTCTGACCCCTGTCCCAGGCCTCTCACTAGCAAAAGCCAGACTCCTACTGTACACTGATGATGGGCAATAACCCGGAAACAGCTGTAAGTGCATGGAGTCTGGCTTTGCTTTTGAATACCAGTCATTGTAAGAAGACTTGTATAAAAAGTCTCACTTTGACTCGAAGGAATGCTGCCTTTCTATTGAGTCTCCTCACATTGTGGAGGATTTATTCCATCTCCCTTATTTGCATATTACCCAGAGGAGCGTGCGTGGCCATTTGAGTCTCCTCACTTATTTATAGTATATAGTTGCTCTCCCTAAGGAGAAAAGAGCGTTTCTGACCCCTGTCCCTGGCCTCACACTAGCAAAAGCCAGACTCCTACTGTACACTGATGATGGGCAATAACCCGGAAACAGCTGTATGTACATGGGGTCTGGCTTTGCTTTTGATTCCCAGTCATTGTAGCAAGACTTGTATAAAAAGTCCCACTTTGACTCGAAGGAATGCTGCCTTTCAGTAGGTGGCACTGTGGAGGATTTATTCCATCTCCCTTATTTGCATATTACCCAGAGCGTGCGTGGCCATTTGAGTCTCCTCACTTATTTATAGTATATAGTTGCTCTCCCTAAGGAGAAAAGAGCGTTTCTGACCCCTATTGCTTTTTCAAACACGGTCTACACCTCTCAGGTGCCGAGTTACAGGACGGTGAAAACAGTGAGTTTGTGTTAGACGTGAATCGTGCTCTGATTCATGCTTTAACCTTATTGCTTTTTCAAACACGGTCTACACCTCTCAGGTGCCGAGTTACAGGACGGTGAAAACAGTGAGTTTGTGTTAGACGTGAATCGTGCTCTGATTCATGCTCTAGGCTGGGAGCGCAAGCGTAATGCTTTTTCAAACACGGTCTACACCTCTCAGGTGCCGAGTTACAGAACGGTGAAAACAGTGAGTTTGTGTTAGACGCGAATCGTGCTGGGATTTATGCTCTAGGCTGGGAGCGCAAGCGTAATGCTTTTTCAAACACGGTCTACACCTCTCAGGTGCCGAGTTACAGGACGGTGAAAACAGTGAGTTTGTGTTAGACGCGAATCGTGCTCTGATTCATGCTCTAGGCGGGGAGCTCAAGCTTATTGCATTTTCAAACACGGTCTACACCTCTCAGGTGCCGAGTAACAGGACGGTGAAAACAGTGAGTTTGTGTTAGACGCGATTCATGCTCTAGGCTGGGAGCGCAAGCTTATTGCTTTTTCAAACACGGTCTACACCTCTCAGGTGCCGAGTTACAGGACGGTGAAAACAGTGAGTTTGTGTTAGACGCGAATCGTGCTCTGATTCATGCTCTAGGCTGGGAGCGAAAGCTTATTGCTTTTTCAAACACGGTCTACACCTCTCAGGTGCCGAGTTACAGGACGGTGAAAACAGTGAGTTTGTGTTAGACGCGAATCGTGCTCTGATTCACGCTCTAGGCTGGGAGCTCAAGCTTATTGCTTTTTCAAACACGGTCTACACCTCTCAGGTGCCGAGTTACAGGACGGTGAAAACAGTGAGTTTGTGTTAGACGCGAATCGTGCTCTGATTCATGCTCTAGGCTGGGAGCGCAAGCGTAATGCTTTTTCAAACACGGTCTACACCTCTCAGGTGCCGAGTTACAGGACAGTGAAAACAATGAGTTTGTGTTAGACGCGAATCGTGCTCTGATTCATGCTCTAGGCTGGGAGCTCAAGCTTATTGCTTTTTCAAACACGGTCTACACCTCTCAGGTGCCGAGTTACAGGACGGTGAAAACAGTGAGTTTGTGTTAGACGCGAATCGTGCTCTGTTTCATGCTTTAGGCTGGGAGCTCAAGCTTATTGCTTTTTCAAATAAGGGAGATTTCCATCTCCCTTATTTGCATATTACCCAGAGGAGCGTGCGTGGCCATTTGAGTCTCCTCACTTATTTATAGTATATAGTTGCTCTCCCTAAGGAGAAAAGAGCGTTTCTGACCCCTGTCCCAGGCCTCTCACTAGCAAAAGCCAGACTCCTACTGTACACTGATGATGGGCAATAACCCGGAAACAGCTGTAAGTGCATGGAGTCTGGCTTTGCTTTTGAATACCAGTCATTGTAAGAAGACTTGTATAAAAAGTCTCACTTTGACTCGAAGGAATGCTGCCTTTCAATAGGTGGCACTATGGAGGATTTATTCCATCTCCCTTATTTGCATATTACCCAGAGGAGCGTGCGTGGCCATTTGAGTCTCCTCACTTATTTATAGTATATAGTTGCTCTCCCTAAGGAGAAAAGAGCGTTTCTGACCCCTGTCCCTGGCCTCTCACTAGCAAAAGCCAGACTCCTACTGTACACTGATGATGGGCAATAACCCGGAAACAGCTGTATGTACATGGGGTCTGGCTTTGCTTTTGATTCCCAGTCATTGTAGCAAGACTTGTATAAAAAGTCCCACTTTGACTCGAAGGAATGCTGCCTTTCAGTAGGTGGCACTGTGGAGGATTTATTCCATCTCCCTTATTTGCATATTACCCAGAGGAGCGTGCGTGGCCATTTGAGTCTCCTCACTTATTTATAGTATATAGTTGCTCTCCCTAAGGAGAAAAGAGCGTTTCTGACCCCTATTGCTTTTTCAAACACGGTCTACACCTCTCAGGTGCCGAGTTACAGGACGGTGAAAACAGTGAGTTTGTGTTAGACGCGAATCGTGCTCTGATTCACGCTCTAGGCTGGGAGCGCAAGCTTATTGCTTTTTCAAACACGGTCTACACCTCTCAGGTGCCGAGTTACAGGACGGTGAAAACAGTGAGTTTGTGTTAGACGCGAATCGTGCTCTGATTCACGCTCTAGGCTGGGAGCGCAAGCTTATTGCTTTTTCAAACACGGTCTACACCTCTCAGGTGCCGAGTTACAGGACGGTGAAAACAGTGAGTTTGTGTTAGACGCGAATCGTGCTCTGATTCACGCTCTAGGCTTGGAGCGAAAGCTTATTGCTTTTTCAAACACGGTCTACACCTCTCAGGTGCCGAGTTACAGGACGGTGAAAACAGTGAGTTTGTGTTAGACGCGAATCGTGCTCTGATTCACGCTCTAGGCTGGGAGCTCAAGCGTAATGCTTTTTCAAACACGGTCTACACCTCTCAGGTGCCGAGTTACAGGACAGTGAAAACAATGAGTTTGTGTTAGACGCGAATCGTGCTCTGATTCATGCTCTAGGCTGGGAGCGAAAGCTTATTGCTTTTTCAAACACGGTCTACACCTCTCAGGTGCCGAGTTACAGGACGGTGAAAACAGTGAGTTTGTGTTAGACGCGAATCGTGCTCTGTTTCATGCTTTAGGCTGGGAGCTCAAGCTTATTGCTTTTTCAAATAAGGGAGATTTCCATCTCCCTTATTTGCATATTACCCAGAGGAGCGTGCGTGGCCATTTGAGTCTCCTCACTTATTTATAGTATATAGTTGCTCTCCCTAAGGAGAAAAGAGCGTTTCTGACCCCTGTCCCAGGCCTCTCACTAGCAAAAGCCAGACTCCTACTGTACACTGATGATGGGCAATAACCCGGAAACAGCTGTAAGTGCATGGAGTCTGGCTTTGCTTTTGAATACCAGTCATTGTAAGAAGACTTGTATAAAAAGTCTCACTTTGACTCGAAGGAATGCTGCCTTTCAATAGGTGGCACTGTGGAGGATTTATTCCATCTCCCTTATTTGCATATTACCCAGAGGAGCGTGCGTGGCCATTTGAGTCTCCTCACTTATTTATAGTATATAGTTGCTCTCCCTAAGGAGAAAAGAGCGTTTCTGACCCCTGTCCCTGGCCTCTCACTAGCAAAAGCCAGACTCCTACTGTACACTGATGATGGGCAATAACCCGGAAACAGCTGTATGTACATGGGGTCTGGCTTTGCTTTTGATTCCCAGTCATTGTAGCAAGACTTGTATAAAAAGTCCCACTTTGACTCGAAGGAATGCTGCCTTTCAGTAGGTGGCACTGTGGAGGATTTATTCCATCTCCCTTATTTGCATATTACCCAGAGGAGCGTGCGTGGCCATTTGAGTCTCCTCACTTATTTATAGTATATAGTTGCTCTCCCTAAGGAGAAAAGAGCGTTTCTGACCCCTATTGCTTTTTCAAACACGGTCTACACCTCTCAGGTGCCGAGTTACAGGACGGTGAAAACAGTGAGTTTGTGTTAGACGCGAATCGTGCTCTGATTCATGCTCTAGGCTGGGAGCGCAAGCGTAATGCTTTTTCAAACACGGTCTACACCTCTCAGGTGCCGAGTTACAGGACAGTGAAAACAATGAGTTTGTGTTAGACGCGAATCGTGCTCTGATTCATGCTCTAGGCTGGGAGCGAAAGCTTATTGCTTTTTCAAACACGGTCTACACCTCTCAGGTGCCGAGTTACAGGACGGTGAAAACAGTGAGTTTGTGTTAGACGCGAATCGTGCTCTGCTTCATGCTTTAGGCTGGGAGCTCAAGCTTATTGCTTTTTCAAATAAGGGAGATTTCCATCTCCCTTATTTGCATATTACCCAGAGGAGCGTGCGTGGCCATTTGAGTCTCCTCACTTATGTATAGTATATAGTTGCTCTCCCTAAGGAGAAAAGAGCGTTTCTGACCCCTGTCCCAGGCCTCTCACTAGCAAAAGCCAGACTCCTACTGTACACTGATGATGGGCAATAACCCGGAAACAGCTGTAAGTGCATGGAGTCTGGCTTTGCTTTTGAATACCAGTCATTGTAAGAAGACTTGTATAAAAAGTCTCACTTTGACTCGAAGGAATGCTGCCTTTCAATAGGTGGCACTGTGGAGGATTTATTCCATCTCCCTTATTTGCATATTACCCAGAGGAGTGTGCGTGGCCATTTGAGTCTCCTCACTTATTTATAGTATATAGTTGCTCTCCCTAAGGAGAAAAGAGCGTTTCTGACCCCTGTCCCTGGCCTCTCACTAGCAAAAGCCAGACTCCTACTGTACACTGATGATGGGCAATAACCCGGAAACAGCTGTATGTACATGGGGTCTGGCTTTGCTTTTGATTCCCAGTCATTGTAGCAAGACTTGTATAAAAAGTCCCACTTTGACTCGAAGGAATGCTGCCTTTCAGTAGGTGGCACTGTGGAGGATTTATTCCATCTCCCTTATTTGCATATTACCCAGAGGAGCGTGCGTGGCCATTTGAGTCTCCTCACTTATTTATAGTATATAGTTGCTCTCCCTAAGGAGAAAAGAGCGTTTCTGACCCCTATTGCTTTTTCAAACATGGTCTACACCTCTCAGGTGCCGAGTTACAGGACGGTGAAAACAGTGAGTTTGTGTTAGACGCGAATCGTGCTCTGATTCACGCTCTAGGCTGGGAGCGCAAGCTTATTGCTTTTTCAAACACGGTCTACACCTCTCAGGTGCCGAGTTACAGGACGGTGAAAACAGTGAGTTTGTGTTAGACGCGAATCGTGCTCTGATTCATGCTCTAGGCTGGGAGCGAAAGCTTACTGCTTTTTCAAACACGGTCTACACCTCTCAGGTGCCGAGTTACAGGACGGTGAAAACAGTGAGTTTGTGTTAGACGCGAATCGTGCTCTGATTCACGCTCTAGGCTTGGAGCGAAAGCTTATTGCTTTTTCAAACACGGTCTACACCTCTCAGGTGCCGAGTTACAGGACGGTGAAAACAGTGAGTTTGTGTTAGACGCGAATCGTGCTCTGATTCATGCTTTAGGCTGGGAGCGCAAGCTTATTGCTTTTTCAAACACGGTCTACACCTCTCAGGTGCCGAGGTACAGGACGGTGAAAACAGTGAGTTTGTGTTAGACGCGAATCGTGCTCTGATTCATGCTCTAGGCGGGGAGCTCAAGCTTATTGCTTTTTCAAACACGGTCTACACCTCTCAGGTGCCGAGTTACAGGACGGTGAAAACAGTGAGTTTGTGTTAGACGCGAATCGTGCTCTGATTCATGCTCTAGGCTGGGAGCTTAAGCTTATTGCTTTTTCAAACACGGTCTACACCTCTCAGGTGCTCTGATTCACGCTCTAGGCTGGGAGCTCAAGCTTATTGCTTTTTCAAACACGGTCTACACCTCTCAGGTGCCGAGTTACAGGACGGTGAAAACAGTGAGTTTGTGTTAGACGCGAATCGTGCTCTGATTCATGCTCTAGGCTGGGAGCGCAAGCGTAATGCTTTTTCAAACACGGTCTACACCTCTCAGGTGCCGAGTTACAGGACAGTGAAAACAATGAGTTTGTGTTAGACGCGAATCGTGCTCTGATTCATGCTCTAGGCTGGGAGCTCAAGCTTATTGCTTTTTCAAACACGGTCTACACCTCTCAGGTGCCGAGTTACAGGACGGTGAAAACAGTGAGTTTGTGTTAGACGCGAATCGTGCTCTGTTTCATGCTTTAGGCTGGGAGCTCAAGCTTATTGCTTTTTCAAATAAGGGAGATTTCCATCTCCCTTATTTGCATATTACCCAGAGGAGCGTGCGTGGCCATTTGAGTCTCCTCACTTATTTATAGTATATAGTTGCTCTCCCTAAGGAGAAAAGAGCGTTTCTGACCCCTGTCCCAGGCCTCTCACTAGCAAAAGCCAGACGCCTACTGTACACTGATGATGGGCAATAACCCGGAAACAGCTGTAAGTGCATGGAGTCTGGCTTTGCTTTTGAATACCAGTCATTGTAGGAAGACTTGTATAAAAAGTCTCACTTTGACTCGAAGGAATGCTGCCTTTCAATAGGTGGCACTGTGGAGGATTTATTCCATCTCCCTTATTTGCATATTACCCAGAGGAGCGTGCGTGGCCATTTGAGTCTCCTCACTTATTTATAGTATATAGTTGCTCTCCCTAAGGAGAAAAGAGCGTTTCTGACCCCTGTCCCTGGCCTCTCACTAGCAAAAGCCAGACTCCTACTGTACACTGATGATGGGCAATAACCCGGAAACAGCTGTATGTACATGGGGTCTGGCTTTGCTTTTGATTCCCAGTCATTGTAGCAAGACTTGTATAAAAAGTCCCACTTTGACTCGAAGGAATGCTGCCTTTCAGTAGGTGGCACTGTGGAGGATTTATTCCATCTCCCTTATTTGCATATTACCCAGAGGAGCGTGCGTGGCCATTTGAGTCTCCTCACTTATTTATAGTATATAGTTGCTCTCCCTAAGGAGAAAAGAGCGTTTCTGACCCCTATTGCTTTTTCAAACACGGTCTACACCTCTCAGGTGCCGAGTTACAGGACGGTGAAAACAGTGAGTTTGTGTTAGACGTGAATCGTGCTCTGATTCATGCTCTAGGCTGGGAGCACAAGTGTAATGCTTTTTCAAACACGGTCTACACCTCTCAGGTGCCGAGTTACAGGACGGTGAAAACAGTGAGTTTGTGTTAGACGCGAATCGTGCTCTGATTCATGCTCTAGGCGGGGAGCTCAAGCTTATTGCATTTTCAAACACGGTCTACACCTCTCAGGTGCCGAGTAACAGGACGGTGAAAACAGTGAGTTTGTTTTAGACGCGATTCATGCTCTAGGCTGGGAGCGCAAGCTTATTGCTTTTTCAAACACGGTCTACACCTCTCAGGTGCCGAGTTACAGGACGGTGAAAACAGTGAGTTTGTGTTAGACGCGAATCGTGCTCTGATTCATGCTCTAGGCTGGGAGCGCAAGCGTAATGCTTTTTCAAACACGGTCTACACCTCTCAGGTGCCGAGTTACAGGACAGTGAAAACAATGAGTTTGTGTTAGACGCGAATCGTGCTCTGATTCATGCTCTAGGCTGGGAGCTCAAGCTTATTGCTTTTTCAAACACGGTCTACACCTCTCAGGTGCCGAGTTACAGGACGGTGCAAACAGTGAGTTTGTGTTAGACGCGAATCGTGCTCTGTTTCATGCTTTAGGCTGGGAGCTCAAGCTTATTGCTTTTTCAAATAAGGGAGATTTCCATCTCCCTTATTTGCATATTACCCAGAGGAGCGTGCGTGGCCATTTGAGTCTCCTCACTTATTTATAGTATATAGTTGCTCTCCCTAAGGAGAAAAGAGCGTTTCTGACCCCTGTCCCAGGCCTCTCACTAGCAAAAGCCAGACTCCTACTGTACACTGATGATGGGCAATAACCCGGAAACAGCTGTAAGTGCATGGAGTCTGGCTTTGCTTTTGAATACCAGTCATTGTAAGAAGACTTGTATAAAAAGTCTCACTTTGACTCGAAGGAATGCTGCCTTTCAATACGTGGCACTGTGGAGGATTTATTCCATCTCCCTTATTTGCATATTACCCAGAGGAGCGTGCGTGGCCATTTGAGTCTCCTCACTTATTTATAGTATATAGTTGCTTTCCCTAAGGAGAAAAGAGCGTTTCTGACCCCTGTCCCAGGCCTCTCACTAGCAAAAGCCAGACTCCTACTGTACACTGATGATGGGCAATAACCCGGAAACAGCTGTATGTACATGGGGTCTGGCTTTGCTTTTGATTCCCAGTCATTGTAGCAAGACTTGTATAAAAAGTCCCACTTTGACTCGAAGGAATGCTGCCTTTCAGTAGGTGGCACTGTGGAGGATTTATTCCATCTCCCTTATTTGCATATTACCCAGGGGAGCGTGCGTGGCCATTTGAGTCTCCTCACTTATTTATAGTATATAGTTGCTCTCCCTAAGGAGAAAAGAGCGTTTCTAACCCCTATTGCTTTTTCAAACACGGTCTACACCTCTCAGGTGCCGAGTTACAGGACGGTGAAAACAGTGAGTTTGTGTTAGACGCGAATCGTGCTCTGATTCATGCTCTAGGCTGGGAGCTCAAGCTTATTGCTTTTTCAAACACGGTCTACACCTCTCAGGTGCCGAGTTACAGGACGGTGAAAACAGTGAGTTTGTGTTAGACGTGAATCGTGCTCTGATTCACGCTCTAGGCTGGGAGCGCAAGCGTAATGCTTTTTCAAACACGGTCTACACCTCTCAGGTGCCGAGTTACAGGACGGTGAAAACAATGAGTTTGTGTTAGACGCGAATCGTGCTCTGATTCACGCTCTAGGCTGGGAGCTCAAGCTTATTGCTTTTTCAAACACGGTCTACACCTCTCAGGTGCCGAGTTACAGGACGGTGAAAACAGTGAGTTTGTGTTAGACGTGAATCGTGCTCTGATTCATGCTTTAACCTTATTGCTTTTTCAAACACGGTCTACACCTCTCAGGTGCCGAGTTACAGGACGGTGAAAACAGTGAGTTTGTGTTAGACGTGAATCGTGCTCTGATTCATGCTCTAGGCTGGGAGCGCAAGCGTAATGCTTTTTCAAACACGGTCTACACCTCTCAGGTGCCGAGTTACAGAACGGTGAAAACAGTGAGTTTGTGTTAGACGCGAATCGTGCTGGGATTTATGCTCTAGGCTGGGAGCGCAAGCGTAATGCTTTTTCAAACACGGTCTACACCTCTCAGGTGCCGAGTTACAGGACGGTGAAAACAGTGAGTTTGTGTTAGACGCGAATCGTGCTCTGATTCATGCTCTAGGCGGGGAGCTCAAGCTTATTGCATTTTCAAACACGGTCTACACCTCTCAGGTGCCGAGTAACAGGACGGTGAAAACAGTGAGTTTGTGTTAGACGCGATTCATGCTCTAGGCTGGGAGCGCAAGCTTACTGCTTTTTCAAACACGGTCTACACCTCTCAGGTGCCGAGTTACAGGACGGTGAAAACAGTGAGTTTGTGTTAGACGCGAATCGTGCTCTGATTCATGCTCTAGGCTGGGAGCGAAAGCTTATTGCTTTTTCAAACACGGTCTACACCTCTCAGGTGCCGAGTTACAGGACGGTGAAAACAGTGAGTTTGTGTTAGACGCGAATCGTGCTCTGATTCACGCTCTAGGCTGGGAGCTCAAGCTTATTGCTTTTTCAAACACGGTCTACACCTCTCAGGTGCCGAGTTACAGGACGGTGAAAACAGTGAGTTTGTGTTAGACGCGAATCGTGCTCTGATTCATGCTCTAGGCTGGGAGCGCAAGCGTAATGCTTTTTCAAACACGGTCTACACCTCTCAGGTGCCGAGTTACAGGACAGTGAAAACAATGAGTTTGTGTTAGACGCGAATCGTGCTCTGATTCATGCTCTAGGCTGGGAGCGAAAGCTTATTGCTTTTTCAAACACGGTCTACACCTCTCAGGTGCCGAGTTACAGGACGGTGAAAACAGTGAGTTTGTGTTAGACGCGAATCGTGCTCTGTTTCATGCTTTAGGCTGGGAGCTCAAGCTTATTGCTTTTTCAAATAAGGGAGATTTCCATCTCCCTTATTTGCATATTACCCAGAGGAGCGTGCGTGGCCATTTGAGTCTCCTCACTTATGTATAGTATATAGTTGCTCTCCCTAAGGAGAAAAGAGCGTTTCTGACCCCTGTCCCAGGCCTCTCACTAGCAAAAGCCAGACTCCTACTGTACACTGATGATGGGCAATAACCCGGAAACAGCTGTAAGTGCATGGAGTCTGGCTTTGCTTTTGAATACCAGTCATTGTAAGAAGACTTGTATAAAAAGTCTCACTTTGACTCGAAGGAATGCTGCCTTTCAATAGGTGGCACTGTGGAGGATTTATTCCATCTCCCTTATTTGCATATTACCCAGAGGAGCGTGCGTGGCCATTTGAGTCTCCTCACTTATTTATAGTATATAGTTGCTCTCCCTAAGGAGAAAAGAGCGTTTCTGACCCCTGTCCCTGGCCTCTCACTAGCAAAAGCCAGACTCCTACTGTACACTGATGATGGGCAATAACCCGGAAACAGCTGTATGTACATGGGGTCTGGCTTTGCTTTTGATTCCCAGTCATTGTAGCAAGACTTGTATAAAAAGTCCCACTTTGACTCGAAGGAATGCTGCCTTTCAGTAGGTGGCACTGTGGAGGATTTATTCCATCTCCCTTATTTGCATATTACCCAGAGGAGCGTGCGTGGCCATTTGAGTCTCCTCACTTATTTATAGTATATAGTTGCTCTCCCTAAGGAGAAAAGAGCGTTTCTGACCCCTATTGCTTTTTCAAACATGGTCTACACCTCTCAGGTGCCGAGTTACAGGACGGTGAAAACAGTGAGTTTGTGTTAGACGCGAATCGTGCTCTGATTCACGCTCTAGGCTGGGAGCGCAAGCTTATTGCTTTTTCAAACACGGTCTACACCTCTCAGGTGCCGAGTTACAGGACGGTGAAAACAGTGAGTTTGTGTTAGACGCGAATCGTGCTCTGATTCATGCTCTAGGCTGGGAGCGAAAGCTTACTGCTTTTTCAAACACGGTCTACACCTCTCAGGTGCCGAGTTACAGGACGGTGAAAACAGTGAGTTTGTGTTAGACGCGAATCGTGCTCTGATTCACGCTCTAGGCTTGGAGCGAAAGCTTATTGCTTTTTCAAACACGGTCTACACCTCTCAGGTGCCGAGTTACAGGACGGTGAAAACAGTGAGTTTGTGTTAGACGCGAATCGTGCTCTGATTCATGCTTTAGGCTGGGAGCGCAAGCTTATTGCTTTTTCAAACACGGTCTACACCTCTCAGGTGCCGAGGTACAGGACGGTGAAAACAGTGAGTTTGTGTTAGACGCGAATCGTGCTCTGATTCATGCTCTAGGCGGGGAGCTCAAGCTTATTGCTTTTTCAAACACGGTCTACACCTCTCAGGTGCCGAGTTACAGGACGGTGAAAACAGTGAGTTTGTGTTAGACGCGAATCGTGCTCTGATTCATGCTCTAGGCTGGGAGCTTAAGCTTATTGCTTTTTCAAACACGGTCTACACCTCTCAGGTGCTCTGATTCACGCTCTAGGCTGGGAGCTCAAGCTTATTGCTTTTTCAAACACGGTCTACACCTCTCAGGTGCCGAGTTACAGGACGGTGAAAACAGTGAGTTTGTGTTAGACGCGAATCGTGCTCTGATTCATGCTCTAGGCTGGGAGCGCAAGCGTAATGCTTTTTCAAACACGGTCTACACCTCTCAGGTGCCGAGTTACAGGACAGTGAAAACAATGAGTTTGTGTTAGACGCGAATCGTGCTCTGATTCATGCTCTAGGCTGGGAGCTCAAGCTTATTGCTTTTTCAAACACGGTCTACACCTCTCAGGTGCCGAGTTACAGGACGGTGAAAACAGTGAGTTTGTGTTAGACGCGAATCGTGCTCTGTTTCATGCTTTAGGCTGGGAGCTCAAGCTTATTGCTTTTTCAAATAAGGGAGATTTCCATCTCCCTTATTTGCATATTACCCAGAGGAGCGTGCGTGGCCATTTGAGTCTCCTCACTTATTTATAGTATATAGTTGCTCTCCCTAAGGAGAAAAGAGCGTTTCTGACCCCTGTCCCAGGCCTCTCACTAGCAAAAGCCAGACGCCTACTGTACACTGATGATGGGCAATAACCCGGAAACAGCTGTAAGTGCATGGAGTCTGGCTTTGCTTTTGAATACCAGTCATTGTAGGAAGACTTGTATAAAAAGTCTCACTTTGACTCGAAGGAATGCTGCCTTTCAATAGGTGGCACTGTGGAGGATTTATTCCATCTCCCTTATTTGCATATTACCCAGAGGAGCGTGCGTGGCCATTTGAGTCTCCTCACTTATTTATAGTATATAGTTGCTCTCCCTAAGGAGAAAAGAGCGTTTCTGACCCCTGTCCCTGGCCTCTCACTAGCAAAAGCCAGACTCCTACTGTACACTGATGATGGGCAATAACCCGGAAACAGCTGTATGTACATGGGGTCTGGCTTTGCTTTTGATTCCCAGTCATTGTAGCAAGACTTGTATAAAAAGTCCCACTTTGACTCGAAGGAATGCTGCCTTTCAGTAGGTGGCACTGTGGAGGATTTATTCCATCTCCCTTATTTGCATATTACCCAGAGGAGCGTGCGTGGCCATTTGAGTCTCCTCACTTATTTATAGTATATAGTTGCTCTCCCTAAGGAGAAAAGAGCGTTTCTGACCCCTATTGCTTTTTCAAACACGGTCTACACCTCTCAGGTGCCGAGTTACAGGACGGTGAAAACAGTGAGTTTGTGTTAGACGTGAATCGTGCTCTGATTCATGCTCTAGGCTGGGAGCACAAGCGTAATGCTTTTTCAAACACGGTCTACACCTCTCAGGTGCCGAGTTACAGGACGGTGAAAACAGTGAGTTTGTGTTAGACTCGAATCGTGCTCTGATTCATGCTCTAGGCGGGGAGCTCAAGCTTATTGCATTTTCAAACACGGTCTACACCTCTCAGGTGCCGAGTAACAGGACGGTGAAAACAGTGAGTTTGTTTTAGACGCGATTCATGCTCTAGGCTGGGAGCGCAAGCTTATTGCTTTTTCAAACACGGTCTACACCTCTCAGGTGCCGAGTTACAGGACGGTGAAAACAATGAGTTTGTGTTAGACGCGAATCGTGCTCTGATTCATGCTCTAGGCTGGGAGCGAAAGCTTATTGCTTTTTCAAACACGGTCTACACCTCTCAGGTGCCGAGTTACAGGACGGTGAAAACAGTGAGTTTGTGTTAGACGCGAATCGTGCTCTGATTCACGCTCTAGGCTGGGAGCTCAAGCTTATTGCTTTTTCAAACACGGTCTACACCTCTCAGGTGCCGAGTTACAGGACGGTGAAAACAGTGAGTTTGTGTTAGACGCGAATCGTGCTCTGATTCATGCTCTAGGCTGGGAGCGCAAGCGTAATGCTTTTTCAAACACGGTCTACACCTCTCAGGTGCCGAGTTACAGGACAGTGAAAACAATGAGTTTGTGTTAGACGCGAATCGTGCTCTGATTCATGCTCTAGGCTGGGAGCTCAAGCTTATTGCTTTTTCAAACACGGTCTACACCTCTCAGGTGCCGAGTTACAGGACGGTGAAAACAGTGAGTTTGTGTTAGACGCGAATCGTGCTCTGTTTCATGCTTTAGGCTGGGAGCTCAAGCTTATTGCTTTTTCAAATAAGGGAGATTTCCATCTCCCTTATTTGCATATTACCCAGAGGAGCGTGCGTGGCCATTTGAGTCTCCTCACTTATTTATAGTATATAGTTGTTCTCCCTAAGGAGAAAAGAGCGTTTCTGACCCCTGTCCCTGGCCTCACACTAGCAAAAGCCAGACTCCTACTGTACACTGATGATGGGCAATAACCCGGAAACAGCTGTATGTACATGGGGTCTGGCTTTGCTTTTGATTCCCAGTCATTGTAGCAAGACTTGTATAAAAAGTCCCACTTTGACTCGAAGGAATGCTGCCTTTCAGTAGGTGGCACTGTGGAGGATTTATTCCATCTCCCTTATTTGCATATTACCCAGAGGAGCGTGCGTGGCCATTTGAGTCTCCTCACTTATTTATAGTATATAGTTGCTCTCCCTAAGGAGAAAAGAGCGTTTCTGACCCCTATTGCTTTTTCAAACACGGTCTACACCTCTCAGGTGCCGAGTTACAGGACGGTGAAAACAGTGAGTTTGTGTTAGACGTGAATCGTGCTCTGATTCATGCTCTAGGCTGGGAGCGCAAGCGTAATGCTTTTTCAAACACGGTCTACACCTCTCAGGTGCCGAGTTACAGGACGGTGAAAACAGTGAGTTTGTGTTAGACGTGAATCGTGCTCTGATTCATGCTTTAACCTTATTGCTTTTTCAAACACGGTCTACACCTCTCAGGTGCCGAGTTACAGGACGGTGAAAACAGTGAGTTTGTGTTAGACGCGAATCGTGCTCTGATTCACGCTCTAGGCTGGGAGCGCAAGCTTATTGCTTTTTCAAACACGGTCTACACCTCTCAGGTGCCGAGTTACACGACGGTGAAAACAGTGAGTTTGTGTTAGACGCGAATCGTGCTCTGATTCATGCTCTAGGCTGGGAGCGAAAGCTTACTGCTTTTTCAAACACGGTCTACACCTCTCAGGTGCCGAGTTACAGGACGGTGAAAACAGTGAGTTTGTGTTAGACGCGAATCGTGCTCTGATTCACGCTCTAGGCTTGGAGCGAAAGCCTATTGCTTTTTCAAACACGGTCTACACCTCTCAGGTGCCGAGTTACAGGACGGTGAAAACAGTGAGTTTGTGTTAGACGCGAATCGTGCTCTGATTCATGCTTTAGGCTGGGAGCGCAAGCTTATTGCTTTTTCAAACACGGTCTACACCTCTCAGGTGCCGAGGTACAGGACGGTGAAAACAATGAGTTTGTGTTAGACGCGAATCGTGCTCTGATTCATGCTCTAGGCGGGGAGCTCAAGCTTATTGCTTTTTCAAACACGGTCTACACCTCTCAGGTGCCGAGTTACAGGACGGTGAAAACAGTGAGTTTGTGTTAGACGCGAATCGTGCTCTGATTCATGCTCTAGGCTGGGAGCTCAAGCTTATTGCTTTTTCAAACACGGTCTACACCTCTCAGGTGCTCTGATTCACGCTCTAGGCTGGGAGCTCAAGCTTATTGCTTTTTCAAACACGGTCTACACCTCTCAGGTGCCGAGTTACAGGACGGTGAAAACAGTGAGTTTGTGTTAGACGCGAATCGTGCTCTGATTCATGCTCTAGGCTGGGAGCGCAAGCGTAATGCTTTTTCAAACACGGTCTACACCTCTCAGGTGCCGAGTTACAGGACAGTGAAAACAATGAGTTTGTGTTAGACGCGAATCGTGCTCTGATTCATGCTCTAGGCTGGGAGCTCAAGCTTATTGCTTTTTCAAACACGGTCTACACCTCTCAGGTGCCGAGTTACAGGACGGTGAAAACAGTGAGTTTGTGTTAGACGCGAATCGTGCTCTGTTTCATGCTTTAGGCTGGGAGCTCAAGCTTATTGCTTTTTCAAATAAGGGAGATTTCCATCTCCCTTATTTGCATATTACCCAGAGGAGCGTGCGTGGCCATTTGAGTCTCCTCACTTATTTATAGTATATAGTTGCTCTCCCTAAGGAGAAAAGAGCGTTTCTGACCCCTGTCCCAGGCCTCTCACTAGCAAAAGCCAGACTCCTACTGTACACTGATGATGGGCAATAACCCGGAAACAGCTGTAAGTGCATGGAGTCTGGCTTTGCTTTTGAATACCAGTCATCGTAAGAAGACTTGTATAAAAAGTCTCACTTTGACTCGAAGGAATGCTGCCTTTCTATTGAGTCTCCTCACATTGTGGAGGATTTATTCCATCTCCCTTATTTGCATATTACCCAGAGGAGCGTGCGTGGCCATTTGAGTCTCCTCACTTATTTATAGTATATAGTTGCTCTCCCTAAGGAGAAAAGAGCGTTTCTGACCCCTGTCCCTGGCCTCACACTAGCAAAAGCCAGACTCCTACTGTACACTGATGATGGGCAATAACCCGGAAACAGCTGTATGTACATGGGGTCTGGCTTTGCTTTTGATTCCCAGTCATTGTAGCAAGACTTGTATAAAAAGTCCCACTTTGACTCGAAGGAATGCTGCCTTTCAGTAGGTGGCACTGTGGAGGATTTATTCCATCTCCCTTATTTGCATATTACCCAGAGCGTGCGTGGCCATTTGAGTCTCCTCACTTATTTATAGTATATAGTTGCTCTCCCTAAGGAGAAAAGAGCGTTTCTGACCCCTATTGCTTTTTCAAACACGGTCTACACCTCTCAGGTGCCGAGTTACAGGACGGTGAAAACAGTGAGTTTGTGTTAGACGTGAATCGTGCTCTGATTCATGCTTTAACCTTATTGCTTTTTCAAACACGGTCTACACCTCTCAGGTGCCGAGTTACAGGACGGTGAAAACAGTGAGTTTGTGTTAGACGTGAATCGTGCTCTGATTCATGCTCTAGGCTGGGAGCGCAAGCGTAATGCTTTTTCAAACACGGTCTACACCTCTCAGGTGCCGAGTTACAGAACGGTGAAAACAGTGAGTTTGTGTTAGACGCGAATCGTGCTGGGATTTATGCTCTAGGCTGGGAGCGCAAGCGTAATGCTTTTTCAAACACGGTCTACACCTCTCAGGTGCCGAGTTACAGGACGGTGAAAACAGTGAGTTTGTGTTAGACGCGAATCGTGCTCTGATTCATGCTCTAGGCGGGGAGCTCAAGCTTATTGCATTTTCAAACACGGTCTACACCTCTCAGGTGCCGAGTAACAGGACGGTGAAAACAGTGAGTTTGTGTTAGACGCGATTCATGCTCTAGGCTGGGAGCGCAAGCTTATTGCTTTTTCAAACACGGTCTACACCTCTCAGGTGCCGAGTTACAGGACGGTGAAAACAGTGAGTTTGTGTTAGACGCGAATCGTGCTCTGATTCATGCTCTAGGCTGGGAGCGAAAGCTTATTGCTTTTTCAAACACGGTCTACACCTCTCAGGTGCCGAGTTACAGGACGGTGAAAACAGTGAGTTTGTGTTAGACGCGAATCGTGCTCTGATTCACGCTCTAGGCTGGGAGCTCAAGCTTATTGCTTTTTCAAACACGGTCTACACCTCTCAGGTGCCGAGTTACAGGACGGTGAAAACAGTGAGTTTGTGTTAGACGCGAATCGTGCTCTGATTCATGCTCTAGGCTGGGAGCGCAAGCGTAATGCTTTTTCAAACACGGTCTACACCTCTCAGGTGCCGAGTTACAGGACAGTGAAAACAATGAGTTTGTGTTAGACGCGAATCGTGCTCTGATTCATGCTCTAGGCTGGGAGCTCAAGCTTATTGCTTTTTCAAACACGGTCTACACCTCTCAGGTGCCGAGTTACAGGACGGTGAAAACAGTGAGTTTGTGTTAGACGCGAATCGTGCTCTGTTTCATGCTTTAGGCTGGGAGCTCAAGCTTATTGCTTTTTCAAATAAGGGAGATTTCCATCTCCCTTATTTGCATATTACCCAGAGGAGCGTGCGTGGCCATTTGAGTCTCCTCACTTATTTATAGTATATAGTTGCTCTCCCTAAGGAGAAAAGAGCGTTTCTGACCCCTGTCCCAGGCCTCTCACTAGCAAAAGCCAGACTCCTACTGTACACTGATGATGGGCAATAACCCGGAAACAGCTGTAAGTGCATGGAGTCTGGCTTTGCTTTTGAATACCAGTCATTGTAAGAAGACTTGTATAAAAAGTCTCACTTTGACTCGAAGGAATGCTGCCTTTCAATAGGTGGCACTATGGAGGATTTATTCCATCTCCCTTATTTGCATATTACCCAGAGGAGCGTGCGTGGCCATTTGAGTCTCCTCACTTATTTATAGTATATAGTTGCTCTCCCTAAGGAGAAAAGAGCGTTTCTGACCCCTGTCCCTGGCCTCTCACTAGCAAAAGCCAGACTCCTACTGTACACTGATGATGGGCAATAACCCGGAAACAGCTGTATGTACATGGGGTCTGGCTTTGCTTTTGATTCCCAGTCATTGTAGCAAGACTTGTATAAAAAGTCCCACTTTGACTCGAAGGAATGCTGCCTTTCAGTAGGTGGCACTGTGGAGGATTTATTCCATCTCCCTTATTTGCATATTACCCAGAGGAGCGTGCGTGGCCATTTGAGTCTCCTCACTTATTTATAGTATATAGTTGCTCTCCCTAAGGAGAAAAGAGCGTTTCTGACCCCTATTGCTTTTTCAAACACGGTCTACACCTCTCAGGTGCCGAGTTACAGGACGGTGAAAACAGTGAGTTTGTGTTAGACGCGAATCGTGCTCTGATTCACGCTCTAGGCTGGGAGCGCAAGCTTATTGCTTTTTCAAACACGGTCTACACCTCTCAGGTGCCGAGTTACAGGACGGTGAAAACAGTGAGTTTGTGTTAGACGCGAATCGTGCTCTGATTCACGCTCTAGGCTGGGAGCGCAAGCTTATTGCTTTTTCAAACACGGTCTACACCTCTCAGGTGCCGAGTTACAGGACGGTGAAAACAGTGAGTTTGTGTTAGACGCGAATCGTGCTCTGATTCACGCTCTAGGCTTGGAGCGAAAGCTTATTGCTTTTTCAAACACGGTCTACACCTCTCAGGTGCCGAGTTACAGGACGGTGAAAACAGTGAGTTTGTGTTAGACGCGAATCGTGCTCTGATTCACGCTCTAGGCTGGGAGCTCAAGCTTATTGCTTTTTCAAACACGGTCTACACCTCTCAGGTGCCGAGTTACAGGACGGTGAAAACAGTGAGTTTGTGTTAGACGCGAATCGTGCTCTGATTCATGCTCTAGGCTGGGAGCGCAAGCGTAATGCTTTTTCAAACACGGTCTACACCTCTCAGGTGCCGAGTTACAGGACAGTGAAAACAATGAGTTTGTGTTAGACGCGAATCGTGCTCTGATTCATGCTCTAGGCTGGGAGCGAAAGCTTATTGCTTTTTCAAACACGGTCTACACCTCTCAGGTGCCGAGTTACAGGACGGTGAAAACAGTGAGTTTGTGTTAGACGCGAATCGTGCTCTGATTCACGCTCTAGGCTGGGAGCTCAAGCTTATTGCTTTTTCAAACACGGTCTACACCTCTCAGGTGCCGAGTTACAGGACGGTGAAAACAGTGAGTTTGTGTTAGACGCGAATCGTGCTCTGATTCATGCTTTAGGTTGGGAGCGCAAGCTTATTGCTTTTTCAAACACGGTCTACACCTCTCAGGTGCCGAGGTACAGGACGGTGAAAACAGTGAGTTTGTGTTAGACGCGAATCGTGCTCTGATTCATGCTCTAGGCGGGGAGCTCAAGCTTATTGCTTTTTCAAACACGGTCTACACCTCTCAGGTGCCGAGTTACAGGACGGTGAAAACTGAGTTTGTGTTAGACGCGAATCGTGCTCTGATTCATGCTCTAGGCTGGGAGCTCAAGCTTATTGCTTTTTCAAACACGGTCTACACCTCTCAGGTGCCGAGTTACAGGACGGTGAAAACAGTGAGTTTGTGTTAGACGCGAATCGTGCTCTGATTCATGCTTTAGGCTGGGAGCGCAAGCGTAATGCTTTTTCAAACACGGTCTAGACCTCTCAGGTGCCGAGTTACAGGACGGTGAAAACAATGAGTTTGTGTTAGACGCGAATCGTGCTCTGATTCATGCTCTAGGCTGGGAGCTCAAGCTTATTGCTTTTTCAAACACGGTCTACACCTCTCAGGTGCCGAGTTACAGGACGGTGAAAACAGTGAGTTTGTGTTAGACGCGAATCGTGCTCTGATTCATGCTCTAGGCTGGGAGCGCAAGCTTATTGCTTTTTCAAACACGGTCTACACCTCTCAGGTGCCGAGTTACAGGACGGTGAAAACAGTGAGTTTGTGTTAGACGCGAATCGTGCTCTGATTCACGCTCTAGGCTGGGAGCTCAAGCTTATTGCTTTTTCAAACACGGTCTACACCTCTCAGGTGCCGAGTTACAGGACGGTGAAAACAGTGAGTTTGTGTTAGACGCGAATCGTGCTCTGATTCATGCTCTAGGCTGGGAGCGCAAGCGTAATGCTTTTTCAAACACGGTCTACACCTCTCAGGTGCCGAGTTACAGGACAGTGAAAACAATGAGTTTGTGTTAGACGCGAATCGTGCTCTGATTCATGCTCTAGGCTGGGAGCTCAAGCTTATTGCTTTTTCAAACACGGTCTACACCTCTCAGGTGCCGAGTTACAGGACGGTGCAAACAGTGAGTTTGTGTTAGACGCGAATCGTGCTCTGTTTCATGCTTTAGGCTGGGAGCTCAAGCTTATTGCTTTTTCAAATAAGGGAGATTTCCATCTCCCTTATTTGCATATTACCCAGAGGAGCGTGCGTGGCCATTTGAGTCTCCTCACTTATTTATAGTATATAGTTGCTCTCCCTAAGGAGAAAAGAGCGTTTCTGACCCCTGTCCCAGGCCTCTCACTAGCAAAAGCCAGACTCCTACTGTACACTGATGATGGGCAATAACCCGGAAACAGCTGTAAGTGCATGGAGTCTGGCTTTGCTTTTGAATACCAGTCATTGTAAGAAGACTTGTATAAAAAGTCTCACTTTGACTCGAAGGAATGCTGCCTTTCAATACGTGGCACTGTGGAGGATTTATTCCATCTCCCTTATTTGCATATTACCCAGAGGAGCGTGCGTGGCCATTTGAGTCTCCTCACTTATTTATAGTATATAGTTGCTCTCCCTAAGGAGAAAAGAGCGTTTCTGACCCCTGTCCCTGGCCTCTCACTAGCAAAAGCCAGACTCCTACTGTACACTGATGATGGGCAATAACCCGGAAACAGCTGTATGTACATGGGGTCTGGCTTTGCTTTTGATTCCCAGTCATTGTAGCAAGACTTGTATAAAAAGTCCCACTTTGACTCGAAGGAATGCTGCCTTTCAGTAGGTGGCACTGTGGAGGATTTATTCCATCTCCCTTATTTGCATATTACCCAGAGGAGCGTGCGTGGCCATTTGAGTCTCCTCACTTATTTATAGTATATAGTTGCTCTCCCTAAGGAGAAAAGAGCGTTTCTGACCCCTATTGCTTTTTCAAACACGGTCTACACCTCTCAGGTGCCGAGTTACAGGACGGTGAAAACAGTGAGTTTGTGTTAGACGCGAATCGTGCTCTGATTCACGCTCTAGGCTGGGAGCGCAAGCTTATTGCTTTTTCAAACACGGTCTACACCTCTCAGGTGCCGAGTTACAGGACGGTGAAAACAGTGAGTTTGTGTTAGACGCGAATCGTGCTGGGATTTATGCTCTAGGCTGGGAGCGCAAGCGTAATGCTTTTTCAAACACGGTCTACACCTCTCAGGTGCCGAGTTACAGGACGGTGAAAACAGTGAGTTTGTGTTAGACGCGAATCATGCTCTGATTCACGCTCTAGGCTGGGAGTGCAAGCTTATTGCTTTTTCAAACACGGTCTACACCTCTCAGGTGCCGAGTTACAGGACGGTGAAAACAGTGAGTTTGTGTTAGACGCGAATCGTGCTCTGATTCACGCTCTAGGCTGGGAGCGCAAGCTTATTGCTTTTTCAAACACGGGCTACACCTCTCAGGTGCCGAGTTACAGGACGGTGAAAACAGTGAGTTTGTGTTAGACGCGAATCGTGCTCTGATTCACGCTCTAGGCTGGGAGCGCAAGCTTATTGCTTTTTCAAACACGGGCTACACCTCTCAGGTGCCGAGTTACAGGACGGTGAAAACAGTGAGTTTGTGTTAGACGCGAATCGTGCTCTGATTCATGCTTTAGGCTGGGAGCGCAAGCGTAATGCTTTTTCAAACACGGTCTACACCTCTCAGGTGCCGAGTTACAGGACGGTGAAAACAATGAGTTTGTGTTAGACGCGAATCGTGCTCTGATTCATGCTCTAGGCTGGGAGCTCAAGCTTATTGCTTTTTCAAACACGGTCTACACCTCTCAGGTGCCGAGTTACAGGACGGTGAAAACAGTGAGTTTGTGTTAGACGCGAATCGTGCTCTGATTCATGCTCTAGGCTGGGAGCGCAAGCTTATTGCTTTTTCAAACACGGTCTACACCTCTCAGGTGCCGAGTTACAGGACGGTGAAAACAGTGAGTTTGTGTTAGACGCGAATCGTGCTGTGATTCACGCTCTAGGCTGGGAGCTCAAGCTTATTGCTTTTTCAAACACGGTCTACACCTCTCAGGTGCCGAGTTACAGGACGGTGAAAACAGTGAGTTTGTGTTAGACGCGAATCGTGCTCTGATTCATGCTCTAGGCTGGGAGCGCAAGCGTAATGCTTTTTCAAACACGGTTTACACCTCTCAGGTGCCGAGTTACAGGACAGTGAAAACAATGAGTTTGTGTTAGACGCGAATCGTGCTCTGATTCATGCTCTAGGCTGGGAGCTCAAGCTTCTTTCTTTTTCAAACACGGTCTACACCTCTCAGGTGCCGAGTTACAGGACGGTGAAAACAGTGAGTTTGTGTTAGACGCGAATCGTGCTCTGTTTCATGCTTTAGGCTGGGAGCTCAAGCTTATTGCTTTTTCAAATAAGGGAGATTTCCATCTCCCTTATTTGCATATTACCCAGAGGAGCGTGCGTGGCCATTTGAGTCTCCTCACTTATTTATAGTATATAGTTGCTCTCCCTAAGGAGAAAAGAGCGTTTCTGACCCCTGTCCCAGGCCTCTCACTAGCAAAAGCCAGACTCCTACTGTACACTGATGATGGGCAATAACCCGGAAACAGCTGTAAGTGCATGGAGTCTGGCTTTGCTTTTGAATACCAGTCATTGTAAGAAGACTTGTATAAAAAGTCTCACTTTGACTCGAAGGAATGCTGCCTTTCAATACGTGGCACTGTGGAGGATTTATTCCATCTCCCTTATTTGCATATTACCCAGAGGAGCGTGCGTGGCCATTTGAGTCTCCTCACTTATTTATAGTATATAGTTGCTCTCCCTAAGGAGAAAAGAGCGTTTCTGACCCCTGTCCCTGGCCTCTCACTAGCAAAAGCCAGACTCCTACTGTACACTGATGATGGGCAATAACCCGGAAACAGCTGTATGTACATGGGGTCTGGCTTTGCTTTTGATTCCCAGTCATTGTAGCAAGACTTGTATAAAAAGTCCCACTTTGACTCGAAGGAATGCTGCCTTTCAGTAGGTGGCACTGTGGAGGATTTATTCCATCTCCCTTATTTGCATATTACCCAGAGGAGCGTGCGTGGCCATTTGAGTCTCCTCACTTATTTATAGTATATAGTTGCTCTCCCTAAGGAGAAAAGAGCGTTTCTGACCCCTATTGCTTTTTCAAACACGGTCTACACCTCTCAGGTGCCGAGTTACAGGACGGTGAAAACAGTGAGTTTGTGTTAGACGCGAATCGTGCTCTGATTCACGCTCTAGGCTGGGAGCGCAAGCTTATTGCTTTTTCAAACACGGTCTACACCTCTCAGGTGCCGAGTTACAGGACGGTGAAAACAGTGAGTTTGTGTTAGACGCGAATCGTGCTCTGATTCACGCTCTAGGCTGGGAGCGCAAGCTTATTGCTTTTTCAAACACGGTCTACACCTCTCAGGTGCCGAGTTACAGGACGGTGAAAACAGTGAGTTTGTGTTAGACGCGAATCGTGCTCTGATTCATGCTCTAGGCTGGGAGCGAAAGCTTACTGCTTTTTCAAATACGGTCTACACCTCTCAGGTGCCGAGTTACAGGACGGTGAAAACAGTGAGTTTGTGTTAGACGCGAATCGTGCTCTGATTCATGCTTTAGGCTGGGAGCGCAAGCTTATTGCTTTTTCAAACACGGTCTACACCTCTCAGGTGCCGAGTTACAGGACGGTGAAAACAGTGAGTTTGTGTTAGACGCGAATCGTGCTCTGATTCATGCTCTAGGCTGGGAGCTCAAGCTTATTGCTTTTTCAAACACGGTCTACACCTCTCAGGTGCCGAGTTACAGGACGGTGAAAAAAGTGAGTTTGTGTTAGACGCGAATCGTGCTCTGATTCATGCTCTAGGCTGGGAGCGAAAGCTTATTGCTTTTTCAAACACGGTCTACACCTCTCAGGTGCCGAGTTACAGGACGGTGAAAACAGTGAGTTTGTGTTAGACGCGAATCGTGCTCTGATTCACGCTCTAGGCTGGGAGCTCAAGCTTATTGCTTTTTCAAACACGGTCTACACCTCTCAGGTGCCGAGTTACAGGACGGTGAAAACAGTGAGTTTGTGTTAGACGCGAATCGTGCTCTGATTCATGCTCTAGGCTGGGAGCGCAAGCGTAATGCTTTTTCAAACACGGTCTACACCTCTCAGGTGCCGAGTTACAGGACGGTGAAAACAGTGAGTTTGTGTTAGACGCGAATCGTGCTCTGATTCACGCTCTAGGCTGGGAGCGCAAGCTTATTGCTTTTTCAAACACGGTCTACACCTCTCAGGTGCCGAGTTACAGGACGGTGAAAACAGTGAGTTTGTGTTAGACGCGAATCGTGCTCTGATTCATGCTCTAGGCTGGGAGCGAAAGCTTACTGCTTTTTCAAACACGGTCTACACCTCTCAGGTGCCGAGTTACAGGACGGTGAAAACAGTGAGTTTGTGTTAGACGCGAATCGTGCTCTGATTCATGCTTTAGGCTGGGAGCGCAAGCTTATTGCTTTTTCAAACACGGTCTACACCTCTCAGGTGCCGAGGTACAGGACGGTGAAAACAGTGAGTTTGTGTTAGACGCGAATCGTGCTCTGATTCATGCTTTAGGCTGGGAGCGCAAGCTTATTGCTTTTTCAAACACGGTCTACACCTCTCAGGTGCCGAGGTACAGGACGGTGAAAACAGTGAGTTTGTGTTAGACGCGAATCGTGCTCTGATTCATGCTCTAGGCGGGGAGCTCAAGCTTATTGCTTTTTCAAACACGGTCTACACCTCTCAGGTGCCGAGTTACAGGACGGTGAAAACAGTGAGTTTGTGTTAGACGCGAATCGTGCTCTGATTCATGCTCTAGGCTGGGAGCGCAAGCGTAATGCTTTTTCAAACACGGTCTACACCTCTCAGGTGCCGAGTTACAGGACGGTGAAAACAATGAGTTTGTGTTAGACGCGAATCGTGCTCTGATTCATGCTCTAGGCTGGGAGCTCAAGCTTATTGCTTTTTCAAACACGGTCTACACCTCTCATGTGCCGAGTTACAGGACGGTGAAAACAGTGAGTTTGTGTTAGACGCGAATCGTGCTCTGATTCACGCTCTAGGTTGGGAGCTCAAGCTTATTGCTTTTTCAAACACGGTCTACACCTCTCAGGTGCCGAGTTACAGGACGGTGAAAACAGTGAGTTTGTGTTAGACGCGAATCGTGCTCTGATTCATGCTCTAGGCTGGGAGCGCAAGCGTAATGCTTTTTCAAACACGGTCTACACCTCTCAGGTGCCGAGTTACAGGACAGTGAAAACAATGAGTTTGTGTTAGACGCGAATCGTGCTCTGATTCATGCTCTAGGCTGGGAGCTCAAGCTTATTGCTTTTTCAAACACGGTCTACACCTCTCAGGTGCCGAGTTACAGGACGGTGAAAACAGTGAGTTTGTGTTAGACGCGAATCGTGCTCTGATTCATGCTCTAGGCTGGGAGCGCAAGCGTAATGCTTTTTCAAACACGGTCTACACCTCTCAGGTGCCGAGTTACAGGACGGTGAAAACAATGAGTTTGTGTTAGACGCGAATCGTGCTCTGATTCATGCTCTAGGCTGGGAGCTCAAGCTTATTGCTTTTTCAAACACGGTCTACACCTCTCAGGTGCCGAGTTACAGGACGGTGAAAACAGTGAGTTTGTGTTAGACGCGAATCGTGCTCTGTTTCATGCTTTAGGCTGGGAGCTCAAGCTTATTGCTTTTTCAAATAAGGGAGATTTCCATCTCCCTTATTTGCATATTACCCAGAGGAGCGTGCGTGGCCATTTGAGTCTCCTCACTTATTTATAGTATATAGTTGCTCTCCCTAAGGAGAAAAGAGCGTTTCTGACCCCTGTCCCAGGCCTCTCACTAGCAAAAGCCAGACTCCTACTGTACACTGATGATGGGCAATAACCCGGAAACAGCTGTAAGTGCATGGAGTCTGGCTTTGCTTTTGAATACCAGTCATTGTAAGAAGACTTGTATAAAAAGTCTCACTTTGACTCGAAGGAATGCTGCCTTTCAATAGGTGGCACTGTGGAGGATTTATTCCATCTCCCTTATTTGCATATTACCCAGAGGAGCGTGCGTGGCCATTTGAGTCTCCTCACTTATTTATAGTATATAGTTGCTCTCCCTAAGGAGAAAAGAGCGTTTCTGACCCCTGTCCCTGGCCTCTCACTAGCAAAAGCCAGACTCCTACTGTACACTGATGATGGGCAATAACCCGGAAACAGCTGTATGTACATGGGGTCTGGCTTTGCTTTTGATTCCCAGTCATTGTAGCAAGACTTGTATAAAAAGTCCCACTTTGACTCGAAGGAATGCTGCCTTTCAGTAGGTGGCACTGTGGAGGATTTATTCCATCTCCCTTATTTGCATATTACCCAGAGGAGCGTGCGTGGCCATTTGAGTCTCCTCACTTATTTATAGTATATAGTTGCTCTCCCTAAGGAGAAAAGAGCGTTTCTGACCCCTATTGCTTTTTCAAACACGGTCTACACCTCTCAGGTGCCGAGTTACAGGACGGTGAAAACAGTGAGTTTGTGTTAGACGTGAATCGTGCTCTGATTCATGCTCTAGGCTGGGAGCGCAAGCGTAATGCTTTTTCAAACACGGTCTACACCTCTCAGGTGCCGAGTTACAGGACGGTGAAAACAGTGAGTTTGTGTTAGACGTGAATCGTGCTCTGATTCATGCTTTAACCTTATTGCTTTTTCAAACACGGTCTACACCTCTCAGGTGCCGAGTTACAGGACGGTGAAAACAGTGAGTTTGTGTTAGACGTGAATCGTGCTCTGATTCATGCTCTAGGCTGGGAGCGCAAGCGTAATGCTTTTTCAAACACGGTCTACACCTCTCAGGTGCCGAGTTACAGAACGGTGAAAACAGTGAGTTTGTGTTAGACGCGAATCGTGCTGGGATTTATGCTCTAGGCTGGGAGCGCAAGCGTAATGCTTTTTCAAACACGGTCTACACCTCTCAGGTGCCGAGTTACAGGACGGTGAAAACAGTGAGTTTGTGTTAGACGCGAATCGTGCTCTGATTCATGCTCTAGGCGGGGAGCTCAAGCTTATTGCATTTTCAAACACGGTCTACACCTCTCAGGTGCCGAGTTACAGGACGGTGAAAACAGTGAGTTTGTGATAGACGCGATTCATGCTCTAGGCTGGGAGCGCAAGCTTATTGCTTTTTCAAACACGGTCTACACCTCTCAGGTGCCGAGTTACAGGACGGTGAAAACAGTGAGTTTGTGTTAGACGCGAATCGTGCTCTGATTCACGCTCTAGGCTGGGAGCTCAAGCTTATTGCTTTTTCAAACACGGTCTACACCTCTCAGGTGCCGAGTTACAGGACGGTGAAAACAGTGAGTTTGTGTTAGACGCGAATCGTGCTCTGATTCATGCTCTAGGCTGGGAGCGCAAGCGTAATGATTTTTCAAACACGGTCTACACCTCTCAGGTGCCGAGTTACAGGACAGTGAAAACAATGAGTTTGTGTTAGACGCGAATCGTGCTCTGATTCATGCTCTAGGCTGGGAGCGAAAGCTTATTGCTTTTTCAAACACGGTCTACACCTCTCAGGTGCCGAGTTACAGGACGGTGAAAACAGTGAGTTTGTGTTAGACGCGAATCGTGCTCTGTTTCATGCTTTAGGCTGGGAGCTCAAGCTTATTGCTTTTTCAAATAAGGGAGATTTCCATCTCCCTTATTTGCATATTACCCAGAGGAGCGTGCGTGGCCATTTGAGTCTCCTCACTTATTTATAGTATATAGTTGCTCTCCCTAAGGAGAAAAGAGCGTTTCTGACCCCTGTCCCAGGCCTCTCACTAGCAAAAGCCAGACTCCTACTGTACACTGATGATGGGCAATAACCCGGAAACAGCTGTAAGTGCATGGAGTCTGGCTTTGCTTTTGAATACCAGTCATTGTAAGAAGACTTGTATAAAAAGTCTCACTTTGACTCGAAGGAATGCTGCCTTTCAATAGGTGGCACTGTGGAGGATTTATTCCATCTCCCTTATTTGCATATTACCCAGAGGAGCGTGCGTGGCCATTTGAGTCTCCTCACTTATTTATAGTATATAGTTGCTCTCCCTAAGGAGAAAAGAGCGTTTCTGACCCCTGTCCCTGGCCTCTCACTAGCAAAAGCCAGACTCCTACTGTACACTGATGATGGGCAATAACCCGGAAACAGCTGTATGTACATGGGGTCTGGCTTTGCTTTTGATTCCCAGTCATTGTAGCAAGACTTGTATAAAAAGTCCCACTTTGACTCGAAGGAATGCTGCCTTTCAGTAGGTGGCACTGTGGAGGATTTATTCCATCTCCCTTATTTGCATATTACCCAGAGGAGCGTGCGTGGCCATTTGAGTCTCCTCACTTATTTATAGTATATAGTTGCTCTCCCTAAGGAGAAAAGAGCGTTTCTGACCCCTATTGCTTTTTCAAACACGGTCTACACCTCTCAGGTGCCGAGTTACAGGACGGTGAAAACAGTGAGTTTGTGTTAGACGCGAATCGTGCTCTGATTCACGCTCTAGGCTGGGAGCGCAAGCTTATTGCTTTTTCAAACACGGTCTACACCTCTCAGGTGCCGAGTTACAGGACGGTGAAAACAGTGAGTTTGTGTTAGACGCGAATCGTGCTCTGATTCACGCTCTAGGCTGGGAGCGCAAGCTTATTGCTTTTTCAAACACGGTCTACACCTCTCAGGTGCCGAGTTACAGGACGGTGAAAACAGTGAGTTTGTGTTAGACGCGAATCGTGCTCTGATTCATGCTCTAGGCTGGGAGCGAAAGCTTACTGCTTTTTCAAACACGGTCTACACCTCTCAGGTGCCGAGTTACAGGACGGTGAAAACAGTGAGTTTGTGTTAGACGCGAATCGTGCTCTGATTCATGCTTTAGGCTGGGAGCGCAAGCTTATTGCTTTTTCAAACACGGTCTACACCTCTTAGGTGCCGAGTTACAGGACGGTGAAAACAGTGAGTTTGTGTTAGACGCGAATCGTGCTCTGATTCATGCTCTAGGCTGGGAGCTCAAGCTTATTGCTTTTTCAAACACGGTCTACACCTCTCAGGTGCTCTGATTCACACTCTAGGCTGGGAGCTCAAGCTTATTGCTTTTTCAAACACGGTCTACACCTCTCAGGTGCCGAGTTACAGGACGGTGAAAACAGTGAGTTTGTGTTAGACGCGAATCGTGCTCTGATTCATGCTCTAGGCTGGGAGCGCAAGCGTAATGCTTTTTCAAACACGGTCTACACCTCTCAGGTGCCGAGTTACAGGACAGTGAAAACAATGAGTTTGTGTTAGACGCGAATCGTGCTCTGATTCATGCTCTAGGCTGGGAGCTCAAGCTTATTGCTTTTTCAAACACGGTCTACACCTCTCAGGTGCCGAGTTACAGGACGGTGAAAACAGTGAGTTTGTGTTAGACGCGAATCGTGCTCTGTTTCATGCTTTAGGCTGGGAGCTCAAGCTTATTGCTTTTTCAAATAAGGGAGATTTCCATCTCCCTTATTTGCATATTACCCAGAGGAGCGTGCTTGGCCATTTGAGTCTCCTCACTTATTTATAGTATATAGTTGCTCTCCCTAAGGAGAAAAGAGCGTTTCTGACCCCTGTCCCAGGCCTCTCACTAGCAAAAGCCAGACTCCTACTGTACACTGATGATGGGCAATAACCCGGAAACAGCTGTAAGTGCATGGAGTCTGGCTTTGCTTTTGAATACCAGTCATTGTAAGAAGACTTGTATAAAAAGTCTCACTTTGACTCGAAGGAATGCTGCCTTTCAATAGGTGGCACTGTGGAGGATTTATTCCATCTCCCTTATTTGCATATTACCCAGAGGAGCGTGCGTGGCCATTTGAGTCTCCTCACTTATTTATAGTATATAGTTGCTCTCCCTAAGGAGAAAAGAGCGTTTCTGACCCCTGTCCCAGGCCTCTCACTAGCAAAAGCCAGACTCCTACTGTACACTGATGATGGGCAATAACCCGGAAACAGCTGTATGTACATGGGGTCTGGCTTTGCTTTTGATTCCCAGTCATTGTAGCAAGACTTGTATAAAAAGTCCCACTTTGACTCGAAGGAATGCTGCCTTTCAGTAGGTGGCACTGTGGAGGATTTATTCCATCTCCCTTATTTGCATATTACCCAGAGGAGCGTGCGTGGCCATTTGAGTCTCCTCACTTATTTATAGTATATAGTTGCTCTCCCTAAGGAGAAAAGAGCGTTTCTGACCCCTATTGCTTTTTCAAACACGGTCTACACCTCTCAGGTGCCGAGTTACAGGACGGTGAAAACAGTGAGTTTGTGTTAGACGCGAATCGTGCTCTGATTCACGCTCTAGGCTGGGAGCGCAAGCTTATTGCTTTTTCAAACACGGTCTACACCTCTCAGGTGCCGAGTTACAGGACGGTGAAAACAGTGAGTTTGTGTTAGACGCGAATCGTGCTCTGATTCACGCTCTAGGCTGGGAGCGCAAGCTTATTGCTTTTTCAAACACGGTCTACACCTCTCAGGTGCCGAGTTACAGGACGGTGAAAACAGTGAGTTTGTGTTAGACGCGAATCGTGCTCTGATTCATGCTCTAGGCTGGGAGCGAAAGCTTACTGCTTTTTCAAACACGGTCTACACCTCTCAGGTGCCGAGTTACAGGACGGTGAAAACAGTGAGTTTGTGTTAGACGCGAATCGTGCTCTGATTCATGCTTTAGGCTGGGAGCGCAAGCTTATTGCTTTTTCAAACACGGTCTACACCTCTCAGGTGCCGAGGTACAGGACGGTGAAAACAGTGAGTTTGTGTTAGACGCGAATCGTGCTCTGATTCATGCTTTAGGCTGGGAGCTCAAGCTTATTGCTTTTTCAAACACGGTCTACACCTCTCAGGTGCCGAGGTACAGGACGGTGAAAACAGTGAGTTTGTGTTAGACGCGAATCGTGCTCTGATTCATGCTCTAGGCGGGGAGCTCAAGCTTATTGCTTTTTCAAACACGGTCTACACCTCTCAGGTGCCGAGTTACAGGACGGTGAAAACAGTGAGTTTGTGTTAGACGCGAATCGTGCTCTGATTCATGCTCTAGGCTGGGAGCTCAAGCTTATTGCTTTTTCAAACACGGTCTACACCTCTCAGGTGCCGAGTTACAGGACGGTGAAAACAGTGAGTTTGTGTTAGACGCGAATCGTGCTCTGATTCATGCTCTAGGCTGGGAGCGCATCCGTAATGCTTTTTCAAACACGGTCTACACCTCTCAGGTGCCGAGTTACAGGACGGTGAAAACAATGAGTTTGTGTTAGACGCGAATCGTGCTCTGATTCATGCTCTAGGCTGGGAGCTCAAGCTTATTGCTTTTTCAAACACGGTCTACACCTCTCAGGTGCCGAGTTACAGGACGGTGAAAACAGTGAGTTTGTGTTAGACGCGAATCGTGCTCTGATTCACGCTCTAGGCTGGGAGCGCAAGCTTATTGCTTTTTCAAACACGGTCTACACCTCTCAGGTGCCGAGTTACAGGACGGTGAAAACAGTGAGTTTGTGTTAGACGCGAATCGTGCTCTGATTCATGCTCTAGGCTGGGAGCGAAAGCTTATTGCTTTTTCAAACACGGTCTACACCTCTCAGGTGCCGAGTTACAGGACGGTGAAAACAGTGAGTTTGTGTTAGACGCGAATCGTGCTCTGATTCACGCTCTAGGCTGGGAGCTCAAGCTTATTGCTTTTTCAAACACGGTCTACACCTCTCAGGTGCCGAGTTACAGGACGGTGAAAACAGTGAGTTTGTGTTAGACGCGAATCGTGCTCTGATTCATGCTCTAGGCTGGAAGCGCAAGCGTAATGCTTTTTCAAACACGGTCTACACCTCTCAGGTGCCGAGTTACAGGACAGTGAAAACAATGAGTTTGTGTTAGACGCGAATCGTGCTCTGATTCATGCTCTAGGCTGGGAGCTCAAGCTTATTGCTTTTTCAAACACGGTCTACACCTCTCAGGTGCCGAGTTACAGGACGGTGAAAACAGTGAGTTTGTGTTAGACGCGAATCGTGCTCTGTTTCATGCTTTAGGCTGGGAGCTCAAGCTTATTGCTTTTTCAAATAAGGGAGATTTCCATCTCCCTTATTTGCATATTACCCAGAGGAGCGTGCGTGGCCATTTGAGTCTCCTCACTTATTTATAGTATATAGTTGCTCTCCCTAAGGAGAAAAGAGCGTTTCTGACCCCTGTCCCAGGCCTCTCACTAGCAAAAGCCAGACTCCTACTGTACACTGATGATGGGCAATAACCCGGAAACAGCTGTATGTACATGGGGTCTGGCTTTGCTTTTGATTCCCAGTCATTGTAGCAAGACTTGTATAAAAAGTCCCACTTTGACTCGAAGGAATGCTGCCTTTCAGTAGGTGGCACTGTGGAGGATTTATTCCATCTCCCTTATTTGCATATTACCCAGAGGAGCGTGCGTGGCCATTTGAGTCTCCTCACTTATTTATAGTATATAGTTGCTCTCCCTAAGGAGAAAAGAGCGTTTCTGACCCCTATTGCTTTTTCAAACACGGTCTACACCTCTCAGGTGCCGAGTTACAGGACGGTGAAAACAGTGAGTTTGTGTTAGACGCGAATCGTGCTCTGATTCACGCTCTAGGCTGGGAGCGCAAGCTTATTGCTTTTTCAAACACGGTCTACACCTCTCAGGTGCCGAGTTACAGGACGGTGAAAACAGTGAGTTTGTGTTAGACGCGAATCGTGCTCTGATTCACGCTCTAGGCTGGGAGCGCAAGCTTATTGCTTTTTCAAACACGGTCTACACCTCTCAGGTGCCGAGTTACAGGACGGTGAAAACAGTGAGTTTGTGTTAGACGCGAATCGTGCTCTGATTCATGCTCTAGGCTGGGAGCGAAAGCTTACTGCTTTTTCAAACACGGTCTACACCTCTCAGGTGCCGAGTTACAGGACGGTGAAAACAGTGAGTTTGTGTTAGACGCGAATCGTGCTCTGATTCATGCTTTAGGCTGGGAGCGCAAGCTTATTGCTTTTTCAAACACGGTCTACACCTCTCAGGTGCCGAGGTACAGGACGGTGAAAACAGTGAGTTTGTGTTAGACGCGAATCGTGCTCTGATTCATGCTTTAGGCTGGGAGCTCAAGCTTATTGCTTTTTCAAACACGGTCTACACCTCTCAGGTGCCGAGGTACAGGACGGTGAAAACAGTGAGTTTGTGTTAGACGCGAATCGTGCTCTGATTCATGCTCTAGGCGGGGAGCTCAAGCTTATTGCTTTTTCAAACACGGTCTACACCTCTCAGGTGCCGAGTTACAGGACGGTGAAAACAGTGAGTTTGTGTTAGACGCGAATCGTGCTCTGATTCATGCTCTAGGCTGGGAGCTCAAGCTTATTGCTTTTTCAAACACGGTCTACACCTCTCAGGTGCCGAGTTACAGGACGGTGAAAACAGTGAGTTTGTGTTAGACGCGAATCGTGCTCTGATTCATGCTCTAGGCTGGGAGCGCATCCGTAATGCTTTTTCAAACACGGTCTACACCTCTCAGGTGCCGAGTTACAGGACGGTGAAAACAATGAGTTTGTGTTAGACGCGAATCGTGCTCTGATTCATGCTCTAGGCTGGGAGCTCAAGCTTATTGCTTTTTCAAACACGGTCTACACCTCTCAGGTGCCGAGTTACAGGACGGTGAAAACAGTGAGTTTGTGTTAGACGCGAATCGTGCTCTGATTCACGCTCTAGGCTGGGAGCGCAAGCTTATTGCTTTTTCAAACACGGTCTACACCTCTCAGGTGCCGAGTTACAGGACGGTGAAAACAGTGAGTTTGTGTTAGACGCGAATCGTGCTCTGATTCATGCTCTAGGCTGGGAGCGAAAGCTTATTGCTTTTTCAAACACGGTCTACACCTCTCAGGTGCCGAGTTACAGGACGGTGAAAACAGTGAGTTTGTGTTAGACGCGAATCGTGCTCTGATTCACGCTCTAGGCTGGGAGCTCAAGCTTATTGCTTTTTCAAACACGGTCTACACCTCTCAGGTGCCGAGTTACAGGACGGTGAAAACAGTGAGTTTGTGTTAGACGCGAATCGTGCTCTGATTCATGCTCTAGGCTGGAAGCGCAAGCGTAATGCTTTTTCAAACACGGTCTACACCTCTCAGGTGCCGAGTTACAGGACAGTGAAAACAATGAGTTTGTGTTAGACGCGAATCGTGCTCTGATTCATGCTCTAGGCTGGGAGCTCAAGCTTATTGCTTTTTCAAACACGGTCTACACCTCTCAGGTGCCGAGTTACAGGACGGTGAAAACAGTGAGTTTGTGTTAGACGCGAATCGTGCTCTGTTTCATGCTTTAGGCTGGGAGCTCAAGCTTATTGCTTTTTCAAATAAGGGAGATTTCCATCTCCCTTATTTGCATATTACCCAGAGGAGCGTGCGTGGCCATTTGAGTCTCCTCACTTATTTATAGTATATAGTTGCTCTCCCTAAGGAGAAAAGAGCGTTTCTGACCCCTGTCCCAGGCCTCTCACTAGCAAAAGCCAGACTCCTACTGTACACTGATGATGGGCAATAACCCGGAAACAGCTGTAAGTGCATGGAGTCTGGCTTTGCTTTTGAATACCAGTCATTGTAAGAAGACTTGTATAAAAAGTCTCACTTTGACTCGAAGGAATGCTGCCTTTCAATAGGTGGCACTGTGGAGGATTTATTCCATCTCCCTTATTTGCATATTACCCAGAGGAGCGTGCGTGGCCATTTGAGTCTCCTCACTTATTTATAGTATATAGTTGCTCTCCCTAAGGAGAAAAGAGCGTTTCTGACCCCTGTCCCTGGCCTCTCACTAGCAAAAGCCAGACTCCTACTGTACACTGATGATGGGCAATAACCCGGAAACAGCTGTATGTACATGGGGTCTGGCTTTGCTTTTGATTCCCAGTCATTGTAGCAAGACTTGTATAAAAAGTCCCACTTTGACTCGAAGGAATGCTGCCTTTCAGTAGGTGGCACTGTGGAGGATTTATTCCATCTCCCTTATTTGCATATTACCCAGAGGAGCGTGCGTGGCCATTTGAGTCTCCTCACTTATTTATAGTATATAGTTGCTCTCCCTAAGGAGAAAAGAGCGTTTCTGACCCCTATTGCTTTTTCAAACACGGTCTACACCTCTCAGGTGCCGAGTTACAGGACGGTGAAAACAGTGAGTTTGTGTTAGACGCGAATCGTGCTCTGATTCACGCTCTAGGCTGGGAGCGCAAGCTTATTGCTTTTTCAAACACGGTCTACACCTCTCAGGTGCCGAGTTACAGGACGGTGAAAACAGTGAGTTTGTGTTAGACGCGAATCGTGCTCTGATTCACGCTCTAGGCTGGGAGCGCAAGCTTATTGCTTTTTCAAACACGGTCTACACCTCTCAGGTGCCGAGTTACAGGACGGTGAAAACAGTGAGTTTGTGTTAGACGCGAATCGTGCTCTGATTCATGCTCTACGCTGGGAGCGAAAGCTTACTGCTTTTTCAAACACGGTCTACACCTCTCAGGTGCCGAGTTACAGGACGGTGAAAACAGTGAGTTTGTGTTAGACGCGAATCGTGCTCTGATTCATGCTTTAGGCTGGGAGCGCAAGCTTATTGCTTTTTCAAACACGGTCTACACCTCTCAGGTGCCGAGGTACAGGACGGTGAAAACAGTGAGTTTGTGTTAGACGCGAATCGTGCTCTGATTCATGCTTTAGGCTGGGAGCGCAAGCTTATTGCTTTTTCAAACACGGTCTACACCTCTCAGGTGCCGAGGTACAGGACGGTGAAAACAGTGAGTTTGTGTTAGACGCGAATCGTGCTCTGATTCATGCTCTAGGCGGGGAGCTCAAGCTTATTGCTTTTTCAAACACGGTCTACACCTCTCAGGTGCCGAGTTACAGGACGGTGAAAACAGTGAGTTTGTGTTAGACGCGAATCGTGCTCTGATTCATGCTCCAGGCTGGGAGCTCAAGCTTATTGCTTTTTCAAACACGGTCTACACCTCTCAGGTGCCGAGTTACAGGACGGTGAAAACAGTGAGTTTGTGTTAGACGCGAATCGTGCTCTGATTCATGCTCTAGGCTGGGAGCGCAAGCGTAATGCTTTTTCAAACACGGTCTACACCTCTCAGGTGCCGAGTTACAGGACGGTGAAAACAATGAGTTTGTGTTAGACGCGAATCGTGCTCTGATTCATGCTCTAGGCTGGGAGCTCAAGCTTATTGCTTTTTCAAACACGGTCTACACCTCTCATGTGCCGAGTTACAGGACGGTGAAAACAGTGAGTTTGTGTTAGACGCGAATCGTGCTCTGATTCACGCTCTAGGCTGGGAGCGCAAGCTTATTGCTTTTTCAAACACGGTCTACACCTCTCAGGTGCCGAGTTACAGGACGGTGAAAACAGTGAGTTTGTGTTAGACGCGAATCGTGCTCTGATTCATGCTCTAGGCTGGGAGCGAAAGCTTATTGCTTTTTCAAACACGGTCTACACCTCTCAGGTGCCGAGTTACAGGACGGTGAAAACAGTGAGTTTGTGTTAGACGCGAATCGTGCTCTGATTCACGCTCTAGGCTGGGAGCTCAAGCTTATTGCTTTTTCAAACACGGTCTACACCTCTCAGGTGCCGAGTTACAGGACGGTGAAAACAGTGAGTTTGTGTTAGACGCGAATCGTGCTCTGATTCATGCTCTAGGCTGGGAGCGCAAGCGTAATGCTTTTTCAAACACGGTCTACACCTCTCAGGTGCCGAGTTACAGGACAGTGAAAACAATGAGTTTGTGTTAGACGCGAATCGTGCTCTGATTCATGCTCTAGGCTGGGAGCTCAAGCTTATTGCTTTTTCAAACACGGTCTACACCTCTCAGGTGCCGAGTTACAGGACGGTGAAAACAGTGAGTTTGTGTTAGACGCGAATCGTGCTCTGATTCATGCTCTAGGCTGGGAGCGCAAGCGTAATGCTTTTTCAAACACGGTCTACACCTCTCAGGTGCCGAGTTACAGGACAGTGAAAACAATGAGTTTGTGTTAGACGCGAATCGTGCTCTGATTCATGCTCTAGGCTGGGAGCTCAAGCTTATTGCTTTTTCAAACACGGTCTACACCTCTCAGGTGCCGAGTTACAGGACGGTGAAAACAGTGAGTTTGTGTTAGACGCGAATCGTGCTCTGTTTCATGCTTTAGGCTGGGAGCTCAAGCTTATTGCTTTTTCAAATAAGGGAGATTTCCATCTCCCTTATTTGCATATTACCCAGAGGAGCGTGCGTGGCCATTTGAGTCTCCTCACTTATTTATAGTATATAGTTGCTCTCCCTAAGGAGAAAAGAGCGTTTCTGACCCCTGTCCCAGGCCTCTCACTAGCAAAAGCCAGACTCCTACTGTACACTGATGATGGGCAATAACCCGGAAACAGCTGTAAGTGCATGGAGTCTGGCTTTGCTTTTGAATACCAGTCATTGTAAGAAGACTTGTATAAAAAGTCTCACTTTGACTCGAAGGAATGCTGCCTTTCAATAGGTGGCACTGTGGAGGATTTATTCCATCTCCCTTATTTGCATATTACCCAGAGGAGCGTGCGTGGCCATTTGAGTCTCCTCACTTATTTATAGTATATAGTTGCTCTCCCTAAGGAGAAAAGAGCGTTTCTGACCCCTGTCCCTGGCCTCTCACTAGCAAAAGCCAGACTCCTACTGTACACTGATGATGGGCAATAACCCGGAAACAGCTGTATGTACATGGGGTCTGGCTTTGCTTTTGATTCCCAGTCATTGTAGCAAGACTTGTATAAAAAGTCCCACTTTGACTCGAAGGAATGCTGCCTTTCAGTAGGTGGCACTGTGGAGGATTTATTCCATCTCCCTTATTTGCATATTACCCAGAGGAGCGTGCGTGGCCATTTGAGTCTCCTCACTTATTTATAGTATATAGTTGCTCTCCCTAAGGAGAAAAGAGCGTTTCTGACCCCTATTGCTTTTTCAAACACGGTCTACACCTCTCAGGTGCCGAGTTACAGGACGGTGAAAACAGTGAGTTTGTGTTAGACGTGAATCGTGCTCTGATTCATGCTCTAGGCTGGGAGCGCAAGCGTAATGCTTTTTCAAACACGGTCTACACCTCTCAGGTGCCGAGTTACAGGACGGTGAAAACAGTGAGTTTGTGTTAGACGTGAATCGTGCTCTGATTCATGCTTTAAACTTATTGCTTTTTCAAACACGGTCTACACCTCTCAGGTGCCGAGTTACAGGACGGTGAAAACAGTGAGTTTGTGTTAGACGTGAATCGTGCTCTGATTCATGCTCTAGGCTGGGAGCGCAAGCGTAATGCTTTTTCAAACACGGTCTACACCTCTCAGGTGCCGAGTTACAGAACGGTGAAAACAGTGAGTTTGTGTTAGACGCGAATCGTGCTGGGATTTATGCTCTAGGCTGGGAGCGCAAGCGTAATGCTTTTTCAAACACGGTCTACACCTCTCAGGTGCCGAGTTACAGGACGGTGAAAACAGTGAGTTTGTGTTAGACGCGAATCGTGCTCTGATTCATGCTCTAGGCGGGGAGCTCAAGCTTATTGCATTTTCAAACACGGTCTACACCTCTCAGGTGCCGAGTAACAGGACGGTGAAAACAGTGAGTTTGTGATAGACGCGATTCATGCTCTAGGCTGGGAGCGCAAGCTTATTGCTTTTTCAAACACGGTCTACACCTCTCAGGTGCCGAGTTACAGGACGGTGAAAACAGTGAGTTTGTGTTAGACGCGAATCGTGCTCTGATTCACGCTCTAGGCTGGGAGCTCAAGCTTATTGCTTTTTCAAACACGGTCTACACCTCTCAGGTGCCGAGTTACAGGACGGTGAAAACAGTGAGTTTGTGTTAGACGCGAATCGTGCTCTGATTCATGCTCTAGGCTGGGAGCGCAAGCGTAATGCTTTTTCAAACACGGTCTACACCTCTCAGGTGCCGAGTTACAGGACGGTGAAAACAATGAGTTTGTGTTAGACGCGAATCGTGCTCTGATTCATGCTCTAGGCTGGGAGCGAAAGCTTATTGCTTTTTCAAACACGGTCTACACCTCTCAGGTGCCGAGTTACAGGACGGTGAAAACAGTGAGTTTGTGTTAGACGCGAATCGTGCTCTGTTTTATGCTTTAGGCTGGGAGCTCAAGCTTATTGCTTTTTCAAATAAGGGAGATTTCCATCTCCCTTATTTGCATATTACCCAGAGGAGCGTGTGTGGCCATTTGAGTCTCCTCACTTATTTATAGTATATAGTTGCTCTCCCTAAGGAGAAAAGAGCGTTTCTGACCCCTGTCCCAGGCCTCTCACTAGCAAAAGCCAGACTCCTACTGTACACTGATGATGGGCAATAACCCGGAAACAGCTGTAAGTGCATGGAGTCTGGCTTTGCTTTTGAATACCAGTCATTGTAAGAAGACTTGTATAAAAAGTCTCACTTTGACTCGAAGGAATGCTGCCTTTCAATAGGTGGCACTGTGGAGGATTTAGTCCATCTCCCTTATTTGCATATTACCCAGAGGAGCGTGCGTGGCCATTTGAGTCTCCTCACTTATTTATAGTATATAGTTGCTCTCCCTAAGGAGAAAAGAGCGTTTCTGACCCCTGTCCCTGGCCTCTCACTAGCAAAAGCCAGACTCCTACTGTACACTGATGATGGGCAATAACCCGGAAACAGCTGTATGTACATGGGGTCTGGCTTTGCTTTTGATTCCCAGTCATTGTAGCAAGACTTGTATAAAAAGTCCCACTTTGACTCGAAGGAATGCTGCCTTTCAGTAGGTGGCACTGTGGAGGATTTATTCCATCTCCCTTATTTGCATATTACCCAGAGGAGCGTGCGTGGCCATTTGAGTCTCCTCACTTATTTATAGTATATAGTTGCTCTCCCTAAGGAGAAAAGAGCGTTTCTGACCCCTATTGCTTTTTCAAACACGGTCTACACCTCTCAGGTGCCGAGTTACAGGACGGTGAAAACAGTGAGTTTGTGTTAGACGCGAATCGTGCTCTGATTCACGCTCTAGGCTGGGAGCGCAAGCTTATTGCTTTTTCAAACACGGTCTACACCTCTCAGGTGCCGAGTTACAGGACGGTGAAAACAGTGAGTTTGTGTTAGACGCGAATCGTGCTCTGATTCACGCTCTAGGCTGGGAGCGCAAGCTTATTGCTTTTTCAAACACGGTCTACACCTCTCAGGTGCCGAGTTACAGAACGGTGAAAACAGTGAGTTTGTGTTAGACGCGAATCGTGCTCTGATTCACGCTCTAGGCTGGGAGCGCAAGCTTATTGCTTTTTCAAACACGGTCTACACCTCTCAGGTGCCGAGTTACAGGACGGTGAAAACAGTGAGTTTGTGTTAGACGCGAATCGTGCTCTGATTCATGCTCTAGGCTGGGAGCGAAAGCTTACTGCTTTTTCAAACACGGTCTACACCTCTCAGGTGCCGAGTTACAGGACGGTGAAAACAGTGAGTTTGTGTTAGACGCGAATCGTGCTCTGATTCACGCTCTAGGCTTGGAGCGAAAGCTTATTGCTTTTTCAAACACGGTCTACACCTCTCAGGTGCCGAGTTACAGGACGGTGAAAACAGTGAGTTTGTGTTAGACGCGAATCGTGCTCTGATTCATGCTTTAGGCTGGGAGCGCAAGCTTATTGCTTTTTCAAACACGGTCTACACCTCTCAGGTGCCGAGGTACAGGACGGTGAAAACAGTGAGTTTGTGTTAGACGCTAATCGTGCTCTGATTCATGCTCTAGGCGGGGAGCTCAAGATTATTGCTTTTTCAAACACGGTCTACACCTCTCAGGTGCCGAGTTACAGGACGGTGAAAACAGTGAGTTTGTGTTAGACGCGAATCGTGCTCTGATTCACGCTCTAGGCTTGGAGCGAAAGCTTATTGCTTTTTCAAACACGGTCTACACCTCTCAGGTGCCGAGTTACAGGACGGTGAAAACAGTGAGTTTGTGTTAGACGCGAATCGTGCTCTGATTCATGCTTTAGGCTGGGAGCGCAAGCTTATTGCTTTTTCAAACACGGTCTACACCTCTCAGGTGCCGAGGTACAGGACGGTGAAAACAGTGAGTTTGTGTTAGACGCGAATCGTGCTCTGATTCATGCTCTAGGCGGGGAGCTCAAGCTTATTGCTTTTTCAAACACGGTCTACACCTCTCAGGTGCCGAGTTACAGGACGGTGAAAACAGTGAGTTTGTGTTAGACGCGAATCGTGCTCTGATTCATGCTCTAGGCTGGGAGCTCAAGCTTATTGCTTTTTCAAACACGGTCTACACCTCTCAGGTGCTCTGATTCACGCTCTAGGCTGGGAGCTCAAGCTTATTGCTTTTTCAAACACGGTCTACACCTCTCAGGTGCCGAGTTACAGGACGGTGAAAACAGTGAGTTTGTGTTAGACGCGAATCGTGCTCTGATTCATGCTCTAGGCTGGGAGCGCAAGCGTAATGATTTTTCAAACACGGTCTACACCTCTCAGGTGCCGAGTTACAGGACAGTGAAAACAATGAGTTTGTGTTAGACGCGAATCGTGCTCTGATTCATGCTCTAGGCTGGGAGCTCAAGCTTATTGCTTTTTCAAACACGGTCTACACCTCTCAGGTGCCGAGTTACAGGACGGTGAAAACAGTGAGTTTGTGTTAGACGCGAATCGTGCTCTGTTTCATGCTTTAGGCTGGGAGCTCAAGCTTATTGCTTTTTCAAATAAGGGAGATTTCCATCTCCCTTATTTGCATATTACCCAGAGGAGCGTGCGTGGCCATTTGAGTCTCCTCACTTATTTATAGTATATAGTTGCTCTCCCTAAGGAGAAAAGAGCGTTTCTGACCCCTGTCCCAGGCCTCTCACTAGCAAAAGCCAGACTCCTACTGTACACTGATGATGGGCAATAACCCGGAAACAGCTGTAAGTGCATGGAGTCTGGCTTTGCTTTTGAATACCAGTCATTGTAAGAAGACTTGTATAAAAAGTCTCACTTTGACTCGAAGGAATGCTGCCTTTCAATAGGTGGCACTGTGGAGGATTTATTCCATCTCCCTTATTTGCATATTACCCAGAGGAGCGTGCGTGGCCATTTGAGTCTCCTCACTTATTTATAGTATATAGTTGCTCTCCCTAAGGAGAAAAGAGCGTTTCTGACCCCTGTCCCTGGCCTCTCACTAGCAAAAGCCAGACTCCTACTGTACACTGATGATGGGCAATAACCCGGAAACAGCTGTATGTACATGGGGTCTGGCTTTGCTTTTGATTCCCAGTCATTGTAGCAAGACTTGTATAAAAAGTCCCACTTTGACTCGAAGGAATGCTGCCTTTCAGTAGGTGGCACTGTGGAGGATTTATTCCATCTCCCTTATTTGCATATTACCCAGAGGAGCGTGCGTGGCCATTTGAGTCTCCTCACTTAGTTCTGAACTTCATGTCTTTTGGGGTGGGTGCGGTGGCCGGGCTTCAGTTCCTGCAGGCAGAGCTGCACATCCAGCAGGTGAGGCCATCATATCTCTAGTGGGCATTAGTGTTTACAGCTGCTTTAACCAGGGCATTGTGGGTAATGGGCGGGGCCATAGTCTCCGCTGGGGCATTGTGGGTAATGGGGGGGGCTCTCTAGTCTTCGCTGGGACTAGTGGGGTCATAAATAAAGAGAGGTTTATGCGCACAACAGAAGCATCTGCACAGCGCAGGCCGAGTCTTCATGCATGGCTGCTGCCGCACAGGAGGCTGGAGGGGCGGGTGAATAACAGCACCTAGCGGACATGGCGCAGCCCCAACTGCACCGCTCTGTGCCATCTGCGTGCAGCGCGGGGACTTCTTACAGATGCGACACCATTGTACCCTTTATATTCCACGGTCAGCATAGATTGCTGTCAGTCCCAACCAGCTCCCACTGTGAACCCTTTACATTCCACGGTCAGCATAGATTGCTGTCAGCCCAAGCCAGCTCCCACTGTGCTCCCTTTATATGCCGCGGTCAGCATAGATTGCTGTCTGCCCCAGCCAGCTCCCTCTGTAAACCTTTTACATGCCACGGTCAGCATAGATTGCTGTCAGCCCCAGCCAGCTCCCTCTGTGAACCCTTTACATGTCACGGTCAGCATAGATTGCTGTCAGCCCAAGCCAGCTCCCTCTGTAAACCTTTTACATGCCACGGTCAGCATAGATTGCTGTCAGCCCCAGCCAGCTCCCTCTGTAAACCCTTTACATGCCGTGGTCAGCATTTATTGCTTTCAATCCCAGCCAGCTCCCACTGTGAACCCTTTACATGCCGCGGTCAGCAAAGATGGCTGTCAGTCCCAGCCAGCTCCCTCTGCGAACCCTTTACATGCCGCGGTCAGCATAGATTGCTGTCAGCCCCAGCCAGCTCCCTCTGTAAACCCTTTACATTTCGCGATCAGCGTAGATGGCTGTCAGTCCCAGCCAGCTCCCTCTGTAAACCTTTTACATGCCCAGTCAGCATAGATTGCTGTCAGCCCCAGCCAGCTTCCTCTGTGAACCCTTTACATGCCGCGGTAAGCATAGATTGCTGTTAGTCCCAGCCAGCTTCCTCTGTGAACCCTTTACATGCCACGGTCAGCATAGATTGCTGTCAGTCCCAACCAGCTCCCTCTATAAACCCTTTACATGCCACGGTCAGCATAGATTGCTGTGAGCCCCAGCCAGCTCCCACTGTGAACCCTTTACATGCCACGGTCAGCATAGATTGCTGTCAGTCCCAGCCAGCTCCCATTGTGAAGCTTTTACATGTCACGGTCAGCATAGATTGCTGTCAGCCCCAGCCAGCTCCCTCTGTGACCACTTTACATGCCGTGGTCAGCATAGATTGCTGTCAGTCCCAGCCAGCTCCCACTGTGGGATAGTACAATCTCAGATTCTGCTCCCACGAGTTTACAGCAAGTACCAGCCACCCAGGACATAAGTTATCTCTTAAGGGGTTAAACCCTTAATGCCACCGGATGTACGTCTGTCCTGGCTGTGTGGTACTTGCCACAACAGGACACAAACGTACATCATGTGGATGGCGTGGGATCAGAAGCTGAGCTCACACCATCCGATAGCGGGCTTCCCACTGCTACAGCAGGGTACCTAAGGATAGCGATCCCTACTATTAAACTCCTACATTCTGTTGAGATGGCAGCAAGTAGAGGATTCCCCGAGGGAGCATGCTCCCTATGTTATGTCGTCTGGCCCTTGTAATCGTGGCGGGCCGATTGGTTGCCATGACAACAGGTGTCCCTGCTTGCCATTACCTATGATCACTACTGTAACTGATGAGGCATTGCGGTACAGAAGCCTCTTGTATAATCATGGCTGTTGTGGCCCCTATAGAGAGAGATATAGATATTCAACTTTTCTGTGCATTTTCCTCTATTTCATATGGGGGGGGGTGAAGACCCCCATATTTGGTATCACCATATCCGTAATGGCCTGTACAATACACTGAATACACTATCAAACACAGAAAAACTGGAGAAAGACAAACCTCTAATAAATGGAGGCAAAATACTAAGTGATCAAAAGTATGGACCCAAAATGGGGCAAAAAGCTCGTCACGTAGAAAGCAAGGCCTCACATACCTCTGACCGGGGAAGATGCAGAAGTTATGGGATGCTGAATGCGGGGATGGGAAAAGAACTTCCAAAACCAAGTGTTGTGTTTGATATGGAGATAATCTGCCCGCCGCAGGACACAATGTATCCGGGCATTAATGCTGGAATACATCACAGGCGTCGAGAGATGGGAAAATAAGAACTACACTTCACCAGGCCTCATATGGCCATGTCCTCAAGGGGCTTCCAAGAAATATATTGACCCCTGGGGAAGGGGGGGACAAACACAGGGCAGTCAGAATATGACAGTCATGGGACCAGCCCTCCGGAACAGGACCAATGCTCTCTACAGGTGCCAGGAGCAGAAGAATGATGATGTCATCATCCGGCTCCACTACATACACCGCGTCGGCCGACACTCCACCCCTCCCACAACAGGCGTCCGGCAGTGTGAAGGGACCACACAGGCGCCAGGAGCAGGATGATGATGTCATCATCCAACTCCGCGCCTGCCGACCCTTCCACCCCTCCCACAACAGGTGTCTGGTAGTGTGAGGAGACCACACGGGTGCCAGAAGCAGAAGAATGATGATGTCATCAACCAGCTCCGCGCTGTACACTGCATTGGCCAACCCTCCACCCCCTCCCACAACAGGCAGTGCGGCAAGGGAGTAACGCACTCCATGCACAGTCTTTATATGGTGGGGGCCTCTGAGTTCCCTCACCGCAGGGGCCAGTTTGCAATTGTGACACCTGACGGTACACCTATGCTTTTCCTAAAGGCACACAATCTGCTGGTCAGTACGATTAAGGGCGCCCACCCACTGGCGATTTTTTTCCCTGCGAAATTCGCAGCATTTTGTTCTCTGCAGGGGTCTATGGGACTTGTAATGTTAAAATCGCGATCGCGCAAAATCGCGATTTCACGGTAAATTGCGATTTTGCGCGATCGCGATTTTAACATTGCAAGTCCCATAGACCACTGCAGAGAAAAAAATGCTGCGAATTTCGCAGGGGAAAAAAAAATAAAAAAAAAAAAATCGCCAGTGGGTGGGCGCCCTAAGGGTTAATACATTTGTGGCATTTATGCGCATCGTTTACTTAGACTAGTAACGTCCCCGCGCTCTCGTGGAAGGTTGTACATACACTGGAACTATAAGATTTGGGCTCTCCCATTCCCCGACCATAGATGCAAAAACTTCAGACGAGACACCCAATGAGTATTCCGGAAATTTCTCCCCCCACCCCCGAAACAAATACCAATCATCATCTTCCGCCAGGAGCTGTCATGTCCACAGCCCCCAGGGCTTTAATCCTCAGAGTGAGCATGTTTTTACGGCCCTAGGGATCAAAAACACTATAGGGCGGTCAATAAGGGGTTAAGGAGCAAACAGACTGTCTCTAAGGCCTCTCTATTTTAGTTTGTTTCAGCCCTTTTTAACGCCCCTCATCACCCATTGTAATGATGGAGTGCGTTACACAACGCTGTTGAGCACGTTTGAAAATGGCGTTCGAAAACGCTTTAATATGTAGCATTTTACCAGACGTCTGTGTGAAAGCAGCCTTAGGGCTCATGTCCACGGGCGTATACGTAACACACTGTGGGTCTCCTGCGGTGTTTTACAAATTGCAACCAATACTCTCTGCCGGCAGATAGACGGCAGAGGCCGCGTATGTGGTAAGTATAGCACTGTGCATGCCCACTAATTTCACATCACGGACATGCGCAGTTTGATTTTTTTTTTTTAATTCCCGCTCTGTTCAGAGCAGGAGAGTGTATCGAAACACTGCCCTCTTGCAATTTGGAATTTCTGCGGTTTTGTTTTTACCACTTCTTTTCCCGCCCGTTATTTGTGCGCTCGGGAAAAGATAATACCTGCCCTATCATGTAGTGACAGTACCTGCAGGGAAGATCGGGCGGCGCCTGTCATCCCGTAGCAATTTCCAAACTTCCGCGCACTGTCACGGAGTGTAAACTGCTGGTGAAGGGGACAGGATTCCATTTGTTCTGGGGCAGTTGCACCTATGAAAGTCACAGAAAATAGAAATGATTGATTTCAATGGGTTTGTTCACAGGCGCGTATTTTCCATGTGCATTTCGATCTCACAAAAAAATACGCAGCATACTATATTTTCTCGTAGATTCTCATAGGGAAAGAACGCATATTATACTAATTGTCTATTTCACTAGCTGAGATAATCGTTGCGTGTTATTTCTTTGTCTGTGCAAATATGCGTAAGCTCATCGGAATCCAGCCTAAATGTAAAAATATATCTTTATAAGGTCATTTTCACACTGTTTTTCCTCTTACTACGGTTCCATGCGTTTTTGGCGCTGCACTCCCATGTGTATCCAACATGTCGGGGCTTCCTCTATATCAGTGATGGCGAACCTTTTAGAGACTGGGTACCCAAACTGCAACACAAAACCCACTTATTTATCGCAAAGCGCCAACGTGTCAGGGGCGGTGCTGATCAGGACGTATGATTTTACCCCCGTCGTTCTAAAAAGGACAGGGCCTCTTTAACCCTCTACAATTCAATTTTGGATTTGGGTTGCCATGGGGCTTTTCTTTTTCTGCCTTATACTATGGCGCCTTCTGCTGGCTAAAGTTAGGGCTCATTCCCACGGAGGGATTTATGCTGCGTAAATCTGCTGCGTTGCCCGCAGCTATTAGGTTCTATTGAACCTAATATATATAGCTCAATGCTCACGGTGCGGAATTCCACGATGGAATTCCGCACCGTGAAATCACCTGACCTCACCCGCGGTATGCTTTATTTGCCGCGGGTGTACGCGCGGCCGGCCTCCATTCTAGTCAATGGAAGCAGTGCGTCACGCTATCTTCCGCTGTAGCACAGCGGAAGATAGAGTAAAAACCGCTTCCCCGCCCACCGCCAGCCACGTCATATGACCCAGTAGATTTTGGTAGGCCGCTGTCTCCCCCTTGTGTGCTGCATTAAAAATGCACTCTGCTAAAAATAAAAAGGGTCCAGTTCTGTGGCTTCTCGGAGGAGATAGGGGATCCCCCACCTCCCGTCCACGAGCTGCAGCGGAGACTGACTAACATGGCTGCCAAGTCCGGTATTTATACTTCTAAATTGATGACATCACAATGCAGTGACATCAGCCTGCCAGACACCTGGCTCATTTGCATACAGTGTGTATGTATGTATGTATGAATGAATGAGTATGACTGAATGAATCTATTTATTAATTATGTAGATTATAGATATAGATTATATCTGAATTATAGATCTTGTGCATATAGATTAAAGATAGATTTTAGATGATATATATATATATATTTATATATCTACATACATACACAAACACATAAAGCTGTATTATGTATATATGTAGATTCTATAATGTATGTTGATTATATAATAGATCTATTGATTGATAGATAGATAATCCATAGATCTATTATATAATTAATATAGATGATAAAATCTACACAGATATAAATAATCTAAAATCTATCATCTGGATATAATGTATGTCTATAATCTACTCACTCTATCTATCTATCTATCTATCGCTATACAAATAGCAAGATTTATTTCTCTATATAATCTATAGTTATGGATGGATGGATGAATTTATTTATGTATGGCGGGAAAAAAAAAAGGCCTGCTGTACATTTTAACTTCTTCAGATGACCATACTGATCTATAGTTATTCTTACTAGGGTCTACTAATGCCAGCCCAGGGGAAGCCAATAAAGCCCTATGGGCTCGAAGCCAATTTTCCTTTTTTTGGGAAAAAGTTTCCGTCCGTCCCCACTCGAAATGCGTCCACCAAAAGAGATCTCTCAAAACGACCGACGGACGCACCTTCAGAGGCAAACTAGTGCTTGCTTCTAGTGTCATCGTCTGCTTAACCATCCTGCGTAGGGAGGTGACGAGTCCTGCAGGCTCTGCAAGCCTAGGATGCGTGAGCACGGTGCAAGAGGAAGGACTGAGGAGGATGTGAGGGGGAGGGGGAGGGCGCGGTTGATAAAGCGTTGGGTGGGGCTATGCAAAGGTCTTCCAGCTCCCTCAGAGCATTGTGGGTGCGCCCGGAGTGCTGCCTGAGCGTGTTGCATCTGATACGTCCCCTATTTGGGGATCATTTATTAAAGGGAGCATAGGTGCAGCACGTTTCTGTAAAACCAATAGAGGGCGCTGCAATGTTACTGTAGAAACCAATGGACAGCATGGGAGGTAGCTATACATAGATTTTAAAGACGACGACTGCCAAGGCTAAAGCCCGTGTATATTCCATAGACTATAGCTATCTCCAGGATAGCTGCATGCGCAGTCGTGTGCCGGGTTCGCACGTGCGCAGTCGCGCCATTGTCTCGCACGGCTGCTTTCATTCCGCGCTTCCTGACAAGGCAATGTACGCATACGTCACTAGTGAAGGAAGCAGAAGGTAGCGCAATGTACACTTTTTGACCGGATGGAGGAAAATCAGGTTGCTGGAGGTCACGTGACCGAAGTGACAAGCGGCTCCAGGAGAAGATTTGGGATAAGAAGAAGAGGTAAGCAGGCTCCCTGGGGAGCAATAGGTAAGTATACAGTATATTTTTTTGTTTTTAATGACAGAACCCCTTTAAGGCTCTATTATGACACTTTTCGAACCGTGGTATGGTTACATGCGGGGAGTGTGAAGACGGTATGGTTACATAAGGGGTGTGTGGTGACAATACGGTTACACTAGGAAAGTGGGCTTACATGAGGGGAGCGTGGAGGCGGTGCGGCTTCAGAAGGGGAGTGTGATGGAACCCCTAACAATAATCTGTGCCGTGTCATTTCCATAAATGTCATAGAAGGTAATGAAAATGAAGTGAACAGTTTAGCATACAGTAATTCCCCTTTCACATGGGCCAAAATTCTCACTATTCTCACTTACCCAAAGGAAGCAGCTGGTGACAAAACATGAAACGTGGGCAAGGAGGCTCTGGTATCCTGTTGTACCACTTCTAGCTTGGATGCAAGAGGTTATACAGATGGGAATGGAGGCTCCAGTACCCTGTTGTACGCCTTGTAGCTTGGATAAAAGATAAGATAAGGACAGGCAAGGGGACTCTAGTACTGCGTTGTACCACTTCTAGCTTCTAGTATAGAAGATGGGGAACAGGCGGCTATGGAGGCTCTATTCTAGAGAATCAATACAGTAAGCAGTGGAGTAGGTCAGTAAATCAATGGCTGAAATAACAGTTGAATTGTGTTACCACGTTACTACTGACAGTCCTCACCTCTTTAGTAACAGGTGGCATGGCTGAAGCTTCATCACAGTATTTCAGTGCCAGAGCTTTCTGTCCTCGGTCTTTGTAGCACTGGGATGAAAGATAAAAAACACCAAAAAAAGCAAAAACCAGTAAAGCAATAGAATCTTACAGTAACTTTGGGGCATTACAGCAGCACACAATGTCCCTGCAGGTTGGATTACAGATGAGTGCTGCTGTATGGTGCCTTCATACCTCTAGGGCAGGATACCTACCTGATATGTATTGTCATGGGGCGCACCAAGATCTTGTCTCAGGCTTTGCTTGCAGTCCTACCATATCGCACTAAATGCAGAAGTGCAGTCAATGCAGATTTTTACCTAAAATAGTAAAAATTGGTCAAAGCCTCATGCAGTGTATTACCTGACCCTGGAATAACATCAATGGCAATTATAAGAATAATGCTGATAATAATACAAATTCTGTATGTCTGTTTTCAGCCTTACAAAACCATAACTATAGAAGTTTAAATTTATACGTACAGCTAGATATTTTTAGAAATATCTATATTGATATATAACTATCTATTTTTATAGCTAGATATATATCTATGCAGTAAGATACATTAGATCGATGGTGACACACGCACCCGAAACAAGGACCACAGGTTGTAAGCAGCCATTTTTCCGTCAGTCTCCACTGGAGTCTCTCCCAGGCCCAAACTGAACCTACCTACCTGAATTGTAAGTACCTACCTTCTTGTTCTCTATGAAAGAACTGAGCGTACCTTTTAAAAAAATGGCGGCGGCAGCAGCAACCAATCAGATTTTGTATAGTTTATGTATAGCTACCTGCCATGCTGTCCATTGGTTTCTACAGTAACATTGCAGCGCCCTCTGTTGGTTTTACAGAAACGTGTTGCACCACCTATTGGATTTACCCAAACTTACAGCACCATAGAGATTAGCGGGTCACCTCCCAGTTCTCCATCTTTTTGCCCTATTTTTCTCTAGGATGGTTTCAAACCGGCGGGTAAAATCGCGCCATTTTTAACCGATGCGTTGGTTATTGAAAAAAAAAAAAGCAGATTTCGCAGCCAATGATTCCCGACGGTTCCCTTCCCTTCAGCAAGGTTTTCACTGATGTGATGTTGAGAGAGAAAATCGCAACCTGCTGTGTCCTTCTGCGCAGTGCGTTTTTTAAAATCTCCCATGTAATCCTATGGAGGCTGCGTTTTATCGCATCACAAGGCGACAAATATGCGCTGCAATGTTAACATTGGAAAGTCCTACCGACTTGCGCGTTAAACAAAAACATGTGGTTTTTAATGTGCGCGGCAGCGATGCGATTTAATCCTCTAAAAAAAAAAAAGCATCGCTGGTGATTGTCACGGCCGTATATTGGGACAAAACTAAGCCTAAGCTTTCTGTGGTTTCGTTTTCACCAGCAGTATTCTCTCCCGTTAATACTTGACCGAGAAAATATAGGACCTCCCCTATGAATACTATGTGCGTGAAAGATCAGGCGGCCGCCATATTCCCACCATTTATTTTGTTTTTTACAGTTGCTCCTACAGCGGTGTGTGTGTGTTTGTATATGTATGTGTGTATGTATGTGTATATATTTTACACACATACACACATCGCAATGCATTGTTCTTACAAGGCGCACTGCACTGGCAGACACACTCGCATATTTGCCATGCGAGATATTGGTTTGAGTTTCTCGGGCTGATATAGTGCTCACTTGTGTAAAATCAGCCACAGAGAATGAATTTAACATCACCAAAGACATAAAGCTATACATTGCCCTCTATTGTCAGCATGCTGTTATCCTGACCCCCAAGTGTCAATGCATAATGCATCCCAAGTGGCAGCTTGCCCACCAATATCACGTCTTGTATCCAAGCTAGAGGCGATACAACAGGGTCTGTTTCACATTTTGTATCCAAGCTAGAGGTAGTACAACTTTAACTTTTTTCCTTCTGCTTTGCTCAGATTCATTCAAATACTGTGGGTCAAAATACGCAGCACAACCCTAGAGGAATTCGTTAAGGGGTCTAGTTTTTTAAACAGGGTCATTTGTGGGGGTTCTCCAAAGTGCTCAAGGGCTCCACAAGTGAGCAATGGGACCTAAAACACTTTCATGCAAAATAACTGTTCACAAAGCCACCGGCTGCTCCTTTCGGTTTGGGCCCCATTGTGCATACGGACACAAGATTAGGGCCACAATGGGTATATCTCTGAACACGGGACATACGGGGGGTCTCCATTTTGGGGTGCCAATCCTCATCTTCATGTGCAATATAGAAAAAAAGCCCATCATTAAAATTAAAATGACATATTTGCAAAAATATGAAATTTAATTTCTTCCCCTCCAAATTGCATTAATTCTTGACAAAACCTGTGGGGTAAAAATCCTCCTGACCCCCTCAGTGAATACATTAAGGGGTGTAGTTTATAAAATGGGGTCATTTGTGGGGGGATCTATCATTTGGACACCCATGAGACTTTGCAATCTTGGCTTGGTGCAGGAAAAAAAAGTGTTCCTCAAAATGTTAAAAATCAATGTAAAATTTGTACGTCTCCTAAATTGTTTAAAAAAAACTGAAGTTTTTCTAATGTGCGTCGAGAATAAAGTAAACAGATGGAAATATATATCTTATCAAAGATTTGTACAGTATGTTTGCACATATTTGAGATATTGTGGCTGAAAATAAATTACATTTTTATAAATTTTTTCTCAATTTTGACGCTTTTAATAAATATACACTAATTTTATCAGACTATTTTCACCACCTAAATGAAGTACAACATGTGGCAAAAAAACAATATCAGAATCACTTGGATATGCAGAGCCTTTAGGCCTCATGTCCACGGGGAAAAGAAGAATTAAAATCCGCAGCGGATCACCCGCACGCGGATCCGCACCCCATAGGGATGCATTGACCACCCGCGGGTAGATAAATACCCGTGGATGGTCAATAAAAGTGAATTAAGAAAAATGTGGAGCATGAAAAAAAAAATGGACATGCTCCATTTAGGTGCGGGTCTCCCGCAGGCTTCTATTGAAGCCTATGGAAGCCGTCCAAATCCACGGGAGACCTAAAATAAGAATAACTTACCCGTAGCGGACCGGGCAGATCTTCTCTTCTTTGCGGCCCGATCTTCTTTCTTCGGTCCGGCAGATGTGCCCGGCGCACGCACGCGGCACGCCTATAACAGTTTGTCTCCTCACCAACCATATGTATCAGTGTTATGGTGGATGGTCTATATTGCATCTATTACTCCTAGTTCTAGCTGGTTGTCATCCCTTTGATGACTGTCAGGATCCAACAACCCCCCCCCTCCCACCCATCAGGATCCACCAGCCCCCCCACCCATCAGGATCCAACAGCGCCCCACCCATCAGGATCCAGCGGCCCCACACCCATCAGGATCCAGCGGCCCCCCACCCATCAGGATCCACCAGCCCCCCCACCCATCAGGATCCAACAGCGCCCCACCCATCAGGATCCAGCGGCCCCACACCCATCAGGATCCAGCGGCCCCCCACCCATCAGGATCCAGCGGCCCCCCACCCATCCTTCCTCTCTGAAGGTAATATAGCGCTCACTAGCTCCACAAGACTAGATTGGAGCGGCTCCTCTCTTCAGTAGCTCCACTCTAGCCACTTCACTGATCTGCTGGCTAGAATGTATTGGCTGGTGGTAGGATCTCCCAGCAGCCAATACACTCCAGACGCACCATCCAATCAGTGAGCGGGGGCGGGGCTAGTGAGCCGCAGCTCTTCGGAGGACGCAGCAGTTCTGAACTCACGATATTTTTGTATCTTAGTGAACTGAATATGGCCACCACCACAACTTGCCTCCAGCTTTCCTAGTCTTCTGCACAACATCATTACATGTCTACACCACTTTGTTTTCAGGAGCCGAGGCAAGTGGTGTGACGACTACCGAGCGAGGCTCTGTTCGTGTCAGCGGTAGGGGGCTCCATGATGGTCATCAGGTTACCAACAGTTCTGTCACCCAGCTTTCCTAGTCCCTGAATGGCCAGTCAGCCTCCTTTTGTCATATCACTGTAGGGCAGTGACTCCCACCTCCAGTCCTCGGGACCCCACAGGTCATGTTTTCAGGACTTCCTCAGTGTTGTACAGGCGATGTAATTATCATCGGTACCTCAGACATTGCCACAGGTGTTCTTACTATACGAGATCCTGTACATGACCTGTTGGGGGCGCTGAGGGGCGGAGGTGGGGAGCACTGCTCTAGAGGGATCTAGGAAAGCTGGGAGATCCATTGTGTTGGCATTAGGTTAGCTGAAGCCCCAGCGATCCGCTGTAATCCAAGGAAGATCTGGCAGTAAGGCTAATGTCACACAGTGAGTGCGATACCAGGCCGTGAATCGCGGCCCGTTTTCGCGCTCGCTAACGTACGATTTTTCTGTGGATGTGAGTCATTTTTGTAATAAAACTGCCTCCCCTCCCTCCCGCTGCGGCTGTCCGCACCTAGCACGCGGTGCAATGCTGCCGCCAGCCCCATTAAAACAATGGGTGATGCAAGGCCCCGCCCAAAGATAGAACGAGCCGCGGTTCATATACGTGCAATATTTGCTCTGCCGCGTGAAAAAGGCCGAAGTGTTCAATTCCCCTGCAACGCCCCCGCAGGAGAAATTAAGTATTACGCCGTCCTTCTGCCATATGATGAACAGACATGTTGGCTGCACCATATGGTAAACTGGAGTCTGGTAATAGTGAAACGCTCAAACGTGGGAATACAACCGTTTATGTTCCATCTGAATATTGGCGCATTTACGGTTGGCGTTCGGAGGCAGAACACGTCTTAAGCAGGATTTTCACACAATGAACACAGAAACAGCAAACCTGCTGTGAAGTCGAGGAGCGTCCGACACGTTCGCAGCAATACGTACAAATCTGCCGCAGGACACCGACAGCGGAGATTATTAGCACCACGTGGTCCAGCAAGCTACGAACATGGCCTAAATGTTAGGAGGCTCGTATATATTAGGGAGTCCCCTAATACTCAGGCCGCGTTTACATGAGCGACAAAGTCACACTGCGACAAATCACGTGTTTGTTCGGCCCATGCTTTCCAATGGGGCAATTCACATGTTTTGGAGGGTGCGACATCCCGATATGCCCGCGACTCGTGAGGTTTCGTGGCCCATGTTATCCTATGGAGCCTTCCTCTCTGTTGCATCGCATGAAAGCGTGATTTTTGTGCGGTGCGATGCAACTTTGACAGGAGGAAATCCTATCATCACAGCCATAACCTAAGGCCTATATATATATATACACACACATCACCTAGGAGCGCTGCCCGGCGCTGCTGCAGCTTCCTCCCAGTATATATATATATATATATATATATGTATATATATATATATATACACACACTGGGAGCTTTCCAAATCCGCAGCTATGGTTTACACGGAGAGACGACAAGGAGCCGTTCATGTTTAGCCCATGTAAAGGACGCCATCAGCCAACAAATGAGCATTTCCTCGTTAGTCCGCTCATCGCTGCCATGTTCACACGAGGTAATGAGCGGGCACCAGTCAGTGGCCACGAACCTTCGGCCACTGCAGATATTGGCGCGGACTTCCCTTTTACGGGAACCCGTGGCCAGCTGTTAGCCCAGTAAACCAATTCCACGGGTACAATGGTGTCGCATCTGTAAGAAGTCCCCGCGCCGCACGCAAATGGCGCAGAGCGGTGCAGTTGGGGCCGCGCCGTCTCCGCTAGGTGCTGTTATACACCCGCCCCTCCAGCCTCCTGTGCGACGACAGCCATGCATGAAGACTTGGCCTGCGCTGTGCAGCTGCTTCTGTTGTGCACATAAACCTCTCCATTTATGACCCCACCAGTCCCAGCGAAGACTAGAGAGCCCCCCCCCCAATTACCCACAATGCCCCAGCGGAGACTATGGCCCCGCCCATTACCCACAATGCCCTGGTTAAAGCAGCTGTAAACACTAATGCCCACTAGAGATATGATGGCCTCACCTGCTGGATGTGCAGCTCTGCCTGCAGGAACTGAAGCCCGGCCACCGCACCCACCCCAGAAGACATGGAGTTCAGAACTGCTGCGTCCTCCCCAGAGCTGCCGCTCACTAGAGAGCCCCCCCCAATTACCCACAATGCCCCAGCGGAGACTATGGCCCCGCCCATTACCCACAATGCCCTGGTTAAAGCAGCTGTAAACACTAATGCCCACTAAAGATATGATGGCCTCACCTGCTGGATGTGCAGCTCTGCCTGCAGGAACTGAAGCCCGGCCACCGCACCCACCCCAGAAGACATGGAGTTCAGAACTGCTGCGTCCTCCCCAGAGCTGCCGCTCACTAGCCCTGCTCCCCGCTCACTGATTGGATGGTGCGTCTAGAGTGTAGTGGCTGCTGGGAGATCCTACCACTAGCCAATACATTCTATCCAGCAGATCAGTGAAGTGGCTAGAGTGGAGCTACTGAAGAGAGGAGCATTTTAGCATTCCCTAAAATAACGTAAACTGCGTTTTATGTCCGACGGCGGGGGTAATTACAGAGGCTGGTTGGGATGGGCACATGGGGCAAGAAAACCAGGTTTCCCCCCTCCTCTAATGCTTTTTGGGGTATTTCTTGACCTCAGCGACGGGTATGGGTTGTAAAAAGTGGCGCTCTGTGAAGCTGGCCATTCAGGAACTAGGAAAGCTGGGTGACAGAACATGTTGGTAACCTGATGACCATCATGGAGCTCCCTACCACTGACACGAACAGAGCCTCGCTCGGTAGTCGTCACCCCACTTGCCTCGGCTCCTGAAAACAAAGTGGTGTAGACATGTAATGATGTTGTGCAGAAGACTAGGAAAGCTGGAGGCAAGTTGTGGTGGCGGCCATATTCAGTTCACTTAGATACAAAAATATCGGATTAGTCATCTTAGTGACTTGGCGGAAGATGATGATTGGGATTTGTTCCCGCCAGGAACTTTTGTTCTAAAAGGAACAATCCCGTGGCCCCTTCAGCAGCACTCTGCGCTCTCACACTAACCTGCTATAGTGTGAGTGCAGAGCGCTGCTGAAGGGGCAGCTTTAAAATCCACCCCACAGGTCAATTTAAACTGTAGATTGTTTTTCCGCATTATATGGATGAGATTTCTTTAAACGTGTGACTACTTCTCCATTCACTTCTGTGGAGCTGACGGAGATGGTCAAGCACTGAGCTCCCATGAACGGCGGAGTCGTAGTCATGCAATGAGACTAGTGCTACGCGACCAAGATTGCTGTATAGCCCTGCGACCTCACACTCTCGGGCAGGCTTCACACCACCGGTTTCCTATTGTTCAATCCACAGTCGTCGTCCACACGGAGGATCCGCAGCAAATCACACGCATTGAAAGATACATACTACTGCTACTTCCTTCACTCTCGCGGTCATCCGCATTGCAGATTCTGCAGGAACGCAGGGTCACCGTCTGGGTTAACGGCCAGATTCCGCAGTGGTATCCCGCATTCGGAATGTGAAGCGGTCGTGTGCAACCGGCCTTACTGAAGACAATGGAGTTGCGATACAACTCACAAGTAGCTGCGACCAATATATTGCAAAAATCCAACCTCGTAGAGGTTTAAGCAATCTATAGGTTGTGGGAACTTGCGCGACCCCATTGATATATTTGAGAATGCAAGTTCACAGGGCTGCACAGCGATCTTTGGTCACATGACCCATGTCATGGCGAAAGACTCCATAGAGCTCCAGCCTTAGGGCTCATGTCCACGACTGTGTTCTCACCGCAGAGACGCAGCGTTTTACGCATACCACCGTGGGCTCTTCGGCCAGATTCACACAGATGTATTTGCGCAGCATATTATGCATGAAAAATATACATGCTAAATACACGTCAGTAGAACCCGCTGATTGCAGCGAGTTCCTTCACATAAGTGTATTTTGCATGCGCATTTTGTTTAAAAAAAAAGCAGTCCCCTTTATTTTCTCGTGCATTTCTGCAGGGGCAGAACATGTATTATTCTAATTACACTAATTGCCCATTTCAATAAATGGCGGCATGGTTGTGTGTTTTTTGCGCTTGCAAATGTGCTTGATTCGTGCTAACAAAAGTACAGTAAGGGCCGCTTCACACAAACATATTTGTTTCAATGGATGCCTTCAGAATTCTCTTTACTCACACATTTCGCATGCGTGCAAAACCTCACCATGCTCTATTTTTGTGCACATTTCCTCACCAAGGGTCCCTGTACAAGTCTATGGGAAGTGTGCACGTAACCGATTCCTATCTCCAAAAAAAGTTATAATAAACAGCAATAAAAAAGTCTTATAAACTCCAAAATGGTACAAATAAAAACTACAGGACATCACGCAAAAACACGAGCCGTCGCACAAGTATCATGCGATACTTCCGCCATGTATCACGTGGACATGAGGCCTAAATCTAAGTGCTTAATTGTTAGCAGCCGCAGCTGCATGGAGCTGTCACGTCCAGAGCCCGAGAGCCTTTATTCTCTGCAGGACACATGTTTTTACTTCCTCAGAGAATAAAGCCCACTTCGGGAGGACGCAAAAACACTATGGCCCGGGGCGTGGCTTAGCAAGCAAGGAGAGAGGTCGCACGCTGTTTTGCTCCTCCACAGAATCTCCCTTTTCAGCCCTTTTCTGGGTCAAATCAGTGACCCAAACAGAGGCAGACAAGAGCACAGCACCTGGGGACCCACCAGAACCCACAACCGGCCCGGACAAGGCTCACCTGGTGATCTCCAGCCGCCAAAAAGAAGCCGAAGAGCCACGGCCCTGCACAGCGGCCCGCGCCCGCGGCCTAACCCGACAAGTACCGCGCTCAGAAACACCCGGCGAGGACCGCTCACGGAACCCCAAGCAGAGGACTACGGCACAAGGTAACCCCTGCCGACTTGGAGGGGAGGCTCTGTCACCCTCAGTGCCCGAGCTCTCACCGCAGCGCCTTGCAAATACACAGCCGCGGCTCCCTCCCTCTGAATATACCGCCGTGGCCACCAACCTGCAACTCGGCGGCACATACACTCATCAGGGTGATCCCCCGCTGGACTAATCCCCACGCTGGTGGTTTTCCCCCTCCTGCTCCCCAGAGCCGACAATCAGCACGGGCGGGCACACCGGAAGATCTGCACCTAGTCTCTAGCTCCCTGTGAGGCAGCGGCCATCTCGCCCCCCCTCCCACCTGAGTCGAGCAGGCTGCTTGGCATACTAGCCAGACCAGAGCAGAAAAGTAAAAGTAAAAAAGAGAGGATACTGTGATCCTCCCAGCACATCAACACCAGGCAAAGTTTAAAGCAGTACTCACTATTTCTGACGTGCAGCGGGGGAACGGAGGTCCTCTCCCCGGAGCTCTCAGACCGACAGCAGGCTCCATTAAAGTATAGTGCAGTTCAAATATCAATGCACCACAGCACCATCTAGTGGCCAAAACAGAGATAACCAGGACCTGAACCTCTTCTCATCCCTTTCTCAAAGCACTAAACAAAGCCAATCCTTGCCCATTAGAAAGAGCAACGAGGCCCCTAAGGCCTCCTTCCCACGAGCGTGACGGGCTCCGCCGCGTAATATTACGCAGTGAAGCCCGTCACGGCGCCCCCCAGAGACCCCATACTTACCAGCGGAAGATCGCGTGAAGACGCTTCCCTGCCCACCGCCGTCGCGTCATGTGACACGCCCACCGCGTCACATGACGCGGCCGGCCGTGTCACGTGACGCGCCGGCCGCGTCATATGACGCGTGGCGGTAGGCGGGGAAGCGTTTTTTCACGCTATCTTCCGCTGGTTGCAGCGGGAGATAGCGTGAACGGACGGCTTCCATTGACTGCAATGGAAGCCGTCAGCGCGTACACCCGCAGCAAATAGAACATGCTGCGGGTGACAACGGGAGATTTCACGGTGCGTAATTCCGCGGTGGAATTACGCATCGTGTGCATTGTGCTATTAGGTTCAATAGAACCTAATAGCATGGGGCAACGCAGCGGATTTTTGCCGCGGATTTACGCGGCGTAAATCCGTTTGTGGGAAGGAGGCCTAAGGCCTCATGTCCACGGGGAAAATAAGAATTAAAATCCGCAGCAGATTTTAACTCTTCTCCCGCGCGCGGATCCGCACCCCATAGGGATGCATTGACCACCCGCGGGTAGATAAATACCCGCGGATCGTCAATAAAAGTGATTTTAAAAAAAATGGAGCATGAAAAAATCTGGACCATGCTCCATTTTCATGCGGGTCTCCCGCAGGGACGGCTCCCGCGGGCTTCTATTGAAGCCTATGGAAGCCGTCCGGATCCGCGGGACACAAAAATCATATTTTACTTACACACTCCGGTTCTTCTCTTCGGCGCCGCGCCATCTTCTCTCAGTCGCGGCCGGATCATTTTGCTTCGGCCCGGCGCATGCGCGAGGCACGTCACCGACGTCATCATGCACATCCGCCGAGCCGAAGAATGAAGATCCGGCCGCGACGAGAGAAGATGACGCCGCCGCGAAGAGAAGAAACGGAGGGGATGGGAGGTGAGTTCATTCTCATTTATTCCCATTTTCAGCGCTCATGTCCGCGGGGCAGGAGGGACCCGCTGCAGATTCTACGCTGCAGTGGATCTGATTTTCCCCGTGGACATGAGGCCTAAGTGTGTTGAGAAGAGGGACCCACAGTTAACTACAAGGAGAATACCTCCCCACCTTACTGCCAAGTGATCTGTGGAGGAATATCTGCATAGCCAGACTGCTATATAGAAACTGTCAGCAACCCACAAAGACAGACCCTGTGCCAAAGGGTATTGACAGAAAAACACTATATAGCCTCCTCAGCATTACAAAATAGCCTGGAAGCAAGTCCCAGCCCCCGCAACACCCAAGGAAGCAATACATCGCGCGCCTCGCAGACGCAAATATCAAATTCCCGGTGCGACCCAGCGGACTCCTCAATCCCAAACACTTTCTTCTCAGCAAATACTGATAGTTCTAAAAAAAGAAAGGACTATTATCAGGCAAAGCCACACTTAACAAATCTTCAAAACTCTACAGGAGCGCTACCTAAGGCACTCAAGATGGAATAGCAGGACTCTATGTTCTAACTCCACCCGCCACATGAGGCTCCTCAGCAACACATAACAGGACCACTCAACATCAATGAGCTTCTAAAGGAACTTTTAACAAACAACTACGCCTTCCAACGCCTCCATAAAGAATACGCCACCCGGTAGACCACTATACAACAAATAGCGACCAATCCACAGCGCATATCCAAGAATTAACTATTCAGGATGGTTAAGCGACGTATTAAAGCAACGGCCCCCAGGAGACTCTCAGAGTACTTCCCGCCTGGCACACAGAGCAACAAAAACAAACCCGCCACATCTCATTCAAACATCCCCGTAACCGAAGAAATACCCAACACCCACAGCCCTGCGGCTCTGTCTCCATACTCCTCCACAGGATCTCTCCCGCCTACCCCAGCCAATCCCAACACCTCCCCTGGAAGCGGAGGGAAAAGGAATGTTCAGGACCCCCTACCAGCCTCCCCCTCCCCAAAAGGACCGGCGGCAAAAAAGAGCCAAAATAACAATCCACAAGAAACTCCCCCGCAGACAGATCCTATCAACAATCTCCAAGCTTATCCCGACTCTGAAAGCCCCTTAACTATAAACGCTCTGAAGACTATGCTAATCTCGCTGCAAAAGGACATTTCTAAAGATATACAGAGCCTCTCTGGTCAATTACAATCTAACATCGACCACCTAGCTACCAGAACTGACCACCTTGAACGGAAAATGGGAGAATTTACCAAAGCCCACAACGAGTTGGTAGATGCGCATGGCAGTATGGAAGAAGTCGCATATTTGAGAGAGAAGGTCATAGACTTGGAAGACCGATCCAGAAGAAACAATCTCAAATTTAGGGGAGTTCCAGAGACTGTGACCCCCCCTGACATTCCACAATATATACTCAAATTACTCCAAACGCTCCCCCCGGACCTTCCCGAGATCGAATATGCAGTTGACAGAGCCCACAGAATTCCAAAAGCACGCTCTGTCCCTGAGTCAGCCCCCAGAGACATCTTAGCAAGAATACACTTCCATAAAATAAAAGAGGAAGTCTTGGCAGTTGGAAGGCGTAGAGGCACACTACCGACTCCATATGAAGACATACAAATATTTCCAGATCTTTCAGCCGCCACTCTGCAGTCTCGGAGAAAGTTTACAGAAGTTACAGCAGCACTACGAGAGGCGCACATCAAGTATAGATGGGGATTCCCAACCAAACTACTGATCTCAAAAAATGGAACCATCCAGGTTGCCACCTCGCCAGAAGAAGGCGTCTCGTTCCTGAAACAATGGGGGATCCCTATCCTTCAGAAGCCTCTGAGGACGGCGGTAGAATCTCCTACAAGAATCGAACAAGACTGGAAAACAGCAGATAAGCATGGCAGACACGCATAAATTGATGTTGTAAAGGGTCTTGAACCCATAGTTATATTTCTCCTTTACGGAGCCTAAAGTGGATGGTTTAAAATGCCACCCCTACCTAAGGTTCATTCATCCAGTGCAGATAGGCGCTGGATGAACAATATTTTGATTTTGTTAACTGTTAATGATGTTTTTTTTCCTTATGTCAAATATAGTTATAAAAGGTTCAGTAGGAGGCCACTTCCCTACCCCCCCCACCATACTTAAAGGGGTTGTCCCGCGGCAGCAAGTGGGTCTATACACTTCTGTATGGCCATAATAATGCACTTTGTAATATACATTGTGCATTAATTATGAGCCATACAGAAGTTATAAAAAGTTTTTTACTTACCTGCTCCGTTGCTAGCGTCCTCGTCTCCATGGTTGCCGACTAATTTTCGCCCTCCGATGGCCAAATTAGCCACGCTTGCGCAGTCCGGGTCTTCTGCAGTCTTCTATGGAGCCGCTCGTGCCAGAGAGCGGCTCCGTGTAGCTCCGCCCCGTCACGTGCCGATTCCAGCCAATCAGGAGGCTGGAATCGGCAATGGACCGCACAGAAGAGCTGCGGTCCACGGAGGAAGAGGTTCCCGGCGGCCATCTTCACAGGTAAGTATAGAAGTCACCGGAGCGCGGGGATTAAGGTAAGCGCTCCGGTAAGCTGTCTGTACGTCCCTGCATCGGGGTTGTCTCGCGCCGAACGGGGGGGGGGGGGGGGGGTTGAAAAAAAAAAAAACCCGTTTCGGCGCGGGACAACCCCTTTAATATGAAAAAACACAACGACTCCCCAGCGTATAAACCACCTACCAGTTATGCCCATTAGCATCACATCCCTAAATGTAAAAGGCCTGAACAGCCCCTATAAACGTAGCATGCTTTGGAGACAGGCTCTTAAGTCCCACTCAGACATCTTCCTCGCCCAAGAGACACACTTCCTGAGAGATAAACACCCCCCCCTGCAACCACCCTAAATTTCCAAACATTTTCCTGGCATCAAATGAAGGGGAAAAAAAGAAAGGCGTAATGATAGCCATTAGCCGGAACGTTACATTTTCCCAAAAAAACGTATACGTGGACCCAGGCGGGCGATTTCTAATATTAGTCTGCGTAATTAACGCCACCACCTACACTCTAGTAAATGTCTACTTCCCATTTAAAAGGCAGGCCAAATTCTTCAAACATGTTCTTTCCGAAGTGGCTAAAATTCGAGAGGGGAATTTGGTGATCGGAGGAGATCTAAACTCAGTGGTGGACCCTACCTTGGACTCCACCGCGAGCGGCAGGGGCATGTCACCCATTGTCCCAATCATACACTCAGAAGAATTATACGACGTGTGGAGGTGCATGCATGGATCGTAGAGGGACTACACGTTTCTCTCCGCGCCACATGCATCTTATTCTAGGATAGATATGTTCCTGCTGCCGCGGGCAGGCCTCGAGGGGGTTTTACAGGCGGATATTGGAACAATATCATGGTCTGACCACGCCCCCATATCCTTAACGCTCCAAGAGAAATTCAACTACTCCCCATCATTCCCATGGAGATTAAATGAATACACTTTAAACCATCCTGAGCACGAACTACCTCTTAAAGAGGAATTAAAAGGATTTTTTGCAAACAATATAGGATCAGTCCCGAACATCTCCACAGTGTGGAATACACACAAAGCCTACATGAGAGGCATATTTATTAAACTTGGAGCAAGAGCCAAAAAGAAAAGAGAAGAGGAATTTAACCTCCTAATGGACAAAATTAAATCCCTAGAAGCATTAAATAAAAATAAACCTACCCCAAAAAGGACAACAGACCTTTTTAACCTTCGGGCGAAGCTACAAAACCTGTTGGTTTTTAAACATGACATCGCGTTTCAAAAACTCAGAATGCAATTTTATGCGCACGACAATAGGACGGGGGCCTTACTAGCGAAGCAGCTCAAAGATCTTAGAACTAAAGAAAGAATTGCATACCTCCTCGACCCACAAGGCAGAAAAATCTTCCATCCCCAAAAAATGGCGAACGCATTTGCTGCATATTATTCCTCCTTATATAACTTAAAAAATAACCAAAACATACACCATCCCCAAAAGGAAGAAATACACAGTTTCCTACAAAGTGTGAACCTCCCTCGCCTGTCTCCCGAGCAAATAGAAAATCTCTCTTCCCCAATCACCTCTCAGGAAGTGGAGGATGCGATTAAATTACTTAAGCCCCACAAAACCCCAGGCCCGGACGGATTTTCAAACGGTTATTATAAAAAATTCGCAACGCTCCTGGCCCCTCATCTGGCATCTGTGTTCAACAGGGCGATGGAAAACGGCTCCTTCCCACCCGAGATGTTGGAAGCTCTGATCGTTACAATCCCCAAACCAGGGAAGGAGAATACATCCCCAGCCAATTTCCGACCTATCTCCCTGTTGAACACAGATGTAAAAATTTACGCAAAAATCCTTGGTATAAGACTGTTCACAATCCTTCCGGTATTAGTAGCAACAGACCAAGTGGGATTTGTCCCCCAAAGACAGGCATCGGATGGTACCCGTCGCTTTCTAGACCTGGTAAGGGTGGCCGAAAGGAACAGAACACCAGCTATGCTCTTAGCACTAGATGCTGAGAAAGCATTTGACCGAATACATTGGGGGTTCCTGGAAGCCACCCTGGAGAGGTTTGGATTTTCAGGACGTATCAAGACAGCAATTATGTCCCTGTACTCTGCCCCGTCAGCAAGGATATTCGCCTCGGGATGCCTTTCCTCTCCATTTGCCATCTCTAATGGTACAAGACAGGGGTGCCCCCTTTCCCCCCTAATATTTGCCTTGGTAATGGAACCACTGGCTGAAAAGTTTAGGACTAATCCAAACATTCAAGGGATCTAGCATTACAAGAACATAAGATTGGCTTATATGCAGACGACGTCATTTTAGCCATTACTAACCCAACCTCTTCCCTGCCACATGTCCAGTCTACTTTAGACCAATTTGGAGATGTCTCATAATATAAAATCAACAACACAAAATCCCAAATGTTAAATTTAGGCCTGGACCCCAAGACGACCCAAAGCATTACAGAAGCATTCCCTTTCACATGGTGCAGCAGTTCTATGCCATACCTGGGCATCAACATAGCATACCCCAGCTCCCTCACCTTCTCCAAAAACTATCTACCACTTCTTAACAGTATCCCCAATATTCTAAGTAAGTTTCGCAAACCCTTCATCTCCTGGGCAGGTAGAATAGCGGCAGTCAAAATGATGATGCTACCCCGAATCCTATATGTCTTCAGAACAGTACCAATCCCAATTTCGTCCCAATTCATAACCAAACTCCAAGCCTTGATTAACCAATTCATCTGGGGAGGATCCCACGCTAGAATAAAATTCGCCACTTTAGCAAAACCATACGAACTGGGAGGTATGAGAGCACCTGACATTAAGCGATACTTCGCAGCCACTATTCTAGATCAAATCAAACACTGGTGGGTTACCTCATCCCCCAAAAAATGGGTGAGCATAGAAAAAGCAACATTGGGAGCCCCCCTGATCTCCCTTCTCGGAGTTGCCCCCCCCCCCCCGCTGCCAACTCGTACCCTACCAAGTCTTCAGGTGTCGGTGCAGATTTGGAACCAACCAGTGGCATCCAACTCGGAAAAGGTCTCGGCCATATCCCTCCCCCTGAAATTCCTATCCTCTATACTCCCGGACTTTGAATTTGGGACCTGGGAGAGAGCTGGGGTGAAAAAAGTAGGAGATCTATGGGAAGAGGCTGCTATAATGGACTTCCCTACATTAAGCAGAAAATTCAATCTCCCTAGTAAACTGGGCTTCTCACATTTGAGATTGAGATACGCACTACAATCCCTAGATATTAGTAAACCACTATTCCCAAAAATGGCCTTTACTTTCTACTCGCTCTCAACAGAGGTCTCCGGAGGCATATCTACTTTTTACGAGAGCTCGTTCTCTCAGATCTCCCAAACCAAATCAGCCCATATGATGCTATAGGAGCTTGACTTTAAACAAACATTCAGTCTGGAAGATTGGAGTAGGGCGCTTGCATGGACGAAAAAGATATCGCATGGAATAGCACACTGGGAAACATCCCAGAAGATATTTCTTCGCTGGTACCTTACCCCAGCTAGAATATCTAAGATGAACAACCTAATCCCGGAGACCTGCTGGAGAGAGTGCGGTGCGAAAGGCACATATTTTCACATGTGGTGGCTTTGTCCAGTCATAAGATCGTTCTGGAACACAGTGTTCAACTTCATCCACTCAGTCACCCACCAATATGTAGCCCCTGACCCGACCCTGGCCCTTTGTTTCCTGAACACAAAGAAGCTATCCCCCTTCTACTCGGCTCTCACCTCACACATTCTCATAGCGTCACGTATGGTAATTGCCAAACACTGGAAAGCAAAGGAAGCCCCCTCCATACTGGAGGTAAGGAACTTAGTAAACCACACATTTCATTTAGAGGAGGCCTACTCACGAAGATTTGCTTCTGGGGGCCCACGAATGACCTTTTGGGCAACCTGGATAGACTATATGACTAATAATCCCTAAAGACACGAAAAGGCAATGCCACCTCCCTTAACTGCTAAACCCAAATGAGGCGGACCTGCTGACCCCCCACATGTTCTAACTCCCCCTCCGTCGACCGAAGCCTCCCCCCTACCCACACCCCGGAAAACATACGGTAGTATGGTAAATTCAATAGATTTTGGACTCAAATAACTCATCAGTCCCCATCATAAGTATACCTCCTCTATCTCATGTTATTTTATTCCATGTTATTTTATTTTATTTTATTTTGTTCCTCTTTCAATATGTTATATATATATATGCTCTATTCTGCTCTGTAGTTCTGGTATAATTTGGATATTGCCACAGTACTACTACACTTCAATATGTTAACAATATGAAAAGTTCCTTTCTTTTTTCTCTTTTGATTGTAATGGAAAGTTGTTAATAAAGAGACAATTAAACAGGGTCATTTGTGGGAGTTCTCCAAAGCCGCTCAAGGGCTCCACAAGTGGGCAATGGGGCCTAAAACACTTTCATGCAAAATAACTTTACAAAGCCACCGGCTGCTCCTTTCGGTTTGGCCCCCATTGTGCATACGGACACAAGATTAGGGCCACAATGGGTATATCGCTGAACACGGGACATACAGGGGGTCTCCATTTTGGGGTGCCAATCCTCATCTTCATGTGCAATATAGAAAAAAATCCCATCATTAAAATTAAAATGACATATTTGCATTTTTGACCCCCTCAGTGAATACATTAAGGGGTGTAGTTTATAAAATGGGGTCATTTGTGGGGGGATCTATCATTTGGACACCCATGAGACTTTGCAATCTTGGCTTGGTGCAGGAAAAGAAAGTGTTCCTCAAAATGTTAAAAATCAATGTAAAATTTGTACGTCTCCTAAATGGTTAAAAAAAAAATGAAGTTTTTCTAATGTGCGTCCAGAATAAAGTAAACAGATGGAAATATATATCTTATCAAAGATTTGTACAGTATGTTTGCACATGTTTGAGATATTGCGGCTGAAAATAAATTACGTTTTTTTTTAAATTTTTCTCAATTTTGACGCTTTTAATAAATATACACTAATTTTATCAGACTATTTTCACCTCCTAAATGAAGTACAACATGTGGCAAAAAAACAATATCAGAATCCCTTGGATATGCAGAGCCTTTAGGCCTCATGTCCACGGGGAAAAGAATTAAAATCCGCAGCGGATCACCTGCACGCGGATCCGCACCCCGTAGGGATGCATTGACCACCCGTGGGTAGATAAATACCCGCGGATGGTCAATAAAAGTGAATTAAAAAAAATGTGGAGCATGAAAAAAAATGGACATGCTCCATTTAGGTGCGGGTCTCCCGCGGGGACGGCTCCCGCAGGCTTCTATTGAAGCCTATGGAAGCCGTCCGGATCCGCGGGAGACCTAAAATAAGAATAACTTACCCGTAGCGGACCGGGCAGATCTCCTCTTTTTTGCGGCCGGATCTTCTTTCTTCGGCCCGGCGGATGTGCCCGGCGCGCGGCACGCCTATAGCAGTTTGTCTCCTCACCAACCATATGTATCAGTGTTATGGTGGATGGTCTATATTGCATCTATTACTTCTAGTTCTAGCTGTTTGTCATCCCTTTGATGACTGTCAGGATCCAACACCCCCCTAAGGATCCAACAGCGCCCCACCCATCCTTCCCCTCTGAAGGTAATATAGCGCTCACTAGCTCCACAAGACTAGATTGGAGCGGCTCCTCTCTTCAGTAGCTCCACTCACTTACAGAAAGGAAGCAGCTAGTGGCATCACCAGCTTGTTCACACTCAGGAGGCTCTATTCCCTGCAATTGGCTTAGTTCCGTGGGTTTGCATAGTTATTGCCTAATACATCTCTAAACATCTATAGGCAACACACTGTTCCTGCTTTTTTTCACTCCTACTTTAATAGATAAAGATATCTTATTTGGACAATTGGTATGTTTCTCCGAAGGTTTGTTCAGTTAGTGGAAATTTGGTACAGTATTGTGATGGAACCTGTACGTTTGCTAAAAAAAAAAAAAAGGAATTAAATACTCAAATCTAATCTAATGTAATGTCTTTTTCGACCAATAAGACAAATTGAACACAGCAAGTGTGTGTGTGAGAGAGAGGGGGTGGCTGAGTAAGTGGGTGAGCAGGCGGGCGGCTGTGTGAGGAGCAGAGTGTTTAGGAAAGTTTCAGAAGGAGGACCAGCACATTGGATAACTTTTTTGTAGAAAAATCAGCTTTTATTTTCCCAGTATGTAAGCATGAAAAGGAGTGCGACGTTTCAACCTCACATACCAGCTCTTTATCATACATACACACACACACACTCATACATACACACACACACACACACTCATACATACATACACATTCATTCTCACACACACATACACACACATTCATACACACACACACATTCATACATACATACACACAAACACACACACACATTCATACACACACACATTCATACACACACACACACATTCATTTTCACACACACACACACACACTCATTCTCACACACATTCATATACACACGCACACACATTCATACACACACACACATTCATAAGTTTCACCTCCCCTCATGGATCGGATCCATGAGGGAAGGTGAAGATACTCACCCCACTTCGTATCCATAAGGGGAGATGAAATTACGTACCTAAGGTCCCCGGATTTGTCCCCTGATGGGATGTTGATCCGCGGACCTTACCCCGGCCATCAGCGAGAGGAGATGAAACATCTTCTCGGAGGCTTCCGCATTTGAATCCAGATCCGGTTATCCTCCATGGACCCTTCCGGCTTCTGTGCATGCGCCCGCCGGCCTCCACAAGTGGATTCTACATACGGCAGTGTGATCCCAGCGTTATTCAGACCACTACCTAGAATACATAATTTACAAGAACCCCCGGGAACACTTGCCTTCCTGCTGTTCCAAGAGCAGCTTGTTGAGAGTCTTCTGTGTGAGACTTCCGCACCATGGCAAGCATACGAAGCCTCACAGAGCGCCACTTTTTACACCCCATACCCGCCGCTGAGGTCAAGAAATACCCCCAAAAAAGCATGAGAGGAGGGCGGATACCTGATTTTCTTGCCCCATGTGCCCATCTCAACCAGCCTCTGTAATTACCCCGCCGTCGGACATAAAACGCAGTTTATATTATTACTTTTATCTAAGATTTAGGGAATGCTAAAAATTGGGGATGGCAGGGGGGAGGGGGGTTGTAGAGGGGGATTATTTTTAGAAAGTCAATTTTTTTTTCCGCACAAGTGGGCAATGGGGCCTGGAATTTATTCAGTTGTGCACTGAAATCCAACGGGTGTTCCCTCCATTATAGGCCGTACATCATGTGGATGGCGTGGGATCAGAAGCTGAGCTCACACCATCCGATAGCGGGCTTCCCACTGCTACAGCAGGGTACATAAGGATAGCGATCCCTACTATTAAACTCCTACATTCTGTTGAGATGTAAGCAAGTAGAGGATTCCCCGAGGGAGCGTGCTCCCTATGTTATGTCGTCTGGCCCTTGTAATCGTGGCGGGCCGATTAGTTGCCATGACAACAGGTGTCCCTGCTTGCCATTACCTATGATCACTACTGTAACTGATGAGGCATTGCGGTACAGAAGCCTCTTGTATAATCATGGCTGTTGTGGCCCCTATAGAGAGATATATAGATATTCAACTTTTCTGTGCATTTTCCTCTATTTCATATGGGGGGGGGTTGTATTGCAGACGAATAGTTTTACATTCAGTAAATCCTGTGCCTCGCTGAGAACTGTCTGCGTCGTTTTAGTTTGGTTTTCTCGCTCCGCCATATTTTCTTTGGGCGACTTTCAGGAATCTTTTCCTCCGTTATTCTCATCCGTGACTTACAGCTCTGTTTGCGCCTGACGTACATGGTAACAACTAGCGAATGTTGTCTGAAAAAAAACATATCTTTCATCTGCTGTGTAGCGTGGTATCGGTAAAGCCGGCCAAGGGATCGCTCTCCTCGAGGCACAATTGCGCTTCGTGCCGCCGAGTGTATTGCGCCCACGCTCCTGGGAAGAAGCTTTCGCAGTCATGAAGAGCGATAGCCTCGAACGCCCCTTTAACAATATTGTTTAGGGCTATTGGACTGCTTTTTGCCTGTGACTCACCTTTTTTTTTTTTATAAGCTTTTTCTTTCAAAGAATTAGGACGGAGGATCCTGAAAAACTGCGCAATATTTTACACCGATTGAGTAAACAGAAAAGATACCCAAACACACCGGCCTTTGGTTTATCAGGGAATGACACTTGGTGTAAAATCCACATTTTTAATAAATAATAAAACGTGATTTGAATTTGTTTTTTTGTTTTACCTTATTTATGTTTTCAGACTCCTGATTACCCACACTGTAAAGCCGGCTGCACATGGCTGTGACAGGCTCTGCCATGGAATTCCGGGGCGGAGCCCGTCACGGCGGCCCCAAGAGACCCCAATACTTCCGGTTTCGGAGTCCCGCATGATGCCTCAGCGCGCATGGGCAATCGAGCGCGTGACGCCTGATTCTACGCGGATTGTATTTTTCTAGTGGACATGAGGCCTAAGGCCGCCTGCAGACGGCCGTGTCGCATCCAGCTGCTCGCAACGGGACCCGACCTGAGCGCCTGCAGAGAGCAGTGCGGAACTCGCCCGCTCCCGCAGCTCTGACTCATGTGCCAGCAGACGGCGCATGCGCAGAGCCGGCAGCCAGCGAGTGACGTTTATGTCCGGGGCTCTGCGAACCCAGCACAGAATTAGAGCATGGCGCGGTTTGTTTTCTGCGCGTGATTTCGCGTAGATAAACCACGGCCTTCTGCATAGGATTGCGTATTAAAATGCAATCCTATGCAGGCGTGTACAGCCGGAAATGTACGGTGCTGCGTCTGGCATAGACTGAAGTGGCAGCGGTTCGCACTCGTCATCAGCTGCGTGTGTGTATGTACGTGCGTGCGTGTATGTATGTGCGTGTGTGTACGTGCGTGCGTGCGTGTGTATGTATGTACGTGCATGTATGTATGTATGTACGTACGTGCGTGTATGTACGTACGTACGTGCGTGTATGTATGTACCTACGTGCGTGTATGTATGTATGTATGTACGTGCGTGTATGTATGTACGTCCGTGCATGTACGTACTCCCGTGTATGTATGTACGTGTACGTACGTACGTACGTGTATGTATGTACGTACGCGTGTGTATGTACGTACGCGTGTGTACACGTACGTCGAATTTGGACAATAATTTGCTGTGTTAAAATTTCATCTTATAGGCCGGATAACAGATTACATAAAATTTTTGAATTTTTATTTTTTATTTGGCATTTTTGGATACACTAATAGCTTTTATTTATTTTCTTGCAAACGTACAGGTGCCATCACAATACTGTACCAAATTAGCACACAGCTAACAAAGCTTCGGAAAAACATACCAATTGTCCAAATGAGATGTCTGGATCTATTAAAGTTGTGGTGAAGAAAAGCAGGGACAGTATGTAGCTTATAGCGGTTTAGAGATTTATTAGAGATCTCCTGTGTGATCGTTGTCCGGGTCTCCTGGACTCATGGTTAGGGTAGGGAATAGCGGTATAACCAGGAGCTTAGAAGTTCGCCCGCTAGCTTCACGTTTTGTCTAAAATGTCAAGTAATACCTGTTCTTTATAATCAGCCTATCTGTTAGTAGTGGTTGCATTTTTGGCCTCTGTATGCAGTGTTTTCTATCTCTGTGTATTCTGTTCTGTCTCTGTTATATGCCATGCGTGTGTCCTGTTCTGTGGCTCCTAAGATCAGCTATGGCCCAGTTCCGAAGACCGCTGGGCCGCCCTCTTATTTGGGCGATGTCTACGCTTAGGTTGGGCCACTGTCGACCCCCCCCCCCCCTTTTAGCACAGGGTCAGTGGCATGGATTCCATGTGAATTTCCTGTGTGCATGTATACTACTAGACTACTAGTCCTTTGGTCACGATGGTGTTGGCAGTCTGCTAAATCTGCCCACACGATCATAACAGTCTGTTCAGAAAGCCACATAGTACTGATTACATTTTGGGTCCCATTTGTGCATACTAACATAACATTAGGGCCACAATGGGTACATTTCTGAAAACAATACAAACAGGGGTATCCATTTTGGGGTGTCAGTGCACATGAAAATGATTTGGGGGGAAAAAATTTTAGAATAGCACATTACCCGAACACTTTTTTTTTTTTTAAATCTAAATTGCATTCATTCCTGAAAATGTGGGATCTAAATAATGTGGCGCGCATGCGCAGAAGCCAGCGAGCCCGGCAAATTCAAAATCTCCCTGCACCCGGCTGTCACAGATAGCCGAGTGCAGGGAGATATGACTGGGGACCGCTGTATGCGGTTTCCAGTCATATGATCACCTTTATGCATCGGATAACGGTGATCATATAAAGTTAAAAAGTAAAAAAAAAAAAAAAAGTTAAAAGTTTAAAAAGTTAAAGTTTCATCTCCCCTTACGGATCGTATCCGTAAGGGGGATGAAATTACGTACCCAAGGTCCCGTATTTGTTCCCTGGTGGGATGTTGATCCGTGGACCTTACCCCAGCTTCTGCGCATGCGCCCGTCAGCATGATGGCGGACGCATGCGCAAAAGTGAAAGATTGCCCAAGAAATGTAACATCTCCCTGCTGCTGGCTACCAAAGGTAGCCAAGAGCCTGGAGATGTCACGGGGAGCCGCGGTATGCGGTTACTGGTCACGTGATCGCCGTTATCCAATGCATAATGGCGATCACGTAAAAGTTCTTTAAAAAGTGGCAGTTTCATCTCCCCTCACCGATGCGATCGGTGAGAGGAGATGAAACATCTTCTCGGAGGCTTACGCATTTGAATCCAGATGCGATTATCCTCCATGGATCCTGCCAGCTCCTGGGTATGCGCCCACCGGCAAAATGCCAGACACATTCGCAGGAGCCGGGGAGCCCAGGAAATTTTAAATCTCCTTGCTCCCAGCGACCAATGGTTGCTGAGTGCTTGGAGCAGTGACCGGGGGCCTCGTTGAGCGGTCCCCGGTCACATGATAAAGTAGCGAACTAACATTAGGCCGGTCACACATGACCGGAGAGGAATTACGGGTTCTGCATGCGCTTGATCAACGGTAATCCACGGATCAATCGCATGCATTGGATTACACAATTCCCCCCAATTAGCGGGTCGGAATTACGTAATCCACTCGCAGAAACAGAACACGGCATGCTATATTTTACCGCGGATATCCGCGACCTAGAGCCCATTGTGCTCTATGACTACGGATATACCCGCAGCCCATATGCAAACACATTGTGTACGGGCTGCGGGTACCCGGGTCATCTCTAAGCGACGGCACGGGAAATATAAACAAAAAACTGCCTGTGTGAGTAGGCAGTTATGCCCAGAGGAGCGTGCGTGGCCATTTGAGTCTCCTCACTTAGTTTATAGCAGTGTTCCCCAACTCCAGTCCTCAGGGACCCCCAACAGGTCATGTTTTCATGATTTCCTCAGTGTTGCACAGGTGATGTAATTATTGTCAGTGCCTCAGACATTGCCACAGGTGTTCTTACTATAGGATATCCTGAAAACATGACCTGTTGGTGGTCCCCGAGGACTGGAGTTGGAGACCCCTGGTTTATAGTATATAGTTGCTCTCCCTAAGGAGAAAAGAGCGTTTCTGACCCCTGTCCCAGGCCTCTCACTAGCAAAAGCCAGACTCCTACTGTACACTGATGATGGGCAATAACCCGGAAACAGCTGTATGTGCATGGAGTCTGGCTTTGCTTTTGATTACCAGTCATTGTAAGAAGACTTGTATAAAAAGTCCCACTTTGACTCGAAGGAATGCTGCCTTTCAATAGGTGGCACTGTGGAGGATTTATTCCATCTCCCTTATTTGCATATTACCCAGAGGAGCGTGCGTGGCCATTTGAGTCTCCTCACTTAGTTTATAGTATATAGTTGCTCTCCCTAAGGAGAAAAGAGCGTTTCTGACCCCAGTAGGCAGTTATGCGCAGAACATTACGCGGCCGTACGCAGGGTCACAGCCGGGCTCACAGCTGGAATCCGCTGCGGGCCTCCGCAAGCAGATTCCGCCTACGGCTACGTAAGCCCGGCGTTATTCAGACCGCTACCTGTAATCCGTAATTTACAAGAACCCTTGGGAACGCTCGCCTTCCTGCAGTTCCAGGAGCAGCTTGCTGTGCGCCTTGTCTGTGAGACCGCCGCACCGCAGCAAAATTACAAAGCCTCACAGAGCGCCACTTTTTACACCCCATACCCGCTGCTGAGGTTACGAAATCCCCCCCAAAATACATGAGAGGAGGGGGGATACCCGGTTTTCTTGCCCCATGTGCCCATCCCAAGGAGCCTCCGTAATTACCCCTGTCTTCGGACATAAAACGCAGTTTATATTATTACCTTTATCTAATATTTAGGGAATGCCAAAAAAATGGGGATGGCGGGGGGAGGGATTATTTTTAGGATGTCAGTTTTTTTTTCTGTATAAGTGGGCAATGGGGCCTGGAAATTATTCAGTTCTGCCCAGAAATCCAGCGGGCATTCCCTCCATTATAGGCCTAGCCATGTGTCCTGTAAGTAGATTAGGGCCACAATGGGTATGTTTCTGAACACGGGACAAACGGGGGGATCCATTTTGGGGTGAAAGTCTTCATTCCTATGTGTGCTGTAAAAAAACAACAGTTTTTAAATTGACAAAATTGCCAAACAAATGAAAATCGTAATTTTTTCCTTCTGCTTTGCTTAGATTCAGTCAAATACTGTGGGGTCAAAATACGCAGTACACCCCTAGATGAATTTGTTAAGGGGTACGGTTTTCAAAATAGGGTCATTTGTGAGGGTTCTTTTTCGTTTTGGCCACCCAATGTCTCTACAAGTGGGCAATGGGGACTGGAATTTATTCCGTTGTACCCTGAAATCCAATGGGTGCTCCTTCCATTATAGGCCTAGCCATGTGTCCTTTAAGTAGATTAGGGCCACAATGGGTATGTTTCTGAACACGGGACAGCGGGGGTATCCATTTTGGGGTGAATGTCTTCATTCCTATGTACACTGTCCAAAAAACCCAGTTTTTAAATTGACTCAATTGCCAAAAAAATGAAAGCCTGTTTGCGCCTTAATGACCAGGCCAAACTTGCCACAACTTGCCTCCAGCTTTCCTAGTCTTCTGCACAACACCATTACATGTCTACATCACTTTGTTTTCAGGAGCCGAGGCAAGTGGGGTGACGACTACCGAGCGAGGCTCTGTTCGTGTCAGTGGTAGGGAGCTCCTTACCTATTGCTCCCCAGGCAGCCTGCTTACCTCTTCTTCTTATCCCAAATCTTCTCCTGGAGCCGCTTGTCACTTCGGTCACGTGACCTCCAGCAACCCGATTTTCCTCCATCCGGTCAAAAAGCGTGCATTGCGCTACCTTCCGCTTCCTTCACTAGTGACGTATGCATACATTGCCTTGTCAGGAAGCGCGGAATGAAAGCAGCCGTGCGAGACAATGGCGTGACTGCGCACGTGCGAACCCGGCACACGACTGCGCATGCAGCTATCCTGGAGATAGCTATAGTCTATGGAATATACACGGGCTTTAGCCTTGGCAGTCGTCGTCTTTAAAATCTATGTATAGCTACCTCCCATGCTGTCCATTGGTTTCTACAGTAACATTGCAGCGCCCTCTATTGGTTTTACAGAAACGTGCTGCACCTATGCTCCCTTTAATAAATGATCCCCAGATAGGGGACGTATCAGATGCAACACGCTCAGGCAGCACTCCAGGCGCACCCACAATGCTCTGAGGGAGCTGGAAGACCTTTGCATAGCCCCACCCAACGCTTTCTCAACCGCGCCCTCCCCCTCCCCCTCACATCCTCCTCAGTCCTTCCTCTTGCACCGTGCTCACGCATCCTAAGCTTGCAGAGCCTGCAGGACTCGTCACCTCCCTACGCAGGATGGTTAAGCAGACGATGACACTAGAAGCAAGCACTAGTTTGCCTCTGAAGGTGCGTCCGTCGGTCGTTTTGAGAGATCTCTTTTGGTGGACGCATTTCGAGTGGGGACGGACGGAAACTTTCTCCCAAAAAAAGGAAAAATGGCTTCGAGCCCATAGGGCTTTATTGGCTTCCCCTGGGCTGGCATTAGTAGACCCTAGTAAGAATAAGAATAGATCAGCATGGTCATCTGAAGAAGTTAAAATGTACAGCAGGCCTTTTTTTTTTTTTCCTGCCATACATAAATAAATTCATCCATCCATCCATAACTATAGATTATATAGAGAAATAAATCTTGCTATTTGTATAGCGATAGATAGATAGAGTGAGTAGATTATAGACATACATTATATCCAGATGATAGATTTTAGATTATTTATATCTGTGTAGATTTTATCATCTATATTAATTAGATAATCCATAGATCTATTATCTATCTATCAATCAATAGATCTATTATATAATCAACATACATTATAGAATCTACATATATACATAATACAGCTTTATGTGTTTGTGTATGTATGTAGATATATAAATATATATATATCATCTAAAATCTATCTTTAATCTATATGCACAAAATCAATATAATTTATAACTACATAATTAATAAATAGATAGATTCATTCATTCATACTCATTCATTCATACATACATACATACATACATACAAACACACTGTATGCAAATGAGCCAGGTGTCTGGCAGGCTGATGTCACTGCATTGTGATGTCATCAATTTAGAAGTATAAATACCGGACTTGGCAGCCATGTTAGTCAGTCTCCGCTGCAGCTCGGAGACGGGGGGTGGGGGAACCCCTATCTCCTCCGAGAAGCCACAGAACTGGACCCTTTTTATTTTTAGCAGAGTGCATTTTTAATGCAGCACACAAGGGGGAGACAGCGGCCTACCAAAATCTACTGGGTCATATGACGTGGCTGGCGGTGGGCGGGGAAGCGGTTTTTACTCACTCTGAGGAGTAAAGCCCTGGGGGCTGTGGACATGACAGCTCCTGGCGGAAGATGATGATTGGTATTTGTTTCGGGGGTGGGGGGAGAAATTTCCGGAATACTCATTGGGTGTCTCGTCTGAAGTTTTTGCATCTATGGTCGGGGAATGGGAGAGCCCAAATCTTATAGTTCCAGTGTATGTACAACCTTCCACGAGAGCGCGGGGACGTTACTAGTCTAAGTAAACGATGCGCATAAATGCCACAAATGTATTAACCCTTAATCGTACTGACCAGCAGATTGTGTGTCTTTAGGAAAAGCATAGGTGTACCGTCAGGTGTCACAATTGCAAACCGGCCCCTGCGGTGAGGGAACTCAGAGGCCCCCACCATATAAAGAATGTGCATGGAGTGCATTACTCCCTTGCCGCACTGCCTGTTGTGGGAGGGGGTGGAGGGTTGGCCAATGCAGTGTACAGCGCGGAGCTGGTTGATGACATCATCATTCTTCTGCTCCTGGCACCCGTGTGGTCTCCTCACACTACCAGACGCCTGTTTTGGGAGGGATGGAGGGTCGGCCGACGTGGTGTACGGCGCGGAGTTGGATGATGACATCATCATCCTGCTCCTGGCGCCTGTGTGGTCCCTTCACACTGCCGGACGCCTGTTGTGGGAGGGGTGGAGTGTCGGCCGACGCGGTGTATGTAGTGGAGCCGGATGATGACATCATCATTCTTCTGCTCCTGGCACCTGTAGAGAGCATTGGTCCTGTTCCGGAGGGCTGGTCCCATGACTGTCATATTCTGACTGCCCTGTGTTTGTCCCCCCCTTCCCCAGGGGTCAATATATTTCTTGGAAGCCCCTTGAGGACATGGCCATATGAGGCCTGGTGAAGTGTAGTTCTTATTTTCCCATCTCTCGACGCCTGTGATGTATTCCAGCATTAATGCCCGGATACATTGTGTCCTGCGGCGGGCAGATTATCTCCATATCAAACACAACACTTGGTTTTGGAAGTTCTTTTCCCATCCCCGCATTCAGCATCCCATAACTTCTGCATCTTCCCCGGTCAGAGGTAGGTGAGGCCTTGCTTTCTACGTGATGACCTTTTTGCCCCATTTTGGGTCCATACTTTTGATCACTTAGTATTTTGCCTCCATTTATTAGAGGTTTGTCTTTTTCTCCAGTTTTTCTGTGTTTGATAGTGTATTCAGTGTATTGTACAGGCCATTACGGATATGGTGATACCAAATATGGGGGTCTTCACCCCCCCTCCCATATGAAATAGAGGAAAATGCACAGAAAAGTTGAATATCTATATCTCTCTCTATAGGGGCCACAACAGCCATGATTATACAAGAGGCTTCTGTACCGCAATGCCTCATCAGTTACAGTAGTGATCATAGGTAATGGCAAGCAGGGACACCTGTTGTCATGGCAACCAATCGGCCTGCCACGATTACAAGGGCCAGACGACATAACATAGGGAGCATGCTCCCTCGGGGAATCCTCTACTTGCTGCCATCTCAACAGAATGTAGGAGTTTAATAGTAGGGATCGCTATCCTTATGTACCCTGCTGTAGCAGTGGGAAGCCCGCTATCGGATGGTGTGAGCTCAGCTTCTGATCCCACGCCATCCACATGATGTACGCTTGTGTCCTGTTGTGGCAAGTACCACACAGCCAGGACAGACGTACATCCGGTGGCATTAAGGGTTTAACCCCTTAAGAGATAACTTATGTCCTGGGTGGTTGGTACTTGCTGTAAACTCGTGGGAGCAGAATCTGAGATTGTACTATCCCAAAGGGGGGGCTGGCTGGGACTGACAGCAATCTATGCTGATCGTGGCATGTAAAGGGTTCACAGAGGGAGCTGGCTGGGACTGACAGCAATCTATGCTGACCGCAGCATGTAAAGTGGTCACAGAGGGAGCTGGCTGGGGCTGACAGCAATCTATGCTGACCGTGGCATGTAAAGGGTTCACAGTGGGAGCTGGCTGGGGCTCACAGCAATCTATGCTGACCGTGGCATGTAAAGGGTTCGCAGAGGGAGCTGGCTGGGACTGACAGCAATCTATGCTGACTGGGCATGTAAAAGGTTTACAGAGGGAGCTGGCTGGGACTGACAGCCATCTATGCTGACCGCGGCATGTGGAGGGAGCACAGAGGGAGCTGGCTGGGACTGACAGCAATCTACGCTGATCGCGACATGTAAAGGGTTTACAGAGGGAGCTGGCTGGGACTGACAGCCATCTTTGCTGACCGCGGCATGTAAAGGGTTCACAGTGGGAGCTGGCTGGGATTGAAAGTAATAAATGCTGACCACGGCATGTAAAGGGTTTACAGAGGGAGCTGGCTGGGGCTGACAGCAATCTATGCTGACCGTGGCATGTAAAAGGTTTACAGAGGGAGCTGGCTTGGGCTGACAGCAATCTATGCTGACCGTGACATGTAAAGGGTTCACAGAGGGAGCTGGCTGGGGCTGACAGCAATCTATGCTGACCGTGGCATGTAAAAGGTTTACAGAGGGAGCTGGCTGGGGCTGACAGCAATCTATGCTGACCGCGGCATACAAAGGGAGCACAGTGGGAGCTGGGTTGGGCTGACAGCAATCTATGCTGACCGTGGAATGTAAAGGGTTCACAGTGGGAGCTGGTTGGGACTGACAGCAATCTATGCTGACCGTGGAATGTAAAGGGTACAATGGTGTCGCATCTGTAAGAAGTCCCCGCGCTGCACGCAGATGGCGCAGAGCGGTGCAGTTGGGGCCGCGCCATGTCCGCTAGGTGCTGTTATTCACCCGCCCCTCCAGCCTCCTGTGCGGCAGCAGCCATGCATGAAGACTCGGCCTGCGCTGTGCAGCTGCTTCTGTTGTGCGCATAAACCTCTCCATTTATGACCCCACTAGTCCCAGCGAAGACTAGAGAGCCCTCCCCATTACCCACAATGCCCCAGCGGAGACTATGGCCCGCCCATTACCCACAATGCCCTGGTTAAAGCAGCTGTAAACACTAATGCCCACTAGAGATATGATAGCCTCACCTGCTGGATGTGCAGCTCTGCCTGCAGGAACTGAAGCCCGGCCACCGCACCCACCCCAAAAGACATGAAGTTCAGAACTGCTGCGTTAAAAAACTAGACCCCTTAACGAATTCTTCTAGGGCTGTGCTGCGTATTTTGACCCACAGTATTTGAATGAATCTGAGCAAAGCAAAAGGAAAAAATTACAATTTTAATTTTTGGGGCAATTGTGTCATTTTAAAAGCATTTTTTTGTACAGTGTACATAGGAATGAAGACTTTCACTCCAAAATGGATCCCCGTTTGTCCCGTGTTCAGAAACCTACCCATTGTGGCCCTAATATTATGACTGTATGCACAACAGGGCCCAAACCGAAAGGCGCATCAAACGTCAACTGTGTCTTAACATTTACGTAATCGCCATTATCCATCGGATAACAGCGATCACATGACCGGGGACCGCTCACTGCGGCCCTCAGTCACTGCTCCAGGCTCTCGGCTACCTTTAGTAGCCAGGAGTAAGGAGACTTTAAATTTACCAGGCCCTCTGCAGCTTCTGCGCTTGCGTCCACCATCTTGCTGATGGGCACATGCGCTCACATGGACCATGCTCCATTTTCGTGCGGGAGACCAAAATCGGAATTTACTCACCTGCTCCGGATCTTCCCTTCGCCGCGGCTGGCTGTATAAACATATCCAGTCGTGTAACGATCACAATAAAGCTGCGCTGCGAACACACAGGATAGATGATGTATACTCACTTAGGAGAGGGGAGTGTCAGCCTCCCCCCTCAGGAGTCCGAGATGGCTCTAAACAATTGTTAACTCCGAAGACTACCTCCATCAGAATCGAAAGTTGCTTCCTCACGATCCAATATCAGGAAATAGTTTTTATTATTAAACAAACACAAATAGGTCCCTTTTTGAGGGGACCCGGCCTATACATACAACGCGTTTCGGCTGTTGGAAGCCTTTTTCAAGTATATCCTGCCACTCATAGATAGCTAACTTAAATATAAAACTACTAGACATACAATTCAATCACCTGGAAGAGCCACGTTGTATCGGGCGAAGTATACATCCTGGCGTGCGTCCCTGCATTGCCACCGGCTCACTCGTCATAATAACGCTGCTGGAGGACCTGTGATGATGCCGAAAAGTGGGCGGAGCAAGTGGTCACATGACTGGCAATGTCATGTGACACCGCAGATGGAATTGACAGTGAGGTCACGTGACCGGCACTGTCATGTGACCGGCACAGACACGTCACATTACGTATGGGGTTCACAGCGGGAGAGGTGGGCTAGCCGTCACCTATTATCCCGGCTGACATGTAAAGCTCCTTCCCATGTAATAACATGATAGGCATCCTATAATGTGATACACCATGACATATCAAAAAAGGCCCATTATATAAATATATATATATATATATATATATATATAAATATATATATATTATATAAATATATAAATTATATAATTATATAAGTGATTTTTTTTTTAAATGGAGCATGAAAAAATCTGGACCATGCTCCATTTTCGTGCGGGAGACCAAAATCGGAATTCACCTGCTCCGGATCTTCCCTTCGCCGCGGCTGGCTGTATAACATATCCAGTCGTGTGAGACCGGCCTTCGGTAGATCACTACCTTTTTATCACGTGACCAGGGACAGCTCAACGAGACCACCGATCACTGCTCCAGGCTCTCGGTGACCTTTGGTAGCCGGGAGCACAGAGATTTAAAATTTACCGGGCTCCCCAGCTGCTGCGCATGTGTCTGGCATTTTAAGGCAGGTTCATGCGCAGAAGCCGGAGAAGGTCCACGGAGGAGGATCACATTGAGGTTCAAATACGGAGGCCTCCGGTAAGAAGTTTCATCTCCTCTCACCGATCTAAGAGGGGAGATTAAACTTCAACTTTTTCTTAACTTTTACATGATCGCTGCTATCCAACCGAGGATAAGGATCCCGGGGGACATCGCCGGAGGCCTATAGAAATATTTTCACCTTCCTTTACGGATTGGATTCGTTACGGAATGGATATCCATTGGCTAACGGCAATCACGTGACTGGGGACCATGTACTGCGGCCCACCATGAAATCTCCAGGCTCTCGGCTATGTTTGGTAGCCAGGAGCAGGGATATCTTAAATTACTCAGGCAAACTGCGGCTCTTGCATCGGCCAACGTTGACGACGGGCGCGTGCGCAGAAGCCGAGGTGAGGTCCAAGGGTAAATCCGGGGGCCTTAGGTATGTAATTACATCTCCCCTCACGAATATGAGCGAAGATTACATTTTACCATTTTTTAACTTTCTGTTTACTTTTAAGGGTGACTGGTGGTCGCGCCAACAGCAGGGAGCTGTCATGTCCACAGCCCCCAGGGCTTTAATCCCCAGAGCAAGTGTCTTTTTACGGCCCTGGAGATTAAAGCCCGCTTAGGCAGGAAGTCACTAAGGGGTTAAGGAGCAAACAGACTTCGTCACTAGGGCCGCTCTCACACAGACAGTTTTTACAGCGTTTAGCTCGGCGTTTGAAAAGCCACGGTAAACACTGTAAAACACCTCCATTGATTTCAGTGGAGCTTCTCAGTGATGTGGATTTATTTTGGGGTCTACGGCGTAATCAATAGGAATGTTTGTACCCTTCCAGATTTATGTTCAGAGATTGTGCGCACAATGTAAGAGATCACACGGAGACAAGACTGTCAGTGTAGAAAGTCTTCCTGACTGTTTATTAGTAGGCGTATAGCATCTTATATAGCACGATGAGTTAATTGCCCTTTATGGGCAGCAGGAAGCAATACGTGGTTGGGAATCAAAGCATGGGATTGGGTGGTCCAAATATGGTCTTTTTCCATGCGGTCCTGCGTGAGTTGCTGTAGTCATGGACGTCCGACATCACGTGGTTTCAGGTACAAAATCAGCGCCATCTCTCCGAGTTTGATGGAGAGGGCAGGGGCGAGAATGAGCAATGTGTCGTCAAATGACACCTGAGGGTTATGTGCAGGTAAAATGTGTCCTGAGGTTATGAGCGTGTGTTTCTCTAATGCTGCATATTCTGATGACGGTTAGCAGTAATGAAACTGTCTGTTTTACTAACTGTCCCTACACTACCCCGCAGCCCTCAACGGTTGACGCTCCTCGACCTCCCAGATCGAGGCAGGCCCATCGAGCAAGCTAAGGCAAGCTCTCCGGGTCTACCACAGGGTTTTTCACAGCCCTTGCGATTGGACCACAGCTAGCCTGAGTCCCCTGTATTAGTTTAGTCGCTCTTCTTTGAACCCCCTCCAATACTGTAACATCTTTCCTGAGCACCGGTGATGAAATAAGAACATCTAAAATCTATTTGGTATCTTCGTGTCCATAACAATTTGAACTCTCAAAAAATCAGCATCATTTATGTTGTCAGAAAAAAAGCCAAAATGTCAGAATTGTACTTTTTGGGTCATTCAATTCCCCCCCCCCAAAAAAAATATCATAAAAAACGATGAAAAAGTGGCATGTAGTCCAAAATGATACCAAGAGAAACCATAGGTTGTCCTGCAAAGTTTTGAGATGGCAGCAAGTAAAGGATTCCCCGAGGGAGCGTGCTCCCTATGTTATGTTGTCTGGCCCTTGTAATCATGGCGGGCCGATGGGTTGCCATGACAACAGGTGTCCCTGCTTGCCATTACCTATGATCACTACTGTAACTGATGAGGCATTACCGTACATGTACGTATGTATATATATTTATTATATATGATTGTTCTGACCAGGTTGGGGGAGTAGTGGTCAATGTAAGTGGGTGGAGCGGATCTAGGGATCAGTAATACTGGTGTGATGTGACTGTTAACCTGCTGATTTTTCATTTCCTGCATATCTGACGTCCTTGAGAATGGGAAGGCTGTCCGACAGTGAAGAGACCCTCAACGTTCAGCAATCTTGAAACCCTTCGTTTTATGGACTGCTTTTTGCCTGTGACTCACCTTTTTTTTTTTTATAAGCTTTTTCTTTCAAAGAATTATGACGGAGGATCCTGAAAAACTGCGCAATATTTTACACCAATTGAGTAAACAGAAAAGATACCCAAACACAGCGGCCTTTGGTTTATCAGGGAATGACACTTGGTGTAAAATCCACATTTTTAGTAAATAATAAAACGTGATTTGAATTTGTTTTTTTGTTTTACCTTATTTATGTTTTTAACTCCTGATTACCCACGCTGTAAAGCCGGCTGCACATGGCTGTGACGGGCTCCGCCGTGGAATTCCAGGGCGGAGCCTGTCACGGCGGCCCCAAGAGACCCCAATACTTACCTCCAGTTTCGGAGTCCTGCATGACGCCTCAGCGCGCATGGGCAATCGAGCGCGTGACGCACCGCAGCGGCATGTGACGCGGTAGGCGTAGAGGCGGTTTCACGCTATCTTCCGCTGTGCTACAGCGAAAGATAGCGTGAATGGACGGCTTCCACAGACTGTAATGGAAGCCGTCCACGCATACACCCGTGGCAAATAGAGCATGCCGTGGGTGAGGACGGGTGATTTTACGGTGCGGAATTCCGCTGTGAAATTCCGCACCGTAAGCATTGAGCTATTAGGTTGAATAGATCCGTCTGTGGGAAGGAGCCTTAAGGCCTCATGTCCACTAGCAAAATCTAATTGCGGTTTCCGCAGCGGATTTTCCCCTAGGGAATCATTGGCCATCCGTGGTCCATTAAACTGATTTTTGCACCCGCGGATGGAATTTTAATAGAATTGCGTTTTTCACGCGTGGGAGAAAAAAACCCAGCATGCTCTGAGGGAGCTGGAAGACCTTTGCATAGCCCCACCCAACGCTTTCTCAACCGCGCCCTCCCCCCTCCCCCTCACATCCTCCTCAGTCCTTCCTCTTGCACCGTGCTCACGCATCCTAGGCTTGCAGAGCCTGCAGGACTCGTCACCTCCCTACGTAGGATGGTTAAGCAGACGATGACACTAGAAGCAAGCACTAGTTTGCCTCTGAAGGTGCGTCCGTCGGTCGTTTTGAGAGATCTCTTTTGGTGGACGCATTTTGAGTGGGAACGGACGGAAACTTTTTCCCAAAAAAAGGAAAATTGGCTTCGAGCCCATAGGGCTTTATTGGCTTCCCCTGGGCTGGCATTAGTAGACCCTAGTAAGAATAAGAATAGATCAGCATGGTCATCTGAAGAAGTTAAAATGTACAGCAGGCCTTTTTTTTCCCCCGCCATACATAAATAAATTCAGCCATCCATCCATAACTATAGATTATATAGAGAAATAAATCTTGCTATTTGTATAGCGATAGATAGATAGATAAATAGATAGATAGATAGATAGATAGATAGATAGATAGATAGATAGATAGAGTGAGTAGATTATAGACATACATTATATCCAGATGATAGATTTTAGATTATTTATATCTGTGTAGATTTTATCATCTATATTAATTAGATAATCCATAGATCTATTATCTATCTATCAATCAACAGATCTATTATATAATCAACATACATTATAGAATCTACATATATACATAATACAGCTTTATGTGTTTGTGTATGTATGTAGATATATAAATATATATATATATATCATCTAAAATCTATCTTTATTCTATATGCACAAAATCTATAATTCAGATATAATCTATATCTACATAATTAATAAATAAATAGATTCATTCATTCATACTCA